>NC_089821.1:182097601-183446530 GCF_035046505.1 Tiliqua scincoides | reverse complement strand
AGGTAATATTTTCCCAACATGTTCAACAAAATTCTTTATCTCTAGCATGGCCTCTTAAATAATGTTCTGTTCTTAAAAAAATGAAAAATGAAAAAAGAGAGAAATCTGCTTAAAGTAGATTATTTCCTTGGTGTTTTTAAAATGGATCCCAAAAGTGGTATTCTCTTATTGCTCTGAAAATTTTATTGCAGTGATATTAGGTGAATGCCATCATTGGTATCCTTAACTTTATTTCTGCTCATGAAGGTTAATCATGGTTGTCTATATAATCACTTTGAAATGTGTTTGGATACAGCAGTTTCAGGTGTAATCATCAGAGCTGGTTAGTCAGGCATTCCAGATAGTGGTTCTTTTCAGAACCTTTTTTAAAGGGTTGGTTAACTACCTCAGTAGCAGAGGATTGAACTATACCCTATCTGTACTGTACATAGAAAATCTTTGTAGATAAAACCAAGGCTTGTTTAATGACATGAGGGTAAAACTATATACCAAATGTAACATTCTTAGTTGCCTTTAATTTCAGAGGCTTTGTAAAGATTCCCTCATGTCCACCATAACGGGCCTTGTTTTTGTCGTATTTTGTGGCTGAAAAAGCAGCCTTGCTTCTTCAGATATTGTAGTTATTTGGATGTATAATAGTTTAGCAAGATGTTACTTTTTGTAAGACATCAAATGTTCAAAAAAAGTGCATCAGCAACTTGTACTAAATACTGCAGTGTCCCTTTATAAAAGGTCAGACAAAAACTGACAACTGTACAGTGAAGCCTGACATTTGGATATTTTGAAGTTTTTCATAAATCATAGAATAGTATATGGCTGTAGTTTAGCTTTTTAGGTAAAGGTATGTTTTTTCATTAGTGCATTTCTTACTGCTGATTGCTGTAAAACAAGCAGATCAGCTTTCCATTTTCTCTTTATGCAGATCATGATAACCTGTAGAGTAGAATACAATCATTTGTGCTATGTCTTAATTTTCTAAAGCACCTTGATGACAGTGAGTGTTAAGTGGTGAAGCATCCTCTATTGAATCACCCTTCCAAAAAGTTCTGTCAAGTCCAAATATGCATAGGTAAGATAAGTAAAATGATGATTTAATATGGACTTGGCATAAAGAGCTTCCCTTATACCTTTCCCCAAAGGGATACTGCAGTTGTTACATACCCGTAGGCACCACAATAAGAACTGAGACACCGAATTAAGGTTTTATACACACCAGTTCCCCAGTAAATGAAAAATTTTAACAAAAAAAATAGATGTCATATGTTAAATGCTCATTGCAAACAATCATTTTGCATTCCTGCAAATAAAATTGTTTTATACTGTAAGCTGGAGGCAAGTGTAACTTATTTTTGTAATAAAGTTTTTATTTTTTTTATGTGTCATTAATATAAATGTGTGTTAGTGCAGAAATCTTCTGGTTTAAAAACTCGTGCGCACACATTTCAGTATGTTTACTTGTATTTACATTTTTTAGAATAGTGGTTTCCAGTAGTCTGTCTCACATTAATTGATTTTTTTGTTACATTAATAAACCATTTTAGTATATTGTATGTCAATTACTGGGATAGCTGGGACATAAAGTGTAATTTAAAATTTGTCAAGTATTCATGGGAATATGTAAATGTGCCTTGCTAGTTAAGAAAGAAACTTAAGTGGCTGGATGGTAAAAAGTCATTGCTTAATGAGACACCTGTGGCCACAGTTTCATATACTGCCCATGGTAAAGTACTACTTTCCATATTTGAATATGAAACATGACTGTTGCATCAGCTTCTAAAATCTGAAACTTGATAGGTTGAGGCTTATGGAACATAGGTTTGGTAAATGTAGCCTTAAATATAACTTTGATTTCATTGTAATCCTTGGTGCTGGCAGTCCCAGTGCCAAGGAGATTGAAATGCTCCCTTCATTGAGGCTGTTGTGCCAATTGGCATCTTTACTGTCATAGTCTTATGAAGAACACTGTCAAGGTGTTTATGCCAAATCTGACCTGATAACTAATGGAGGAGTAGGAAGAGGGAGAAACCTTCTCATGCGAATCTTTGAAATCTCTCCATTGCTGGGGAAAAAACACAGCTTGTCGGCTTTCAAGCATCCCTAATTTTAGTGGGGAAAATGATAAATTGATCTCTCTTCAGAATTGTGTTCAGTTGATTTAGATGCAAAATGAAATTTGACAATACACCAGTTGAAATTGTGGTCAAATATCCATCAACTTCAGCTGTGAAAATTTGTGTGCAGGGGTGGGGGGAATGCATGTCAAAATTGACTAGAAGTGGTCTGTATAGTTGTTAAGCAATGGTGAGTAAAGTACCAGATCTTGACAGTGTTCTTAAATAATTATGAATTCAAGCCATTATGACTTTTACAATTAAATATTATTTGCACTGTTCTGACATTGGTGCAGTTTTTTAGCAGTATGATGGAAAAAACTACAGTAAAATGCATGTGGAAACTTGTATTGTGAAAAATTTATCTTTTAAGAAGAAAATGTTGGCACTGAAAGCTCTAAAATTGAATTGGTATAGTACATGAAATTTCACTATTTGATACTGAGATGATGGAACATGATAATCCTCAAGTTGGTCATATTGGGTATCAAATGCTGTAGACCAAATTTTAGTGACATTATGGGACTATGATGCTTGTATATAGAACATAATACATCTTATTGTCATAGTAAGGTAGCAAGTTAATGTATGTTTGAGTAGAAATCCGTTGCCTCACCATTCTGTATTGGTGTATGCTAATGAGGGTTATATGTTCCAGAACTGACAATAGTACTATAGTTTCATACATGGTAACTTCTGCAGTCTGGGAGGGGCAAAATTATTTCCAGGAACCTTTAAGCAATTATTCTTTCAGTTTGCTGTGTGCTGCTGAACTTAAGTGAAGTTGAGAAAAATAACAGTTTTGCTAAGATGAAATACAAAAAGTATTGTGGGGAAGCGTGCACTTCTGATACCCATCACTTTATAGTGTGTATTTCATAATTTAGCCTGCCAGTGGGTGCAATTGCAGGCAAGACTATGCAAGCCTTTTCAAGAGATTCTATCAATATGACTTGAAATTCACTTTACTCTTACACATAAAAAGAGAGCTGTTGTAGAAAGTTCAGAAATTCTATCAGTATATGATACAGTCCTTGTGTACTGACATTTTTTCCTCTTCGATTTAGTTTTGTTCTGTGAAGTAGATTGGTAGGGAGAGTTAACCATTTTTAATTGCAATACAAGCTCACAACCTATTGGTATATGAATTCAGATTGTTAAGTTGTCCAAGGTGTAAACTCTTAAAATTACTAGCAAGTTCAAAGTGCAGTATGTTAAGCAGCCTTCAAATGAAGTTGCTATTTTTTATACAATTTCATTGCAAAATGACAAAGCATCGATAACTTGCAGTTCTATGATCTGTTCCAACAGGCACTTTCTGTTCTGGTGTGCATTAAAATATGAGGCTAAAATGTTTGTTCGAAGGTGCAACAAGATGACTGGCTAAATGCTGCGGTCTTTATTGTGCACAGAAACTTGTTAGACATGATTATTGCAAAAAAGAAAAAGTTCTTGTGCAAGTAGTCTGAGTGCAGTTGTGTTCCAGCTCACTATCCCAACAAAACTACACACTTGTGTAGATGTTGCGGCACTCATGATGAAGGAAGAAAGAGGAAAGTGAGGGCTGTACTCACAAAAATGCATTTGGAATTATCTTAAAGGGAATTAGGAACTAAAGTATTCTGATACCTTGAACAAGAAGTTTCTCTTGGAACATTGCTCAACTTTAATAACAATTGCTTTATTATATATAAAGTCCTTTTATCATAATGTTTCAAAATAGTATGATTGTCTTCTATTCACCCCAAGAAGTGATGTACAGGCAATAAATTGAAGGTAAGTGAATACAGTCATGTGAGTTTCAACAGGCAAGATGATATTCCAAAAAAAGATAATAAGCTTCAGAATATTTAGTGGACTGTGTCTGTATGATGCTGGGTTCTAAAATTCTGTACCACCACATACACAGCTACTTCCTTTAAAGTTGTAACATTGTACTAGAATAGCTGTTTACCCTAAATAGCTGTTCTAGTATGTTACAAATTTATGACTTCAGCTCCAACTCTTGCATGACTGGAAGACACTTCTGCACTTGCAAGGTGTTCTCCATTTCCATCTTTTCTGCTGCAGCCCCCTGTCCTACAAAGCGTGACTCTTGCAGTTTCTGGGAGCAGCGGTGGCAACCAGGAACTTCAATATGAAGAAGGGCAAAGAAAGCTCCACTGCACACACAGTTCTGCTTATGGATCTTTGGATCCATGCTTACATAATTACAAACAGATATTTGCTGTGGCATAAGTGTGAACTGTTGGTTCTAAAGTGCCAATTCATCATATTGCTACTAAATAGGTGAGAAAATTATAAATGAACATTTTTTTTATTTACTGGGAGGAGGATTTCACATTGCTCTGAAGTAGTTACCCAAAATAACTTCCATCCTTAAATGAAACATGTAGCTAAATGAGACCTTGGAGCAATGAGACATGCATTGCAGCAAGACCAGCTCTGTTCCTAACATGTTTTGAGAAGTGTACCACTGTGTTGAGCTGGGAAGGTATATTTAAATGTTGAGAGAAAATATCTGCCTCTTTTCTAAGACATCTCAATAGCCTTCTTTATGCTGAAAGTAAATGGGTACATTTCTTGCTTTTTGGTAGCTATGAGAATGATTATGAAGAATTGCCCCCCGGGAAAAGCTATGGTGTACAGTACTATAGTCAGCTATTTGGTAGTTGTCTTCACTATTTGGATTGCAAGAGCTTATGCAGGACTACAGATCAGGAGTGGTTGAACATTTGCTATTAAATACCAACTTTTGATCTGTGCATTATGATGCTGAGTAGAAGTGCATTCATCTATATACAACATTTTGTAGCTCCTGGTTTCTGAAGAATGTGTGATTGGTGGATATTAACTTGTAGTGAATTAAAGTAAGGACCATTGAAAAGGGATCTACTGTCCCTTGATTTTGGGTGTAGAGAACTCGCACCATAAGAAGAAATTATTTTAACTGTAGAGAAATGTCATAATCTATAGTGATTATGACCATTTCAAGATCTTGAGATTTCCTTTCCATTTCTTTTAAGAGGAGCTCTATGGGGCTGAAGGGTGGGGATTTGGGAGGGAGACAGCCTCAACATTAGAGGCATATCTGCATTTGACCTTACCTGGTTGATACTGTATGCATTTATTAATCTCTAAAATGTGCAAAGGGTTTTCTAGGATAGCTCTCAGCATTTCAACTGCACTGGAACCCAGAATGAAAAGCAATGTATCAAACTTTTACATGAACTTGGTATGTGGGTTGCTCTCACTAGATGTTCCAGCTCCCCAGCTGGTTTCATTCTAGTGATAAATTTTGGAGATCTTAGTGGCCTAAGGGCCCAATCCTATCCAATCTTCCAGCTCTGGTGTAGCTACAATGAAGCCCTGTGGTAAGGGAACACGGTCCCATACCTTGAGAAGGCCCCAGTGGCTTCCCCTCCACCACAGGAAGCAGTACGCACCCCAATGGCACAGCTGCCCCAGCACTGGAACATTGAATAGGATTGGGCCCTAAGGTGAGAAGTGCTACCCTAAAGATGTTGGGTCTCCCAAGACTAACCAGGTCTACTCAGAGGTAAGCACTAGTGTGTTCAGTGGGACTACCGGGAAAGTGAGGGGAGGATTGCAGCCTGCCCCTCTCAAGTGGTTACCCAGGAGTAAGGCCTGCAAGTGAGGGTGTTCTAATGCCAGTGCTACCTCCTGCTCCGTGGGAAGGACAGGCGTAGTCTGGGCGTGGGAGGCCTTCCGTCCTGCGAGCGGCTGTGAGCGCCCTTGAGCCGCCTCTGTCCCGCGTTGCGTCTACGCAACAGGGAGCAGAGGCGTGCACCTGTGGGCTGGGCGGCGTGCAGCAGGCAGCTCCCTCCGCCGGGGGCTGTGAGGAGGGCTGCTGGCCCGCCAGCCTTCACCAGCGCCGCCATTTTGAGCACTGCGAGGGCCCTCCCAGCACTAGGGCGACGACGCTTCAGGCGCACTCCCCACCCCAACAGCGAGGGGAGGCTGCCCCGGCGGCTTCCGCAGCAACGGTCGTAAACGACCCGTTGGAGAACCGCCAACGCCAACTTCCGGTCTAGCAACGCTGCGCCGTCGGCCCGCCTCTGGCGCGTGACGAGCGTCATTTCTGTCACGTGATCGGGGTCGCGCGGGCAAGAAACCGGAAGTCGGGAGCGCCAGAGTCCCTTCCCGAGCACTGAGGAGACTCGGGAGTTGCTCTGCGGCCGGGGCGCGTGCCCACCCCGTTCCCCACCGCCATGAGGTGGGTGCGCGTGGCCGGGGAGAGGCTGTGCCAACGCGTGCGCGGGGCGGAGGCGCTGCGCGAGACCTGCCGCCAGTACCCCTTGTTCTGCGGCGTCCTCCTGGGGCTCAGTGCGGCGACGCTCCTGCTTAGCCGGTAAGCTGCGGGAGGGACTTCGCCTGCCGGGGGGGGGGGGCTACCGCTCAGCCTGGGGAGCGCGCCCGGAGCCCGTCCGCGCTCCCTGCCAGCCGGGCTCGCAGCCTCTGTTCAGCCACAGCCTGGCGGGGAGCTTCTGTCTGGAAGGGAACACTCGGCGACCTGTTCAGGCTGCAGCCCTGTCCCCGCTTACCTGGGAGTAGCCCCATTGAATCTGTGGGACTTACTTCTGAGTAGGCAGGCAGAGGTTTGTGCTGTCAGGCTGCCCCAAAACCTGTGTCCAAAAAGCCCCACTTGTTTACTGACACTGCTACCCTGCCCTGCTCTGAAGGACTGAGCAGGGTACTCAGAGCCCAGTCCTATGCCTGTCTACTCAGAAGTGAGTTCCATTGTAGTCAGAGGGGTTTAAACTCATTTTCAAAAAGGAACTCTGTCCTGAGGTGCAGTTCTTGAGATTCATAAACAGGCTTCTAAAAGGAACCTGTTGGTTTTTTCTCAATTTTAAAGAGTGTCAGTCTTAACCTTTGCATATGCCAATGTGGAGCACTAAACTTTCTCCATTTAACACTTCAGTTATGCAGTCTTCCTAGTGACATAACAGGAGCATTCTTGAACTTTTTCTGTTTGATTGTACAGTATAGTGGAATGAGCTGGTTGCTCCCTTTATTCTATGGGAAGGCTCTGCGCACATTGTACTCTGTTCTTCTGCCCTAGACTGTTTGCACAAAGAGATGGGAGCAAATGAGAAGTACTATATTGAAGTTCAGAGATGTAAAAGAATGAGGGAACAATAACTTTCCAAGGGCACATCAGATTTTAACTAGAGGGAAATCTTTCCTAACCTCAAGTGCAACAGTCAGTTAGAACTTGAGAAGCAAAACCCACTGCAGCCTCTTTCAAAATGATGTGCTTTTAAAGTTCAAGTCACAAAATGTCACTGGCTACCTCAGTTCCTGGTATTATCATGTGGAAAATCTTCCTATTGGTACTTTAGGATTCTTCTTACCATAGTGAGTCATAACTGAAGCACTTCAATGTCTTCAAACTCACTCTTGAAGTTAATAAAGTTTTGAGAAGATTATCTCAGAATTTTACACTTCATGTATTTTAATTTTAAACTTGTAGTATCAACCAGTTTTCACCTCTGATACCTCCATTTTATTTCTACATTTGAAAGATTTCTGTCCTGCCTTTTGACTGCCTGATATTCAAGGTGACTTACAATCAATTGCAAAAATAATTTTTTAAAACCCAATTGTTTAGAAGTGATGTGTAATGAGCTTGTGTACATTTTTATTTTCCTTTTCTGTTAGGTTTATTTGAAATTCTGTACAAGCAAATGAATTGAAAGACAAAAATCCACGCATACACATGAGCACAATGATTTCATTGTTAATGTTTTTTGTTTTTTTTACTATATTCTATTTCTCTGATATATGGATGGAAGCAATCCTATCCCTATTTTTTACTCTGTAGTTTGCATGTAGGTATCACAGGCAGTATTGTGTTGGTTTAGGTTAGTGCTTCAGTATCGTATGTTCAGTATCAACGAAAGGTATGCTCCTATCTTATGAAGGTGAGAAATGTATAAGTGGCATAAATACATAAGTGGGAGCAGGATATGTACAGTGTCAGTGTAAACTAGAAAGTGTTGTTCATTTGAGATGTCTGAGTTTTGAAAATAAATACCCTATTATATGGTTGCCTTGGTATTGGTTGATAACTGTGCATGTTTATTATGTATATCTCATGGTGTTGGATATGTTTTTCCAAGACTTATGGCAGGAAAAATAGTCATATGTGTTTTTTGAAAAAAACCATACAGTGTCATGGATTGTAATCTTTCTCTTTATTTTTGAGGTATCTTCACATTCTAATGCTCTTCTGGTCATTTGTGGCGGGAGTTGTCACATTCTATTGTTCGTTAGGACCAGATTCTCTCTTACCAAATGCTCTGTGTACAATAAAACAGAAAACCAAGGTAATGTGTAATTTACTATGTTTTGGTACCACAAGTGTGGATGATGGTTAAATATTTTTAGTTAGGATACAAGATTTATTTCATTTTAATTGTTGGGTTAATCAGTTACAGCCCAATCCTGAGCTACCCAGGGCACGCGGCTGCAGTGGTGCCGAGAACGGCTCCCGCCCCATCTTGCACACCTCAGTTTGCTGCGGGTGCCGCCTCGGGAGAAGGGGACTTTTATCCCCTTCCCCCAGGTAAGGGAAGCAACCCCACAAAAGGTAAACGCCTTGGATCTGGTGGAGCAGAGCGCCACGGAACCTGTCTCCCTCCCTCTCCCTGGTACGCCACACACTCACCCTTTCTCTGCCTTCTGCCTTCCCGTCACACCTCCTCCCTGCCCTCTCTCCGCCTGCCTTCCACCTCCCTGGAATGCCTCCTCCCTGCCCCCTTCCCACATTATGTGTGCTGGCAGCAGACTTATGTCTTTAAGTGCAGATCTGCCTTAATTGCATAGAAAGTTGTGTGTGAGCATGTGCAATTTCAAGTCAAGTGGTTGTGCATAGGTGGGAGATGCTGAAGTCTGCCTGCCTCTCACTTTGCCCCTCTGTGAGCCCCTCTATCCCTGAGCTGGACTGTCCTCTGATATTGGAACCTAGCTTCTGATATGGGAGGACCATCTCGGGGGAAAAGTAACAGGCAAGGGAAAGATTGAGCATCACCCACCCACGTAACCTGTTCTGCATTTTGATTACTCATTATACATTATATCTAATTGAGAGACCTGGGTTTAAGAACATGTTTAGGGACTTCGCTATCTTGTGCTGTTTGGTTCTTCTTGACAATTTATGTGCTAATTTCTGTGTGCCTTAGGCCTTTATTATTGGATATCTATTCCTTATATCATTGTCACTTTTTCCTTATTGCTGTGGGGTGAGTTCAATAAGAATTTCACATGGTTAGGTATCTAAATCATTTCCCTTCCAAACAATTTTGTTTCAGGTGTGCGACCTGCGTTTTTACCTTAGTTCTCTCTCTTCACTATTCTGGAGGCTTTTGAACATGTTCAGAGGATATAGGCTACAATGGAAGAAGCATAGGATCTCGCACCGTAGGCCAGAGGTCTCTCTGGGGAGGTGGTGGTTTGGGACAGGGCTGGATAGAGCCATATAAAGTTCAAAAGTGGAAGAGGGTTCTGTTGTAGATGGTCTTGCAGCCACTTTCTCTCTGCTTTGTATCCTATCCTAGGTGGAAGACCTAGCATATTTGCACGCAGCAATAGTATCAAATATTTGTGGGGGAAGAACACACAGCCTGAGAATACCTTTAGGAAATATCTAAATATATTTAGAAAATGAGTTCAAAAATATGAGATGTTGCGTGCAGATTTGCTAAAGTTTCTAGCTGGCAATACTCATGCCTTGCTTATGGTGATGGAACAAATAAACCAATTCTTCTCGTTTGCCTTTCTGTTTTTCCTTTAATAACCATTCCTGTGCAGACAGTTTTTGACTACTTCCATTTTACTTTTGTTATGTACGGCTAAAAATGGCTATCTTGTTAGCGCTATTGCCCGAGTCACAATTCTGAAGAATTGATTTCTTTTTCTTCTTTTAGCAGTTACAACGTCAAGAACTATCTCCCCAGGGTCGTAGTTGTGCTCTTTGTGGTAAATTCAAATGTAAGAGGCATAGGTAAGCGAAATACCTACTATTTTAACCATAACGTTAATGTACCTTAAGGGAAGATTAATAGAACGTTGCTTATGTATTATTTTCTTATTGGTTCTTTAGGCGTCAGCTGCTACTAGAAAATTATCAGCCATGGCTGGACTTGAAAGTTCCTTCTAAAGTTGATGCATCCCTGTCAGAGGTAACAGTTTATTATCATCTGATTGACTTGCATCAGTAGGATAGAGAATATCTTCAGTTTGTCAGTCATATTACT
Source organism: Tiliqua scincoides (assembly GCF_035046505.1). Classification (NCBI taxonomy): domain Eukaryota; kingdom Metazoa; phylum Chordata; class Lepidosauria; order Squamata; family Scincidae; genus Tiliqua; species Tiliqua scincoides. The sequence continues at coordinate 183,436,137 of NC_089821.1, read as the reverse complement.
ATCACTAAATAAACCAGTGCACTGGCTATCCTTCTGTCATCCCCTCCATGGAGGAGACTTAGCAGGGAAGATTGAGAGGTAAAAGTTCAGTTCGTGATGAGTAGCCCAAAGATGTGTGCATCCGCCCGCCTTCCAAATGTTTTTGGGGAGGAAATAGTCTGTGTAATTTCCTCTTCTGATCCTGGGTGGTTTAAAAATTCTGACTTCAAGTGTATACACTAAACCAGTGGTTCCCAAATTGTGTGCTTTGGCACCTTAGGGTGCCATGGCAAACTCACAGGGGTGCCATGGGTTGTCCTTTGTGGCCCATATTACCAGTTCTTCCAGGTGCTGTCATCTTGGATTGTGTGAGATCTTGCAAGACTAGGGTGCTAAACCTTTCATTTTGCGAGATTTTGCACAATACAAGGTGGCGGTGCCTGGCTGAGCAGGGAAGAAGAGACTGCGGGGGCACCATGACCCCAGTAAGTTTAGTAGCTGCTGCACTAAACCATTATCTTTGCTGGTTATTTCAGTGGGGATCCTTTAATGCAGTATTTAATTTTTAATCTGATTTTTGTACGCAGGTGTTTGAGCTAGTGCTGGAAAATTTTGTCTATCCTTGGTACAGGTAAGATTTTCTTTGAAAAAATTGTCTATCTGAAAAGATTCATACTCATCCAATGCCTTTGAATCTTGCTTTATTGGTTATTTGCATCCTGTATTGTTTATTATTAAGAACATTTATATGCTGCTTTAAAAAAAAAGTTCATCAGGTGATTTGCTTAGGTAAATAAACGTTCACATTAATTTTTTTACCTGATCATTGTTTTTATTTCTGTTGTCAGGTTAGTTTAGAGAAATATTCTTTTATTCTGAGATGCAAGATATTGCTTGTTTAATGGCTTTCAGTTTTGTTTTGAAAGCTGACTTATGAGTATGTTTGTGATGCTTAAACGTGTGATGCTTAAATGTCAGTAAGTGTAAAGTCATGCACATTGGGGCAAAAAAACAAAACTTTAGATATAGGCTGATGGGTTCTGAGCTGTCTGTGACAGATCAGGAGAGAGATCTTGGAGTGGTGGTGGACAGGTCGATGAAAGTGTCGACCCAATGTGCAGCGGCAGTGAAGAAGGCCAATTCTATGCTTGGGATCATTAGGAAGGGTATTGAGAACAAAACGGCTAATATTATAATGCCGTTGTACAAATCTATGGTAAGGCCACACCTGGAGTATTCTGTCCAGTTCTGGTCGCCACATCTCAAAAAAGACATAGTGGAAATGGAAAAGGTGCAAAAGAGAGCGACTAAGATGATTACGGGGCTGGGGCACCTTCATTATGAGGAAAGGCTACGGCGTTTGGGCCTCTTCAAACTAGAAAATAGACGCCTGAGGTGGGAAATGATTGAGACATACAAAATTATGCAGGGGATGGACAGAGTGGATAGGGAGATGCTTTTTACACTCTCGCATAATACCAGAACCAGGGGACATCCACTAAAATTGAGTGTTGGGCGGGTTAGGACAGACAAAAGAAAATATTTCTTTACTCAGCGTGTGGTCAGTCTGTGGAACTCCTTGCCACAGGATGTGGTGCTGGCGTCTAGCCTAGACGCCTTTAAAAGGGAATTGGACAAGTTTCTGGAGGAAAAATCCATTACAGGGTACAAGCCATGATGTGTATGCGCAACCTCCTGATTTTAGAAATGGGTTATGTCAGAATGCCAGATGCAAGGGAGGGCACCAGGATGAGGTCTCTTGTTATCTGGTGTGCTCCCTGGGGCATTTGGTAGGCCGCTGTGAGATACAGGAAGCTGGACTAGATGGGCCTATGGCCTGATCCAGTGGGGCTATTCTTATGTTCTTATGTGTTTGTGTCTTGATCTTGGGAACTACTGTACTGAACTAGTAGCTTGTAGAATTGGGCATTAAAGTTGCAGGACCAGACTTCCAGCCCATTACTACTAATCTGTAAGGGGAGGCACAAAACCTTAAGCTGCCTTGGGCTACTTCCAATTGGGAGGGGAATGGCAGGATATAAATATATTTTTTAAAATGATAGAAGTGACTTTTAATTTGTTTTCGCTGAAATCTGTATCCTATCCTTACGAAGTTTTCTGCTGTATACTTTATTTATTTAAAATATTTAAATAAATCTCCTTTCTCCCCTGGTAATTTTGTGCCCAGTAGAGCACTGTAGCACATAGCAGCTGCAAAGTGTGGGACAAATAAGCTCCAGCAGTTGAAGCTTCCTAGCAAGCAGTCAGCTCTAAGCGACTATTGAAATGTTTAGAAAAACATGCTTAGATACTCAGAGTGTATCAGAATTTAGGTGGAATATAGTATTCCATAGTAATTATAATGTAATGCTTTTTGAATGTCCATGCTGCTATTAATTTGATGTAATCCTTATAACAGCCCTGTAAAGTAAGTAGTACTATACCTGTATTGCAGCCAGAGAGCTGGGGCTGAGAGAGAATGTCTTGACTAAGGCCACCTAGGGCACAATCCTAACCAACTTTCCAGCACCAAGGTAAGGGCAATACAGCTCCAAGGTAAGGGAACAAAGATTCCCTTACCTTGAGGAGGCTTCCATGTCTGCTCCCCAACAGCAGGATGCAGCACATGCCCCATTGGCACATTGGTACTGGAAAGTTGGCTAGGATTTGGGCCTTAGTGAGTTTGTGGAAGGGGTGCAAGGAGGATTGGGAAAATCCTGACTCACAGCATTGACTCTTAACCCCTACACTACACCAACTTTCCAATATCCAAAATTATCTGCATATCAAATGTGGAGCACAGTGATTCTAGCATAATCTTCTCCCCAGTGTACTGACTTCCCACAAGTGCATTTTGCCACCTGCATTCTGAAATGACTTAATACCCAGAAGGCTGGTAACTTTCTGAACATCTGACTTCTTGCATTCTGGGGTGAGCTTGTGCTGCTGTTGTGCAGTTTGCTGTTTGTGTAATGGCAGTTAGAGTTGATCCATATGGTTGGTCTGCCCATATCAAATAGGTACTTTGCTTGTTTTTTGGATTGGGAAAAAAAATTCTCCCTCATGGTAAGGAAAACTCTTTGACATGTCCTATTCCAAATCCTGCATAATTTAAATTTATGACCCTGACAATTTCTTTGAACCTAATCTATATTTTTGAGAAGCCTCTGCTTCAATATAACACCAGAGGGAGCCTAAACTCCACTTTGTGCCTCACTAAGAGATCTTTGAGGTTTTTTCTAATCTTAACTGAATGGATTGAAATACTGTTACCAATCTGCTCTTTTTATATAAATTGAATTAAGTGACAAAAAATAGTTCTTTAATACTAGAAAATGAAGTGTTCATTTTCAGATTGTTAGAATCTGAAAATGATGTTATTTGAGACTAACTAGTATTTTATGTTCTGTGTGCTGCATATAACAGTTACAAGTTTTAAAAGGGCTTTTGATCTCATTTATACTATCTTAACAAGATTTGGAGACATGGCTTTCAGATCTTTGAATTTCATTTTTCTTTCCTTAAAATGTTGCTGTATCTGCCCTGCACCCATTTATAGTTGCGAGAGCCATGTTTTGTATCCCAAGGAGAGTGCAGAGGTAAGGCAGCATTTTTGCTGTTCTTTGTGCAGTTGGATAAGCGCATTCAGAAGATATTACACAACAATGAATCAAAAATTTTACACCTACCAGTGACACATTGTGGAACGAATTGTATATACACAAAGCCTTATACAGATTCCATGTGGATTTCTATGTGTAGCAATCTTGTGCTGTCACTTCTGTGCAAGCAATCCTTAGTGCAAGGATAACTAGGGGTATAATTCCAAATTTTCTAAATTCTTTTTGAATTGTTAGTAACAGTGCTGTTGAATATAGTTTCCAATTGTTCTTTTGTTTTGAAATTTTGCAGGGATATAACTGATGATGAATCATTTGTGGATGAACTGAGAGTAACGTTGCGCTTTTTTGCATCTGTATTAATTCGCAGAATTTACAAGGTAACAGTAGCTATAGCATTTTGAATCAAAAGCAAAGTGTGGTATTTGGAAAGATGGTAATATAGGTTTGTATTCCAAGTTCATGGGCACATCCTTTCACGGGAGGATTTTTTCCCTGAAAGGAGTTCACTTTTTGTGACTAGGATCTCTTTCCATTCACAGACTGAAACTTTGAATGGAACCCAAAGATTATTCAGGAGAGTATAGAGCTATCACTACTGCAAACTCAAGTCTGTTTCATGTCACTTTAATAGCTGTGGTATCTTTCAAAGGATCCTAGGAATTATAATTTGGTGAAAATACTATGAAATCTCTCTCATTAGCCCTTCACAGAATTTGTAGCCGCTGAGGTTCCCAGTGTGAGGTAGCACAAAAGCTCTCCTATTTAAGAACGTTGAAGTTAAACTTTAGTTTTGGAAAGGCTGTGTTTGACCAGGGGCCCACTGTGGTATGACGACAGTCATCCAGTTGGGTCAGCTAACACACAACATCAGAGTTCCTTGTTACTGGAACACTTGGAGCACAATCCTATGCTTCCCTAGCGTCCAGGGCTACAGGGCGCTGAAATATCTACCGCTATATCCTGTGGGGCCAGGGATGCAGTCAGAGTTCTCCATGTTGAGCAGCAGCACCCCAATGGGTTCTCTTTGGATCTGTGCCCACTATTGAGCGGGTGCAGAAATGAGGAGACCCATGTTGGGTTTTTAGCTTGTGAGGAAGCATTGGATTCAGCTTTGGAGAGTCTGCTGCTGTTTGCCACCCACCTCCAGGGTCCTGTCTGCCCCACAGTCAGCCCTCCCTCTGCTGCATTCTGCTCCCTCCCTGCCTTCCCCCACCCTGAAAACCCTTGGTGCCCACCTGTGGGAAGCTTACCTCTTGGTGCTCCAGTCATGTGCCATTCTGGTGCTGAGGCCCAGCGCTGAGTGGCAGTGGCCTCAGCACCAGCCCAGTATTCTTCCCATCCGCACAGGAGTGCTTTATGGCACACTTTGTAAGTCTGGAGCACGATGTCTGAAGCCTGATAGTATTGGGCTGCCCAACTTAAGGTCAGCTCACACAATTAAACATTGATTGTTGGTATCCTAGGGTATTTATTTCTTGTGGAAATGCTTTTGTCATTTTCTGGAATTGCAGATACGAACCTGAATTTTTACTGAATTTCTCTGTACTTTCTATATACATTTTTGGTAAACTGTTTTACTTTTGTAATTGTTTAAAGAAAAAGTCTCTAAAATCAAATTTATGAGTCCTGGTATTCTGAATGGTGAGACCAAATTGGAATTCTGTGGGTATACCACCTGACTTGCTGTCCAACAGTCTCCCTATCTAGGCTGACACCAGTGATCTTGGGTGTAGTGTTGGACTGTCTCCAGATCAATGGTGTTTAACTGCCTCCAGAGGACTTTAACATCCATGCTGAGGCCCTCAAGATAGGAGCAGAATAAAATTTTATGGCTGCCATGGCATCTATGGGCCTGTTGTGGTTGATTTCTACCCCAGTATTTACTGCTGGGCAGGTGGATGGTGATCTGGATGTGGAGGAGAATTAAGATCATTCCTTTGTCATGACCAGAGCACTCCTTGATAGGCTTTTGGCTATTGGTGTTAAGTTTACTTCTGCATGGGCAGAGACTGAATTGTATGGTTTGCCCACAAATGGATCCAGAAGGACTCCTAATAGATTTGAGGAATTCTTCTCGTGCCAGAACCTGCAATTCATATGAAGCCTTGGACGACCTCTGGAATGAGGAAATGACCAGGGCAGTGAATCGGATCACCCCAAATGTCCTTGGCTTTGTTGTAGAGCTGAGGTGGCTCCCTGGTTTTGTGGGGAGTTCCATGCAATGAAACAGCAGGACAGATATTTTAAGCCAGTGGTTTTCACCCATTTAGCTCCTGGACCCACTTTTTAGAATGAGAATCTGCCAGGACCCTGCGGAAGTGATGTCATGACCAGAAGTGACATCATCAAGCAGGAAAGTTTTTAACAATCCTAGGCTGCAATCCTACCCACACTTACCCAGAAGTAAGTCCCATTTACTATCATATTTAAAAGAATATACATAGTAGTTTGTTAAAAGTACAGGTCTGTAACATTTCCCCAAATATAGTCATATACCATGTTAGCATCAAGTCTAATATATTAAAAATAAAATATTGAAATGTATGGGGACTCACCTGAAATTGGCTTGCAACCCACCTAGTGGGTCCCGACCTACAGTTTGAGAATTGCTGCTTTAAGCGATGGTGGCGAAAAGCCCATGACAGCTCCAGCTGAACACAGGTGATAGCTCATATTGCAGCCAGGTTTGCAACCTGGAGATTTTCGTGGCTTGTTCCTCCTCTTAGATCACCAGGTGGCAGTGGTGGTTAGGGCAGCCTTTGCCTAGCTAAGACTGGTGAACCAGCTTCAGCCATACATGAGTCAATGAGACCTAACTATAGTGGTTCATGCCTTGGTGACATGTTGGCAGGGTCTTAGTGATTTGACTCTGCAACTCGTGCAATTAGTCTTCTGCACTTTTAACCCTGGCTGAGGCGAGGTAGTGTTGCCATAGAGAAGACCAAACGTTTTGAGAACAAAACGGTTAGTATTGAGAACAAAACGGTTAGTATTATACTGCCGTTGTACAAATCTATGGTAAGGCCACACCTGGAGTATTGTGTCCAGTTCTGGTCGCCGCATCTCAAAAAAGACATAGTGGAAATGGAAAAGGTGCAAAAGAGAGCGACTAAGATGATTACGGGGCTGGGGCACCTTCCTTATGAGGAAAGGCTACGGCGTTTGGGCCTCTTCAGCCTAGAAAAGAGACGCTTGAGGGGGGACATGATTGAGACATACAAAATTATGCAGGGGATGGACAGAGTGGATAGGGAGATGCTCTTTACACTCTCACATAATACCAGAACCAGGGGACATCCACTAAAATTGAGTGTTGGGCAGGTTAGGACAGACAAAAGAAAATATTTCTTTACTCAGCGTGTGGTTGGTCTGTGGAACTCCTTGCCACAGGATGTGGTGCTGGCGTCTAGCCTAGACGCCTTTAAAAGGGGATTGGACGAGTTTCTGGAGGAAAAATCCATTATGGGGTACAAGCCATGATGGGTATGCGCAACCTCCTGATTTTAGGAATGGGTTAAGTCAGAATGCCAGATGTAGGGGAGGGCACCAGGATGAGGTCTCTTGTTATCTGGTGTGCTCCCTGGGGCATTTGGTGGGCCGCTGTGAGATACAGGAAGCTGGACTAGATGGGCCTATGGCCTGATCCAGTGGGGCTGTTCTTATGTTCTTATGTTCTTATGACCCTGCAGCTTTGGAACTCTTTCCCATGTGACTTAAGATCTGTGCTCTTCCAGTTAGCTTTCTTGTGGTAGTTTAAAACCTTTCCGTTTTGCTTTCCCAAGCAAGTTTCTGTTGGCTTTAGTTCCTGCTTAGGCTTTCCAGGTTTTCTATTGGCTGCTGCTAAGAGCTTGATTTGTGGTACTTCTGCTGTTTTTTCATTGTTTTTGTGTGTTTTATTTGCTCCTTGTTTTCTATTTTTATCATGTGTGTATGTGTATTTTTTCATGCATTAATTGTGTGTTAAATGTGTTTGTTGTGAGCATCCTTGGGAAAGGTGGGATAGAAATGTTTTTAAATGCATTCTCTGACAAGAGTATAACCTTCTATGTGCATCCTATGTGAGTGATGTTAGGTAAGCAAATGCACCCTTATTGAGAAAAAGGCGGGGTATAAATTACAGAAATAAATACTCTTAGCAATTAATAGGAAATATTTCCTTACTTTTTTGCTTGTTTTTCAGGTGGATATTCCAGCTGTTATTACAAAGAAAATGCTAAAGGCAGCTATGAAGCATATTGAAATAATAGCTAAAGCCAGACAAAAAGGTAACAATAGTTTTTATGTAACTCCTTGTTTTTACCGTATTGAAATATTACAGTTATTACTGTTGCCTGTATATCAGGCAAACACCAATTAATGATGGCTTTAAATGCAAAAATGGAGATGGTAGCATTCCTTGATTTATGGGATGTAGAAGCCCTGGTAGGTGAATTATAGCACAGATGCCAAATAGATCTACTCAAAGGAAATTTCCCTGAATTCAGTGGACCTTACAGTGGATGTTAGTGTGTCTTGGCATATCTATTGTTAGTGTCCTCATCTTTTGCCTATTGTGTTGAATTGTTATTTTTATAAGGAAGAGAAAATTGTGTAAAACCTAAATTAACTGAAACTGCCACCCATTGGTAACAAATTGTACTTCAGATTGTTTCAAATAAGCGAGTCAATTCAGTGCAAAACATTAAAGATGTATGAATATAAATGGAACTGGAGCTTGTCAGTCTTGCTAACCATTGTTTACATTGGACCAAGGCTCCAAGAATAACTCTAGAAGCTGTTGCATGAAACTTGCTTTGTATACTTTTCCAATTCAAAGTATATTTATAATTTTGCCTTCAAAATTCATTCTTTGTTTGCATTATTAACCAAAGTAATCCCTCATGGATTTTTCATTTTACCCACAGTGAAAAATTCTGAATACTTACAGCAAGCTGCTTTAGAAGAATATGGACCAGAGCTTCATGTGGCTGTGAGAAGTAGAAGAGAGGAACTTCTATATTTAAGGAAACTTACTGAACTTCTTTTTGCCTATATTCTGCCTCCCAAAGCAACAGATTGCAGGTATAGTAGAAGGTTGTTGTTTTGAAAGGGTTTCAGTACCATGTTCTTGAATAGCATGGAAAAACACATATGAATTAACAGACACTAAGATTTAAATAACTAAGGGCCCAATCCTATCCAATTTTCCAGTGCCAGTGCAACTGTGCTAATGAGGCATGCACTGCATCTTGTAGTGGGGCAGCAGTCACAGAGGCCTCCTTAAGGTATGGGAACATTTGTTCCCTTACCATGGGACATCATTGTAGTTGCACCGGGGCTGGAAAATTGGATAGGATTGGGCCCTAAGGTTGCTTACTCAGTAAAATATTTCTGTGGTCAGTGTGATGCTTCTAGTCTTGACTTGCAGAAGGCCTGTGGACTTACGCCATCAGTGTGGTGAGTACTCACAGTATTCCTGAAGAAGGCAGCAGTGTGGTGATGGGTTCTGTAGAGCTGTGCATGGTTGCGGGAAACTTTTATACTGTTAGGAAAGGGTTATGCAAATACACTATAATGTCTACGGTATTTTTTTTCATACAGTTACTAACCTGTCCTTAATAAACACATTTGGCCCTATCTCCACAGATATAATGATAGTCACATGGAATCCTCCATAAACAGGCCTTCAGATTTACTTAAACCTTGAAAGCAGTTTTGAATTCTTATCCCATTTTGTCTGTAGAGAGAGAGACATGGAAGGGAGTGAATGGACAAGACTTGTGCATAGAGGAATTACATATAGAAATTATGTTTCTTACATTTCCTTAATCTGTTTCATAATTCATTCTGCCTATCTCAGTGTAGTTTATCTTTAGGTAAGTGGGTTTAGGATCCCAGATTAAATTTTGCAAAAATAACTAGGTTGTTCATCAGAATTTGTGAGTATGGCATGTCTGTTATTCTTCAAAGTCAACCTTTATGGGTTTTTAGTTTTTGTAACTCAATAGTTGCATTCTTGCACATTGTCTTTCACCTAAACCAAAGAAATCACTCAAAGAACATCTCTGCCTAATGGACTAGGGAATGACTGACTTTGTCTGAAGGATATACAGGTTGAACCTCATAAATTCATGGATCGCAAAAAAAATGCACTAAAGCAAATCCATTTAAAAAACAAAGTTCCCTTTCTCCAGTGATTTAAGAACAGCCTTGCTGACCTTTGTGATGTAAGATAAGAGTCATTAAGAACACAATCCATCAATCAGTTCTCCAAGCACTTAGAAAGGTGCTTCACAACCCCTCCCTTCACCAATGCAAAGTGATCACCTTTCTTTCAAGTGCTCAGGGGGAAGGGAGGGGTCCACTAAGGAGAGAAGGATTGATGGATTGTCAGCTAGCCACCCTCTCTCTCTCTCTCTCTCAAGGAGGCTATTGTTCAGTTTTTTTAACTGATTTGAAAGGGATGCATTTTTCCCCTTCTCCAGGGATCAGCACTTTCCTTTTCATTTACAGGGGCCATTCATGTTGAGTTAAATCCGTATATAAAAAATACGTGTATAACAAGGCTGAACCTGTAGTCCCAGTTTGTAGGATTTCCATCTACACATTGCTTTTTGTTGGCATGGAAAACTGAAGTGGGAGTATTGTTCCTCTTCTATAATGCTTAGCTCCAAATTTATACACACTTTCCTGGGAGTAAGTCCTATTGAATTTCATGGGCATTACTTCTCATAGACAAGCATAGGATTTCTGTATTTTTTCAGCAGTAGGAATCAGACATGTGTTCCATATATCTGAAAATTGGGTCCTGAGTCATAGTAAACTACTTTGGCAGAAAGGACCAAAGACATCCACGCTAAGTGGCTGTATACTGAGAAATTTTGTGCATCAATTTTGGATCGAATGCTAACTTTTAAAAAAATCCTGTGTGTGTGTGTGTTAGAGAGAGAAAGAGAGAGAGAGAGAGAGAGAGAGAGAGGACAGAAATATATAAAATCAACTTTTGTCTTCTTGCAGATCACTCACCTTACTTATAAGAGAAATCTTGTCTGGTTCTGTTTTCCTTCCCTCCTTAGATTTCTTAGCTGATCCGGTAAGTTTTGAGAGGAGTTCACTCAACTCTTTTCTTTTTTCAAAGTGATGCAACTGCAGAAACCTTTGTAACTTCAGCGCTGAACTAGAAACACATGTGACTTTATTATTTATGACTACAGTCATTTACCAGAACTATATAAAGCAAGAACCGCTTTTTCCACAACATAACTTATTTCCCAGCTTTACATTTTTGTGTTCTATTGTGCCTAGTTCTAATTCTTATTTGATTGTATTTGTGATAAAGTTTTGTTTTGGTGTCTTGTTGATGGCAGTTGCCCACCTTTGTTTACTGTGCTGTTGCCTTCCTTGAGGATCCAGCAGCAACCACTGGATCCTCACAAAACAGTGGGAAGGGGAAGCACCAGCTAGAGCAGAGAAGAGCTTAGCCTTTCCCTCATTTGTGCATTTCCTCTGAAACTAGTTTTTTTTCTCTCTTCTTGGGACTCTGATTAGGGGTATCCCCCACAGGAAGAAAACTGGGTTCAAACAGCAGTTTAGGAGGGAATTAGCATAGGCAGGAGAAGGTATCACGGCCTACTGTTCTGTACTTTAACCCTCTCTTCCCCTTCCTATGCAGGATTGTGCAGGAACCAGGGTGGCTCTTGTTACATTTTGTTTCAGCCTTTGGTGTGGCTAGCAAATTTAAATCCAAGACAGATAGATGTTATGGGACAGGTGCATTTTCTGTATCTCCATCATACCTCAGCATTAGAGATCTGTTGACTAGCATTGAAGTGTGCTTGCAAGTGCTTCCTCACATGCGTGGGTTATGAATGTGCATGTGCTGTGATTTGTATCCAGTGGCAGCTTTTCACTGTTCTCATTTAATACTCCTCTGCAAAGTATCCGTACCTTTGGGGGATGCTTGGCAGGAGGACAGGTCTGAAAAGCCTTGATGCATGTATGACCTTTGGGATTCCAGCTGTTGTGTATTAATTTTTTTTACCCTTTTTACCTTTTATTAGGATACTGTGAATCACTTGCTACTCATCTTCATTGATGACAGTCCAGTGAGTACTGACGTAGAGAATAAAATTATGCTGATTATGAAATTGAGTAGAAATTGCAATCATTTGCTTAGTTGACTTATTCTTTTTCTTTCTGCAGCCTGAAAAAGCCGAAGCAGATTCTGTTACTTTGATTCCGTTTCTGCAGAAGTTTGCAGAGCCCAGAAATAAGAAATTCTCCGTAAGCATTAAAGAGATTTTATAAAGTTTAAATGTTGCGTTGTACCTGAAAAAGTTTCTTTAGAAATCAATTAACAGACATTTGGAAACAAATTGCTTATGTTGCTTTTTATTCAGGCTTTGAAGTTGGATCTGAAAGAAATTAAAGACCACCAGGACATTTTCTTTCGCTTTATGAAGTTTTTGAAACAGGAAGGAGCAGTGCATGTTTTACAGTTTTGCCTGGATGTAGGTAAGATACCATAGTGCAGTGTAAAGGTTCATCTTCATCTGTGGGTTCCAGACCTGTGGATTTGACTTAATGTAGGTCGTGACCCGTGTCTGGAGGGCCTCACCAAACCACCTGGACATGATTAGAAGTGTCTTCCGGTCATACTTGGGAGGTGTTCTGAAGCGAGGAGCCTCTGAAACCTCCACATGCCTTAGAAGGCCTCCCAGAGGCTTCTAGTTTGATGAAAAACTGGCCACCTGCAGCCTCCCCATGCCTCAGAACACCTCCAGATTCGACCAGAAGGCAGTTCTGGTCACATCCAGGAGTCGTCTGAGGCCCCCCTCCCCCAAATCTTAATATCCACAGGGGGGTTGGGGAACAGATCCCCATGGATACCAAGAACCAACTTGTACTATGTATACGTTATCCTTTTTCTGGTTACTATTATTGTGAATGTGCAGATCAATAGGAAGATGAAGTCAAGATTGGAATTAGCCAGTGCAGAGCACAGAGTAAGAAAAAAAAAAAAATCAAAGTTAACCAGATTCAAACTTTGCCTTCTCTTATTGATGGCAGCCCTTGAAGTGGGATGAGGAAAATAGAAGTAGTTGCTGATGATGTATACAGGACTATAGTATGGTGTGGAGATCCCAAGAACTGAGCGATTACAGCTGTTTGGGTAGTGTCTTTGGTAAGGTTGTAAGAGTTAGGCTAATGGTTATGGGCTTCATTGGCTAGAGCAGGGGTGTCCAAAGTTTTTGGCAGGAGGGCCACATCATCTCTCTGACACTGTCGGGGGCCAGGGAAAAAAAGAATTAATTTACTTTTAAAATTGAATTAATTTACATAAGTTTACATAAATGAATATATTAAAGATGAACTTATATGAATGAATGAAGGTCGTGAAATAGCTCAAGGCCTATAAAAGGCCTTGCACAAAGCAAGGCTGGCCTTTCCTTTGCTGCCGCTACTGCATCACAGACGTGAAACAGCAAGCAGTGGAGGAAGACCTCATCCCACAGCTCACATGAGAGGTCAAACAGTCGCCCTCACGCTGAGAGCAGTTGCACTGGGCCAGTGCAGGCTGCAATAAATCTCCAGAGGCTCATTGGAGACTGGGGGCTCCCTGAGGGCCGCATTGAGAGGCCTCGAGAGCCGCAAGTGGCCCCAGGGCCGGAGTTTGGGCACCCCTGGGCTAGAGGCTTTTAAAAACATTTGTTTAAAAATAATACACTTTTGGCCCAAGGGGAATGTTGCGACTGTTCCTAAGGATGTATGTCTTCTACTAACAGAGGAATTTAATGATAAAATCTTGAAGCCAGAATTATCAGATGCTGAGATGATGTCCCTTCATGAAGAAGTGCAGAAAATCTACAAAACATATTGTTTGGATGAGAGCATTGACAAAATTGGATTTGACCCTTTCATTGTGGAAGAGATACAAAGCAGTAAGTGAAAAAACTGGAAGAACTGTTGCTGAAGGGTTCTGGGAAGTGGAAAATTGTAGTTTGGTCAGTGTAAGATAGCTATTGCAGGTTTGTTTTGTTTTTCCTTATTACTGTTGCTGGCCATAGGACAGCAAAAATGTTCAGTTGGTGTGTGCATTACAGCTTGTCCAAACGTGTGCTGAGAAAGCCTCCTTTATACTCTGTGGTTTTACCATGTTTGTCTCATTCCTCCTTCTTGCAACCATGTATTTGTCTTCTCATTGTCAAAATATTCACTCTGCCTGCTCACTGACCAGCTTGCCAAAATTTTAAGTCCAGAGAGAAGGTGCTCAAATGCTGAGTACATAATCTAGAAATTTAGTTTATTTATTTATTTTACTTATACAGGTATTTATATACCGCCTTTCTTTGGTCGTCAGATTTCTCCTCAGACTTTAATCCAAGGCGGTTTACATAGGCAGGATGTTCTAAACCTCCATAGGGATTTTTACAGTTGAATAGTTCTCATCTAGACTTTCATAGAACTCCTCGTTCTAGTTGGATTCCTTCCCGGTCTGGCCTCTCTCTGGCCCTTCACCTCCCACGCTCCGCTTGACGGCAACTCCTCTCTGTCACCGAGGGTCAGCTCATCAGTATATAAGCCTGTCGTCAGTTCTCGGGTACTTCCAGTTGTTTCGAACTGGCAGCCTCAGATCTTCAGGAATGCAAGGCGGCAGCTCTACCAACTGAGCCAGACCTCCTTGCTGACTAAATTTAGTTCCTGATTTAGTTCCTGCTGGCTAAATTATACTACTCTGTAGTTAAGCATTTTTGTTCTGCAGATGTTTTATAGTTGAACAGTTCTGATTAATATTCTCTGCGTTTTTGCCTGTAGTTGCTGAAGGTCCTTATGTTGAAGTTGTGAAGCTGCAAACAATGCGGTGCCTTTTTGAAGCCTATGAACATGTTTTGTCCCTCTTGGAGAGTGTTTTCACTCCCCTGTTCTGTCATAGTGATGAGGTGAGTGCCAGTGTTAAAACGTTTTGATCAGATGTATTTTTTAAATGTAATCATTTTTACTTGGTCACTTTTGTTCAATTAAGCTGGTTTTCAGTGCTACACAGTCTTGCGTACTGCAGTGTTAATCTGCCCAGGAGGGGCTAGGTGACAGCATTCTAAATTGAAACAGTTGCCCTCTTTTTAAAGTGGCATATCTACATGCAGAATCCCAGCACTTTCCCTTAAAAATGTTTTGCTTGAGGGTTAGTGCCTGCGTTTCTTTCAGAGGGCACCATGTAGGTGCCAGTCCTTACCCACTGGGGCAGGAATTCTTTTATCAGGTGAGGGGAAGGAACTGAAGTCTGCTTAAGTCAGCCTGCTGCTTATCTCTGACCTGGTGAATGGTGATCTCTGCTGAGCTGAACAAGTGGGTATTGCTAAACTTGGCTGCGACTGCTCATTTTTGAGCCTTTGACTTGAGGGTATGGGAAAGCAGTGGGATGGATTTGTGTGTTTGAGAATGTGGTAGGAGGGTAAGCCAGGAGAGGTGGAAATGGGGTGGGTAGAGGGGTAAAGGATTTTTCTCTTTTAAGATAGGAGGCATTTAAAGTATATGAAAAGCCCTATTGGATCAGGCCAAATATTAATCTAATCCTTCCATTTAGCATAGTGACCCACCAGCTGCCTCTAGGAAGTGCACAGGAGGGAGGGAGAGAAGCAGGGAAGGAGGGAGAGAAGGCAGTGCACAGCCATTATGACTAGTAGCTGATGTTAGCCCTATCTCTAACCTTGTCAATTTTCTTTTATACCCATACAATTTCTTCACCATTTCTCTGGCAACAAATTCCACAACTAATGCTGCACTCTTAAGTACCTTGGTTGTCCTAAATCTCCCACCCTGTGTTTAGGTTCTAACATTGCGAGAGAAGGGAAAAAAACCTCTCTCCACAACATGAGCAAGTTTATAAATCTCAGTCACATTCCCCTTAATCACCTTTTTTCCCTGCCTAAAAACCTTCAGACATTGTGACCTTTCCTCATAAAGAAGAGGTTCCAACCCTTCAATCATTTTGGTTGCCTGTTTTGCACCTTTTCCCACTTTTCCCAATCTCAGTTCTTGAGATTGGTGACCAGAACTGTACGCAGTATTCCAAATGTGATTGCACCATAGGTTTATATAAGGACAATATAATATTACTAGTCTTAGTTTGCCACTGTAAATTGGGTAATTGTGGAAATGATTCATAGACATTCATGGATATGGTTGTTCAGTCATGGCTTTTCCAGGGACTTTTATGAGAAATCTATCAGACAGGTTCTTTGACACTGACCATTAACTTTCCTTTGAAACTCCAGTTTGTTTTATGATCTCTCTCTAAACTTTTGGTTTTTTGAGCATTTGTGGTCCTTTTTAGGGTAGAGTCATGAGTACAGAACCTCAACCACTTCCTGTACAAATAACAATTCAGAAGCTATAGTACATTGAATAAAAGGATTATCACTGACCAACCTTTTTCTCCCTGACTTAGTATTTCCGGCATCTCTTAAAAGGAACTGAATCGCCAGCACGAAATTCTAAATGCAATAAGTAAGTGTGGTATATTTGCCTTTGGCGTCAGACTGTTTTAAATGATGATTGTCAAATGTGTTCCGCTTTGAATATACTTGGTTTTATAGGTTAACTTGTGAGAATTAAGCATACTACATGAAATATTCATTACTTAAATATTACATCTGTTCTTTGTCATAAAATCTTTGATAAGGCACAGTGGGAAAAACAAGAAGCTTAAAGTGCTCATGATTGGATTCAGTAATGTGCAGTAAAGACTACTTTTTTCAAGCTAAAAACCTTCCAAGATGTAACTTATTTTTTTTTTAAAAGGTAAGGATGCATAAGGACTGCATAAGGGTGTCTCTTTAGGTATCTCTCGATCTGTCACTTTAGCTTCACATACACTAAGGACGCAATCCTATCCTGCGCTGGAACAGGCAAGCCAGGAGGCCAAAAGCGGCTCAGCCAGAGGTAAGGGGAAACATTTCCCCTTACCTCCGGGTAAGGGCTGCTGGTCCCTATTGGTCTCCTCAGACTTTTAAGCAGTGCTTTTCAATATCATTTTCACAAAATGGAGCCCTTGTATTTGTTTTATTATTTTATATTGTTTGGTATGTTTTGACTATAAAATAGTTCAAGTAGCGGTTTTTTTGTAAGTATATAACTTGTTTTATCAAAGTCTTTATTGCAGTGTTGATTTTGTTGAATGAATAGTAGTATTCTTGAACTATTAAAAAGAAAATTGGTATTTAGTATAACACTTGGTACTGACTTTTCAAATATTTATATAAAATCTGATACCCTATGCACAGATGAAATTTGCCTTCTGTTTTTGCAACAAGATTCTAGACAGGCTGAGACTTGTGGAGAGCACAAAATTGCAGGCTGAGCAAGCAGATTTGATCTGTATGCATGACAGGAAGTTGAACATGCTAATGAATTCTGCTCTGTTGGGCCCAGAAATTAATACTGCTTTCAGAGGGTAGCCATAGGGCAGCCCAATCCTAAGCTCCTATGGCACGCGGCTGCGGCGGCACCAAACAGCTGCTGCCGCATCCTGTGTGCCAACAGCAACCATGGGTGGCACCTTGGGAGAAGGGGACTTTCATCTCCTTCTCCAAGGAAAGGGAAGTAGCCCCGCAATGGGGCTACTCGATTCACTGCCAACCAAAAGGTTGGTGGTGAGGGGAGTATGTTCGTGTTGGACGCCAAGCCCCACACAAATGCGCAGGATCCAGTGGAGTCCCGCCTTCCTCCCTCCCTGCTCCCCCACCTTCTCCCCATCATGCCTCCTCCCCGCTCTCCGCCCGCCTCCCCGGAATGCCTCCTCCCCGCATCCCCCTGCCCCCACTTACCTTACCGCGGCTTGGCAGTCCATGCAACCGCAGAGCTGCGGAGGCCAGGCACAGGTGCTGGCCCAGTGTTAGGCCTCGAAAAGACAGTGCCAGCAATAAGCCGGCACATCAAGCCCAGGATTGGGCTCTTAGTCTGTAGTTGCAAAAACAAGAAGTCTTGTAGCACCTTAAAGGCTAACCAGTTTGTTATAGCTTAAGCTTTCATGACTGCAGTGCAGTTCATCTGATGAAATGAACTGTACTTCATGAAATGCTGTAATGCACTTTGTTATGCTACACAATGTGTATTAATCTTTAAGATGTCACAAAATGAAAAACAGATGCTATATTTTGATTGATTTAGAAAGTGGTTCATAAATGCATTTATTACTAGACAATGCATCCTTTTGTCAGGATTGGGGGATGATGGCACAGGGACTCCTCTCTGACATTACCCTGCGCTTTGGAAGCACTCTGGATGCTGAGTGCCTCCAAAGTCCAGGACATCAGTAAAAACCCTTCACATCTTTAAATGCCTAGTTGAGACTGAGGCTCTCCCTGACATTGCTCTGGACTAAAAATCAACAGGACGCATTCTGCTTTCAAGCACCTTTGATGCTTAGTGCAGCGTCAGAGGAAAGACATTGATGGTAGTGATAACAAATTCTAGTTGACTTACAACAGTCAGTCAAAATGCATGTATACTAAGTAAAGTAAAAAAAAGTAAAGTAAAAAAAATAATGCCGTAAAACTATCAACAGTGAAAGGTATGAAAGAGGTGCATTTAGCTAAACTAGTTTCAGATTTGAGCAAACATCACTGTGATGCACAAAAGTATGCAAGTGGCATCATTTGAATTGGATTGGGAAGTGAATGACAGATCAGGTTACTGTAAAGGCAAGCAGACATAACTAGGCGCATTTGGGAACTACAGCCATTCTAAGTGTCATTGTTTGAGTAGACTAGGACTGTTTCTCTCGATTCACTTTTCTTGGTTTGTGGGGTAACGTTGTTTGCCTGTTATTGCAGAGGTAACCTCACTTTGGATGATATCCGGTAAGTCAAGCTGACATGCCATTGATGTTGACTGCTTATGCTGCACCTATTTGTGACTATATCATACTGTCTTTATAATGACCATCATTGGGCACACAATTTTTTAAATAAATGACAAATATTTCTAGGCTGAAATCATGTTGAAATAATCCAAAGAACTGCACATTTGTGTCTTGTTTTAAAAACCAAAAAATGGCACTCAGCTTGGTTTAATGCATAGCTTTGTGGTCTGTTTTCTTACCTCTAGAAATCTGTCACTAAGCATTGCTAGTTACTGTTTGTCTGTTAGAAAAAGAGCTGTACAGGTTGAGCCACATTATTCGCGTGGGTTCCTTTCCAAGCACTCAAGTGGATGACAAAAAACGCACTATAGTAAATCAATTTTAAAAATAAAGTTTTTTTGTTCTGGTAATTTAAAAACAGCCTTGCTGACCTTTGTGATGTAAGATAAGAGTCATTAATCCATCAATCATTCCTCCTCCAAGCACTTACAAAGATGTTTCACTCAGCCCCTCCCTTCACCAATGCAGAATGATCACCTTTGTTTCATATGCTCAGGGGGAAGGGAAGGGTCTGCTGGAGAGAGAAGGACTGATGGATTGTCAGCCAGCTGCCCCCCCCCCCATTAAGGAGGCTATTGTTAAAGGACTGTTCAGTTTTTAAAACTGATTTTAAAGGGATGCGTTTTCCCCCTTCTCCAGGGATCAGCACATTCCTTCTCATTTGCAGTGGCCATTCGTGTTGTCGAATTCGTGTAGGCTGGACCTGTATATGGTTTTTGACCTACGTAGCTGAGTTGAGCACTGTTACATAACAGGCACAAAATGACAGGCATTTAAAGTAAAGAAGAATCTACTGACTGCAAACTGTTTTGTAAGAGCACAGTCACTGTATACAATTGGAATGCGTAGGTCTGATAGTAGATATCTGAAAGCCCTATTTTTTGGGGGGGAGGGGGGTAGCACCAATAACTTTTAAAACAGTGTTTAAGCAATGCATACATGTTTTTGTGTGTATTCTTTTTCCCTGTCAGATGCTTAGTGCATTTCTAGAGTAAGAAATGAAGCTGTTTTTGTCTTGTGTAAGGGCAGTATGCATGCACTGAGATGCTGTGGCTGTGTGTGTGTGTGAATGCATGGCTGTAGTGAGGAATGCAGACGTGATCGCTAATGTCTGTCTCTTTCACTTAAATTTGCTGCCTTGTGGATGCTCTGTTATAAGTTGCTCTAGCTCTGAACAGGATTGTAGCCCATACATCAAGTCATCATCACTAGGGCAAGCTGCTTTCTCAAGACAGGAGACTTCATCTTCGTCTGTTTTCCCTCATATTCAGTCAGTCCTAACCCTCCCATCTGGCTTTTTGCCTTCTCTCCCTGCTGCTTTAAAGTAAGTCAGGGTCCATCTTGTATCACACATGCTTGTGTAAATGCTTGGTTGTTTGTTCAGCTTAAACAATGTGTTAAGCATACCATATTCAGCACTCTCTTCTGCCCAGGTAACTACAATGCAGTAGGAACAGCTAGCTATTTTGATTGCACTTATTTTTATATCAGTTTCCATTCGGTGCTTAACTCCAAAGAAAATCTAGCAAGTGTTAATTGCTTTTTACCAGAAATCATCTTTCCTTGTCTACAACGTACAGTGCTTGGAGCTGTAGGAATGTGCCTGTCATACGTATACATTAAAGCCATTTTTCAACATGGCACAGAAATCCGAATGAGAATATACAGACTGGTGTAGTCCTGTTTTTCAAAAGCTAGTGTATCAGGGTTCAGTTTCATTGTACCATCTTCTGTTGTTTTGTGGCTGCAGTTCACTTCTTTGGGCGAACAAGTTAAAGTTTTGAGCTCAGATGGGAGGGACGGACAAAATCGACTTTTCATCTCCAGGCCAGGGTGACTTGGGTTCCCATTGACAGATGGGGGAAGGAGTAGCATGCATTAGACATACAACACAATAGGTAGCATTTTGGTTTCCTCAGTATGAATGCTTAAACAAAATAGACAAAGATCTCAACTCCGAGAGGTTTGAACGGGACAAAAATTACATTCCCACTGCTATGTTTAAGCATCCCATCTTCCCCTACTGTAAGATAATTGATCACCTTTTGGAATGGCAGGAGGATGCCTGGACTGTGTCTGGTGCCCATTTCCCCCACTCTCTGTGCCAGGAGACTGGTGTTATCAGAGTTGGCAACACTGAGCATTGTCTGGTGCAAAAGCGCCACACTTGCACCCTTCAACATCCTTTAAAAACACAGTGTTTTCTGCATCGTCTTCCACCACTCCTTTTTGCGTGAATGGAAGGATTGATCCATAAGCAGAAACCTGTTTCTATTTGTTGTTCTGTCTTGTTGGATCAGGGCAGCAAAATGTAGAATATGTGCGAAGACTTCGCTTGTATTTTGTACACGCAGTAGCGTTCTTTCAGTGTTCTTCTGTTGAGAGTATTAGTTTTCTTTGTTTGAAATTGCTCTGTACTTTGTGTTTCCTTTTTTTATTATACACAGGAGCTCTCAGAAAAAAGGGGAGTCATCTGGAATCAGCAAAATAGGCAGCAAGATTAAGGGGGTGTTCAAAAGTACCACAATGGAAGGAGCTGTGTTGCCCAACTATGGCCTGGCTGAGGGAGAGGATGATTTTGTGAGTTGAGTCCTTTGCCCAGGGTGACCAGATGTCTTCTTTTTCCAGGACATGTCCTCTTTTTTAGTACTTAGATATCCTCCTTTTCCATGTGGGTGGGCTCCTGCAAGCAGTGCATAGCCTTCTTGTAGTTAATAAATTATATGTGTAGATTTAAATGTAATAATAAGGAATATATTGTTTAAATTAACCACATGAAATCCTTATACAGGTGTTTTTAGCTTTTATTTTGTCATGTCCAACATTTTTCTTGAATGTCCTACATTTTGGGGTGCCTGGTCCTCTTTTGCAGTTTTGACATCTGATCATCCTGTCTTTGCCCTAATAAATTAACACAATTGTCCTGTATTTCCATCTATCCTTTTATCTTGTGCATTTAACTATAAGATTAGCCATCTAGTCATTCTAGGATTGCTGCTTTCCTCACTCCCTTTCTCATTTTCTTATTTTTTTCATTCTAACTAGTAACAATTGAATTTACACAATTCCATGAGTTTAATTGTTGAAGAAGCATAAATCTCTTGGGTACTGTTTGGGAACATGTGTTGCTTTGGAAAGCACATCAATCATCTGTCCTGAAAAATTTAATTGCAAACCTAAATTCAGAACTGCTGCTGAACCTTTATTCCAATTGTTTTTGTTGAATTCCTGTTAAGAGCACTAGAACAAATTACTGGCTAAGTGCAAGGAACATGTAAATCCTTTTGGTGTGGTCATCCTCTGAATCAGTAAGAATCTAGTGGATCTGACTCGCAAGTTGCCAACTAATTTGCTGTTCGTCTGGAAAATTTGATTGGTTTATTTGTAATTAGATGACCCTGAATAGGCAGAAATATTTGCATATCTATTGACCTGTTAACCAAAAGCTACAATGCTCATGGCACTTTTAATGGACCTCACTCTTAACTGAGGGAGGAGAAGGATGTTTTTCTGATCCCCCTGTTCTAGCTAGCAATCAGATTCTAGCTAGCAAACATTCACCCCAGCGTGGCATCTTTTCCAGTGGCTGTTGCTGTTATGTCTTCTGTCTTCTGTCATCTTCTTCTTTTCCAAAATCATGATGCCTTTGGGACATTGATCGGTTTATTTTACTGTGTAAACTGCTTTGTGAACTTATTCAGGTTGAAAAACAGTATATAAATATTCTTAATAAGAATTCTTATTAAGAATAAGAATAACAATGTCCAAAAAAACCTTACAGTATCTCCCGAACAGGTACCTTGTTGCATTTGTGTTCCAGATCTGTATTTTGTAAACACAAATCTGGAAACTGAACTGGGGAACAACCAGTTGATTATAAAAGAGGGAATAAGCATCCTCCTGTTTCTCACAGTTTCTCCACTGCAGATTTCATCTTCAGTCTCAAAAGAGAAACATAACTCATAATGTATGCACTGTAGATAACTTTTTTTTTTACTTATACTTTACAACAGAATATTTATTTTGTGCAGTGTTGATATATTACTACTGTGCTTGACAAAGCTTGGGAGAGAATCTGTTAAATGTTTACACGTGGTGAATTTGGTTTGGCCATTTTTCTTTATTGTCAAAATTTTTGTCACTGTGTATGACAAAACATGTACATGTGTGTATAAGTAAAACTTGCACAACTGTGACACATGCAGACTTTTATTACCATACTTCCACCTTTTCAAAGAAACAGTGAGGGTAAGTGCTATTCATAGCATACTTTGATCTTACCTTTTAAAGCAAGCCAGGGCTAGAATTCTTTATAATATACAAGTCTGGGTTATGTTTACAGTACACTAGAGCAGTGGTTCTCAAACTGTGGGTCTGGACCCACTAGGTGTGTTGCAAGCCAATTTCAGGTGGGTCCCCATTCATTTCAGTATTTTATTTTGAATATATTAGACTTGATGCTACCATGGTATGTGACTGCATTTGGGAAAATGTTACACATCAGTACTTTTAACAGGCTACTATGTATATGATAGTAAATGGAACTTAATCCTGGGTAAGTGTGGGTCGAATTGCAGCCTAGGGTTGTTAAAAATTTTCCTGCTTGATGATGTCACTTCCAGTCATGACATCACTTCCGGTTGGGTCCTGACAGATTCCCATTCTAAAAAGTGGGTCCCAGTGCTAAAAATTTGAGAAGCACTGCACAAGAGTCAACATTGAAATCCTTTGGAATTGGTTTCTGAATGCTTGCATTTTTTCACTGCAGATTGAAGAAGGCATTATGGTAATGGAAGATGATTCTCCTGTGGAGGCGGTTAGCACACCTAACACACCTCGCAATCTTGCAGCTTGGGAAATTAGCATTCCGTATGTGGACTTAGTTGATGACCCCTCTCTAGAAAGGAAAGAGAGAAAAGAGAGAATTCCGGTATATTGCATTGATGTGGAGAGAAATGATAGAATGGCAGGTAGGCACTCTTAGGAAAATATGCTTAGTGTACTTGTTATATTCCTGTTCAGATTTACAGCCAGTTCCCTTTATATGCAAATTTACTTATCCCTGAGGGAAATTGCCACCTACCCCTCATTATCTATGACTCTGTTCTTTTTATCCACAACCCTGGCAGTGATGAGAGGCTGAGGATGAGTGGTCTTTGGAAGGCTACCTGGGGGCTGCTCTGGGACTGGGGCAAGCCCAGTGAAGAAACCAGGAAACATGGGGAAGGAGGAAGAAGGGTGAAGCAACCCCCTCCCCACTGCTAAACTCTGAGGACTCATTGTTAGTCCAACAACCTTCAATGAGTTGAGGGATAACCAGCATGGAGAAATCACAATCACCACAACCTTCAGCACATCAACACATACCAGCACAGAAGAGAAAGCATCAAATGTTAGAGATTCTGATGAGCCCTTGCTATCACCCAGCTCCATAGATTTCAAATTAAAATTCAGGTTCATAAAGTTCATAAAAGATTATGATGAAGAGGGTTCCCTGGAACCTAACCCCATTTTACCCATAGGCTCAATTATTAGTATCTGCTAATTCAGTACCCACTAGGTTTTCCAGGAACCTAACCATAGTTTATTACACTTGCTTTAGTTGTGTTTCCAAGGTGTGTGAAATCTTTTTGCAATTATGGAGAACAGAAAAATCCCAGTGAATTGTCTGAAACTTGTGATATAATATTCTGAAACATTGTACTTGTGTAACTGCACAGGATATTTCCTTGAGCATTTGTGTAGAAATATATTTATTTTTACAAATGCTATTTTTACAAACAGCTTTTAATGCCTTGGGCAACTTATTCTTCCATTAACATATATAGGTTGAATCTCATTATTCGCGAGGGTTCTGTTCCCAGAACTCACATGGATGGCAAAAATCACATTACAGCAATCCATTTGAAAAACAATGTCCCTTGTCAATTAGTTCCAACAGGAAGTCCCAATTCAGATTGTCAAATGCTTTTTCAGCATCAACAAAAAAAGGCAACTTCTTTCTCTGGGTGCTTGTCATAAAATTCTACAGAACCTATCACAATTCGCAAATTATCTTTTATTTGCCTATTTGGCAAAAAACCTGCTTGTTCTTCCGATATCAGCTCACTTAACGTTTCCTTCAACCTTTCCGCCATTATCTTTGCAAAAAGCTTATAATCATTGTTTAAAAGTGAGATAGGTCTATAGTTCTTGACATTTGTTAAGTCTTGCGCCTCTTTTGGTATCAAAGAAATATTTGCTTCTCTCCATGTGTCTGGAATAGATCCCGTTTTTAAAATCTCGTTCAGGAGACTCTCTAACATGACCACCAGGTCTAATTTTAAAGCTTTATAGAATTTTGTCGTTAGGCCATCTGGGCTGCAAGCTTTTCCCAGCTTGGTATCTTGTATGGCTTTCAATATCTCCATTTGTGTAATCTTATCGTTTAATCTGTCTTTCATTTCTTCCTTTATCTTTGGCACATCTAGCTTTGACAAATATGTCTCAATTGCCACCTTGTCTATTTTTTGCTTTCCATATAATTTGGCATAATATTTATAAAACTCTCTTTTTATTCCATGATGATCCACTATATCTCTACCATCTTGACAGATCTTCGTAACAATTTTTTTCTCTTTTCTTTTCTTCAATTGCCATGCCAAATACTTCCCTGGTTTATTTCCTCCTTCAAAAGATTTTTGTTGGAGTCTTTTCAAATTCCATTCCATTTCTTTTAATGCTAATGCATTTAGTTGTTATTGTAGAATCTTTATTTCTCTTAATATAGACTTTTTCCCTGGCCTTCTCTTTAAATCATTTTCTTTTTGCTTAATTTTCTCCTGAATGTCTTTATACTTAAATTCTTTTTCTTTTTTCCCCCAACTATTTAAACTTATTAGGTTTCCTCTTATCACAGCCTTATATGCATCCCAAACCTTCCTAATTTCTACATCATTGTCCATATTAGCTTGAATGAAGTGTTTGGTCTCAGTCTGTAAATATTCAACATTTTTCTGCTTTGTTAATAAGTCGTTAATTCTCCATATCTTCTTTCTAGCCTTCGTTGCTGCCTTCCATATCATTGGATTATGATCAGAATTCTGCTTAGGCAGTATATCTACACTCTTAGTTATTAAGGTTAACTCTTTAGACATCCAGATCACATCTATTCTCGAAAAAGATTCATGCCTTGCCGAATAAAATGTATAATCTCGCACTTCTTGATTTAATTTCCTCCATATGTCTTCCAAGTTTTCTTGCTCTATCAATTCAAAAAAAGATACTGGTAGTTTGCCTTCCTTTCGTTTACTTTTAGTCTTCCTGTCTAATTCTAAATCCACAACTCCATTTAAATCTCCCATCAATATTGTTTGTTCATAATAAGATCTGACCCAGATCCAATTTTAACGCTTCAAAAAAGCCATCCTTAGCTCCATTTGGTGCATATACTCCAACTAATAATGTCTTTTTGTAGTTCAACATAACTTCTATTGCCAAATATCTTCCTTCTGCATCATTAAAAATTAATTTTGGTTCTAGCTCTTTCTTTAAATACATCACTATTCCTCTTTTTTTTATTTGTTGCCGAGATAAATTCTTCCCCCAAATTCTTATTTTTCAAAAGTTTATAATCCTTTTTACAAATATCTGTTTCTTGCAAGCAAACAATATTTGCCTTTTGTTTTTGTATCCAATGAAAAATTAATTTTCGTTGCTGTGGTGAATTTAGTCCATTCACATTCCAAGAAATTAGTTTGTATTCCATCGTTGATATAAAATTAAACTTTATTTCTTTTTTAGTCCAAATCTTCTTTATTATTCACCAAAAAATCTTCCATCTCCCTAACTGTTTTAATTGTAATTCATGCACCCTTCAAATAAAAACTTAATCCTTGTGGAATTTCCCATCTATATCTTACGCTTTTACCTCTCAACTTGTCTGTCAATTTTCTGTATTTTTTTCTATCTTGCACCACTTTCCTTGGTAGTTCTTTCATGATCCCAATTTCTACCCCTTTTACCTTCAGAGGGTCCCTATAGTGCTTTCTCAATATTTCTTCTTTAGTTCTCTTTGTTATTAATTGCACTATTATATCCCTAGGCAGGTTCTTTTGGCGGGCATACTGGGAATTTATTCGGTACACCATGTCACATTGATATTCCATTTCCTCAGGTTGTAAATCTGTAAATTCTGCCAAGATTCTAATCACTTCTTTTCTATCTTCTTTTGTATCTTCCATTAAATTCTCTGGCACACCTCTCAGCCTTAGATGGGTCTCCATAGCATAACATTCCAATTTCAGCATATAATCTTCAAATCTCTTAGTATCAGTAGTCACTCTGTCAGTCTTTCCCTCTACTTCTTGTGTTTTCTTTTCCATATCTTGTACTTTTTGATTTACTGTCTTCAACTCAACTTTAACTTGTATCACTTCATTTTTGAGGTCTCCTATCAATCCTTTCATTCCGTCCATCATTTTCTCCATATTTGCTGTTATTCTGGTACACATTTCTTTCATAGAGTCATTAAGTTTCTTCTCTAAACTTTCCATTGCCATTTGCAGATCTTTATCTCCCTTTTTGCCATTTTCGAGCCGCTCCAGGTAAGTGCTCTTTGTCTCTCTCTTAAGTCATACGACATGTAGCAAGTGTTTCCCTATCAAAACTCAGTATTTCCCACTTTCTATAATACTGTATAGTCAACTTAATATTGACATTAAGTTTTCCCTTAGTCAAAATGGAGGACGCGACTTCTTTGTAGTACTCTTTACAAAATGTCCACTTCTTCACTTCCTGTCTTCTCTTGACCTCTTTCAAAATGTCCACTCAAATATTTCCTCCCAATTTTCTGACCCTCTTAAAATGGCCGCTCCTCCACTTGCTGTTGCTATATGACCTTCTCTCAATGGCGAAATCTCACTTCCAGGCTACAATCTCATGATATTTTCACTCCTTACTGACCAATCAGCTTGATGTCTTTTCTTCGTTCCTCCTCCTCCTCAGATCTCGCATTTGTCGTCTCCTTCCCAAAGCCTCCTTATCACCGTTAAATCTCCGGTTCAAACGCTGTTTCTTTTTTGCCAATTTTTTTTCACATATAAATCAAGAGGCTGAGTCAGCGAGGATCTTAAGCCAAATTTCTTGACCCAGGTAACGCCTGCTGCGATTTTAGCGAAGCCTTCACTGGGGGGGAGTTCAAAGCAGATAGAGAAACCCCTATTCAGAGCTCCTCTATCGCCAAACTCACACACCCCTCTGGTCTCAGGCGTCCCCAGCCCTTCCCCTACCTGGGGGAGGATGTCGGTGGGCTTTTAAATGCCCTCCAACCAAAGAAAGCAGAAGTTCCCGTTAGCCCCGTTCTCACCAGGGCTTGTTCAGAGCTCCATGACTCAACCGGAAGTCAACCGAGAGGCTGTTGCATCCCTTGCATCTGACATAGCTCATTTCTAAAATCAGAAGGTTGCACATACACATCATGGCTTGTAACCCGTGATGAATTTTTCCTTCAGAAATTTGTCCAATCCCTTTTTAAAGGCATCTAGGCCAGATGCCATTACCACATCCTATTGCAAAGAGTTCCACAGACCAACTGCATGCTGAGTAAAGTAATATTTTCTTTTATCTGTCCTAACTCTCCCAACACTTAATTTTACTGGATGTCCACTGGTTCTGGTGTTGTGTGAAAGGGAAAGGAGCATCTC
Organism: Tiliqua scincoides; assembly: GCF_035046505.1. Taxonomy (NCBI): domain Eukaryota; kingdom Metazoa; phylum Chordata; class Lepidosauria; order Squamata; family Scincidae; genus Tiliqua; species Tiliqua scincoides. The sequence goes on along the minus strand of NC_089821.1, from coordinate 183,407,950 downwards.
TATCCACTCTGTCCTTCCCATGCATAATTTTGTATGTCTCAATCATGTCCCCCCTCAGGCGCCTCTTTTCTAGTCTGAAGAGGTCCAAATGCTGTAGCCTTTCCTCATAAGGAAAGTGCCCCAGCCCAGTAATAATTTTAGTTGCTCTCTTTTGCACCTTTTCCATTTACACTATGTTCTTTTTGAGATGTGGCAACTAGAACTCAGCTGCCAGCTGCTCTCTCTCGCATTAAGGAGGTTATTGTTAAAATACCTTTTTCCTTTAATTTAAAGGGCCCTTCTCATTGCTTAGAGCAGGGATGCCTAAACCCCGGCCTGGGGGCCTTGGGGGCTCCCAATTCGACCCATAGGGAGCCCCCAGTCTCCAGTGAGCCTCTGGCCCTCAGGAGACTTGCTGGAGCCCATGCTGGTCCGATACAAGTGCATACAGCATGAGGACAACTGTTCGACCTCTCACCTGAACTTTCAGATGAGGGTTCCCTCTACTACTTACTGTTTCATGCCTGTGACACAGCATTGGCAGCAAAGGAAAGGCTGGCCTTGCTTTGAGCAAGGCCTTGAGCTACTGCAAGATCTTCATTCATTCATATAAGTTCCATCTCTAATAAATTCATTTATGTAAATTTATTCAAATTTGAAAAGTTAGTTCTTTTTTTTCCTGGCCCCCGACACAGTGTCAGAGAGATGATGTGGCCCTCTTGCCAAAATGTTTGGACACCCCTGGCTTAGAGCAACCATTTTCAACTATGGTCTACAGGTGTGCTGCAGGAATTTGGGGGATGATCATTTGTAAGTAGGGCCACTGGGGGATGCAAGCCCCTGCTATCAGTGCAGTGTGCCTTGTCAATTGTCAAAAAACCGATGGTGTGCCTTGACAGTTTTTGTGCCTTGTCACTGTTCTGTGAGATGAAAAAGGTTGAAAATCGCTGGCATAGAGCTAAAACCGTGGGTGAAAAATCCGTGGATAATTAAGATTATACCTGTACTAATATGTTTGCCTGTAGAGCACCTGAAGTGAAATTCAGTGAAAATTGTACACCTGAAGTTGTACATGTGAAAATCATATATCTCTGTGTGTTTTCAGTTGGACATGCTCCTGAACACTGGTCAGTCTACAGAAGATATCTTGAATTTTATGTTCTTGAGTCAAAGCTAACAGAATTTCATGGTAGGTTGTGATTTCCCCTACACCCACTCCTCTCTTTGAAATTTGTCTTGCTTCATTTGTCATTTTACTTTTAAACTGAAAAGTTCTTTAATATTTATTTTACATTGTACTACAACTTCAGTAGTTTGAAATTATGTTGTATTATCCAGGTACATTCCCAGATGCCCAGCTTCCTTCAAAGAGAATAATTGGACCAAAGAATTTTGAATTCTTACAGTCAAAGAGAGAAGAATTTCAGGAATACTTGCAGGTAGAAAAACACTATGATTAAGTTTATTTGTAAATGTGTATAGCTAGCATGGGAAGGATTGGTTTTCTATCCAAGCAGTAAATATTTTGTGACCCACAGTTCACAAGGTGTTTTCAATTGCTATGATTTTTTAAAGTTTCATTCCATGAAATTTATCTCCTTTTAAGAGTTTTTAATTTTTTTGTTTTTGGAAAGAAACTAATTTGAGCATAATCTTACTTTTTTCTCCTTTTGAAGAAACTTTCACAACATCCAGAGCTAAGCAATAGCCAGCTATTGGCTGACTTCTTATCACCTAATGGTGGAGAGACGCAGTTTCTTGATAAGATCTTACCTGATGTAAATCTAGGTATGTAAAAAGTTGTCACTAAAAAAAGTAACAATTTTCCAGCTTATCCAAATGTGACCATTGGACTCTGAATTGCATGGGTTGCTTAAAACGCTTTATGGTTCTCCACTCTCTGAATTACTGTTAGCTTTGTTATGGGAAGTGCTGTACCTCTATGGGTAGAAAACATGGGTTTGTATGCAGGGAAGGGTCAACCCTGACATCTCTAGATAGGGCTGGAGCAGATCTCCTGTCTAAAAGCTTTTGAGAGCTGCTGTCAGTGTAGCCAGCACTGAGCAAGGTGGAGCGGACGTCTGACTCTGTATAAGACAGCTTTGTGTGTTCTTGCATACAGAAGCTTTCTTCTTTGGTGTTTCTAGAAGATGTAGCATTCATTCACAGACACTTCCAGTTTGTGAAAATCTTTGTCTTCTTGACAAACTAATGTATGTGTTCTGTATTCAGCTTACAGACTGTTAGTTTGTATGCTGCTGTTATACGGTTCCTATTTTCAGTGTGGTTTACATACACATAGTGGCATTCAGGTGCATAGCAAACTATGAAGTGCATTTTTTTATATGATGATCACTGATTAAGGAATTTAACTTTTTAATAGAATGAAGCAAGTCCAGGGGCTTATACAATAAGGAGAATGCCATAAACTGTAGCACTGAAAATGGGAATCTCAATTAACTTTTTTACTGCTGTTCTCAATTGCAGGCAAAATTATAAAATCTGTTCCATCAAAACTAATGAAAGAGGTGGGTAGACCTTTTAATTTTAAATTGTATTTGTAATTGACATTGTTTGCTAATAACTAGTTGTGGAGTTCCTTATAGCTTTTATTTTGAAAATTTGCTTATTATTATTTTTACATTTTCTTAATTGCAGAAAGGCCAGCACTTGGAGACATTCATAATAAATTTTATTAATTCCTGTGAATCTCCCAAGCCAAAACCAAGCAGACCGGAACTAACAATTCTCAGCCCAACTTCTGAAAACAACAAAAAGGTATGATTACTTGGAGTAATTGGCCATTGAGACACAATGATAGATACTAGAAACTTTTGTGGATGTCTGTCTGTATTACCCTGATTAGTGTCTTTGTTTTAGATACGCTGTTCAATCTTTCCATTGGCTGAAAAACAAGGAACCTTGTGGGTACATCTGAGGCTTAATGGGATGCTTGTGCAGATGCCTCTCTGCCTCCATGCCATGCCACAAACTACTTTTGGAACTCTCTTCAGTTTCAAAATGAGTGTCTGTGGCATGAGGGATTGATCTTAGAAACATAAAAACCTGTGGCCAGCTTGAATCTGCAGAAGTAGTTGTGCAGGTCTTTTTTGTCAGACTTTTTTTTTGTACTTTCAATTTTATTTTTGATACCATTGTCACAGTTATGCAGATTTCATTTTTGCTTAGCATTACTAACTGGAGCAGGGGTGCCCAAACCCCTGCCTAGAAGCCATTTGCAGTCCTTGGGGACCCCTAATCCAGCCCATGGGGAGCCCCCAGTCTCCAATAAATCTCTGGCCCTCCGGAGACTTGTTGGAGCCTTTGCTGGCCCGATGCAACTGTTCTCAGCCTGAGGGCAACTGTTCGACCTTTTGCGTGAGCTGCAGGGTGAGGGCTCCCTTTACTGCTTGCTGTTTCACATCTGTGAGGCAGCAGTGGCAGCAAAGGAAAGGCCTGCCTTGGTTTGTGCAAGGCCTTTTATAGGCCCTAGGCTATTGCAAGAGCTTCATTCATATAAGATCCATCTCTAATATATTCATTTATGTAAATTTATTCAAAATTTTAATGTAAATTATTTTTTCCTGACACAGTGTCAGAGAGATGATGTGACCCTCCTGCCAAAAAGTTTGGACACCCCTGACCTAGAGCATTACTCACTGCCTGAATACAGGTGTTTATAATACTTATTGTCATGGAGTTTGAACATAGAGCAATGCTAAGATACAATGTATCATTCCTACTTTTGAGAAATCTGATGGTAGTAGATTTTGAGAAAGGCATCCAGCTTCAGTTGCTAAGTTTTTAATAATATTTTTTTATATATCTTAAAAAAAATTCATAGTGAAACATGGAAAGCTTTGTGATTGCTTCCTTGTCATCTAGGAGCTGTGGGTAACAGATTACAGCTGTTTTCACCTCCAGATATGACATATAATGTTTGTTATTGAACACTTCTACTCTGCTTTTAATAACCCAATGGGAAAGCTCAAGGCGGTTCATAGCAGTAAATTAATACAAAAGCAAGAAAGTGACTACAATCCAGATAAAACAAAAATTGCAGAAAGACAGAGCAGTGACATTACAATTGAGCCAGCAAATCCTATGGAACAGATAAGCAAATCAAAGGCTCAGTGGAACAGAAAAGTGTTTAGTTTCCCTTAGAAACACCAAGGCAAAGGAGGCAGGCCTACTCTGCCAGGAGTGATTTCTACAGGGCAGGTGCCACAGCTAAGACTGTTTCTTACAAACTTGTCAGCTATGTTTCCAAAAGTGACAGCACCTGTAGCAGAGCTGCCTGAGGTGCCTTCAAGGGCAGGCAGATTTGTACAGGGAGAGATGGTTCTTCAGGTATTTAAGTACCAAATCCTTAATCAAACACCTTTCTGTGTTATACTGGATACTGTAGCATGAAATAGAACTTCTATTTCTAGTACCTTTCTGAACTTGATACCTTTAGCGATTTTATTGTTACAGTGGAAAATTTGCCTCTTCTATTAAAACCAGCCAGTGCTTACTGTTGAATGGTCCTCTTTGATGAATCGCATAATCCTTGCATGTCTTTAAAAACAAAAACCAAATTGATGCTCTCTCTGATTTTTAGCTTTTTAATGAACTATACAAGAACAATGCAAACCGCTCTGAGAATTCTGAGAGAAGACAAAATCAGAACTACTTTATGGAAATGATGACAGTTGAAGGAGTCTATGACTACTTAATGTACATTGGTGAGAAATCTGTTCCAATTTTTGTATCAGGAACCATAATCATTTCTGAGCCCACTGAGTAGATCTATTAGCTTAAATATTATCAGTGTTTTAATGTTGGAACTTGTTTGCAAACCAGTTTTTCTTGTTGCTTTGACAAGATATCTGTACATGATGACAGATGTGTCAATGTTTTCATTTGCAAAATCATGACTTTTTGTGGTACAATATCCATGATGCAAATCATTCGCTGTTGTCGCAGTGAGAAAACCTAGTGTTCAGGCATGCCATCAGCATTGCTTCTCTCTCTCCTGCGAGCAAAAGGGGGGCGGGCGGTGTTATAAAGCTCCAGCAGCAACTTTCCATCTGGTCTTCAGCATTTTCTTCCAAATGTTCTTCCTGATCTAAAGAGGTGATAATGGAGAGAGGAACCTACAGCAATGAAGCAACTGACCCAGCAGTCTTACCATACACTGGGAATAGCCAGACCTTGGTATATTTTGTAGCCCTTATTTGCTAGTCCTGGATCATACGTTTTACATGCCCGGCACACACAAACAAACAAAAATTGCTGTTTTGTGTTCCAAAAATAAACAGTACAGATATAACCTAATTATCCACTGATTTCTCACCCACGGTTTTATCTTAATGCGATTAGAACTAAAGGAAAAACGTTGTTTAACAATAGCCTCATTAATGCAAGAGAGAGCAGCCAGCTGACAATCCATCAATTATTTTTTCTCCAAGCGCTTAGAACAGCTTCAGTCTGAGGCAAGTGACCCCTCCTTTCCCCTGAGCACATGAAAGAATGCTACTAAGTGGAAGTTAATATCACCTCCTTCATTCTTTCCCTATTCTGCAGCTTGGAATGAAGCCTTTCTAAGCACCTTGAGAGAGACTGATTATTTGCCTGATGATTATGAAGATCAGCAAGGCTGTTTTTAAATCGCAGAGCAAAAGGACATGGTTTTTTTTAATGGATTTGCTTTAATGTGATTTTTGAAATCCGCATGACCTCTGGGGATGGAATCCTTGCAAATAAGACTAAACCTGTATGCTCGTACCCAATATATATATATTAATGACTTTGCAGGCAGAGTTGTTTTCCGTATTCCTGATTGGCTTCATCATATCTTGATGGGAGGACGGATTCTTTTAAAAAACACTTTAGAGGCATATACAGACTACTACCTGCAATATAAGCTAGAACAGCTCTTTCAGGAGCACCGTTTGGTCTCATTCATAACGCTTTTGAGAGGTGAGTGTAATGTCGTACGGTGTTATGTGTATTATAAATGTTCTATTGATATTAGAATACATCTTAAACTTGTAGGGGTACTCGTGGACAGTTAGAATTTTGTGCAGTATAAAAAATAGCACTGATTGGAACAAGATGTGCCAATTAGATATAACTTGCCCTTCTGATTAAAGTTACCAACCAAATTAATTAAAACAGAAGTTAAACAGTATAGATAGGTCTGAAAACCATTTTTTATTCCAGATGCTGTGTTTTGTGAGAATTCTGAACCTCGTTCTCTTCAAGATAAACAGAAACGGGCAAAGCAGACATTTGAAGAAATGATGAAATACATTCCAGGTTAAGTGCTTGTATGACTCTCTTTATCAAGGAGACAGACCTGAAATGATCAAAGTTCCAAGTGTGTGTGTTGCAAAGCATTGCAATTTAAAAAGAAGGCAGGTGTTGCAACTAGTTTGAGTATTGCCTTCCTAAAACCTGTGTGGGTCTTACAGTATCTCAGATTTTAGTCATCTTCCATCTCACTACTGTCCCTTCTCACATTGAACTCATACTGATAATGGTAAAAATGCAAGTAATTGCCATGCCTCTTATTTTTTTCAGTTTAGTTGAATGCTGAGCATTCTTTGAAATGTAATGCACTTCTGGAAATAAATACTATGGGCTGATTTTGACAGGTCTCTAGTTTAATGCCCAAGAACATAACTGAGAAGAGTCTTGTGTGTGTTCATGCTGCTGATTCAAATTTTCATAAAGGCAGTCCCCAGTATGCAAAGTGGTTCACTGAATTGTGGTTCACTCAGGCCATTTTCCCAGCACAATTATCCATATTCCTGCTCAGTAGACACATGGAGGGACTCCTTCAATATCTTCTTCTAAACATCACTTTTCCTCTCCTGGTTTCTGCAATCTAAAGATATCTCCTGCTTGATTGCAGCCCTTCTGCCTGGAGCACCCTTCTTTTGCACCCCAAACTGCAGGCATCTACCCACTGATATGGAATGCTTGCAGCACTGTCCAGTTGCACGCCACATTGGCACACTTTTTCACAGAATAGGCACCCTTGTCTAGGTTGAACATACTTCGATGGAGTGTTTCAGACATGCAAATAGAATATTATCTGCAACCTGCTCAACCTTTTAATGTATCACTTCCCCCTCTTGTGACCTGTTTTGTTTTCTTAAAGCTGACAATGAATCTGAACTTGGTTTCTTTTTATAAAGGGCATCAGACACCCTAAAGGTAGTTTATCAGTTCATTTGCAAATATTACATGAGGTCAGAGCAGCACTGTGACAAGTTTGAACTTTATTTTCCCCTCTAGCGAATTTAAATAAAAAATTGAACTGCCTTGCAAAGACAAATTCTTTTTGTCCTGAGAATCTTGGCCTTAATCTAAGCAAATTTAAGGGTTGATCTAAATTGTACTGAGTGGCACAGTAGCCAGATTATCAAGATAGTAATAAAGATTAAGGGCTGATGGACAGAACTGGTTAAACTCTGCATTTGAACAGAGCGTGATAAGTCTCCTCCCCAAGAACAGGGGCACTTATCAGTTCGCAAACCTTGAGACACGTAGTTACTCCCCAATTTGACATCTTGCATTTAAGAATACACCTCCAGAACAATGCACAGGGTATAAGAGCTGCTGCCTATCCAAACACTATTTGTATACCTAGGCTGTTCACCTTTCCAGAATGTTTTGTGCGAATTGGCCGTTGCATGTAACTGTCATAAACAGATTTGCTTTGTAGAATTTTGGGGACTGTAAAGCTCTAAGGATTTAGCCACTGAATCAGTTTTCTCCATTGTTTGCTCTGTCATAATGAGTTATGTTTTGATGTTTTGTCTAGATTTGATAGGCAAGTGTATTGGAGAAGAGGCCAAGTATGAAGGTATAAGACTTCTGTTTGATGGATTGCAGCAGCCAGTGCTTAACAAACAGGTATTTGCTTTATAAGCTGTTTATGGTGTTTCATTAAGTCCTTGTTTTTATTTCCTGCCAGTCTTGTTGCTGAGCACTGAAGTATAGGAGTGAAGGCTTAGACCTGTCATAGAGAAATGCAGTTTATTGCTTGCTTGTGGCAAGTAAGTGTCGCCTCTCCCATCCCACACATGGATTGCAAGCACGTATTCACTCATGCCACTCATTTGCTACCCAAGAAGCAACCTGGTGATTTGGAACCAGGACTGGAAAGGTGAATTACATGTTGCAGCTTCTGAGCCATGCAGTTAAGGCCAGGTACACGTACAACTCAATTTTTTGATGACCTTAATAGACCAAAAGGAGACAATGAGAGCTATGTACAGAGCACTATGATAATGTGTTGAATTCCAACTGCCAGCCTGTTATGACAAATGGAAGGCCAAAAGATCTGTAGGTACAACTTGCATAGAACTGCACAGAATTGGAAACGGCAGTGGGGATGTTGCTAGACCTAGGTGTAAGCATTGGAACAAGTACATCAGGTAGCTACAGTGGCTGAGATAGGTGAAGTGGGGAGCAGGTTATAGAGAGTTAGGCAGCATGACCTGGTATCTATTCTTGATGCCGTCTTTGGACTGATGGAAGCTCTTGAAGCTTGCCATGTTCAGTGAAATGTTAGTATTACTAAAATGTGGTGTTTGAGATCAGACTGAATGAGGGAGCTAGCTGCTGCTAGCTCATTTCATCCTAGCTGGATGTTTGCTGCATTGTGAGCCAAGAATAGATTGAATATATTGTCTTGGCTGCAGCCGCTCTTACTGAATAAATGTTGTTTTCAGTCCTTCTCTCTACTAGTGTGTAAATCCTGAAAAAGCTTAACTTGAAAGCCAAGGTAGCTATGGGCAGCTCCCGATCATGCCGGAAGCAGGGGAGGGCATCAGGACGCACGTTGTGTCTTATTGTCTTGTGTGCTCTCTAAAGCAATTGGTGGGTGAGATACAGAAAGCTGAACAAGATGGCCTGATCCTGTGGGGCTCTTCCTACGTCTTTATTTTTCTGTGACCTCATAAGCTGCTTATCTGGTCTGGTGATGCAAGTTCTTTCAGCTTAACTCAGTTGTTATACAGATGGTATTTTCCAGACTGCTTGTTAAATACAGAAAGCTTTGGGGCACTGGACGCTACATGACCAGACCCAGAAATATAATTTCTTGTGGCATTTTATTTTCAGTTGACTTATGTTTTGCTGGATATTGGCATTCAGGAACTATTTCCAGAGCTTGATAAGGTAGGTCATGACAAAATACTTCTGAGTGATAAACCTTGTTCTTGCTGTACAAATGGAAACAGTAATGAAGTTTATAAAGCAAGTTCTAGTTTGTGAGTTTCCTTATTCATTGTAGCTCCATTCTTTTTGTCTAGTGATTAAATTTTACTCTACTCTTTTTGGAGCAATTGCTTGAAATTTCTCACATCCTGATTTAGGGATATTTCCAGTTACATACCAGATGATTTACTTTCCTGGTTTAATATTCTATAAATATTTATATTTTCTTAAAATGGCTGCCCAAACTCCAGATAGATTCACATTGATTGTATCTTCACATACCACCAATTCTTCATCATTTTGTTGAGGGTAGAGACAGATTTCAGAAGGATAACCACACTAGTCTATTGCAACAAAAACAATTTTTACAATTGTAAAACAATTTTACAAATTGTTTTTACAATTTAGGCTATAACCTTATATAAGCCAGATTTCATCTGCAATTTTGCTGCTCTGTCATCTAACTTAGAACTATACTTTTGGAACTTATTTAGTGTCAGAAGGCAAAATAGAAATCCTCACTTTAATTGATCAGAGTGCTAGATTTTGGTACCCTCAGAAAACCACATTGATTTCCTGATTCATCCCTAAGAGTGTTTATAAATAAGACTAAGAGTGTTTATAAATACTTGAAACAACTGATTCAACTATAAGTCCTTTTCCTTTGCAGGTTCCAAAGGATATTCCCTCTGTATCACCATGGTTGTAAACATCAGGTCACTGAATTAACCCATTTCATAGAAGGCTGCTACGTACTAATTTAATTGATAGGTTTAATGTTGTATATTAGCTTGTAAATATAATGTATTTTAACTTTAGAAAACTTCTCTTTACTTGAAAAGATTAAAGTTTATTATTGACTGAATTTCAGTAAGACCACATAGTCTGTTTTTTTCAATTTTCGCTACAGAAACATGAATAAGTTAACACATTGCCTTTTGTCAACTATTCAGACCCCTTGTGAAAGGGCTAAAGCTGTAAAAATTATTCACGTTGATGTATTACACGGGGCCAAACTAGATGTGTCTTAGTATGTGTGCTTATTACCAGAAAAAATAAATAAAACAATTCAAAACAGTAGAGATTCTCATTGAGACCACAGCACACAAAGAGGGGACGTTAGCTTTTTTTCTACCATGCTGTTTTCCTGCTGAAAATCTCCAGCTGCCTGATGTTTCTAGAGTGACTGAAGTTGAAGTAAACTGTTCCTATTTGGATTTTAAGACATTGACCATAAATCTGTGAACTTCATAAAGTTCCCTGTTCTATAGCCCAAGAGTGCTCTGCTTAGAAATGGTCTCCTCAAAGAAACTTGACTCCAGGCTGGAGGCACTAAGAAATATAAAGTTATGCATATCATTTCTGCCGCCTTTTCATACTAGCGATGAAATATATTGACATAACTGTTCTTTGTAAAAGAATGATGCAGTTTGAAATAATCTTGGGCTCAAATAGGAGACACTCCTTTCTGCAGGCTGAGGTATTCAGCACATTCCAACAAAATATCTTGAGTGGTCCTCTTATTCAGAGTCATTTCATGATTAACAGAAATAAATGCAAAGATAATGGCACAGAAACATGAAGCATTAATCCATCTTTTGCCTAGCCCACAGGTGTACACATTTGGTCCCTGTTGTGTATATGCAGCCCTTCCATCTTCTGCATCCTTTTCCCAGGTCAAAATGGCCCCTATTTAACAGCTGCAGTGAGAAGTAATAGTTGATCTCCACCATTTATCCAACGATTCTTATATTCCTATTATTGTGATGAAACAGAATGGCAGTACAGTTGTCCAGTTAGGTTTTTTTTGTAGAATTCTTTCCCTCTCTTGTGGACAGCTCAACTCAGAGGCAGCATAATGCATGCATGTATTTGGAACATTCCCTAACTTCCCCAAGTAAGACTTGGTAATGCTTGGCCAGATGTTCACACCCAGGGGGAAGGGGAGAGGATCTGCTTTTATTCATGTTTTTTGTTTGCTTTTACTTTCTAGAAATCCAAGTTATAAGGCGTGCATGCACACACCCCAATTATACACATAATATGATAAAAGCATTAGATATACATGAAACCTAGTCAACATCATCATGCCCTTTCCTTTGACCCCTCCAGTACTAGGAATTAACATAGTGGCTTTAGTCAAGTTTTGAGTAAGTTGAGGCCTTGGATTGTGTTGCCTAGAATGTGGAGAAACTCCAGTGTCCTCAGATCAAGTGCAAAAATTAGAGAACAAAATACAGAACTGTAACAATTAATCCATAAATCAAAGGAAGATGTCCTTGGAATACAATTCCAGCAGAAAACTTCACACGACCTTCAACTGCTGGAAATACCCTTCCCATTCTATTGATATAGTTGGAAACAACTGCAACATCAAGATCACCTGTTTTAAAAAAGTGTTTACAACAAATGGTTAAATCTTAATACAAATACACTGTTGCCAACTACATATCATACAGTTGCTTATTACAATGGATTACTATACAGTGTTTTTTTGGAGCAGGGGAGAGGCATACGTTGAATATTCTGGGCATAGCTGGTAACTATTTTATCAAGGAAAGTTGCATCTCTTCTGCAATGACCTACCCCTGGAAGAGGCACTGGAACTCATTCCCTGCAGAGTGTTTGCTCCATTTGGCCTCAAATGTATATTGTATTCTACACACAGGTAAATTACTGTTGTACTACTATAGTTGCTCAATTACGAACTAACATTTTTAGTACCTGGGCATATTTGTTGTTGTTTTTGAGTTTTGTTGAAACTATGTGTTCTATTTATGTCACAGCGTTCTATTAATCAAGTGGGCACCATGTGGGTGCCACTGCAAAACTGAGTGGGGAGTTATTTAGAATTGGGCTGATAATACAGGAAGCTGAGATGCATACGGCAGAGGCCTGGGCACTGAGCTTCTGAATTAAGGCTAAGTAGACATGCTCAGTCCTAAGGCATCCCGGTTCATGTGGAAAGCATGAAGACAAAGATTTAAGCCAAAACAGCTTTGATCCTGTGGCATTTCGATGTGTGGAAAGCATGAAGCCTCCGTATTGGTGCAAACTTTCTGAATCATTGCTTCCTTTTTACAGCTTTCATCTCAAGAGAGATTCCAGCATTTCATGTTCAAGCATGAATGATAAGGCTGTGACCTGGGTATAAATCCCCAAAGTCTGTGTCACATAAACAGGTTCTACCCAGCATCAGATTTATGTGGGAAGTATTAAGCCTAGGTGTGAGCATAAAGCTCCTGTGTTGAAGCTGCCTGAGTAGGCTCTATGGCGTTCCAGATACATGTGAAAATACGAATCTCATTACTTAATGTGGATTATAAAATTTTTGTAACGATATTAGCTTCAAGATTTAAAAAGTTTTGACAAATATAATCCATCAAGATCAAGAAGACAAATTAGAAATAATATGAGGAAAATGTTAAACTTCCTAGAATATTATGAAGCACACCCTGATAAGCAAATGGCAATGTTCTTTATAGACTTTCAAAAAGCATTTGACAACGTGAATTGGAATTTTATGATTTTACAACTCGAAATGATGGAAATAGGAACTCCGTTTATTGACATTATCAAAGCTATATAAAAGAATCAAACTGCTAGAATTAAAATAAACGGAGAACGTTTGGAGGAGATAAAAATTGAAAAAGAAATGAGACGGATGTCCACTTTCACCACTACTGTTTATAGTGGTTATGGAAACATTTTTGAATCAAGTGAGAAAGACAGAGGAGATTAAAGGATTAAAAATAAGAGGCGAAGAATTTAAAATTTAGGCATTTGCAGATGATCTTATGGTGATTATAGAAGGACCATTAGAATCTGCCATAAACTTTTTGGATGTGATGAGAGAATATATTGAAGTGACAGGATTGAAAAATGTAAAAAAAAAACAAAAATGTTAACAAAGAATATGCAAAAAAGAAAATACAGGAATTGGTGGAACTAACAAACTTCCAAGAAGAAAAAAAATAGGGATCCAACTAACAAAGAATACAAGCACATTAGTGAAAGATAATTACGTGAAACTAACTGAAGAAATAAAAAAGAATTGACAAAATGGAAAGAACTACAACTTTCGTTGCTGGGAATAGTTGCGGCAGTGAAAATGAATGTTTTGCCTAAAATAATTTTTCTTTTTCAAACAACCCCTGTAATTTTGAAACAAGATTTATTTGAAGAAATTAGTCAAATTATATCAAAATTTATATGGCAGAGAAAGAAGCCAAGAATCAAAATGAAGTCCTTGCAAGATGTGAAATTAAGAGGAGGTATGTGGCTTCCTCATTGGTATCTATATTATAAAGCGGCGGTGCTGCTATGAATTAAAGAGTGGATTACATTAGAGGACCAAAGAATACTCAAATTGGGGGGTCATGACCTTGAATGGGGATGGCATGCATTTGTGTGGTATGGAAAAGCAAATGCATATAACGCAATTTAACAACCATATATTAAACAACTCTTTACTATGGATATGGGCTAAAATGCAAAGACAGATGTATATTAAAATTCCCCAATGGTTGGCGGTGCTAGAAGCATCTACCTGACCGAGTTTATTAGAGACAACAAAAATGCTTAGATATGAAAATTTATTGGAAAAAGATGGAAAAGTAAAGACAAAAGAGGAATTGTTAAGGCAAGGTGTTGAGATGGATTGGTGGACTCGTTTACAATTAGATTCAAGATATAGAAAAGATAAACAAGAAGGATTCTATATGGAAAAGATGCCATTTGACAGAATACTTTTAGAAACAAAAGAAATATATTAAAAGAATGTATATGTTTTTACTAGTTTTTGAGATGCAAAAAGAAACAAAAGAATGTATGATAAAATGGGAGCAAAATATAGGCCATAATATCATAATAGAACAATGGGAGCAGATTTGGAAATACAATATAAAACTTACTAGAGCAACAAATTTTAAAGAAAATGTATATAAAATGTACATATTTTATCAAAATCTCCAAAATCATATTGGAGAATAGTAAGGAGTTTAATATAAGAGATTGTTGGATTTACTATACCATTGAAACCAGAATTATTTTTGCTCAATATTACTTTGGATATCATAAAGAAAATGATGTGTACTTAGTTATTATATTAACTGCTGCTAGGATTTTGTATGCTAGATACTGGAAAGACCTTAAAATTCCAGTGAAAGATGAACTAATAGAGAAAATAATGAATGTTGCGGAAATGGACAGACTTCCAGTGATTTTGGATCAACAGCGAAAACCGATAGATTGAGCAACTGACTACGGAAATTTTTTATGCTTGGTTGAAAATGAAGTTGTAGAAAATATAGGGCATTTAGATGAATGCATTAGATATGATATAGTATATATCATATGATATGAATGATAAATGAATATTAAGAAGTTAAAGTAGAAGAGAAATTGGATTAGGAGATATGAAATGATTTATTAGTTAAAGTGACATGCGAAGTGTATGTGTAATGTTTGTAATGCCTGTTTATTGTATTATGTTTTGTTCTTATATATTTGTTTTTTGGGGGGGGAAATAATAAAAGAAATACAAACTAGTCTGGGCATAACCTGCGTATATCAGAACTATTTAAAGGGATTCTGGTCATCTTAAAGGAGCGGTCGGAACAAAGGAACACAGAGAAATCCTGTTAGATCAGGCCAAAGGTCCATCTAGTCCAGCTTTCCTGTTGCCTCTGGGAAGCTCACAAGCAAGAGAGAAAGGCAGACTTCTCACTCAGAGTAATACTGCCAAATGTGGGGCCTGTTGTGATTCAGGCTTCATGTGCGTTGTCAATTCAAACTGCTGATCACTCCAGACAAAAGCCTACATTTCTTGCAGCCACTCTTTTCATCCTGACAGACCGACAAGAATAATAACACAGGACTACGCACATTTTGTTGTCTTAGAGTTAGACCTGTTCTTGGGTACATTTGGGGTGCTGAATTCAAAAATGGCATCAGTTTTGTCTGATTGGCTCTAATTTGGGGAGTATGGCATAGCCGCCTTATAGGCTGATTCAAGCAGCTTCCTTGTGAAGAAGCCCATGGCATCAACTTCCTTTAGGAAGAAGTTGTTTGAACTGGCATATAAAGTGGCTATGCCATACATCCCCAAACAAAAGCCAATTGGGCAGAACAGATGACATTTTTAAAATTCAGATCCTTCCTACCATCTTTGAGGCATCATGTAATACAGATACACAGACAACACAATAGCCATGTACTACAAAAACAGGGAGGCACAACCCTTTGCTCCTTGGCAGTGTGTGACTCATACTTTGTGTGGGCAAACTTTCAACTATTGGGATCCTGGACCTTTAACAGTTGTATAGGAGAGAGAATTTCAGCAGGTACAGCTTGTCATCTTTGAGATGCAGATGACTACTGGAAGGTATGCAACCTGTCTTTTATGTATGTCTGCATGGTTTGTTAGGTGCTTAAGAAATAGTTGTTTTGATTGGGTGGTGTCAAGTTTTTGGTAGATTGGTGCTGACTATACTATGCTGAGGGTATTTCTGCCTGTTACATGAACACTGAGGAGTGTACTCACTTTTTGCACTTCCCAAAGCCCATAGGTTAAATGAAAACGTTGCAGCTTGAATACGATGCCATGGAAAACAGGAGCTTGTATAGTAGCTATGCCCTCCACTGCCATGAGTGATTAGTCTCTTATGGGATGTTCATTCCTATTTACAGCTAATTAGAGATACACTTGTACTTACCACTGCTATGATTATTTGAGCTTCCTTTTAGCATGTAATATCCATCTCCTCCCCCAGCAAGGAATGACGGTAAAAGAACTTTGTATGTCTTTTCTGCCTGGAGTGGTACATACACTGGTACTCTACACTCTGTGCATAAAACCTTTATACTGAGCACTCTGCTTCCTGGATGATGGGAGAGATCGTACACAACTTGTATGCCTATCAAGAAACACAGGTTTGAAAAGAATGTTACACATCAAATACTGGTTTGTCATGTCTAAAGAAACACAGTTGAAATATGATTTCTCTTAAAGCCATAGTAACATTAGTGTAGATTATGAACAAAGAAAGCCCTTGTTCATAATCTGCATCACCAAAGAAAATTATTCAGCATCGCACTGGCACATTGGGCCATAACTCCTAAAGCTGTCTACTCTGCAGCACCCTGAAAATGAGTTCCTGAGAGTTGCAGGAATCTCAAGAGAAGGTATGCCAAGAATATGGGCGCACCTCTTCCCCCACTCCTTGGCAAAGAGGGCTGTTTTTACTTGCAGACAATGACGTTAAGATATGTACAACCCTTTAACCAGTTCTTTATGTTCCAAGGTTTGCTTGAGTGAAGGTGTTAGCACAATTTTATCTCTTAGGTTCTCTCTCAGCTGTCTATCTCTCTGCTTGTTAAAATTTTCTTTGTAATGCATTGTACCTTGTCCAATCATTTGTCACACACTTTTATAACACTTTTGCCCCAAGCCTATCCCTGGCCATTAGTCTGTAAGTTGGATCTCATTCTACCTAAAGGAGGAAATAACTCATATGTAATGTTACATAATGCTACTGCTACAGCTCATTGTTTTAAAAATAGCAAAAGATAAGCAGTGAGAGAGTGTCTCACACTTTGTACTAGGTATGCAGATAAGGTAACTTACCTGAGACCTGTAGCAGTTCACCCGTCCCTATTCCATATCTGTGAACACTAAACTCAAATGCTTCTTTCAGGGTTGAACCTTTGATCTGCAGCAAATCGAAAGTGCCTCCAAAAGGCAGTACAGACAGTAATTCTTCCAAAGTAATAGTCCCTGAATGGAGTAGAAAGTTGCATTTTCGTTATGCATTGTAGTCTCATTGCTGTTGAACAGCATGATGTACCAGATAAAAGAGTGGCTTGGAGGAGAAAAGATTAAGTTCAAATTCCTGTTCAGTCTTCAACAAATCACAGTTTACAGCTGAGCCTGCATTTCACACATGTCAGGTCTAAAATGTGATAATCTTTCATGTGCTTCCCCAACTCTCTGGAAGAAGGACAGAATACAAATATCTTGTAAATGTGACAAAGTACTTAGTGCATAGTTTGTGGAATTCATTTCACCTGGTGGTGGCATTCTCAACTGACGCAAAGGATCCATGTGTTAAGTAGTGCTACACATTATGGCCCTACAGAGAAGACAATGTCAATTGCATTTACTTAGCCCAGAAAATGTTTTCATTAGCTTCAATTAAAACATGTCTGGTTGAAATCTGCATCAATTGCTGGTTTAAATCAAAGACATGGCAGGGGAGAATGTCACATCCATACAATGTGACAATCTGACAGCGGTGCATCACAAGGGATGTTCTAAAAAATCTTTGAAATAGTCAGCCATTGACAAAAATGTGAGAAATGAAATTGAACCCAGTGACATGTAAACCATAAAAGGACCCAAGAAGTTTTTTAAAAACTGTACCTTTTGCCTTTCCAAAGCTGCTCCTTGCTGCTGTCCATTTAAAGCCACACGTGCAAGTGCACAAAAACAAACACACACACACTCATACAAGGAACAAGGAGAGCTGTCAATCAGCTCCATCACTGTGGTGGCTTGCAAGGGTCAAAAACAAGCAGGGATGGCTGTGCAATTAAAGCCACCAGGGAGAGCTACCTGCCCAATAATAAAAGATAACACTTGTTTCATCAGTCTCTGGGGAGGCATCAGGAAGCGTTGCCTCCACAAGTTAGGGTGTAATCATCCAATAAAAAAAAAAGCAGGCCAGCTGGCTTCCAATCAAAAAATAGCAAGCTGTGGGGAGGCAACGGAAGAGTTGCTTGTCTTCTGTTTTTTAAAAAAAGCCATGGAAATGACAGGGAGCCTGCGCAAACGACAGCTCTGTATGGCACAGAGAAAGGCAACTTTTTGGTTGCTGAGCTCTCCCTAACTCTGAGTGAGAGAAGAAGAGGTGAAGGTTTTTGAATTTATTTCTGGGAGGGAGGGGGGAAGAGTGTCTCAGAGATGGAGCTTAATTTTTTTTATTTACTTCCAGAGGAGGAGGGGAGAGAGAGAGTTTCAGAGACTGAGCTTAAGGTGAGAGGGAGAGGGAGTGCACATATTGCCTTCTTGGGCCTGGACCTCACTGCACATCACTGATTGAACCAGCACTGTCTAAAAATAGTTCTAAGACTATACATACCATTATTGGTTCGTTCATCAATGGGTGCTCGTATTCCACCACCATTTAAGATGCACATCGAAACATGATTCCATTGATCATCATCTGGATGTCTCAAGTTATTGTACACCTAAAGGATCCATAAAGAAATAATTCTGATCACTTTGTCAGTCATTTGCTTTATCTAACTTCCAAAGACTCTACCAAGCCAACCTTGAAAAACATGATCTAAGATGATGGTGAAAAGGCATTTTGAATATTATCTAGCAATAAATCTCTTACATAAGCACATAAAAATTCCCTTCTCGGTATAACCGATGAACTTGTTCTCCATCAGCGCAAGGCCCAGACTACTAGCACAACAGGCACTATGATGGTATGCAGGCTGAGGCCACCAGCTTAAATGCCTGGTAGTCCCATGCACTTCAGTGCTTTTAATCCTTTGTGGAGTGTTGCATGTGAGTATTGACGTTCAGGATTATTCCCAAAAGGACATCCTGAAGATAAACTTATCTTGAAGATAGGTCTGACTGGATCTTTAGAAAATTGCAAACTATTCATTCCTTTGATCTAGGCAAAGAACCTTTGAATATGTCATCCTAGTCACTGCATCCTGGTGTAATGTTGGTTGGAAAGGGGGTTAGGATCTGGCCTGTGCTGCCGTGGCCAATCCCACCCCTCTCCTGGGCCTGATCTGCGTCACAGGTCACCCCTGCCCAAAGTGCCCCCGACCTCTATTAGACCCTCTCGCCACCACTCCCACCCCCTGTGCAGGCCAGCACAAACTTATCTTGTCCGGACACAGGTCTGGTACATCACATCCTTGCACTGACCTAGCCTCCTCCCAAGTAGCCATAAACCTGATTTATGACACATTTGTGACACTCGGGACAGACAAGGGACTTGTTCTGGCTCAAGGGAGCATTTGGATTGTGCTGTAAACCACATATCTGCAAGCTAGATTTTTCCTTACTTACCACAGCATCACAAATCAAATTTCCCATGTTGCACTCTTGAAAACGACATGCTTCACTTGTACCGTTTAAATAAACAATAGTTTTCCCTATCTCCTGGGAAGAAAAATTACGTAGCTCGACTTTTAGCTGATCAACTTCAGCTTTGATAGCTGGATCTACAACAGAAGTATGACATAGTCAAAGCTAGTTTTGGTTAGATTACTGATGAGACTGGCCAATTGTTCATCCGTAGTATTATGGTAGGTTCAATGTTCTTTGCATCAAAATTCTCTCAACATAAATTCCCAGCAAAACAAAACAATCTCAGCAAAATTCCAGAAAAGCCAATGGGGCAAATGAATAGACCGAAGACCTCCAACTTACAATGGTTGGAATGCAAACTGTTTTACAACCAGCTCCATGTGCCCAATGTGGCTTTGTTTCTTGAACAGCAACTCCACCACCCCATGTCAGATATTAAACCTCTTTTAGAACTGAGAGGACTTAAAAAACCTGTCTGTGATATAGCACAGAGGACCTGCTACTTAAAGAAAGAAAAAAGTTGTAAGTTCCACAAGGCACACCCAAGTAACCAGGCAGGCTTAGAGTAGATTTGTGGATCCAGGCAATATCTTTAAAGAGACTAAGGGCCTAATCCTAAAGTGACCTAGTGCCAGCACTGAGCTCCAGCACCTGTGCTGGGTGTCGTAAACGTACCATGGCATCCACTGAGTAGGGAGTGCCTGCACTGGGTCAGAGCCAGTTAATGCTAGGCCCACTGGGAAAAGGACGACAGACTACGGCAGGAGGTGGGGGTGGGAACTTATGTCGCAGGGCAGCAGTGCGGCTTCTGGGGGAATGGGGAGGGTGAGAGGAAGGCGAGGGGAGGGAAGAACTGGGCCGGGTCAGGGAGGATCAGGTCCAGGAGAGATGCCAGTGATGGCCACAGCTCTGATGCTGTATCCTGTCCTCCCTCCTGGCCCAGGCAGCCTGACACAGGCCTCCTCAGGTCTGCACCCACTCAAAAGCAGGCACAGATCCAAAGAGACCCACTGGCACCACGACTGTGTTACTCAGGGTAAGGGAGCAAACACTCCCTTACCCCGAGAAGACTCCTAGTGCTAGCCTGGTGCCCACAGGATCCAGCCATTTTGGCTGCCTGGGTCCAATTCAATCCAACTTTCCAGTCCTGATGGAGCTGTAATGCAGACCAGAGGTAAGGGAACAAATGTTCCCTTACTTTGGGGAGACCTCCATGATCCCCACCACCACCACAGGTTGCAGTGTACACCCCACTTGCAGGCTGCATTGGCACTGGAAAGCTGGGTAAGATTGGACCCTGATTCTGTTGAAGAGAGAGAAAGTAAATAAATTATACACTTCACATCCAGATAAATTATATATGAACATATTTTGTTAGATAAGTCAATGAAGCCATATCACAGAGCTTCTTGTCAAAAGAAAGTGTAAAGAAGAAGGAATGATATCTTTATGAGCTACATCGGGCTTGGATAAATATTTTTAAAACCTAGGAGTTAATATTATAATAATATAGTCTACAAGCAACATATTTCAAACCAATTAACCATACCTTCAGTGATGCTGCTATCTAGGAGTACAGGGTTTCCAGATGCACTAATTACATTTCCTTGTTCATCAAATGAAACATTCAAATACCCAAGATATTTTCCAAAAGCATAAGCTTGAACAACAGGCACTTGGCGGCCATCATCTGACTGTACCATGAATGGATATTCACCAGCTGGTAAGTCATTTGAAGGTGGAGTGCCTGTGAAAACAGAAAAGCAAAAACAGAATGGGTGGGTCTTTCCTGTTTCCAAGTACATTCAGAATACTAAATAGTTATGCACATCAACAGGGAAACAGTGGTATGCATGCAGAAACATGTTTGCATGCCATCTGATGTAACCAGGGTGAGGGACAGCAACTGGCTGGTTCTCTGTCCCTTGCTGGGAAGAACAAAAATGGGTGCTGAGGTTACAGCTCCTCTTTCCTAGGCTTCTGCCAAACTAGATGTGCCACGGAATGAATAAATGCTCTTCAAGTTGGCTAACAACGTAATAGAACAAAACAATGAAAACTGCAAAATCAATAAGAAGTAAAGGCAGCAGATAAGCCACAACCAAGAGCCAAATGATCCCATTAAAAATCATAAAAGGTCATCAAATGTCATTAAAACCGTAAGAAAACTGGGAAGCCTTCACTGGACACCTAGGAGAGAGCAATGAGGATAAACCAGACTCTACCACTGAAAATGTCCTCTTTGCAGTGCCACCTGCCTTAATATCTGAAAGCTGGACAGGAGCACCAGGGAAAAGTTCCAGTGAGGATATTGTAAATTCAGGAAAGGGCTCATATCTGCAGACCCTGTAACTGGAGCCGCCCCTGCATCCCCTCCGAAGCGCCTAATAAGGGCTTCCCCAGGGCTCCAAATGCCTTTTTAGGCATTTTGACGTCTGACCCCAGCCTCTGCCAAGCCCAGACTGAGCTTGGCAGGCAAAAAAAAACACAACAGTTTAACGGAGAAACTGGATTAAACACTCACTACACAAGAAGCCATTTTAAAATGTTTTTCCCCCTAAAAGTTGTAGATTTCTTTTTAGAACCTCACCAGGGATTAAGGCAATAAATATTATCTCAGCCTGAAAGTGTTACCAGGACACTGGTGGATGCACCAGAAAAACAGTCACTAGTTTTTATATTCCACAGCCAGCCAGGCAGCATCTCACTGCCATGAATGATTCTTTGTGAATGTTGGCACTGACAACTTTACTTGTTTCAAAACTAGACTTCTGGATAGCTCCCAAATGCATTTGTAATGGTGCTGGAAAACTCAACATGTACATGAGGATGGTTACTCAACTAACCTAAAAAAAAAACTAGAATATTTCATTAGGTCAAAGAGCTCTCAGCATTGAAAGAGCTGCATTAGCATGGATTGCAAGATGTGTGTGACAAGCTCTGACAAAAGGTAAGTGGAAGCATGAATGATGCTTGGCTTGTCAAACAAGTATAATTGTTGCAATCACAATCATACAGGTGGATGTTTCACATAGGAAAATGATAGTGGGGCATGGGCTCCAAAAGTAAGGAGGGTCAAATGGGGCTACAGGCTTGTCTGGAAATAAGGGAGGGAAATAAGGCTACATTATAATGGTCTAAATGTTGTACAATTGAAGGAAATAAAGTTCTTCTGAACAGATATTACCAAAGTTTGTAACCACCTAGTTCAGAATACGAATTTGTTCGGCTCATAAAACTCAGCTATATTACAGACTTAGTGGCATGTCCCTTAAAAAGTTTATCTCTAACTCAGAAGAGAAAATGAGATTCTGCACCAACACACAATTAACCTTCAGCCAGGCACTGGTTGCTTTGTAGACACATTCACAAAAGTTAAGGTGCATGCACATGGTGCCACGAGCTCACAAACATCGGCAGTATGAGCAAGGAGAGAATGCTTGGAAAAATCAATGACTTTTTCGAACATTTGCCAAGAAAGTTCATTATTACTAAGCCAAATTTGAACTGAGTGGGGGAAATTCACATATCACTATTTCTTGGAGCTTAAAAACAAGCCACCGCCACCCCCCTCCTTTGTCCTGCAGAGTAAACTTTAACATTCACATACTGACAATTTTGCTCTTCTCACTGAACCACTATCTAACAAGGAAGGGAAATGGCCAAATGAACACTTGGAAGAATAAATAAGACTGCAGAGTGAGAGTTCACAGTCATATATTTATTCCAGAGTAAGGAGGGGAAAAAACAGGCAGAGGGGAGAGAGAGATGGTTCATTCATGTCACAACTGCGAAGGCAACTAGAGAAAGGTCCAGCTGCATAATTGCAAACCAAAAGCCAACCACTTCCTCAAGAGAAATGGAAACTCTGGTCACAGCTTCAACTCTTTGATTCATCAGAGCAAAGTCTGGGTATTAAAAATAGAAACAGATCCTCTTGAACAGTACTGTTCAAAACAGTACACACAAGCTACATGTTCAGGAGGACTTGATTACACCTTCATGATATTTTATCCTGCTTAACAGATTAACAGAAGAGAACTCACACCAGACTAGTACTTATCTGTTTAATTTTATACTTTCCAAGGGTCTGTACAAATGATGTTTGTATCCCATGAAGGGTTTGCACAAATTACATTTCTCTGACAGAAGTGTTAGTACTATAGAAGCTAAATCAGCCGGGGTAAAACAACAGCAAAAAAAAAAAAAATCAAACCAATTAGCACGGATGGACTCTGTCACCCATCTTGGGTCTGCTAATTCCTGATGTACCATTTGGACCAGCAGGGACTAGGTTGCGCATGTCAGACATGACTGAATGAGTGTGTTCAAAGCCCTCCTTCTGCCAGGGGCGGGGGGGGGGAGAGGATAAATTGGGTCATTAATACAGCTTTAGTTTGATTCAAACACATGTATTAGAGAGTCAGGCTTCCAAGTAAATATTTGAAAATCTGTTTCATACAAACTTTCCTTCAGTTTGAAGAGAGTGTTCATTATACACTGTACACTGCTGACTACATACAGTAGATTCTAATATTTTTAAAAAGATTCTTATAGGACAGAAAAGGGAAACCGTAATGATTAGGGGAATGTTTTCCATGAGGAAAGACTATAGCACTCGGAGTTTCTGAATTTTGAAAAAAGGCAATGGTTATGACAGTAGTTTTTTTAAAAAAAATGATGCATGACCTGGAGACAGAACACACAAAAGCCAGCAGATACTGTACATGCAAAGCTCCTTAACTGAAACAGAGTCATGAATCACTTAACACGCATTATAAATACAAATCTTATTAGCTAAAATAGCTACATTAGTAACAAGAACCCCTCTTTTGATGAGGAAATATACCTGTGTAAAGAAACGTATTTGTATGTCCCCCAACCACGACATCCACACCTCTCACTTTTTGAGCAATGCTTTTATCTACAGTAAAACCAGAGTGGCCGAGTGCAATGATTTTGTTCACTCCTAAAGTAGTAAGTTTGTCTACTTGTGGCTGCAACGCTGAAATCTCATCTTCAAACAGTAAATCCTGCCCTGAAAATAAAAATAAAAAATGTGTTAATCTTTGTATTTTATTGCACTTTCACAAAATATTTGCCAAGGCAAAGGAATAAGAATGTATGATACTCTATTAAAAAATTTCAAATTGTGGAAGAAAACACTGTTCCAACGAATTTTGCTAGCTCCATAGTTTTTGGGAGCCTCATGCAGCAGAAAATATTTCTGTCCATGGAGTGATTTCTACTTCTTTTTTGGCATTTCAACCTATGACAAAATATAAAAATCAAGCAAGATGTAACTTACCCAAGATTTTAGTTTTGGGGCTCTATATTTATCTCTCTTTAAAGTTTGAGAAAAAGTTTCAAAAGGACAGTGGCTGAATGCAGCAGACAGCAAATTGGGTTCATTTTTAAAATCTTTTCCACATTTATATCCAATATTCAGCCCAATGGGCTCTCAGAAAGCACAATCCTATACACATTTACTTGGAATTAAGTCCCATTGTTTACAATGTTCTGCTTACTCTCAGGTAAGTGTGTATAAGATTACAGTCAAAGGGACTTAAAATGTATAAATACAATATGCTACAATAAAAGCACAATAGAATAAGCAATATCAAAACAATAAGTAGCAAGCTTTATCTGTACAAAGAAAACATGCAGAAGAACAACTTCAAGCAGGACAGTATCCAAATAAAGTTACTTATGATTAATAGCCCAATCCTATCCCCGGTAACACCGTCAGGTACATTGGTGCCAAAATGTATCCAGTGGCACCACCAAGGCTGCTGGAAGTCTCCTTGGGGGAAGTGGACTTTTGTCCCCTTCCAACAGAGAAAGCCCTAGGCCCCACAATGATGCTTCTCAATGGGGTTATTTTGTTGGCACAGACTTGAGAACCTCCATGTCGGGCTTTTCAGCCTGACACAGAGGACAGGGTACGGTGCAGCAGGGCTCTACTGGTCCCAAACCCTGCTGCCCTGGTTCCTCCTCCACCCCACCCTCTCCCTATCCTGGAACTCCTCCCACCCCAAAAGACCTTACCGCCCCCTGGAGCTCTTCCCTTGCTCTGGGTGGGTAGCCAGTGCTAGTGCTCCTTACACTCTGGGTGCTGCAAACATGCTTTACGGCACATTTGAAACACTCAGCACAGACGCTGGAGCTCAGCACCGGCACTCAAAGCCCATAGGATTGGACTCCAATGCCCACTGATATTAAATAGACATGGCCCAATTCTATCCTTGGCCGGCTTAGAGCATGCAGCAACACTGAAACAACCTCTGCTGCACGGTATAGGCAGGCAGTGGCATCACTAGGGTTTGTGTCACCTGGTGCAGGATGCCAGCGTGTCACCCCCCATGCAGTGGGCGGCGCAATACCCCAGGTGGTGGGAGTGGTGATAAACCATTGCTCCGCCCCACTGGTTTTTTGGCTGTACCTTTTGATAGAACAAAGACAGAACACATTCTGCATGAAATTACACATTGACTGATATATAACATGATAGTATTATTCTTCCAAATTAGGATTTTAGTGATTTTGGTCACTAGTGGTGTCACACACACACACCCCCAGGATATCAACTTACTGACACCTTATTGCAGCAGTTCTCAAACTTCTAGCACTGGGACCCACTTTTTAGAATGACAATCTGTCCAAGACCCACCAGAAGTGATGTCATGGTGGAAGTGACATCATCAGGCAAATTAAAATAAATAAGTATAAATAATTACTTGGATCAGGGCTAATAATGGATCAGGACCATTCTGGTGTTGTTGGATTCCTCTCAGCCTGCTCTTTCCAACGGTCTAAGGCACGTTCACCTACTCGCAAGTAAACACGCAATACAACTCACTTTCACTTTCCATAGGGATCCATTCATTTTTTGTTCTCCGGTTTTTTGGCCATAACTTTTGATAGAAAGGATATATTTCACTCTGGTTTTCTGCACTGCATTCCTCTCGGAATTCCACATCCAACGGTATATAACATGATGGTATTACTCTTAACCTCCATGATTTTAGCATTTCACCCCCCCAGTGTGCGTCACCCCCCTTGTGTGCATCACCCGGTAAAGTCCGCACCCCCGCACCCCCTAGCAACGCCACTGTAGGCAGGCCAGAAACCAGAGGGTGACAGATAGGTAAGTAAAGAACTTTTATAAAGAACCTACTCCAATCACACCATGGTCCCCAATAGGCTTACCTAGATTTACACC
This sequence comes from Tiliqua scincoides, assembly GCF_035046505.1. NCBI lineage: Eukaryota > Metazoa > Chordata > Lepidosauria > Squamata > Scincidae > Tiliqua > Tiliqua scincoides. The sequence goes on along the minus strand of NC_089821.1, from coordinate 183,381,416 downwards.
AGCAGTTTTGCAAGCATAAAACTAAGTAGATCCATGGGAGTGAGTTGGGCCCAAGGCTCTGGGCATAGGATATTGCCTCTGCTGCCAGTATTCATCCCTGGCCCACCACCGACATGGCCCTAGCCCAGTCCAATGCCCGCCTAGATCTCCCCCCCCCCCCCCAGAAACCCTATCCACTGACCTACTTGTTCTGGCAGGGGCTCAACATTCCATTGGCATGTACGTGGGGCTACCAGGCATTTGCACTGGCAGCCCCGGCCTGCACACTGACACCGTGACTGCTGCCCCAGTGGCCCAGACCTGGTGCCACCACAAGGCCTGGATAATATTTTGCATGACATTAGTCACAACAGACTTCTCTAACTGATTTCAACTGTATATAGTCATGAACAACTTTCACTGGATACAGTTTTCTGTCTCCCAAATGCCTTCAGAAAGAGGACCTTAACTAGGCTCTTAAAGTTAGAACCAGAAAACTGTTCCCATTATAATGCTGAGTCAGTGTCAGAACAGCTACAGAAAACATTCATTCTCTGAAGCATTTATGTAGGAGTTTGCTAACCCATAAAAATGGTTGCTTTCTTACTATTCCTTTTGGTGAATCTCTCTAAGATCTGCTGCTAAGCATACATACATACATTGTTCTTCATTGGCAAGTTTCTACTGCAGCAACCCATCTCTCCCACCCCCCATGACAGCACTGTACACCAAAGTTGACCTAGAAATCAGCCTGTCACATTTTCCGCTCTGTCCAAAGCTCTGAATTACATATCATATATAATATGATATGTGATTCATGTATACTGGAGTCCCATGAGTGTCTGGTCTCTCCAGAGAAAAACAGCATTTACTGAACCTTTCTAGGTTTCGCTCACACCTAGTCAATGGTCCAGTTTCCTAACATGATTTGGGAGTGGAGACTCTCCAAAATGAAATAAAAGAGGTGTATGCGTTGCAAAATGTGTATTGCACCTTGCAGGACGCAAAATATCAGCCAAAAGACGAAAGTTGTAATGCTGCCAGCTAGTACAAAGTTCACGTCTAAGATCAGTCTTTCCAATGCCAGGAGGATGCAGAATTATCAGTGGACTCTTTAAGTCAGGGAAAACATAGCTGGAATCTGTTCTTAATGTATTGTGAACTTTGCGTCTTGATCTTAAGTACAGAATTTGATTGCTTTTCCCTTGTCACATTTTAATTTCCATTAAATCTTTTCCTTTGATTGATCAGAACAAAACTGCTTAGTGCTTTCACCCAAAGACCAATTTGCTGCCCAACTCTGAAATCTTGGTCAGCATCAGAACTACCTGGAGAAGGCATGAGTGGATTGTGTGATTGTATTAGGTAGTGTGGGTAAGCAAACAGAACCAAGGGCATTGAACAAGATGCTCCCCCTTCTCCTTCCTGAGATAGCTCAGTGAGGGAACAGTCAGTGCATAGGCAGTCTTACAGCTGGGTAACAGGCTTGTGCTATGGCCTCATTTGCTGCGATTGCTGTGAACCCTGAAACCTACCTCCCATGTATGGCAGTAGCATGTTGAATGTGTGGCTTTGATGTGATCTCTGGGTGGACAAAAGTACAGACTCCTGGGGGGAATGCAGACCTTCCCAGCACTATCCAAGAGATTGCCATATTCATGTTTCTGGGGCCTGTATTAGAGCTTCTAGCCAGGAAACAATTTGTGACTTTCCATCTGATTGTTTTCAACCAGCGTCACGCAATAAAAATGGATCTGATAGATCTACAGCAACATTTCTCAAACTGTGGGTCGGGATCCACTTGGTGGGTCATGGCCCAATTTCTGGTCGGTTCCACAGAGCCTCCAGTGAAAACACAGGTGATGAAAAGATCAGATCACTAATTGCCTCAAGCCTGAGGCTATTCAAAACTCAGATAGCGGCTAACTGCCCTGTAAAGAACTGAGCTCCTGCAGTTTGCAAGATAGCTGCTAATTGTCCTGCAAACAGCTAAACTCCTGCAATCTGCAAACTATGTAAATATAGGGAGATAAATGTTTTAAGTATCTTTTTCTGGTGTATTTTTTTTCCAAGTTTGTCAGTGACAGGTAGTGGGGGCAGGTGAAGGCTGGATAACTAAACCCCTCAAACCTTGAAGCTATTCTTTAGGGCTGCCTCATTATGAGAAATAGATTGAAATCTTTTTGTTGTTGTTGGTTTTGTAAACAAACAAATAAAATATTACTTGTAAATAAATAAAAAAATATTTCTTTTGGAACACCTTTTTTTAAGCTTTGTAAAGCTAGGTGGTCTTGATAGGGTGTCATTTTAAAAAGTGGGTCCCGGTGCTAAAAGGTTTGAGAACCACTGATCTATAGTATACAAGAGTTTTGTCTTAAAGAGCTGTCTGTTTTTTTTTCTTTTTATGAAAGTTGGAAAAAATGTGACAGGGTAGAGCAAACAAATTAATCTACAGTGTAGGTTTGTATTCCATCTGGAATTATGTAAGACAATTTCATATTTTAAGTAAACTGGGAGCCAGAGGAAATGTGAGAAGGAAATCCTGTGATGAGGGAATTTTATTTCTGTGTAATCTTCTGTGTAATATTTCTGTGTAAAAAAAGGTCCAGACAGGATTAGGCCTCAAGTGTCATAAGAAAGCTGTTTTAAAGTGTTATGAAAGCTGTCATAAGAAAACAAAAATAGTGCCACAAGATGGGAAGTCATGGAGGCACCATTGTCTTTGTTTACATCTAGTGGCTATTCAGAAATCTAGGCAATCCTGTGCTTCAGCCAGCTCCCAAACTGACTAAAATCCCTTGAATAAAAAAGATTTAAGAATCTTCTTTCTGCTCAGATTATAGAACTAGATTACAATATTTTAAGAGATCTCCTTCCAGATCAATATGATTCTAACAATTCCACAGCTTATGCGTTAATAAAGAGAGGCAATGTTAACATTACAAGTCTATGAAAAGTGTTAGGTCATAAATCCAGAAAGGAAGGAGTCCACTAATCGCTAAACAAAGCTTTTTTTCTTGAATAAAGTACTCAAAGAAGACAATTAAATTTTTTTCTCAGAGGATTCTTCCACCAGTGTACATACATAGCCACTTCAGTACCTGTTTCCCAGATTTCACTTAAAACATCTAAGGATAACTAGCGTCTGTAATTTTGTATGCAATAATTCTCTTTTTACCTGAAGGAGGTACAGTTTTCTTGAAATTAGAAATATCTGGAGAGAAACCACACAAACATCAGGTCCACATATGCTATTTCATACAACTGGAAAAGAGGTAGTTACTCAATCTTATGAGTTTCTACATTCAGTCCAACAGGACTTATGCAACTGAACTTCCTAGTGGACTGTGCCATCAATGACTGCAACATTTATGGGAAATATTGACAATTTGTTATCCTGTGTTGGACTGCTTACATTTTATATAGCATTTTGTGTATGTCTTGAAAATGGAGAGGTGCCCAGGTCATTAAACCTGAAAAATACAGGACAAAAATTGTTTATTAAATTTCTTACATATTTCAGAAAATGTAACTAATGCTCCAGAGTCCCTCAAATTTAACTTCATTGTTTTTCACAATAATGCAATATTTAAGACTGTAGCTTAAGACCTGCAAGCTGCTAGCATTTGATGAACGAGATGCTCCAGGTTCTCAAGCACTGCTGAATATCTGCCAAGACTCAAGTGCACTGATGTTAATCTCCTAGAGAAGAACTAAGGAGTGCTCTCTGAAGAAACTACAATGACTTACAGCCAGGCACATCACTAACAAAACCCTGTGGCTCCTTCAGGACAAAACTAGTTAGCCTTGTTTTAGCTGCCAAGACTAAATGAATAATGACACAACCCTATTGTGCACTAGTGGAGTGACTGCTCCATCACCCCAGACTGTTGCAAACATGCAGAAAAGCATGTTGCAACAGCACAGAATTTAGTAGCATGGGAAGGCCTGTGCCACCCTACCGGTGCCATGTGTGCCAGAGCAGGTAAGCTCCCGTGCAGCAGAGGAGTGTGGGAAGGGTGGGGGTAAGTGGGGAGGGGTGTAATGGGGCAGGGGGACGTTGGAGCTAGGAGCTGGGCGATGATAGGGGGTGGGGTCAGTGGCAATGGTGGCACATGCCATATATCACCTTTCCCAGGCCAGATTCACTGACACAGATCCACTCGGACTTGCGCCAGTGATTTAGCAGAACAGAATGGAGAGGAGGAGGGTGGATCAGGCCTGAGATGGATGGAATCGGCAGTAGTGCATACATGCCTGCGCCTGATCTGCCTGTATGGGGCATCATGGACTTGTGCCAGCAATTGAGCTGACACAGTTCTGAGTTGCCCCATAGCAGTTGCTGGGGCTTACGCATATGTCCCCTTACCTTGAGGAGACCTCCAATAGCCAAAAACCCCTGTGAGATACAGCAGAAGCCGAGCTGGTGCTGCTGCATTGCTGCACAGGGATTTAGGCAGGATTGGGTTGAGTAGAGCTTGAAACTGAAAACAGCAAGATAGCAAACAAGAAATGTCTTTCAGCTCTTACTGTCTCAGCCTTTCTTTGTTCCAAGGCCCTGAGCAAAAGAGTGTTGGCTCTGTTTACTGCCAAACTGTCTGGTAGTTACCTTGTGTTCTTCTGATACCTCTTTCCTGTATTATTAAAGCAATTTAGATAGAAGCTTGGAGCAGAGACTAAACGTTTGCACATGTACACTGAACAGGGATGGAGCAAACATATGAAGAAACAAATGTGGTTGGCCCCCGCCATCCCAGCTGGCCCTGGGGTTGCACCATGTAATTGGGCAAATTTTTCGACTCTGCTCCTTTTAGTTCCTGATACATGCAGCTTTCTAAGCCTTATTTTGCTTAGTCATAGCTAGTGATACACCTTGAAGTGTATGCAAACACACACTTGGGTTGGGTTGGATTGGACAAGCTGGGTTGCTTGGACAAGTTGATCTAATTTCCTGTGCCTTCTTGGGAGGAAGGACAGACTACAAAAGCCCTTTGATCAGAAGGCAAATAAGGTTTCTTGTAATGTATTTCAAAACATGGGTGAACTGAGACATTCTAATAAGTATTTCTGATTCCAGTTATGAAACTGAGATGTCACCGTTATCTGATTAATTGATTATTATCTTGTTTATGTGTTAAATGGGAGAAACTTTGATTTCATTATGATAGTTATGTTATAAGACATATTAGGGCCCAATCCAGAGCCCTGCGTCCCGGCTCACCACCAGCACACACGATTGCAAATGTGTCTTTACCATGGGCCCAGCACCGGAGCAAGTCCTTGCTGGGCCAGCTCCAGTGCTGGGCCTGTATTCCGCTGCCTGGTGGTCGCCTGGACCTCTGAGAAGCAGAGAAGTAAGTGGGGGGGAGGCAGGGAGGGGGGAGAGGGCAGGGAGGAGGTGTGGTGGGGGAGGGAGCAGAAAGGGAGGGGGTGGGACTAGTGGACTCTCCAATTCTGCAGCAGTTCCAGAGATGCCGTAGAATTGAGTAGCTCCATTGCGGGGCTGCCTTCCTTACCCAGGGGAAGGGGACAAAAGACGAGCCACTGTGGACTGCCTGGTTGTCTCTTGGATGCTGCAGCAGCCATTTTGGTGTTGCGGCAGCCCTGCGCACCAGACAGCTGCCCATATGTGAAGTGCCAATGAGAGACGACAAAAGCACTTCGATCGGAGGGCAAATAAGGTTTCCTGTAATATATTTCAAAACATGGGTGAATTAAGATTCTAATGGATGTTACTGATTTCAGTTATGAAACTGGGATGTCAACATTATCAGTTTAATTATCTGGTTTATGTGTTACTCTGGAGAAACTTTGGTTTTCCATATGATGGTATCATGTTACTTACAGGGGATATTAATAGGGAATATTAATAAAATCAGGTCGCGACCCACCACTGGGTTCCAACTAACAGTTTGGGAACCACTGCTTTAGAAAGTTAATTAAGAATATTTTCACATTCCATAAAATCATCGCCAATCAAACCAACACCGGACCTACTGAAGCTGAGTTGAGAAATCAGAGATTAGTAAACGTGACAAGAAAGAAATTAACTACCAGACTGCAATCATGCAGAACCTTATACTTGAAAGGTATAAGGTACAAAGTATAAACCTTGTACTTGAAAGGTATAATGTTGACATTTTGAAGCTACTCTTTCCCATTTTTCAATCCAACCCTTTTTTCTGTAGTAGTAGTAGTAGTAGTAGTAGTAGTAGTAGTAGTAGTAGTAGTAGTAGTAGTAATAATAATAATAATAATAATAATAATAATAATAATAATAATAATACATGTATTTATATACCGCCTTTCTCGCTAGTCAGATTTCTCCTCAGAATAGGCGGTTTACATGGGCAGGCTGTTCTAAATCCCCGTAGGGATTTTTACAATGGAAGAAAGGTTCTATCTTTCAAGAACCACAACATTTCAGATGGATCTTTTTGATCTGGTATCGCATTCTGGCCTCTGATTTCCTCCCACGCAAGCCGACAAGCAGCTTCTTCATATCTCACATGGAGGGCAGCCAAGACGCTTCTTTGCTCACACCAAAGAGCAGGTGGAATAACTTGGCTCAGCTTGTCAGCTGCTTCAAGGTCTCACCATTCACAGTCCCGGTGGCCTCAAACTGGCAAACTGAAGATGTTATCTTCAGGCAAACGGAGGCTCTACCCTCTAGACCAGACCTCCTGTAATATATTTCAACTTTTATAACTATGACTTTCCTGAATCGTCTACCTTCCTTGATCCTCTTCTATCTACCTCTAATACCTAGGTAATCACTGCCCGGTCCTTCCACCTTTAATCCATGTCTCATTTATCTAACATTGATTCCAAGCATTGTGGACTGAAACTGTATCACGTTCATGTTCTGAAAAGCACCTAGCACATATAGCTGTGATACTAATATAGAGGCAACTGTAGCAGTTATGTCACCATCTTTCTACTAGAAAATGAATAAAATCTGGGGAGAACAGCATCTAAATTCAATATGTAAGTATTGAAAGGACAGCATACCTGGATTTGATAGAACAGGTGTCTCCTTTGTGGTATAGCCAACAATTCCCACTTTTTCTGAGCCAACTTGTAGAATTGTATAAGGATGGAAATACCCTGTGATGCTGCTTGCTATTCGCTTCTTTGCTTTAATGTTTGCACTCACAACAGGAAAACTAACATTTTGAAGCAGTGGTTTCACTAATCCATCCACACCATTATCAAATTCATGGTTCCCCAATGCCTAAACAACAAATGAACAAGAAAATTTTTTAAAACATTATTTCTAATAGCCAAGAACCACGATCAATTCTCACTCATGAAACAGCACAGCATGTTTTGTTATGCATAGTCTGAACTATTCTATACATGACTTTGTTTATTTATCTGTCACATTTTTATACTGCCCTTTCTCCAAGTTCAGGGTGGTACATATAGTTCTTTCCCTCCTTTTGCTCTTACTGGCCCAACGTCACCCAGGAAGCTTCATGGCATAGCTGGATTTAAACCTGGATCTTCTAGGTCTAACTCCAAAACCCTACACCATCCTGGCTCTGCATGAACAGCAAGTTATATCCAAATTTAACCTTTTACAAACTCTAACCATTGACAAGTACCAATATTTGAAGATGCATCAACCCAAGTCCTCTTGCACAGTACTTCAGTTTGATGGAATGCTTTTAAACTAGAGCCATGTCAGTATCTCTCCAATGCTCACATTGCAATTCAATGTCACTAATCAATACCAAATATGTTTTTTTTAAAAACTAACATTCAAAGCTAATGAATACCCGTAGGCTTAGGCTACAATTCTGTACATACCTGGGAGTAAGTTTCATTGAACTCAATGGGACTTATTTCTGAATAGACATGCACAGGATTGTGCTGTAAGCCACTCAGCATCTTCTTCAAATTGTTTGACGTTCTATTTCTCTAGTCCTTTTCCAAACCATTCAACCCATAAAGAATACCAATGCAGAGATATGGGACATATCTGAGGCAAGAGGTCCCTGACCCTCAGTACCGATTGTCAGTGAAAAATTAACAGCTCTTCAATTGTATGCCAATAAAGGTTCTCGGAATTCAGAAACAGCTCTTCAAGATCAAAGTCTTCTTCCCTTTTATCCTTCTGCTCTCTTGTTGATATATTTTTAGAGACCAATTCAAATGTGTAGAAAGACCATGTGGTACAATATTCTCAAATTCCTTAAGAAAATATCAGGTGCGCTACCAATGCTCTAGTTCATCAGCCAAAGCATGATAATTTATATTTTTCTCTGTGCTTTTCATCATCCCTAAATGACTATCAGGTGGATCACAGGGCAAACAATGCCACTTGACCACCTTGTTAACGTACTTTTTAGCCACTATAAAAAAAACGCAGAAACCGAAGTACTAAAGATCCTATTTTTTTCTGATCTATCCAGTGCTGAGAACGTTCAATAATTCTGTGCATTCTACAACAAAATTAGTGATAAGTCTAAAGCTGTTTCAAAAATCTTGGGCCACTGTGGCAATTTCATACATGAATGCAATTATCTATGGCTGGGTCCAAAGAGTTTTCACACACCAGGCTGCAATACATAACAAACTGAACTACAAAAATGCTTATGCAGTTGTTTATCTGTGTTTGTCACAAGCACACCTGTCCATCTGAATAAAGTAAATGTCCCCAATGTGCTGGTACTGCATGTAAAGCCCCCCCCCCCAAATGAATTTTGCATCCGCGGATTTGACTCATCATGGATGGTCATCCATGTTGAGCTTCTAAAAAATGCAGCAACTAAAGTACCAAAGATTCTATTTTTTCCATTTTATCCAACACTGAGCTGTGCATTCTACAACAAAGTTACAGCAGTAAAGTGTATGTTGAATTTAGTTCTGTATTCACTGTTCAGCATCCTCCACAACAAATGGCTGGCAACTTAGGAGAGTGATTCCATGCTTGCTTACCCCGTCAATATCCAGTGCAGCACAGATCATTTGGAGCTTCCACATTGCAACTGAGATGCAGGAACAAAAAAAACTTAAAAGGGATATAAAATACATGGACATATGAAGAACTGATTAGAAACCTGATATGCTATTATCTGTCCAAAGTTTCAAAGCTGAAGCTGAGTTACATGTTGTGTGTTCCCAATAAAAGTAGATAAAATCCAAATATTTTACAAGTTGCATCAATGCCAGTGGTTTCAACAATAAATTATCTACTCTAGCTTGTGCACATTCCAGGATTTTCTGTACGTTGTGAAGTACAGAAACGACTGATAGATGGTAAAAGACTGCTTTTAGCTTGCTCTCATAATTGGGAATAGAGTTATCTAATGCTTGTACACTACCTTCTGTTTACAGATTGGTATTCAAATAGAAACACAGATAATAGTGCTCAGGAATATTCAAGAATCCTTCCTATTACCTTTAGGTAGCTTCTAAATAAGCAGTTTCAGGTTAAAGTTACACACCACACCTCTTCAAGGCAAAAACATAAATTAAGGGAAATTAAGATTCAGTGTGAGTTTCACTGTTAGGGCAGAGAAGCTGGCAGCATGGTTTGATAACTGCTATGCTAAATACAGCAATTTGCACTGCATCTGCTAAAGCCGTAGTAGTTACTTAAAAGGCAGCAGAGACAGTGATCCTGCCTCACAAAAGAACAAACTGGAGTTACCAGTAAATCATGTTACAAAATTGAACTAATGTTCTTGGCTCCAGGACTGATTAAATGGCACTAAGTCTAGGAACCCTGAGCAAGCAAAGAAGACAGGGCATACCACCAACACACACAAGTACACGCCCATACTAACAGTACGCTGTGTGGTGCTTCCAGGAGTGCACTCAGGCCTGCAGAAAACAAACCATCATGGGTGTGGCTCAACACAGAAAGAGAGCATAACCTCCCCATAAGCCAGGCAGTCTCATTTCTCTTACAGAAGTGGAAGAAAGAATAGCTGTTTCTCACATGGACTCTTGTCCTCTCTTGGGTATCACATCCTTCCGATTGGCTAACTATAGGAACCAGTTGCCATATTAGGAGGAAAAAGTACAATTCTAAATAGCAGCTTCCCCAAGACGCAGTTGGTGTTGAAAGATAAGCCTGGCCCAGTAGGCTTTTGCCTTCTGTGAAATTTCCCTTCACTACCCCTCCCTCTCACCACAGAATTATGTTCCAATTTGCAGCTCCCTTTCCTCCAGCTCTAAGTGCCAGACGTGTCATTCTTTCAAACCTCTTTTATTCTCACTAAAACCCTGTGGTTAAGCTGTGAGAAGGGACTGGCCTATGTGATCCAACTACAGCTGAAGGGTCCAATATGAATTCTTTCTGAATAGACTAAAAAACACATAAATGCTCTTAAAGTATGTATAGATTTGTGCAGTGGTGCCCTACAGTTGCCACTCCTCCAAGACCGGCCTGTATATCTCCAGGAATCAGAATTAAACTCTAGGAGATTATTCTGTGGATGTTCTTATATTCACTTTGTAGGAAAGACCATCTATGAGAATTATGGTAGTATTATTATTAAGAATATTTATATACTGCTTTTCAGCAGGAGTAGTTCACAAAAGAGTTTACATAGTAAAATAAATCAATAAATTGTTAATTTATTGGTTAAATAAATGGCTAAATAAATCAATAAACGAACAAACTACGTAAATTGGTACAGAGCATAGAGAATATATATAAATAACAGCATTTATATAATATTTTTGTGCACTCAAAAGTACTTCACTCACTGGTAGAATTTCATTAACTTCAGGGTACCTAGTGGGCAGGCCAATCCTACCTAACTTTCCATGTGCTAATGCATCTGCACCAACACTGTGCAGTGCATCCTGTGGGGGAGTCCTGGAGGCCTCGTCAAGATCAGGGAACATTTGTTCCCTTCCCCTGGGATAAGCCCCTGCTGTCCCAATGTGTCTACTTGGACCTGTGCCAGCTCCTTGGCTGGCACAAGTCTGAGTGGACCCAGTTCGGAGGATTAAAGCTACAAAGGGGGATAGGATATTGGCAGGGCCACTGCCTCTGCCACCAATACCGCCCCTTCCTGCCCTCAGTCTGCTCCTTCTCTGTCCCAGTCACCTCCCTCCCCATTCCACCCACCACTGCTTTCCACTCACACCCAACGCTTACCAGCGCTGGTGGTGGTTGGCAGGCCACTGGGGACCTTGCCATCCACCACTAGCGGCAGTGACCAAGCTGCACTGTATGGCGTGTCACCCTTTGCATCAGCCATAAAACACGCTGCAGTGCTGGAACACAAGTTTCAGTGGTGCAGCAGCCCATTAGGATTGGGCTGTTAATTTACAAAACTGTAAATAAATATCAGATCTGTATTCATAATAAAAACAATCTAGTGTGATAATGCAAAAAGCAACTGCCAGTTGTCATTTGCTAGACTGGCAGATTAAAGTTTCTGAAAAAAATATATAACAAGGGTCAGTGAAGGGTTTTTGTTTGGCATACAGTGTTTATCCAAAAGTGTACACACAAATAAGAAAACTGTAAATGTAAAACTACAACAGTTTTAATGATACACACTGCGTACAGGTTGAGACTTAATATCAGTGGATTTTGATCCATGGATTTGACTCAACACAGATGGCCATCCATGTTGAGATGCTAAAAATTCGGAAGCTATTTCCAGATACTGACACCCCCCTCCCTCCATCGCAGAAGCTACCCCAGCAAACGAGCTGCCTGGCACCTTGCAGCACAGCCGCCATAGTTCCTGCTGGGGTTGGTTGGTCAGTCAGTCTCTCTCTCTCTCTCTCTCTCTCTCACACACACACACACACACACTCACACACATACACACAGCCATATGGGCTTTCTGCCATGACTCTGCTTTCAAAGACTTTCAGGGAAGCATCCCAAACAAAGGCTGTTGTGTCCGGAAAAGAAGAATCCAAACCAAGGAAAAACAGGTGTAAAATAGAGGAAAATTGGGATTTTTCACTACAGTTACTCACAGGACAGGGACTGAGCGTACATTGCAAAAACACTTGCTCAGTTCTGACTGCTGCCATACGTTTACTGCTTTTAATAAATTGCACTTTGTTTTTAATTTTATAATCTGCCTTGTAAATCAGAAAATTGAAAAGTAGTATGGTACATTAAGTATAACACTTATTAAAAGTGCTGATGAAACTTACTCCGTGTACCCCTTTCTCCACATATATAGTAAGCACTTCAAAAGTGAAAGCACCAAACATCTTTTGGACAGGGTGGTCCTCACATGCAGCAGCACTTGCGTAGGACACTACTGCACACAAGAATATCTGAATCAGGACTGGTACTTCCAGCATCTACAGTTAGAGTCACTTTGAAGCGTTAAACATGTACTGAATTAAGGTTCCCACTAAACAGCCAACATTCATTCATTAGTTCAGTTTGACTTAAGCTGAAGGGCATTCTTCATCCAAACAGGTGATAAGAAGTCAGGCCTTGCGTGTGAAGCAAAATTCAGTCAATAAAAGCCCTGTTGTTATCAATCCATGGACCAAGGTACAGAATTCCACAGATGTGCACACCAAAGTCCAGTACTACTGTTTTCAAAGCAAAGTGCTGGTGCTGCACAGATGGGAACCAAACTTTTGCCATTCTATAATGTTTAAAACAGCTCTGAGACTCAACAATGGATTTCAAAGAAGCACTATGCTAGTTTTAACACCACCTGGCAGCCCAGAATATTATTATTTAAATTGTTCTATCTTGCTTTTCAATAAAATATTATCAAGGTGCTTACAACATACATTTAAAACAACAGAACAATTAATGTTATATCGTGTAAATAGTGATTGTTACACCAGCAGTTGACTAACAACGGGCAGCCCAATCCTGAGCTGCTTGGGGTATGGGGCTGCCACAGCACCAAAATGGCTGCCATGACATCCAATGCACCCTGGGCAGCTGCCGCCATCCCCTTTTGTCCTCTTCCCACAAGTAAGGAAGTAGCCGCACAATGGGGCTACTTGATTTTGCGGCGGCTTCAAAGCCACCGCAGAATCGGAGAGTCCCATTGTTGCAGGTTGAGCAACGATAAAGATGGACACCAGGAGGTTTCAAGGAAACAAGCTTTATTTCCTTCAGCTGGCTGCTGGTCACAGAGGAATAATTTCCAAAGTCTGCGACCCCGATTTCTTCAGGGTCTGGATAGATATACTTTCAGGCTTTCATTGCAAAGCATTAGGCATACTTTGGATTGGTCAAATTAGATCTGCAGAGCCTTAGATACATCTTTGATTGGCAAACATCGTATCACGTGAGGGGCTTTCTATGTCTACAAGCAGGTTACAAAGGTCACTTTAGCATATCTTTACTTCTATAGAAAGTCCCCCATAGATAATCATCAGCTAAGCTGGCCTGCGTAACATCTTTTTCTTGACCACCTGCTCATAAAAACAAGCCAGATACAGTTTAGATAACCTTTTGTGGTTAAGCTAAGTCGGCAACATCTTGCCTTCTGTCTGCTGTCGACACAGGGCACCTACTTCAAATCTTGGGGTTCTTTTTCTATCTGTAATGGCTAATGGCATGCTGGAAAAAGTCTCCTTTATCTTCTCACCACCTGTCTGTTGTGGTTAGCTCGCTGTTTCCTGTTTTTTGGGGTGCTAGTTGCAACACGACTTGTTTTTTAACACAGACACGAAAGGGCATTCAGGGGGCATCTTTTAAAATGTCTTTTTGACCCAAGCAGCTAAGTATAGGGCCTAACTTTGGCCAAAGCACTCTGCTTATGCTCACAGCTAGGCCCAAATGGGGCTCTGAATGGGTTTAAACACTTTAAATTCTGGGGCTTCCCTCTCACACTGTATCAGACCATGTGGTCCAACACGGGGCTCAGGATCTGTGAGGCTGAGCTCCACTGATCCCGCTCTCCTCCCACCTCACTCCCGCCACATCTCCCCCACCCTCCCCCTCCTCCCCTGTCCTGGAACACCTCCTTCCTACCTCCCCCCACAACCCCCACTCACCTCTCTGCTGCCAGGAAGTCCAGATGACTGACGGGCGGCAGAACACGGGCCCAGTGCAGAGCTGGCCCAGCATGGGCTCATGCTGAGTTCGCTCCAGCACTGGGCCCGTGGTAAGGGCTTGCATGCCTTATGGCACGTTTGCAACAGTGCACCCAGCGGTGAGCTGGTGCGCACTGTTCAGTATCAGGTCCTCAATCAGCATTTCTAGTCTAATACGTAACACTTTGAAAGAAACTATAAGCCAGTCTATAGTCAATCTGCAGTTGCTTTGAAAGCAACTATAAGTCAACTATCACAAACCCTTGGGGGGGGGGGAAACCTGGTGCTAAAGGGTGAAACAAGATGGGGTAATTCGTCCTGCTTTTTTGTTGTTGTCGCTATCAAAAAGCACATTTGGCTGTGTGGTCATGAAATTACGTGGGACTGCAATGGGGATACAGGGGCTTTGGTATTTTCACCCCACCACAATTCCAATCCTGATTGCGCTCCCTCCAGCATGCTGTTTTCAAAGCAAAAACGGATGTTTCCAGGATGTTTCATGTAATAACTACTTTGACCCAAATTTAGAGCCTGGTGAACCGACCAATGGGAGGGGGGAATTCCACAGCTATAGTGCCATCACATAAATGGTCTTTTCCTTAGATGCCACCTACTTTACCTCAGAGGGTGGGGATACCCAGAGTTGGGTTGATAATGATTAACATATAGCCCAATCCTATGCTGCTGCTGCTGCTGCTGCTGTGTTGCCAAAATGTGCCTTCTGGTGACACAGCACACTTTATGGACATTGCAAAAATGTGATGTGCCATGTGAGCAACTGCAGCTCACTATTAAGTCGGCATGCAGACAGGCAGGTAGTGTGTGGGGGGGTGGGCAGGTGTTGGATAGAACGGGATAGGGAGAGGGAGAAACAGGGTGGGACTGGGGCAGAGATGGTGTTGTGCTGAGGGTGGGAAGGGGCAGTTTTTGGCAACAGCAGCTTCGCTGATATTCTATCCCTGACCTTGAGTCACCTACCTGGGTCCACTCAGACTTGATACAGTTCCAAGTAAACCCATTGGGGCAGAGGAAGCTTGCCCTGGGGAAGGGGAAAAAATGTTCCCTTACTTCATTGAGGCCTCCAGGATTCAACCCTGCAGAATGCATTACATGCCCCGTTGGCCTTGGAAGTTGTTAGATTTGGCTGTTAATGTCTGGACAGGTTCATATGGAAGGAGGCAGTCCTGCAAACATTCTTGTCCCAAACTCTTATGGGCTTTATAATAGTAGTAATACTTAGCTATACAGCCCTTTTAAGTGCTTGAATTACTCCACATATCTTCTCTTGTTCTAATCTTTGCAACAACTCACCACAACCAAGAGGAACTAGTTTGCCTGAGGCCATCTAGTCAGCTCATGATGGAATCCAAACTGGGAATTTCCAGGTTCATTGCTCTGCCTCTTCGCCACTACGCTATCTTGCTTCCCCATCATAGGAAAGCACATTATGCCTGAAACAGGCTGGCTGCCAATGAAGCTCTCATAACTACTGACAAGATAATATTCATTTCTCCCTTGTGGTGCCCACTTTGGCAAACTCACCAGTTTTGTCAAACTCACTTGGCTCTTTCTCTGATGGCATTTTACTATCATTTGAAGATTCTTTTATTTCAGAAAGCTTCTGCCTAGGTGTTGGTTGGGTTTTGTTGGTTCTTTTCCTTTGGTTGCAGCCTTTGAGTTTTGCACATTCTAAGCTGCTGCCTCTTTACTTGCTCTCACGTCCAGCCCTGGCATCCTCCCGTTTTAGGGAGTACTCAGGGCCCATTAGAAATGCCTGAAGTTGTGGAAGCCCCTTTCGTCTTGGTCTTTCCTCAGGAGGGCTCCAGTCATGTAGCCTGCGCTCATTCTTCTGTCCTACTGAGAGAGGGTATATTGCATCTGCCGGCTCCTTTGCCTGTGCCCCTGATAGCATCAGAAAAAATGTGGAGGAGGTTTAAGGCACCCTCTGCATCCTCCATCTGGGGTAGTGGGGTATGCTCCTGGCTCCGGCCTCATTTCCCTCTGAGGCTCCTCCTGATAATAGGTTGGATTTCTATAGGCTCTGCCAGGCTGAGCTGCCCCTTGCCTTTCCAACCATTTTCCTTCCATTCCCCATTCTTTCCAATTTCCCCCTTTCTGCTCCAGATTGCCTGCCCATCCCAACTGTGCTGTATCTTTGCGGTCCTTGTCAGGACTACATTGGACTGCTCGTGGTTGCACACCCGGCATGTGCGCACATCCTTCTCTGACCAGGTGAGGAGTGGGGGTTATGCTTTTAAATTTAATATTAGCCATGGTAATTCAAAACTGACCTTAAAGGACAGGATTTCTCAATAAAATGCATTCCTGGATGTACCAGTGAAGAGCTTTGCAGCTGCATTCCAGAACGTTTCTGAACAGTTTTCAACGTGCATGAGGGTAACTTGATCAGAGAATGTATAACTGAGGCAAGGTCCCCCTCATCCATCATATGTACCAATATGATGACTGGATCAGACCAACTGGTCCAACACTTTGTCTTCAACAGCTACCAAAAAGATGCTTCTGGCAGCTCAGAAGCAGGCCACAAAGGCAGGAGACTCTCCCTGCCAGCATTCAGCATCTTCCCCTTCCCCTGGGGGCTGGAGATAAGAATAGGCTCTCAGTTTGGCTGTACTTGTCCTAAGAGGGGACTAAAGAGCCACCGGGTAGATGGGGGAAGACAGCTCATTTGAGAGAAGGAAAACTCTGATCCCAAACCTCCACTGCCTTGTGGCTACATCCAGTTATGGAAAAGGCTTCAGGAGTCAACCTTGAGGCAAAATCCAGAGCTGGAGTCCCTGAAGCAGTTCATGGCTGAACACAGTCACGTTCTGGCAATTCCTGTGATTCCCGTACTGGTTTCTGCCTTTCCATTGGACCATTTCAGCGACATGGAGAGGGGAGATTTGCTGCATGGGTAACAGTCTATCTTCCATATCTACGTACTTTACCCAGGTTTCGCGCACTGGAGAGGACACTGTTCCGGAACCACTATTCAGAGTGCAATACCATAGTCTTCCGAGACTGATGGATGCCAACATCTTCCTTTTAGAGGCAGTCTCGCCCTTCTTCTCAAACTTTTGGCTGTCTGGCTAAATTTTGGTTGGCCTCTGTTAGACCTGACCCTTCTTCTCTGAATCGGTCTAATCATTTTCTTAAGGGCAGCTGAACTAATGGCACTGCCATCATCATCATAGTTGCTGGGAACAGATCCCACAAGTTCATGAAGCACTTTTACGTATAATCAGACCTTCTTTCATCTCTCTCCAATTGCATGGAGCGATGGGGGGGGGGGCACAACATCCTCCTTACATGACTCGGGACCCAATTCTATCCAACTTTCCAGTGCTGATGCAGCTGCAGTGAGCCCTGAGGTAAGGGAGCAAATGTTCCCTTATCCTGAGGAAGCCTCTGTGACTGCCCCTCCACCAAAGTGTGCAACGCATACCTGTTGGATAGGAATGGGCAATAAGGCTACAATCCTATCCACCCTTTCTTGGGAGTAAGCCCCATTGAGTATAATGGGACTGACTTCTGAGTAGACTGGCAGAGGATGGGGCTCTCAGGCTGCCATCCTTTCCACACTTTCCTGGGAGTAAGCGCCATTGACTAGAATGGGACTGACTTCTGAGTAGACATGCATAGGATTGGCCTCTCAGGACGCAATCCTATGCACACCTACTCAGAAGTAAGTGGCGTTCGAGTCGACGGAGCTTCCTCCCCGGAAAGCGCGGCTAGGCTGGCAGCCTTCCACTGTCTCGGCCACGTCCTCCTCGGGCGCTCACCATGGCGTCGTAGCCGAGGCGGTTCATGAAGCGCGCCACCTCGCTGCCCTTGAAGTAGCTGAACCAGACGGTGCCCTGGTACTGGTCGCCGGCGTCGAGCAGCAGCACGTTGCGGTGCGTGGCGCGGAGCCGCTGGACCAGGGTGTGCCTGCGCGCCACGCCGCCGTAGCAGTCCAGCCCGGTGCACTTGCCGGAGTCGCGGTTGGTCTGCTCGACGCGCGCGTGGACGTCGTTGGTGTGCAGGATGGTGAGCTCCAGCGGGGCCCCGGCCCAGGCGCACAGCAGCCCCAGCAGCTGCAGCGCAGCCAGCCTCGGCGCGCAGCCCTGCCCGGTCCGCGGCATCGTCGGAGCGCGCGCTGCCTGTCCCGGCGCGGGGGAGGGGGAGCCGGCGTGGCACCTCTTAGCTGCTCGCCGCCCGCCGAGGCTGCTCCTCGTTAATGATTCCCGCTGGCCCCGCCAAGGAGTGGGGGTGGCTGCCTGGCCGCCGCCTTCGAGGTTTCCTTGCTTGCTCCTCCCTGGCTTTACTCAGCCTCCCGGGACCTTCAAGTTCTTGGGCAACGTGGGTCTTTCCCTGGCAGGCAGCACCAGGGCTGTTTGGCTTTCCAGCCTGCCCCATTCCCGGGGTTTGGGACCCCCAACCCCGCCTTCCTTCATGGAGCTCTGGGCAGCTGGAACTTAGCAGCGCCGCCATGGAGCTGAAGCTGGAGAGAGAGGCTGCCATCCTAGCCACACTTTCCTGGGACTAAACCCCACTGACTCTAATGGGACTTACTTCTGAGTAGACATGCTGAGGATTGGGCTCAGAGTCCTGACTTGCTCACCACTGGCCAGTTCACACCAGTTACATAGCAGATGTTTTTGTCTTCCCTAAAAGTGGTGGGGAGGCCAGCAGATATTTCTGAGCTGATGGAGACACCCAGTGGCTTCCCTGTAGGCAAAACATGACTTAAGAACATAAGAACAGCCCCACTGGATCAGGCCATAGGCCCATCTAGTCCAGCTTCCTGCATCTCACAGCGGCCCCACCAAATGCCCCAGGGAGCACACCTGATAACAAGAGACCTCATCCTGGTGCCCTCCCTTGCATCTGACATAGCCCATTTCTAAAATCATTTCTAAAATTGCACATACACATCATGGCTTGTAACCTGTAATGGATTTTTCCTCCAGAAACTTGTCCAATCCCCTTTTAAAGGCATCCAGGCCAGATGCCATCACCACATCCTGTGGCAAGGAGTTCCACAGACCAACCACACGCTGAGTAAAGAAATATTTTCTTTTGTCTGTCCTAACTCTCCCAACACTCAATTTTAGTGGATGTCCCCTGGTTCTGGTGTTATGTGAGAGTGTAAAGAGCATCCCTCTATCCACTTTATCCTTCCCATGCATAATTTTGTATGTCTCAATCATGGCTTACTTGGCAGCCTGTGGATATAGGGAGGTCCACATCTGGTTTGGTCTCCCTAAAAGGGCATACATTTCAAGCCCTTCATCACTCTTTCCATATAAAAGCAATGAAGATGAAGCCCTAGGCTATGATCCTTCTCACATTAATTTTTAAGGGAGTTCTGCTGCAGTAAATAAAGCAAGTTTTCAAACAAGCTTGTATAGGATTAGATTGGAATTGTTCGTCTGTCAAGCCGTTGACATACTCCTCCCCCCCCATTTATGTATAGAAATATCAACAGAGCAAGAACAATAATGAAACAGAACCAAAGTAAAAAATATTTCTTTACTCAGCGTGTTGTTGGTCTGTGGAACTCCTTGCCACAGGATGTGGTGATGGCGTCTAGCCTGGATGCCTTTAAAAGGGGATTGGACACGTTTCTGGAGGAAAAATCCATTACGGGGTACAAGCCATGATGTGTATGCGCAACCTCCTGATTTTAGAAATGGGTTATGTCAGAATGCCAGATGCAAGGGAGGGCACCAGGACGAGGTCTCTAGTTATCTGGTGTGCTCCCTGGGGCATTTGGTGGGCCGCTGTGAGATACAGGAAGCTGGACTAGATGGGCCTATGGCCTGATCCAGTGGGGCTGTTCTTATGTTCTATGTTCTTATGAGGGCGGAAGGGACAAAATTAATATACGAACACAATACTGCATGATATACATACAGATTACAGTACAAAACTCATCAATTGGCAATCTACAAAAATAATAGGCAGTCTGTGCATAAATCTCTATAAAGGGCTTCCAGATATCCAAAAATATGCACATATGGAATTGTCTTCTATAATCCGTACATTCAGATGTTGATAAAGTAAAAAGGTCCTCAATCCATTGAAGAACAGTGAGTGATCTTACCAATACTTCCATCTGAGTCTTGTGGCTATAGTAAGGGCACAAAGGGCCTATTTCCACTGTCCTGCAGATAACTTCCACGAAATGGGTGAATAATTCAACAGAATACTGTAATTATCTACAAATGTGAATGTTTAATGTAATATAAAATTAATACAGCAAATAACTTCCTCCCAAAATGTATCACTGTACAAGATTTTATCACCATACCAGACCACAACATGTACCTGAATGATGCTTCAGGTTCACCACAACACCAACAATTAGATTCTTTGAAAAATCCATTACTGTGAAGGTGTGGTGTCCAGTAAACTCTAAACATAATTTTTTGCTAGAGCAATCACAGTTTAAGGTGGAATCTTAAATACATTAAATACACTCTGTACAATACTGCCCCCGAGTGGCGTCCATTCAGATTTTGTCCAGTTAATTGAATAACCAGATTAATCTCCAAAAACATTTATTATTTTCATCAATTCTGAAATAAAAGATTGAGGTACAGAAATAAATGATAAAATATATCTGCATATAAAATGATTTTGAATCACTAAAATCAGATATGTATCCATGTATATTACTATCTTTTCAAAAGTCAAAGTTACTAAACACAGATCAAATATAAGAGGAGAAAGTTAACATTCTTGTCTAGTTCCCCTCTCGAGAGGAAAGGGCAGCCCAGTCTTGAGCTGCCTGGAGCCCAGAAGTGCAGCAGTGCCAGAATGGCTGCCACTGCATCCTGTGCATGTCAGGCAGCTGCTTGTGTCTCCTTGAGGAAAGGGGACATTCATCTCCTTCCCGCAGGGAAAGGCCGAAGCCCTGCAATGGAGCTACTCAAGTCTGCTCCAGCTATTTTGCTTGTGCGGAGTTGAGAAGCCCCATGTCAGGCTGGGAGGCCCAACATGGGGTACTGGATCCGGTAGAGCAGAGCTTTGCCAGTTCTCTCCCCACTCCTGGCCCGCTCCCTCCCACCACCTCACCTTTATTAAGTTTAGGTTGTAAACCTAAACTTTTGGAGTTCCAGAAGTTATGTTTCCAAACAGGCTTGTTTAAGATTAGATTTGAATTGTTCATCTGTCAAGCCCTTGACTTACTTCCCCAATCATATACAGGTACAGATGTTACCAAAAAGGGCTGTTATGTTTTAAGGGGAATTATTTATTTACCCTTTTTGGAAGCCTCAGGATCGCAGGCTGGATAACAAAACAGCGTAAAGCAGAGAAAATCCCTTGTTTAGCTTAAAGAGGAGACTGGGAGAAAGATAACGTTCAATCAAAGATTATATTTTTATTACAAAACACACAAAGGTAAACATAATACATTTCTTGGTTCTAGTACTTGAAAAATGTACCTAGCTTTTATGGTGGTTGCATGTGCTACGTATTTGGTGCATCCGAGAAGGAATCAGAAACGGATAGGTTGTAGGGAAGGATTTTAGGGGTCCCTTAATCTGCTAAACCCAGTTTGCTAACTAAAGATGGGGGAAGAAGGGAGGAATAGATGGGGAAGAAAGGAAAGAGTTTCAGAAACGCAGGATAGTTACCTGTCCTGGGGAGGGAAAGTCCCATGGAGGACCTTTGCCTCGGAGGGGGCAGCCAGAGAGAGAGCCATGTGGCAGAGTTCTCTCTTAAAAGGGGCTTGGCTGACCTGGAAGCTGGATGTGAATGACCCGGATGTGACCTAGAGCTGTCCTAGATGCACATGCTCATTACACACAGTAGGACACGTGGAGCATGCAAGAACATGAAGACTGGATATCAGCCATGACTGGGGGCGGGAGGCAGTTTGCATAAGGAGCTTAAGAGTGAAAAAGCTACAACAATAGAACAATAGACTTCTTCTTCTGGAGGTGCATGCTTGTTTTGCATAACAGTGATTGAATCAGGAGGCATCCCTGCATTGCTAGAGGTTGTGCAAACTTGTGACTTCTACCAGGGTCTTGGAAAAGTGTACTGGGGGGAAGGGTGTCCTGTATTCTGAGGTTTGACCTGCATGAGTTTTAGTTCATAATACATACAAAATCACAACTTGGAAGGGAAAAGGAGATTTTCACGTAACACAGACTCCTTAACCACAGATTTGGAACCCATAGTTTTAATTACCCATGGGTTCCATACCTGTGGTGGAGGCTGAACCTGAGCTCTCGGACACCACTGTTTACTCAAAAGGAAGTCCCCATTAACTTCAATGGGACCTATTCCCAAGTACAGTACAAGACAGTACAGAGTACAGTACTCAATCCTCTACTCAAAAGGAAGTCCCCATTAACTTCAATGGGACCTATTCCCAAGTATGTGCACATAAGATTGCATCCTTAAGATAAAGAGACATGATGTTTGTGAGCATCACACTTCTAAAAGCATCTTGCTAAACTCTTTTCTCTGCTTTCAAACCTTTGCAGACAATGTCTATAATTGCAACATCGTTTCCTTGAATATATCTTCTTTCAAAATCCGTATGACCACATCCCATGGTTTACCAATGATCAATTGTTAGAGAATTATATAAAAGGTAAAATACATGGACATGGCAATGTCTTCACAACACATTTACTGGTTCCACAAAAGGCTCCCATCAACTCCATATATGTTTAAATTTATATTTAGTGCACAGATACAGCAATTATTTGCGCCAACTCTTAATTCAAATTGCTATTTAGCAATAGAAAAATGAAACAATCACATTCCAATGGCACTTTACAGGGCAAAAGGAAAGTGATACAAATTATATTTCAGAAAAAGCTTGAAAAATCAGCTCTTTTTCATTGGTTTCAAGGGTACTGTTCAAACAGCTTTGAAACAGTAACCATTTTAGTGATCTTGGCGGCAGTGGTGGCTGCAAGATCCTATGCTCCCATCCCAACATGCCCCCTGCAAAATAGCTGATGTAGTTCTGAGCAGGCCGATTGGGAACAAGGGAGTAGGTAATTTTTTTTTACTTACTTCTCCAGCCAGCCTGGTCCCTAGCTGACCCACAGGATGCAGCAGAGTCTGTGTCAGCATCCTTGCATCATGCAAGCCAGACCTGGATCGGACTGGGCCCTGAGTTATCTGAATAGTCGTGGAATAAGGTGTCAGATCCTTTTATGGATTAGTAACTGGTTAAAGAACAGGAAGTCCTGGGACCGGTGCTCTTCAACCTCTTCATAAATGACCTGGAGACAGGGTTGAACAGTGAGGTGGCTAAGTTTGCAGACGACACCAAACTTTTCCAAGTTGCAAAGACCAAAAGTGATTGTGAGGAGCTCCAGAAGGATCTCTCCAGGCTGGCAGAATGGGCAGCAAAATGGCAGATGCACTTCATTGTCAGTAAGTGTAAGGTCATGCACACTAGGGCAAAAAATCAAAACTTTACATATAGGTGGATGCGTTCTGAGCTGTCTGTGACAGATCAGGAGAGAGATCTTGGGGTGGTGGTGGACAGGTCGATGAAATTGTCGACTCAATGTGTGGCGGCGGTGAAGAAGGCCAATTCTATGCTTGGGATCATTAGAAAAGGTACTGAGAACAAAACGGCTAATATTATAATGCCGTTGTACAAATCGATGGTAAGGCCACACCTGGAGTATTGTGTCCAGTTCTGGTCACCGCATCTCAAAAAAGACATAGTGGAAATGAAAAAGGTGCAAAAGAGAGCGACTAAGATGATTACTGGGCTGGGACACCTTCCTTATGAGGAAAGGCTACGGCGTTTAGGCCTCTTCAGCCTAGAAGAGGCGCCTGAGGGGGGACATGATTGAGACATACAAAATTATGCACGGGTAGGACAGGGTGGATAGAGAGATGCTCTTTACACTCTCACATAACACCACAACCAGGGGACATCCACTAAAATTGAGTGTTGGGAGAGTTAGAACAGGCAAAAGAAAATATTTCTCTACTCAGCATGTGGTTGGTCTGTGGAACTCCTTGCCACAGGAGGTGGTGATGGCGTCTGGCCTGGACGGACAAGTTTCTGGAGGAAAAATCCATTACGGGTTACAAGCCATGATGTGTATGTGCAACCTCCTGATTTTAGAAATAGGCTATGTCAGAATGCCAGATGCAAGGGAGGGCACCAGGGTGAGGTCTCTTGTTTTCTGGTGTGCTCCCTGGGGCATTTGGTGGGCCGCTGTGAGATACAGGAAGCTGGACTAGATGGGCCTATGGCCTGATCCATTGGGGCTGTTCTTATGTTCTTAAAGAGAGTTGGGATAAATGGACAATTAATATATGGACAATTTTAATTTTTGCAATGGAATGAGGTTTGAATTTGGATCCCCAAGAGGATATTGGACTAATACTGGGACAGTACCAGTACTGTATTGGGACTAGTGCTTTTTAACTTGTTCATAAATTTTGAACCACGTGTGATGTGGCCAAGATGGCACCAAACTGTTCATGGTGGTGAAAAGGAGAGATTCAAAATGATCTCTCCAAACTGGGTGAATTAGGCACATTCAACAGGATAAGTGTGTTTCAATATAAATAAGTGTTAAGTAATTGGGGCTAATAAAAATGTCAGTTTCACTTATACACTGATGGGGTCTGAGCTGGCTGTGACTAACCAGGAAAGAGCTGTTGGGGTTGTCATAGAGAGCTCAATAAAAATGTTGAACCAATGTGCAGCAACTGTGCAAAAGGCGAACAGTATTTCATGCTGGGGTTATTAGGAAAGGAGTTGAGAATTAGACCTTAGGAGTACTTTTCATTGCCTTTTCTTTTTAAGGCTCCAGCCCCCTGATTTCTGGCCCTTTTCTATACCATTTCAAGCTCAACCATATCTTGTTTTGAAATGTGACCACAACTGTACACAGCATATTAATGTAATGACCTTCTACAAATCTATGGTGCAACCACATTTGGAATGCTATGTACAAGGGTTTTATTAAAAGGTGGAGGAATCAAAACAGTGAATGGCAAAGGATGAAAATAAGCCGTGGATCAAATAGCAAATAAGCAAAAACAGTTGTTGGCAAAAGCTGGCAAATGAATAAAATAGATCTTGAATGTGGCTAACAGAGTACATTCCCAATTTGAGTTACTCATGTGACTTCTGGTCCCTACACTCACATGATGAGTGGGTGTGCCTTTTACAAAGCAGCAGCTACTTTCAGCAACAGACCAGGGCAACACACCCAAGCACATTTGCGCATGATCTTAAAAATACTGCTGCTGATGAAGTCATAGGTTCATCTGATCGAATGGCAGTCTTTTAACTTGGTTGGGTGGGTCTCAGTGACCAATTGGCTGGCACCTGCCAATCCCCCAATCCCAGGTGATTGGTTTGCTAGGAGCTACTCTTTTATCTGGACCCAGATGACAAAGACAAGTAATCTAAAACAGCCTCCTGTCAACTCTGCCATGTGGCTGTCTGCCATGACAATGATTTCAACAGGGCTTCAGAAAAGCATTCCAGGACAACTGCCTCTGGGGGTGGGTTGGGCTTGAGAAAGTCCAATAAAAAAAAAGAGAGAGAGAGAGAGAGAGAGAAACGGGCAGAATGTAGGAATTTTCAGCACGCAACATGTAACAAGTGAGGTTATATGTAAGTAATGAAACACAAACTGGTGAAAATGCTCGGCAGCTTTGTTAACTGATTTGTAGTTGCAGAGGACTGTATGGGTGATAATTCTAGCAACCTCTTTTTTGTTTGTTTCTGTCATCTCATGTGTTTCCACTTAACATGGTGTTCCAACAAACATTATATATATATTTTTTGGAATGTACTTGTCCTTCATTATTGTGTTTCGTAATCTTTTTTTCCTAGTAATTGATGAAACGTGGCAACTGCACTGGGAAAAAAGAATAAGAAAAATATTCTTAATTAGCCTGAGTTAGCATAGAGTACATAGCACAGTTCTCTTTTTTTCCAAGTAAGATTATGTCCTGCTCTTGTTTTGTTGTGGCTGGAAGACACTGGGATGGAATTACAATATATCATTCCTGTTTACTTCATTCTCCTTGTCAGGATTCCTTTTCATTGTCCAGGTCCAGTATCATTGTGCCATTCCCAGGCAGATACTGAGGCCCAGCAGACCCATTACTAATGCTTGCTGTCGAACCTCTTTTTTTGGTGCCAGATAACTTCAAAAAAATTGTAAATAGTTTTCCACTGTCAATGGTGGCAATGAAGTTAGGTCTCTTACTGAACAAGATGGTCATCATCTTGGACTACCCACAATGTATCAGGGCACATCAGGGTGGGTAGGGGTGTGTCTCAGCGAGGAGAGCTCCTCCAACATCCTGACCCCCATTCTGGCACACCCCTTTGTTGAAAACACTGAGAGAGAGAGAGAGAAATTGGGGCGAATTAGCAATACTTTCATAGTAAGAGATCAAATTTAGCAGTGCCACAGTTTTGGATAGTTGACATGGGTGAGCAGTGCAAGCAACCTCCATGTGCCTCAGAATTAGGCTAACCAATAACCATGACACTGAACTTTTCAAAAGATAGCATTTATTAAAGAAATATAGATAACTGGTAAATTCTTTTACCAATCCTATTCTGTTGGGGTTTCAGTATGAAGTCCTTTCTCAGCAGCAAGGGTAGGGCTGCAAGGTTCCAGGATCCAGAGGAGAAGAATACTACAAAAAAGGTGCTTCTTGGCAAAATGACAAGATGGGAAAAAACAAAACACTTAAAGTAGAGGAGAAACCTCAAATGCAGTGTGGGCATCTCTTCTGGGGGAAAAGGATGACCTAAAATGGAGGTTTCTACTGGGAAAAGAACTAAGGACATCTTTGCCTGCTAGAGCAGGGGAAATACAAATTTGCATAAAGGAAACAAAGCATTCCTGAGTAGACAAAGGAATTGTACGAGTTACTTCCAGTAAGAGTAATCGTAGTTACAATCTTAATTGTAAGAGTAATCGTAGTTACTCTTTTAGGTATGCAGTTCAGGTTTCCTGGACTTGATTGGGCTTGAGTGTGTTGAGGAGCACACAAAGGTTTAATGGCTCCTCAGTCAGATTCTGTTTAGAGCTGTGCGTAGTTAGCTTACAACATACCTTAGATAAGGCATACCTTAGATAAGACCTTGGGTGGTGAGAAAGAACTGTCTGTAAGGGAAAGAAGATGCTTTAAGACATTTTGTCTTACCCATTGGCATTGGTCAACTCCTGTCCAGAATTCTGGGCAAGATAAAGAGTTGTATGATTTTGTTTGCCCAATTCCTATTCCGTGTACATACTTTGTTGTTTTTTTACTGATTGTTTTTTCTATAGATAAGCTCTCTTTTGTTTCTTGATGGAGAATCTTGGTCTTGCTAAATAAGTACACAGGCAAGCAAAGCATGAATGCAGCAGCTTGCATCTTACTAAAATGTCAGATAGGCCAATTGGTGAAGTTCACTTCAACGCCAGGCTTCACTAAGCAGGCAAACAAAACAAACTGTGAAAGTTCACTAACTCTTCATGATGACAGTGGCCTTCTGGAACACAGCCACTACACTGCCTATCACATCCTTCCTTCAAGGAGAGTCAGCATACATGAGTCGCCCATCATTTTAGTCTCACAGAAGCCTTGCTAGACTGAGGATGCAATCCTATACACACTTTCTTGGGAGTAAACCTCACCGAACACAATGGGACTTACTTCTGAGTAGACATGCATAGGCTTGCACAGTCAGTTTACATAATTTGTTGTTTGCCAAGGAAGTGGACATGTCAAATAAGCCATTGCGCTGCCCTGAAAATCCATTATCCATTTATTGTGTTTATATCCTGCTTTTTTTCTGTGCTGGTAGAAATATTATGTGGAAAAAAAAACATAGAAAGAAATTCACAAAATATTCGGGGGGGGGGGAGAGGATTATAATGCTACTCTCTTTTTAGTCATGTAAAGGAAATGTATGCAGAAAAATGTTTAATCCTATACACCAGCATTTTTCAATGTTTATCACCCACTGTACCACTTCAGATGCTCCACCTATTGGAAGTACCACCAGAAGTGACTGGTGATAAAGTCTTTATGAGTTATTTTTGGATTAGGAGGTCAGACGCATCACAACAAACACCAAGAAGCGGCTCGGGGCAAACGGGAGGGTTTTTTCAAGTGCACAAAAAGAGAACATTGGAGCGCTGCCTGCTGATCCTCCTATTGTTGCTTGTCATGCTGTACTGATGGTTTTGCTGCCAGGAAGCAGGAGTTTGGGGGGGTCGCATGAGTACCACCAGACCCTACCCCGAGTACCACTAGTTGAGAAACACTGCTATACACACTTCACTGGGATTCAGCACCATGGAATGCAATAGGACATTCTTCTGATTAAATGTGACTAGGATTGGCCTGTGAATGGTTAATCTGCTATGTAGAATCCATCTCACTAAAGAAGAGAAACTTTACCAAGCACATGTGGATAAATTCTGCCAGATTGTTTTTGTGTAGGTTAATGCTGCTCCCTGTTGGAAAAGTGCGGCATCTTCAGCTTCACGGTTGGCCATTTGTTACATTATGATAAGTCCTTTTCCTCCAAGGCAAAGTCTACAAGGCAGAGAGATTGTATGGAGGGGGGCTAAGAAAGGGCATCAGCATCATGCTCTAGTTTCTTCTTGGCAGGGGGAGATGGGGCAGAGATGTGGGAACATTTGACTCAGCAATGAGCACTATCGTGGACCACAAAACTGGGAGTAGTTTGAAGGACTGAAGGTAGTGGAGCTGCAGTAATATTTCTGGGCTTCTGCTTCTTTCCTCTGACTTGCTTGGTTCAAGTTTTTGGAGTATATGTGAGGGGAGGAGAACATTTCTGAGCAGTGGAAAGAGAGAGCAAAGGCCCTTTGACAGTACCCCTAAAGGAGCAGATGACAACTAGCAGCCCTTTCTCCTGAGAGCACTTGAGGGTTGGGACATTCTTTTTTGGTGAGTTAGGGGACCCTTAGACAACTGGATTCAGTATGGCTCATTTATTAGACCTTACTAAACCTTGTAATTTCACGCTTCAGCATTTGGTAGTTTCTGTTGCCACTGAATACTTTTATCTGTGGGAGCAGGTTCTTGATCAGGGCATGGAGCTGAGTGATTGCTACCAACCTGGGGTTTTACAAGGTCACCCCATTATTTTGATGCCCTATTATCTTCCTGTTGGGACGAAAAGATGGAGACACGCTGAATGACACCAAATCGGTGAATTCAGACACACTGGGCTAGGAGAGACTGCACCAGTGAATTATATATAGCCAGTGTCCTAAACTGAGGGAGAGCCCAAAACATCTAGACATCCCTAAGAGTTTGACCAATATAGTAAAATTGTATAGAAGGAACCCTATAATTATCCGAATTGCAGTGTGCCAGAAGAGTACAGCAATGCCAACATAAGGCTGCCTTATTATACAGAGTCAGACCACAGGTCATTTTAGGCCAAGCCTCTGACTACCAGTAATATGTTTTATCCTCCTTTTCCAAAGTCTCAGGCAATGGGGCAAAAAACTTTTTTTTCACAAAATATTTTACGATACCCCTGACAGGGATGCCTTGGTTTGAGAGTTAGTTACTGAAGTTACTGAAAAGCTGTGCAGCAAACCAGGAAGCATCCATTTCAACACTTGAGGCAGTCATGAATTCATCAGATACCATTAGGCAAGCTGGTGTGTTTTGAGCTGAGTTTTGGAGAGGTTTACAACAATAGAACACAGTTCTGCTGCTGTAAAATGTTTTGGTTCTGCATAGACTGCACTGACGGTGGTCATTTTAGGAGCACTACCCCCAAAGCAGCACAGCACAGGAGCACAGGTGGCAGCACAGGAGGACTTCCCTGAAACCCAGACAGGTAGGTAAAATGGTGGCAGGGAGGGGAGGGGAGGGGTGAATCAAGGTTAGGAAGGGAGTGGTATTGGCGGTAGCGGAATTGCAGATACCCTATCCCCCTTCCTAGCCTTGATCCGTCTTTCTGAGTCAGCTTGGGCTTATGCTAGAAAAATAGCTGTTGCAGATCCCAGTAGATGCATGTAGGCAGCAGAGGCTTATCCCTAGGCAAGGGAACAAATGTTTCCTTACCCAAAGGAGACCTCCAGAGTCTGAAACCCCCTCACAGGATGCAGCGTGTACCCTGTTAGCATGGTTGCATTGGTGCAGGGGGAGTTAGGTAGGGTTGGGCTGTCCGTCACTTGCTATATGGGAATGGTATTACAGGTAGCCGTCAATTTATGACTTGAAGAAACTGTCACTCCCAGAATGGTGTAAAACAAACATAACTGTATTGTTCTCTGTGCCTTTAATGCCTGCATGCACTGAGTCCAGCTGGGAGGAAAAAGATGCTACCAGACATGAGATGTTCCCCTACTGCAGGATTCCAGATATGATGGATGACACAATGCTTATACCTTTAACCAGTGTATAGAAGAGGGGATTTTGCCAGGTGTGGCTTTTTAAACCCATCTATGTTGCGCTGCACCCTCTTCTTAACAGTGGTTAAAGGTATAGGCACTCTGTCCTCCACTGCATCTGGTCACCCTGCCCTACTGCTGCCTGCAGAATGTTGCATGTGGGATAAGGTGAAGAGAATTGGGTTGTGAATCTGCCTCTGTCTAGCAACACTTGTGGGGGAGGGGAGGTATGAGAAAAGCAGGAGTGTATTTTGAGCTCAAAGTACTAGATAATTTAGTTAGGTAATTTGCTTAGGAGCCTCCCCTTCTAGGTGAAGCCTGCAATTGTAGGTGTATTCAAGACTAAGCTGTGTTGAATTTAGTGGAACTTGCTGCTGAGAACCCTTGTGTGGGTTTGTGTTGTACATCTCTAGCATGCTTTCCTCCTCCCTTCTTCTAAAGTAAAATAAAGCCGCTACACTGGAGTCACGTTTCAAACTTAAGCAGCCCCTTCCGATATTTTGGCCTTCTGGTTTCAAAACCTATTGTTGTGAATCATCACAAAACAAAGCATAGCAAACCAGGTGCTACCTGTAGTCATCTATTTTGCAGAGTGGTTGCACGGATTACTGAGATACCATTCACGAAACATTTTAAAGCACATTGAGTTGGATTCCAGAGAATGGCAAGAAGCATTTTGCTTGTGCAGTGGGTTTCTGCCCCCACAAGCCCACCGCCCAGTTGATCCTGCAGCTTGAAAGACTCTCAGGAATAGTCTGAAATATGGTATGGAGGGCTGTTGATGGAGGGGAAAGTAGGCCAACCTTGCTCCTCCCTTATGTGAGTGAAAGTGCCACTTCACTCATTCAGTGTTCCCAGTGTGTCAGTGGTGGATTGCAGGGGATTCAGTGGGAGTAGATTTGGGGTGCACTTCACCCCAAGCTTGCTGCTGTCTCCCTCCACCCCACTGTTGACACAAGCTGCAATGATCCACTTCCCGCTTGCTCAAGTGAGAAGCAGATCAACTTCCTCCTTATTTTACTCCCCATGCAGTGTCTTTAAAGTCAGGAGTGTGGAACTTCTGGCTTTATTTAGAGGGACAGTGGAAATGAAGGAGCTTCTCTGCTTGCACTGTCCCTTTATATAGAACTGGAAGTCTTGCACTTCCAGATTTGAAGAAACCTCACAAGAAGCACATTAAACCATTTCTGCCCAACTCTGCATAAGCACAACAAGCATCAAATGTGTACACCTGTGGGCAGGGCAGAAATGGGTTAAGAAGTTTTTCCTCTTTTCTACAGTGCCCTGGCAGAAGGGGCAGCTACAGCATTGGCATGGGCTAGTTCTTCAGGTTGCACATCCCCTGAATGTTCTATGGATCCAACCCTATATAAATGCCAAGTATTATTATCTGATAAACAGTCCAAGTTTAGGCCAGTTCAGGTTCACCATATATGCAAAACAAAACATACAGTTTTGAACACATTCATAATGGTTTCTCTCCAATATACTAATTTTTAAGGTGATTGCAGGAGTGCAACCAAATAACTCAGGAAAGCAAAGAGTGCTATATGCTAAAAAACATGCAAAAACAGAATCTTCACCTAGTATGAACTGAGAGAAAGGGGGGAAATGTAGCTGATTTTTATCCAGTGACTGATCTTACTCTGCAGACATGTATGGGAAAGGTCCCATATTCAGCAAATCATTTAACACTCTGGGCACAATTCAGCCATGGTTATGAGAGCATAAGAAGAGCTCTGCTGGATCAGGCCAAGGGCCCATCTAGTCCAGCTTCTCACAGCTGCCCACCAGATACCTCACAGCCCAATCCTATCCAATTTTCCAGAGCCGGTGCAGCTGTGCAGATGAGGCATGAACTGCATCCTGTGGTAGG
This sequence comes from Tiliqua scincoides, assembly GCF_035046505.1. Lineage (NCBI taxonomy): Eukaryota > Metazoa > Chordata > Lepidosauria > Squamata > Scincidae > Tiliqua > Tiliqua scincoides. Next base: position 183,349,175 of record NC_089821.1, on the reverse strand, counting down.
GAGGAAATCACAGAGCCCTCCTTAAGGTATGGGGACATTTGTTCTGTTATCTTGAGGCTGCATTACAGCTGCACCAGTGCTAGAAAGTTGGATAGGATTAGGCCCTCAGAGAGCACCCAAGACCACAAAATACTTGCATCTCGTTGCCCCTCCTCAGCATCTGGCATTCTATCTACCCATACAGCCCCCAACAGAGACACCAGACTGCAGTTGGGTTTAACTTGGGCCACTTCATTAAACACAAGTGACCAATTTTTAATGCATGAAACTACTGAACACACCACCTTCCCTCCCTTGCCAGTCTGGGGTGGGCAAAAAAACTAATCCACAGCCAATTAAGATTACAAAAAAAAAATTCATACCCAGTCTTCATGATGAGCAATCAGCTAATTTCAGACTGTATACACGTATCATGGCTTGTAACCTGTGATGGATGCTTATGGCTAGGAGACAAATTCAGGGCCTGAACTTAGAATTGCCTAGAACCATAGTTAATTTATGGAGTTAAACCCACAATACTTGGATCTGGATTCAGGTGCTGCAGACATGGAGGGCGGCAGGGCTTAAAAGCCTATTGCCTGCTAAGGATGAAGAAGGTGCAGGAAGCTAGGCACAAGAGGTGTTAGCCATGTGTTTTGCCAAATTCCCAGTCCAAGCTTCACTTAGAGAGTTATGCCCACTTTAAGCTAATTAGCTCTCCTTCCTGCAGTAATGGCCCTATTTCTGCCCTGCAGCACTGCTGGACCCCATGACCAGGGTGGCTCACCAGTTCAACCTGCAGAGATCCTCCTTCCTCCCCTCTCCTGCCAGAAGCTCTTCCCACCACTACAGTAGCACCTTGATCTTCAGCAGGTCTTGGGCATGGTAGCCACACACCAATCTCAGTGTCTCCAGCAGTCTCCAAAGTCCATTCACCAATCTGTCTTTTAGTCAGTTCCAGTATCAGCTATTAGTTCATTAATCCAGTTCACCCATCCTCAACCTTTCCTCCTTCTACTACCCACAAAACCCTTCCTGCCTTAGGTGCTCCTTATATCCCTAGGGACCTCATTGCCTCTAGTGGCTGCAGCTGTGCAACACACCCTCTGGTGAAATCCCAGGCCTTAACCCTTAAAGGGGCCACTGCTAACACCATCTCCAATCTCATTGAGGGATCTTGTGCATTTCCATTACACCTTCTGAGTTAGCCCCAATCCAGGCATCCAAGGATGTAGACCAGGGGTACCCCAACCCTGGCCTGGTGGCCACTGGCAGCTCTCAGGACTTCCAATCAAGCCCACGGGGAGCCCACAGTCTCCAATGAGACTTGCTGGAGCCCATGCTGTCCCAACACAACTGTTATTAGTGTGAAGGCGACTGTTCAACCTCTTGTGTGAGCTGTGGAATGAGAGCTCCCTCCACTGCTTGCTGTTTCATGTCTGTGATGCAGTAGCAGCAGCAAAGGAAAGGCCAGCCTTGCTTTGTGCAAGCCCTTTTATAGGCCTTGAGCTATCGTAAGTCCTTCATTCATTCATATAAGTTCCATCTCTAATATATTCATTTATGTAAAATTATGAAAATTTGAAATGTAAATTAACTCATTTTTCCCTGGCCCCAACACAGTGTCTGAGAGATTATGTGTCCCTCCTGCCAAAAAGTTTGGACACCAACCAATCCAGCCAAGAGGAGGAGGCAAGAGTTGATACTGAACCCTCTCTCCCTCTAATTCTAAGGCACTGTGGCCTTGCATGGAATACTTCTCTGCATCTGCATGGCCCAAAGATCTCACCCCTTCCTTCCTGTCATGAATATGTACAGTTTAGGCCTAGTAGCATTGCAAAGCCTGAACCACAGTAACCCAGTAACACAGAAGGGGCTGCAAGGATTTACAATTCAATGGAAGGTGATAATGTAGCACCTAGGCAGCCAGAAAGATGCCCATGAAGGATGGAATGCAGCTGTAGATCTCCAGGGGGGAGGGAAGAGCTGAGAGGGTGAGCTTCCAGCCCACTTCTGGAGGACAGGGTCTTTTGGTCTTTGTCTCTGGGTGAGAGAGGTGGTGGGTGCACATCCTGCCCCACCAGGACCATGTGGCCTCTTAGGTAACTGACCTGAGGATCTACAAAAGAAGCTGACCCAGGTGAGAGCCAGAGAATAATAGAGTTAGCCAGTTAGCTTTGTTGTTTTATGCTGATATGTTCCTAGAAGTTTTTATGCCTCTAGCATTTGCTGCCTTTTGTAACCCTATGTACTTAATAAAGTAAAAATCCTTTTACCATGTTAGTTCATTGTCTGTTGGGGACAAAGGTTCAGAATCCTGCCTTGCCATTCAGCAAGCTACCAAAAATCCTCATTGTGGACTAGTAACTTGAGGACTGAGACTTTAAGTAAAGGAAGTACTCAGTGCCTACAAGGGATATAGTTAAGCCTAGAGGGTCTCGGAGTCCCTGGACTGAGGCACTGGCTCTTACAGGGTGGTGGCAGTACTACCGAACAGGAATCTTTGAGGGCTCTAGGGTTCAGAACCAACAACTCTGAGCACCCAAAACCCTGGGAGTGTGAGACCAAGTGTACAACACTTCCTCACCACCAGCAATGACCCTCAAACCCCAGTAGCCAGGACTCCTCTTTCTCTCCCTGGTATTACATTCAGATGCAAGTAAATGCCTGAGATAACTTTGAACAATACATATCGTTTTGTTATGAAAACTCCTCTCTGCTGTCACTTGATCATTAAGTGATTAAGAATTTTCTTAAACCAAGCAGAAAACTGTACATATTTTTGTACTGTATCATAATACGAATGCAAGAGATAAGACTTAAACTTCACTTGTAACTATATCTAAATTCTGACTTTTTCAAAGTGAAAACTTTGTCTACATTGAATTTATTGTGGTGGTTGTTGTCTTTTTTCACCGGGACGTAACACACCATCACTATGAATTTGTTGGCTGTGAATTGTGAATTCCATGTTATAAGTGGTATATAAGCGGTAATATTGAAATAATTACAGCAGACTATATAGCTGTCAAGAATTTGAGTGGTGCCCATAAGGTGGTGCTATCTTCCCCCGTATTGAACCTTGGATTCCAAGCAGCAGGAATGCAGTTCTTCCATTCTCTCCCATTGCTGCCAGTGAAAGTCACAGTCAGAAAAGAATAAATCTTCCTTCGTTTGGCTTGTGGCTTTCATTGTCAACAAGAAAAAAACTGAAAGGTAAGTGAAAGTTAATTAATGTTCATTCAATTAATAAAATGTGAGGACATCAGAGGTTTTGCTGTGTTCCCAAAATCAACAGAAGGCTTCTTTGTACTTGTCAGGCTACCACTTTAGGTTTTGCAGTTGGTTCAGATGAGTGTTGCAGAAACTGGCTGTCGTAAGTTTGTGGGATGGGCAGGTTTGTCCAGATAGACATCAATGGCTGGTAGCAATGAGCAAAATCCAGAACAGTGGTGTCATTAGGGTTTGCATCACCCAGTGCAGGAGGCCAGCACGTCACCTCTAAGATGGATCTCCTCCCATGCAGTGGGCAGGGCAACACACCAGGCAGTGGGCATGGTGATGTACCAGTGGCCCATCCTGCTGGTTTTGTGCATATAACTTTTGATAGAATCAAGATATTTCAACGCAGTCTGTTTCATTGCATTCTGCATGAAATTACGCATTGATTAATATATAACATAATATATTATCCCCCTGGGGGCTGGGGGATAAGAATAGGCCCTCAGTTTGGCTGTACTTGTCGTAAGAGGCGACTAAACAGCCACCGGGTAGATGGGACTCGATAGCCTGGGAAGGCAGCTCATCTAAGAGAAGGAAAACTCTGATCCCAAACCTCCACTGCCTTGTGGCTACATCCAGTTAAGGAAAAGGCTTCAGGAGTCAACCTCGAGGCAAAATCCGGAGCCGGAGTCCCTGAGGCAGTTCATGGCTGAACACAGTCAAGTTCTGGCAACTCCTGCGATGTCGCTGGAATCAACCGTATTGGCTTCTGCCTTTCCATTGGACCATTTCAGCGACGTGGAGAGGGGGGATTTGCTGCATGGGTAACAGTCTATCCTTCATACCTACTTTACCCAGGCTTCGCGCACTGGAGAGGACACTCTGTTCCAGAGCCACTATTCAGAGTGCGATACCATAGTCTTCTGAGACTGAAGGGTGCCAACAAGGAACATGATGGTATTATTTGAAAATACCAAGATTTTAAAAATTTTGGCAAGTAGTGGTGTCACCTTCCCAGTGTGCGTCACCTGGTGTGGCCTGCACTCCCTGCACTTCCCTAGGGATGCACTGATCCAGACTCTGTGTCTTTTCCCTGTTTGCAGGCAAATACCATTAGTAGGGATGATTTACCAAGCAGGCAAATTTACCACAACATGGTAAGCTGATTATGTGTTAAGTAGTATGTATAATATTTTATATATGTATTTATTATCTTTTTATTCACCCTTCCTTCAAGGTTCTCTCCCTTTGTTTGTCTTCACAGCAACCTTGTGAAGGAGGCAGGAGGTGTAGTCTGGTGGTTGAGCTCTTGTATTGCCCAAAGAGCTAAGTAGGAGCAACTCTGGTCGTGCCCTTGGAGGGGAGACACAAAGCCAAGCTGATAAAACGCCATAGCCCATAGTGAGAGGACAGAGTCACTGATGAGCCACCTGCAGCGAGAGAGCAGGGGAGTGTGGAGATGTCAGCTGGAAAGAATGGCTAAGACCTTGAGAACTTGCCTGAGCTTGATTGACAGTTACCTGTGGAAGTATGAAGATATACAGCCAGAAGAGATAACCACCCCACAAGGGAATAACAGGTGATGGATGGTTCTGTAAGCATTTTGTCAACATTGCATTGCACTTCATTTTTGATTCTACCTCCCCGTTATTTTATTTTTATCCCTTGAGTGGTGCCATGACTCACTGCACTTGGTCCTGCACATGCAATAAATTTGCCAGTGTGTACATTTACGCATTTTGAAAGCATACCTGGTAATGGGACAGGCTGAAAGATAGTGACTTGTCCATAGTGTCACCCAATGAGCTTCCTGGATAAGCAGGGACTTGAACCTCATTCTGCCTGATACTCCTCTCTTTGAATACAGGCTGAAGAACCTTGGGGTGCGTGTTTGTGATAGGAGGAGTGGAGGGGAAGAGGAGAAAGAAGAGAGAGACTCTGGGAAAGAAAAAGTGTCTCTCTGACCCTTCTAAATAAGCATGCATAAGATTGCAACCCAAGTTATTTATATAACTTAGCATGTCCTAAGAATTCATAGTGGTTAGTGCATCCACTTGCAATTATTCAGATATGTATGGTAAAATTGTCTTTACCAAAACCTTTACTAAGCTCTTGTGATAAATGGTCTTCCATGTTAATTTTCCGCAGTTTATTCTCTAAATAAAGCAGCTCAAAACACAGAGCAAAATATTTATTTCAGATTGATTTTAATATTGCCTTAATTTTACTGATAAATTACCAGGTTTTTTGAAGAGTTATAGTCATACCTTGCTCAACTCAAGAAGAATAGAATCAGAAAAGAAATATTCTAAACTAACTTTTAAAAGAAAGTTAGTTTCTTTTAAATTCTTTTCACTTTATGTGAAAGAATTTAGATTTGAAAAATTCCTGTTGGTGTGACTTCCTAAAAAAAATCTATGGAGTTTATTGCACTCTTACCAGCAGGGGGCACTCCTGATTCTACAAAAGAATGATGAGATCCCTGATGTAACCTGACCATCCTAATCTGGAAACACGGAACACATGATTTATATTTGGCTGGCATCTGGATTATGAGTCAGCAGATGATAAAGCCAGATATTTATGACACCTCCATTTACCACCCTTGACAGAACAGTGCTAAATATCATATAGCTTGATCTAAAAGTCACTTGCAGTAAATTAGTTTGAGGAGGTTACTTCTCAGTGTAATATTCAGGCAGTGAGCAAAGCTTGCTAAAGGGAGTGATTTACAATAGCCTCTGTGTTTCTTTGCAATGTCTTCAGAGGCTTCTTCACCAGACAGAGTCAGTGATAGCCACAGTTTTTCCTTGGTGCTTAGCTGCACTGCTGCAGGCTGAGCCAGTCATGGGAAAGGCTACTCCCATCAGGCTGAGCTGAGTGCACATGGCTTTTTGCAAGGAATCCCAAGAACTGCAGCTTGCAGTAATCTGAGAGACTGCAATAGTGTGAAAAACTGACCCAAGCCTCAAACAAGTGTATGGTAGGACACAACGGATGATGTCATGGTTGGTTCATTGTGGCATTGACTAAAAAAATTAAAATCACAGTCCTGATGGGCTGAAAAGACAATCAGTTAGCCCCTGTGTTTCTGACTGGACTGACCACTATGCCAAGTCAGTTTGGAATTGCTCTCAATGCAACCACATAGCAGAGTTCTACATGGTATCCAAAATCTTGTGAACAGGTTTTAGCCAGAAAGGGATGGGGAGGGGTCAAAATTGGGGCCAGGAGAAATGACAGTGGGTAGACTGTGGGAGGGCTGGATCCAGCTGCAATGGTGCACACAAGATCCTATCCCCTCCAGCAGCAATCTCCCAAGTCGCTTTCTCTTCTCAGACTTACATCAGCTAAAGAGCTGCCACAGGTCCAAGAAGACACATGGCAGGGTGGGAGGCTTATGGAGGGGAAAGGGAATTTAAATCCACTTTCCCTTTCAAAGCCTCCCTCTTCCCCTGCCCCATACAACATGCACCTTTTCAGCGCAGCTGTACCAGCAGAGGGGGTGGAGGCTAAGATTGGACCATTAGTTCTTTCTCACAAGTCACAGGCAGGAGTGGTATCAGGGATTGGACAGATCAGGCTTTTTTTTTTTTTTTACAGTGAAAGGAAAAAATAGAAGAGATTAGAACAAAATAACGAAAATATAATCTTCAAAAAAGAAAAAAAAATACATGTTAATAATATTCATAAACATACACCGAAATTTAAGCAATAGCAATTTGTACCATGAATCATAATTCATAAACACTATGGATATATATATCGAAGAAAGCCTTCCAACATCTAGAAATAAGTCCATTCATAATTGTTGCCTGTAAAGTATTTGTTCTAACATTGGTACCATTAAAAGGTCCACAGTCTATGTAATATTAAGAGAAGAAGTAATCGTAGGAGGGCACTTATCCTTCCAGCTTTTCAATATAAGTCTTTTTCCTTGAGATGTAGCTCCCTGGGGAACCACAGAAATGAGCCAAGCGGGCCCAGCTCTCCAAAGGTCCCCTAGACAGTGGGGCAGACGCATCATGTGGGGGCTCAGAACCCTGAAGTCCTGGTCATGGATGGCACAGGGGCCAAAATTACAGTGCTTTAAAATATTCTGTAGCGCCCCTGTGAGTTTGCTGTGGCCTTGGAGCATCACAGTGCACAGTTTGGGAACTGTGGATCTAAAGGCAAAAATTGCCCTATCAGTCACCATCTTCACAAAAAGGATTTCTTCCTTTTCCTTCACAAAAATAAGCTGCTCAAAACAATAAAGGGAACACTTAAACAACACAATGTCACTCCAAGTCAATCACACTTCTGTGAAATCAAACTGTCCACCTAGGAAGCCACATCGATTGACAATCAAGTTCACATGCTGTTGCACAAATGGAGTAGTCAACAGGTGGAAATCATAGGCAAGTAACAAGACACCCCCAATAAAGGAGTGGTTCTGCAGGTGGTGACCACAGACCACTTCGCAGTCCCTATGCTTTCTGGCTGATGTTTGGGTGACCTTTGAATGCTGGCGGTGCTGTCACTCTAGTGGCAGCATGAGGCGGAGTCTGCAACCCACACAAGTGGCTCAGGTAGTGCAGCTCATCCAGGATGGCACATCAATGCGAGCTGTGGCAAGAAGGTTTGCTGTGTCTGTCAGTGTAGTGTCCAGAGCATGGAGACGCTACCAGGCGACAGACCAGTACACCAGGAGACGTGGAGGAGGCCGTAGGAGGGCAACAACCCAGCATCAGGACCACTACCTCCGCCTTCGTGCCAGGAGGAACAGGAGGAGCACTGCCAGAGCCCTGCAAAATGACCTCCAGCAGGCTACAAATGTGCATGTGTCTGCTCAAACGGTCAGAAGCAGACTCCATGAGAGTGGTATGAGGGCCCGACGTCCACAGGTGGGGGTTGTGCTGACAGCCCGACACCGTGCAGGACGTTTGGCATTTGCCAGAGAACACCAAGATTGGCAACCTCGCCACTGGTGCCCTGTGCTCTTCACAGATGAAAGCAGGTTCACACTGAGCACATGTGACAGATGTGACAGAGTCTGGAGACGGCAGGGAGAACGTTCTGCTGCCTGCAACATCCTCCAGAATGACCGGTTTGGCAGTGGGTCAGTAATGGTGTGGGGTGACATTTCTTTGGGGGGCCACACAGCCCTCCATGTGTTCACCAGAGGTAGCCTGACTGCCATTAGGTACCGAGATGAGATCCTCAGACCCCTTGTGAGACGATATGCTGGCACGGTTGGCCCTGGGTTCCTCCTAATGCAGGACAATGCTAGACCTCATGTGGCTGGAGTGTGTCAGCAGTTCCTGCAAGATGAAGGCATTGATGCTATGGACTGGCCCGCCCGTTCCCCAGACCTGAATCCAATTTAGCACATCTGGGACATCATGTCTCGCTCCATCCACCAGCGCCACGTTGCACCACAGACTGTCCAGGAGTTGGCGGATGCTTTAGTCCAGGTCTGGGAGGCAATCCCTCAGGAGACTATCCGCCACCTCATCAGGAGCATGCCCAGGTGTTGTAGCGAGGTCATACAGGCACGTGGAGGCCACACACACTACTGAGCCTCATTTTGACTTGCTTTATGGACATTACATCGAAGTTGGATCAGCCTGTAGTGTGTTTTTCCACTTCAATTTTGAGTATGACACCAAACCCAGATCTCCATGGGTTAATAAATGTGATTTCCATTGATGATTGTTGTGTGATTTTGTTGTCAGCACATTCAACTATGTCAGGAACAAAGTATTTAATAGGAATATTTCGTTCATTCAGATCTCGGATGTGTAAGTGTTCCCTTTATTGTTTTGAGCAGTGTATATTCAATATTCAGATTGGCCCACAATATTAATGGGCAGCGTGAACCTAACTGGGCTTTTATAGCAGTGGAACACAGTTGTAAACGGTGCAAATGGCAGTAGGACCAGAGACTTGCTGCTGGACCCAGCTACCTCCTCCACTGCTGAAGGTAAGCTGGTGATGGAGGTGGTTGGTGGGGAGATTTGGGAACACTTGGGTATTCTGGGGGTACACAGAAGGTGGATATTGATGGCAACAACTCCGCCAATTTCCTCCACTCTGTTTTGGCCCTGATGTAATCCCTTTCCTCTACACAGACTTGTGCCAGCTAAAGAGCTAGCACAGATCTGAATAGACACTTAGGTGCCCATGTGGGAGCAGAGTAAGGGCCCAATCTTATCCAACTTTCCAGTGCTGATGTATCCATGTGTGTACTGCATCCTGCAGCTGGGAGGCAGTCATGGAAGCCTCCTCAAAGTATAGGAATGTTTGTTTCTTACCCTGGGGTTGCATTGCAGATGTATCAGTGCTGGAAAGCTGGATTGGGCCCTAGGGTAAGTAAATGAAATGCCTACTTACCTCTCCACCAACACCACAGCATGGTCTCTGGTTACCAGTAGGATGCATCAAAGTCTTTGCTGGTGCTGCTGCGCCCCAAGGGCAGACATTAGGACCTTAGCATGTAAGTAAGAATCAAATTTGTATTTCCATGTCATTGTGTTCCACCAATATCTAATTGTAGATATTGTTAAAGGGTTATTCTTCATTTTAGCATATGTAGACCCAAATACCTTCCATTTTGAGAGAGGGACCACCAAAGAAGCTTCTAAAATAGCCCAAGATGGAATCCCCAAGTATAAAGAATAATCTCAATAATTTCTGGAAGTTAGAAGATAAGCTCGATGGTACAAACTAAAATCAGGAAGTCCAAACTATCCTTCATTAAATGATAGTTGCATCCTCTTCAAATAAATCTGAGGCAGTGCAATTCCCCATAAGCATTTCTGAAACAAACTATAAAGTTTCCCACCTGCCGAAGTCCAAGGATACATCACATATTAGTCTATTAAAATTTATACCAATCATCTGTGTTATATCTCTAGGAATTAGAAATTAAAAATTTTAAAAAAATTAAATTAGGAAAATTTTAAAATTCCTAGATATTTAATAACATCAGGGAACCATCAACATTGCAAGATATTCAATACATTCTGTAAAGTCCTGTCCCACAGTAGTATCTCTTCAGATTTAGACCTGCAATTAATAGATGTGTTTGTTTCCAGTGAGTAAGATAGGATGACAGCCCAAGAATGCAAATCTAACCTGTGCAGTACAGCCAGGCTACAATGCCCTGCGCTGTATCCAACGCAGGTAAGAGGCTGCTGGAGGTCACCTCAGGATAAGGGGATATTTTTCCCCCTTACCCCATTTAACACCCCAGCTTGCCCCATGGGGCTACTTGGATATGCACCAGCTATGTAGCTGGAGCAAATCAGAGCAGACTGTATAGGGCTTCAAGGCCTGAGAAGTGGGGGTTAGGATACATCATGCACTGTTGACACTGATTCTACCCCCTCCTGGGGTAGAATCCTCTCCCTGTTTTGCCCTCCAATCCTCTCCCTCCAATCATCTCCCTGTTTTGCCCTCCCCCTGCCCAGAAATTCCCTCTTCCTACTCCCGGAATGCCCTCCTGCCACTCCCTGACACCCTTTCAGCCCAGCACAATCCTACCTGTGTTGGCCGGTGCAGCTGTGGGATCTGGCACTGCCAGGCCGGTGCATGTCCTTGTATCAGCATTGCCAGCTCTTGAGCTGGCACAAACATGCTTTATGGCACACTTGCAACATCTGAAAGCTAGTGCAGGGGAACTGCACTGACTCAAGTCAATGTTAGGGCTGGGGTGTAAATCTTACCTAATGCAATGGGCATACTTCTGAATAAAACAACTTTACCAATTAAGCAAAAACTGGATAAACCTACACAAATATTTATCACTCTTATTAATTCTGGAATAGATTGTTGAAATTCTACTAAATAATAAAATTTCATCTACATACAAAATAATTTCCAATTCATTAGAACAGGGGTGCCCAAACCCTGGCCCGAGGGCCACTTGCGGCCCGACGGGCCTCCCAATCCGGCCCGCGGGGAGTCTCCAGTCTCCAATGAGCCTCTGGCCCTCCAGAGACTTTCTGGAGCCTGTGCTGGCCCGAGGCAACTGCTCTCAGCGTAGGGCAACTGGTTAAGCTCCACTGCTTGCTGTTTCATGTCTGTGATGCAGCACTGGCAGTGATGGAAAGGCCAGACTTGCTTTGTGCAAGACCTTTTATAGGCCTTGAACTATTGCAAGACCTTCATTCATTCATATAAGTTCCATCTCTAAAATAGTCATTTATGTAAACTTATGTAAATTTATTCAAATTTGAAATGTAAATTAATTCCTTTTTTCCTGACCCCTGACACAGTGTCAGAGAGATGATGTGGCCCTCCTGCTGAAAAGTTTGGACACCCCTACATTAGAATGAGATTTAAGACCAAGTACATTTTTATTTTGCCTAACAGCACAAGCTAAAGGTTCCAAACACAAACAAACAATAAAAGGTAAGAGTGAGCAGCTTTGTTTAGTTTCTTTTCCCCAAAATAATTTGCTGGCACAAGTCTAATTAAATTCAGGTAGGTGAATTGAGGCCAAGAAGGGAGACAGGATATTAGTGAAGCTGCTGCCACCAATCATCACCCCCTTCCTGCCCTCAGCACACCTCCACTCCTTCCCTGATCCGCACCCCATTCTTCCCCCTTCCTACCACATTCCGTCCATCTCTGCACGAACATACCAGAGGTAGGACTAGTGTGGTGGCTGCCATCGCCTAGTTGCAGCTCACCGTTTGTGGCGGTGGCCAAACTACACTCTGTAGCATGTCACATTTTATGACAGCTATGATGCACACTGTGCTGCTGGAATGCATGTTTGGGCAATGCAGCAGCCCCATAGGATTGGGCTGTTTTACTTTAAAATAGCAGCCTTTATTTCTTCAATATTTATTTCTTTGTAAGGAATAGGTGGATTTGGGAGCAGAGGTGAAGCAGAGACCAAGTTGGCTGAACTATTCCCAGCTAAGAAGACACACAAGAGGAGCAAGAGAATGGAAGTGAAACACACAGAATGGACGCAGGATGAAAAAAACCATCTTAAAAACAGAGTGGTGTTGAGAATAGAAGGCAACCAAATAGAGGAAGTATAGATTGTAAGCTGTACTTGTCGTAAGAGGCGACTAAACAGCCACCGGGTAGATGGGACTCGTCAGCCTAGGAAGGCAGCTCATCTAAGAGAAGGAAACTCTGACCTCAAACCTCCACTGCCTTGTGGCTACATCCAGTTCTGGAAAAGGCTTCAGGAGTCAACCTCGAGGCAAAATCAGGAGCCGGAGTCCCTTAGGCAGTTCATGGCTGAACACAGTCACGTTCTGGCAACTCCTGCGACGCCGCTGGAACCAACCGTATTGGCTTCTGCCTTTCCATTGGACTATTCCAGCGACGTGGAGAGGGGGGATTTGCTGCATGGGTAACAGCCTATCCTCCATACCTTCTTTACCCAGGCTTCACGCACTGGAGAGGACACTCCAACTTCGCCATACGGCGTCGGCACAACACGGGAAGCAGCAGTTTACCGGTTATAAGTCTTTGCTCGATTGGCGTAGAGCATGATGCCAGGGGCTGCTTCCGACGGTGGGAGAGATCATTGCATCTCATTGGGCAGCTACCGCCCGCCTTAAGCTGGGCAGTCCCCAGCCAGTAAGGTGTTGCCTCGCCACGGTCCGTTAACCTCATGGGGTGCGTGGGGTTTAGGGTGAAAACCAACAAGCGGATCGACAACTCTGCACCATGCAACAGAAAACAGAAAACTACTGCCCTAAAGCTGGGCACCTGGAACGTTAGGACAATGACACCTGGCTTCTCTGATGACCTGCAAGAAATAGACGACGCACGCAAAACAGCTGTCATCGACATGGAGCTGAGCAGACTGCAGATGGACATCGTCGCCCTTCAAGAGACTAGGCTGCCAGATTCCGGATCTGTCAAGGAGAGAAATTTCTCATTTTTCTGGCAGGGAAAACCACCAAACGAAACCAGGGAACATGGCGTTGGCTTTGCGGTCAGAAATACCCTGCTGAAATCCATCATCCCACCTACTGTGGGAAGTGAAAGAATTTTGTCCCTGCAGCTCCAGTCATCAGCAGGACCTATCACTCTCATCAGTGCTTATGCACCGACTCTGTCGTCTCCAGCAGAAGCCAAAGACAAATTCTATGATGACCTGGCCACCACTGTCAAGAAAATCCCTGTAAAAGAGCCGTTGTTCATCCTCGGCGATTTCAATGCTAGAGTTGGTGCTGATAACAGTTCATGGCCCACTTGCTTAGGTCAGTTTGGCACTGGGAGGATGAACGAAAATGGCCAACGCCTGCTAGAGTTTTGCTGTCATCACGGTCTCTGTGTCAGCAACACGTTCTTCAACACAAAGCCCCAACATAGAGTCTCTTGGAGACATCCAAGATCAAAGCACTGGCACCAACTCGACCTGATTCTCACCAAACGCTCCAGCCTTCCCAGCATCAAGATCACACGCAGTTATCATGGTGCTGCCTGCGACACTGACCACTCCCTGGTGTGCAGCAGAGTGAAACTGCAAACAAAGCGACTGTATCACACGAAAAAGGAAGGAAGACCTCGCATTGATACCAGCAAGACCCGGGATCAGAGAAAAGTGGAGGAATTTGCACAAGCGCTTGAGGAATCTCTTCCAGGCCTGGCCGACGCAAACGCATCCAACAGATGGGAACATTTCAAGAATACCGTTTACAACACCGCCTTGTCCATATTTGGCAAGAAGACCAACAAGGCGGCAGACTGGTTTGAAGCCCACTCTGAGGAGTTGACACCAGTCATTGAGGAAAAGAGGAGAGCTCAAGCAGCATACAAGGCCTGTCCCAGTGAGCGCAACCTGCAGGTCCTCCGAACTGCTCGCAGCAAAGTCCAACAGACTGCCAGGAGATGTGCTAACGACTACTGGCTCCAGCTCTGTTCCGAGATACAGATAGCAGCTGACACGGGCAACATCAAGGGGATGTATGACGGTATCAAGCAGGCCCTAGGTCCAACACAGAGGAAAATTGCCCCTCTGAAGTCTGCCACAGGCGAGGTCATCCAGGATCGGGCGCAGCAGATGGAACGCTGGGTACAGCACTACTCTGAGCTATATTCCAGAGAAAATGTAGTCACCGAAGAAGCACTGAACAACATTGAGTGCCTGCCTGTGCTGGAAGAGTTTGACAGTGAACCAACCCTAGAAGAACTTCACGTGGCCCTGGACTCCCTTGCCTTTGGCAAGGCACCTGGAAAAGACAGCATCCCTGCTGAAGTCCTAAAATGCTGCAAAGAGATCATCGTCACTGAGCTGCATGAAATCCTCTGTCTCTGCTGGAGAGAAGGTGGAGTACCTCAAGACATGAGGGATGCAAACATCATCACGCTGTACAAGAACAAAGGTGACAGGGGTGACTGCAACAACTACCGCGGCATCTCTCTCCTTAGCGTTGTAGGAAAGCTGTTTGCCCGAGTTGTACTGAAGAGGCTCCAGGTACTTGCAGAGAGCGTCTATCCAGAATCGCAGTGTGGATTCCGAGCCAACAGGTCCACCACTGATATGGTATTCTCCCTTAGACAACTGCAGGAGAAATGCAGGGAACAACGACAGCCACTCTTTATAGCCTTCATAGATCTCACAAAGGCTTTCGACCTGGTCAGCAGAGACGGCCTCTTCAAGATTCTCCCCAAGATTGGATGTCCACCCAGGCTCCTCAGCATCATCAGATCTTTCCACAAGGACATGAAGGGCACTGTTGTCTTCGATGGCTCCACATCAGACCCTTTTGACATCCGAAGCGGAGTGAAGCAGGGCTGTGTTCTTGCACCAACCTTGTTTGGGATTTTCTTCGCTGTCCTGCTGAAGCAGGCCTTTGGAACTGCAACAGAAGGCATCTATCTCCGGACCAGATCAGACGGAAAGCTCTTCAACCTCTCCAGACTGAGAGCAAAATCCAAAGTCCAGCTGAAATGTCTGCGTGACTTCCTCTTTGCCGACGATGCAGCTGTCACTACCCACTCTGCCAAAGATCTCCAGCAGCTCATGGATCGTTTTAGCAAGGCCTGCCAAGATTTTGGACTGACAATCAGCCTGAAGAAAACACAGGTCATGGTTCAGGATGTGGACTCACCTCCCTGCATTACAATTTCTGAGCATGAACTGGAGGTTGTCCATGACTTTGTGTACCTTGGCTCAACGATCTCCGACACTCATTCTCTCGATACCGAGCTAAACAAGCGCATCGGTAAAGCAGCTACCACGTTTTCCAGACTCACAAAGAGAGTCTGGTCCAACAAGAAGCTGACGGAACAAACCAAGATCCAGGTCTACAGAGCTTGCGTCCTGAGTACACTTCTGTACTGCAGCGAGTCATGGACTCTTCGCTCACAACAGGAGAGGAAACTGAGCGCTTTCCACATGCGCTGCCTCCGACGCATCCTCGGCATCACCTGGCAGGACAAAGTTCCAAACAACACAGTCCTGGAACGTGCTGGAATCCCTAGCATGTATTCACTGCTGAAACAGAGACGCCTGCGTTGGCTTGGTCATGTCGTGAGAATGGATGATGGCCGGATCCCAAAGGATCTCCTCTATGGAGAACTCGTGCAAGGAAAGCGCCCTACAGGTAGACCACAGCTGCGATACAAGGACATCTGCAAGAGGGATCTGAAGGCCTTAGGGATGGACCTCAACAAGTGGGAAACCCTGGCCTCTGAGCGGCCCGCTTGGAGGCAGGCTGTGCAGCATGGCCGTTCCCAGTTTGAAGAGACACTTTGCCAACAGTCTGAGGCTAAGAGGCAAAGAAGGAAGGCCCATAGCCAGGGAGACAGACCAGGGACAGACTGCACTTGCTCCCGGTGTGGAAGGGATTGTCACTCCCGGATTGGCCTTTTCAGCCACACTAGACGCTGTGCCAGAACCACCTTTCAGAGCGCGATACCATAGTCTTTCGAGACTGAAGGTTGCCAATACATATTTCTTCAATAAATATCAATGCTACTATCAGACTGGTCAAGGACCTTCATGGTTGGGCCAGCCCCTGATCCCTCAGTTCTGGTGGCTGTGGTAGGGCTCAATAACACATCATTAAGGGAATTAAAGGGGTGCAATGGAAAACCAGTGCAAGCCTTCACTTTGGAGACCTCAGCAATCTGGCATCAGCCCCAAATTCAGAGTTTCCTTAAGCCTCCTTCAGTTCATTCAGCATAATTTGTTGTGGGGGTGGGGTGCCTCCATGTTGTTGCTATTGTTAAACACCCTGGAGCCAGAACACCTTGCAGATCTACTTCGAAAAGCTTGGATAGTTGCTGTAAGGGCCAGAAATGCAACAAAATGAACTAAGAAATAAATGATCACTCGCTCTGTCTCTCTCTCTCTTTCTCTTAGCAAATAACTACTGCTTATTTGGAGCTTAGTTATCAATGGCGTGTATAGGATTGACGCCTAAGTCATTATGCACAGACAAAAAATAGTTCTTTCTCACCACAGGAAAAGCACTGTAGTGCATTAGATATATCCTACTGTTCAAAATCACTCCAATATCTGTAGCAAGGATAAATACTTTTTTTTTTCTTTCTCACCAGCCTGCTAGATTTCAGCTCTCACCTCATAACTATCAATAATAGCTCTGGGGTTAGTTTTGTTGCAGACAGAGAAAGAGAAAGACAGGATTAAAGAAAAACAAAGTCTCTCTCTCTTTCTCTCTCCTTGTGTCACTGGCAAGCTAGAGCTCTGTTGTGGTCAGTGGTAGGATGTGCAAAGTAGTGTTTGAGATTCCATAAGGGCCTGTTTTGTATTTGAAACAGACGAGTATAATGTGTGGTTCAGCTGGCTATGGGATGGTAATGACTGCTACCAGGTGGGTGGAACAAGGGGAAAGAAATGTCCCTCCATAATTAACAAAAAAGACAGAAACTCAGAACAGACCCCTCCCAGCTGGGTTTAAAAATTGTGTGCATATAAGAGACATAAAGATGACATCTGCAGGGGCAAAGGTTAGCTGGGTTTGTCTTTCTCCATCCTCTGAGACAAGCATTGAGTAAGTTTTTCAGCCACAGTCTGAACTTGAGCTACTTTTGGAGTTTTTTAAATGTTAGCGTTTGTGGAGGGAATACAATCCTGCTGTGGCTTTTCCTCAATGTATTTGCAGGAAAAGCCGAACAATGAAAAAAGTTTTCTGTTGTAATAAGACGTTGGCCAGTGCCTGAAAGTATTGTTTTTTTAACCTACCACTTTTTGCCTTTTCCCTCTTGATACATTTTAAAGAAAAAAACTCAATTCTTTTAAAAAATCTTATCTAGTTTTAGTTCTGGAACTTGATAAGAAGCCCTAAGAAATCGCTGAAGCTTTCCTTGTCTATCCCCATTGCCAAGGTCTGCTCTACTAAGTGAGATGAGAAGCTCCCAAACAGGGACAGTGCATGATGCCCTGCACTTCCATAGAAGAATCTATGAAAATCTACGAAGAAAATATTCCAAGAGCACTGTAAGGAGATGGATGATTTGCTTTGAGTGGGCAGAAAGCTGATCAATGCACCTTACATCTATGGCAGGCTGGAGGGAGGCAGTGATGGTGGCAGACTTGGGGTAAAGGGCATCCCAAATCTGCCCCCCTCCTGCAATTAGCCATTGATGCAAACCGCATCACTCTCACTAATGGATGGGCCACTCCACTGCCCCCAAAGTATTTGATTCTCATTCTATGAGGCCATGGTTTGCTACTATTTTAATCAAAATGGTGTGAATTATGCCACCCTATTATGCAAAGAAGCCCTGCGTTTGGGATTTTAGGAACAACGTGTACCATTTAACATCTGTTAGCTGTTCCAGGCATTGTGTTTCCTAAACTTTTTGGCACCACAACTACATAAATAAATAATATAAATAACATGATGCCCAATCAGTCAGCAAATGTGAGTGTTGTTTCCAAAGCTTTGTTGGCTGCATTGGCCAGGTAGCACCCTAGAATATCTTGCGGCACTACAGCCAATACCCAGACCACTATTCCCCTCTTACCTTTTGCTCCATCTAGCCCAGAGATTCCTAACTGGGATTATCCATACCCCTTGGGGGAACCAAATGATGGGAGTATGGGATGCAGAGCCAGATCCTGAGGGCTCTATCACCAGCGGTATGCATGTACCACCATCTCTAAGTATTGCGAATGTGCCATAAAGCAGGTTTGTGGCACCAGGGGAGGAGGGAACACCAGCTCTGGGCCAGCACCAGTAGGTGCTGGGCCTTAGCACTGCACAGCCAGTTGGCCTGCGCTCTTACAGTGCAGGTCAAGAGTGAGTATTTTTGGGGCGGGCAGAGGTTGGGAGTGGGTGGAACATGGCAGAGGGGGAGGAAGGGAAGGATCACTGCCTCCTTTGCAGACCCGATCAGCCCACCTCCCTGCGCAACCTCTTCCTCATTCTGCCCAACCCTGCCCTATTCCACCCCTCTCAAGCTAATAGCTTGTTAGGCTGTACCCAGCTACTCATGTGAAAATTCCAATAAGCTCATGGAGATAAGGCACATTTTTCTCACATGGGATTTCCGAGTGCAATCCTAACCCAATTTCCAGCACTGGCATAGCTGCACCAGTGGGGCATGTGCTGCATCCTGCAGTTGGGGGGAAGTCACGGAAGCCTCCTCAAGGTTAGGCAATGTTTGTTCCTTTACCTCAGAGTTGCATTGCCCGTATGTCAGTGCTGGAAAGTGGGTTAGGATTGCACCCTCAGTCTCTTTTTTTTTTAAACAACAAAAAAAAAAATCATGTGTCTAATGTTGAAGATCCAGAATGAACATTCAGCAATGTCAAACTGAAATTCTGCAGACTGAAACCTCTTTCACAACTATTTTTGCTTTAACCTATGATTGCTGTCAGACTACAATGTTTCTTCCTTTGTTTCTTTTTCCTGAGGAAGCTGTGGGGGAGGGGAGCTGTGTGTGGAAAAATATAACAAATGTTTCCCACCCAGATGTTGTCAAGATGAATTTCAGATGAGAAGTAATGTCTATTCGGTTCTTACAGTAAGCAGTTCCAAACTAGTTCATATTAATGACCAGAAAATAGTTTTCAAGTATTTTGGAATAGGATGGTTATAATTATGTGTCCATGGAATGATGGGTTCCAAATTTTTGTATAACTTTTTAGTATGCCATTTTTTGCAAATAAGTAATATACTTCTGAAGTGTTTAATACAGGGGAAATCAACATATCCGGTCCCCCAAGGCTTCCCCCTGGTCTGTGCAGTGTTCATGTGGTGATTTACCCACAGTCTGGTGCTTCTGAGGGGAAGGTTTTCGGAAGAAAGCACTTTGGTGGACTGGAAAATTCCATAAACATGACATTGTCTACTCATGCTTTGACACATACATTCTTTCTTGGTAATTAATTCTTTTTCTTTCATCTAACTATGTTGGAAGAAGCGAAGGCGGAGAAAAGCCAGCGAGGCAGAACAAACCACCGCCTTCTCTACCTGCCGTGCTTTTAAAATTAGATTGTGCTCCTCTTTTCTATCCTCCCCTGCCCCATGAAACATCAACTACCTCTGAGGAGGAAGAGAAGGAGAAAAAAATGTAGAATGCTATGGTGAAGAGACAACCAGATTGCCCAGGAGAGGTAAGTAAAAATCTTTTTTTCTTACCTTGCAGTAGGCCACCTGGCCTGCAATGGGTCTCCTCGAACCTATACCAGCTGTTTAGCTGGTGTAAATCTAGAGAGTGTAAACAGAGAGTCAGGGAGCATGTTAGGCCAAGAAAAGGGTGATAAGATCTTGGCATGCACCTCTGCCACTGAGTGCTTCCAGCTTGGCCCGCTCCTCACCCTGAACTACTCTTAGTCCTGTGCTTTCCAGTGGCAGCACAGAACAGAGGAGGCTCAGTGGGCCATCATTCATTCATTCATTTAAAAATGTGTATTCCACCTTCACCATGCTGGAGCAAATGCCCATGGCAGCTTACAAAGTTCCAACAATAAGTTTACAATATACAAAAACCTAAATAAAATAACTCAATTATAAAAATAATAAAACTATTGGCCCGCACATGGCCTTTGGCTTTTCGCCTTTGCAGCCATGGTCCTCAGAAGAATGGAGCAACTTTCCCATTGTTGTTCTGGGACTTGCGCTGATGGATCATAAGATCTGTCAGCATAAGCCCTGGATAGAATTGGGCTGTTATTCGTATAGCAGGAAAGCATGTGTGCAAAAGAAATACTGTCAGGTGTTTGAAGAGTAGATGATAGCTCTTCAATTCTGTGTTTGCCACATGTGTATGGATGCAGCTGCTTTCATCTTTTCTAAGGTTGTTCATGTTCTTGTTACATTTAAACCAGAATTATTTGTCCACTCTTAAGCACTTGGGAGAATTAAGCATAATAGTTAAGCACCCTTAGTGAGCAATCCTAACTCACTTTGGAACAGGCAGGTTGGCTGTCCCGTGCTGAATCCAGGGCAAGGTAGGTGCGGGTTGGAGTGCAACTTGGAGTAAGGGGATTTAATTCCCCAAACCCCATATTGTGCACCAGCCAGCCCTGTGGGACTACTCAAATCTGTGCCCATGATGTCACAAGTGCAAATTCAAGCAGCCTGTGTAAGACTGCTCAGGCTGGGACCAGGGGTTAGAATTCGGCCTGCACTGTCATGGCTGGTCCCACTCTCCTCCCAGGTCTGCCCTCCCCCTGCCCAAAAATGCCCCCTCCCTGCCTCCATTCCTCCCTCTTGCTGCCCTCTCCCACCCCCTGTGCTGCCTGCCCAGATTGCATTGTGGTGTTAGTGTGGGCTCCCCCCCCCCCACAAACTGGACATGCATTCCTTCTTTTTAAAGAAAGTGATACTTTCCATCCCACTCCAAGATGCCCTCTTTTCAGTGTTGCTACTGTCCATGTGTGTCTCCAGGCTGTAATTGCACTTCTCCTTTTGCTAATCTTCCATGTTTCAAGCCCTCCCCTTCCCCACAGATGCTTCATGGCACATTCTTCATAGAAGAGACGTATCAGCCCTTACATGTCACTGAAGCAGAACTGCAGTATCCAGCCAGGCTAGATTCAGTGCTCTTTTTCCTCAAAGCAAGAGGCCCAAGTCTGCATAAAGGGTTCAATATTAATTTAAAACTGAACCGATACCTGTGGGAATACGGAAATGAAATGTAGCCCTGTTGGCAGCAGGTGGCTCAGGCTGCCAGAACGAAGCACACCCCACTGACTGTTTGTTCAATATCACCTTCAGAAATATCCAGACTTTTCCAATTGTGTGTATGGGTTACATCTTGCAGTTCAGTTATGAATCTTTCACAATGTCAGATTACTCTCAGCACCAGCATGGTTCAGCTTTTCTTTATAAGGTGCCAGAGAACCTTAGAAGGGATGAAAACAGTTACAAGTCCATAAACATATGGTAAACAAAGCATAGGAGAGCTGCCAATTTCAAACCTTCTGAACAGGTTTTCTTTTCCTTTTCAACACACCCACTCCAAAAGACACCTTACAAGAGCCTATAAGCTTCTCCTGAAACCAAAACCTTTCTCTAACTATTGCCTTGGTCTACTCTCTCCTCACAACCAATAGGCAGAGGAGAGATCCTCCATCTAGGTACCGAGTGCCCAGTAACCCTAATCACAGGAAAACTCCCCAGGAACTGCAGATGATGCACTTGTGGTTGTGAGGGGTGGTGCTTAGTGTGATCTCTGTCAGGAATATGGTCAGTGCAGGGGCAGAACTTGCCAACATGCTTTTATTCCTTTCACCCCCATCCCACATTCTTCTGTCCTGGGGTGGCAAAACCACACCTCATGAGCCATATGCAACTTTTTGACACATAATGTGCGGCTCTTGGAAATATGTTGGTTGCTGAACTCCTTTTTCATCACAATTAATATAAATGTAAATAAGACATTTTCAAGCTTTATAATTATTTGCCAAATAAAAACAGAGAGTCCACTGGATTAAAACGTAATATTAATATTCAGGGCAAATAAATATATTTGAAATGCTTTTTAAATACTGCAGCTCTCAAACATCTCTCTTGCAGCTCTCAAACATCTGAAGTTTATCGTATACGGCTCTTATGTTAAACAAGTTTGGCCACCCCTGATGTATACAGATATAGGAATGCCTCTGTGGCAGCAGACTTGTCTCTGGTGCCAATGCTTCTTTTTGTATTTCTTTTTTTCTAGTTCCATGGCTCTTCAAAGTAAATTTTACAAGAAGCATAAGAGAGAACACGATGCCACTATGCAAACAATGTGTCGATATTAGCAGCAAGTACACCTCTCCTCCATTTCCTGCAGCGACTTTAGTCTCTAACAAGGTCAAAGGAAAAAGAAACAGAGCAGTAACATCGCAGGCACGTGGCATTTTCCGACAGTGTTGAATGGATTCTCTATCTGACATCAATCAATAGCTGTTGGGGAGGAATCTATCAGAAAAATCAGTTGTGGACAATCCAGAAGTACTCAAACCATCCTTAGAGTTGTGGTGTCCTTAAAGGAAATGTGCTTTAAAAAGAATGACAGTGTGTTCTGGGATCTTTCTGTAGCAGCATCTTGGCATTGGAATAGCTCATTCATTTGATCATGTTAATGCATTAATCACTGCTGATACTTTTGTTGTGCTTTCTTTGAAGCTCACCACAATTTATCTTTTTCTTTTCAGATTAAATGTGGTCAATTATAGCAATACATACAAAGTCTGTTTTCTTCATTCATCAGCCCTCTAAGCTCTGAGGGCTCTGAACTTTTTGTTGTTTTCCAATTTTATAGGCAGTTGTGTGCCTTTGAGAAGCTGTCCACTGACCACACCAAAGTGCAATTGCTGGTACGTGTGGCCTCCCCACTGCACAGGCACGGGTTTGTGTGTTATCTTAATATCATGTTCATGGAAATAGGCAGCTAGAATATGCAATGCAATGCGCAGCAGGAGCACTGCACTTCTAACACTGTAGACTTGGATGTGATACAAGTCCAAGTCCAAAGCCATTCTTTGTGGTGCTGCTGCATTTTTCTACTGAATTTTTCTACTAGGCAGAGATCTTAATACATTTTGTATCTGTAATGGCTATAGTAGAATTGTTGTGCTATTAAGAGCACAATTTATAGTGTATTTTAAGCAATTCATGAAAATGAAATAATAAAAATAATAATAATACAGGTATTTATATACCGCCCCTCTTGGTCGTCAGATTTCTCCTCAGACTTTATTCAAGGCGGTTTACATAGGAAGGCTGATTAAATCCCCGTAGGGATTTTTACAATTGAAAGAAGGTTCTATCTTTCAAGAACCACAACAGTCCAGATGTTTCACTCTGATCTGGCTTCACATTCTGGCCTCCATCCTCCCACGCTCAGAGCAGATGGAATAACTTGGCTCAGCTTGTCAGCTGCTTCAAGGTCGCACGGTGCCGGTGGCCTTGAACTGGCGACCTGTGGATGTTATCTTCAGGCAAATGGAGGCTCTACCCTCTAGACCAGACCTCCTGCCCCTCCTGAAATGTTGCATTTCATTCATTTCATTTCATTTCAGGAGCTAATAAGCAGCCCATCCTGGGGCATTCCACGTACAAATGCTTTTATGCAAATGCCCGTAGTCTCCGAGCAAAGATGGGAGAACTAGAATGTCTGGTGACAAGGGAAAACATTGACATAGTGGGCATAACGGAAACCTGGTGGAATGCAGAAAATCAGTGGGATGCCACAATCCTGGGCTATAAACTCTACATGAGGGTCAGGGAAGGGCGTGTTGGAGGTGGGGTGGCCGTTTACGTTAAGGAAGGGATAGATTCCAGCAAAGTAGAGATTGAAGGTGGTTCTGACTCCACCATAGAATCTCTGTGGGTTAAATTACCAGCCCTGAGGAGCAATGTAATACTGGGGGCGTACTATTGTCCTCCAGACCAGAAACCAGAAGGGGACCTTGAAATGAGGAATCAGGGAGGTGACAAGGAGGGACAGGGTTGTAATCATGGGCGACTGGGTCACTTTCTGTTCTGGTCATGAAAAGGATTCCTTGACATGCAAATGACTGTGCCTTAGAGCAGCTAGTCATGGAGCCCACCAGAGGACAGGTGACTCTGGATTTAATATTGTGTGGTACTCAGGACCTGGTTAGAGATGTCAATGTTACTGAGCCGTTGGGGAACAGTGATCATGCTGCAATCCGTTTCGACATGCACGTCGGGGGAAGAATACCGGGCAAATCTCTCACAAAAACCCTTGACTTCCGATGGGCAAACTTCCCTCAAATGAGGAGGCTGGTTAGAGGGAGGTTGAAAGGGAGGGTAAAAAGAGTCCAATCTCTCCAGAGTGCATGGAGGCTGCTTAAAACAACAGTAATAGAGGCCCAGGAGAAGTGTATACCTCAAAGGAAGAAGGGCTTGACTTAGTCCAGGAGGGTGCCCACATGGCTAACAAGCCAAGTTAGAGAGGCCATAAAGAGCAAGGAAGCTTCCTTCCGTCAATGGAAGTCTTGCCCTAATGAGGAGAGTTAAAAGGAACATAAACTGTGGCAAAAGAAATGTAAGAAGGTGATACGGGAGGCCAAGAGAGACTATGAGGAACACATGGCCAGCAGCATTAAGGGGAATAACAAAAGCTTCTTCAAATATGTTAGAAGCAGGAAACCCGCCAGAGAAGCGGTTGGCCCTCTGGATGGTGAGGGAGGGAAAGGGGAGATAAAAGGAGACTAGAGATGGCAGAGAAATTAAATGAGTTCTTTGCATCTGTCTTCACGACAGAAGACCTCGGGCAGATACTGCTGCCCGAACGGCCCCTCCTGACCAAGTCAGATAGAGGTTAAAAGAGAAGATGTTTCAGACCTAATTGATAAATTAAAGATCAATAAGTCACCGCTGATGGCATCCACCCAAGAGTTATTAAGGAATTGAAGAATAAATCTACTGATCTCGTGACTAAAATATGCAACTTGTCCCTCAAAACAGCCACGGTGCCAGAGGATTGGAGGATAGCAAATGTCACGCCTATCTTTCAAAAAGGGAAGGAGGGGGGACCTGGGAAACTATAGGCCGGTCAGCCTAACATCTATGCCAGGTAAGATGGTGGAATGTCTCATCAAAGATAGAATCTCAAAACACATAGACGAACAGGCCTTGCTGAGGGAGAATCAGCATGGCTTCTGTAAAGGTAAGTCTTTTAGAATTCTTTGAAAAGGTCAACAGGTAGGTGAATGCAGGAAAACCCGTGGACATTATATATCTGGACTTTCAGAAGGCATTCGACATGGTCCCTCACCAAAGGCTGCTGAGAAAACTCCACAGTCAGGGAATTAGAGGGCAGGTCCTCTCATGGATTGAGAACTGGTTGAAGACCAGGAAACAGAGAGAGGGTGTCAATGGCAATTTTCACAACCGAGAGAGGTGAAAAGCAGTGTGCCCCAAGGATCTGTCCTGGGACTGGTGCTTTTCAACCTCTTCATAAATGACCTGGAGACAGGGTTGAGCAGTGAGGTGGCTAAGTTTGCAGATGACACCAAACTTTTCCGAGTGGTGAAGACCAGAAGTGATTGTGAGGAGCTCCAGAAGGATCTCTCCAAACTGGCAGAATGGGCAGCAAAATGGCAGATGCGTTTCAATGGCAGGAATTGTAAAGTCATGCACATTGGGGCAAAAAACCCAAAACTTCACATATAGGCTGATGTGTTCTGAGCTGTCTGTGACAGATCAGGAGAGAGATCTTGGGGTGGTGGTGGACAGGTCGATGAAAGTGTCAACCCAATGTGCGGCGGCAGTGAAGAAGGCCAATTCTATGCTTGGGATCATTAGAAAAGGTATTCAGAACAAAACGGCTAATATTATCATGCTGTTGTACAAATCGTTGCTAAGGCCACACCTGGAGTATTGCATCCAGTTCTGGTCGCCACATCTCAAAAAAGACATAGTGGAAATGGAAAAGGTGCAAAAGAGAGCGACTAAGATGATTACTGGACTGGGGCACCTTCCTTATGAGGAAAGGCTACGGCGTTTGGGCCTCTTCAGCCTAGAAAAGAGGCGCCTGAGCGGGGACATGATTGAGACATACAAAATTATGCATGGGAAGGATAAAGTGGATAGAAAGATGCTCTTTACACTCTCACATAACACCAGAACCAGGGAACGTCCACTAAAACTGAGCGTTGGGAGAGTTAGGACAAACAAAAGAAAATATTTCTTTACTCAGTGTGTGGTTGGTCTGTGGAACTCCTTGCCACAGGATGTGGTGATGGCATCTGGCCTAGATGCCTTTAAATGGGGAACCTTGTTGGGGAGGGGGGTACATGGGAGGAAGAAGGGGGAGGGAGGGGTGGATCCAGGTGGCACCAGCATGCACCGGGATCCTAACCCCATTCCTTCCCCCTTGCTTACTCTCCTTATTCTGTGCCAGCAAAATAGCTGGCGCAGATCTGGGAAAACCCATTGGGGTAGGAGAAGCTTAACTTGAGGAGACCTTCAGACTGCCCTCTGACAGAAGCAGCACATATTCTGCTGGCACAGCTGCATCAGTGGGGGTGATGATTTAGTTAGGATTGAGCTGGCAGTAGTGTTATTTTCAAATGAAGCGTTCTTATGGGAGAAATTCATATTTTGTTACTGTGAACTACTAACAAACAAAGAGTAATGAATGTGTTTCCTGGCAGTCGTAGTCTAAGGATATTTAAGTATGTATTTAAAACAGCTCAGACAAATGCTTTAACTCTGGCTCCTCCTCTTCACTTAATCAAACATTCCACTCAGCTGTAAGAATACATTTCCAACAGGTTTCTGAATATTTGTACATTCAGTCACGTCTCTGCCTCAGAGATTCTATTGCACTTTAAGAGGCTGTCAGAGAAGGTATCACTTTTTAGTTTATTATGCTTATGGAAGAAATGAAGTCTCTTGATAATGTTCTAAATTCACATTTCAGGATCTTGAAACAATTGGTTTTATAGGGCGGCCCTTCTACAAACTATGATAGCACAATCCTATGCATGTTTACTCAGAAGTAAGTCCCACTTACTCCTCATTAGTTGTGTTTAGGAGTGCAGCCTTAGTATCTTACTCTTACCGCACCCCTTTGTGCTTTCCTTTATGATTCTTGGACTCCAATGAGGCTGCTTTCCATCAATTTTAAAGTTCTTTTTATCTCACTTCAGTGACATTTTAACTCATTATGAAACCCTTGATAAAGCCGTTTTTTGCAGGACACGACTGGCAGCCACAAGTGGAAATTTGGTTTGCTGCATCTGCCCACCATCTTGCCGTGCAGATGCTAATTACCTTGACGTGCAAATTATTAAAGCATTTCCAAGGATGAGATCTATTTCCTTCTAAAACAGAGATGTTGAAATTATCAGATAAACTTCCTTTCACTTGGAGTGCATCTGGCTTATCTTGAGCTATGTTCAACCAGAGTCATGCTCAACCAAACTGTGTTCCAAGTTATGAAGCAAGCTTTCTTCACTTGGCTTTGAAGCATCTGTAACTTTCATTAAACTAGGGACTGTTTAGCACATGATTAAGTTTGCATACTGATGTCATCCTGGTGTATAAAATTTAATGACTTTGTGTGAATACACCATCAGGTGGGACAAATCTTTGTGCAGATGTACATGCAATGGGAACCAACTGCACTCGAAACTTCCTGCCACGTGCTCCCACAGGTATTCATCACATTTTGTTGTGATATATATGCTGTTCCCTCTTTATAAGTACTTTCACTATATAGATTTTCACTTGTCCATACTGCCCATTCTAAGACCATCCCTCTTTATCCATACCAAGATTTTCTTTATCTTTATACCAAGGAACTAAGGAAAACACATTCATGCCAAAAGTATTTGATTCACATTATTAATTCTCTGCAGCTCAAAGTTATGCCCGTTTTTGCATTAGAGAGTAGCAATGAATTATGAATGCACTGAAAGCAGTTCATCAGAAACCTGATGCACCACATTAGTCTGCAGTTATTATATCCTTCAGAAACATGAGTCAGGCATTGCTTTGTTTTTCATGTGTGCAATGTCCAGAAATCTCAGGTTTCATATCAAGGCAGAATTATAACAAATGTACTGCAAACTGTGGAACAACAACAGAGTCATACAGGATCCCAACTTCCCAATCCTATATCCCTCCTCCACTATCCATTCCAGAACCTCCCAAGGATACAGAATTCTGTGGATAATGAAATCCATTGGGGGGGGGGCATGCAGCATCATAATTACTTACCTGGGGACTACGCCCAACCCTCTGCAGGTTGTGCACGACCTCATCCAAAGCCTCCCAGATGGAACTGGAAGGCACTTCTGGTTTGTGCCAGTGAGCCAGGACTGCATTCCAGTAGTGCTCTCATGCCACTTAGAGTTGCTTCTGGGAGGTCCTTTGAGACCTTCAGCCATGGGCTTAGCATCTGCTGATATTCAAATCCATGGATGTTGAGCCTATGGATAAGGCAAGCCCACTATACTTTTACATTGTTCTATCTTTCAAGTTCTGTCCTCCATTACTACCAAAAGTACAGGCGTGCCCCCTTATCCACAGGGGTCCCGTTCCAGAACTGCCCAGTGGATACCTGAAACTGTGGATATGGGTGAACGCACATCCCTGCGGTCTGGGGGCTGCCCCCCACCCTCCAGAAGCGAGGGGAGCTCCACTTTCCTCTGCTTCCTCCAGGGCTTCCCTGGGTCTCTCAGTGCCCTATAAAGCCTTAAAAACATCACTTTCAATTGTGTTATTTGAGCTACACAGCTCAGTCTGAGCACAGCAGAGCCAGGGGATGAATGTCCTTGGCCTTTGCTGAGCTCAGGCTCCCTTTCGGAGGTGACACACATGGGGGTGTGTGTGCTGGAGGGGCCAAACCCAATCCACGGATACTTGAATCCTGAATACCTGAAACTGCGGATATGGCCTCCCTGTAATTTTAGATAAAAACATTAACAGAATTTCAGTGATACTGATACATTCATTCTAGAAAAAAAATTGGTGATGATCAAGCAATACTTTGAAAGAAAACTGATATAAAAATATATTAGGGCCACTTCCATATATCACTGCTGAAATTCTTATATATGTGATGGGAGAACCAGGACTGCACAGGTGTTCTCTCTTCCTGCAGAGCACATATGAGAGAACACGTGACCATGCACTTGTACGTTTATACACATAGATGACAAAGCCTTATGATCCTTTCCCCCCTTTTCTGTGGCAGAAGGATAATAAATGTTGGGCACGCATACATACAAGTATACATGCATGTAACCAGTGTCAACAAATGCTGCGTATACTAAGTGGGAAGAGGGCAAACTTCCAAGTACTCCACTGTACAAGCAAGACTTCAAGCCAGCAACATGTTGGGCTTGTTTATGTGTTGACAACCGTGTCCACAGACCAATAATAAAGCATGAGCATAAATCTCCATATTTGAAAAGTGTGAGGCAATGTTCAAAGATTAAAACCATATAATTGGAAACATAGATGTGCTTAAGGAAATATTTGGATCCAGATCTTTCTGAGTGCAACTTCTTTTTGTTATGAGTACATGAAGTTCTCATGTTCCTGTAAACCCATCTGAGCAAAATAAGGATATTCATTTTGCTTCTCACTACACGCCCAGGTCCCCACCCTCACTGGATACATAAATTGATTGGCAAGGATTCTACCTTCATGGACAGGAAAATATTATGTTGTGCAGCAGTAAGCTGTCAAAGGCTCGCAAACTTTGGCCTTCTGGGGTTTTCCTTCAGCCCATACACCTCCTTGGCCCCATGCCATGATCCACCTACAGGTCATTTCAGAAGCAAGAAGTGCAGGACAAGGCTTGATCGGCTGGGTGTGGATTGTGGGCCATATGTTGCCAACTCCTGATTTGATGGATTAGCTGACCGGTTTTGGCTGAACAAAGAATGACAGGCCCAGGAGAAGATTTTTAGGCACTTCAGCATTTTGTTGCAAAGTTTATAGACACTTTATTTTGCTGCATCTAACTGAATTATTCTCCGTTTAGATATGTAAAGTGTTTATTTCTGAAGTACAGTGTTCCTAGGTGGCCTGGATGACTGTTATTTTTACTGTATTGTATTTTCTGTTTATAATTCTTATTAGGTGTCTTATGTTACAAGAATGACAATAAATAAACGATTGGTGCTTTTGGACAATGAAATGCACTGGGATGCACTGGGACTCAAACCTAGATAGACCGTAATCCTTCTTACTATAAAGCCTCATCTTCCTAAACCCAGATGTGGGGACAGCTGTAGTTACTCAGCAGGGAGGAAAAGACAGATTGCATATGATTAAATGAACCTTTTTTTAAAAAAGAAAAATTATGGTTACTATGCTGCTAGTCCCTGCCATTACAAAAAAATTCTATCGAGCAGCCCTTGTGAATCTTGTTTCAAACTAACAAGATTTAGTTAGTTTGATTAACTAACTAACTAGTTAGTTGATTAGCCACAGGGAGTGGCTAATCAAGTCACAAGGAGATTGATTGACTTGCTGAAAGCTGAAGAAGGTGTTAAGTTCTCAAATTCTAAAATTGCCCAGTTTTGGAAGCAGTGACATTCCCCTTCAATTGAATTGTAGCTATGCTGAGCTTGGCATGTTAAATGCTGATGAACAAGACAACATATGGACATCTTTGGAAAGAGAGATCACACTGGGAAACACTGACAACACTGCACTCCTGACTTTCTTATTGGAAATTTGTGCCTGCAGAATGTATCCAGCAAAACATTTTGGCAATAATGTGAAATATATATTAATTCTATGTTTTGCATTATTTACAAAACTCACTTTAATCCTTATGTCACAGCTCAGTCCTATTGAAATCCCAGCACCAGAACAGACCATAAGGGCACACACACCTGCAATCAAGCTAGGGCAGTACCTGAGATCTTCTTCCACAAATGGAAGGCTCTTCCATTCACAGAGTGGGGAGAGTGATTCCCACTGTTCTCCCCTTAACCCTGCAGCCCTCTGGTGCTATACAGTCCTGTTCCAGAAGCTCCAGAAGTTCCAGAATC
Source organism: Tiliqua scincoides (assembly GCF_035046505.1). Taxonomy (NCBI): domain Eukaryota; kingdom Metazoa; phylum Chordata; class Lepidosauria; order Squamata; family Scincidae; genus Tiliqua; species Tiliqua scincoides. The sequence goes on along the minus strand of NC_089821.1, from coordinate 183,318,061 downwards.
TGAAGCAGATTTTCAGAGGGTGCAGATGGATGTTCTGCTGGAGAGGCAGCAAGGAAGTTCACTTCCATGAGCTTCCTTCCATGCATGCTTCTTAGCTTGCAGTAGTTCACAAAAAATACTTTACATTTTATTGCTTAAAAGGCATAGCCAAGCAGCTGTTCTTGCTGTGGTGCTGCAACTGAGCATGTGCATAATTCCTTTCCCACATTTTTGCCCTTGAGGACTGTTAGAAAACTTTGGCTGATACAGAGCACAGCATCCATGTTCCTCTCTAATGTCCCACTGAGATCTTTACAATCAGCTGAGAGTGCTGTCTTGGCTCTTCCATCAGTGTGTGCCATGTTTAGTCCTCAAGGGCCAGGTGACCAGATACAAATGGAGGACAGAGTGCCTATACCTTTAACCACTGTATAGAAGAGGAAAATTTGGCAAGCGCAACTATTTAAACCCTTCCATATTGAGCTGCACCTGCTAAAATTCCCTCTTCTATACAGTGGTGAAAAATATTGGCGTTCTGTCCTCCATTGTATCTGGTCACCCTGTCAAGGGCATCTCAAGGTCTGGTCTGCTTGGTGGTTGCCCTGGAACTGCAGAAGTTGCATGAATCTCAGTAACAGTCTGAACTATCTTTTTCTGAAATTAGCTGGTTTGGGTTCACATTGAAAGGTCAGGGTTCAGCCTTTATGTTAATTTGTTTTAGCATACGGTTTTTAAAAGGGTATATTGCCAGTGTAATTAACAGCTTTACAAAATCTGAACTGAAAGAATATGAGGCAGGAAGTTAAGTAGGCCCAGTTCTAGCCAGTGTCAGGCTATGGGAGACTAGGAGCTCCATGTATGCAGCTTTGAGACCATGCTAGAAGAAAGACAGGAGATCCATACAATGAAAGGCATTGATTGTTTTTCTGCCTGAAAGGCACCTGAAGCAAAGTCCTGTACTACGCAGAAAACTCTATTCTTACAATATTTTTCAGCTGTGACTTTACTTTTTCCCCTCAGATAAATTCTGTTGACTTTTCATTACTATTTATATGATATCATAAATACACAAATCACAGAAAACATATTAATATTTTGTTTGCAAGTCTTCCCATTTCACATCTTAGTATTTCTGTTTTCAACACTGCAGTTTACCCCATGTATGAGGAGGAAGAGGAGGAGGAGGAAGACCACTTTTCAACAAAAAGTAGTTCACAAAACAGTTTACATAGCACAATAAATCAGCCTTATTCTCTTCTGCATTGGCTCTCTGGTCTGTTTTGTACTGTCTGGAAACTCTTCCTTATTTTAAAGATTCTTTCACTTCATATTAATAATATTACCTGCTCTGAGCTCTTGGGATGGGGTGGGTTAGGAATCTAACAAAGCCACTGCAGGATATCTTGACTCACATTGCCAACAAATATTTCATTTCTATGGTTGCACAAAAAAAGCTCAAACAAAAACAAACAATTATGGGAATGTGGGATGGGAAGAATGAAGAAGTAGTGAGTCAATTTATCAAGAACACAATGAACTTTGCACAACAGAGGTTCTCAAGCCATGGGCCTAAACTGGGTAGCCAGAAAGTCAAATACACAAAAATTAAGAGTTGAAAGCACCAGATATTTGTTCACACTAAATCTATTCATCTGGTTATAGTGGGTCACCCACATAATTTTTGTAAGAAGGTATTATGGTACAATGAAGATCTAGAAAGGAAACGTCCCATGACATTGGTGTCATTACATGCAACCAAGGGAAAAGGAAGAGGACAGCACTGAGAATCAGGAAGGCAAACCTAAGCTTTGTTATATTATGGAGCTGTCCACTGAGAGTGTCTTATCTTAAGGTTCTGGCATATCTGTGTTATTTGTACTCATAAGAAACCTTTTCTATTTATAGCACTATTTAAGTAATAAAGTAGAATTCAGCAATGGAGAGCCCATCAACCACACATGGCTGCTAAAGGAACTCCCTCCTCACTTGCTGCAGCCAAGGTAAAGTTGATGGGGGAGAGGTTGTGGGCCACTGTTGTAGAATACCTCAGCTCACAAGTCCCTCTGCAGCCTCTTCAAAAGGGCCCATCAAAATTAGCCATTGTCCAGGGTAAACAGGACTCCTGATTTCATTACCAATGTTGAAAAATGTGAAAGCACATCTGAATATGCCGTAGAACCCGACATGTTACAATTTTGTCTTAGTAAAGCATCTCAAGGAGCAGGAACTCATTCTGCTGATTCGCTGGGTTCACTGTCACTAAATCAAGAGTTTTTGTTTCCAAGTGCTGAAGAGAAACGGAAGAACCAGAATTGCTTCAGGGTGACACCAGGTCGCAGGCAAATGCAGCTGAAGCTCCCCAGCCCTGTTTAATGACTCGCAAGGGAGCAAACACCAAATTAGCTAAGCTGTGGGCTTGAGACATAGCTGAGAGGCCAAAGGGATCCTGGGACAGACTGAGCAGATTTTGTTCTTGTCCAAACAAAACTAACACAGGCAACACATCTGCGGATCATTAAAGAACTTCCAGTGTGGCTGAAAGACTCAATAAGAGATTTTAAATTGCATGAATAAATTGTCACTGGCTCTTGCTTTCTCTTCATGACAGCGAATAACAATAACACTTCAGCCAAGGTCAGCACAGCCAATATTTCATTTAGGAAGGTGGAACTGACCTTTTGCATCTTTCCAAATGAAGAGCTATTTATTGTAATTGCCCGAAAGGAGCATCATAGGAAACTGGCAACAGGAAAGGGAGAGATTTTATTAGCTACATGCAATCCTTGCTTTATGAATAAGCTGCAAACTAACAAACTCAACATTTCTCCACTAGGTGGCTGGGCAATCCATTGTGTCATAAGAAATTAACATGCATGAAGAAAAAGATGAAAATCAGTGGGAAAGATAACTCTTCTCTATCCTTGGAGAACTGCTGAATACAGTCAACTGAGGGTCAAACCACACGTCTTTGTTGGTTAATTTTCACTTGATTGGCAGTAACGGAAAAGGGTTGAATATTCACAACTCACAGGGTTCCAATTATGATTGCATCCCATGGTTGCTAGTAATGAAGGAACATAAAGGCAGAAGCTTTTATGACAGTATACTGGGCCCCAGCGCTTGCTATGGGCTGGAGGATCTTTGGTTTCTGAAGAAGACATAAGTCTAGTCCAAGGTTGTCATAAAAGAGATGTGCAGTGCAATCCTATCTTGCACTGGAACAGGCAGGCCAGGAGGCCTGCACTGTATCCAGCGCAAGATAGGGGCCCAAAGTTGCTCAGCCAGAGGTAAAGGGAAACATACCTGGGTAAGTCACTGCAGCCCCAATGGGTCTCCTTGGACTTGCGCCACCACCAGAGGTGTCATAAGTCTGAGGAGAGTGAAGCGGCTTGCAGCTGCTCCACGCTGCTCTGGAACGGGGGCTAGGATCTGCCATATCTGCCGGGTCCCAGCCCTGCCTCCCACTCCCACACACCCACTCCAACCCGCTCTCCGCCCACCCTCCCCCAGCCCCGGAACGCCTGCCTCCTCCTCCCCACCCACCCCAGACCCTTGCGTCAGCCGAGCTCGGCTGACACAAGCTTCCCTGCCTGAGTCAGCACGGAGGCTGGATTCAACCTCCGTGGGCTGGTGCACATCCCTACACTGGCCCAGCCGGCTCATGAGGAGGCGCAAATGTGCTTTACAGCACATTTGTGACCCTCCTGAGCTGGTGCAAGAGACTTGCACAGGCACAAGGGCAAGTTCAGATTGCATCCTTAATTGTCTAAAATCTAAGAGCATCATCTCAGAGCAGGGGTGTCAAACATAAGACCTGGGGGCCAGATGCGGCCCCCGGAAGCTTTTTATCTGGCCCTCAGGCTCTCAGCTGCTGAACACTGCTGAGGTGTTACTGCTGAAACAGCTGCCCACATGAAAATTGGGCTTTCCCATATCCTGAAATATGATCAGGATTTGTGTATTTTCTCTTTTGTCATTTGCTGCTAATTAGTTTCTATGTGAGAACAAAGTGCTTATTTCTGGCCATCATCTGCTTAGTGATGTCACTTCCGGCCAAATTAACCACAAGATTAATCAGTGGATCAGTGGTCACAAGAATCAGTGCTTCCAAAACTCCTCCGGAGGAGTTGGGAATCAGGCTTTACAGAGGCAGAGAGGGGACAGGGAGGGGGAGCAGTGACAGTGCCACAGCAAACACAGTTGGAGCAAGGGGCTTTTAAACTTGCCTGAAAGGCAGACCTGGTCTTCTGCAGGGTCTGGGGGGCTCACAACACCCTCTGCAGGTGTCCGTGCTGCTGTAAACAGCATTTATTTCCAAACAGAAGCCACTTTTGGTTTTCACACAATTTAATTTAAATGCATATACCCACAGATGCAAAGTTGCATAATGCAGATTAGTTACCCTTTAGCACATCTGTAATACAATCAAGGTGGCCAAAGTATGCCTTCAAAATTGATCTATAAGGAATTTAAAATGACCAGCTGATCAAATGCCAGCTGTGATGATTATGTGCAAAACACAGCCATGTGTCCACCGATTCTTCCATTTCCATCATTTGTGCGATTTTGATTAAATGAAAAGAAAAATTTGTGGTGGTAAAATATATCATATATTGAAATGTTTCTAAGGACGTACTAGATAAAGTGTTGCTTATTAGAAAAGGGAAATGAAGTTCAGGATCACAGATAAAATGTATTGAATTGGGCTTACAAGTACATCCAGAAAGATTTATTTGAAGAATAGTCTTTTGTCTTTTTGCTAAAAAAAATGGCTAGATGCAGTACTTCAGGATTTTTTGTAATAGAAAATGTTGCATATTCTTGAGATGCAATTCTTAAGTTTTGTTCTGCCTAGCTTTGAAAATACAGTTAATAAACTATATTTATTTAAAACTGTTTAAGGCCTCAAATGGGATCTCTTTGAATAAAAACCCAACTACAAAGGTGTTTCATATTCTTTGAAAGCCAAGGGTGTACACTGAAACCCTAACAATGAAGAACATGAAAACAGTGACACATATTCTTTCTTAGCCTTTCACCATCAAGCCATAAGTCAGTCCCTGAAGGCCTGGACTACCACCCACAAGCATTGAGAGACAACATTTGCATTTTAGTTCTCATGCAAAATTCTGCAGCCAATTCACAAAGGCTTTTGGTAGGTTACTTTATATCTGCCAATTGTACATGCCAATCAGCTGCTTTGGACAATACCTCTGAGCTGGCCCCAGCCTGCCAATATGCAATGAGAAGTGTGCATGCTCATACCTTAGGCCAGTGTTTCCCAAACTTATAAACACAGGGACCCACTTTTTACAATGACACTCTGTCAGTACCTACCTAGCTTTTCAAGCCAAACAGTTTCCCTTTATCAGCCACTCAGGACTGCTTTTATGCTTTTTACTATAGTGGGGAGGCAATTGCCTTCTGGAGCATCTGTTGAGCTCCCTGTTTATTGGATTCTGGTATCTTCATAGTTCCCCTTCACCTGGCCTTCTGTAAGAGTCAAGGCATGGTCATCTACTCATGAGTAAATATGCACATGTGGCTCAGTTTCACTTTCCATAGGGCTCATACATATTCCTTGTCAGCTGAGAGTTTGTTGGGGCCTGTATTCATCAGAGCAGTCCAATTATGGTGACACTGAGTTCTCTTTAGCCTGCCCTTCAATGTGAACCAAGGCACATTTGGTTACTAGTTCCAATAGGCTGCTGCCTGATTTATAAATACCAAGGGGTGTGGTTATAATGGCAATAGAGTAGCAGTGTTCCTCCCTAAGTAGCAGCTTGTTTAAACCCTTAATGCACACAGCCTTATCTGCCTTGCCAGTTCTGTGACCCAACAAAAATTGGGTCGTGAGCCACTGGTGGGTTCTGTCCCACAGTTTGGGAAACCTCTGCCTTAGTCCTTTCCCACTAAACCAGATCCCTCTTTACTTTGGGGTGCTAATTGTCCAGACCACTCCACACATGATACTACTTTACATTCTTCTGTTTATGTTAAAGTGTATTTAGATTGTGTGAGGAGGCAGCCTGGGTGGGGTGCTACTGATGTACAATAAGAGAAGTGCTGATTTGTCTGCACAGTTGTTCATAGCAGTACTAGCTAGAGTTGCCCGCTGACCAGAAAAGGGACAGGAGGAAACAACATGGCCTCATAGCTTGATTCAGCTATGATTTTATAGCAAGGAGATAATTATTATCCAGCGGTCAGGATGAGGTAGGTTTAAAATGCAAGTGAAAGGCAGAAGGTTAGATGAAGACCTTCAAGAATTATGAACATTTCAGAGTTATGCTGATCCTAAGGTTCTATTGAGTCTAGGAAGAGACCAGATCTTTGGCACAACATAAACTTCAATATGTCTTTATTAATTTACAGTTTAATGTTAAATCAGATTACTTTTGAATAGAGACAGTAACTATAACTGTAATGAAAAAAAATTATTTTCCCCCATCCTATTCCTGTACCTTTAAAATGGCAGATGAAGGCAGGTGAAGACATTGGCAGATGAAGGTGATCATGATTATCTCCATGTCATTAAAACCTCTACCATTTGTTGTGGGAGTCCTATTCATTATTATCTATAATAATGAAAGAAGGAAAATTGTAGATTCTCAAGTTGCCTCTGTTAAATGAGAAAGACCTACCTCTCCCTTTCATGTCAGAGTGACTCCCCTGTTCCTTTCCCTAACTACTGTCTGTTTTAGATTATGGGCTTGTGGATGGAATGTCTCTTTCTTATCTATGTAAAGTGATTATATATTTTAAAGAGTTCTGCTTGTTGCCTAACAAGTTTGTATACATGTATACAAGATGCTGGGTGCGTACAAGTTGGGTGTGATCTCCTGGTCAGTCTCATTTTTTTTCAATTTCACTTGTGCTGATAGAAAGAGAGCATCAGACCCTAAAGACCTTTGGATAACAGGAGGTCAAATGTTTGTTCATTTGAGGAGCCCCCCTTTTCTAACCTACTTTTTCTCTGTGTCCGTTTCTCCTTAAGTGCAATTAAGTGCAAGGCACTTGATAAGTTGACTTGCTGAATTGTCTTCCAAGAAGCCTGCCTTTCAGAACTGCTTCTCAATTTCCCTTGCCTTTCTTTCTTCCATGAACTGCCTGAAACTCCCGCCTAGCCCCCAATGATGTGCTTATTAAACACTCTTCACTTTTACACCCCCTTTGGATCAGAAGAGCGCTATGCCTTAGCTAACTAGTCCCACAATCCTTACATCAATCCAAGCCTCAACTACAGCAGATATGGATGGGTAACCTTGGCCATTGGCACACCTGACTGTCAGCCCAACTAGACTCCATCTTCTGTGTCTCATGTGCAGTCAAATTGATAACATTCTTTGTGTTTCTATCCCTTTTGTTTGGTGTGTATGTGCATGAATCTATTTCACCTATAAACCATTAAGGGGGAACGCCTGGAGATTAGTCTCAGGTTTCCAAAATGCATGGGTTCCCTTAACAACCCAATAAGATCTCTAAGCAGCAGGATCATTTGACAACTGTTGCCAAATAGAAACAAGGTTTGCTGAGCTCCACCAATCCACCAACCCCCATCTCAAAGAATTAGTGTATTGATTGTGACTAGTCACACAGTGGAAGAGACATCCTCTCCCACCACAAGGGAGGGAAGTGCACTATAGCCCATTGTATGTGTGTGTGTGTGTGTGTGTGTGTGTGTGTGTGTACACTGCTTTGCATACTTCCAGATTCCTCCTTCCTCCCATTGCGTGCTTATCTCCCCAATAATGATGTATTGTGTTGCATTCCTATCTTTGACTCTTTCAGCCTTGTTTCAAGTCAATCCACTGAGGTGCATCACAAGCCATTGTGCAAAGGTCCCTGCATATGCAGTGAAATTCCCCCAAGTTTGCATGTTACACGTATCTTAGAGCATGCGCAATAGCATGTATAAATAATGTTAGTAGAAGTGCTTATAAGTGACATAGACCAGAATTTAGTTTCTATAGTTGGTGGTCAGTCTGGATAGCATTGCATAGAAAAGAGAAACATGTACTTTCTCATTTTCCTTTAAGACATTTGATAATGTAAGGACATGTGGGAAGTTAGGAAGTTTTTTAAAATATATTCAGCCATTGTGGTTGTGCTCCTGTTATTTCTGGTCACTGTACAGGTGTCCCCTGGTATCTGTGGAAGATGCATTCCTACCCATCTTCTAGACACCAGAAACCATGGAAAAGAGGGAACACAAAATTACTGTGTTGTGAAGCACTCTGGTATCTTCTTAGAAGCTTTTGGAAGTCCTTTCTGGATAGCACCAGGCCAGCAACCCCCTCTACTGGCTTCCACCAGCATCAGAATGGCCCATAGAGGCAACTGGAAGTGACTTGCAGTTAAACCAGAAGTTGCATTTGCAACCTGGTAGTAGCTTCTGGTTGCTTATGTGGGCCATTCTGAGGCCTGCATAGGCCTGTCGTGTGGGTCACCTCTGGGCACAACCCGGAAGGAGCCTCCGGGGTCTCCTAATAAGATATGGTGTCAGCAAAAGGAACATTGTCAAGCCCAGTGCACATGGAGTTGAGACCCATGGTTTGGGAAACACTGACATATAGCCTTCTTTTAAAAGACATTGAAGATACTAGTTTGTGAACGTTTTTTGCTGTTGAAAAGCAGTTTATAAATATAAATATAAGAAGAAGAAGAGTTGCATGGACATAGGAATTTCAACATGTGAATTTTTCCATCATAGTGGTTTGACGATAGATGAAGCAGCAGCTGGGAGAATTTTTCCTTCTATCCAAGGCTGAAAGGTATAGCCACCTTCCCAGGTTTAAACCTAGCAACTGTATAGCTTCATTCACATAGTGTCTTACTGACTATTCTTCCTTAACCCAGTTTTCGCAGTATACCCTTGTGTAATGATTTGCCATAATAACCATCGATAGGAAAGATTTGCTCATCTGACATTCCATTGGCAATTTAATGGGAAGCAACCGACAGAAGAATGTCATTTTGCAGTTCTTGCCTATCCGTATTTTTATGGTTTATTTAAACAGTGCAGCTTATTCCTCATTCCATCACACTCTCGAAAGAGCAAAGCCACTAATAGCTAACTGTGTTTCCCAAGCATTTTGTCTTGTCATGTTCTGACTTGTATATGGTGGATTTAATTAGTTGGTGGTATTTCATTATAGCATCTGAGATATGAGCATAACTAGTTTAGGAAGGATATGTAGGTTGTACTCTGGGAAGACCTGCTATGGACTTTCTGCCTCATTTCCCCTATTACTGATGGACAAAATCTGTTTTAAATTAGCAAAATGCCTCAGGACCCCTTTTCCTGTTAACAACAAGGCTGTATCCAAGTGGTTAGACCTTTGCTGTATCCTTAAGAGTTGTAGTTCGTTCCATTATTTGTATGGTTGAAAGTTGGCCTATTTAGAATTTCTATAGTCTGGTCTTCATGACTAGATTTCCAGCATACTCTGGGAGAAAGCAGGGAAAGGAGGTGCACAGGGACTATATAGCAGTTTTTGTGCCTGGTTGGTCATCCTTGCTAGGTAGAAGTTACAAAATATTGCCCTAGTTTTGGACAGGCTACAATGACTTTACCAACCAGTTTTTTCAACATGAAAATTCCTTGTTGTATACATATTAGAGATACAGAAATCTTGCCAGAGAAGGTGTGGCAATCCTACTGTGCTGACAGACAGAAATTATACAGCCCCTCTAATGCTGTGGAGCCACTTTCATCTGTTCCCATCACCCACAGACCATGTACTGCTCATGCCATTTGTTGCAGATTGAAATTTTTCGGATGTGAAGCTTCTCCTGCCATGGACGGAAAAGCTGAAATGTCTGGATTACTTTGTCTCATAACACTGAAAACACTTGAGCACCATTTATGCTAATGGTAGATTCTCTACAGGTATCTATACTGTGCACACTGTAGCCATGGCACCTTCTGAACTCTTTCTCTGCCACTGTCTCTTCCCTGGTTACTGTGGCCAGCAGGACTTTAATGTTGCCTTACAGCAGTGTTTCTCAAACTGTGGATTGGGACCCATTAAGTGGGTCGCAAGCCAATTTCAGGTGGGTCCCCATTCATTTCAATATTTTATTTTTAATATATTAGACTTGATGCTACCGTGGTATGTAATTGCATTTGGAGAAATTCAAATACAGATTACAAATGCAAATTACAGACCTGTACTTTTAATAAGCTACTATGTACAGAGATGCCTGCGTTGGCTCGGTCATGTCGTGAGAATGGATGATGGCCGGATCCCAAAGGATCTCCCAAAGGATCTCCTCTATGGAGAACTCGTGCAAGGAAAGCGCCCTACAGGTAGACCATAGCTGCGATACAAGGACATCTGCAAGAGGGATCTGAAGGCCTTAGGAGTGGACCTCAACAGGTGGGAAACCCTGGCCTCTGAGCGGCCCGCTTGGAGGCAGGCTGTGCAGCATGGTCTTTCCCAGTTTGAAGAGACACTTGGCCAACAGACTGAGGCAAAGAGGCAAAGAAGGAAGGCCCACAGCCAGGGAGACAGACCAGGGACACACTAGACTTGCTCCCAGTGTGGAAGGGAATGTCACTCCCGAATCGGCCTTTTCAGCCACACTAGACGCTGTGCCAGAACCACCATCCAGAGTGCGATACCATAGTCTTTCGAGACTGAAGGTTGCCAACAACATAATAAAATGTACAGTATATTCTTTTAACAATGATAGTCAATGGGATTTGCTCCTGGGTAAGCGTGGGTAGGATTGCAGCCTAAGATGGTGAAAATTTTTTGTGCTTGATGATGCCACTTCTGGTCATGACATCACTTTTGGTGGGTCCTGACAGGTTCTCATTCTGAAAAGTAGGTCCTGGTGCTATATGTGTGAGAACCACTGCCTTACAGTACATTGGGGAGAGAGGTTCATGAGAGGACTGGTGGAGGAGCTCTGCTGGATATGCAGTGGTTGCATTTTATCTTGATAACTGAGAGTATTTAGAGGTTTCGGCTGTGTCTCCAGGAGGGGACTGCAACCCAAGAATACATTGGCAACCTTATTTTAAAATGTCTGCAGGTATCAGGTTGAATTTCCCAGGTTCAGAGTTATAAGATGAGGATGACTTACGGTAATTTCCAAAATAAATCTGATGAAAAGTTTAATATTAGAAAAGTGTAATATTCCTTTAATATTTACCTATAGTTTATGCTTATTTTGGTCTGTTGGCTATGAATGAAAAGAGAAAGCAGGCATTAGAGACATACGAACAGACACGAGGTACTGTATTTCTGGCACTTCCTTTTATGGCTCTAGGGCCAGGGGTACTACCTTTTTGGCTTTGTTCAGCAGCTGCATGAATTGGCAAAAATGTAACAGATTCTGCTTTCCAATATCTCCACACTGAAGAACATGGCACTTTTTGAACTTCTACTTGCTGTGCAGCTGTTATAATGAACGGGCAAGGCAGATGTTTCTTCCTATACAAATAAGATTCACAGATATATCCAAGATGCTCTGGTTAGTCAACCAAATCCTTGATAATGAAATGAGATATTGCCGACTTATTTTTGAGTGGTCTTGTCCATTTTTCACAATCCCTTCGAGGAGCAGATGTGGTAAAATGTGTGCAGATGTACACACCATCATTAATCAGTGCTGGGCAGAAGGAAGTAGAAAGCACCAAAGAAGACATTTTCTAGAGAACACATCAAGAAATTATGGCAAAAGAATGTACATTTAACTAATCACCTGGGAATTTCTGACGTAATTCCTGATCTTCTGAATGAAAGACTTTTGTGTGAAATTGCACAGGGCAAGTTTCCAGGATCCAATGCCCAGTTTTTGCAACAATATCTTCCTTTCTGCTTTGTCTAATGGCAACATTTTGAACTTACTTTAATGTTAGGCTGTTTTAAAATAATAGACAAAATGTCATGGCACCTTAAAAATCAGGAAATCTACAATCTGGCTCATAGTTAGGTTGCTTAAGCCCCAGTGAAGTCAATGGAATTTGTGTGGCCTAATTGTATGCACAATAGCAGCCAAAGAATTTTTTTAAAATAGACCCACTAATGCTGAACAACTAGATATTGTGTCTCTTGAAAAACAGTTAATCCCTCTGCAGTGTGTTTTAATTTAAGAAGATAAGTCATCTGAAATGCTAAACACTGATCTGAAATGTTATTTTAAAAATGTTTGATATATGTCTGCTAAACTTACAGAAATATGTCTCTAATAATCATCTGGCATAAAAAAATGCAGCTAGGATCTCATTCAATCTAAATCCAAAGCTCACTTGGGAAACAATTAAAAAAATAGATATTAAAACCCAAGAATTCACACTCTTCTGTATTTGTTCTCATTACAATGCACACCTAAGAATTTGGTAATGCTTTCCAGGTGTTTGAAAATAAAAACTGGTTTACATTTGTAGCTAGTTTCGGATTTTAAAGTAAACAAGGTACTTGAATTGAAGGACATGGTTTGTCCATGATATATTCCATCTGGGAATGTTTAATTTTAAACACATCATTAAAAAACAGCCAGTTTAATGTTTTCTAAGAAATTTCCTACCATGGCAAAACATTTGGAGGAAATTTCCTTTTAGTTAGAAACACTAGGGCAATTTTCCCCCCCTTTTTTCAGACCTCTAGTTCAGTGACAGGTACAATGGGGTGAAAACACAGATGTAGTAAGTGGGAATTATCTTTCACAAGGAGCAAAAAAAAGAAAAGGTGAAAACCAAAGGGGGAAAAAATAGCAAGTTTGGGTATGCTGAAGAAAAGAAAATGCAGGAAATCAGAGTTTAATATTTAACCTGTAGTAGCTGTAGATTGCAGGGCAGGATCACTTAACTCCTGAGCATTTTTCTGAACAGAAATCAGGGCCAAACAACATGTTGCATTAACAACCCAATTCTACCTTTTTCTCTGCTATAGCACGCAGCTATGCCAAAACAGGCTGTGCTGCATGCTATTGCGGGGGGGGGGGGGGATATTTTCCATTATAGCTCCATAAACGCCTTGATCACCAATGCCTCCCACTTTCATGTCATGATCACTGTGTGGTGGGAAAGGGTTGAATATCCCCTCCCTGCACATTATGATCCTTGTCCCAATCCAACATGCCGCCATGATAGCTACAATTTAACTGAAAAAGTTTAAACGTATATGGTCAAGCTGTACGTGTATCTCCATATTAGTCTCACGGGAGGGGGGGAGCAGGCACTTCCTCTTCCCCTAGTGGTAAATCAGAAATGTGCCCAGAAGCCCTCCTCTGAGGGCTCCTGGAATAACAGCTTTAAGAAATATAGATTTATCCTATATTTTGACCTTAGATTTTTATAACTCTGTATGTGACTTACACACAGTTACAAAAACCTAGAGTTGAAATGCAGCTGTGGATTTGCAGTGGAGGTGGTCAAGGGTCGATCTCAGGAGCATGCATTTGGCCATTGCCCAACCTGGCTGATCCCAGATGCTATCCATGGTTGTACATGTATGTACTGTTTATATGAAATCTGTGGCTAATGTAAATTTTCCACTGCATTTTCATGTGCATATTCAGTGTATGTGATGCTGTTCATGTGTTTTCTTGTACAAAAGTGATATCTACAAAAGGAAAGTGTCACGTGTTAAGCAGCCTTGATATGACCATCATTTTGAGATGTGGCAAAGCTACCATGGATTGCCATTATGGAAACTGTATGTGTGTTTTGACTGACCCTTGTGAAGGCTCCAACATTGCAAGGTCTCAGCACGACACATGCTAGCTGGAATATGTTCAACCTGTGGGTTCAGCCTGGACCAGTCAGTGAAGCGTCAATCCTGACATATGGCAGAGCATTCATAAGATCAATTATCATGCAAAAATAGCAACTCATAGACTGGTAATTGACTGAAAGTTAACCTGAATCCAAAGCTTGTTTATTTGAATCTGAAGCTGGATAGTAACAAATATCCCAGTCATGCGCCAACTTCACTAGTTTGCACCAGTGCAAAACGACACAAGAGTAACTTTGGGACAAAAAAATAGCTTACAGAGATGGAACTGCCCCTTTGATGTCTAAGGTGGTTAGTCTGAAAGATGATAAAAGTAGAGAGACTTGTGTTTGGTTTTCTACATATTCTGTAAGAAGGCATGAAGACTGACTTCCAGGCACCTGTGAGCCATATGCTTTAAACAGACCTTGTAGCTAGTCTGGGAACTAGCTTTCTCAAATTTCTCTCAGAAGAAAAGCTGCATAGGATCCAGTGTTGTCTGTAGATACAGCACAAAACAATCTGGTTGAGCAGAAATATACAAAGGCTTAAGGCAGTGATCTCAAGCCTGTTTGCATGGAAGTAGGACTCACTGAAATCAATCATAGTTGTCTTATGTAAACCATTTGCTCAAAAGTCAATAAATTCAAAGAGTCTTCAATCTATTGACTAATAGTAAGGGGGCACTGATTCTTCCAATTTTTCAATATCAGTCTTTTAGCTATCATAAGGGTACAGAGAGTCCATTTCCACAGTCCCACTGTCCACTGTTTAGTGACACAGGTAAATAGTTCTCAGCAAATGGCAGTGATAGTTGCAAAAGTGGGAGCATATATCCAAAGAGACGCTCAGGTGGCCTGAGGGTTTACACAGAGGTAAGTATAAATGTTGTATACTTACTTCTGACTTGCCCTTGGGTTCCCCCCCTCCAGTGCTGGATGCAGTGAGCACCTTTCTGTTGCAGCTGCATCAGCCCTGCTGGTGAGGTATAGGATTGGGCTCTAATTGTCCTTAATGTAAAACATGGCATATGATGTCTTTTATTGTGGAAGGCCCATAGCCAGGGAGTCAGACCAGGGACAGACTGCACTTGCTCCTGGTGTGGAAGGGATTGTCACTCCCGGATTGGCCTTTTCAGCCACACTAGACGCTGTGCCAGAACCACCTTTCAGAGCGCGATACCATAGTCTTTCGAGACTGAAGGTTGCCAATAAAAAAAATTGTGGAAATATTACATTTTATAATTTCACTGAATTCCAATTAGATAAGTGCTACTTAAAAACATTTCAATGTATTAGAAGTACAGTATCATGTTGTCTGGTTGCTGGCACCCTGGAGAGGCTCAAGAGTTTTCCACCTACCTGAATGGAAAGCAGATGATTAAATTTAAGTTCAGCTCTCACTGTCACCTTTCTGAACCTTTGACACAGTGCAGCTAACAGGACATGAAAAATGTAACATCCTTCTTCATGTGGGCACCCAGAAAGATTGCTTACATCACTTGCACTTTCCCGTGCTGAGCCAGAGGCTGCTGGATCCGTCCAGGTCTTTAGTGAGGAATGTTATGGTGCTGAGGGACTGAGGGACAAACTGAACATTGCACAAAACATGCAGTGTGGCCCAGTGTGTTTTTGTCTTTGTTCATTAGTTTTTCATTCCATTGACCATTAATGGTGTCTGTCTGCAGACTTGCTGGGTGGGGGGAGGGGCTGGAACGGACTCACGGGGAGGCCAGTGGCTGGGAAGCTCACCAGCATGAAGACAAACTGAGCAGGTACTTGTCTGGGCTTGCCTCCGCTAACACAACGGAGCACTCAGGGGGAACACTTGGGACAGCAGGGAGGAGATGAGATGGGAAGGAGCAAGGCCAGCTGGGGATGAAGCTACAGAAGAACATGCCTGCCTGTAATGAGGAGATTTGGGAGGTGGGAAGGAGCTGAGGGAGGTAAGGGGTAAGGCACCCCCCACAGCCCCTCTGGGAAATGCAGTGCTCCTGCATCCCCAGGGTGGAGGAAACAGGGTCCTCTACTCCCTTCCATCCTCAGCTCTGGGATGGTACTAAGGATTTTTCTTTCTGTCTCACAATGGTTTACTGCCCCTGCAACTGCTCAGTCCTAAAGGAGATGCACTCCCTCAGCAGTGTGTACTTCTTGCTGCAGTATCTTGGGGCTGCAATACTCCCTGCAAGCAATACAGTGGATCCAGTCTGCCCCTACCAACCTCTTCCACCATGCTATGCCCCTCCCCTCCCTGACACAACTCCTGTGCAAGGAAGTATGTTCAAAAAATGCTTTGTTAGAGGTGGGCATGGAAATACATTGAGGGAAAACTGAGCAAATGGATGGTGAGATTTTTTTCCACCTGGGTTGGTGAGGAGATTTCTACGTTGGCATCCTTCAGTCTCGGAAGACTATGGTGTCACGCTCTGAATGGTGGTTCTGGAACAAAGTGTCCTCTCCAGTGCGAGAAGCCTGGGTAAAGTAGGTATGGAGGATAGGCTGTTACCCATGCAGCAAATCCTCCCTTTCCACGTCGCTGAAATGGTCCAATGGAAAATTGGATTTCTGGGGATTTCTATGATGAGTAGACATCCTACTTGTGATTTATGACCTCTGAACATCATATACAAACACATGAAACGGCCTTACCAAGTCAGACTGTGGTCCATTTAGCTTGGTAGTTTCTACTTTGACTGGTGATGGCTCACCAAGCTTCCAGGCAGGAGTCTTTCTCAGCCCTATCTGGAGATCCCAGGGACTGAACCTGCAATCCTCTGTATGCAAAGCATGAACTCTACCACCCTTCATAGGAAAGGCTGTCCTCTGTTTCTCCCACCTATGTTTATATCTCTCTGATGACCATTCCTTTTATGTGCACTATGTGTTACGATTTCTCCTACTCTCCCTAATGCTCCTCTAGCACCCAATGCTCCCTAAATCTGCTTTGATATTTTCCCCTTCCTCCCCCATCCAGGCTTTCCCCCCTCACTCCTGGTCCAATTATAGTGCCCGCCATCTTCCACTACGTAGCTACACTGAAAGAGAGTAGGCTGCGTGCAATGATGGGGGGTGGGCAATTTAATGTCCAGCAAGAGGCAAGTAAAAGTATCTTTTACTTATTTCCTCATAGGTGTCTATGCCTGGACTCCAATAGGCTGCCTGGTTACCAATGGGTCTCCTTTGACCTACACCAGTTATTTTGCTGGCATAAGTCAGGAAAGAGTTGGCTCAGACTGGAAAATGCGGATAATTTTCTGGTGTTTCTGTTACCACTGAGATCCACCCCTCCAAACCACCATTTGCCCTTTTCCCCCCAGGAGCAAACCTCTCCTCCCTGCCCATAGCCCACCCCTGTCACCATCTTACCTGCTCTGGTGAAGTTTGGGTCTGTCAGTGGCAGGTGCATGGAGCTGTGGGCTGTTTGCAGCAATGTGTATGGCAACAGCACACCATTTACGGCACTGTTGGGGCCTTTATTATTATTATTATTATTATTATTATTATTATTATTATTATTATTATTATTAACAGTATTTATATACCGCTTTTCAACTAAAAGTTCACAAAGCGGTTTACAGAGAAAAATCAAATAACTAAATGGCTCTGGCTTTACAATGGCAGAACGCAAGATCCACTGTTGAAAAGGCATCATGTTGGCATCCTTCAGTCTCGGAAGACTATGGTGTCACGCTCTGAATGGTGGTTCTGGAACAGAGTGTCCTCTCCAGTGCGCGAAGCCTGGGTAAAGTAGGTATGGAGGATAGGCTGTTACCCATGCAGCAAATCCCCCCTCTCCACGTTGCTGAAATGGTCCAATGGAAAGGCAGAGGCCAATACGGTTGGTTTCAGCGGCGTTGCAGGAGTTGCCAGAACGTGACTGTGTTCAGCCATGAACTGCCTCAGGGACTCCGGCTCCTGATTTTGCCTCGAGGTTGACTCCTGAAGCCTTTTCCATAACTGGATGTAGCCACAAGGCAGTGGAGGTTTGGGATCAGAGTTTTCCTTTTCTCAGATGAGCTGCCTTCCCAGGCTGACGAGTCCCATCTAACCGGTTGCTGTTTAGTCGCCTCTTACGACAAGTACAGCCAAACTGAGGGCCTATTCTTATCCCCAGCCCCCAGGGGAAGGCATCATAGGTGTGGGTTATCACTCTCTCCTATCTCTGAACTCCTTTGTACCCAATTTCTCTTTTACCAGCCCTTTGTTTCCATAATCCAGGGTTGCCAGGTCACAGGGTCTACCATCAAGTTTCCAAATTTTAGCTATTTTTCCCCAGTGGGGAGGCGTACAGTGTCAGGTTGAGGAGTCAGAATCAAAAGAGCAAGTGATAGTCTGCTAAACTGGCAGTGTTTTGCCATTCACTCTGCCCTCTCCTGTGGCATTTTACATCCTACACACAGTATCAGACACACACCATTGACACAGAACACCAAAAACCTCCTTCCCCATGCACCAGGCTCCACCTCCTGTACAACCAGATCTGAATTTCAGGAGACCTGGCTGGGACTCCTATCATCACCCTTCAGCTTTTGATCTTTCTTTGCTTTGATTGCTTTTTGAATACCAATATGTTTCAGAACGTGTGGGGGGACGGGAAGGGACTGTTTCTTTAATAGAAAACTGTACAGAAAGGCACATAGACAATACCCAAATCCATGCTTTGATATTTGTCAGCCATAGATTGTCAATAACTTGTGTGCAAGAAGCGCACATGACAGCTGGTTCTCTTGCTGGTCGCTGTGCCTTCTTCATTTCCATTGGCTTCTGAGTTGACGAGTTTATTCATAAACAGTAACATGATAGCCTTTAGGGGACGGTTCATTCATTTCAATCTCTCTTCACCATTTTACACAAGGTGGATGCCGCTCCACTGAAAAAGCTATCTGATATCTCTCAATTATTCAGAGGCTATTTAGAAGCTAAACAAAAATTCCTCAACTGTTAAATTATTAACTGAAGTATATTTTTTTGTGGCTAAAAGGACAGCATGGTTAGAGATGTGTTTTAAAAAGACCATGGATCTTCTTGCTCAAGTTGCTTCTTGGGATGATTCTTCCTTAGGTTTTGTCCTTTCAAGAAAAAATCTGTGCCTGGGCACAACTGCTCTGGTCTGCATCACGTCTTCAGCCAACAGGTCAGGACCCATAAGTGGCTTGTGCCAGGGCCCCTGAGGTGGGTTGCACCAGAACACCAACACTCCTATCTGTTTTGCTTTCATTGTTCCTGTTTCTTTTCAAAAGGAAACAGAGGCAGAAACACAAATAATACATTATGTTAATAAGGGGCAACAGGAGCCCTTTTTCTTTGGCAAATATTTATTTACTTAGCTAGAATATGGTTATAAGCTGTTTTTAAATAAAAATGTTCTTAAATGGGTCACCTGGCAAAGGAAGAGATCATTCTCTGCCCTGAAAGGGCTCACAATCTAAAAAGAGGCACAATGAAGGAAGGGGATGGAAGTAGGAACAGAATTAACAAGGGAAAAATATGTGGTTAATTCATGTACATCAGTGTGGTTATAGTTTGATGTGAGAACTTCACAAAGTGTCAATCCTCTCAGGAAGAGGCTTGATGGTGTTGCCCTCCTCTCTCACTAATGCCACTGGGTGGCTGTGTTGTGGCAAAATAGCTGATGCATATCCAAATAATCCTGTGTCAAGAAATCAGGCCCAGGAGGGAGGATAAGGTATGGCGGAAATCTTTGGTGATGTTCACACTCCCTCCCAGGCCTGATCCACCTCTCTTCTTGCTCTCTCCCCACCTGTTACACCCCCTCCCCACCTCCATTTCACTCTCACCCCACCCCTCTGCCAGCCTGCAGAAAACTTACTTTCTTCTTTGACTAGTGCCAGCAGGCTGGCACAGGCCTTTGTGCCAGCACCACAGGCCTCCAAGCTGCTGCAATGTGCCTTATGACATGTTTGTGACAGTGTATGTGCATGTCTTGCTGGCAGAAGCCAGTACAGGATTGTGCCGAAAATTAGTCATTTGGGGGGAAAAAACCCTCTTTTAAAAAATTACCCTTCAGTTCTATTTTTGCACCAGTACCTGAGCTTATTCTAAAGATTTGAAGTAATTCCATATTCTATGGATTTGAAGTATGGATTTGAAGTAAATCCATATTCTAAAGATTTGAAGTAATTAAAGAATTATTAATTATTCAAAACATTTCAGTAAATGCTCCTTTAGTGAATTATAGTGCATATGCAAAGGTGATGCTTTTGTATGTTGGAGATTCAATGAGGAAGTTACCCTATGATTTTAAAAGGTTAATAGCAACTGCGGAGTCTCTGATTATGAACATGGTACTTGGAGGAGGTAAATCACCCCCCCCCCAGCCTCCACTTGCCCCATAGGGGCAAATACATAGGTACCATTCTCCTTCCACTTGTCCCCTACCCTGAAAGTGTTTTTTTCTTCTAACAGTTCCAAATAATACAATTATTACTCCCTCTCCACGGACTGGAATGGTGATTCGCCTCAATCCAAATGTGTCCTGTAAACCACAAATCCAAAGTTCATCAGCTGGAGGTTTTCCTATCTGAACTAAAATTTTGTATACAGGCCACTCGGGCACAAATCTAGTCCACACAGGCATGTGGAGAAATGTCAGAGGAAGAACATGAACAACAGGCTCACAGTGTGGTTCTAAGAAAGTCTGCATGAACTCCAGGTAATAAAGCATAGCTTCATTCAATCATATGACTGGCTTGTATGCAGCAGGAAGAGCTTACCATCATGAATATGAGCT
Organism: Tiliqua scincoides; assembly: GCF_035046505.1. NCBI lineage: Eukaryota > Metazoa > Chordata > Lepidosauria > Squamata > Scincidae > Tiliqua > Tiliqua scincoides. The sequence goes on along the minus strand of NC_089821.1, from coordinate 183,297,605 downwards.
CTCATCATTATTAACAGTAAAAACACACAGTGCATTTAAAGTACTGTTGTCTAACTGGTTTTTTTTTTGTTTTTTTTTAAAAGCTAAGCAAATCAGTTATTTGGCACAGGTATCATAAATAATTTTTTTTAAAAAATAGAAACAGATATAGGAACTGCCAACCTGTGGTTTTTCATTTTCCCCACATATCTTCTATACAACATATTGTGGAATAGTGGAAGCATTGCATTCTCTGCTTACCAACTGAAAAAACCTTCCCTCGCTTACCTTTGACACACCTGTTCTACACACTTTGTTACCACCTACTCCATCCCCATCTCCTCTTTCATGGCAACATTCTTGCAACTTATTTGCTACAGTCATTTTCTCTTTGCTATTCTTTCCCATATCGGACTGTTTTAAGCATTTGGTTTATGTAAAATCTAACCTTAAAATCTCAGATTTTTTCCCTGACCTGGTCTGATACGGTGGAGATAATATTGGAAGACTCAGGTCTGTATCCTTTGTTGGATGCTTGAGTTGGACAAAATTCCTCTTAATCTTACTACTATTGAAAAGGTCTTTGGATTTTTCTCTAGATTGCCTTAAACTTCTCACAATCAGTGTCTGTTGCGGAGTAATTGGGAAAATTGGTGGTCTTGAACCACTGACAAAAATTGGCGGGGAGCCATTGGGTTGTTGATGTGATAGTCCCATCCATGAGATCTTTTTAGGGAGTGGATCCCTTAGGGAAACTTGCCTCAGCCTTGGTAAAGGTGAGAACTGCAGTGTTTCTGTCCTCAAGATAGTAGAGCTATCTTTTTCTTGCAAATGCCACATTGGACCTGGAAGGTTCTCATCCATGGCTTTCAGAAGATCTTTAACTCTTGTGTCTGCAAAAGTCACAGGATTTTGATCCACAACTCGGTTTTCAATGGCTGACCTTGGTGTTAGTCTACTTGTACATGACATGGAGAAACTTTGAGCCTGATGGGTCGCGGAATATGCTGGGTTATTTCCTAAGGCACAAGGTGGTCTCTCAGATAAATATTCTTTTCTCGTTTCTGTAAAATCTTCCACATTTTCTTGCGGATCCAGTTGGGTCTGATTTAGTGGCTCACACGAACAAAAATTATTTGGAGATCTAGGCGGCTCAAAGTGAACCAATTCTCTGTCTGCAAATTTCGAAACTAAACAGAATATAGAGTATTTGAAATCAGTTTATGCAGAAATAATACTTACAGTACAAATAAGAGATAAAAATATTTATTTAAATATATTTTATGTATATATCTCACCTTTCCATTACCAGTTAGAAGGTGCTGAACTTATTTCTACACTGTGACCAAAGACCAAATCACACAGCCTGATTCTATTTGGGATTGGGTCAGTGCATATGGGGATTTATGACAGCAGAAAAGAGTTCTGCGGTTGAAAAATGGCTTTTGGCAGCATAGACAAGTGTACCACTGGTAGCCATTTTGAGGACACTGCTGTAACCGATGACAGCATGGGAGGCCTGCCACTGGACCAGCACAGATAAGTGTGATGGCAGCAGGGGGCAGAACGGGGTGGAAAGTGGACCAGGGTGGTATTGGTGTCTCTTGTGCGCGCCAATCCATCTCCCATCCATCTCCCTTACCACTGCCAGTACATGCCTTGGACTTATGCAGGTGTAGATCTGAGGGGATCCATGGCAGCAGTGGAGGCTTTTCCCAGGCTTTCACTTACCTCAAGGAAACCTTTCTGACCACCACCACTACCACCACCCCCTGCCCTGCAGATACAGGACAGCATGCATGCCATTGGTGTGACTGCACTGGTGGGAGGAGAATTTGGGTAGAATTGAGCTGTACGTTTCCTTATGTTTTTTCCCTTGGAAACAGGAGCAATGGGAGTCCAATCTAGATAAGGACCATGGTGCAAAGGGAGGATTTAACCCATTCCCCTTACGCCATGGTCCCAGTGAAGATTATCACCTGAAGCTGCTATTTTTATGGGGAGGGAAACTATGGCTGCAATCCTAACCAAACGTTCCTGGGAGTAAATCCCATTGAACACAATAGGACTTACTTCTGAGTAGACCTGCTTAGGATTGTGCCCTTTGTTTCTCACTGGAGAAATAGTAGCTTTGGAAAGCTTTCATCAGGACTGTGGTGTGGAAGGAAACAGCAAAAAATATGCTCCCCCTTTGCCAGGGTTTCAGTATTCATCTTCCTCCCTCCCTTAACTTTTATTTAAGCAAAAAAGGAAAGGTAAATAACACAGGCATTCAGAACGATCATAAGATTTTGCAAAGGGACTTCCAAAATGAAAATGGAAAGTAAAAAACTGACCCACTTTCCAGCAAAGTGCTGATCATGATGCTGGTACACGGAATTTTCCAGATGGTGCTGGTACCATCAGGGCTACCTTTTTTGGCATTATGTGATGTTGCAGGTATCAGTGTTACATCACTGTTATATCAGGTATCATACCACATGCAAACTGCTACTGATTTCAAGAACACAATTAAACAAGGAGAGTTGGTTGACTATATACATGATCAGACACAGCAAATTGTGTAAGCATTCATTACTATTTCACAATTACAAGTTGGAAGGTGTCATTTTAAGATTGTTAAAAAAATCACCCTGTTTATTATAAGATAAATTTGTTGTATTTTTCTGACTCTATTGTACTGTAGTCTGCATTTCATAAAAAACTTAGCAGAGTCATCACTACAAGACAACCAGCTTGTTTCTTTGTTCATGTAAAACAAAAAATTACATAAAAGCAGCTTACTTTGCCGTACAGAAAATAGGCAGGCTCTTGTTATGTGATAAAGATTTGGTGCATATAAAACACAGTGCATGCCCCTTTAAGATACTTAAAAGCAGCCTGATCCTTTTTTTTTCATTTCCACATCTAATTTTTTTTAAAGGATATGTTCTAAATTGTATATGCATATACCTTTCACACTTTGCAGGAGGCTCATGGATTTCATCCTTAGGTAGAACTATAAGGCTGAAATCCTATCCACACTTTCCTGAAGGTAAGCCCCATCGAACACAATAGGACTTACTTCTGAGTAGACATGCACAGGCTTGTGCTCTAGGTCACATCATTTCTGTCTTAATTGTAGACAAGCAATGAAAATAAAAAATGAAAAGTACTTCCTATTTCTGGCACTGATCTGCTTTTCCCAACAATCAGCAAACACAGAACTGAGCACAAAATGTAATGTGAGCTTATCAGGTCCTTTTTTTTTTTTTTTTAAATCAAAGTCCTGCTTACTTCAGCTATTATAAATTTATAACATTCTCAGATGATCAAGGCAGGCAATACATGTTACCTTCTGGGAAGATTTCTTGGTTTTCCAGAGTAATGGCAATTTCATCTTCCTGGATAGCATACGGCATTTCTGAGTTCAGCATTGAAGGATATACTTTACTCTCACCGCTTTTCAGGCTTTCTGCTGTAACCCTTTCTGTCTTTTGGGAAGCTGGAATATCTGCATCTTGGTTTAAGTTTCTAGGAGGCCTGCCATCAAGCTTTTCTGGTATACTTTCCTTCTGCAAACATATCAGTCTCAGGTATTAAAACCATAAAGAAAAAGGAAGCTCCAATCATCAGAAACTGAAATGGGGTAAGTAAGTTCATTGAGCTAAGTCTGATTCTGTAAAGACTGGAATTGTGATTGGAAAGAGAATGGAAATGGATAGTCACATTTTTGTAGTTAATGATCTATAACTAGTAGCATAACAACCAGGGTTGTTATATGCAGTTCTTGGTCTCCAAACATATTTGGTATCTATTAGTTGCACCATATCTTTATATTCAATCCTCAGAACTATGTTTTATGTTACTTACAGCACTATCTTATGCATGTCTACTCTGAAGGAAGTCCCAATGTGTTCAATTAGACTTACTTCCAGGAAGGTGTGTATAGGACTGCAGCCTTATACAGCCTTCATGCTGTATAAGCCTTATACATGCTTCATACAGCCTTATATGCAGCCTTCAAAAACTTTCCATTTTTCCCCCCAAAATTCTAAGAGTTGATCATAAGGACATACGTCTCCATACACTTTTGACTGCTTTGTAGGAGGCATTACTTTACTGCTACTGTAATACAATTTTCTTTTTGTTTCATTGGGTTTCTTTTATTGTAAGTTGTGTTGTGCCAGAAATTACAAAAAAAGCAGAATAAGCCTCTTTTAAATAATGAATAAATAATGAAAATAGTAGAACCAGCACTCAAAGCTATCATACAGTGCAGAAATGGGCAGAGAGAGGGCCTAAAGGCAGAGCCTTGGTAAGGGATGCCTTAGCTCTCCATCTTTCTCAAAGGGTTTCAGACTCTGTGATGCTGGTTTTGTTAGCAAAAGATTTGCACGCCTAGTATTTGACATTCACCAGAATGTGGCTGGAAGGACCTGGAGCCTAACGTTGTGGAATGGAGCTCCGCAAATTGCCTTCCATCAGATGTTACTCTAAGGGCACAATCCTAACCCCTTATGTCAGTGCTTTCCAGCACTGACATAAGGCCAATGCAGCTCCGAGGTAAGGGAACAAACGTTCTCTTACTTTGAGGTGGCCTCTGTGAGTGACACCCAACTGCAGGATGCAGCACATCTCCCATTGGCACCGCTATGCCAGTGCTGGAAAGCACTGACATAAGGGGTTAGGATTGCGCCCTAAGTGAGGAGCACAATCCAGCAAAAGTCAGTTGTGATTAAGTCATACTGAAAGCAACCTAACTAACTCAAAGCCCACCAAATTCATACCCTCTAGATCTAGTTGCACTCAGTCCTTGGGTCCCAGTCCTTGGGTCTCAGGCTACAATTATATACACACTTTCCTGAGAGTAAGCTCTACTGAACACAGTGGGTCTTCCTTCTGCATAGACTGGCTTAGGGTTGCACTGTCAGAGTGTTGTTAAAGACATACGGTAGCTCTATGCAGCCTTTCCTAGAAGTAAGACTCATTTCACACAGTGGAACATACATCTGCGTAAATATGCACCATTCTCTGCTATAAAGATTGGATCTACATTCCACTGAAAGTAATGGAAGAAATTTGTATCAGCTTAAAGTTTAGCATATCAGATGATTGCCCTTGAAATAATGTTTGCAGTAGTGAAGAAGGGTGTCTGAAAAAGGGCCATCTAACTTTGAAAGCATGGGTAAATCTTGTGTTTGGGATTCTCACAGTATTTGTTTGTTAATTTACCATAAGCCCTTATGGCAGGGGCAACCCAGAACAGGATCACGGTGTGGTGGGGGAGACAAAAATGTGGGGTTACTTTTTACTTCCATACTGTTTGCTTGCTGAAAATGCCCACTGAGACTGCTGTTTTCACCCCAAAGCTGCAATCTGCTGCAAGACATGGGGAATCCTAAACACAGAATTCACCAGCACCTCTCAAGTGACCATTAAAGGAATTGAAATCTGTCACACAGTTATTTTCTAATAGCACAGGCCAACACACATTTTGCTTCCTTAAATGTTACACCAATTCCTGGGTATATTTAGGGTGCTGATTCCAAAAATGGCATCCGTTTTGCCCTATCACATCTAGTTTTGGAGACATGGCATAGCCTCTTTAGTGAATGGTTCAAGCAGCTTCTTCATGAGGAAGCCTTCACTAATGAGGCTATGCTGTGTCTCCAAAACTAGATGTGATAGGGCAAAACGGATGCCATTTTTAGAATCAGCACCCCAAATTCATATCAAACCACCATAAAGTTTGGGAAAAACTTTTCTGACCCTCAGTTTTGTAGGCCTGTGTAGTTAATAATATTTTGAGCACTGAGACTAGTGGGGTGCAATACAAAACTTTGATAGTCACTGTTTTTGTAGCAAAAGTTTTTCCTTGTTGGGCAAATATATTGAAATCTCTCTTCATTTATAGACATTTATAAGCCATTTATAGGCCACCTGACTCTCCCAGTGGTTGACTGTATCTTGCAACTAAATGAAGTTCAGTTACTGAGGCTTCCCATACCTGAAACCCTTCTGGGTTAACCCGTCCCTCCCAAATATTTGCAAAACACACAAAAATGCAACAATCTGAGTTATCTTCAAGGAATTTATGTGAAGAGAAAACAATTTGTGTAAGTTAGAAAAATACCTCACTCAACCCACACTCCATCAACAGGGAGTATGAGATGACAGCACTGTTTTAGCCAACACAATCAAAGTGTCTCCCAGGATTTTACACACTTCTGGTTAAGAAAACAAATTTTCATCTTAGATTTTGCAAACTGTCAGCTTATATACAGTACATCAGAAAACTTGCCATGGCTAGCTTTTTATTGCCAGGCCTCTTAAGAGCTAATTGGTTAAGCACCTGGGCAGGAAGCTTTTTGGCAGCAACACTATTTCTGCAAGGCTTAACTATAAAGTTTTGGATGGCAAATTGTAATCATTAGTCTTCCCTTTCTACAACAAAACACATAAAATGCAAACAGGTTGCTTGGAGAAATCACAGTGCGTAAAAGGACAGAGCATGTTTAATGCTTATCCAATAATTTATGGCTCAAGCCCGATCATGGAAAAATGGCCTCAGTTGCCTGCAGTCATTTAGAAGCCAAATTTCCAGTAGGCTTTCTGACCAAACATCATTGCCATGCCTAAAACAAAATCTTTTGTGACCAGCTGTTTGCAGTCAGGATTTTAAAAAGTGAGAAGTTAAACTTTAATACATTGGACCTTTAGGGTCTTTCCAAATTTTATTAGACAACTAAAAACACAGTTATGACTTAGCTGAAGAGCGGGAATCAAATATCTTTCCCCACGTCTGTTGTGGGAAATCACATTTTCTCAACAGCCAAACGGTCATTTCTTGGCACTGAGAAAAATGTGACCCTGCCTTACCAGCACATCTATTATAGTCTGCAGTGCTGTGTGGAGTATGATTCATTTGCTAATATACTTATCACTAGTTATGGGAGTGTGATGGGCAGCTAGCACCAGTGACATCAGTGGTGATGAGTAACACCTCTCCCCTGCCATGACTGCATCATTTTATGAACCTTTAAAGGAAAATCTTGTTTACTTATGAACTTTTTAAAAACTTTGGCATATTATTAAGTATATTTAATTACCACTTTTCAACCCCCAAAAAGCTTGCAAAACCATTGACACAGCAAAATAAATCAATACATGTTTACTTGTCCACAAGGGCTCACTACCTAAAAAGATGCTGAAGAAACACTGGCAAGCAGCCATTGGAAAAGATATGGTGCCGGCATGAACAGGGACAATTGCTCTTCTCCTGCCAATTATTGGAAGAACACCAACTTGAAATCTTGCCTAATTGCCAGAGATACAAATACTCAGAGCTGGCCTATCCACGAGGCTTGCTGATGTGAGTTGCATCAGTGGCAGATTGTGAGGGGTCTGAGGGTTCAATGGATTCAGGGTGCCTTTCACCCCAACTCTGTCGCTGCATCTCTCCAACCCACTGCCAATGCAAGCCTCAATTATCTGTTTCCTGCACACTTAAACGAGAAACAGAACATTCCTGTCCTTACTGTGTTCCTTGTGCGCTGTTGTCAAACCCATACATGAAACCATAAGTCACACACTTCTGTGTTTGATTTCAGCACACAATGATAAGGGTTTTTGGGAGGGTTTTTGTAGCATAGTGGTAGTAGACCCAAGATGGCGGTGTTCCAAGTTCTACTCAGGTGCCCAAAATCTAGACATTTATTAAATTGTGGGCCCAATCCTATCCAACTTTCCAGTGCCAACAGGGCATGTGCTGCATCCTGAGGTGATGCATGTGAGAAGGAGAGGAGGAAGAAATAAATGTTAAGGACCACATCCCCTGTAAGAACCATAGAGGGGCAGAAGAAGAGGTCTCAGGTGACTGGACATTGCACTGCCCTCCAGAGTCCTGCAGGTAGTATTGCATAAAAATTTCAACATCCTCAAGGTAAGGGAACATTTGTTCCCTTACCTTGGGGCTGCATTGGTGCTGCAAAGTTGGATAGGATTGGGCCCTGTGTTTTATTCTATCAGTTTGTCTATACTGTGATACAAATGTAAGGAGATGAATAGTGTCCTATGTTATCCTGGTCTGACTTTTTCTGGAGGGTTTTGTTAACCCTTTTTTAAACATCCATTAATTCTGAGAACCACAGTTATAAAATTGTGCTTGCTCTTTGATGACTATGGAAGGAAAATACAGTAGAACCTCTTTAAGTTGACCACCCAAGGGACTGAAGGAATTGGTCAACATAGGGAGTTGGTCAACATATGGAAAAATATGTAATACTGTACTTATAATATTTTATTACAGATATACCTAAATATATACAGTGAAGATATAGAAAAAATGCATTCAGAATTACATACATACAGTACATATACTGTATGTGAATTATTGTTCTTTTTTAAAAAAAGAGTCAATCCTGGTTAGCTTCTTCGTTGTTGTGTAAAGATAAGAAGAGAATGCACTATCAATGCTGGCTATCCCATTCAACATGCCTGGACATTTATTCAAGCCATATGACTTCAACTGTTTTATCAGATGCCCAACATCCAATTAATATTAATATTAATAACATCCACCTAATATTATAATGCCATTGTACAAATCTATGGTAAGGCCACACCTGGACTATTGTGTCCAGTTCTGGTCGCCACATCTCAGAAAGGACATAGTGGAAACGGAAAAGGTGCAAAAGAGAGTGACTAAGATGATTACTGGGCTGGGCCACCTTCCTTATGAGGAAAGGCTACGGCGTTTAGGCCTCTTCAGCCTAGAAAAGAGACGCCTGAGGGGGGACATGATTGAGACATACAAAATTATGCAGGGGATGGACAGAGTGGATAGAGAGATGCTCTTTACACTCTCACGTAACACCAGAACCAGGGGACATCCACTAAAATTGAGTGTTGGGAGAGTTAGAACAGACAAAAGAAAATATTTCTTTACTCGGCGTGTGATTGGTCTGTGGAACTCCTTGCCACAAGATGTGGTGATGGCATCTGGCCTAGATGCCTTTAAATGGGGATTGGACAATTTTCTGGAGGAAAAATCCATTACAGGTTACAAGCCATGATGTGTATGTGCAACCTCCTGATTTAAGAAATGGGCTATGTCAGATGCAAGGGAGGGCACCAGGATGCAGTTGTCTCTTGTTGTCTGGTGTGGTCCCTGGGGCATCTGGTTGGCCACTGTGAGATACAGTTAGCTGTACTAGATGGGCCTATGGCCTGATCCAGCGGGGCTGTTCTTATGTTCTTAGGGCTGCAGAAGTGAGGACTCAGCCTCCCCTGTGATCACGCAACCTCTCAGAAAGTGGATGGAGCATGCACACAATCACAGAGGAGGCAGAAGCTATATTCCTTGGAGTATGACAGGTGAGGCTCTGCCTCCCCTGACAGCATGTTCCTGCTGCACATCCAAAGTCACTGTTTAAGAAATCTGTTTCACACATGCTTGATCATCTTTCAACTCATCTAATGGCTTATCACTCAGTTCTTTCAGTTGAATGTGTGAATTGCCCTTGGAAAAGTGCAAAAAGTTTGAGGCAGGAACTGCCCAACCTGATCCACTGCCTGCTGTAGCTCCTGACCTGCCACCTCTGGTGCCATCCGCCCCCCCCCCCCGCAAAAAGGAACAAACAAAAGCCATTTACTTCTCTCCTTCCCATGGAACCCTTCCTAACAAAAGAGGAAATGCAGGTAATGCTGGGAATTCACAGCATACACCACACTTTCTGTTTTATTTAAAGCAGGGGTGTCCAAACTTTTTGGCAGGAGGGCCACATCATCTCTCTGATATTGTGTCGGGGGCTGGGGAAAAAAGAATTAATTTACATTTCAAATTTGAATAAATTTACAAAAATGAATATATTAGAGATGGAACATATAAATAAATGAAGGTCTTGCAAAAACTCAAGGCTTATAAAAGGCCTTGCACAAAGCAAGGTCAGCTTTTCCTTTGCTGCCGCATCACAGATATGAAAGAGCAAGCAGTGGAGGGAGCCCTCGTCCCACAGCTCACGCGAGAGGTCGAACAGTTGGCTGTCACACTGAGAGCAGTTGCATCAGGCCAGTGCAGGCTCCAGCAAGGAGACTCACTGGAGACTGGGGGCTCCTTGATATAATTGGGATTGGGAGCCCTCGAGGACTGCAAGTTGTCCCAGGGCCGGGGTTTGGGCACCCTCAATTTAAAGGGAATGCAAGAAATGAGAGAAGTGAGGAGGTAGAGAAGCAGATTGCTGCCGTCTGTATCTGAAGAAACCACACAGGCAGTGGTGATCCACTTCGTTGCAACTCACCTTGCTCCTTCCTCACAGAGTCTCTTTAAATTGTGACTGGGTAGCGAATCACATTATTCACTTCCTGCTCACAGAATATGAGCAGGAAACAGGTCAATGTAGCTCTGTCCATGGTAGACTAAACAGAGATTGTAGCAGAATAAGGATGAAGGAACACCCTGCCATTCTCCTACATTCTCAGTGTGAGCCACATCAATTATATCATGGATGAGCCTGCTCTGGTCTGAGGTGATGTGAAATGATATAAATGCCCCGTCTGTGCTGTTTATTAGTGTTCCTAATAAACACTTATTAGGAACAATAATAAATAAAATAAATAAAACACAAATAAGCAATTGTTAGATTTTACACTCACTGGGCAAGGAACATGCATGTGTGAATTTTCCTTTATTATGGGAAATTATACTAATGGACTACCTTTGTATTTTGGGCAAGGAAAAAGTATAAAGAAAAATGGAGTTACGTGGCTTTCTTGAAAAGCCTAAAAGCCAAAGTGAAAGTATTTATGGCAGTGTAAAGGAAGTACAACTTGGTATAATGGATGAAATTCATACGGGAACTGTTTAGAGCTGATATTGGAAAGCTTCGCAGAGAGAAGGACTTTCAGCTTTTTGGTTAGTGTATAAAAGGAGTTGAAAGCACTCGTGATGTTAGAATGTTTTAGTCCTTACTAAGCACTAGTTAAGGGGCCACAGGGAACAGATCTGCCGTACTAGCGATATGGACACGAAAAGGATAGGATAATACAAGGTTTCACTCTTGAGTTTCTCCTGATTCTTTTATATGTTTATATCTGACTCAAATGCAGGTCAAGGGATTCTTAAGTTGTTCTATATCGTCCCCATTGGAGTATTAAGATGCGCCCTGTTTAAATTCATATTGCATTTTATTTTACAATTCAAGTCGGAGCCTAGTGAAAGGATCTGGTTTTCTCCCTTATCCATGTCAGAAAATAAATCTTCATGATTTTTTTAAAGCATTTGATCTCCTTTTATATGGGATGCATAACTGCTAGCCAAGTATTTAGGAAATCCAATGTAGAGAAAAAACTATGACATCACTATAGGAATTTACTGGAAAAGTTTCTGAGTTTATTTGAGGTTTTTCATTATTTATTCAATAGTACTTTGTTATAAATAACTTATTTGTTTGAAATCTTTGAGAGTCTCTAAAATCTCATGGGGCTGACAGCCAAAACATCTAGAAGATAATGCAGAAATGAGATGACCAGTTGCCAAAACGTGAAGACATGGCACTCTGGCAATTCCAAAATCCATTTCAAAAAAATTGCGGTGGCCATATTGACCATGCTTTCAATGAATCCAGTTTTCATTTGGCCTGTACCAAGATGTGTTTGTTATTATTGTTGTCATGCTTGCATTTATGAGCATTACCCGTTTTAGTAATGAAAAAGAGAGTCTGAGTTCTTAGAAGAGCAAGGACTTCTCTTGCATTACAAGTTGCGTCACAAGAGTGATTTCTGGAAGTAATCCTGTGAACCAACATTACGATGTGGAGAACCTCATGTAATTCAGCCTTTTTCTACAGAACTGGGGAGATACCTGAACTGCTTGGGAAAGTTCAAATATGGCAAATTACTATTTCTCAACACTATAGGAATGTATTTAAATTTTGCTCAGAGCCAAAACTCCATGATTCAAATTTATATGAGCCTTCCTCCAAATCTATTCTCTCCATGGATTTAACATTCTAGTGGGTATTTGCAGTCTAAGAAATGTTGGTATTGGTAAAATATTTCCAACCCCATTTATACTCCCAAACTTAGATTTTGGCTTCCTGTCTGCCTAGAGCAAGCTGTTTATGACTGAGCTGTTAGCCTCTTTATAGTGATGGTTACCACTGAAAGAAATGTAAAGATGTCTGAAGTGATTTGGCTCTAAGCAAGTCCTTGCTATAATCCAAGAGTAGTGTTTTGCTTTTAAATTTACCCCATACCTCAGCATTAAAATGTCAGAGCTGAAATTAAACACAAAGTACTGGCCTTTAAATACCACATAGGAGACAAGGACTTTTCTAAATGTAACATTTCAGGTTCCCACAGGAGCCTGGTTCATGTGTTATTATTTTCCCTGCTTGGAGATAGACTCTGTAAGGGGGGGGGGGGGGAGAAACAATAGCACATCTCTGCAGAATCTGAGGCAACCCTTTACTTTCCAAGTAGAAAATGTTCTCATTTAATAAAGATGTTAGTTCACACTACTAGCACTGTGGTTTCTGCCCAAGTTTAAATGTATGCATAATAGGTATAAAGGTGACACTTGTGAAGGAACTGAAATAAATTACTATAATGATTTCCCTTGCAAGAGGGGTGATCATGTTTCTTGAGAACATTCACATGTTACTTTTGTGACCCACCCAGCTTTTCACCCAGCGAGTGTTATAAATTATACACAGTCAAAATCCCCTCACTTGGCTCGTGAAATTGCAGGGGGCTCCTGCATACAAACCACTTGCAAGCCCATAAACAGAGTCCTTGACAGGGCAGGGACACTGGGCTGGGAGGATTCCTGCGGCTTGCCTTGATAGGAATTTGCTTGGAGGCTTGCCTACACTTCCCTCGCTGAGCAATTGGGAGAGGGAAGGGAATGAGTGCACAAGAACAGAGCTGAATTAACCAGGGTGGCAAGTACTAAAAAGCAGGGGCCCAGACCTTTCAGGGAATCGCCATGCCCTGCTCCTTCTCATTTTTTTCCTCCCGTGTACAGCGTGAATTTTGTTGCATTCACTGATATTCCAAGTAATAGTCAGATGTGTGCCAGCAGCAGCCATGAAAGGTCTCATTCCAATTTATGAAGCCATTGATTAATTTGAAGGTGAAGATGGCTGCAGATGTAAACTTTCCTAATGAATAACTGATTTCCTGGCTGCCATTCAATTAACTAAATCCTAATTAATCAATCATATGAGTTTTACTTGATTAGTTGCTTGTTTAAATTTGCAGGCATTTTCATAAGAGCAAAAAATTGTTCTAAGGAAAAAGTATACTCTGTTTTTCTGTGGGGCATGCATGCACTGCACAAGGCATCTTAGAAGGCACGCCCACTTCACTTTCTTACAGAAGGGTGGTGGTTGGCAACCTTCAGTCTCGAAAGACTATGGTATAATAAGCCTACAGCACCTTGTATACCCAGGCGGTCTCCCATCCAAGTACTAACCAGGCCTGACCTTGCTTAGCTTCCGAGATCAGACGAGATCGGGCATGCACAGGCTTTTTTAAAGATGGCACTTGCCATCTGCAGTTTTGAATTAAAACACCTGCATTCAAAGTAATTTTTTAAAATCTGATTAACCCTGGAGTACCTTTTTAGCCTATCAAGATGCTTTTAATCAGTTAACCCATTTTTGCCCAGCCCACAGGTGTACACATTTGGTCCCTGTTGCCAAATAGTCCGTATCCCTGTTAGTCTAACTGTTTGATTGACCAAATGGTTCAGCTGCTTGTTTATAACATACAGTATATATAAGTGACAATGAGCAAAAACAGAATAAAATCACGTACCAATGGATGCAGGTTGCAAAAAACTTCCTTCAGAGAAGAAACTCAGTAAAGTGAAAGCATAGTTATGAATGAGGAATCCATTTCCGACAACAAGTTCACCACATATTTTGCACAGCAGAAGTAAAGGCCCTGTTCTGCCTGATAGAGTCTCTACTAGAAATGAGGCTGACATTGTTCCAAACCTTGCTATTCTAGAAAATTTTCACAGCAGATGCAAGCGGCTGAATTTGAGATTCTTTTTGCATACAAAGTATATGCTCTGTCATTGAGATATAGCCCTCCCCTCATAAAAATAGGATACAAAGTTTCACATGTTATCATTGTGAGGCAGTATGTAGAATTGTGGAGGACCAAAAGGGAAACACAACAGTAATAACAACAAGAACTCATGTAGGAACATGATTACTACAAGAACATAATATGTAGTGCTTCCTAGAGACTGGGGCAAGCAACACATAATACAAGAACTAGCCACTCACAATCCCTAGGCAGGACAGGGACTATTGGAACATACCCTGGGATCAGTGCCCATCAAATCAGCACTATTGGCGCGGCTTCACTATCACTCACTGAATGCAGGACTCTTAGGAGGATCTAGTAATGCCTAGCAATTAAGGAGGCAAAACAAGTTAGCAAGTAGAAGTGCACTGAGTAAAAACTCTTGAAGTCTGGCTTTCCCAGGATCCAAAATATTAAGGAAGTCACATGTTTTCAGAAAGGGCAGCTAAGCTGCAGGCAAAATGTGTTCACTGACTCATTGCCCATTCATTCACATCTCACCTTCACTGTCCTGTGCTCCTTCTGATATTGAATTAATTTCTTCAGCAGCAAGTAGTATGTTGCTGTTACAGAAGAGGGCTTGTTATTGATCAAGACATTAACAACATCTGAAAGGTTGAGCTCCATTGTTTCTCTCATGTAATTCAAAACAACAGGATTCAATTCATCAGGGTGGAGTCTGAAAAAGAAGTGTTTACTCCAATGCTGTAGCAGAAGACAGTGAGCAACAGGCAAACTTCTTTCAGCTCAGTTTGGAACTGGCCTCAGCAAACCAAGCTATCTTTGCAAAATATTAGAAAATAGCTTGATTTAATTTGGTACTCAGATCCCATCATATTTTCAATGATGTCACTAAGAGCCTGATGATGTCCAATTGTTTCCCCCCAAACTCCTCAACACACCAGTTATCCCCTAAAGCCTGTCCCTACTCCAAATTTACCTGGCAATAGTGGGGCAGTGGTGGCAGAACTGAGAAATGCTACTTTCCAGGTTGACTGAGTCCACATTATGGATGCCAGGTGCCCTTGAAACAAAATGTCTTCACACACGTCTCCACCTGGGACACAACTGAGCATGGTCAGGGGGCAGTGAAAGAGGCCTTGGGGCATGTAGTTTACAGAATGCTTGCTTGAAATCTACATTATGGTGTCAGGCACCCTGGAGAAATCCTATTCTGCTGAATATGAAATACAGTATTTCCCATCTTAGAAAAAGCAGGGTAACCCCTTTGCAAACAGAGCTATAAAGGCTGGTCTTACAATGAAACAGTATGAAATACAGCCCAATCCTATCCCCCAGGCTGGTGCCAAAAACAGGTGCACTGTATTGGGGGGGGGGGAGGCAGATTGGAAGACTTCAGAGACGAAAGGGGATCTGCAATGGGTCTCTTCGAACCTGCACTAGGGATTTCACTTTTGGAAGTCTGAGGAAAGGAATAGTGGTTTGAGATTCAGATGAAATAGAAGCAGAAAGAATTTGAGAGTCATGCAGTTCTTTAGGCATCACCTGTTCCCACATGGTTCCCAGGTGTTGGGAAACCTAGCAGGAGCAGGTACCACCAGCCACTCCCAGTTTGGTTGGCTCTTGGTCAAGCTAAGAATGGCTGATGCTCCAACTAAGAGCTGCCGCTTTCAGCCTGAGAGTTCAGCAGACTGGGGGGAGACGACCAGCAAGCCTATGGGGTACCCCTCACCAGCTCAAATCTCTATCTCTGTAGCCTAATTATCACTGATTGGGAAACTCATGTCTGTGCTATACAACTTCAGATGACTCATGTGAAGACTAATGTAATTGAATGGTCTTCCACATGCACAAAAAACCCCAGCATATAGAAAGCTATGGTGTCATGCTCTGGTTTTGCTCTGGAAAACATGCTCTGGAAAACTGGTTTTCTATGTAGAGTGAATGTCTTTTTCAAGCATAGGAGTCATTACCACTTTAATTGGTTTGAATGGCATGTTCTTTCAGTGCTAGTAAAGCAGCTCTGGCAACAGGGTGTGTTTTGTTTTTTCTTATTTTTAAAGTAAGTTGAATGAAATCAAATTGACTTTAAGTCAAGGAAATACTACATGAGATGAAAAGGAATGATGTTTAAGAAGAATTACCCGTTTTTATGTGAAAGCAAATTTGATGGTTTTCTGATATTACTGTCATTCAGCCATTTGTCTTTCATGGCCTCTTTAATGGCAGGTCGTTTAGCTGGATCAGCTTCAAGTAAGGAGTACATGAAATGAACAGCTCCTGTGCAGAAAGTCCAACAAAACATTGTTAACTCTGACTAAGTAATAACTAGGCATTCAAGTCTGTCTTGACCTTAGATGATGTACTTGCTAATTTAACACCAGCAGAAGCCAATGGAAAATGCAGTTTGGCTATCTCTATTTGGGTGTGTGTGTGTGTGATTGCGCATGCATGGTGCACGTGCATGTATGTTTCTAACACTGTAATTCTATATATGCTAAATCAGAATTAAGTGTTCAGTGGGCTTACTCCCTAAGAAGTATGTTCAGAACAGCAGCCTTAATTCCCCCAAAGAAAATCTTTCATGTTAGAAAATTGGCCTGGTTTACCTATCTTAAACATGAACCTGCTCTGAGTTGATTCTGGTGATGAAATTATATTTTTTTCTGACTATTCTTTCTTTTCCTCCTTCTCCTCCTCATGGGATAGTTGGTGTTGCTATGAGTATAGTGAGAGGGAAAGAGATCAATCCACACCTAACAAACACAAAGGATACATCTACCCCCATCCAAGTACCTACCTGTCATGACCATCCAGAGGAGACCAGGGGCCAAATCCTATCCAACTCTCCAACGTTGACGCAGCCATGCCAATGAGGCATGTGCTGCATCCTGTGGTAGGGAGGCAGACAAAGAGGCCTTTTCCAGGTAAGGGAATGTTTGGTCCCTTTCTTCAGGACTGCATTGTGGCTGCACTAGCACTGGAAAATTGGGTAGGATTGGCCCTAGGACTCCTGTTTTGCAGAACAGTTTTGTAGAAGGGGGCTTGGCTTTTTATGAAGGAATGAGAATATTTGCACCCACTGAAACTCTCTGACTCACACAATGTGGAGAGGTGCAAGGGTTCTGTCATCTTTTCAATCTTGTCACCCTAGCGCCTTGATCAGAGATGAGCACCCACCTGATAGACTAGCCACTCTGCATTTTGCTAGAGCAGTGGTTTCCAACCTTTAGGAGGCTGCAGATCACTGAGGCAAAAACTGGAATCACCACGGACCACGTGTGCAACCCCCATCCACCCCCTCCGCATACAAAAAAATACAATTAAATTTGTAATAGATTACAAATAGAAGAGCAGATTTATTAGATTTGTTGTTAATAGAAAAGATCTGTGGGTTGCTACTTCTGTTGCTGGCTGTGGCTGCATGAGGTCCGTTCTTCGCCCTCTCTGCTAGTCTGTAGGGAAGCGTCTCCAGAGTGAGTGCTCCCCCAAAGACTATCAAAGAAGGCAGAGAAAGGACCTCCCACAGCTGCAACTGACAAGTGCTGGCCGCAGCTGTAAACAGTCCACTCTTTGTCCTGGGGGGGGGGGGGGAGGAAGCACTCATTTGGGAGATGCTGGAAGTGATAATTGATCTCTTTTTTTCCTAAGGCCTCATGGACCACTTTTCAGGGCCTTGCAGACAACCTGTGGTTTGGGAACCAGTGCTCTAGAGTAATTACATAATATCCATTAAGTAACCCATAGCATTTCTTTCAAGGAACAAATAAATTCAAACATTGTATTATTCTGTCATGTTTAGCCAGAAAGAAGCTGACTTTTTTGCGGAGAAGAGGCTGATTTTGCAATCTAGACGAGTATTACAGCTGTTGTCATCACCTGAACAAAGTCCAGATGAGAACATAAGAAAAGCCTGTATTTTATAATAGGTGTAGACTGTCAAAGTTTAATTTTTGTAGTGGAATAAGGGCCCAGTCCTATCCAATTTTCCAGCACCGGTACAGCACTGAGGTAGGGGAACAAATGTTCCCATACCTTCATGAGGTCTCTGTGACTGCTTCCCCACATGCAGTGCATGCCCCATTGGCACAGCTGCACCAGCACTGGAAAAGTGGATAGGATTGGGCCCTAAGAAATGTTGTTTGAGATCTCCGCATTTGCCATACAACTTGTAATGGTTTTTTAAATTATTTGTGTGTGTTTGTGTGCTTTCTGTTTGTTTTTAATAAAATTAAAAAGTATTTTTTTAAAAAGAGAGAATATAAGAAGAGCCCTGCCAGATCAAGCCCATCTAGTCCAGCAGCCTGTTACCTACAGCAGTCCACCAGCTGCTTCTGGGAAGCCCATAGGCCTGAGAGAAAGGCATGCCTCTTTCCAAAAGATAAGAACATCCCAAGATAATTTTTGCAAAGGCTTTAACTGGACTGGCTTTAAATTTGTACCTGAAGCTCATATGATGAGCCTTTGTAGGTAGAAAAAAAGAAAGATCCCCTGTGCAAGCACTGACTCATTACTGACCTTGGGGTGGTGCCTGTTCAGCAACACTTTCATGGCAGACTGTAGGCAGGGTGGTTTGCCATTGCCTTTCCCAGTCATATTACCTTTCCCCCAGCAAGCTGGGTAATCATTTTACAGACCTCAGAAGGATGGAAGGCTGAATGTAGGTTGAGTGTTACTTTTGTAGGTAACTTAGGGTGCAATCCTGAGGCGCCCTTGGGCTGGCACATGTCCCTTGCGCTGGCCTAGGAGGGTTGCAAATGTGCCGTAAGGCATATTTGCACCTCCTTGGGAGGGAGCTGGACCAGCGCATGGAGGTGTGCCCGTGGAAGCTGACACAAGCCTCCGAGACAGCTTCCTCGGTGAGGCCTGTGTTGGCCCAACGGGGGCTGGGGTTGGCAGGGGGGAAGCAGCAGGAAGGTGTTCCTGGGCAGGGGGAGGGCAGGTGCTGGGCATCCCCAGGGGTGGGCAGGCAGGGAGCAGGAGGTGGGGCTGGAATCCAGCACTTATGCTGGATCCCAACCCTCGTTCCTGGGGAGTTCGGAGCAGCTTGAAGCTGTTCTGCTCTTGTTCTAAACACAGTGTGGGAATAAGGAATCATGAAGTGCTTTCCAATCCACCCAGTTGACTTAATCCATAATCCAGGTCTCCAAGGGTTGAACCTAGAGCCTTATGACCCATCCTGCTGTTGGGAGCTAGCTAAGGCTGCAGTCCTAACCACAGTTTCCTGAGAGTAAGCCCTATTGAACAAAATAGGACTTACTTCTGAGTAGACCTGGTTAGGATTGTGCCCTTAGTGAGCTACTTGGGATTCGGACCATTAATCGGCATCATAGCTTTCTTCAAGTACAACAGTTAGGATAGGAAACACTGGCACAGCCACTAGGGCCGGTAGGCCTGTTCCAGGACATGCTGTACTGTTTTTGTGTTCTTATTGAGAATTACAGCTCCTTCCTGTTCATTGCTTGATGTGAAATATCAGCTGCTACGACTTGCAGGCTGTAGGAAGAGTCTAGATTTGCCTTGCCTGGCAGACACACTAGAAGTCTGGCCGTTTGCCTTAATTTGGTTAACAGAGCAGCACATTCTGCCTGCTTCAAGCCCCTCCTTCCAGATCCTGCTAAACCTTCCAACCCTAGTTACAGTTTGAGCAACTGACCTCTGGGTCCCTATGCAAAAGAAACACCCCCAGCCCAGGTACAGCTGCCAAAATCTAGTTTTGCCTGGCCCTGACAGCTGTAAAGCTGCAAGGTGACAGCACTCACAATCTCTGTGTTACTCTGTTTGACCTGGGCTTTGCAGTAACATAATAGGTGTAGGGGAGCAGATGCACAGAGCTGTCTTGGCATATTGCTGCACTGTTTTCAACAGAAACGGGTGACCTAACAACGTGTTGGGTTAGCCAGAGTGAGATGTAGTTGGGATTGCAGTGAACTTCAGCCAACCCAGAATAGATGTGTCAGCTGTTTCCAGTAAAGCTAAAAATGGTGCTGAAGGGAAACTGGCCTGTGCCTAAATGGCCGTCCACTTCTTACCATGTTGCACAGTGACTGATACAACTTGTCTCATGCTGCAGAAAGTGCATTCCAAAAGATCCAGCCAAGCACATGATCACAAGTTCATGATGTTGGCTTTGTAGAACCACGTTAATGGGTCCATTGCACACAATTTCCAATTACACACTGAGGTACCTACAGTTGCTTTTTCACCACAGGTGTCCAGGCTTCTCAGCTTGAGTCTGTGACTTTGCAACCAGTCCTGTGACTCAGTTTGACACCATGACAAGCCTGAGTCAATGCCCAAATACATGTGCATAATGGCATCATTTCTGCATTGCAGCCCAGCACACCATTTGCAGTGTTTAATCAAAGCACACCTTCACAAGCCAGGACAGAGCAACAATCAGGCCCTCATTTGCACCAGTTTTGCTACTGAAAATTGCAATTTCTAAACAGGGATGTCACTCACAAATGATGCTGTGCCCATATGTTTTGTACTTAAGAATATGTTATGGGGTTAAATAGGCAGTATCCTTCACTTTTTTATCTATAATTGCACAAAACACACACAGAGAGTCATAATAAGCAGTTTAAGCTACACAGTGACAAGCAAACAACAATAGCTATTACATCAGACTGGTTATGAAGTGTAATCTACAAGGTTTTTCCTAAAACTGATAACCCAATCCTAAACTGTGCTGATGCAATGCGCTGCATGGTCTCCACTGTATCCAGCACAGCTTAGGAGCAGGCTGGAGGACTCAGAATAAGGGAGTAAGGGGATATTTTCCCCTTTACCCCAGCCTGCCCAATGAGGCTACTTGAATCTGCACCAACTAATTAGCAGCCCTGTGTAGGTGCTCAGGCCCAGGAAGGAAGATGGGATACAGCAGAGGCCTGCTTGTCCCCTCCTGGGCCTGATCCACCCCATTCCATCCTCCCCAACCAGAAATGCCCCTCTGCTGCCTGACGCTTCTCTTACCTCTGCAGGTAGCGGATTGTCAGGTTGCAGCAGCATCCTGACAATCGGGACAGCACAGGCCTCCCTGCCAGTGCTGCCTACTTTCCAGGTGCTGCAAATGTGCTTTACAGCATGTTTGCAACACCCTTGGCCAGTGCACGGATTGCTGGGAACCTCTGAATTGCTCTGTGTGACATAACAGTCTACTCTACTGTGAGGCTCCTGGGGCAGGGCCTCTGCTCAGCCTGACTGGCCCTTTAAGGGAGCCCTGGGAAGGCTTCAGACTGGCTCAGGGAGAGGGGGTTACAGCACCCGGGTCCTCTTCCCTGGCTAGGCATTTTTCACCTGGGTCGTGGGCAGGGGCTGTGGGCTGCACAGCCACCCACCTCCCAGCTTCTGACCAGCCCCAGCATCAAAGGCCTCCCAGCTTTTGTTGGGCCAGCTACCCTCCCCACAGCCTCTCCCCTTCCTCTCAGGGGAGGTTAAAAGGGCAGTTTCCTAGGTGCCACCCTTCCCCGGGCTTAAAGTCCTCCCTTCTTGCCCTGTGCTGCCTTCACCTTGCCCTTCCTCCTACCCTGCTGGCTTCTCCTGGCTCCTTGGCCCTGGAGCCTCCACTTGAGGTAAGGCAGGGGCCTGGGTGCCAGGTGGGGACCCTGGCATCTATATAGTATGAGGATCTTTCTAGCCAGATACTAGCTTTAGTCTAGAGCCAGTAACAGTTCCTATTTTTTATGACCAAGAGAATGAGATTGCCAGAAGACATTCTTACTCAGCCATTGGTTGTGGGAGGAGGAGGAAACAGATGATTAACTTAAACAATTGTAGCATGTGAGCACTTGCAAGGGTAGGCACAGGATTGGGGTATAAAAAAGGTACAAAGGCAAATGAGCATTGGTAAGCCATTCAAAGGTGGGACTGGGTAGCCTAATCTTATTGAAGGCTTATAATGGCAGATCTCATGATTCACCACCATAAGTAGTATCGCGGCTTCTACACCACTGATTTACATTCTGCTAGTTTCAATGGGAGATCTAAGCCTATACCAAAATTTCTCCTATATAAATCAGTGGACTGCTTAACTTTGGCTGAATCGTACCCCCTGTAAAAACATATGTATATATATAAAATTGGGAATGGGTTACCAGTGGAAATGTCAGGTGGGATGGGGTTCATTTCACCATTAATCATCTTGAGATGGAGTTGCTTGATATTAAACGGCTCCACTGTGAAGGGCAATGTGCCAGTTAGCATGGCAAACATGCTCACTCCTCTATCAAGAAAAAAGACAACATGTAGTGGCTGTGAATACAGCAGAATACAGGGTTCCCTTCTATTACACATGCTGAAAATTATTACACAGCTGACATCAGGCAAAAACCAACAGTTGCGGATGGTGATGCTCATCCCTTCCCAAGACCACTCGTTGCATGTAACTAGAGCTGGCCTGAGGCCAAAGAGTTTTATGGACCTTAAGACATGCTTTTCAGGCAAACAAACTGGGATTAAACACGATAGCATCATGATTTCCCAGAGGAAAGTGCAGCATAATTTTAGCCCATCAGATTTAATATGCTTTGGAGGACTGTAATATGATTAGCTTTCATCCATCAACTGACTTTACAAAACACCTGTTTTATTCCAAGAATGCACCAATTTCAGTGGGATGGAAGAGCTGCTACTGCATGTTCCAGCCAATAAATTTTCAGGCTTGGCGTCCTGTCAGTTTCTTTCCCCAATTAAGCTTTAAATGTATTGTTGTTTACTCGTATGTGTTGCGTGTTATTTTTCTTACTAAAGATGCAGCTCCCTTCTGGCCCTCAAATGTCCACGCTTTAGGAATTCCACTTTCCAGTAGGGTGTTGAAAAGAGCTATTGGTATTCATAAAGACATCACTCGCATATATCACCAACACCAAGCAATTTAATGTATACAGTGATTGCAGTGTAAAAATGTATTTAATGCTATGTGACATTTAAGATTAATATGAACAAATGGTTTTGTTCTATGTGAGATACATTTAACTTTGAACAGGATATTTATCGTATGTCTAAAATTCCATCCAAGTTTTTTTCTTTCTTTCTGAAACTAATATAGTTCTTCTCCAAAACATTGTTTTTGTCTGAGAGTCTTTGAGAAATGGTGGGTTAATACTGTATACAGTAATTCTTAAACACTTGATGTGGCAGAAAAAAAATAGATAATACCATCTACAGTTTATGGTGCTTTAGAACAGGGGTCTCTAAACTTTTCAGCCTAAGGGCCGCATCAAATATCTGGCACAGTGTCAAGGGCCGGGAAAAAAATTAATATAAAATTTAAATACATTAGAGATGGAACTTAGATGAATGAATGAATGAATGAATGAATGAATGAATGAATGAGCTCCAATGTCCAAGATTTCCCCAAGCACCAACACAGCCCAAGAAATAAAGCACACACACACTTAAATGGACCCCCATTCCTTCATCCCACAAGCCCAACTCTGGTTGTGTTTGGCCAACTGAGCCAGAGGCACTCAGGAGATCAGAGGCTGGCTGCAGGCCAGATAGAGGCTCTCTGTGGGCTGCATCTGGCCCCCAGGGCAGGGTTTGGAGACCCCTGCTTTAGATAATAAAAAGCCATTCACATACCCTGTTTCTGATTGGATTGACCCATGTAGCAGAATGAAGTGGCAGCACCCTGAAGCTATAGAGTTGACTAAACAACTTCAGAGAGCAGGAGGGGGGTTCCATTTTTTAAAATGTTTCCCTACATTAAAATAAATTTCTTACAAATCATACCAGGTAGAAAGGTTGAAGCTGAAGTTGCTCCCTTCTACATTGATGCTCCTCTTTCAGGAAGCTTTTTTGCAAGGAAACATTAAAAAAATGCGATTTCATCTCCCCACCCAGCAGGCCACTTGCCCAGCCAGTGACATCACTGCATCCGACAGGCTTTGCCCTGATCTGTGTACATAGAACTGAAGGTCTGAAAGTGGGCTTCTATGCACATTCAGCTTTACACTGACCTTCTGGCTAATGCGTGGAAGTTGGGGGCAAAGTTACATCTGGGGCAGGCACTGGAGTTCCTCGCTCTTGTGCCGCCCGGGAGTTAGGAACACACATGCTGTCCCCCACCTCACCTAGAATTGTGGTGACATAATGATGTGATTACTTCCAGGCAAGTCCATTGAGTACACTACCACTCCTCTCTTCATGAATTTAGTACATGTGTAGAGGGAATTTGTGAAAGAAGTTGAAGTCAACAGTTGCCCCGATTGATACTACCCTTTCATGGATGTGTATGTAGTGACACAAGTGAGCAAGGTGTGACTAGAGATAATATTTTTTGTGTCAGCCAGAGCCATGTTAAGTACAGGGTTCAGAAGTGTGTTCATGCTAAAAATGTATATTGTAGAATTTTTCCCTGTGGGAAGGAGTCCACCTCATGAGAAAGTGATTCTAATATCACAAATTGGCATCACGACTGCAAGTACTGTACTCAAGTTTTTCCACTGTTAGCTTCAGGAAGGAAAATATATTTACCTTTCCACAGCTGACACTGGAAAGCTGAGTCATCTGGTATTCAGGATTGTGGTTGTGGAAAACTATGTAATTTCACAAGGTGAGCATTAAACGGGGTATCCCACAAGCCCTCATTGCCCAGCCTATTAATGTTGTTCCTCTATTGTTTCTGGTCAAACAACCAAACAGGTTTTATAGACAGTATAACACAAGCATGGTTGCTCATAGTGTACAGAATGATGCCGCTGTCATCTGCAGTCAAACAGATCTTGCAGGTCTTTGTAGTGCAATTCTACAAAAACCTAAAAATCTGTTAGGCAACAGATGAGATTAGGAGAAAATAAATGTGTTTATTGTAGGTAACAAGGGCTCTTTCATACTTTGGACAGTGTTCTGGAGAAAAAAGGAACTAGTAGATACCTCCAGCATATTTACTATTGTTATTCCTATTACATGGAATAGAAATAACAATATTGTTTATGGTTTAGATATTATTTTTCTATTACTAGTACATAGACTAGAAATAATGATATGGCTTGACATCCTAGCATTTCATCAAATAGTCTCCCAAATGCAGAAATACTTGATCAAAATTTTATATTGACATCAGTGGTGCTACGTCATTTTCAACACTGGTGATACATTGACTTGGCAACCCTTGTGGTACTATGGCTAAGCTGCTCAACTTGAGCCATGGAAACAATGGCTGTGCGACCCAGAGATCATTATGTGAATGCACAAACCATTCCATGTGCACACTGTAGTTTTGCCTATTTCTCTGCCAAACTACAGCTCCTTGCACTGGGTTCAAAGACAGTTCTCAAAAGTAGCATTCAGATACTGAATGCTGAAGAAGAAGTGGGGGGGGGGGGTTTTCAGTGTTGTGTGGGAACATCAAAACTCCATACACTGCCCTTTATTTAGATGCAAGTCATATCTTTAAATATTTCCTCAATGAAGGAGTTACCACAAGGCTTTGGACATCTCTTGGCCTCAGTTTCCCATAAGTAAAATGGAAACACAGTAACTTATCACAAAGGACTTTGAGTGGGAGAACTCAGTCAATTTTACAAAGCACGTTGTGCTCTTGGAGCAGTCAAAATAATCTACTTACATGGACCAGACATCCACTTTTGGTCCATATTTTTTATGAGCCAGGAGTTCTGGGGCTGCATAGGCTGGACTCCCACACTGAGTGTTTAAAAGTTCTTGAGAAAGGCCTTCAAACCTCATTATGTTGCTGAGTCCAAAATCTGAAAAAAAAAACAAAACAGAAAATGAAGTATGTACATCCCCTTTTGAGGTCATCTTAATTTTTAACATTTGGAGAAAAAACTCTGGAAATCACCACCCGTGGCAAACTGAAGCAGTCATCCAAAATGAGACTGTTCTCACCTCACATCACTACCCACCTTCACTTTCCTCCTCTTTACAGAATGCTATCAATGTTTTTTCATGATTACAGTTGTGATTGTGCTCTACAGTGATAAGTTGTAGTAAAAGCTGGTGCACACATATATGCTTGATTTCAGATGACAGTGGGCCCTCCTTATCAATGGGAGTTTGTTTCCTGACTGCTCGTGGATAAGGAGTTCTGCAGATGCTGGGGTCCACTCCTGAAGCTTGCACAATTACTTACCTGGAGTCTCTGGAGGCCTCTCCTGGGTTGCACCAGGCCCACGATACTATTGGTCTCCACAGCCTCAGAATGGCCCGCAGAAGCCTCCTTAAGCTACTTCCAGTTTTCAGAAGTAAACCGGAAGTTGCCTCCAAAAACTGGAATTCACTTCCAGAGGCTTCTGTGGGCCATTCCGAGACCCACAAAGGCCAATAGAGTGAGTCACCAACCCAGTCCACCCCAGGAGAGGCCTCCAGAGGTTCCAGGTAATAATTGTTGGGAACCTCTGGAGGCACCCATGTAGACCCTCTGTATCCAAGGATGATTAAATTCATTGATACAGGATCTGCATATGTGGAGGGTTCACTGTACTTTATTTCTTCACATCTTGGCTCAATTCAGATGCTTACTTTACCCTGTTCCTGTGGTGGAAGAGCAGATAGATGTTTATCATACTCATGACAAAGCATGTGATAAGAGCTCTCCACAAAAACATCCATGAGCACAGAGAGCCAAATCTCATATTTATTCTCCTTTTGAAGGAGAAAAGAATCATGTGATTTGGGCCTCTGCAATGTATCATAGGTTATATTATGATTGCGATGGAAAGATGTGTGTCTGTGTGCTTCTCCTCCACTGCAACAGAACGTGACTCTGATAAGAATCTGAACTAGGCCTTTTAAGATCAGCATGTGAAGTGACTTATGTGCAAAATGATGCATTCCAGGTGACATTGTGAATGCTGGTGTTAGATTTGGAATAGTTTATGCGAGAGTTGGCAGCTCAAGTCAGGTGACTCGGACTTGAGTTGCGAAAATGTGCATTTTTTGCTGAGATGTGTACTCGTGAGTTGCGCTTGTGGAAGACTCAGAAAAACACTTGAATCAGGAGCCCCCTAACTTGTGACTCGCATTCCATTCCACCGACTTGAATCGCACGATAACAGACACAGGTTACGAGTCTCACATGAAAAACCTCTTGCATTCATTTGGGAAGTCATTTTTTGCACATGCAAGCTCCAGCACCAGCAGTTAGCAGGGTACGCTATGTTCAGAGATGGGCTGTAGGGGTGGAGTGAAAGGGTTAACTTTTTTTGTTGGTCCGCTGGTCTTCCGCAGCATCCATTGGCCAAAGGATGTGTCTCTGGGAGAGGGAGGGGCAAGAGGAACACGAGCAGCTGTTTTTCCCTGTAGGGACAAGTGGGTTTTGCAAGGAGAAGGAGGGGCGGCAGGAAGCAGGGACAAGCAGGGGGCAGGCTGTTCTTGGAGCACAGAAAAACAGCCACTCCGCAACTTGCATTCTTATTCCATGTTTTGCACCAGCTCGAAGAAGTTCTCTCCCATGCTCTCCAAGCATAGTGTCCATCCTGGAAGGCAGGCGGCAGCCTTAGTTTTCCAAACTTTCCCAATCCATAGGCTCTTTTAAATGCAAATGATGGGTTCCACCAGTGGGAGGGCTGGTGTGTCCCATCACAGGGTCCCAGCTGTGATGGGTCCTTGCTCCCTCCCTCTCTGGTGGGAGGGCCAGTGGGATGGCACCACCCTTCCCACCAGTGGGAGGGCTGGTGGGAGGGCACCACCAGCCCGCCCTCCCACCAGTCACGAACTTCGGAAGCACACAATTCCACAGGAGCCTCCAGCTGAGTTTGGAGACTCCACGCTTCCTAAGCAGGTGGGAGGATGGGTGGAGCATCATCCCCTCCCAGCGCTGGGAGAGGGTGATGTGCCTCCCGCCTTCGTAGGAAGTGCATGACACCACAGGAGTCTCCAGCTAGTTTGGAGACTCCTGCCCTTCTGAATGAAGGGCTGGAGGAGGGTCTAGGCACCGTGCAAGCCTTGCGCACATGGTCAATGCCATAGGAACCTCCAGCCCCTCATAAGGAAAGGCAGGAGCCTCTGAATTTGGCCGGGGGCTCCTGTCGCATTGCACACTTTCTAAGCAAGCAGGAGGGTGGGCAGGCACTGAATCACCACCCCCCCAGCACAGGTGATGCAGCGCCCGTGTGTCCTCCTGCCTACTTAGAAAGCTCATGATGCAGCAGGAGCTTGTGCACTCTGGAGTCTCTCAGGTGGCCGTAGTCGCCTTCTCCCAGGGTGCTGCTCCTAGAAGGAGGGGGCCTGGGGGGGGTGGGTTTTGTCACAGCTGGGTTGGGGTTGCATGGGGAAGGGAAGGGCTGAGGGCAATTTGCACTGCTGCCTGACAGGTGGGATGGAGGTGGGCACAGTGGGGAAGTGACATCTACTACTCACACAACACTTTTGTCCAAGTCTCTCTTGGCAGTTCCCTTATCATCCTCCTGCTGGATTCCAACCCCTGTATCCGAGCAGCGCGGAGCGACTTCAAGCCACTCCTCTCTCCTCTGACTTATGACACCTCAGGAGGTGGTGCAAGTCCGAGGAGACCCATTAGGACTGCAGTGGCTCACCCAGGGATAAGGGTAAGAGTTTCCCCTTACCTCTGGCTGAGTCACTTTGGGGCCCTATCTTCCGCTGCATACAACACAGGCCTACTAGCCTGCCCATTCCAGTGCAAGATAGGATTACGCTGTGAAAGTCTTAAAAATTGTGATGTACTTTCTCCTCAAATTTACCTAGTGGGACTAAGCTTTGGGTTACTCATTAAGCAAACTTTTCAGGGCTCAACTGAGTGTAGCAGTCCTTAAAACACAATTTAAAAGCTAGAGTGAAATTCTAACTAAACAGCAAACATTTTCCACTGACTTTAGGGAAGTCGTAATTCTACTTATAGCT
This sequence comes from Tiliqua scincoides, assembly GCF_035046505.1. Taxonomy (NCBI): domain Eukaryota; kingdom Metazoa; phylum Chordata; class Lepidosauria; order Squamata; family Scincidae; genus Tiliqua; species Tiliqua scincoides. The sequence continues at coordinate 183,268,757 of NC_089821.1, read as the reverse complement.
GTTATGGGTCAGAGGAAGACATTGAAAACATTACACCATTGGAATAGCTACCTTAATGCCCATCTGAGGTTTATAGCACAAAACAATGACTCAGAGGTGTTAACCACCCCATTTATTTGAGTGTGAGCCATCTCAGATCATGTCAGTGATGACACTTTAAAAGTGAACCTATGTCAAGATTTCACTCCTCAAAGCATGTGAGAAAAAGGAAGGGAAGTTCTGTGTTATAAAACTTAGCCTTTAAAAAAAGTGTGAAAGAAGAAGAGGAGAAGGGTGCAAAGGATAAGCAATATGGTCCTTTAATAACATGTAGCACTTGGTTTCCTTTCCCCAGAGTGTCCAATATCTGCAAAACCTAAAGGCTAATGCAACACATATGGCGTTTCCATAGATTTTGGTAGGTTTGTCTGAAGACTTGGATAATAAAAAAAGTTTTCTTGGGTTTGAGCCTAGTTCACTCAATTAATTCAAACATGCAGGGAAAAAAAATGTGGTAAACTCCTCCCTGCGTATCAGGGGAGATGTAAACAGGCAAGGAGAGAAGGATTCCAGTTGTGGTGTAAAGGACACAGCAAGGTCTTTGGCCTTCTATCTTGGTGTGAAGTTATGACTCCATCACCTTATACTAGTGGTTCCCAAATTGGTGGGTTGTGACCCACCAGGGGAACTGGAACTGGGCTATTCCCCCTTAAGGGGAGTGGCCCCAAAATGGGCCCCCAACGGCACTGCAGTGATTGTTGCGCTACAGGGACCCAGGGACATTGTAACATACCTAAGGGTGTCCTGCAGTATCTTGGAGGCTTGCAGCCCCCTCTGTGACCCTCCATGTGGCTATACTGAGCTCTGCTCTGGGCAGCCGTGCGGAGGATCTCAGAGCGGGCTAGGACCCTCCAGGACACTCCCAGGTATGTTACAATGTCCCTGGGTCCCTGTGGTGCTGCAGTGCTGTCGGGGCCATCCCGCCACTCCCACCCTGTCCCAGCAATAACTCACAGTGTTCCCAACTCCCTTGGAGGAGTTTGGGAACTACTGCCTTACATTAAGGCCTTAGGGGGAACCTGACCTAAGCCCACGCCGGAGTCCGGTAAACTTGCAAGATGTGCAAAGGAAATCAGGGAAATGAATCTATTTACTATGGATCCTTTCTGGAACTAGTGGCCGGGGCAGGGGAATTCTCCCATCCCAAATAGCCTTTCCCACTGTGCAACAGGACATGCTTTAATCAGTTGCTCAGGCACTGAACTAACAGAATGCAAGACCAGAGTAACTGAGGTTTCACTCCACAGCCCTAGCTAATTGCACTACAGCTATTCGTTCCGTCAGTCACAGGCCATCATCTGCTAATCTAAAAGCAGGATGCAAAAGCAACCTTGCAGCCCAATCCTATTGAATCCCTCCCTCCCTCCCAATGTAGGCATGCGCAGTGCTGCATCACATGGTGGGGGGCTGTCATGGAAGTCTCCTCAGGGTAAGGGAGCTTTTGTTCCCTGGCACTGGAGAAAGCATCCACTTCCCAATGGTCTCCTTGGTTCTGCATCAGCCAGTCTGCTGGCAGAGATACAAAATGAAGAAGGGAGAGGGAAGGAGCATAGAATACCGGCGTATGGAAGTACTGCCTGTAACCGACCCTCCCACCTCCGTTCCGCTTCCCACCCTCCCTGCCCCATTCCACCACCACCCCCAACTCACTGGCACTGGCAGATGTTGATTTTTCTGCTGGTGCCCATGCTCAGCTGTCTGCCATTGTGCTGGTGGCCTTGTTGCCCTTGCCAGTGGAATGCTGGCAATGACTTCTGCTGGCACAACACATGTTCCACTAGTTGAAGGAGAGGGTAGGATTGGGCCATTGGGGTAAGAGAGTGTGTGCAAGGCATAGCACCTACCAACAATCTTGATGCTGTTGTTTTCATCAAGAAGAAAATTTTCAATCTTCAGATCTCTAAACAGACCAAAAGAAAAAGTCACTGTGAAGGTGTGTTTGGAAATCTAATGTTTTGCACTGCAAAGAGCAACCACAGCTTTTCACAGTAAATGGCTGTATGAGGAGCACAGTAAATGGCTGGTGTGGCTTCACAACAAATAATATATCTGATGCTCAGATAACTAGTGACTGCCAAGATGGCTGCAACCTGTCTTGTGTGTGTTCCATGAGGCATCTGGTGGGCCACTGTGAGATACAGGAAGCTGGACTAGATGGGCTCTAGGACTGATCCAGCAGGGCTCTTCTTATGTTCTTAACCTACCATCCTTATAGGGCAGCAGCAGTCCTGCCCAAAACTGCATAAACAGATGGATTGTCGAACACCTGGCTGGTCAGGAATCAAAATGGCTGCTGAGCTGTATCTGTCTTGGTGAATCATAAGTAGTATATGCTGGGTAGAAAGAAAATGATGTTTCTTTCCCCATATGATTTGGGACTTCCAAGCAGCCTGTGCATAATCACTTCCTTTGGAAGAGAAAATGTTGGAGTGTCCTTTTAATGTAGGCAGCTCCAATTCTGAACTCTGTGGGATGGGGGGGGGGCGGAAATGCTCTGTACTCATTCCAAATAGCACTGCAAGGCTCCTGTCTTAGGTTGGTTGGGGCTGAGCTGGACTTGCAGGTTTCACTTGGGTGTGTGTTCTTATGGGATTGGGTATTGGCTACCAGTCTGCCAGCATTTTGCCAGACAGATTTACTGGTGAAGGCCTGAAGATGTCCATGAACCTTCTGGGGCAGGTATGAGAGCAGGCTTAGAGTTCTGCAGAGACCTCTCTGAATTAGAGAAGCTATTAGTCTGACTCATCATTCCCTTTCCCCTTAGGCAAGAATTTGTGAGTGTAAAGTGCTGTATCTAAAAGCTTCTGAGTGAGATGGATAGACACAGAGACTGAATTAAGAAGTTAGAATGGACAGAGGTGAAAACTGTTGGAAGGCACCTTACAGAGCAAGAACGTCTCACTGGCAATCTGATCTCTTGCAGTTATAGGAGTGTGCATATTGCTCACTCCCGGTTGATACTCAACTTGTACATTTGTAAATAAACCAAATATTATGAAGACATCCATAATTCTCTAATGATCTCTGCTCCAAGTCAGAATGGGCATTTTGTTAGTTTTGCTAGTTTAATAAGCCACATAGCTGAAGTTCACTGTTTTCCAAATTTTGAACTCATAAAACTATGGTTATTTATTCTAATACTAACTGTGCTGGGCTGGCCCAAGACATCTGAGTACAGTAAACCCAAAATATCCCCCCCCCCCGTCCCTGGCAGTGAGGATGTAATAACAAACTCATTGACTATATGTTAGGGTGGCCAACCTTGAAACTTTAGGACTCCTGAACCTTTAACAATTGTGTAGAGGAGGGAATTTCAGCAGGTGCAGCCTGTCATCTCACAGATGACAAGCTGCACCTGCTGAAATTCACTCCTCTACACAATCATTAAAGGTCCAGGAGCCCTAAAGCTGAAAGGTTGGCCACCTCTGACAGATGTCATGCTTGAATAGTACCATCCTTACAGCACAATCCTATTCATGTCTACTCAGAGGTAAGTACCATTGTGTTCAATGGGGCTTACTCCCAGGAAAATGCGTATAGCAGCCTTAGGCATTCATTTCAACCCAACATAGGGCTAACCTTGTCATGCCTCTGTGAAATATGCCCTCAACAAGAAACCTATCTGCTGTTTTCTCAGGTATATACTTTGGGTGTGATCCACCAAAGTCATTTAAAATCTCACTGCTTTCAAGGGTAGACATAAGCAGCTGCTTTGAGGGATGGGGCTTGTTCTAAGTGGGAGAGCACCTCTTTTGCATGCAGAAGGCTCCATGGCCAATACTTGGCAGTGCTGGCCTCCTGCAGGGTTCTGGAGGCTCCAGTCCCCTCTGATCTCCTTTGCAGCTGCTGTAAAACTCCCTTATCTCTGATTTAAAGCTACTTCTTGTTTTCCCACAAAAACAGGAAGTTGCTTTAGGTAGGCGAAAAGAGCTGCTTACAGATCAGAGGGGGTTGCGAGCCTCCAGGAACCTGCAGGAGGCCAGCACTGCCCCCAGGTAAGTAAAAATGACCCTTGGAAGCAGCACTACCACGATCCCTGTGGTGCTATCACTGTCCCGCCCCTCCCCACATGCAAACAGTTACCTAGTTCCCAAGTCTCCTGCAGGAGTTTGGGAGCTACTGATTTCGACAAATCTGAAACCCTAATTGCCACATTAAAAAAACAATAACTACTAAACAACAAAATCCTTAATGAAGATTATTATGTCTTGTCTGTTATAAAGGGTCTGTGTGTGTACATACATTATATATGCACTGCATATATCCTGTACCTGTGAACAATCCCATGACGGTGCAAGTGTTCAACTGCAGACAAAATCTGCCTGGTATATTTCTTGACTTCTCTCTCTTCCAGTTTTTTTTTGTCACAGATTCTGTCCATGAGGTCTCCTCCTAGACACAGTTCCATCACCATGTAGTAGGAGTTTTCCGTCTCCAAAGTCTCATATAGCTGAACAATATTAGGATGTTTAATCATCTGATGTATCCGTGGCTCTCGTTTCATGTTTTTTAAAACATAGGAATCCTGCTTAGCCTTTTTCTTGTCAATAACCTTTATGGCCACCTAAATCATAGAAATGTTGTCAATATATATATACACATATTGGGCAAAGTCTCATAACTTTTCTCTTCCACTGGTCCACGTTGATGTGTATCTAACAAAGCATAATTTGCACTAGTAGGGGCATTATGAAGCTTTTGATCTCAATTAATATATAGTTCTAAATTTAATTTAGATCACTAGTATTACTATTTATTATTATATCAATATAATTACATCAATAGTGGAAATATCTGCACACAGTAACCTTAAGTAAATACCATCCCAGAAAATTACTCATTTCTTGTACCCCAATGTTAGACATGCTTGCTTGTCTAAGAAGAATGTTTAGTTGGAAGCAATAAATGACTATGTTCAAAATGGCTTACTTCTAAGTACATGTGGATAGAACCAAAGCCTTAAGTAACTAGAGAGTAGCATTTCCCATGAGAGATCAGAAACGTATCTATTGACATGTTCACAAAGAAACAGATTGAAAGCCACTTGAAATTCTTTGTTTAAGAGTAGTCAAACAGGCATTCTTGAAATCACCAATGGAAAAAAAATAATGATGAATAAAGATCCAGGGGGTGGGGAACATTATTTTATATATAGCACACAATATGTACTGAAATCAGTAGCATGAACTAAAACATCAAAGGTCTGGCTCATTATTTTAAAACATGTTCTCAGGCAAAAGTATTGCTACTTTAATTATTGACGTTTCAGCTACATAAATCACCCAAGTCACATGTTCTAGATGAAGAAACTAACTAACCTGAGTTTCCTCTGCACATACTGCCGTGAAATAAGTGGCATGTTTACTCATTCTAATCACACACAATTTACCTTCTCCCTTGTGGGGATGTGTAACCCCTCCACCACTTTAGCAAAAGAGCCTTTGTTGATCATTTTGCCCACTAGATAATTCCCAACTTGTTTGGTGTGGGGGAAATTCTTCTGAGGCTCTTGGGACATCTTGCTGAAACACGCAGGTATCTGTAGATCCTGGTTGTTTCTCTCCCAGTCTGGTAATATCCTTTCCCGGTTTGCAGTATCTGTTGCTCCGCCATCTGGTGCTTCTTTGATTGCTGAAGGCATCCTTGAAGGGTCAGATTGGTTGACACCACCAGCCTGCAGGTGAGTGCTACTTTCCAAACACAGCTTGGAATGCTTAACAGATTCTAAGTCTGCCCTTCCTGAGATACAAGCACCAAGCCACTGGCTGTACAATATTTAATCATGCTCCCTCAGAGGCTTCCTTTTCATCACTGATCTCTATCTACAGGCATGCAGGTCTGCTCAAGCAGAACCAAGCTGGAGATTATTAACCTAACCTGATACATGATGGCAATTAATGCCCCGGAACTGACAGCTCCAATGTCACCTAATCTCATGGAATAAACCACTCCCACTTACAGAGGCCAACATTAGCACCAAGGGCTCTGTTCATCAGTCACTAACACCAATCAGCTAAATTAGATAACAGCTCTCTTTACCTGTACGTCTAGAAACAGCAGCACAACCACTCATTGTGTGAAGACATCAGGATAGCAGCTCAAGTGAACAGTTTAAATACACAGAAGGTGGTGGTAGCAGTATGCATTCAGAACACCTTGTTTCTCTTTGATATGCACCTGCTCTCTGGCCTCACACATCCCTGGGGGAATACAATCTTACCTTGACCTGACTGAGAGATGCAAGCTATCTTCATTGTTCTGTGGAACCAGGCTCTGGTGAACTTGGTAGCAGTCATACCTGTGGCCAGGCACTCTCTGTAGGGTTACCAGATTAAAAGAGGGACAGAGTGCCTATACCTTTAACCATTGTATTTAAGCACAGAATAAAGCGGAAACTTTGTATTTCTAACATGTTTCAAAAGTGGAGGTGTGGGTGGAGAAAGCTTCCTTAAATATAGAAGAACCTTTAAAACATGACAGCCAGCTAAACTAACTATTGCTATGGTTGGGGAAGAGCCCAATCTGGCACTATGGGGGGGGGGGGGGAACCCTTACCTTACAGAGATTGCCAAAGTTCTTTTTGTTTGGAAGAGCTTCAAAAGGAACAAATAAAAAGGAACTAAATATGTCAGAAGCAGCAATAAGCATCAGAGAGTATATTACATAGTGAATACAGGCCAGTTGACGTTGAAATGCTTCAGAAGAATTATGCAGCCTAAAAGCAATTCAGTCAAGGATTATACTCTTTTTAAGGCGAATCCTCACAGAACCTTAAATTGGTTTAACAGTCCTTCCTTCTCCCCATTAAATCCTTGGAACTGAAAGAGGAACTTGGGATCTGAAACAGAGAATTCTTAGTGCCCTCCCCAAATAACAGTTGCCAGGGTTCTTGGAGGAAGTCATGACAGCTAAGGGTACCCCAAAACATACATATGTCAAGCACTGGAGCAGCCGTGGAAGCATTTTTTTCCCATCATAGTACAATGTTTTCCATAGGATATTGCTCAGAAAACGTAGGCTCTGTGTGCATGGTGCAGATACCAGTTGTGGGCTGTGCTGATAGGCTGGAGGTTTATGACCAGTGCTGGTGCCTTGTTCATGTAGGCCTCTGGCCAAGTGTTATTATAGATCCACCCTCAGTGCCAGGGGCAAGAGAGTTGTGCTTGGAGCTACTTTGTTTACCTATAAAGCAATCATATCACTGGATGTAACAACTGCGACATAGACTTTGTGTTATAGGTAAACACAGTGGCGTAGCTAGAGGGGGCAAAACAGTGAGTATTGCAGGTGCTGCAACATGCTATGTTAGCGTTCCCTCTCACTTGCCATCAGAGCTATTCTGGGCAATGATAGCAACGCACAGGAGATGCAATTTGGTTTGAAGAGTGTTGCCATCACTGCCCAGAATGGCTCCAACGGCAAGTGGGAGGGACCACTTACATGGTATGTTGCAACACCTGCAGTACTTACTGTTTTGCCCCCCAGCTATGCTACAGGATAAACAAACATGGTGGAAACCAGAAGAGCAGTTGCTGAAAAATAATCCAGATTGCCACTGCTGCTAAGATAAGTCTTCCAAAGAACTCTTTTTTTCACCAGAGTCTCAGGCATCAGATGTACACCCTGAAAGCCATTGGACTACCCCAGCTGGCCAGCCCTACAAGTTGGGACATTTATTATCTCTGAACATTTATCATCTCTGTGATTTCAATAAACAGTTTACATTCTACTTCAGTCACTGCACGATCCATCTTTGTTTTATTTCTCCCCAAATTTGCCTGTCTTTTGTAATCTCATACACATCTTGTTGTCTTTTGCCTGTTCACTTAAGAACATAAGAAGAGCCCTGCTGGATCCAGCCAAGGGCCCATCTAGTCCAGTTTCTTGTATCTCACGGTGACCCAAACAATGCCTCTGGGAGCACACCAGATAATAAAAAGTTGCCAGTCAGTGGCATCTGGCATTCAGAGATAGGCTACCTCTAAAATCCGGAGGTTACACATAGTCATGTTGGCTTGTAACCCATGATGAACTTTTCCTCCATGAATCTGTCCAATCCCCTTTCAAAGGCATCTAGGCCAGGTGCCATCACCACAACCTGTGGCAAGGATTTCTACAGATTCATTACTCTCTGGGTAAAGAAATATTTTCTTTTGTCTGTCCTAACTCTCCTGATACTCAATTTTAGAGGATGACCCCTGGCTCTGGTGTTGCGTGAGAGGGAAAAGAACTTCCCTCTGTTCACTCTGTTCACCCCATGCATAATTTTGTATGTCTCAATCATGTCCCTCATCAGGCTCCTTCTTTCTAGACTGAAGAGCTCCAAACTCTGTAGCCTTTCCTCCTAAGGGAGATGCTACTGGGGACTCTGAGACAAATTCCTATGGTAATTTCACCCACTTCCTGGGAGCACTACCACTGCCACTTGCATCAAGACTTCAAGGGTAAGCTTGGTCGAATGGGCCCTATGATGGATGAGGGCAATCAGTGCAGTACCCAAGCTTGCTGACACCTGACACCCCTGGATTTTGTCCTTTGAGTCCACATTGGCTTAATTATCACATTGGATTTCAATCACACTTTCAGTTAGCATGGTACAACTTTGTGTGCACACATCACTTTGTTCTACGCTATCTGCAGTGCCACTTGGAATGGCTCCAATGGCAAGGAGGAGGGGTAGCTTAGAGGGCGCAATGAGGCATCTTGCAAAACCTAACACTTTGCCCCCTTCCCTGGGAACAGCACTGGCTGTCTGGGGGATATTTTTAAGTTTTTAATGTCAAGAACATAAGAACAGCCCCACTGAATCAGGCCATAGGCCCATCTAGTCCAGCTTCCTGTATCTCACAGCGGCCCACCAAATGCCCCAGGGAGCACACCAGATAACAAGAGACCTCATCCTGGTAGGAAAAGTTCTTCCAAGGTTTTGCTTGAGTTTGCATTTTAGCTCCCATTCCCTTGCTTTTTTACAGAATCTTAGACAACCATCTGTGCCGTCTGGATTTTGCCAGCTTTTGAGCTTCCCTTCCTCTCTGGATCAATAAATTCAGTAACACATCAATACCAGATAGTAAATGTGCATCTGTAAAAGATGGTAAATTCCTGTGGGTTTTTCCTTGGCATGAAAAGTGTTTGATCTGCATGTGATGACATAGCTGAGGCATGATACGTTATCCTCTACAGAGATTATCCGTTCAATAACAGCCAATCTGATTCTTAATTTTAAAGTAAGACTGAATTTTTGTATTCAGGCACTGAGAAGCTGCTTTTTCAATATAATATAAATATTAGATAAAAGGCTTCTTATCTTTTCCCTTCATGTTTTACTTCGTGTTTTGGAGCACTTGCTGTGCTTTTGCTAATTGAATGAACATTTTTAAATCAGTTCCAGAGCTTGAAATTTGCAAAATATTGAATACCCAACATACTTCATTGGAAGTAAATGTATCCATTCATCTTATAATTTCTTTCCCTTGTTGTGATTTAAATCTATTTGCTTCTTCTGGAGCAACCAAGAACACATCCACTCCACCTTCCCACTGACAGCCCCTCAGGTATTTATAGATAGTAAACATGCCTAACTTCTTCATCCTGTCCTCATAGGACATGGTCTCCAGCACCTTCATCACCCTAGTCACCCTCTTCTAGATCTCTCCAGTTTGTCAATATTCCCCTTGAACTGCAGCATGTGGAACTACAGTACTCCAGGTGGGGTCTGATGAAATGAGAATAAAGTTGTACTGTTATTTCTTGTGAGCTCAATACTGTACTTCTGTTGATGCAACTTTAAATCACATTTGCCTTCACTCAGCCCAATCCTGTGGGCTCTTCACACGGGAGGAACATGTGTTCCACTAGCGCTGGATGCTGAAAAGCAGTCGTAAAGCATGCTCTGGTCAACTTGCTATGTTGGCACGCACACTGCTTAGGATTGTGCCATAGCATACTCTTCTACAAAACTCTTTGTGGACTAGACCAGGAATATCCCAGATACAACTTGCAGCCCTGCCTCCTGAAGCGCAAGAAATTCCTAACCAGTGATTTTAAAAGACTCATAAAGTTTACTAGACTCAACATTGATGAAAAACTTGACCAAAACAGAAGATTTTTTTTTTAAAGCAGTGCATTATTCTGATATTTTTGGAGTATCAAACTTTGAAAGAAGGGCACTACAATATATAAAGACATTTGGTTCATTATATCAGCCTTCATAAAACTGAACAGTGCTTATACATGTGTAAACAGAAATCCCCAAGTTGAGTTGGTGATTTGCTTTATAAATCAGATAATTAAGGATGTGGCTAAGGGAGGCTCAGTATTTACAGTTGCCTTTTATTTACTATTTAATAGCTAAATGTGTTATGCTGTATAAATCTTGAAACAGCTTGATTGTAAAACATGTTGTCTAAAGTCAATGGTCCTTCCCTACTGAGCCCTAAAAGTCGTGAAAAATGGGCAGTATCAATAAACACCAACCTTTGTACCAATAAATATGTTCCCCTCATTACTCTGTGAGCCTGGAGGCAAGCAGGTATTAAAGGCTTCATTCTCCCTTACATAGCAATTACACGTGCAGTGGGAGAAGAAAGCCAGCTTAGTGTAACACTTTGCTGAGTTTCCGGCTTTCCTTCCCAGGGCAGAGAGGAACGGAGGAGAAGACATAAGTGTTCCCTACGGAATGACCCAAGAGTTTTCTCTCTGTTTTAGAGATAATTACCAGAAGAAAAGGAACCTGATCATTGTCACTTCTTTGTCCTGCAGTCCTGTTCCTTCATCAAGACTTCTTCTTCCAAAAAAAGTCTAAAGATATGTGTGTGTTTGTGTTTGTGTGTCTGTCTGTCTGTCTGTGTCTGTGTGTGGAAGCTACTAAGTAGCTCACACTACATTCAAGTTAAATTGTGTCATGCACATCGCTGGAATAGAACACCGAAGTCCCTTAAAATAAATAGACAAAATTTGCATGCCACTTGTTGCCTAATCAAGACCTTCATCTGACTCTGACAAGGAGTATGCTAAACAGATGTCATAATAATCCATATTTTGAGGACTAGTGTACAATGTGTTAAAAATTTCAGTTCCATAAACCTATACAATTAAAAAGAAAGAAAAATGAGTTTAAACTGTGGAAATGTTTAAAAGAAGTTTGCCTGACAGAACTTGTTTTTCCTTGTTGATAATTACTTTTTATTTTGTTGGATGGGAGATTTGGAAGATATAGGTTGGCATCCATCTACCGTTATCTCACCTTAGTTCCTTCCCTCTGTCCAGCATTTTGCTGCCCAAATCAATCATTTCTCTCACTGCTCCGAACACATGTTGTCTCTCCCTAAATTGCTTCATTGGCTTCCTTCCCCTCCCAGATCCTGCACCAGCTTCTTGTCTTCACTGTCAGAAAACACTCCACAGCGTTCCCCCTAATTTATTTGCTCTGACTTCCCAGTACATCCCTACTTCTGACTTTTCTCCATCCAGCTCCTTCAGATGTTCAAAGCTCTCCTTTTCCCTCAAACGCCCTTCCTCTTTGCCGTCTCTCCTTTACTGCCCTTATACTTGAAACTACCTCCAAGAAGCCTTCCATTATGCCACTACTCTTGCTTCTTTCAAATTCCTACTCAAAACTAGGGGTGGCCGATCCATTAGACAAGCTGATGTGGGCTGCATAGAACCTAATCCTGCTCAGAAGAAATCATGAGGGGGCCTTAATATCTTGAGATCTCTTGATTGATTTCTTATGACAGCCCATCTAAATTGCAAGCCTCTCAGGATAGGGAACTTTCATTCTTTGTACAGTGCTGTAATGGCACAATATTTTTATTTAATTCTTCCTACACAAATGCTATTGTCCTGTATAATGCAACTGAATTTTTTTTTACCTCCATATGATGTAATCCAGTTGTGAGACCTCTGAGACCCAAATCAACTGTTTGAGATAGAAGAATAATTCCGGTGTCTATTAATGTTTGCAGATGACAAGAACTAGCATGGGACCAGCATGGGACATTCATAGTATTGGTTCTAAAGGAGCCCTTATGTCATTTTCTGCAGGAAGCATATCTTATGTGCTTGTTACCGTAAGAGAAACGTCACGCTAGGTTAATGGAGGATGAAGTATGAAGTTAATAGAGTTGATAAATGTTCAGTCTTCACAGTAATGGCTGCTGATTTGGTCTTTTGCCCAAATGAAAGGTATTATAGAATATCATTTGTGCAATTTGCAACATAAGAACATAAGAACAGCCCCACTGGATCAGGCCATAGGCCCATCTAGTCCAGCTTCCTGTATCTCACAGCGGCCCACCAAATGCCCCAGGGAGCACACCACATGCATACCACATGGTCTTGATCCAACGGTATGCATGTTGCATGTGTGTACCCAACTTATTATGCTCAGTTCAGTAACAGAAGGAGGGGATACCTTTCAGCACCACTCTTCAATAGTCATAGTACATCTTAGCAACAGAAACATAAATCACACTTCAATACCTTTATTGGCATATTTAAAATTGGAGAGAATAAATAACATAATAAATAGAACAGCTTTAAAGATGTTAACTTCGAACTTTGGCCTTAGAGACTACCGCTAAAAATTCCGCCACCAAGTTGGTAATAGGAGGGGAATAATCACTAAGAAGAATTGGGAAAGGATCAACAAGGGAAACGGGAAGAGAAGAAAGAAAAGAATCAAGTAAGTGAACCCTGAGATTGTGATGAGCAGTGTACCGAAGAAGGATATGATCCAGAGTGTCTGGTTCAACTGAGCAAAATAAACATAATCTGTTTGAACGAGGAGTTTTAGAAAATCTCCCTTGGTGTAAAGCCGATGGAAAAATGTTCAGTCTTGCCAACATAAAAGCCCGTCTTTTACTAGGGTTAGTAAGTTGGGTAAAATAGTTCGCAGGACTTTGGGAGCAAGAGTACGTGATTTTACTGTCTAGCTTAAATCCGACCTGCTCGCCTCTCTTTTTTGGTTTGTCCCCTTCTCTTGGCAGAAACACAAATCATGAGGCTTCTGCTTCTCTGTTCTAGCTTTGTATCCTTGCAGGTGGTATGCCTTGAAAACTAAACATTAATACTTTTTCAAGACTTAGGTTTAACAAGTACAGTGGACCACATCCACAGTCTTGGCTTCCATGGATTTGAACCACTGCTGATCAAAAATATTAGGACTTTTAGGACTGCTGATCAAAAAAGAGGACTTTTTTTTTTTTTTTTTGCCTCTCTGCGACTCAGGACTCCTGGAAGCAATCAGGAGCTGCTTCTGATTCGTGTCTGGGAGGCATTCTGAGGCATGGGGAGGCCTGGTGGCCCACTCCACTGGACTCTTCAGAACACCCCCAGAAGCAAACTGGAGGTTGTGGACATGAACTAAAAGTCACTTGCAATCACTTCCTGGAAGCGTTCTGAGGTGCTGGGAGGCCAATGGAGTGGGCCACAAAACTCCAGACACTCACAGTAAGGCATTGCTGCCTTGCTGCCGCCTTACATTAAGTTGAGGCTTGAGCATGTGCAGAATTTGGTATCCATGGGGGTCCTGGAACCAATCCTCTGTGAATATCTAGGGACAACTGTACATACATACATGAGAGAATGAATAAAACAGGTAGTCAATTTTTGTTTTTATTTTGCCCATTATCTCAGAAATAAAACACCACTGTCACTCTTGTTTTCAACATGGAAATTTTTTTTTCTGTTCAAGCTTTGACCTTTGACCTTTTTTGGTTAAATTTCCAGTGTGGGTTTTATTAATTTCTTTTTCATATGCTCCATATGGGTGCCTGCCACCAGACAAGGGGTAAGCATTGCACTTTGGATGAAAAGAACAGCCATGATAAATTACTCACCGCCAACGCTTTTCACAACAAATATATTATTGATGGGGGGAGGGGATTATATGAATTATTGCTTGGAATGGGCAGAGCCAAAGTTCTCCTTGCATTTACATGAAACAGCTCTGAGAACATCTCTAGGAAATCACGGGTGTAAATTAAAGGAGCGTGCGACCAACGCAGCACCCACATTTGACACATACTTACTGAATCTTTCAATGAAGTACATTCAGAATTTATTCCAAGGACATTTCCTGTTTTTTTGGATTACAATGTTTAAGCAATATACTATAATTCTGCAAGTAGAATTGGAGAGCCTGAGCTTATTATGTGGTCCGTGAAACAGTATACATTCATAAAAATTTTACTGTGCTCTGTTGCAAAAACAAGGAGAATATTAAGGCGCGGACTAGAAAAAATAAAGCAAATACCTCTTCCTTGCATTTTTATTGTTTTACAATCGCCATGTTATTTTCAGCACTACAGCTGGTAAAATAATTTCTGTCTATGGAAGGGTGATATACTGCTCTTTAAAAACTAGGTTTATGCATCCCCCCCACCCCTTGGTCCTGGAATATGGACGTATGGAAAGGTGCCTACCTAATTGGCCACGAGAGGGGATTAAATTAAATAAAATCACAATCCACAGGGGGGCTCTAAATATGGCTTTTTAATTTGAAAATTTTTGTGGGTTACAATGTAATTCAAGCTTTTCAAGCTTTATTAGTGTATAGCTGTTCACACAGCTTGCTGGCCTTATGTCGCAGTGAGTTTGATAGGCTGGCCACCGTTAGTGCCCAAGATGAACCCTTCCCCGTCAGCTGCAAAACACCCTTGGTGACATCACAAAATACCTCCTGTCAATGACACGCAGGTCAGGGCAATCCAAGAAAGGCAGCCGCTGACTGCATTCTATAGTTGAGCCTTGGGTGCTTGCAAGGGACAGTAAGGCCTCTCTGCAACTACCACTGCAGCTCTGTGTGTGTGATTATGAAGCCATTGCAAGTTAGCATTGGCGAATGCCAGCAAGTTCACATGTTCTCTCTAACTACATGTAAAGAGCCAGCTTGGGGTGACTAATTGCCATGGAAGGAGAAGGAAGCAAGAGCGCTCGTTGCTGTGAAGCTGTTAATGGAGAACTTATGGAGAGAAAGTCCAAGCTCTCTTGTCCAAATTGGAATGTGATGGAAATCTGTTGGAAGGTGATGACAGAAATGAAGTAAAACAGTTGTTTCCTGATCCGTGTGCCAGATGTGTCACATACTGTGATAAATAAGATCTGCATCTTACACTCCAGAAACTGGGGAATATTACGAGCGTTTATTATAGCAAGGGACCCAAAAAAATAAAATGCACTCGAAATGTTCTGCTTCTTCTGGCATCAAGCAGTGCGCAATTATTGCTCAGTGCCTGGAGCTGCTAATTCTTTTGTTTAGCTTCAAACCAACAAAACCTATTAAAAGCTTACATTCAATTTATTGTTAAGGTATTTATTAACTGATTATGAAAAGACATTAAAGCGTTCATAATTAAACTGTTACGTCGGTCCTTAAGCTGATTACTTTTTCCATTTTCCTCCTCCCCTGCCCAATGGACTTCCATGCTGTAAAATATCTTTGTCGTTAACTGAAGGATTGTCAGTTGCCAGTATACTATTTCACATCCGGTGACAGGACCCACCCACAACTCATATAAGCCTACATTTGTGGTTTTAACCCAAACTACTGTCCTATTGAAGCAATAGCCTGCCTGTTAACCTATTTTCCTTTTTGGAAAGAAAGAAAGAAAGAAAGAAAGAAAGAAAGAAAGAAAGAAAGAAAGAAAGAAAGAAAGAAAGAAAGAAATAAATAAATAAATAAATAAATAAATAAATAAATTTGTGTCTAAGATGTCTACTTATATTATCTATACTCCATCTTATTTTCACATAGTTGGTTCCATTTGGCCATAGTTATGATCTCTTGACATCTTACTCAGATAGCGACTGTCAACAGGGATCTTAGCTTTCATTAGTGTTTAGCTGTTATTTAGACAGCCACCAATGAATTCACAATTAAAACTACCAACTTTTCCACAAATCTTTAAACTCTACCAACGACTAAAAGGTTTCTTATGGCCCAATCGCTATCCCCCACATATATTGGCACCACACACGCTCCGCCAGTGCAAGCTGCTGCAAATGTGCTGTAAAGCACATTGTGACAATGCACCAATTAGGAATGCCAGTGGGAAGCCCTGCGCTGTCCCATTGGTGCCAGTGCAAGGAACATCGCAGCCAGAGCAGATAAGCTAGTGTGGGATGTGGAACAAGGCAGGGGAGGAGGTGTGCGGAGTGGAGGGAGGGCAGAGACAGGGTGGGGTGGGGAGATGTGGTCTAGGAGGGGGCGGAATCAGTGGCAGTGGCACATACCACATCCTATCCTCCTTCCTGGGCCTGACCCGCCAACAGGGGGCAATGTGGAGTTGTGCTGGCTGTTTTGCAGGCTAAGAGCTGAATTGTCTGATTGGGGCTGCTGGGGCTTACTCTGGGGCAAGGGTATGTTCTCTCACCTCACAGACACCTTCAGCATGGAAAATTCCCCTGCAGGTACAGCACAAGCCATGCTGGCATCGCTGCATCACTGCATTAGTGCAGGGGAACTTGGATAAGATCGGACTACTCGTAAGGTAACATCAGTAAATGCTTAATTATCCTTAGAATGTGGAGGAAGGGAACTGAGTGTAGGAAGAATCACTGAAGAGCAGAGACCTGCTAAGGCTAGGCTTTCTTGAAAGGCTCATGTTAGATGATGTGATACTTATTGGCTGGTTGGCAACCTTCCGTCTCGAAAGACTATGGTATAAGCCTACAGCACCCGGTATTCCCAGGTGGTCTCCCATCCAAGTACTAACCAGGCCTGACCCTGCTTAGCTTCCAAGATCAGATGAGAGCGGGTATGTGCAGGGTAACAGTTGCTGCTATTAAAAAAAAATATGAGCAGTTGGTTGTTTTATTTAATATTTTTGAATTGTTGGTAGCAGACTAATGGTCATTTCACATTTCACAATAGTGGGGATCAGATGGCCAGTAAGAGAGGTAAGTAAAAAAATGTATTGTATTTTATTTGTTTTTATCCTGATAGGATGTCCTTTCACCAATGGGTCTTCTTGGACCCATGCCAGCTTTTGCTGGTTTAAGTCCAAGGAGAGGAAGGGAGTGGGTCAGACTGGGAGAACGAGGATAGGATTCTGGTGCTTGGTGCTTGCTGCTGCCATTCAGCCCCCAAACTGGCTCCTGCCCTCCCCACTCCGAAACCCCATGACCCACGACTCACCCCCACTGCCACCTTACCTGCTCTGGCAGGGACCAGATCTGTTGGAGGTTGGACGTATAGAGCTACTGGCTGCTTGTGCTGGTGGCTTCAACATGCTCAGCAGTGTGCCATTTATGGTGTGGCTGTGGCTTTTATAATGGTGGAATATGAGATCTGCTGTCATAAATGAGCCGTTGGGTTGGGCCATTAATAATTCAACTGAATTCCATATGATTAATGAACTAAAATATCATTAATCAGGTGATAATACTAATTATTAGGCTATAGTTCTCACCTCCTGCCTCCAGCCCTCTGAACTCTGCAGAGAATTGCAAGTTTTCTTCCTTATATGGCAAGTTTTCTTCCCCCTAGTGGACAAGCCTGAAATTTCTTAGACTGCCAACTTTAGAGGAGTGGGGGTAACACGTGCACTCTAAATTGGCAGCCTCTGTGCCTGTCAACTGCTGGCTTTGAATACTTGCAGCAAAGTGCACACACACACACACACACACACACACTCTATCCTTCATGTATTACCACATGAATGCCTTTTCCTACTCAGACATTATTGTAATGGAGGGATAACATAACATTCTTGGAGTCCTTGGAGTCGGATTCCCTTGTGTTGAAAATTCAGATTTCATTTTCAGTTATTTCCCTTCAGGGCCTTGCAAATGCTCTTGTTTTTGATAAAACACAGCGGAACAGATTGGCTCTGTGTGATCAATATGTGTGATTTGATAAAAGTTGAGTTTGGGCATGTGCAAGGATTACTGACTTTAGGTTTTTTCCCCCTCTTGAATCATTGCAGGCCATGGAACTGGCCCATGGATGATTTCCAAAATCTGTTAGGTAAATCTTGTGAGTGAGGGCCTGCGTACAGAGAGATACAAATAGCTCTTTCAATCGCCACACTCTTTATTATCACTGTAAGTGATTAGGGAGAAAAATGTGACCAAGCTGAGCACTGATATGCAGGCCGAAATCTCAGGCTTCATATTAGTGTAGCCAGGCCTTTGCAAGAAGTTATTTGCTGAGAGGAACAGCAGGTAAGAGAAGCCAAGAACAATTTAATCAAATGTGTATTACTGGAAATATCCAAGAAAAAAAACCACTGGCTCCTCAGAGTCCCTTTGGACCAACACCATCCATTTCGAAAGTTTCAGCCTCCGTTAGTTGACATCTTCTTACATTTCCAAGAAAGAGAAGGTGGAAGAACTTTTAGACCGCGTGGCTAGCAAAATGAGAAGGGGGTTGCATGTGAGACTGATCGAAGAAACATACCAGGCTATTCACAAGCCTTGATTTAAACTCCCTCCTGCAAAAAAACAAAAAACACTTCTATAAAAGCTCTGCAGTTTTCACATTTTCAGAAGGAATAAGCTCATGCCAAGTAATGCAGTCAGTCACTTACTTACACTCCGTGTACATGTGCCAAGGGTTATATCCCAGGCTTGGTGTGCTAGTAAAATTGGTAGTGTAAATCCAGATAAGGTGCTTAACCACCTCCAAGCTGCATAATGGGAAGGGATAAAACATCCCCTTTAATTCATCTTTAGAAATGTACTGCCGTGTGCCGGTCTGTCCTTTATAGAAGCAGGGAAAGAACTGATACCCTTGTCATGCTGGGAAAATCTTTTAAATGTTACCTTAAGCAATATTAGACTCCTAATTTCACCCCCTCGAAAAGTAGCCAAAAGCCCAATTATGAACCATCACAGAGTGCCCTAATGCCAATCCTGAAGTCAGCCAGCTTCCTTTCTCACAACACTGCACAATGTTTCAGGGGCTAGTTTGTTACAATGATGTGAAGACTTGCATGCTGACCCAACTGTGAATGGACTCTAGAGTCCCAAGTGAAGGACTTGATAGGAAAGCACTTTCATGTGCTTCTTTCCATGGGATTTGAGAGACGGAAATCTGCCACAGCAGTGATTTGCAACCTTTTTCGTCTCACGGCACATTGACAAGGTACTAAAATTGTCAGGGCGCACCATTGGTTTTTTGACAATTTACAAGGTACACCATGCTGTTGATGGGGGGCTTACATCCCCCAATGACCCTACTAATAAATAACCCTCCCCCAAACTCCTGCAGCATATCTGCAGACCATTTGTGGCACACCGGTGTGCCATGGCACAGTGGTTGAAAATGGCTGGCTTTTGATGGGATCTCATACCTGGATAATATCTTGTGTCACCTCTAAGCCCCACCTCCTGCTCTGACCATTTGGACTTTCCTTCTTGAGGATGGCAGGAGGCAGTGCTGTTAGCAGATATGGGAGGTAATAGCAGGGATGGGAACTTGAATCAGTGATTCGGACTTGAGTCGCGAAATGCACATTTTTGGTGATTGACTTGTGAGTTGTGCGCATGGAAGACTCTGAAAACCACTTGAGTCAGGGGCCCCCTTAGTTGGCACTTGTCCCCATGCATGCTGACTCAAGTCTGCTTGTGTCTAGGTGTGCTTTCTTACTTTTTTTGTGGTGTGAAAGACCTTGTGGGGCCATCATTCTGACTGGATGAGCAGCAGGGAGGTTCCAGCCATGAGGCAGGGAAGGGTTAATGCATCCAAGCAGGAAGGGGAAGGCAGGAGTGAGCTGTCTGGCCCACGGTAGGAAGGAAGGAACCCATGATCACTGGATGCAGAATGGGAGAATAGAAGGAGGAGCCCAAGGAGGTTCTTGCCTTAGGATTGGCTGGAGGGCGGAAAAGGAGGTGGGGAAGCAGGGGGGAGGTGGTTTGTAGCATTCACGCTTTCCAACCTTGTGGCTTCTATGTGCTCCGTTGTTACTTGGAAACCCACACTGAATCACTGGCTGCGGTGGGACTACTTCTGAGTAGAGCTTCCAAGGATTGGATCATTCTGGTAAGCCTTGCCGCTTCTGTCCCCTCACTCTCACAGTCCATCCCACCTCCTGCTGCCCTGTTTACAGATGGGTGGGGACAGCAGGGGAGTGTTCAAAGGGACCCCTGACACACAGACACCCCTTGGCAGCAGCCCCTTTTTTCCCCCCACAGTGGGCTAGGGCAACTCAAGTGCTATCAAATCATGAAGGGGTGAGTCGGTGACTCAGAAAGCGCCCCTGTTATGACTTGTTTTTGAGTTGCGTTGCAGGGGCAGAGACTCTTGACTCAACATCAAGTTGCTGGATTTTCCCTGGATAATAGCAGTGGGCTTTAGGATGTAGACCTAAGTTCTTGTGTCAATTAAATGTGGAGGGCAAGACTAGAATGAGTAGATATAATCCTTATCCACATGTTAATTTCTCTTCTGATTTTCTGAACAGTCACACACAGAGACTATGGTGGGAAAAGAACTGCTTACAGCTGCTGCCTGCTGAAAAGGTACAAACCAGATGCAACACTTAACACATCGTTGAGCTTGCAAGTCTTGCTTATTTAAAATAGCAGCCATGGAAGCCCCCCCCCCCCCCAAATCATGGTTGTTTAACTCATTCCCCTCATTACATGTCCCATTGAAAACATCTTCCCTCCAGGTCCTATAGCTATAAGTCATTGTGAGTCTGAACACAGCTCCTCTTCGCACACATGCTGCCCCTCTGCCCACTAGCTAGCCTCAGCCAAAAAATTGGACTGTTGCTCCTCAGCACCCACCATTCCATGCTGTAGATAGAATGAATCACAGCACCATCTTCCAGTGGGGGGGAAGAGAGAATCTGGACACAAACACATGCATTTTTCTGCATGCACAGCTGCTGTGCTCATCTCGCACCCTTTCCTGTGTAGCCAAGCCAGTCCCTATCTGTCCAGGATGCATGTGTGCCCTTCATAAGAGCAAAGAAAACATTAAAGGCCCAATCCTATCCAACTTTCCAGCGCTGGTGCAGCCCTGCCAATGGGGTGTGTGCTGCATCCTGCAGTGGGGAGGCAGTCACTGAGGCCTCCTCCAGACAAAGGAATGTTTGTTCCCTTACCTTGGAACTGCATTGCAGCTGTATGATGGAAAGTTGAATGGGATTTGGCCCTAAAACATATAAAAATAAAAATAATATGAAATTACTTTGCTGGCAGCTATTTATTGGTTGTTGTTTTTTAAACCCCATAAAAACTTTATTCTTTATTTAATTTATATATTCACATTTCAAAATGCTGTTACTTTCAGAAGGTCAAAACTCACTTTAGGCTGTTTCTATGATCAAGCTGGAGATTGGCAGGTGTAGAAATGTGTATCTCAAAAGAGACAATGAATCAGGGGTAGAATAAAGCTTGCTACTATGCTTGCCTTCCAGTCGGGAAAGAAAAAGCCCTATGGTGGAACATTTATGTTAAGTAACATTGGCATTCCCAGGCCTAGTGTTAGTTCTGGAGCATGTTCTTAGAGGCTACCATGAGACATTATGCCTTTTCTTCTCTCTGTGGCAGACATTAAACCAGTTGCTGTGCAGCAGGCCAGATCCAACAGTCTGCCATGGTTACCATAGTTCCCTGTCAAAAGCAACTGCTTCCACGTAGAAAGGCTGATAATACATGCTGTGTAAAATTGACACTGCTGTGTTTTGGCACCATTTATTTCTTTTCTTTTTGCCGAAATAAAAAAGTATCTGCTTATAGCACTCAGAAAACTTGGCTCCTAGTGCCGTTACAAAGAGTGTGGAGTGCATGTACTAAGTGATTGAGTCCCGCTGGGGAGGTGTGTTGCGGACAGCAAGGCGAGAAAGGTGAGGGGTTAAAGTAATGAACCACTTTTTGTTGGCTCGGGTGCAAGGTGAGGAGAACTCTTGTTGTTTTGCAATATATATCTCTGTGCTTTTCACTGAGATGTGTTCTTATTCCCAAGCAAGACGGAGAGGAGGCACCAGTGCAGGAATGGGGAAAAGAGGATGCCTCAGAATGGCCCTTTAGAACAGTTTACAAAGATGCCGTGTGTTTTGATCCTCCCGTAAGGGGCATCTAAATCAGTTTCATGAGGCACTGAAAGCCATTCTGCATGCTATAGTTGCCCTTGAAGAAGAGCCATTCAAACCAGTGTATGCTGAGTCTTAAGAAACTGTTTTAACTGGACCTTATTTTATGGTTCAGATACTTACATGGGGCAACAGGCTTCATAGGATCAAAGTTTTGGTGCAGCTGCATCCGTGTTAGTAGTAGGGGATGGGATTGGGCTGTAAGAACCCAATCCTATCCTTCCTCGCCCCAATGCAGCTGCACCAAAATGGCACATGCAACATCCATTGGGGGGTGGCGGAGAGCAGATCGGGGGCTTTGGAGGGCAAAGGGGAATTATTTTCCCTTAGCCCTCTGTAACATTCTCACTCTGTAATGGGTCTTCTTGGACCTATGCCAGCTCTTTTGCTAGTGCAAATCTGAGGAGGGCGGGGAGGTTTGAAAAAGAGAGGATAGGATCTGACGAGCGCCATTGCCACCAGAGCCACTCCTCCCACTGCCTCTCCACCCCATTCCTCCTCCGCTCTGCCCAGTTTCACCCCCTTCCCATCCCCACTGCTGCCTTGCCTTGTCCAGCAAGCACAGCAGGGTTGGTGCGCTGCTACCTCAGGCAGCAAAAATGACCACCAACAGAGAACTGCATGCTCCATCAGCAGCCATTTTACGACAGAGGTACTCTGTCCCACTGTCATAAACCCTCATGTGCAGCAACTCAATCCCGCACATGATTGGGCTGTTATTCTATTAAAAGTGTATTAATACAAACCCTCTCTAGCCCATAAGGAATTGACAGGCCAATATATGACTTCACTGATTAAACCATTGAAACTTGTTCTAATCTCCTTAATAATCATTTATATTTGCATTCATGCTCTCATTTTTCCTCCTGAAAAGGGAGAAGTGTTCCACTCCCTGAGTCATTTGAAATGTGTTTGAAATAAAGTTTAATGCCTAGTAAAATGTTATGAGTTTTCTTTCATGTGCTTATGATTTATTTCCGCAAAATATAAAAATAGAACCCACTGTCTTATTATAAGTAACACGGGGGGAAAAAATCCCTTCCTCATTATGACTAATATCCTATTACTGTAATATTGCCTTACGTTTCAGCATTTTAATAACTTGTCACTGAGAGAAATACTTGGAGTGAATAATACATGCGCCCTGATTGACTATGTGGATATAATTCAATCAAGGGTCTCTACTGACATCATAAGCCACAAGGGGTCAGCTGGAGGGTTTATGAATGGCAGCAAAGCCCTGTGATTGAATTATAACTTTGTTATTCAATCTGAGAACAGATTTTCTTATTTATAATAAGTAGAAAAATCTTATGAACTTTTTTTTCCTCTTCAGGTGAAAGTGATAAATCAGAATGTAGCAAAGGAACCATTTTTAATTTTCAAATATGTGACATCTCTTATGCAGGAGAAGGGTGATTCACGTGGACATGATGCAGGGTTACTGAAGGTGTGATTGGGAGGGAAAGGGAACAGACTATAAGGAAATTAAAAATAATATTTCATTGAAATGTAATAAGGCTTTATTTCTTTTCGGTAAATGTTATTAGATGACCATAGGAACACAGAAACACAGTCTGAACTAAAACACAACTTTCACCATCATGGTTTTGTCCTTCCTCAAAAGGTCATGCTCCTACGACATTTCCAGTTAACACAGTATTTTAAACACATGTCAGCAGCAAAACATGTTCGCTCTTAAGAACATCAAAAGACTGTTGCTTGTTCATACCATAGGGCCATCAAATTCAGAATTCTGTTTCATCTCATGGTCAAATAAATGCATCTGGAGAAACATGGCATGGTGGTCTCCATGTTTTGTTTGTCCGCAGAACAAATATATTGTTTGTGATTGCATTCAGATATGCATAGAAGGTCCATAGAGCTATCAGGAATAGACATTGATAGACATATCCTCCCTGATTTGCTTAATCTCCTTTTAAAGCCCATCTTATTGAGCCACTGCACAGCTGGAATGCATGTTCCAGTAGCACAGTGGCTTTATGGCAAAACATGACCTGCCATTTTGTGCATCTGGGCTGTGTACAGTGAGTGGTGGTAGCCAGATGACAACTGCCTCCCTGGAGCCTCTGGTGCCAGCAGGGTGACTGTGGGGGCAGGCAGTGAGCGGGGAGGGGGAATGAATAGGAGGACTGGGTGGTGGTGGTGGGGAGAAACAGTGGCGGGGAGGAGGCAGGAGAGGATGGATCTGGCAGCAATAGCCCACACCAGATTGTATCCCCTCTTTTAAAACCGCCAAGCCCCTTTTTTCACCTTGGACGTATGACACTTGGTGGCACCGGTGACTGGGCAGCCTCCCAGGAAGTAAGTGCAAAATGTTTTCACTTACTGCCTGTCTGATCCCCCTCATCACAGGATGCAGTGCATGCCTTTTTGGTGTGGATGCGTGCTTCAACACTGGTGTCGAGGAATAGGGCTGGACTGTGAGTGGCCATGGAGTGATGGAGCAGTTCCTTTTGTGTCTTTTGCCAATCAAAGACATATTATGAGAGAGGGAGAAGAATCTCTATACATTCTCACCCCATCATTCATAATATAATCATCTTCTGTTTGAAAACTTCCTTGCAAGACTGTGATGTCATTTAAATTTTTTTTTAAAAAACACCTTCAAAAACAAACTTTTATTATTTTACGCCGATTGTAAAACAATATACTGTACAAGTACATGAGTGATCTACCTTTAGAATCCCTGAATATTAGTCATAAAATCTGAATCTTCCATTGAATCCTCCTGATCCAAATCTAGTGCATTTGGAAATTAGGACAGTCTCTACTACCCCCCCCCCCCCCAATTTGGTGCAGTCGGTTGTGAAGGGACAGAGATATCACAGTTTAAAATCTCACCTGGCAATTGAAAACCTTCCCCAGTATTTGCAAGGTTTTTAAGGCTACCAAGAATTTAGTTAACCTTGGGTTTATGACCCTGAATTTGTCTTCAGAAATTCAGATTCTTTTTTGAAGTGCATTCTCCTGATATTTTGAAGAACAGTCATCAAGTACTTTTTGAATAATTAGACTTTTAAAATAACTATCTGTGAGCCATTGTGCTGGCATAGTGCCTGCCCATTCTGGAAGGGGTGGTCATTTTTACAATGTTTTCATTGCCAACACCTGCCAAGCAGCCAGAGGCCTGATTTTAAAATTCCTTTGTTCATAAAATCAACACCATTTGTCCAATCACCCTGAAATTTCATGCAGATTACCTAAAGCTCATGATTCACCACTGCTCCAAATTTGATCCTGCTCTGCAGAAAGGAGCAAGGTACAGCACTTTCAAACGTTCAATTGCATGAAGCAATCCAGGAGTGTTTACTCAGAAGTAAGTCCCAAAATATTTTATGTTGAGGTACATGTGCAGAGGATTGCAATATACTTAGTTGAGACTAAGCTCCTTTGAACTCAGTTGGGCTTACTTCTGAAAAAACATGCAGAGGATTGCAATTAATTCTGTAGAGAAAACTGCTCCTTCAAAGTTTGAAACCCTGGAGAAGGCAAAAAACATGCTGTTTTTTACCTTCTATTTTGCCTCCCTGCTTCAAACTAAGTGGATATGTGAAAGTCAATTCACCCTTAAGGACCTTCTGAAGGAAGAGTCCTGGGAGCAGGTGGGTCATTGTTGCCCTCCCGAATATAAAGGCAGTTGGACATTTTTTGAGTGTATGAAAATAACGAAAGTCCAAATGGTATGGTAGCTAAATGTTTACTCAGATGTAAGTCCTGTTCAATCATGTTCACATTTATGCCCAGGTAAATATAAGCATGGTGGCAGCGTATTTATTTGAGAATAAAGTCCCTTTGACTTATTCAAAGGTCAGTAGACCTATTCAGGCCTGCCCAAATTCCTCCGGTGCCTGAGGCAAAAGGTGAGCTATTGCTACCTCTCTGCATGGAGAGATAAATCAGGCAGACATTTATCGGGTGCATCTCTAGAAAGTGGTTAGGGAGCTTTGCCCATTGAATATCTGCCTGGACATATTCTCCTCCTCCCCCCCCCCCCCGTCAGCCCATGTCAAAGGAAAGAGTAAAGTATGTGTGCATGCAGCCTACTTCATAAAGCCACCATAATATACAAGATGGTACAAAGACTACTATTTATAGGGCACAGAAATGATGGTGGCCATCTTCATTTCTAATTTGCCATGCTTTTTGATGTATAACTGCATGGCAAATTATAAGCATTTTAACTTACTGATCTTAAATCAGAGTGGTTTTTTTTTTAATATACAAATTTTCTCATTCTTTTGCAGAGAATTTTGCAGACAGAATCCAAGGACAATTATTTCTGACTGTCTTTTTTATTGCAAACAGGCATTGCAGTTTTGCTGGTATTACCAATCCATGAGAAGATGATTCCCCTTCCTAAGTTCTTGGGCATGCAGATGCCTCTGTTCACTAAACCCATTTGAACTTAGGTAGGTGTTGTGCAATCCGTTTACCTGATCCCTTCACCTTCTCTTCAGTGCTTTGAGCCTCATTTCCTATATAGCAGTTAATAAAATAAGCGCATTGGCAAGAATCCCTCCTTCCAAATTTATGAAGCTTTTGTCTCACTGTTATTTCACTTTTTTTTACTTGGGTTTGATGGCCTGTCAAATGCAGTGAATCAATTTTTTTCTTTTTTAGTTTTTCTTTTCCAAAACTTTGGAATTTTGGAAACCAAAGTTCACACAGTAATTGCAATAACAGCCTCATAATTTCAAACTCCTAAGGGAAGCTCTCTTGAAACCAAAACCGGGGGGGGGGGGTTATATAGTGGTCAATATAAAATCACAGATCATTGATTGAAAGTAAAGTTGCCATTATTTCTAATATTTACAATGACGTAAGACATATAAGAAAAGAATAATAAATCTGAGGTGGGCTAAGGTTTACAGGTATATAATTTTATTCTGAAATATAAACTTTCAGGTTTTTTCTCCTTTTACAATCTTCACAAAGTTTACATGAGTCAATTTCAAGTGATCTGTATGAATTAAGCACTTTTAATCCACATTGATTTAATAGGAGAATTAAGTATATGCTTCAATTTCTCCCATTGAAATCCATGATTTTTGCATTGAGTGGAATTAGGTCTGATGCAAAATGAAGTAGTGGAATTGCTAGAAGGTAGAATAGACTACCCCACTTCCAGTAATAGGTTGTGGTTACCACCTTTTAATGTCCTCCTTCCCCTGTTAAAAACAAAAACTCCCTGCAAGCAAAGATTTACTTATTTACTTACTCATGGTGCAATTCTAAAGGGGAGATGGGCTGGCACAAGTCCCTTGCGCCGGCCCAGGAGTGTTGCCATTATGCCATAAATCACTTTTGCACCTCCTTGGGTGTCAGCCAGGCCAGTGCACAAATATGCACTGGCTTGCGGAGGCTGCGTCCAGCCTCCACAGTGACAGAGGAAGATAAGTACGAGCCGGCCAAGTTTGGTCCACACCAGCCAAGCCAAGTTGGACACATTCCCGGGTGGTGGGCGGGCGGCAGGAGAGCAGGGATAGGGCCAGGATCTTCCAGGTGGGGAAGCAGGGTGGGCAGCAGGAGAGCAGGGGTGGGTCCAGGTGGGAGTGTGGGGTGGGGCAACCTACCTTCCCTGTCGGTATTTTTAGAATTATACCCACAAAGAATGTCAGACAAACCTGCTCAATTTCTAATTCAAGGCATTTATTGACATATTTTGAGCTTAAGAACTGTTCTAAATAGGTTCTTTTCGCCCCTGCAGCAGGGAAATGGTTTTGAAGCAAAAAAGGACAGCTGATCAATTTACATGTCCGTGTTTTGTATGGGTTGTATCCTATGTTGTTCCGCTCATGGACCATACACCATGCACAGTGAAGAATGGGTATCTCCTTCCCTCTGCAACGCCTTCCAGAACAGGTTGGCATCTGGCACAGTGGACTGCAGCAAAAGCGGGGAAGGAGTAGAACCACCTCCTACAAATAGGAGTATTGTCTGCTCAGAGAACAACTTAGGGTACAACCCTATGCTTTTAATTTTATTATAAGGCACTTTGGAAACCTTTTTGGCTGGGATGTATGGCATAAATATGAGTGAGAAATAAGAGTAAATAAATTATCTAATGCCAAATGTTAAATAATTAGAAAATTATACAAAGTCATGTCGTTCATTATTATATTATCGATGTCTCTGTAACATTCTTCAGTTTACAAAGAACTTTAGAAATTCCTCTTAGATGTAATTAGTGAATTAAGTTAAATGTTTCTGACATTTCTAACACAATCGAAATGATATTCCTTAAATCTAGCATTAAATATATAACCATTCATTACATCACAGGTCGCAGTGAAGATAGGAAGAAGCTGGGATAGAATTAGAGTAACAAGTCATTTACTCTGAATGAAAGAAGGCACAAGAGTCCTTGAACAAGAGTCTGTTCCCATAATCCTTCAGTGGTGCTGGAATAGAGGAGGAAGAGAAGAGTGGTGGAAGGACATGAGGTCAGGAGAACTGGCTGAAACACAAGATTTGACCACTGCATAATGCGTCAGCCTCCTTTCAGAAATGTTAACCCCAGCGTGTCACCTACTGCTACCAGAAGCCAAACCACTCCAATTTATATTTTCTAAAGCAAACATGCCGAATTGCTCCGGAGGCTAAATCCAAGCTGGTGCTAGCATAAAAGAACTGGTGTGACATGCTTCCCACAACCTCTCCCTGATTGTTTGTGGCTTCATGGCTGTCAGATGTCCAAAAATATCACCTCCAGTTACTACAAAGGAATCCGGTATTCACTGGGGAAAGTTTTAAAGTAACATAACTTCTGCCTTCTCTGCACTGTTTTCTAGAATGCTTGACAGTCTGTTTTGCAAACAGAGATAATGACAATCCACAACATTTCTCCCTTCATTGCCCTCTTTCCCCTTCCTCCTTAGGTGGGAACTAAAAAAAGGGGAGCAGGTGAGAAGTGCCCTCAGTACACTGTAGGATAGAAGACTCCCTTTCTATATTTTTCTTGGCCGAGCTAAAGCACCAAAAGGCACTTTGTGTAGAGTAATCCAGGTAGGAAGCTTTGCATGAGACTTGAATTCAAAAGTCAAAAGTCAGTTTTATTTTCAGGAAGGTAATACACAAATACATCTTTGTAGCAATGGATGGAAGTGGATCCTCCCGCTAGTCTGTCCATCTACAAGTCTTCTCTTCAAGAGAAGGGAGAAAGCAGAGTAAAGGAAGTAAGGCCTAAGAACTGCACTGGATAACCCAACAGCTGTATTTGCTCAGGATAGTGAAGAGAGAACACCCTGTCCCCCTTCTGCTAGCTAGCTTCCTTGCCACCTGCTGGTACAGCTGCAACAATCCCACATAGCTACATATTCCAACAATTTTTACTGCTGGAATCCATTTCTCCTGACACCTGAAAAGTACTTCATCATGCTACTTCACACACGATTTATGTTGTTACCATTTATGAGCATTCATGCTACCATCATGGTCCTCCAGTGCACAGAGTCCGAGTCTCCATTTTGACTTGCCTCATACATCGTCTTGTAAGAGAAGTGTATCATCCTTTGTTCAGAGAAAAGACGGTAAAATCTATGCGAACAGTCATTTGGGTTATCAAATTGCTAGACTTTGTCAGTTGGGGTCATGACATACAGCCCAATCCCATGCATCCTTACTCAGAAGTATGTGCCATTGAGTTAAATGAGGCTTATTCCTGGGAAAATGTGCATAGTATTGCAGCCTTATAGCCCAATCCTGAGCTGCCTGGTGTGTGGGGCTGCAGTGGTGCTGAAAATGGCTGCCACTGAATCCTATGCGCTCCGGGCAGCCATTGGCAGCACCTTGGGAGAAAGGGACTTTCATCCCCTTCCCCTGGGTAAAACGAGTAGTCCCGCAATGAGCCCGACGTGGAGGCTCCGGACCCAGTAGAGCAAAGCTCCACCAGTCCTGCCTCCCTCTCTCCCTCCCTGCTCCCTCCCCTGGAACGCCTCCTCCCTGCCCTCTCAATGCCCTCCCCCGCCTCTCCCCTCCTCGGAATGCCTCCTCCCCGCTTCCCCCCACACCTCCACTTACCTCACCGCTGCTCGGCAGTCCTCACAACTGCTGAGCGACAGAGCTCCAGCAGCCACCCAGCGCTAGCCCAGCACCAGCCAGAGCTGGGCTACCACTGGCGTTCGCCTGGCGGCAGATAGGGCCCAAAACGTGCCTTATGGCATGTTTGTGATAGTGCCCACTGGTGGTAAGTTAATTAACATGCTATCAGTGTTCTAAAAGGAACATTTAGGAGATGAGCATAAAAACCATTTTAGAAGCAGTTAATTGATCATTAAATTTTGTGCAGCATATGGATAATTGATTTGGGTGAAACAGTTAAGTCTATTTTTGTTCTTGCATTTTCAAAGAACATCGAGCTAGCAGAGCCAGCTAAAAAATCCCTAGGAGCCTACTTGCGCACTCTCTCTCTCTCTCTCTTGTATGCCACTCAAGTAGCAATTCAATTTGATAGCAATTGTAATGAAAGACTGGAGAAGCCAGTTTTACACAGTCACTGGACTCTTTTTTGCTGATCTCTCTGGCTCACTCTTGCTTGCTAGTTTTAGGGCGCAATCCTAATCCCTTATATCAGTGCTTTCCAGCACTGGCATAGCGGTGCCAATGGGAGATGTGCTGCATCCTGCAGTTGGGTGTCACTCACAGAGGCCTCCTCAAAGTAAGGGAATGTTTGTTCCCTTACCTCGGAGCTGCATTGCCCTTATGTCAGTGCTGGAACGTGCTGTACCCTTATAGTCTTTTTGATTATCAAGTATAGGGTGTTTTTTTTCCTCTAGTACTGGGCAGGGACTTCTCCGGCTGTCCTCATCCTCTTGCCCAGCTAGCCCACACCCAAAACCATCTATAAGGACCGGCACGTAGGTTGGGTTTCTTGCATGTCAACTTCTCAGTAGTAAAGCTATCATGGTCCCAACTCTTCCTTATCAAGCAAAGCAAGTTTCTTTTCTTCTTCATTGTTTTGTGCCACTGCCTTGTTTCTCTACCTGCACTGAAGCCTCTTCTTCTCCTCTATCTTCTGCCAGCAAATAGTATTTGCTAGTTTTGCAACAGCTGTGCTAGTTCTTGGCAACATGGCCCCTCAAAAGTGGTTTGTCACATTTTGAAACATCAACATATTAAATACATGTAACACATACCATAATACATCAAAATATATTAACGTAATAATCTTAACTAAACAATAAGGTAGATCTAGAATAAAGAAACCAACAAACCACTCAGGAGAATTTTTTCTCCACCAAGACAAAAGACAGAAATTCTCTAACTCAAGCCCTTTCTGGAGAAAACAACTCTTGGCATGATCACCTGGGCCTTGGGGATCATTTTGGTTGGACTACCGCCATGCCCTCTGCATGGGACTTCCCTTGAAAAACACTCAGAAACTTCCATTGGTGCAACACACTGCAACGGGCTTTGTTTCAGGGTCTGTTTATGTGGAGCATATTATTCTCATCTTATTTCATTTTTAACAGTGCCCTTTTTCCAGGTTCAGTTGAAGGCAAAAGGTTATCACTTAAGTTCAAAATGGTTCAGGTCCAGGGTCTGGCCCATGCTCTCCTGGCAGGCACACATAAATAACTGCATGTTTCCTGCATGCCTGGAAGTAAACAGAAATAAAATATTTCATTGCTCTCCTCCCACATGAACCTGCTCACATGCTGCAATCACTGTCAGAGGCCCTGGTCTGTGTTCCTTTGCCTACTGAGGATTGGCTGGCAGGGATGCAGGACTGGGCTTTCTCAGATGTGGAACTGAGGTTATGGAATGTGCTGCCCCATGAGACCCGGCTGGCCCCTTTGCAGCCAAGGTTGAAGAGATAAATTGAGACATTTCTCTTTCATTGAGTCTTTTGTTAGCTGGACCAATTTCTTTTTCTCATGGGTAGGAACTTGTGTGCTCATTCCTCCCTGGACCGGCTTTTTAAGTGCTTATTATGCTTTTAAAGATTAGTTTTTATTGTTATTTGTAAACCACTTTGATGGGCCATTTAATGGGACTGAAAAGTAGAAAACAAATGTTTAAAGCTGCGGTTTTCAAACTCTCCCAGAGTTTGAAACCTGCAGTAAGTCCTTGGGGGGGACAGGGGGAAGCAGCAGCAGCGGGGGGAAGGCAGCGAAGTGATCCCAGGATTGTGCCGCTCAGGGGGATGCAGGGACTGGGGTGCACTCACAGTCCCTGCAGCAGCCATCCTGGGATGCGGGGAGCCCAGTGCAAGCGTCTTCAGGGCTCCCCAGGTCAGCAGAAGTGAAAATGGAGTGATCCCGCTCCGTCTCCGCAAAACCAGAAGTGGAGTGCGAGCACCGCACTTTCACTTCTGTTGACCTGGGGAGCCCTGCAAGAGGCTTGCGCAGGGCTCGCCACACCCCAGGATGGCTACTGCTTGGACTTGGTGAGTGCACCCCAGTTCCTGCAGCCCCGGTAGAAGTGAAAGTGGAGCAATCGCACTCCACTTCCGGTTTAGCAGAATTGCTCCACTTCTAAAGCATTGGGGAGCCCTGGAGACACTCGTGCAGGTCTCCCCGCACCCCTGGGAGCCTGTAGGAGTCTCTGTTAAATCCAACCAAGCCCCTGCAGCCCCCTGAACAGCGTGATCCCAGGGATCGCGCTGCTGCCTCCTCACTGTCCCCGCCCCTTAAGGGGAAAGAGGCCAGGGCCCTCAGGCTGGGGCATTGTGATGCCCCATCTGAAAACCTCTGATTTAAAGAAATAAATAGGCTGACAAATGTAGGCAAACAATCAGTTCACTTATAAAGATTTAAACCTGTGCAGGCCCATTTGCACGTGTCTTGATTCTGCTGCAAGGTCCAGCAGACCCAACAGGGATGCATTCCCTCTGTTTACTGTACTTCCAAGCACAGATTGTCCACCAGAGTAACCAAGGAAGTGACAGTCCCAAATGTGGACTGGAAACAAAGCTGAGAAGGAACTGGAAAATCAGTATCATCCAAGACCAGCTAGAGAAAAGGTTGACAAGAGGACCAGAGAAGGGATAAGTACTTTGCTACTATTTAGTGGCGCCACTGAAGCCTTTGCTGCATCCAGTGTGGTAATCAGTGGCGTCGCTAGGGGGGTGCAGGCCGCACCGGGTGACGCACAAGAAGGGGGTGACGTGCACCGGGAGGGTGACGTGCTAAAATCATGGTGGTTAGGAGTAATACCATCATGTTATATACCGTTGGATGTGGAATTCTGAGCAGAATGCAATGCAAAAAATGGGAGTTAAATATCTCCTTTCTATCAAAAGTTATTGGCAAAAAACCAGAAAACAAAAAATGCATGGAACCCTATGGAAAATGAATCCGAGCCATATGGCAAGTTTACTCATGAGTAGGCAAACTTGCCATAGTCCGTTGGAAAGGACAGGCTGATACGAATCCAATGACACCAGAATGGTTCCTATCCAATGAAAGCAGCCCCCAAAAAACACCCAAGAAGGAGGTCCCTCCCTCCAAGCAGACGAATGTATTGAGCCCCATGGAAAGCAAAACTAAGCCACATGGTCATGTTTACTCATGAGTAAGCAAACGTGCCTTCGCTCCTGGGCAGGTCAGGCAAAGGGAAATGTGAGGCCACCAGAATGGTCCTGATTTGATGCAACTGGAGCTCAACAAATGCTCCAGAAGGCAGCCCCCCCCCCATAAAAAGAACAAAACAGGTTTGACAGGGTAAGGTGAAATTTTTTTCTGTTTTAGGCTGCAGTCCTATCCACACTTTCCTAGGAGTAAGCCCCACTGACTATAATGGGACTTACTTTTGAGTAGACAGGCATAGGATTGGGCTGTCAGACTTGCAAAGCCAGGTGGGTCCTGATAGTGATATGCTTGAAATACAAGAACTTAACTTGAACTGGGTAGGTGTGAAAATCTTACTGATTCTTTTTTTTGGGGGGGGGTGTTATTGCAGGCAGGCTACAGAGGCAATTCGCTTGGTAGAACAGGGCTGGCTTTCCCTTATTTATTTATTTTACTTTAATTTATTTATAATTATTTATTTTAATTTGCTTTATGATGGGTCCTGGACAGATTGTCACTCTAAGAAGTGGGTCCTGTTAAGGTTAAAGGGTTTTGTATAAAATTATGAGAGGATTGGTGTAGGTTCCCAGTCTTGTCCCAATGTGAGCAGGTTGCAAGAAAACACATTCAAATACAGCAGAGTACTTTCAGCAGTTGTATCGAGCAAGGGATATCACATTCAGAGTAGTCATTAAACAGTCCAAGAGTCAGCACGGAGAGCAGTCAGTTCCAGTATAACAAGTCCAAATCAGTTCCAATAATACACAATCAAAGGTTCAGTCCATAAGTCAGTAATATCATATACATACAGTATCCAGCCTCTTCCATCACTGGCAGCAGTCTAACAGTTACTCCATCAACTCCCCTACTGCTGCACTGGAAGCTCCATCAAACTAACCTTACATAGTTAGCTCAGCCAATCAGGGTTGGCTTGGTCACACCCAGGTTGTGTCAGTCCCAGGTGCTTGCTGATTCTGTTGAATCATCACTCTACACCTGCTCCCTGAACCAACTTGTAAGCTGTGGTTCTGCTTCCCTCAGAACTCAAGCTGACAGGTCCCAGTGCTAAAAGTTTCAGAACTGCTCCAATAAGGTGTTAGTAAGTTGACACCCTGGGGGGAGGCAACACCACTAGTGACAAAATCACTAAAATCAGAGTTTGGAGGAATAATCCCATCATGTTATATATCAATCCATGTGTAATTTCATGCAGAATGCAATGAAACAAACTACGCTGAAATCAAAAGGTACAGCCAAAAAAACTGTGGGGGCAGGGCAATGGTAGATCACCATGCCCACCACCTAGAGTGTTGCCCTGCCCACTGCAGGGGGTGACACGAACCCTAGTGATGCCACTGGTGGTAATAGAGCCTGCTCGAAGTCTCCTTGAGGGAAGGGGACATTCGATCTCTTCCCCCAGGGTAAGCCCAGCAGCTGCTGTGGTTCTACCTGGGCTTGTGCTAGCAAAATCACTGGTGCAAGTCTAATCAGCCCTCTGACAGGAAATAGGGCCTGGGAAGGAGAATAGGATATGGTAGTAGCCATTGCCACCTTTTCTACCCCCTCCCAGGCCTGATCTGCCCTCTCCCCCTGTTACACCCCTTTGCTGCCTCTGTTCTGAACTTCCCTTACCCCTCTGCTGACGTGTGGAACACCACTGGCAGGTGATGGCCTCCATCTACCCGCAGGCCAGCGCAGGCCTTTCTGCTGGGGCCAGGACTCTCAATGCTGCCTCAGCTTGCCTTACAGATAGTTTTTGACAGTGCACATGCCCATCCCTCTGGTGGTAGCCAGCTTTGGATTGGGCTGTAAACTTCCATCTCCCAATGTGAACCCTACAAGCAAATACTGACGCTGGTGGAACTGATCTGACGTTACTATAAACATTGATAAGTCATTCTGCCATTCCTCCTTGACTTTGGATTGCGCAAGTGGTTGTCCCCATCCTTCTGATTTCATTTAAACATTTGAAAACTGTGGACACAGCCCCATTTGATCTTCGTTAGCGCATGCTAAAACATAGCCAGTCTCTTCCATTTGACCTCACAGAAAATATGAGTTACACTTGATATCTGTTGTGCAATGATTAGGCTTTACACACGTGTTGTTTTTTTTCAGTGTACACAATAAAAAAGAAAATAGATGAGTTTTCCAACCAGTGCTGACAAATGGGGATTTGGACCCTGTTGGCTCAAGATCTCTGCTGAGCCTCGCAACAGGCTTTCCGGCATGGCTCTCTTTCTAGCTGGTATTTTGCCTTGTTTCCTTGTCAAAGGTCAGACTTTTACTATAACTCCTTTTCATTATGTGGAACTGGTTTCTGGGAATGCAGAAGCTGCTAGCAGGCTTCTCTCTGGGTACTTTCTCCCATTAAGCTGTTGTTAATCTCTGCTCTCTGTTTGAGCTAAAGAGGCAGCTGTGAATGAAAAAGAGTTACTTCAGTGCCTGTGGGAGAGACATTGATGTTGCAACCAAGCTTATCAACAACTTCAATGCACTCAGAATTCACAGAATTATTTTGCTCCCCAGAGTCTGAGCTAGAGAGAAATCTTAATACCACAGTTTTGATACATTTTCAAAGAACTATGCTTTCTCATTTCAACACACTCAGCCAGGTTATGAGAAGGAAAACAGGCCAAGAATGCACTGCTATTGTTCAGTATCAACAGCATATCATAGGATAGGTAGTAATTAATTTACATTTCTATTTACTTATTTACAGTACCCTCCCATACTTCCTTCAGGATCCACAGTGTGTATAACAATATTAAAAAAATACGCTTGAAAGGTAGTAGAAACAGTCATATCCTAAAAGTCAGCAGCACTGCAAGAACTACCTACAGTGCAGAAGTGAATCTGTTATTCCCAAACTCTTCTGAAACAGCATGCTGTTCACCTGCAATTAAACCCACACTAAAGGAGGAGCCAGGCAAGTCTCCCTTGGGAGGGGAGATCCTTAATTAGGAGACACTGCTGAGAAAGCCCTGACTCATATAGGAGCTAGCAAGATTGAGTGATTCTTCCCTCCTGCTGGTGAAACTCAGAATCTAGCAGACTTCTGCACCAACTAAAATTGGTCATGGAAAAGATATCACCTTCTGTTTTGTATCACATACCCACTGGATCCAACATAGCAACAAAAGGTGCTGGTTAATGTCATAAGACCTTGGCCAATGTCATTGCCATTTCCATTGGTTACATACACAAATCTTTAAGGGAGGAGGTAGGCTAGTTCCAGCATAGAGGTTTCCAACAATACCTAAGCATCTGTTAGGTGTAAGGTGCCAAAGTCTGTTTGTGTTCATCCCAAGCATTAGCTACAGCAACAACTAATTATTTGCAGTAGCAACACACTCTGGCCCCAATCCAGGAATTTCTGCATGAATTAATGTGGTTGCACCAGAGCCTCCTCACTTAACATCCAGTTGGCACCATTTCTGATAGTAGCAATGACCTCCAAGAGGAAAAGGAAAGAACAGAGGCTGGATTTAGTTCTTTCCCTTAAAAAAAAAAAAATCCAGCAACCTAGCATTTTTGAATCTGACCACCATTTCTTTCCACCATCTTTTAGGACCTGACCCAGCAAGGATCACCTTGCACTTCAGATACTGGATGGGCAGATTTATACATCACAATGAATTTTTGTGTACATGCAGATGGTATTTTCGTAGTTTCTGTAGAATGGATGGATTAAGATGCATCCTAAACAAATGAATTTGGAAGTAAAACCCATTGAATTAAATTGCACACTAACAAAAGGTTTTACACAGCATTCTGCAAAGGCAGAAAACTAGGGATGAATTGCAGGAGAAGTACCAGAAAGTAGGTACCAGAAAAGAGGTACAGTTGGAGCCTATCCTTGTTGTGCTGGCTCACCAGTAATGGCCACTGTTCCATATCCTTCCTTCCCTCATATGTGAGCAGGTCACAGCAGCAGTATAGCAAAAACCAGACTCTGACCCAGTAGGTAGCTGAGCAAAGCACTAAGTTTTGCATGACACCTCACCTTTGGAACAGGAGTCTCCTCTGTTTTGCTTTAGCAGCCCAGAACAGCTCTGAAGAGCAGGGGCTATGTGCTTGCCGTGGTGAAGCAGGGGCCAGCCCACCCACAAGCCCAACTTAGCTGGAGGGGGTGGTTTGGCAGCACTTGACCCCAAGAGGTCCTCCAGGAGAACCTGTGGCACTTTCACTGCCCCAGAGGGGGCAGCAGGAGGCAACAGGCCCCCAACCTGACAGGCAGCTGCTTGCCACCCCCTTAGATACCAGGGTATGTATTGGGAGAGCAGGGACTGGGATCCCTTTAAGACCAAAAAGCAGGAAGGAGAAGGAGCTGGGTGGAGCTGAGGAGCTCCATAAAGCCAGGGAGGCCAGTGATGACAGGCAGTCTGAGGAGTGGTGAGATATACAGCCAGAGGGAAGCCTGCCTGGGAGCCCTTAAGGTGCCTCAGGACCAAGGCAGGGGATCAGGGTGACTTAACCCCCCCCCCTTGGAGAACTGTCTGAAGCTACCCCAAGTTGCCCATACCTACGGGGGGAGTTTACTAGCAAGTCACGCTTGTGGTATCCTGCCCTGACCCAGCAGCTGGGGGCAGTGATTGTGGCAGGAAGGTGTGACAAGCACCATGCAAAACTTAGTGCTTTGCACCCCTTTAGCTACGCTACTGGGTTACAGTCTGGCCTTTGATCTCTGATGGGAACAATCAAACTCTGGAACAGGATAAAATGCTGGTTGAGTTGCTAAAATCTCAGCTTGTAATTTGGTGCTATATTCTTTCTGATGTGAACAAATCCTAACATTTTCACACATCTGCCTTAGGTAAAAAATCACACCTTTCTGTGGTGAAAATAGCATAACGTAGTGGATTGGCAGCTTCTGCAGGTAGAAAACCACATAAAGCAATGAATTATTGGAGGGAGGAAAAAACCATTCACCTGTGTTACATCAACACCATTTTTTTTTTCTGAGCACAGTCCTACTATATGCTGGACCATGATGAAGATGGAAATGGGAAGAAATTCCACTGTTTTATGGTCGAATTCAATTCCAAACATTTTCTGCTTTTCCAAAGAATTTTACAGTTTGTAAAGTGTCTGTGAATTTAATTGTGTAATTCCAATATTCCATCCCTCCCTGCTTTCCCTCACAGAGTAATGCCCTTCTTAGCCAAGTCATGCTTCCCTACTCTGGTTTGATTTATCTTCCCCTTCTCTTAGCTTTCCAGCTATCAGCTTCCCTTCCCTTACTCCCTAGCCCTCCCATTCCACTATATCTACACAGTATTTTCCTGGTCTTAAAATGGCCAGAGGCATAGCTAGGTCATTTGACACCCAGGGCCCATAAATTTTTGTCACCCCATATGACTTAATTAATTAATACAATATTATTAATTATTAATTATATTGTTTAATTAATTAATTCACTTTTTATACCACCCTTCCTTTAAGCAGGTCAGGGTAGTGTACATGGTTCCTCCCCTTATTTTGTCCTCACAACAACCCTGTGAGGTAGGTGAGACAGAGGTAGTAATAGTCATGACATAGAATGAATAATAATGGCCCAAAAATAAATGCAGTGAATATTTCCCCACAAGCAATGAATGAAATTCTGCATCAAATGGTATATAACATGATGGTATTATTCCTAAAAGCCACAATTTCCAGAATTTTGGTCACTAGGGTGTCAAACCCCTCCCCCCCATGTCTCATTGGCCTGTTTTGAGTTAAGGCAGTGGTTCTCAAACTGGGGCACTGGGATCCACTGTTTAGAATGACAATCTGTCCAGGACCCACCGGAAGTGATGTCATGGTTGGAAGTGACATCATCAAGCAAAATAATTAGAAATAATTAAATTAAAGAAAAACAGATAAATGAGGGGAAGCCAGCCCTGTTTCACCAAGTGAATTTTCTCTGTAGCCTGCCTACAATAACACCCCCCCCCCACACACACACACACAAATAAAGCAGTGAGATTTTAAAGCCTCCCCAGTGCCCACCTTACCAGTTCAAGCCTCTGGTTTATTCTTTTGGGAGGGGGTTGCTGCCTGCAATAACACCCCCCACAGTGAGATTTTCAGCCCTCCCCAGTGCCCACCTTACCAGCTCAAGCCTCTGGTTTATTCTTTGGTGGTGGGGGGCTGCCGTCTGGAGCATTTGTTGAGCTCAAATTTCATTAGATGGGGACCATGCAGCTAGCCTCGCATTCCTCTTTGTCTGACTTGACCAGGAGCCAAGGCACATTTGCTTACTCACGAGTAAATGCAACCATGTGGCTTACTTTCGCTTTCCATAGGGCTCAATACATTCGTCTGCTTGGAGGGAGCGACTTCCTTCTTGGGTGTTTTTTGGGGGCTGCTTTCATTGGATAGGAACCATTCTGGTGTTGTTGGATTCCTATCAGCCTGTCCTTTCCGATGAACTATAACAAGTTCGCCTACTCACGAGTAAACATGCGATATGACTTGGTTTCATTTTCCATAGGGTTCCATGCATTTTTTTGTTTCTGGTTATTTGGCCATAACATTTGATGGAAAGGTAATATTTCAATCCGTCTTTTTGCATTGCATTCCACTGGAAATTCTGCATCCAACGGTATATGGCATGATGGGGTTACTCCTAACCTTCGCGATGTTAGTGATGTTGGGGCATTTGTGGTGTTACACCCCCCCCAAGGGTGGTACCCGGGGTGGACCGCCCCCCCACCTCCCGCTAGTGCCACTGCAAATGGCCATTTTATTATGGCAGCATTTTCTTGGAAACAATAGTGGGTTTGGCTGGATGGTAAAAGTATTGCCTGAACCAGTCCAATATTGATTAAATGAAATTTCCTACCACAATAGCTGTCTGTCAGATCTTTCTGTTTGTATCGATCTGCTTAAAATGTTTATATCCCAACTTTCCACTGTGTAGGATTCTTAAGTCTGGGCAGCTTACCTCAAAATTTAAAAAGCAATCTAATGACAATTTTAAAAATAAAAAGCATGTGTATAGTAGCAATAAATCATAAATTCACAAACATACTCACAAACTGAATTTTGTTCAAAATGCCAAAACTCAAGCAAAATTTAAAAAAAAAATTGCAATGGGCACCTAAAGGTTAACCATCTTAACACCCGATGACAATGTGTGAAGAGGGGATTCTGAAGCATGGAAGCCATGACAGAAAAAACACTGATCTCAATAGCCATTCCCCCTCACCTCTGAAAACAGGGACCACCGAAGTAGGACCGAAGGATATATTCCAAAATAAGGTACTAAGTACAGTACTACTTTCCTTCATTTGAGAGCATTTCCAAAGAATGGAGAGAAGCAACAGCAATGTTTTTTTAAGTACAAGTATTCCTCAGTTTTCTTCATTGCTTGCTCTGCTTTCTGTGAGAAAAGAAGTGCATTTTGTCATTAACTTGCTCCTCTCCCACGTTTCCAACTTCAGGCAAATTGACAAATGCATTTTTTGTAAGTTTCTGTGTCTCCCACCAACCCGCCCACCCAGGCCTCCTGTCTCTAGGCACCATGTCTACTTGTTTCCACTGCAGAACCAGTGTATTTCCATTGCACTTCTAATGCTGTTCAGCATTTTCCATTTATGGCCTGCCAATGGACTTTTGCTATGGAAGGCTTATTAGAGCAATTTTATTGGCACTTTCACACATTTTCTTTGTTAAAGCCTAGTTGAGAAGCTAGTTTCAGAAGCTTGTAAACAGGAGGTGTAGCAATTTGTTTGGCAGTCATACCATGCGGCCTCCTGGTGGAAACCATTGGGTTACACGGGTGGCTTCTTTATGGGAACATGAGATGAATGCGCCTCCTCCATTTTGTAAAGAAGCCAAAGTAGCAGGCAGCTGCTCCGTTGCCACCAACAGGTCAATAGGTAGACTCTGTGCCTCTTGAGCATATGCAGTGTCAGTACAAAATGTTTCAAGAGCCAAAGACAAAATTGTGGAATTCACCTTCCCGGAGCCTTATTTGCTGGATTTTTACTTGCAGGTAAATTTTTGCCCAGCCCACAGGTGTACACATTTGGTCCCCATTGTGTATATGCAACGTTGGGCAGAAATGGCTTACATTTGCTTTTTCCTGTAATTCGTATGTAGTGGGGGCATAAAGGTTACATTTGCTGCACTGCACAGTCAGGCCTGAGAGGGGGTGTGGGGAGCAAAATCCCTGGGGCCTGGGCTTCCAGGGGGTTTGGGCCATGACAAAACAAACTATACAGTAGAAAGCAAATTTGGGAATCAGGCATCTTGCTCCAGGCCCAATGCCAGCTCTCAGTGACCTTGTGCACTGTTGTGTTTTTCAGCATTTTGTTCCACGTTAACAGTATTCACACATGGTCCAGCTAGCAAGAGAGAGGCACGACACTGAGGATTTGCATTTGGTTAGAGAAAGAGTCACCCTGTGAACCAAACTGCAATGCTTCAGAGGTGCTTTACAGGTCTCTCCAAAGCATTTCAAACTGAAGCAAAACATCCAAAGCTGCATCAGAGTGTTTCTGCCCCTTTGTCTCTAACCGCCTGTAGCCTCTCTTTCATACGTGGAAGGTGGCGTCCGAACAGGAGTGGGTGCTTGCAAGGGACAATATTATTGATAGGCCTGAGCTGCCAGTGACACACATTGCAGCTGAATAAAAGCTGCTCGCTGGGGCTCTCTTTGCTTCCTCTTCCAATCAATGTGATCCTTGGAAGAGAACTATGAAAATGGAAAACATGTATGTCTTAGGCTAACTCTTTTCTCTGCCCTTTGTGAGTTCTTTGTTGGCATGAATGCTTCCAGGCTGTTGGTTTCTTCTCAGGACCCAGACATGTTCTCCCATCAGCCAGTGCAACCCAACAATCTCAGAACATTCTTCATCCCTGTGCCTTTCAAACTTAGCATTTGAACTACACAGTGGTGTTCCTGGGGGGGGGGCGGCAGGTTGTGCAGGTGCCTC
The DNA here is from genome assembly GCF_035046505.1 of Tiliqua scincoides. NCBI lineage: Eukaryota > Metazoa > Chordata > Lepidosauria > Squamata > Scincidae > Tiliqua > Tiliqua scincoides. Next base: position 183,226,211 of record NC_089821.1, on the reverse strand, counting down.
AAGGCACCATGTAAGTGGCTCTCCCCCTCACCTTAGGGGCCATTCCAGGTGGCAAGAGCAATGTGGAGGAGACTCCTGCATGTTGCTCTTGCTGCCCTGAGTAGCTCTGAAGGCAAGGTGGAAGGGCCACTTACACAGTGTGTTGGGGCACCTGCACAACTTGCCATTTTGCCTCCCCCCCCCCCCCGGGAATGCCACTGAAACTACAATACAAAGAAGTATTATATTTCTTTGGGAACTCCTGCAACTTTCTTTCTGAATTTTTTTAAATAACTTTTCCAGGGTCATCTCTGCATTCCCTATGACTTTATTGTATATTGGGCACAAAACAAAACAAGTTCAAAACCTCTAATACTAATTTTTAAGAACAACTTCTGAACCTGTGCATGCTGTTTACGCCATGCTGTCACGTAGGCTTGCAAGAATTAGTGTGGAGATCAGCAAGGACATGGTGTGCCATAGGGTCATCAGGTATGCTGAAACACTCCATGTGTGCACATAATGCAGACACGCATCAGGCTGACATCATCCTCTTTTCTTGGTCTGTTAGCTGTGCTTTCTATTCATAAACATCACTCACAAAGATTCAGTAGTGGAAAAATGTGTACAACAAGCACATATGAATTTCTAACTTTCATCAGTGATGGATCACCTTTTTCATAGTAATCTTGCTCCTTTATGTGTGAAAATGCAAGTCTATAGTGATGGTGCAGGTTCAAATTGACCCATAACAGCTGCTATGGAACAAATGTTCCATGACACCAAAGAGACCTCAACATGCCAAAACTTTCCCACAGGAAACAGCAGAAGCCATGTTGGTGCCACTGCATCGCCATGCAGGGAATTAGGACTGGGCAGACAATCTTTTTCTTTAAGTGTTCATCTTAGCTGTGAACTAATGAACAGACTTCACTCAGTGAACAACTGCTAATAGCGATTACAGTCATTGAATGTAGTGGTTACATTCAATTTTGCTTTAGTTAATTGTAACTAACAGCCCAATCAACCACAGTCAATCATGAGTGAACCATGAATAGTCAATCTCATTCCACTTTCAATGAGATTTAGTCACAACTAACTTTCAGTGAATACTAACTGTGTTCAACAACTTTAATTAGACTTAAAGCCATAATTTGTATGTGTGCATGCACGCACGTGTGTTTAAAATTACAAGCAAAACATTTTCTTCAGCATATACGTACTTTTAAGAGGTGAGTTCTAAAATATATCTTTGGAAGAAAAGAAAAAAAAAACCAAGTTACTGACATAAACTAGAAGCAGAAATATTCTTTCAAATTGTTTCAAGAAAGCACCTTTCTCAAGCTTTTAGCATGGCTTCCTCACCATTTGGGACATTTACTTAAGTTATTAAAAAATTCCCTAAAATTCACGGCTGAAAAGTTGGCTTCTGTTTTTTCTACCAAACTAACTCACCTGATTTGTCAGAACAGCTCGAAAATGAAGTGCTAACTGGTGGATTTTATTGAAAGGAAACCAAGTGGAACAACATATGTATTTTCTTAGGAAACTAAAAAGCTTGCAGTCCTGTGGCATTCCTTGGGGTAAATTCTTTGTTATGAATTACAACCTGCTTACTGATGAGTTGTTAATAAAAAGTGGACCTGCTGGGCCATTATTTTTTTCCACGCAGTATACCTAGTTTTGGGTTTTTTAAAAAAAGAGTTTTCATTAATGCACCGAGTGTGAATAAATCTGTTTCCCATTTGTTATTGTTTTCCCTTCAACTAGACATTAATTTATTGCCAAATCTAACACTCTTGTATTTTCAGGACTCCTGCAAACTGATAATAAAAATGATAACAACAACAACACACAATAGCCAAAGGGAATTGTGCAGCAAGAGATTGAAAGGTTGCAGGCATGACAGATACAAGACATCCTAGTGTCTCTTGTTTCCTCACAGGACATCCCAGGGTCCAGGATCATGAGAAAGGGGCAATCGCCAAGGTTCTTGTGAGGCCCCAACCACGTTTGGCATAACGAGACTCCAGCTGGACTTGCACACAGTCAAGGGAAGCAGTCAGAACGAAAATGTTGAGTGAAAGTAGAAACAGATGGTAACCTGAGGTGGCAGTATGGCTTCACTTAGAGCGGCGGCTTTCTTATTTATTTATTTGGGTTTATTTATTTATTTTTACACACGCATCTGCTCACACTGGGGAGTCTCTGCATTGACTCATTATTGCTGGCTAATCAAGTTCCTAATAGCATAGCGGCTTTTGCCAAAGACATTCAGGCTCTGGAGCATTCTGGGTTTATCGAATGATAACTTTATGTGCTACCCTACATGGGTGAAGGTGAGTCTGGCAAACATGTGCTCATAAACTCTTGGTGTTACTTCTTTCCAATGGCTGGGAGAGGGGGGAGGTTTATAGACCCTAGGCTGAAAGGGCAGTTTCCTTCCAGGCCTGTTTCAGAGGGAAGATTTTAGGAAGAAGAAATGTGGAATAAGGTTTTTCCTTTGGGGAAATGATAGGTAACATGATAGGTAACATGAGGTCTTTGGGTGCCATAAGCGCACAGGCTTGTTTGGCTGCTTGAAGTGCTGCTTCAGAATCGTGAGGGTATCCAGCCCTTGCAGTTGTTCACAAGCATGCATTATCTTCACATATTTCTCACCTCCTTTTCTTCAGTGGGGGACATTATGGGTCAAAGAGACAGAGAAGAATGCTGAGATTATAGTCAGACAAATTATTGACAGACAAATATTCTAAACAACAACAGCAGCAATACATTTGTTGGAACTCCATCCAGCCCCATCTCTTCTCACATTTTGGTCACCAGAACAGTCACAAGTGGGACACCCACTCTATTAATAGGGGGAGCAGTATGATATGCTGTTGTAAAATGGCCACCAATGGCACGTACGGTGAAATTGCACACACAAGAGGTAGCAGTACTGCAGCTTTGCCACCAGACCCCACTGTACCAGTCAGATCCCGTATGTCAGCGGAAGGGGGTAGAAGGCTGGCAGGGAGAGGGAGGAGAGAGTGGGAGACTGGGGGTGTGACTGGGAGGAGAGTGGGAGGAACCCGTGGTGGGGAGGAAGCAGAAAGGGGTGGATCTGGTGACAATGGTGTGCACTGGGTCCTATGCCCTCCATTACAAACATTCCCGCTCCTTTCCTCAGACATATGCCACCAGAGAGGTTGCATTTGTCTGCGGAGACCCATAGATGGCCCTAGGGCTTCAAAATGTCTTTTACTTACCTCCCATTTGCCCTCAGATCACTCCCCCCCCACCCCATGCAGCACTTGCCTTTTTTAGCACAGCTGCATCAGTGCTACTGGCAGAGGATAGAACTGGGGCCTGAATCTAATGTAAACAGAAGAAGAATATGCATTTGTTTCAGTCACATGTACTTACATTTAGGGCACAATCCTATTTTGCACTAGAAAAGGCAAGCCAGGAAGTTTGTGCTGTTTGCAGCATGAGATAGAACTGCAAAGCGGCTCAGCCGAAGGTAACAGGAAACTCTTCCCCTTATCCCCACTGCAGCCCATATGGGTCTCCTCAGACTTGCACCACCTCCTGAAGAAAACCTCCCTCCTGCCTCCTCCCTGCCCACCCCAGAGCCTTGTGTTGGCTGAACTCGGCCGATGCAAGACTTGCCCTGCAAGCCGCCACGGATGCTGGATGCAGTCTCTGTGTGCTAGCGCACCTCCTTGCGCTGGTGTGGCTTGCTCTAGAGGAGGTACAAATGTGCCTTATGGTGCAAAGCTGGTGCAAGGGACTTATAAGTTTTATTTCCGTGAGATACCATTGTCAGTAACTTTTCGCTGGATTACACTTTTATTTTTACATGCATTTCTGCATAACGAAGATCTAAAACAGTATTCACTAACAAATCTGCATTCATTGAAAAAGCCCAAATGCATAATGACTTGGCCTTGTATTTCAGAACTTCACTGCTCAATGTTCATTCAATAACATTGCTTTGGAAAATAATAAAGAGGCAGGATGAGGATCCTCCAACATGATCCAAAATGCTTTTACTCACAAGTATTTCATTGTTTAATTGGATTTGCCTCCTAGAGATGCTTATCCTTTTCCCTGTAGTCTATCTTTTGATCAAAACTGCCATCTCAAGTTGCTTTTCCATCCATGTGGGATACCAGATCCATATATCTTTTCCCCTGCAGGAAGAAAGGCAGCTTGGAAGTGGTGATTCTTGAACAAACAGTCTCTGACGGAAGAGTTAAGTACCTTCTGCAGGTGTGTTAGAATTGTTAGAGGTCACTGAAATGTCACTTTATGAGCCAAACAACTTCAGAATCAGCTCCTCCATGACTACATCAAATATAAAAAGAAACTGGTAGATAACACTACTTGTGCCTTCCATATTATGTTTAGTTTGGTGTGTAAGAATGCTTATTATCAAATTGAAAACATCACTATATAATTGCATGATCTTTTGACACACCTCGAAGCCCTGTTTTGGTTCTCCAGCTTTTGGGGGGCCCTTGATATAGCAGACCAAGGCAAGTTGTTTCCTTCATGGGCAGGCCTGCTTATATTTCTAGAAAACACTGCTTTTAATAAATTTGGAAGAGGGGTCTGTGTTAATCCTTAAACCCATCACACTCACTTCAAATTCTTTCCAGAGTTTAGGTTGGTGAGATTATCAAAACACATACCCTGAGAAAAGGGAAATGTGTGTGCGTGCTTGTGTATGTTTACACACTTACAAACTGCAGGACTCAATGGCTTCTGCCTCAATTTCTTCTGTCAATTTCTTCACAGAAATTGGTTTTAGAAGATAGCTCCACTTCCATCATTCAATAGGTTACAACACAGTTTGAGCGGATCTTCACTCATACATCCCTCCCTCCTCTGTTCTCTGTATGAGAAACTGCCTTGACTTCCCAAAAGCTGTAGGTTTTCACACCACTTGTAAAAAGCTGCTTGGCAACTTAGAGAAAAAGATGCAGACCCGTTTTTCAACGTGACCTTGCATCTCCCCCCCCCCCAGTTAATTCTTCCCTTTTGCCCTATGTTATAAGGCTCACGTCCGGAAACAATAGGAGCCTAGCACCTTCCCATATGATCTCCTCCTTCATTTTAGCTGCTTGTAAAAACCTATCCCTCTCCCTTGAGTCCCAAGCAGTAATAAGTCCAGTGCCTCCAGCATGGCCTTCTCCAGCTGGGATTCTCATTGGAATGGTGTGTGTGTATACTGAGCTCAGATGAGGAGCTTCAGAAAACTCAACAGCCAGCCTGTCTGGCAATAGTTTCCTGCATGATATTTGTGTATGATTTCCTGACAACAGCTTTGTACACACCAATATCCTATTGTCATGGTGGTTTTTCAAAGTTGCTAGCCTTCACTCTGTTGCAAGGGAATCCTCTCCCCCCCCCCCCCCAAGTAAAGATTGACATTCATGGCTTAGGCTGAAGGAAAATCCCACACAGAATGTCATATAATGCACTGAACTAACCAAACAGACCTTTGGTGAGGAATTTCTATTCACCGCTAGGGACACGCAATCTGTGTGTGGAGATATTGCTTCCCAATGGATTTGCACATGTGGCCAGAGGCTTAACAGTTGAAAGCCTCTGGCCACATGTGTAAATCCTGCAGGATGCTAGATCTCCATTCCTGCATTGCTCATATGTTAAACCCAGGCCAGCACATGGTGCTCTGCCACATAAAAGCACTTCTCAGCGACCTTCGTGCCAGCACTGAAACATTCAAAGCAGCCCTCCTGTTCATCGCACCACACGGAAGTTGGGTGTGCTTAAGCAAATTAAAGACTTTTACAGACATGTACATGCAGGGCTATATTTAAGTTAAAAAAGCTGAATTTTCTTAACCTTTAGATTTATGTACTGCAGAATGTGAGTGCTCTGTGCGTGCATGCATCTATGTCCATACTTCGCTTAGGAACGGACATGTTTAAATTCTTTCTTTTCTCACTAAAAGATAGCTCCTGGACCTTTTAATTAAAAATTCAAGCGGTCAAGGTTGTTGTTGTACAGAAAATGCTCTTTCTTATTAATATAGAAATACAAGTCCAACAACCCAAAATACCAGAGACAATAAAGTTGCTGCTTAAGGTGGCTTACGATTCCAGCCACTTCATACCTACACCTCTTTCCCTTCAGATCAATGTCATGCTTTCTACTTGTAGTTCTCTGAAGGGGGAAAATGTTATACCAGAATCAACTCTAAGCAACGAAGTTAACATTCAGGGACAGTGACTCTCAAGAAAGACAGAGAATTTGGGGGGGGGGGGCGCTCAGAAATGCACCTGCAATGCAGATGATCATCTTGGATGTTCCATCTCTGTGGATCATCCCTTGACCTTATCAGTCCTGGAGAATGGATTAACAAGGAATGTGTCTACAGCTGTTAGAGGCTCTGGCAGGCACCCATAGAGAAATACAGTGGAGAATCCTTTCTTTCTTTGTAGTTTTTGTTTTGTTTTGTTTTGTTTCTTTCATCTGGTACTTTCCAGCATGGATGTTTCTCTTTTTCCCCCACTAGATGGCAGCATGATGGATACATGTACCATAGATATTTGGAGAGACAGACATTTTAGCAAAGCATAAAATGGTATTTATTTTAGAACAACCCCTGGGGGCTGGGGATAAGAATAGGCCCTCAGTTTGGCTGTACTTGTCGTAAGAGGCAACTAAACAGCCACCAGGTAGATGGGGGAAGGCAGCTCATCTAAGAGAAGGAAACTCTGACCTCAAACCTCCACTGCCTTGTGGCTACATCCAGTTGTGGAAAAGGCTTTAGGAGTCAACCTCGAGGCAAAATCCGTAGCCGGAGTCCCTGAGGCAGTTCATGGCTGAACACAGTCACGTTCTGGCAACTCCTGCGATGCCGCTGGAACAACCGTATTGGCCTCTGCCTTTCCATTGGACCATTTCAGCGACGTGGAGAGGGGGGATTTGCTGCATGGGAAACAGTCTATCCTCCATATCTACTCTACTCAGGCTTCACACACTGGAGAGGACACTCTGTTCCAGAACCACCATTCAGAGTGCGATACCATAGTCTTCCAAGACTGAAGGATGCCAACAGAGATTTTGGAACATGGCACAAAGAGCAAAATCTTGGTTGCCCTTGCACCTGCCAATCATATATCAGTAACCGAAGCCCATGTGTGTTTGATCAGATGTAAGTGCTATTGTATTCAGTGAGATTTACTCCCAGGAAAGTGAGCATAGGATTTCTTATAATGCAGATTTCTTATAATGCTACTGTTTCACGCCATTCACTAATGAACCAATTCTATCCCCCACCTGTCCATAGCATGCAGCTGCAATCAGATGGCCAGCAAGAGGCGAGTAAAAAATGTTTATACTAACCTTTCAGTAGGCCACCTAATCGCCTTTGGAACTCCTCAGATTCTCCAGCTAGTTTGCTGATGTATGTCTGAGGAGTGGAGGAAGGATGTTAGTCTGCAAAGAGGGGATGGCATCCTGGCATACACTGCTGCCACTGAGATCCACTCCTAAATCTCACTCTCTGCCCCCTGCCCTTTGTCTGCTCCGAACAACCCATGGCCACCTATAGCCCACCCTTACCTTACCCACTCTGGTGCAGGCTGGGTCTGTCAGTGGTGGGTACTCAGAGCTGCAGCTCTGACAAGCTGGGCAGCAGCACACCATTTACCACAGCATCACAGCATTTACAGTAGTGGAACACAAGGTGTTTTTTTTTTTCGTAAACAGACCATAGTATTGAGCTGTAACTCTGTGGCTATCACCAATGCAGTAGCAGAGTTTCTTTCCGCAGTTTCCAAGTTAAAATTCCCTCCCTGATCCCATATCCCTCCCTTGTTTCCCCCCCCCCTTTTTTTCCCTTATTAGCCCCTTGTTGTGATTTTCTCTTCTGGTAACATAGCCACTGCGTTGGCCACTGTTTTTGTTATTTATTGCTTTTAATGCCAGTAAAGGTTTATGGATGGTATTGAGCTGTAAATGATTTAAAATTGAATACTGGAGAGCCAAACCACAATGTACATAAAGAAATGGGCTGAAAACCAGAAGTTCAATGCAGATTGGGATCATGGCATGCAGAGAGCACACTTGCCACTGCATCATTTTCCTGCTTCAAGTTGCCCCCTCCCACAGCAAACAGCAGTTTTAGGGACAAGGAGCTACTTTGTGGGTGTGGCCCTCAAATTTTGGCAAGAAGTTGGCACCGTTCCACCCCTTCTCCCAGTTGTTCCTTTTTGTAAAAAGAGACAACACTTCTCATTTTAACCCCATGTCTTAATGAAGGACCTAATTTAATGTGTGGTTTGGCTCTATGTCACATCCTTGTTACTTATAGGTAGATGAACTATTTTGAATACATTCCCATGAGTTTATTTTGTTGCATAAATTATTTTGCAAAAACTTTTTTGTCGCAAAATTATATATGAACATTCTTAAGACTAAAAATAATGATAAAAAAGCCATCTGGAAGTGACTATACATTTAAAGGGGGATGATGCAAAGAAATGCGTACGTAGGTTGATAAAACTGCACAAAAAGAATCTTAATGCAGCCATGCATGAGATCACACCAGGGCTGCCTTTCTGAAGTGTTGTCTTCATGTGCACTTGCACATTGCTGATGAAGAGGACGGGAAAGCAATACCAATGAACGGAAGGGCCTGAAATCTGCAGCAAACTGCACATGTTCAGTGCACTGTGCAACATAAGAAAATTCAAACGGAACAATGGATCATTCCTAATGCGTCAGTCAAACTTTGGAATGAAGACCAGGTAATATAGAACTCCAAAATTCTGGACGAAATCCAGGGCTGGTCTTATTATATACATAAATCAGGGAATTAGAAGTAATGAAGACGGAATAACAGGAAGTAGCTTTGATGGGAGTATGTCTGGTTTCAACAATTCATGATTGTTGAAATGATTTAACAAATTACTCTTGCAACAGTTAGGAGGGCCAGGAGGTGGAGTGGGCAGAAAAATGAAGAATAAGATCCAGGGTGCACAACTGCTGCTGAATTCACCCCCTCTCTTCCCTGACCCACCCCAATCCCTCTGCCAATACACCGAGTTACCCCCTCCCTTGCACACCCCCTCCTCCAGCTTACTGGAGACTGCTGAGCCACTCAAAGTCACTGCCATGTGCGCCATGCCTCTAGCTATTTGTGGGTTTCGTGCCGCCATAAAGGACTATGCACTGCCAGAATGTTAGTTCAGGCAGCACATGACCACAATAGGATTGGGTCCCAAGACTTCCAGGCCATAACATTAATTGGCCGACAGAATGGTTTCCTTCATTCATTTGTTAACAGTTTCCCATACCCATGATTTAGCACTCCAAAGGAACCAACATTCAGCAGCTCTTCCTGTAAAGACTCCTTGAGTGGCTTGCTCAGCTGTTGCTGGAATTCATTTTTCAGCTGGCAAGATCTGGTGAAGGTTGGTTCTTTTGAAGTCTCAAAGCATGGACCTGGGAAGTTCATCCGAAGGAGCATGCTGCTCACTCCAAGGGCCTTCCATGCTAGTACTCCCACTCACAGAGGGCGCGTCCATTCCTAGAAGTGCCAGTCAGGATGCTACCCATTAAGTCTTACCAGAGAAAGGTATCAAACCGATAAACAAACATTACAAGGTTGTCATTTTAAATGACATAAAGGGAAGGAATAGAGAGGTGGTTGCCAGTCTGTGAACAGCTGCAAAATTGATTATAGCGATGACGTCCTGGGAAGGAATGACTGAGCCATCGCTAGATGGCTGGCTTCAGAACGTCTGGTATGCAATGCTCGTGGGTAAAATTAGTACTACTATTGCACATGCGCTCTTAGGAAAGAAAGGGCCATTCAAGGGGCTGTGAAAAAATTGGGAACGATTTGTGGAATTTGGGGACTGGATGACATTCGTACTCAGATTTTCACTATGTTACTTTTGCGTTCATGTAATGCTACAAGGGAATGATGCATGTGGAGTTTCATTTTTTATGTTCTCTATGTATATCGTTGTATTTTGTGATAATAAATAAAAATCAAAAGTGCAGTATCAGTCTATGCGCTAACGGCAGACTGCTAGAGAATCCTGGCCCGCTTGCCTGGATCTGATATGACCACTCGTACAGCTCAAGAAGAGATTGGATTCTTGCTTCTTCCATAAGCAATTGATTGATATTCCCTGAACTGTTTAAAGATGATCTGTAGTCACACGAGTTTTTACTGGCGCACCACACTTCCTGGAGAATACAGATGTTAAGGGTGGGTGAGGCTGCTTCAGTGTGAAATGACAAAAGTTTTCCTTTAAAATTACATCATGAGTTAATGGTGAGCCAGGCCTGTCATTCAGAAGGCTAGAATGATGCACAACAGTCTTCACGAATTAATGCCCCAATCCTATCCCCCGCCAGCTGCACTGATGCAATGTGCTGCACCCTACAGTGAAGCTGATTGGGAGGTAAGAGAACTTAAGTAAGAGAACTTTTGTTCCTGTTTCTCCCGTTGTCCTATGGGTCTACCTGCTCTGTGGTTGGAGCAAGTCCGAATTGACCCAAGGAGGCATGGCAAGGCTGGGCAGGGGAAACAATATTGGTGGCACCTTTGTCACTGATAACTGCCCCCGCCCACCCTAACATGCCCTCCAGAGGCCCTGATCCTCCCCCTCTCTGCCCCATTACTGAACCTATTACTCCCCCTCCTCGCCTGCTGCCTACCCCCTGCACACTGGGGAACCTGCACACAGCAACCTGCACACTGGGGAAGCCAGATGAGCTGCTGCTGCATGGCTGATGCCACTCACTGCTTGATGCAACAGTCCAGTAGAGTGCAACACAGTGCATCACATTTTGTAATGCCACAAACCAGACAGATGGAGGATAGGATTGGGCAGTAAGATATCAGTCAAACCAATTAAAACAAATGACTTCGTCAGAAAGCTGCCATTTTATATGCACATCACCTGTTTTTCAATGGGCAATGATGCATTATCACTTTCCCAAGCTGTTTTGCTTTTTTGGAGAAGGGGGATTAATTCATTTGATATATTTTTCTTTTGTTTCTAAGAGTATTCTATCAAATGGCATCTGTTCTGAATAAAATCCTTCTTGTTTATCTTTCCCAAATTTTGAATCAAGTTGCAAACGAGTCCACTAATCCATCTCCATGCCCTGTCTTAACAGTTCTTCTTTTGTCTTTAATTGCCTATCTTTCTTCAATAAACTGAGCATTTTTGTTGTCTCTAGTAAATTCGGCCGGGTACATGCTTCTAGCGGCGCCACCCATCGGGGGATTTTGGTATACATCTGTCTTTGTATTTTAGCCCAGATCCATAATAAAGATTTCCTTAATGTATGATTATTGAATCGCTTATATTCGTTTGCTTTTCCATATCAAACAAATGCATGCCATCCCCATTCAAGATCATGTCCCTCCAGTTTAAGTATTCTTTGATTTTCTAATATAATCCACTCTTTAATCCATAGTAGCGCTGCGGTCTTATAAAAACCAATCAGGAAGCCCCATGCCTCCTCTTAGTTTCACATCTTGAACATAAGAACATAAGAACAGCCCCACTGGATCAGGCCATAGGCCCATCTAGTCCAGCTTCCTGTATCTCACAGCGGCCCACCAAATGCCCCAGGGAGCACACCAGATAACAAGACACCTACATCTTGGTGCCCTCCCTTGCATCTGGCATTCTGACATAGCCCATTTCTAAAATCAGGAGGTTGCACATACACATCATGGCTTGTAACCCTTAATGAATTTTTCCTCCAGAAACTTGACCAATCCCCTTTTAAAGGCATCCAGGCCAGATGCCATCACCACATCCTGTGACAAGTAGTTCCACAGACCAATCACACACTGAGTAAATAAATATTTTCTTTTGTCTGTTCTAACTCTCCCAACACACAAGTTTAGTGGATGTCCCCTGGTTCTGGTGTTATGTGAGAGTGTAAAGAGCATCTCTCTATCCACTCTATCCATCCCCTGCATAATTTTGTATGTTTCAATCATGTCCCCCCTCAGGCGCCTGTTTTCTAGGCTGAAGAGGCCCAAACACCATAGCCTTTCCTCATAAGGAAGGTGCCCCAGCCCAGTATTCATCTTAGTTGCTCTCTTTTGCACCTTTTCCATTTCCACTATGTCTTTTTTGAGATGTGGCAACCAGAACTGGACACAATAGTTCAGGTGTGGCCTTATCATAGATTTGTACAATGGCATTATAATATTAGCCGTTTTGTTCTCAATACCTTTTCTAATGATCCCAAGCATAGAATTGGCCTTCTTTACTGCCGCCGCACATTGGGTCAACACTTTCATCGACCTGTCCACCACCACCCCAAGATCTCTCTCCTGATCTGTCACAGACAGCTCAGAACCCATTGGCCTATATGTGAAGTTCTGACTTTTTGCCCCAATGTGCATGACTTTGCACTTACTGACATTGAAACGCATCTGCCATTTTTCTGCCCATTCTGCCAGTTTGGAGAGATCCTTCTGGAGCTCCTCACAATCACTTCTGGTCTTCACAGCTTGGAAAAGTTTGGTGTCGTCTGCAAACTTAGCGACTTCACTGCTCAACCCTGTCTCCAGGTCATTTATGAAGAGGTTGAAAAGCACCGGTCCCAGGACAGATCCTTGGGGCACACCGCTTTTCACCTCTCTCCATTGTGAAAATTGCCCATTGACACCCACTCTCTGTTTCCTGGTCTTCAACCAGCTCTCAGTCCATGAGAGGACCTGTCCTCTAATTCTCTGACTGTGGAGTTTTTTTTAGTAGCCTTTGGTGAGGGACCATGTCGAACGCCTTCTGAAAGTCCATATATATAATGTCCACAGGTTCTCCTGCATCTACATGCCTGTTGACCTTTTCAAATAATTCTATAAGGTTCGTGAGGCAAGAGTTACCCTTACAGAAGCCATGCTGATTCTCCCTCAGCAAGGCCTGTTCGTCTATGTGTTTTGAGATTCTAAAGGCCTTCATTTTAATTCTTGGTTTCTTTCCCTGCCAGATGAATTTCGAGATAATTTGATTAATTTCTTTAAATATATCTTGCTTCAAAATTACAAGGATTGTTTGGAAAAGAAAGTTTATTTTAGGGAAAACATTCGTTTTCACTGCAGCAACTCTTCCCATCAACGAAAATTGCAGTTCTTTCCATTTTGTTAAATCTCTTTTTATTTCTTCAATCAATTTCAAATAATTATCTTTCACTAATGTGCTTGTTTTCTTCATTAGTTGAATCCCTAAATATTTAATTTTTTTTCTTCTTTGAAATTTGTTAATGCCACCAATTCCTGTAATTTCTTTATTTGCATATTCTTTGTTAAGAATGTATATGTTCCTATTGGATTTTGAGATACATGAAGAAACAATAAAAGAATTTATGATAAAATGGGCACAAAATATAGGCCATAATATTACATTAGAACAATGGGAACAGATTTGGAAATATAATATAAAATTTACTAGAGCAACAAATTTTAAAGAAAATGTATATAAAATGTTTTATAGATGGTACACGACACCAGTAAAACTGGTAAAAATGAATCAGAACATATCAAAAAATTATTGGAAGTTAAATGTGAAGAAGGGATGTTTTATCATATGTGGTGGACATGTAAAAAAAATGGAAGTGTACTGGAAAATGGTAAGGATTCTAATACAAGAGATTGTTGGATTGTTGGATTTATGATACCGCTGAAACCAGAGTTATTTTTGCTTAATATCACCTTAGATATTATAGATAAAGAAAATGATGTTCTGGGTCCCTTTAGGGAGAAGGGCGGGATATAAATAGTTTATTATTATTATTATTATTATTATTATTATTATTATTATTATTATTATTATTATGTGTATTTAGTTATGATATTAACTGCTGCAAGGATTTTATATGCTAGATACTTGAAAGATATTAAAATTCCAACGAAAGATGAATTAATACAGAAAATAATGAATGTGGCGGAAATGGATAGGCTTACAGAGATTTTGGATTAATAGCGTAAACCAACACAGATAGAGCAATGGAGACCATTTTATGCTTGGTTGAAAATGAAGTTTTAGATGTATAAGATAGGGCTTTTAGATGAATGAATACATGATATATTATATAGGATATGATATGATAGATAAATATTAAGAGGCTAAACTAGAAGAGGAACAAGATTAGAAGATATGTATTGATTGATTAGATATATTGATATATGATTGCCTGCACCCTTCAGTGGTATGTTTTTGTGTGTTGTGTGTTGAGTGTGTTTGTTATGTGTTTGTTTATATTTGTTGTTTGTTTTTATGTTGGAAACTAATTAAAAAATTAATAAAAAATAATTCATGTATGTTATTCAAAAGAAAGGTCTTTGAATGTGATTGGTTACATTTTTTTAAAAGGAAGACAATAGAGAATGTTAGAAATATTATTTATAATTAATGTATATAGCTTTTCTAATGTGCTTTATTCCTTTTTGCAATTTTATCTTTTTGTCCTTTTAGATAGACAAAAACAATAGAAGATGGTAAAGAAATCTGCATTTTCAAAAGTGTCTCTCTCTCTCTCTCTCTCTCTCTCTCTCTCTCTCTCTCTCTCTGTGTGTGTGTGTGTGTGTGTGTGTGTTAGGCCTGGCTGTGTTTGTATTATGCTTCTAGTGGGTGGACGGGAGGTAATAGCAACATTCTGATAGAACTCAAAAACTGTAAGTAACCATGTTGGACCATAAGAAACCTTCCAAAAGCCGTTCTCTGGTAATACCTTTCCTAGGACCAACAAAATGGCACACAGCTGTGAGTTGCAAGTTTTCAAGTAGTCCAGAACTCTTTATCAGGCTGGATGGCAAACATGAGGAGAATTATCTTCTGTCACCTCAGGATGAGACTTTATGTGATGGGGAATGTTGTTACATGCCCTCCAACCACTAATTAATACTACCCAATTTGGCTTCTATTGATTTCATACCTGGTACACTAACTATCATTAATCTCTAGCACTGTTGATACTAATTTGTGTTTTACTTTTTTTCTCCGCCTTACGTGAGGCCTTGTGTGTTCCAGTGAGTGCTAGGCTAGACTGTGAGCCTTTTGGGAATAGGGAACTTTATTTATTTTGCTATGTAAACCACTTTGAGAACCTTTTTTAAGTAGAATATTAATATTCAGCAGCTGCAGCATCATCTACAACTAAAAAGGCCTTTGGAGAAAGAACATCGTAGAAATCAAGCTTTCTGAATGTGGTGACTGTGAATCAGTGTGAAAACAGCTGTCAACTCCAGTTTGACTTTGGCTCTTGCGTCTGCAGCTGTTAACATAAACAAAGAGTGCTAGCTACAGAGCTTTCAGAAGGGCTGCAGCACTATATTCTCATGACATACACAGAAATCAGTGCCCTGTGATCATCTGATAACTTGAATGTAAGTGCAAATGTGGATTTAGGTATTCACCTCTGAAAATATAAAGAATATTTCAAAGGAATCTTGACTGCAATAGCAGAGGGCCTACTTTATAGTTAATGAAACAAAGCTTAGATGTTGTAATGCGATTCTTAGCAAAGCGCCTACATTTCTCATGAATGGGAAAAGGACAGAGTTCTGTGTACATGGCAGTGTAGAAGATGCTCTGAATTGGGGTACTGTAGTGTGGTGGGTAGACTATTGCACTTGGATTAGCACTTGGAAGAAGTCCACTTGTGCAAGGGGAAGGTGATTTTCTGTAATCTTTCCTTCTGCAACTCCCTGTGCCTCTAAATGCCTATTCTTAAGGGTCCCAAAGCCCTCAGGAACAAATCTTAGGGTGTGCAGAAAGCTGCAAAGGAAAAAATGCCTCTCCCCTGGGGCAAACAGAGCTTCTTCTATTTCAGCCATTTTCAACTGGTGCACCACTAGTTTGCAGGTGTGTTGCGGGAGGCTAACTTATTAGTAGGGTCATTGGGGGATGTGAGCCCCCCCCCCCCCGTGGCTCACAAGGTTAGTGTGCCTTGTCAATTGTCAAAAAATGGATGGTGGTGTGCCTTGACAATTTTAGTACCTTGCCATTGTGCTGTGAGACCAGAAAAGGTTGAAAATCACTGTTCTATTTGCATGAGAAGACATTTGGGTCTATTACTTTTGTTGTTGACCTAGTACTCTTTCTTATCCTATCTCAACATGTTCTCATTCTTCATTCAGAGACAGTCCACTCAGAAAATAAAGTAACCAAGTAGCATGACTGCTTCAATTACCCTCTGAATGAATTAAACCATTTTTTTTGTATTGGCAACCTTCAGTCTCGAAAGACTATGGTATCGTGCTCTGAAAGGTGGTTCTGGCACAGCGTCTAGTGTGGCTGAAAAGGCCAATCCAGGAGTGACAATCCCTTCCACACTGGGAGCAAGTGCAGTCTGTCCCTGATCTGTCTCCCTGGCTATGGGCCTTCCTTCTTTGCCTCTTTGCCTCAGACTGCTGGCAAAGTGTCTCTTCAAACTGGGAAAGGCCATGCTGCACAGCCTGCCTCCAAGCGGACCGCTCAGAGGCCAGGGTTTCCCACTTGTTGAGGTCCATCCCTAAGGCCTTCAGATCCCTCTTGCAGATGTCCTTGTATCGCAGCTGTGGTCTACCTGTAGGGCGCTTTCCTTGCACGAGTTCTCCATAGAGGAGATCCTTTGGGATCCGGCCATCATCCATTCTCACGACATGACCGAGCCAACGCAGGCTTCTCTGTTTCAGCAGTGCATACATGCTAGGGATTCCAGCACGTTCCAGGACTGTGTTGTTAGGAACTTTGTCCTGCCAGGTGATGCCGAGAATGCGTCGGAGGCAGCGCATGTGGAAAGCGTTCAGTTTCTTCTCCTGTTGTGAGTGGAGAGTCCATGACTCGCTGCAGTACAGAAGTGTACACAGGACGCAAGCTCTGTAGACCTGGATCTTGGTATGTTCTGTCAGCTTCTTGTTGGACCAGACTCTCTTTGTGAGTCTGGAAAACGTGGTAGCTGCTTTACTGATGCGTTTGTTTAGCTCGGTATCGAGAGAAAGAGTGTCTGAGATCGTTGAGCCAAGGTACACAAAGTCATGGACAACCTCCAGTTCATGCGCAGAGATTGTAATCCAGGGAGGTGAGTCCACATCCTGAACCATGACCTGTGTTTTCTTTAGGCTGATTGTCAGTCCAAAATCTTGGCAGGCCTTGCTAAAACGATCCATGAGCTGCTGGAGATCTTTGGCAGAGTGGGTAGTGACAGCTGCATCGTCGGCAAAGAGGAAGTCACGAAGACATTTCAGCTGGACTTTGGACTTTGCTCTCAGTCTGGAGAGGTTGAAGAGCTTTCCATCTGATCTGGTCTGGAGATAGATGCCTTCTGTTGCAGTTCCAAAGGCCTGCTTCAACAGGACAGCGAAGAAAATCCCAAACAAGGTTGGTGCAAGAACACAGCCCTGCTTCACGCTGCTTCAGATGTCAAAGGGGTCTGATGTGGAGCCATCGAAGACAACAGTGCCCTTCATGTCCTTGTGGAAGGATCTGATGATGCTGAGGAGCCTGGGTGGACATCCAATCTTGGGGAGAATCTTGAAGAGGCCATCCCTGCTGACCAGGTCGAAAGCCTTCGTGAGATCTATGAAGGCTATAAAGAGTGGCTGTCATTGTTCCCTGCATTTCTCCTGCAGTTGTCTAAGGGAGAATACCATATCAGTGGTGGACCTGCTGGCTCGGAATCCGCACTGTGATTCTGTATAAACGCTCTCTGCAAGTACCTGGAGCCTCTTTAGTGCAACTCGGGCAAACAACTTTCCTACAACGCTAAGGAGAGAGATGCCACGGTAGTTGTTGCAGTCACCCCTGTCACCTTTGTTCTTGTACAGCGTGATGATGTTTGCATCCCTCATGTCTTGAGGTACTTCACCTTCTCTCCAGCAGAGACAGAGGATTTCATGCAGCTCAGTAGCGATGATCTCTTTGCAGCACTTTAGGACTTCAGCAGGGATGCTGTCTTTTCCAGGTGCCTTGCCATCGAATGTTTGCATTCGATGTGGGGCACAGGTGCCCAGGAGGCTGACCCCGCACCGATCAGAGAGCAGTTCACACCCTTTTGAGTGAATGAGCCCAGTGCTATGCATGCCTACAAAGAGGCAAGTCCCATTAGTGTCAATGGGATTTCTCCCAGGATGGTGTGGACAGGACTGCAGCCTCAGAGTCCACTCCTATGCCTGTCTGCTCAGAAGCAAGTCCCATTGAATTAAACCAGTTGCCCCTGAAAACAGAGTTGTAAGACTTGAAATGCACTGGACAAACAACATTTTCAGTGCACCTTGCTTCTCTTGGGTTTTTCTGTGGCACCCTCCCTCCTTTCCCTTCTTAGCCATCTCATACTGTAACCAGAATAAAACCATATATGCAACCCTTGGAAGAGGGGCAGGATATAGATCCATTTGTCTGTAAGTAAAGACTAATTTTCTTCATTTAATCCATTATTGCACAAAGGCAGTCACAACACCCACACTAGGCCAAGGTGGGTTGGCGGCAAATTGCTAGAATTATGAATAGGCAATGGGAGGGTACTTGAAAGAGGCTTTAGGCTTCCAGGATGTCTAATATCTCAGAACACTTCATTTTAAGACAAAAATTTTCATGCGGAAAATATCCCTGTAAAATAATATGAGGAAAATGGGTCCTGGTGGGACTCTTTAAAAAGTAATTACTTTTCCTCCCATGACCTCGGTTTGATCTCACAGAATCCAAAGAGTTTACGTTTGAATTGTGTAACCCGCTGGCAGGAGAACTGTGTGCCAGAGCTGTGTTTAAGTGGGACACAAGAAGAGGATTAAATATCTCTAAGGAACATATCGCTAATAGCAGTTGTAGCTAGTTATAATAGCATTTGTGACTATCCTGTGTTGTGCTATTCATTTCCTGCAGTTGCTTCTGTCTGTAGAGCCTTCTCAGGTTGGCCCAATTTGGGCTGGCCCATTAGCAGATGTTCCAGGTCATATAGCAACTTGCCACATAATATACTCTCTCAGCTCCAGCTTTGCTAGAATTGGTGAGTCAGTTGCTCTGTCCAAACAGTCCTTGGACTGCAGGCACACTGACAAGCCAAAGACTTTGTCCAGGAGTCAAAGGGCAAGTGCCCACATTTCATATGTGCACATTCAATCAAGACCCTCTAAAAGAAAAAATTCTGCCAGTGCATGTGAGGCATTTCCTCTGGTTTTCTTTTGAATGGCTTTCATGCCGAATCCCTAGACCAGAGATCGTCAACCTTTTTAATCTTGCCTTGCACACTGCAAGGCAACAAAACATTCAGGGCACACCATCAGTTTTTTGACAATTGACAAAGCACACTGCCCAGCCGGCAGGGGGCTCACATCTCCCAAAGGCCCTACTTTCCCCCAAACTCTTGCAGCACACCTGCAGCACACCAGTTGAAAATCACTGCCACAGACAGTGATTCTAAGTTCAAGAGAGTTAAAGGGCAGACTGAAAAATCTGAGGTCAACTTTTTGAAATGGAGATTCTGAGAGAGGTGCATTTGTTACTGTACGTGGCACCAGTAAAGCCATGTATACGTTAGTCAGAATAAACACAGCTCCACTGTTGAAAAATTGCCTCCGGTGGTGGCCATTTTCGGTGCGTTGCGGCATCAGGCAGCAGGACTGGGGGCCCGCTGCCGGACCTACAAAGGTGCAACAGGGGTGGGGCTGGCAGGGAGGTGGGGAATGGGGAAGTGGAGGGAGGTAGACTGAGGAAGGTATCAGCAGTACTCACATGCACGAATATTCTGACCCCCTATCTCCCTTACAGCTGCTGTTAAAAGCCTGGAATTTATGACTGCTAAATAGCAGGCATTGATCCAAGGAGTCCCATGGCGGCAGTGGAGGCTTTCCCAGGCTAAGTGAGCAAATGTTCACTTACTCCAATATCTTTCCACTTGCCCTCCCTCCCACGGATACAGCATGTGCTCCACTGGGACGGCTGCATTGGCAAGGAGCTATTCGGGTAAGATTGAGCTACTAGAGATGTATATTTCTGCCTTTTGCTTGGCACTGCTAACTTTCTGCCATTTCACTTTTGTTAGTTGTAATTGTAGTTTGGTAAGTGTATATTATGCTAATTGTATTTGTGTCTTGAGCGCTTCGTAGGGGATAGAGCTTAGGAGATGAAGGTTCAGGCACCTGTCATTTCATCCCATGAAAGTTTATGCCTCAATAAATAGGATCATCATGGTGGTGCCACAGACCTATGTTTTTTGTTTTGGCAGACTAAGGGCATAATCCTGAACTCCCGCAGTGCCAGCGCTGAGCCCTGCTAGCCCTTCCCCCTTCCTGCCCTGGTTCCTCCCTCACCCCATCCTCTACCCACCTGTGCCACCCACTCCCTGCCTCCCCCCACCCCAAACTACTTACTGCCAGCCAATACTGCTGGAGCACCAGCTGGCCCTCCATGCAGTGTTAAATTTCTGACTGGTGCTGGCCCAGTTGCCCCTGGTGCCATGGATGTGACTTTTGGCACGTTTGCGACATCCAGTGCAGATGCTGAGTTTCACAAATATGGCACGTCCACAGCACCTGGAGAGGAGGTGCTGCCAGAGCTGGGCCAGTCTCAGTTGGTGCTGAGCCTCAGCGACGCATGGAGGGCTGACTGGCCAGCATTCCAACAGCGTGGCTGGCGGTAAGTAGTTTCAGGGCAGGGGAGGTGGGGTTGGGCAGAACGGAGCGGGGGAGGACAGGGCAGGGGAGAAACCGTGGTAGGGAAGGGCTGAAAGGCACAACACAGAGTCTCTCAAGTCTGCGCTGGCAAGATAGCCAGCACAGACTTGGAAAGCCCCATTGTGGGGCTTGGCGCTTTCCCCGTGGGGACAAAAGTCCCCTTTCCTTAAGGAGACCTCCGGCGGCTTCCTGGAGCCTACTGGACACTGCGATAGTGGTATCCGCTTTTGCGCCACTGCTCCAGTGGGTGCCAGGAAGCTTCAGAGTAGGCTGCCCCATGGCTGCTCAGCAGGTTGCTGACGATGTCGTTTGCCACTCTCAATTTCCCCTTCAGATTTAAAAAGTGGGGCAGAAATGACTTTAGCTTAATAAATGTGTCCTCTCATCCCAACATACTGAAATGCTTTAGCAACTGCTTGTTTATTTGAATGATTTTATGAAGTAGTGCTTCTATTTGAGGGGGAAAGAATTAGGTATTCCTACCAGGAGTCAAAGACCACATTCAGAGTGGATTACATGCATGTTTTAAAAAAGTGTTAATGTGTTAATCTGCTGGTTACTTGATCCAGGCAAAATGCCATGATATTCCACATGAGCAAAATACCATGGTTGTTGGAGGTTTCATATAAATACTACCCACTGTGTTTCCACATTTATGTGTTGAGCTTGTCATTTAACGGAACACGGCAGAATGGGTATCTGGAGATAAGAAATATTTTTACATTAGATGTACATGCTCAAAATTAAACAATTTTAATAAATAAAAGGGAACTGAATATTAATTTTATTTCATTCGCTGCATATGACTATTTCAGCCATGCCTTGCAGCAGTAAAAACACATTATACAGTTTGTTTGACCAGTGTGTCCAATAACATTAGTCTCTCAATCCTGCCCAGAATCCAGAAACAAAGCAGAGAGCAGGAGAGTCAGCTATGGATACTGATTTACAGTGAAAGGGGCCTCACACTAAATACAAAAGTTCATTCGTTACAAAAACATCCAGATTTCTGATGTACTCCTGACTCAGTTAAAGAGAGAAAAATTACTTGAGGACGATAAAAGAATTTATTATTATTATTATTATTATTATTATTATTATTATTATTATTATTATTATTATTATTATTATTATTATTATTATTAAACAACAACCAACAACCAACAACAACAACAACAACTCTGTATTTATATACCACCTTTCTGGTCATTGGATAACTCCTCTGACTTTATTCAAGGTGGTTTACATTCAAGGCACGCATATCTAAATCCCTTAAGGAGATTTTTACAATTATAGAGGTTTTTTCTTTCAAGAACCAACAACATTTCAGAATGGATCTTCCTGGTTTGGTCTCACTTCTGGCCTCCAGTTCTCCCATGCAGGCTGATAAGCAGCTCCATCTCTCACATGGAGGGCAGCCAAGACGCTTCTTGCTCACACCAAGAGCAGGTGGAATCACTCAGCTCGGCTTGTCAGCTACTTCAAGGTCTCACCATTCTCAGCCGTTCAGGGA
This sequence comes from Tiliqua scincoides, assembly GCF_035046505.1. Taxonomy (NCBI): domain Eukaryota; kingdom Metazoa; phylum Chordata; class Lepidosauria; order Squamata; family Scincidae; genus Tiliqua; species Tiliqua scincoides. The sequence continues at coordinate 183,204,066 of NC_089821.1, read as the reverse complement.
GCTGCAGGTGTCCTCGAACTGGTGACCTTCTGGCGTTTATCTTCAGGCTAACGGAGGCTCTACCCTCTAGACTAGACCTCCATTTGGATGAATCTGGACCACACAAGTTTCTGGAGGAAAAATCCATTACGGGTTACAAGCCATGATGTGTATGTGCAACCTCCAGATTTCAGAAATGGGCTATGTCAGAATGCCAGATGAAAGGGAGGGCACCAGGATGCAGGTCCCCTGTGTGCTCCCTGGGGTGTTTGTTGGGCTACTGTGAGATACAGGAAGCTGGACTAGATGGACCTATGGCCTGATCCAGCGGGGATCTTCTTATGTTCTTAAGTTCACAGCTTGCACCTACTTACTGTAAATGTGTCACATGAAGTTAGCCAAAGCCCGTATGTGAAAGGCACACCTGCAAGTGATGGGTGAAATAGGCTGACTTGAGTGTATGGGGAGGAGCAATCTTCATGTCTGAACATCAATTCCCCCAAACTTTTGTTTTCCCTCTGTGTTGGATTTCTTGTTTTCTGAAAGGATTGGTTGGGGAGAGGGGCAGCTAAACTTTTTTTAAATTTAAAGTAAAATTCATGGTGAAAAAAGTGAGGAATTAGCCTCTTTTCCTCGAAAAGGAAGTCTCTGTCTTCAAACAAAGCTTCATCTTTTTAGAAACATATGCATGTTTTTCCTGAGACTCTGACATTGTGCACTGATGCTAGCTGTTCCTGAAAAGGCAGTGTTTGTGTTGTACTGGTTGCATGGTTGGCTGAATCTGGCTCCTAGTAGAAGACTAAATGGCATTGGAAACTGACATGAACAGCCTCCAGCACAATGTATAGACGTTAGGTAGAAAATGTAAAGTGACTCTCAAATGAACTTTTTTTTAATGTGTTCAAAATCCAGAATTTGGTTGAACACCTGATTCATTGCTTCTGAAGGCTTAACTGACTAGTTGGTTTTGCCCTGACGAAGCTTAGAAATCAAATAGCCAAACTCTGGCTCAGGTGTTGTATGTCTTGCCAGGCTTTAGAACTTCAGCTGGCAGGAAGGAGAGCCAATGTTTAGATGCTCACTTATGTAAAACAAACAAACAAACAAACAAAAAAAAAAACAAGCAGCAAAAAACCTGGCAAATTCAAAACTAGCATCCCAGCTAGACAAAAATGCTAGTTCAATTAATGCAGGAAGTTGTTTAAAAAAAATAAGAAAAACTATTCAAGACTTCAGCTCCACTTGTACTGTCTGAAGTTATACAGCCTAACAACAGATACGTTGTATGGAGCTGCTGATAAAAACAAGTCGGAGACTACAGGAACTCCACAAAGTTAGTGCAGATTCTTCAAGGTGTGTACATACAGCTTTGAATAAAAGGACAGATATATGTCTTCAATGGTGGTGTCAGGGGTTAACCAGGTCGGGCCCTGGTTAAGGGCCTGTGCCCCTTGGAGGATCCACCTGACCTGGCTGATCACTGAACCCTCAGTACTGCTGGCAGTCATGTGTCAATCTGTGCTTCCTACAGGGAAGGTTTTTATCCACGTACTCCACTATTAGGATCAGTCATAAGCTGATCAAAACCACAAAGTGTCAAGCTTACTATGAGGAATAAACATCTCTTTCCGCCCTGGGGTTCAGGTTCAAGTTACAGCATGACAAGATAGCTGGCAATGGCAATGGGCCTCTGGCACCACCATATACAACTGTGTTTTGCTATCTGAAAAGGGCAGCCCAGTCCTCGTTAGGACTGGTCTGCCCGCCATAAAATCCAAAGAGCATTGTTAAAGCATTATTAACACATTTCTAAGGAGCATGACTCAGTAGAGTCTTACCTCAGTGGCTTAGGCTGCCCAAGGCAGAGGGGTGAGTCGTTTCCCCATGTTGCTTCAAAGTCAAGGTAAGGAGGAATGAGGGATCTAATTTCAACCTGTCCGCTCAGGGCTCACAATGTTTTACATTCTTTTTCCTCATGAATAGGCAAAAATAAAAATCAACCATATTCCATAATGATTCCCTACATTTCCAAGACCACACATGATGTTGGCATTCTTTCTTTTTATCTAAGATCAGGTTTATCGTTGACCTCTTTGATCCTCATATGTTTCATCCACTATTTTGGAAACAAAGCCATGGTTTTCCCTGAATACTTTCAATAGTTCACCACCCTCCTTCCTGACTCCAAACATTGTTTAATCCTGTTTTATCCAGTACAATACAAGGGACCACATAAGGCTGTTCTCATAACTAGTGACACTTGGTCAAGTTTTTCGAGCCAGGAGAAAACCTTAAAGTGATAAGGAGAATCACAGCCAAAAGGGCAGGAGCTGAATTTAGAAGCCACAGCCAGCAGCATAGCTGGGTCGGCTGGCACTGGGGAAGGGTGACGTGATGATGCTGGAGATCATCACGTCACCCCTCTGCATTGGGATGTAACTCCCCACCCCCAGTGATCGGAATCGCTCTGAATTGGAGCCAAAAGGACAAGGGGCAGGTGGGAGGGCCCATCTTGACTCCATTAGCTGCTCCAAGCACTCGGGCAGCAAGTGCTGTGCCCCCCCACTACAGAGAACATGGCAAACCCATAGAATACCACACACACACACACACACTGCACCAGACTCGCTACATTACTGGACACAATTGAACCAAGCTCATTTTTTTCATTAAAGCCATGTTTCTCTCACGTCTTTGGTTGGTAATGCTCAAAACTCAATCGGGGGTACTTGGAAGGGCACCATGGTGTAGGAATTTGCCTCAGTAACCTGCCACTGGCACGAATTAACTTCTTTAAAGCATTTAGCCTGTATGTGCTCACAGAGAAGATCTATCTATGAAAGAGGGTTTTCATGTATATTTCCATGGCTTCAGAAATGGAAGGAGTTGCAACACTGCAGGGGTAAAATTGTCTCAGTAGCATTCTGTAGTACCTTCCAAAAGTACTGCAAAAGTCTTTGGACTTATGTCCCATTGATTGCCTTTCCTCCACTGGCTTTCTTTCCACCTGCACACATTTTCATGCAGGAGGACTATTTGAACCCAATGGCATATATAGGACGTAATCTGGATTGTATCCTTAAGGGAAAGAGAAAATTTCCTTAAAAAAGAAATCTACCATTATGTGTTTTAATTAAAAAAAAACAAAAAACAGTCAAGATCTGAGTTAGATAAAATGATTGTTTTTGTACTCTTGACTTTCTTTTCTGCAGCCATCTAGATTACTTTTCAGCTATTCGAGTTTTATAATTGGGATACATCTACAGCCTAATCATACAGCCATACCATTTGTAATCCCATAGCAATATGTTTTGTAATCTGAAACACAATTTCCTTTCTAACTTTTTTTATCCCACAGGGCAGCATTATATCATCTTTTGTGAATGTATAAAATGAACCCAGTTGAGAAAATTCTGCTAATAGAAATGTTATCAAGCAATTAACAAAGTGATCTAAATGGACCTTTTCCTTTGTGTCTCTGAAAAAGAAAACAAAACATAAACCCAGATCATTTCTATAGAAAAAGTGTGATATTCTGGTATGTTGCCAACATATTTCATCACAATGTTTTCAATGTTAATATCCTACGAGATTAGAAATTGGGGTCGATTACAGAGCTGTGCAAAGTGATTTCTTTTCATTAAGATGTAACAGCTGAAATGAATAACTTTTTTCCCATTTTGCTATACTTAAAACTTTTAGCATTTAGGCCAAAGCTCTTCACATTGATTGCACAGTGCCAATCCTTTGGTGACAGAATATTATGCAAAGTAAAAGAATATTATTTATTTGTTCCAGAGGGGGAAAAATTGTATCTTTACATATAAAAATCAAAATTCTGTTTTAAGTAGCAAACCAGATACACACTTGCATAATCCTGAATAGTGTAGGACTGTTGAACAAGTTTGGAGAAACCATTCCAGTTCAGAGTCACAATTCCCCAAGGTGATGGAATTGACAGTAGTTAATGTTGGCTGGCAAATACACATGGTGCTTGCAGGTGTCTTGCATCTGTCTTCACGGCAGAAGACCCCGGGCAGATACCGCTGCCCGAACGGCCCCTACTGACTGAGGAATTAAGTCAGATAGAGGTTAAAAGAGAAGGTGTTTCAGACATCATTGATAAATTAAAGATCAATAAGTCACCGGGCCCTGATGGCATCCACCCAAGAGTTATTAAGGAATTGAAGAATGAAGTTGCTGATCTCTTGACTAAGATATGCAACTTGTCCCTCAAAACGGCTATGGTGCCAGAGGATTGGAGGATAGCAAATGTCACGCCTATCTTTAAAAAGGGAAAGAGGGGGGACCCGGGAAACTATAGGCCGGTCAGCCTAACATCTATACCGGGTAAGATGGTGGAATGCCTCATCAAAGATAGAATCTCAAACCACATAGACGAACAGGCCTTGCTGAGGGAGAATCAGCATGGCTTCTGTGAGGGTAAGTCTTGCCTCATGAACCTTATAGAATTCTTTAAAAAGGTCAACAGGCATGTGGATGCAGGAGAACCCATGGACATTATATATCTGGACTTTCAGAAGGTGTTCAACACGGTCCCTCACCAATGGCTACTAAAAAAAACTCCAGAGTCAGAGGACAGGTCCTCTCATGGATTGAGAACTAGTTGAAGACCAGGAAACAGAGAGTGGGTGTCAATGGGCAATTTTCACAATGGAGAGAGGTGAAAAGCGGTGTGCCCCAAGGATCTGTCCTGGGACCGGTGCTTTTCAACCTCTTCATAAATTACCTGGAGACAGGGTTGAGCAGTGAGGTGGCTAAGTTTGCGGACAACACCAAACTTTTCCGAGTGGTGAAAACCAGAAGTGATTGTGAGGAGCTCCGGAAGGATCTCTCCAGACTGGCAGAATGGGCAGCAAAATGGCAAATACGCTTCAATGTCAGTAAGAGTAAGGTCATGCACATTGGGGCAAAAAATCAAAACTTTAGATATAGGCTGATGGGTTCTGAGCTGTCTGTGACAGATCAGGAGAGAGATCTTGGGGTGGTGGTGGACTGGTCAATGACAGTGTCAACCCAATGTGCGGCGGCAGTAAAGAAGGCCAATTCTATGCTTGGAATCATTAGAAAAGGTATTGAGAACAAAATGGCTAATATTATAATGCCGTTGTACAAATCTATGGTAAGGCCACATCTGGAGTATTGTGTCCAGTTCTGGTCACCGCATCTCAAAAAAGACATAGTGGAAATGGAAAAGGTGCAAAAGAAAGCGACTAAGATGATTACTGGGCTGGGGCACCTTCCTTATGAGGAAAGGCTAAGGCGTTTGGGCCTCTTCAGCCTAGAAAAGAGGCGCCTGAGGGGGGACATGATTGAGACATACAAAATTATGCAGGGGATGGACAGAGTGGATAGAGAGATGCTCTTTACACTCTCACATAACACCAGAACCAGGGGACATCCAATAAAATTGAGTGCTGGGAGAGTTAGAACAGACAAAAGAAAATATTTCTTTACTCAGCGTGTGGTTGGTCTGTAGAACTCCTTGCCACAGGATGTGGTGATGGAGTCTGGCCTGGATGCCTTTAAAAGGGGATTGGACAAGTTTCTGGAGAAAAAATCCATTATGGGTTACAAGCCATGATGTGCATGTGCAACCTCCTGATTTTAGAAATGGGTTATGCATCAGAATGCTAGATGCAAGGGAGGGCACCAGGATGAGGTCTCTGGTTATCTGGTGTGCTCCCTGGGGCACTTGGTGGGCTGCTGTGAGATACAGGAAGCTGGACTAGATGGGCCTATGGCCTGATCCAGTGGGGCTGTTCTTATGTTCTTAGGTCTAGGTTTGCTCATGTGCCTTGTAGTTTTGCATTAGACAAGCTGACCACAACATGCTATAGGAAAACAAAGAGATCTGGCCAAAACCCTGCATCTCTCACCCCAGAAATTCCATTTATAACAAGCATTTATGGCCCAATCCCATGCTTACCTTTTGCTGTCAGAGCACACACTATGCTGGCACACACTTTCCCAAAAGCACCATAAAGCACTTTGTGACAGTGTGCCTATAGGCATTGCTGTTGGGAAGGCCAGAGCCTTCCCACTGGTGCCAGCAGCTAGAGCAACAAGCACCTGAGCAGGTGAGTCTGGCATAGGGGCAGGGGAAGGGTGGAAGGAAGGTGTAGAGGGGATGGAACAGGGTTGGGGAGAGCAACAAAGGATCAGGCCCATGAGGGGGTGAGATCAGTGCCACTGGCATGCACTGAATCCTATCACTGGTACAGGTCTGAGTTGATCCATAGCAGCAATTCAGGCTTTCCCTGGGACAAGGGGACAAAAGTTCCCTTACCCTGAGGAGACCTTCCACTTGCTAAATTCCCCCACAGGATGCACTGAAGCCTGCGGTGGCACTTCTGCATTGGTGCAGGGGAATTTAGGTAGGACTGGGCTGTTAGTTTAATTAACCAATAAAAACACAATAATATGTCTGTCCCAGCAGGGAAGACACAGCCTTCCTCTGATGTTAGCCCCCTGGCCCCCTTGAGGTGGAGCATTTAGGAAAATGGCTTATCTCAACACTGGCATATGAAGTGGATCTATATCGGATTGGTTGTGCTGCCACAGTCCACGCTTAGGAAGTATCTTGACTGAGAAGGGGGGGCATTCCGCTTTTGGGTCTATATGCAAACTCTGGTGCTGTTGCCATCACTGGTATAGATAGAGGTGCTGCTGTGGTGAATGCTAGGGAGTTGATGCTGATGCCAAGCTGATTATGGTGTAAGTGACTGTCTTCCACTTCTATGAATTTCCTCTGCTAGCACCAATCCTTTTATCCCCACCCCAGACTGCTTGGTGGAAGCTTTAATATTCATTGGGATGTCTACAATGAAGTCAGCAGAACTAACCCAACCATGTTTACTACCTGTCAGGCTGGCCGGATTGCCAGTGGGCCAGCGGGCCAGCGGGCCAGTGGCCAAGGGCTGGACTGCCAGTGGGCCAAGGGCAGTGCAACTCCTAACCATTTCATTTATGCTTCTGTTTTGGCTTCTGCATTGAATATTTTGCTTTTCTTCCTGCTTGTTTTAAAATCTTTCTTTTGATTAAATGAAGGGCAAGGCAGTTTGCGAACGGCTTTTGATTGTAGGCGTTTGTTCTTGTTACAGACTTCTCAGGCATATCCTCTTTGTAGACTATTAGGTACGGCAAATCAATATCCAGTGGAATGAGACTTAAGAACTTGTTTGGACAAAAAAGGCAGACTTCAGCTGGGCTGAGAAACAACAAGTCTTGGCCCCATGTCGCTGCACTGCGCTCTGCTGCAATCTGTTTGTGCTTTGTGCCAAACAAAATCTTTGACTGTGCTGTGATAAACTCAGACCTGGGCGCCTCTGACAGCAATTCGTTGTGAAGGCTCTTGAACTTCCCAGCAGAGGCTGGGGAAAGAAACAAAGGCTGCTAATTAAACATTGCTGTTTGTGGCCCAAGAAATGCACATTCAGTCAGATATCAGTTGGACACCAGAACAAAAGAACTTGAAGGCAGCAGAGCTTCAGACATACTGAGATGTCTGCTCAGAATGACCCAAGGTTAAAGTAGCCCCCAATTCTGCCTCAATGATGGCATGAGAAGCAAAGGAAATACAGGCTGACCTTCTCCCAGCTTGTTCAGTTTACATGGATCTGGTAGGAAGATTCTTCCCGTAAGCTGAGCAAACATGGCAAAATCTTAAGACGTTCACACAGATTTGGCTGGTACATGAGCAGCGGCCCAAAGGCTTAAGGCACAGATTTGCAAGGATTCTGTTCCTAAGGCAGTCCAGGCACTGACAGCAAATGTATCACTTGCACTTACGATTCTATTCACAAAACAGTGGAAACCTAGCAAGATTCTGGGAATTAACAGAGAATATAAGTACAATGCAATATTTCACATTTAGAAAGAAATGCGCCGTTTCAACATTGACAAGCATGACCCAAAGAATAAAGGTCAATAGAATGCCGCCATTTGTAAGACTACAACTATGTGACGGTTCTGCATGACTTAGAGACGGCCTTTTGTAATAGTAGTTTGCCTTGTAAGAGACAGATCTGATCCCATCAGGAAACTTTTTTCAGATATTAAAGCTGGCCCAGTGGTGACAAGCTGGCAGTCACCCAAGAAAAGGAAATAATGGAACTTGAAGAATCCTCTGTAGTGCAAGGAAACAGTGTAACTTCAAGATACTATATAGCAGGCTGTGCAAGCTGCTGAGGCTCACAGAGGAGCTGGTCTGGCCACTTAATCCTAACAGGTGTTGTGCAGACATGCCACACATTAAAGATTTGTGGTGAGGATGAAGATAAAAATAGCAGAAGTGCTGGTGGAAAATTATATTTTTAAGGGAGTCTATCTTTTCTGCTCACTGCAATGGGACCCCAAATATCTTCCACATGAAAATGATATGCACTTATTGATGCTTGTATTTTGGAGGAAGAGAGAAATCCACAAATGTCTTTGTGCCGCTCAGTTGGGTTGAAGAACTTAATAACAAACTGCTTCTAGCAGCTGCTTATAACAATTATGCTCTTCAAGGAAAGCCTCACAGACTACACAGAATCTTATGAAAATAATCCTTTCAATTAGTGTGTGGTCACTGGTGCACCTGCGAAAGAGCCTTCTCCAAGGGAAAGTATCAGCTTGTGTCAATGAGAACAATTCATGGATTCATCACTGAGGCCTTTTTATATCACCACATTTACACAGATGTTAATCCCTGGGGTGCAAACACCAGAAGGATAACCCTTTTGTAATCCTAAGAGCATGAGAAACACGAGTTCAGATCAGGAAAGCTATTAATTTTCATGTATATTTGTGTGAACCCTTATTGTCCCTTATGTGAGCTTGTAGATAGGCAGCAGTCAATATTCCTTTGCTATTGCAATGAACAATATTACTCTATAGAAAATAAGATCATATTATTCCCTGTGAACAATGACATAATATAAATTTATTATTGCTTTTTTTAAACACAAGCCTGAGCTGATTTCCAGCTGTGTAACTTTATCACTTCTGCCATACTTGCAAATGAACTCACCAAGATGGAGAGATAATACTTGTGTTTTGGTCAAACTTCAGACCACTGACAGCATTTTGGCATGGGAATTGGATGTACCACAAATGACTTTCACCAAGCTAGAAGCCAGACCTGTCAGTTGAATGCAGCAGCACTTACTCTGGTGTGGTGTGACCACAGTTGTGTGGTTTCATTGAAGTCAAAGCAGGCGTATCAGTAGAAGGGTAACAGCTGAGACTATTTCATGGGAAGCACAACATAATACATGGCTGCTATGGAAAGTGGAAGCAGTGGGTCCCATGGTGATGGTATGACCCATGTATCCCTTTTAGGGTGCAATCCTAACCCCTTATATCAGTGCTTTCCAGCACTGGCATAGCAGTACCAATGCTGCATCCTGCAGTTGGGTGTCACTCACAGAGGCCTCCTCAAAGTAAGGGAATGTTTGTTCCCTTACCTCGGAGCTTCATTGCCCTTATGTCAGTGCTGGAAAGCACTAACATATGGGGTTAGGATTGCGCCCTTAATTAGATACTTCTTTCCTGGTGACCGCAAGGCACAGGAGGATTATAAAAATACGTGTGAAGTACTGTGCAATAGAATTGGGTTCAACTAATCATATGTGCTTTTAACAGGATCTCTGCCTCCAGAACTGATGTGCATACAGTTTGTATGAACACAAGCTCTTTCAGATGTTATGTTGAACATGCATAGACCAGCAGGTGCAATCCTACAGTCTGGGCTCAAGAACTCTTGACACCTTTATCCTGCAGCATATGAGCTGCTTCCTCCTCTCCTCTTCATTCTCTTGTTCTTGAGAATGGAATGGAAGAGGAAGCGTGGGGAAGAGGACTATGGTGAACTAGAGCACACTTCTCTTCTGCTTTCCTTTTCAAATTTAGGGAGCAGGAGGAGGAAGAGTGGCAGAGGAAAGCTCATGGAAGCCTGGCAGTTCCCCCATCTATGAGCCTCCAGTGTACCCAGTTCCAACATATAATAAAGCCCTACTTTGCAGGGTTTCCAATCATGTATAGAGAACGCTCTATATGCAGCTGTAGGGATTCTCTATGCACAGAGCCTACTTCTGAAAAGACACTCGCTCCTCCCACATGCATTTTATCTACAGTGTACTTCTGAAGAAGGCATGGAGAACATTTGGTTACTTCAAATAGCCAGGAACTCTGTAAAACTAGATGGTCCTGAAAAAGAGTGTGTTGTCTCAAAATACAGTCAAACACGGACTCTTTTGAGCATGCCAAACTTCTGCCCCAAAGTCTCCTTCATTCAATAGGAATGGGAAAGGAAGCCTCTGATAGCCTTGTGGGGGAGTTCCATGCACATACTGGAACTCCAGTAGCTGCAAATAATGTCTGGGTTCAGGCACATTTTTAGGTTATTGGACATGCATTCTTGAATGCAGATGCATTTCTGTCTGCCAACTCCACTCTTCCATTAGATAAGTTAAGGCAAATGATTTACACTCCTCATTTGTGGGAGCAGGATATGTTAAACTTTCCCAGAAAAATGAGACAGCCTTCCTCATTCCTTGAGCAGGCACTGAGTTCACTTTTGCAATATGTAGTCCCTGTCTTTAATAAGGATTTGGTTTGCATAGACTTCAAGACTAGGTTTTCTAGGAAGCATAGTGGAAGTCTCCATGTTCAGAGCAACATCTTATTTCCAAATATCAACAGCCCTTAGTTCTGGGGAAACGAGAACAACCCTTGATTCCAAGCACATATGTCATATGGAATGGGAGAGTACAAGAGTTCTAAATGAATTGCATATTTGCTTCTATGATTTTTTTAATAACTTCCCCATATGTTGTACGTTTGTGTCTCCATCCAGCATCTGTGTTTTTACATTCTAAGCTCTGCCTCTTTCTACACTCAGATTTTTTACCAGGAAGAAGAAAGATTTTATTTTTAAAACTTTCTCATCTTTCAGTTGCTAATAAATCTCAAAGCCCCAGAAAACAGAAGGATGCTCTCTGTGAGTCATCAGATTAAGACTCCACATCACCCAGAACCCTCATGCAAGATTACTTGTGCTAAATTTAGCTGTCCCATGTCAATTTTCCACTACTAGACTGTGATCAAAACCCCAATATTTCTTCTTGACAAGAAAATAATATGTACCGCCTTGTCATGGGAAGTTAGAACTCCATAATGGGAGAGCCCTTGTCCTCCTGCCTTAGTGATACAGAGCAGGATGGTGGTATTAGAGTTTGCAGCTTGGCCACAAGGCATAGCTAATACTGTCTGGGGCTTAGACTGTTTCTCCTCCTGTCAAGTTTAGAAAAAGGTGTGTATTTTATAAAGATATAAGGGACAGAAATTCATCCCAGTTTGTACTAGACTGGAGTTATTTGGCTCTCTCTCTCTCTCTCTCTCTCGCAGTACTTTCCTAGCTCCATTCAGTGACAGAAAGTAGACAGCACTGGACTGTGATTGCTCTTTCCTTGCCTGGAAGAGATGTAGAGTGCCATTGACAGCATCCACACTATTTTCTTCAGGCCCCCTCAATGGGTCTACTGGTCTTTAAAAAAAAAAAATTCCAGAGCTCTATTTACTTTTGAAACTACTTTAGAGCCCCATCCTAACAGACTCCCCCAGCACTGATGCAGCTGTACTAATGAGGCGTGCACTGCATCCTGGGTGGAGTGTAGTCACAAAGTTGTCCTCAAGATAAGGAAATTCTTGCTCCCAATGGGTCTCCTCTATGCCAACTATTTTGCTGGCTTAGTTTGAGGAATATAAGGGAGAGGGAAGGAGAGAAGGGATTGAGATAGAATCCCAGTGCAAGTTGCTGTTGCTGGGTTCTGCCGCTCTCCAGATCCACCTCCTGTTTTCCCCCTCCCTGCCCAGACACTCCCCCATTTCTCCCCTGCCCCATTCCTCTCACCCCTTGCACCAGCGTACCTGCATTCCTGTGGATAGCCAGCTCTTGGAAGCAAGCTGTCATCACCATTTTGCAGTGGTTTCTCCAAAATTGCCACCAGCAATACACTGCACATCTGATCCACAGTCATAAACATTAAAAGAATTGGGTTGTTAAAAATCAAGCGTTTGACCATTGGTTCATCTAAGTCAGTATTATTTACACTGATAATGTAGATAATACTGCCCCACAGCTCTCCAACGTTTCAGACAGGAGTCTACCAGGGACAGTGATGTCCATCTGCCTCTTCAGAGATGCCAGCAGGGACTGAAGCTGGGGCCTTCTGCAAGCAAAGCATGGATTCTCCTACTGAGCTACAGCCCCATCCTGGATAAAACTATAGCAGGGGTCCTTCATCTTCTCTGGTGTTATTTATGTCATCAGTGCAGTATCACAAATTGAGTTTGGGCATTTATCACATTAGAGGGACCCACCAAAAACTATTACTGATCACTAATGATGATGGGTATATGCTACTGCCATGTTCAGGGGCACTGTACCTCTGAATACCCTTTGCAGGGGAGCAACAGCAGGAGAGGAGTATGTGTGGCGACTGAGTAAGCATAGATAATTGGTTGATGTTTTACATGTATGCCTAATGTGGTGAAAGATGACAAACTGGAAAATACATAGAAAGGGGGCAACCAAGGCCTTCATCAAGTTTCCACATCCACTCTGCATTTTTCAATGTTCAGGAATGTTAGTGTTATAAAGAACGCTGGTGTTACTAAGGAAAAGCATTCTCTGAAGCTGTGCTGGCTCTGGTCAACAGAGGATCAAGCCAAGAGAAGGGAAAGGAAAGCATTTTATTGGGCCAAGTATTTTCAGGGGTCATGTAGAGTTCTCACACAAACACCTTCCTAGCAATGGCCACCAAGGTTTAAAGGAACAATCTCTTACTGTTTAACTCAAAATTTTGCTTTGATTACCTACTACCAGATTTATAACATCGTACTAATATAGTCTTCCACTTGAGCTCATCTAGTCTGTTTATATTTCCTTTGCTGGAGATAATATGTCTCCAGAGAAATTGTCATTTTCAGCAGGAGATGCTCCTGAATCCCACTGAGGAAAAGGAATTAGATTTAAACATAAGTGAAGTTGTAAGAGTATGCTATTTGAAGGATTGAGCAAAATGAACAATGCAGATGTGGACAGCAATCTCAAAAGATCTATTGTTTCAGAAACAAAAGCATGTCTTAGAATGATAGATCTTTATTTAAACCAGAGTTTCTAGAGTTATTACCGGTTTTTCATTTTAAAATACCCAAATGACCTCAAAACTAAACAAATGTCCTTCTATCCCGCCCACTAAAATTTGCTTTTGCTAATTAATAAAACACACCTTTAGTTCATTATCTAGTGAAAAAAAAATTGATTAAAACTTGTATATAATGCACTGATGATATGACGCAAAAGGAATCCCGGGCGGGGGAGGGATAACAGCAAACATTGACTCAGATTATTTGGGCAAGTGTGCACTTTTTAAAAAAGGAAGCAGGGAAAGAGAAATACAGTCAAAGGTACTTTACATCCAATATTGAGATGGAAGAATGAACAAAGGCCAATTCTTTGAACGGAAAGCTAACAACTAGGTTGTTCATTATGAAACAAAGAAATGGGAAGAATAGGCTTAGCATGTGTTTTAAATTTGGTACCTGTTTAGTTGACTGTCTAAAGTCTTCCAAGACAAAAGTCAAAGTTCTCCCTTCTTCAAAGATAAGGGTTTACATTGTCCGGTTAATTCAAATTACTTCTCAATAAAGAGCAAATAAGTCATGGTTTGGGGAAAACATGGGCCTTAAAATTCAAGCTTCCACAGGGCATCTCAAAAAAATGTACACACGCTTTATAGAAGAGGTTCCCAAACTTGGGCATCACAATGCCCCAGCCGAGGAAGCCTTGTTTCTGCCCCCTTAAGGGGTGGGGCGATGGCGAGGGTGGCGATGTGATAGCTACGATTGTGCTGCTGCTGGGGGCAAAACAGTTTTGTTTTTTTTAACTTACCAGAAGCAGTGCCGACCACCTGGGGGTCTGGTGAGCCTGTGGACCTCTCTGAAGAGCTCCCCTAGCCTCCAAACGACTGATAATAGTTGTTGTAGCAAAACTGGAAGTGGCTGTTCTTCTCCTATTTTCAGCCATTTGGAGGCTTGGGGAGCCCTGTAAAGAGGTCCACAGACTCCTTAGACTCCTCAGGAGGCTGGCGCTGCTTCAGGTAAATTTTTCTTTTTTAAAATCCTTTTGCCTCTGGCAGCAGTGCAATCTTAATGATTGTGTTGCTGCCTTCACTCCTCCGCTGCAGGAACTTACAGTGATTCCCAAACTCCTAGAGAGTTTGAAAACCACAACTTTATAGTGTCAAATTATGCTACAATTCACACATATGTAATTTACACATTCAGTGTATAGTGGTGTACACAGAAGAAGTTGCTTGACCTGTAGTTTAATGGACCCAAATTAATGCTCTATTGGGGGAAGGAGTGTATGTTAATACCACAAGTCAATTAAATCCAAATGCACTGAAGTCAATTCCAGCAGTGCAAATAATTTGTACTGCAAGAACCACATAGTATATGTGAATTATGAATTCTACTCATCTTCTTGGGGTTTCATCCATGAAGCAAATGATGCTGTTTACTTGAGGAAGCTGATGGGAAGAAACCACAAACAGGACCCCCCCCCCCATCTCCAATGAAGTTAGTGTCCTTACCTGTCCCTTCGTCCATGTGGGCATTTTAAATGAAGCAGGAAAAGGGGAGTGCCCTCGGTTTCCTCCCCGCACACTCCTTATTTCCTACTTTGTTTAAAGAACTTATGCAGAGGAAGGAGCAAGATCACTGCAGGGATTAAAATCAACATGATGTAACACAAATATAAGAGGTAAGCTAGGGGGGCTAACAGCCCAATCTTATGTGTGAGGAATGCTTGTGGATCCTGTGGTCCACCAGCATACCACACAGTTCACCACTGCAGCCACCATTCTGACAGTCTGTGGAGTGTTGCCACTGGTAGAAAGGCTGAAAGGTTGAGCACTAGCAGTGGCACAGGAGGTGGGGACAGATCAGGGCAGGGATCAGGCCAAGATGGGGATGGACTGGGGGTGGGACGGGGTGGATCTTGGCAGCAGCAGCACCTATGCCCCTGACCTGGGACTGACATGTCCCCTTCAGTCTAACTGATCTATGCCAGAGAAAGAGCTGACATAGATCTGACTAGGCCCGTAGGAGACCACGGAGTAACAGAGGAAGCAAGTAAAAGTTTCTGCTATTTACATCTCCCAGCCTGCTTGTTCCCCAACCAATCTGCAAAAAAACAGCAAACGTGTTGGCGACACCACACTGTGTGGGCTGGTCCAGTTTAGAATTGGGCCGTAAGAAACCTTTCAGCTTTATACTATACATAGTGCTGCACTGAGAATTGATTTTGTTTTAATCTTTAAAGTTTTGCCTCTAGTTAGAAGTCCATGACAGAACAGAAAGAAGTAGCACAGTCATGCCCAGGTCAATCGTTTTTGGTTGTTCTTAATCTTGATTGCTCTACCCAGAGATTAATTTTGATAATTTTCTAAGATTCACCAAACAAAACTCCATCATGAAGCACCTCACGGGCAAAATGTCTATACGCATAGGTGGATCAGCTGGGAGAAAATGCAGATGTGGTGACAATCTTGCTGATAGAAATGATTGCTTTACTACTTCCACAATCTGGGCTGACCCCACAAAAATCTCCATGGTTGGAAAAGAAAACCTCAACATGATTGTGGGAATTAGCACTGAGCGGGAGCCCTGCTGAGCTTAAGACAGTTAACATTTCACTGACAGTCCTTTCTCATTACAGCAAAAGATTTCTTCTCTGTATCTCAGACATGTTTCAGAGGAAACTTAGACCGTGTTGTTCATCTAAAGAGAATATTGGATTGAGAATCACCTGAAAACAGAGAGAAAGGGGACCTGACTCAAGAGAATTAAGTGCAAAGTATATGCAAAACAGCTTTCAACAGTAGTTAAAAAAAATAAAAAATCACCTCTTTGAACTAAATTAGAAGGTTCCAATCATAGATCTTGATGACAAGTGGAATTAAATAAAACAGGAGTGATGAAACCCTGAAACGTTTACGGTGGGTTAGTCCAGACAGCTGATTATTAACTGTTACCAAAACAGTGTCTTGGCAGTAGACACACCACAGCCACAATGCAAACTGATAGAGTTTAAATTACTGGGAAATGTCATTTCTACTTTAGAAAAGTGCCTGCAGCAAAGAAAATTCTATCATGAAGTTGTTGTTTAGGTATACAGATGATGCAACCTATGACTTTGCACCCTTCGTTTAATGCAATTTCGCACTTGAACTAGTTTCTCAGAAGGTCACTAGGCTGTTTGTGAATTCACATTTCAGTGCAATGGAGTGAATTTTTCCGCCTTCTATCACTGTCTGTAGTTGTGATCATGACTATGTTAACTGTGGATTTTTTGTTTGCTTGTGAGCTAGAGAGCCTAATAGCCTGCTAATTTCAAAAGACAGACAAAAGTTGCCTTTTCTGAGAGCTGAAAGTGGCCCAGAGATATACGAGTATTTCAGAGAACCCTTTACTTAATGGGCCTCATTTTTAGAGACTTGGAAACAACACACATTCTTTGCTTCATTAAATACTAGACAATGTTTCGTGCATGTGCATCTCAGTTGACTTCAGCGCATTTGGGTTTAACTGACTTTGGGTGCAATCCTATCCTGCGCTGGAACAGGCAAGCCAAGAGGCCTGTGCTGTATTCAGCGCAGGATAGGGGCCAAAAGTGGCTTAGCCAGAGTCAAAGGGAAACATTTCACCTTACCTCTGGCTAAGGACCGCTGGTCCCTATGGGTCTCATTGGACTTGTGCCACCTCTTGAGGTGGCACAAGACCGAGGAGAGCGGAGCAGCTTAGAGCTGCTCTGTTCTCTCCGAGAATGGGGGTTGGGATCTGGCATTACTGCAGGATCTCAGCCCTGCCTCCCACTCCCTACCCGCCTGCCCCCGGAGCCGCCCACCACTTGCCCTCCCGCCACCCAGGAACGCCTCTTGTGGGGAGGAGGCAGGAGGAAGGCGTTCCTGGGCAGGGGCGGGGCAGGGCAGGCAGTGGGCAGCCCCGGGGGTGGGTGGAACTTGCACCGGCCCAAGTCAAGGGCTGGATTGCTCCCTTTGGTTATTAATGTACACTCCTTCCCTCATTAGTCTATTAAATTAAGGCTTCACTGTACTGCCTATAGGGTGAGTATTTATCTCACTGCTATCTCTGATAACTTCTGCAGGTTTTGCACTGGTTCAAAAAATGAGAGAAGCTTATTTGACCAGAGATTATAGCAGGAAGTAAGAAATCAGGGTATTATTCACACAACCTTCATCTCTCTTAAGAATTAATGTTTCTCTTCCGGCAAAACTTTTTAAAAGCCACTGTTAGCCTTTATGCTCAATCAGAGGGAAGATTTTTATTTTTCTGCTCTGGTTTCTCTAATTTCCCTGACAATCTGCAAATGACAATAAAATGAGCCAAAGAGTGATTTCAAAGGATTAACCACAATAAATGAAACTTATGATGTGGGAGAAGAATGGAGGCAATTGGCAGACAGAACCTATCTCCATAGCAAAATGATTTAGGCAAAACCTTGTCACTTTCATTCATAGCTATTCACATCCACAGTTCTATAGTTGTCAAGCTACAGGCTTTAGTAATCCTGTTCCCCCCACAAGCACATGCTGTAGCTGTTTGTACTTGTGGGTGACATTTGAACAGAGGATCAGATGCTGTGTTTCCCTCTGCTTCCTCCCCCCTCTCCCCCCCCCACATCTTGCACCAGAGCTCTGTATTGACAGGATGACATGGACAACACTAAGAGTGAAACCAGATTGGCAGAGGACATTCATGCAACACCTCTGTTGATCAATTAATCTGCCATAGGGTTACACAAATTTTGAGGATGCATTACAGTGCCTTGTTCACCATGCACCGTGATCACATTTACTTGAGGTTCCCTCCTGTTCTGTGTGCCACGTGTCATTTCCGTCTATTCAGTGGCGCAGTGTCTGTTTCTATAAAATATCTACTTAATTGAAAGTCAAAATGTGTGTCTATTTTATAATAGTTATCAGAATCCCAAAGTCACGTTTCTTTGTTTCTGTGGTTTTTGATATCTCCAGAAAAGCCTTCAGCATTTTGACACATGCCAGCTGTATAGCATTTAGTGCCTCTATAAAAAGTAAAAATTAGAATTTGCCTGTACATTTAAAGCTGTTCATCATTATGTTCAAATGAAAAAAATAAAAATAAAAATAAAAAACAGCACATTGTACAAACTCCTTAAACAAAATGTGTTCTGGGAAGAATGGGGAATGGTTTGTGTGGTTTGATGTCAGGTTTTTAATTTTTTTTTTTACTAATTCAGTGTAAGATGCTTGGTTTTTCTTCCTCCAATCTTTTAGCCCTTGTCATCCCAAAACCTAGCACCCAATCAATCTTCACCTTTCAGATGGCAGGAAGAAATGCAACCAATCTGCATTCTCTACATGGATTTCAAAATGTTGGGGTTTTGCTTTGTCACTTTGCCAGAGGCACTTTGGGAACTCAGACTCCCTGCCTCATATTCTTTAAGCAGTTTTAATCTTGTGTGAGAGACAGATACTGAAGGCTTGCAAAACTTAGCTGAGCAACATAATAGAAAAAGTATGGATAAGGATCTAAGCTTTGTGAAAATTATTAGAGTTGACAACCAACATGCCACCCACTTCCTATTAGATGTTCGCCATATTTGTTAAAGCCACATGGATTAACTCTTTAGCATTACCTTTTATACAATCTTCACTAAGTATACTATACAAATCACTAACAGATCTACTACAAATTACTCCTAATGTCCTGTGAGAATTGCAAACACTCACCCACTCAACATTCAGATTTGACACTCTGCATTGGAAATGGTTCCTCTTAGTTTTACTTTTTAAGGCTGTAGTTCCCATAAATGGATGAAGGGTCTGAGCAGGATGTTGCTAGGGGGATATCTGAGCTTTTTCAGGATGACTCCCCAGTCTGGTTCTTTGACTTGTCCATTCCAACAAGGAAGGGAGCAAATTGTAGTTTAGAACAGTGTTTCTCAAACTGTGGGTCGGGACCCACTAGGTGGGTCGCAAGCCAATTTTAGGTGGGTCCGCATTCATTTCAATATTTTATTTTTAATATATTAGACTTGATGCTACCATGGTATATGACTACATATGGGGAAATGTTACAGAACTGTACTTTAAACAACCTACTATGTATATTCTTTTAACAATGATAGTAAATGGGACTTACTCCTGGGTGAGTGTGGGTAGAATTGCAACCTAAGATTGTGAAAAATTTTCCTGCTTGATGATGTCACTTCCGGTCATGACATCACTTCCGGTGGGTCCTGACAGATTCTCATCCTAAAAAGTGGGTCCCGGTGCTAAACGTGTGACAACCACTGGTTTAGAATGATTCCTAATCTCTGCAAAGGTGGGGGAACCTATGAAAAGATACATCCTCTGATATTTATGCATTCCTGGTGGCTCTGGGGAATTTTCCTGCCGCTATGTTCAGCGACTCTGGTCCATCTCTGGATCTTGACACAATTGATTCTAAGTGTTCTCTCTCTTCTCATTGGGTCAAGTGTATTCCCTGGTTTTCCAGTGAGCTGCCGAAGATGAAGCAGGAAGGGAGACATCTTGAATTACACTGGAGAAACACTCATAATGAATTTAGGCAAACACAGACTGGAACTCATTTTAAGGTCTACTTTGTGATGGAGAGGGCAGGCCAGGAGGGTGACCAGTGACCAGTGGGGGAGGCTGGCAAAGGGAATTCAAGGAACAAGAGGGGAAACCAAACCATGGAAGGCTCCTAAAGACTTCAGCGTCCACCTTACTCCTTCTGGATGAGGATGCTCGGGAGGAATTGAGGCCCACATAGCAGGTAAGAGTGAAAAAGCCCTTGAGGCAGTCATTTTCAACCACTGTGCCATGGCACACTGGTGTGCCATGAATGGTCTCCAGGTGTGCCGCAGGAATTTAAAAAAGGGTCATTTATCAATAGGACCATTGGGGGATGTGAGCCCCCACTGACCACACAGTGTGCCTTGTCAATTGTCAAAAAGCCGATGGTATGCCTTGACCATTTTAGAGTCTTGCCAGTGTGCTGCGAGAAGAAAACGGTTGAAAATCACTGCCTTGAGGTTTGTGGAGGTCAGTGTGATGGGGAAGAACAGCCAACTTTCCAGCCCTGAGGCCTGAGCGGCATTGAGAGCAGGATCCTATACCCATAAATATGTAGTGCAGCAGAAACAGTTCAAGCATATAATTGTGGGGCAACACTCCCTGCCACCAGGTGTAACCACCCAATGTTTATGATGTCAACTTGCCCGCATGGGAGGAGCCCTGGGAGGGCAGAGTCATCCCAGATGGCCACACTTTTGACAGTGTCCTGAAGAGTTTAGATATTTTAAAAAGAGGAGGATCCAAATCTTTTTATCTCTCTTTTGTGTAGTACATGCCTGCAGGAGAACACATGGCCTGATCAAAGTTGCTCCAGGTCAAGAACTTTGCAAATATGTGCCTGTCTCCATTTTGGATGCTTGAAATGGCCTGAAAAGGCTTCTTCACAACTGTATATCCTTGTGTATGTACATATGACAGCTGTGTTTATTTGTACCTTGTCCCCAGGACCAGCTGAAGCTATTGGGTTGCCTGCTCCCTGCTGTCATGCCCCCCAATCCCTTGCCTTGCTGTTTCCTCCTCATGAGCTCTTTAAACAATGCAGGAAATGTGGAATGCACTGGCAGCTCTCCCAACATGCTTCACACTTCCTGCCTGTTTAAAAAAACTGCAAGAAGAAAGAAGTGATGTAAAGGGGCTGGCTCTGTCATTGGTGGACTAGAGAGAGGTGATGGGCATTCATTTGCTGCTTCCCCCAATCCATCACTCAATGCAAATGTCATCATATGTATCATAGGTGGACTGGCCATGCTTGTCCTTTTAAGCAGCAGTTTCCAAACTCTCTGGGAGAGTTTGAGCCGCACTAAGTCCTTTGCGGGGGCTGGAGGAAGGTAGCGAGACAATCCCCAAGATCGTGTCGCTCAGGGAGCTGCAGGGGCTTTGCTGGACTTATCAGAGCCTCCTGCAGCCTCCTGGGGGTGCAGGGAGCCCTGCGCGACCTTCTGCAGGGCTCCCCAAAGCTTAAGAAGTGAAAGTGGAGCGATCACATCACTGCCTCCTCCCTGCCTCCTCGTTACCCCTGCCCCTTAAGGGGGCAGAGGCCAGGGCTCTCAGGCTGGGGTGTCGTGACGCCCCAGTTTGAAAAGCCCTGCTTTTAAGTCATTCTCAGACAAACAAAACAGACTATTTAGCCAGATCTGGAAATACTTTACTTTCATATGTGTTGAAAAATTATTCTAACTTCCTAATTAATGAACTTGTTATTTTTTTTATTACCTCTACCTTAAAACCTTCAGTATACAGGTTGAGTCTTGTCACGGGCTGAACCCCAGCCTGACTGGAAATTTACTTGCTGCACAGTATCAGGCCTGAAGCCTTGGCCAAACCAGGAGTGCACAGCATCCTGGGAGTCTCAAGCTGATGCAACATCGGATGATGTGCATCAGGAGATCTCAAGTGAGTGCGTGTGTGTGTGGCAGCAGTAGCATAGTCAGCATGACTGCGCAGTAATCCTCAATGCTGTGATTGGCTGTAAGATATATAAATATCCAGCAGAGGCAAGCGTGTGGGAGAAGCAGAGCATTGTGAGCCGGAGGCTACGTTGGTTGAAAGTGTGGATCGTGTACCGTTTGTACAACTTGGACTTTGTAAATATTATCTGTACATAAGTAAAGGAGGAGTGTGGAGGAGAACTTCTGCCTCTGAGTCTTCCTTGTCGTCGGGGGTGCAAGAAGTTGGGCTGTGAGGCACAGAAACGACAAACAACAGCTGCACAGCGTTCCCGTGCCAAGCCGTTGGCGAAGCTCCAGCAGGAGACCGGTCTCGGAGCAGCTTGGACGGGTTCCCCTTCAAGAGGGTTCCCCTTCCCAGAACTCATGTGGATGGCAAAAATCGCATTAAAGCAAATCCATTTAAAACACAGTGACCCTTTAAAAATAGCCTTGCTGTCCTTTGTGATGTAAGACAGAGTCACTAAGCAAACAATCCATCAATTAATTAGTCTCCCTCCAGGCGCTTAGAAAGCTTCACTCAGGGACCCCTCCCTTCCCCCAGAGCAAAGTGTTCAGGGGGAAGGGAGGGGTCAGTTGCCCTGGAGAGGGAATGATGGATTGTCAGCTGGCTGCCCTCTCTTGCATTAACGAGGCTATTGTTAAAGGCCTGTTTTCCCTTAATTTAAAGGGCACTTCTCATCACAGTTGCTCCTTTAGAGCAAGTGCTCCCTTACTCCGAGTAGCCCCAAAGGTGCTACCCAGTGCCTTGGGATGCAATTGTAGCCATGCTGGTACAAACAGCCACTTCAGTCAGCCTGTGGCTAGAAGAGCCATGATCTTGGCTTTATTTGGGAAACTGAGGAAACCCGAAAGACAGGAGGTGGCAGCTGATGAATATGATATTTGCGAGTTTTTAATTTCTGTAAGGAACCATCTGAAGGTGCAAGCTGAAAAGATTAAAGAACAATGCATGAGTCCAAGGTGTCCCACAGTCCATATATCTGAAATTACTAGTACTTGCAGCTTTGGTACTTATAACCCCAGCCTGGACTGAGCTGCTTCCTGCAACCCCATGACTGAAGAACACTGATGTAGACCAGGGGTGTCCAAACTTTTTGGCAGGAAGGCCACATCATTTCTCTGTCACTGTGTTGGGGTCTGGGGGAAAAAGAATTAATTTACATTTCAAATTTGAATAAATTTACATAAATTCACATAAATGAATATATTAGAGATGGAACTTATATGAATGAATGAATAATAATAATAATAACAGGTATTTATATACCGCCTTTCTTGGTCTTTATTCAAGACTTTATTCAAGGCGGTTTACATAGGCAGGCTTTATTAAATCCCTATTAAATAGGGATTTTTACAATTTCAAAGAAGGTTCTTTCTTTCAAGGTGTTTCGTTCCGATCTGGCTTCACATTCTGGCCTCCATCCTCCCATGCTCAGAGCAGATGGAATTGCTCGGCTTCAGCTTGTCAGCTGCTCCAAGGTCGCACGGTGCCGGTGGCCTCGAACTGGCGACCTTGTGGATGTTATCTTCAGGCAGACGGAGGCTGTACCCTCTAGACCAGACCTCCTTCCCTGAATGAAGGTCTTGCAATAGCTCAAGCTTGCACATAGCAAGGCCGGCCTTTCCTTCGCTGCCTTTGCTTTGCTGCCGCTGCTGCATTATACACATGAAACAGCAAG
The DNA here is from genome assembly GCF_035046505.1 of Tiliqua scincoides. Taxonomy (NCBI): domain Eukaryota; kingdom Metazoa; phylum Chordata; class Lepidosauria; order Squamata; family Scincidae; genus Tiliqua; species Tiliqua scincoides. The sequence goes on along the minus strand of NC_089821.1, from coordinate 183,180,744 downwards.
CAGTTGCATCTCTGGACACTTGGGGAAGCTATTTCCAGATTGTGTCGCCCCCCCTCCATTCACCCTCCATTGTGGAAGCTACCCCATGGAAGGAGTGGCCGCATTCAGGCTCCTTGCCAGTCTGCCTGCTTTGGGGCTCGCTCCCGTCCCTTAAGAACACTGAGGTGAAGGGAAAAGTTTGGGCTTCTGCCTCCACGCGTGCTGGGGGTTGAGGGAGGCTTTGCAGGCGGCTGGCTGGCCCTTCATCTTGTGGGTGAGGAGGAACCAGAGCCAGGTGAAGCCTCCTCGCCTCAGTGTTCCTAAGGGACGGGAGCAAGTCCCAAAGCAGGCAGGCAGGCAGGTGAGGAGCCTGGAGGTCCTGCCAGTCACTTGCAGAAGCGCCCCGGGATGGGGATGTCTCTTTAAACTTTCCTTCCAGCAGTAGAGACCGGCTTGTGAGGAGGGGGCAGCCCATGAGAGGCGCAGAGTGGCAGTGGCAGGAGCAGCAGCAGGGGAGATGGGAGGGGGGACCATGGGACTTTAGGAAAGCACAGCCTTGTGTGTGTGTGTGTGTGTGTGTGTGTGTGTGTGTGTGTGTGTGAGAGAGAGAGAGAGAGAGAGAGAGAGAGAGAGAGAGCGCCCAGCAGGAACCACAAGATGCGGCTGCTCCTTCCATGGGGCAGTTTCCACAGTGGAGGTGGGGGTGATAACGATTTGGAAATAGCTTCCCCGAGCATCCAGAGACTGCCTGCCAGCTTGCCGCGTAAGGTAACAGAAGACCCCCCCCCACACACACACACACATGTATTCTTTAATGACACTAAAGGGACAGTTTCTGGTTTTGCATAACGCAAATTTTTTTATCAGCGGGAGCTTGGGAACAAAACACCCGCGAATAAAGAGCCTTGACCTGTGTAGTCAACTATAAAGCACTTGAGACCGATGTACATCTTGTTAAATTCTGTTTCCACTCTTTAGCAAACAAATACCCTTTTCTCCCAATTCTCCATTTGAAGCAGCCCTTATTGTCAACAGAGTGGCTGGCTTTGCAGCTATTGCTACTGTAATCTGGAAAAACATTGCTTCCTTTTGCTGTACTCAGAATAATCCGATTTAAATCTTTAAAGAATTCCGTGTGGAATTCGTTTTCAAAGAGTTTGCATGTCAAATACATCTTTATGGGGTTTTGGCTCCGACACTGTTGCTTTCTCCATATTTTTGTTGAACTTTTAAACTGATTACTTTGATATTTTATTGCTGCAGTCCAACCTTTAACAAATGTTCATGAAAATGCTTAATTCCTTCGTCCGCTGGCTCCTAGCTTATGACAGGATTTGGAATGGTCTTCTTACTGGATCTTACTGAATTTCAACTGTTTACATTTAGTCGCACTTAAGCCAATCCTAAACTTCTTTCAACAGATGTGACACTCCTGTTTGCTGTTAACGTTGCTGTTAAAAGGAAAATTCTGCACTGTAATAAACAAATTGTGTAATAAGTATAAATTAGGGAAATTTATATTTGTCTGTTTTGCAACGTTATTTTATTTTATAGTATTTTATTATTGCTCCTCCTACTCATGGAGTGGAACAGTAAATGGAACAAGGCACTAAAGGCCAATCCTATTAAATTTTCCAGCCCCAGTTCAGCCACAATACAGCGCCAAGGTAAGGGAATGAATGTTCCCATACTTTGAGGAGGCCTCTGTGACTGCTGCCCCACCAGAGGATGCAGTGCATGCCCGACTGGCACAGCTGCACCAGCACTGGAAAACTGGATAGGATTTGGCCTTAAGGCCCAAATCCTAACCAACTTAGCAGCACTGACACAGCTGTGCCAGTGAGGCATGTGCTGCATCCTGCAGTTGGGTGGCAGTCACGGAGGCCTCCTCAAGGGAATGTTTGTTCCCTTACCTCAGAGCTGCACTTCCTTTACCTCTGTGCTGGGAAGTTGGTTAGGAGTGAGTCCTAAAGCAACAGCCCCTTGACCATAAGAGACAGTGTATGCACACCCACAGAGAGAAATCTGTGCACAATGTATGCACACCACACAGAACTCCACACACTCTTGAATTTAGTTTCCTCATAATAAGGTCTAGAAACTTGTTTTAAAGAAAAATAAGACCTGAGGTTTTCAGGATACTGAATTCTCCGCTCAGCATCTAATTCCACACTGGAATTGAATCACAGTATACACATAGCCCGGGTATTACCATTCCCAAAGACTCCTTTGAGACTGCTAATATTTTGCTTGCTTTTTCATTTTTCATTTTTTTGAAACTTGTATGTCTCTGCCACCATTAACCATAATGGACATAATTCTTACTAGCAGCTGTGAAAATGATTACTATATCACACGTTTTTTGTTCCTTTAAGTTTATTTGACCTTGTAAAAGCCTGAATCATGTCTGTCTGGTAAGTCTCATTCAGTTTTTATGTATAATGGACAGTATTGTCTGGGCAGAGGCTATGCACAGAAAGCGTTCTGTACATTCCATATAATTTTTCCCAAGTTGTCCAGAAGTAATACTCTGAATAGAATTTTACATGCATTTTTATAACGCTCTTCTTGTTAGTGTAATGCTGATTTTTTTGAGGTTTGATCTTCATTGTGAAAGTTGCCATGATGGGGGGGGGCAGACAAAAATATATGTGGAAAAACCTTATATCAATCTCTTGTGCATTCAATTTTGAACCTGTTTGCAGGTTCTTTCTCCCAGTCTGCTGCTTTTGGGGGTCAGAAATCATTCCCATTGCCAAGGCACTAGGCCAGTGAACCCTCTCATGACTGAGACGTCCAAATGAGCATTCAAATTATCTATTTATTTGGCTGATAGGCGGCTGTTTGCCGTCTGCGCCTCTGTATTAGGTCTGTGACTTGACTGCTTCCCTGGACTAATTTTTCCCCCACCCTGTGACTCAATGATTTATGTTGGGTTTGGCTTTGTTTTTAATTTTTTAAAAATATTTAGTGTTTAACTGTTAAAATTAATGTGCTAATGTCTCGTTTTGATTCCCCCCCTTTCTCCTTACTTGTTGTGATGCATTGTGCATTTATAATGGATCTTTGTAAGCCACCCTGGGCATTTGTTTCAGCATTGGAAAGGCGAGATATAAATTTTTTAAATAAAAAAATAAATACCCCACACTGTGGGCACCCAAGGTGGCTAACAAAATACACAGTGTAGAATCCTAGTAAAAAATAAAAAAACAAACATTAACAGCCCAATCCTATCTACATCCTTGCATGGCAATGCAGCAGCGCCAAGGTGGCTACCACTGTCTCCTACAGGGGATTTTCAGCTGCTGAAGGTCTCTTCAGGGTAAGCCCCAGCAACTGCTATGGACTCCCAAATTGTGCACCTATTCCTGCATAAGGAGTGCAACCCCATTCCAAACAGGTTGATAGCACCTATGTTGTGGATTTCTGGGCCAACCTGCTTTGACCTGAATTAATTTCAGCTTGTTAACTCACATCCAGTTCCAATCCACACCCAGGTGCTGCTCCAAGACACTGACAGCCCCCCTCCCCCAGTATTAGATGGTAAGGAGAGACAGAGCTCAGCATACTGATGGCATTGCACTCCAAATCCTTGAATGAACTGCCCCAGAGGTTTCATCTAGACATTAAACAGCATGGGGGACAAGATAAATCCCTTGCACACCCCACATACCAATGGCCAGGGCGCCAAACAGGCATTCCCCAGCACCAGCTTTTGGGACCTGTCAGCTAAGGAGTGGAACCATTGTAAAACAGTACCTCCAAGCTCTAACTTGGCCAGCCAACTCAGAAGGACACCATGGTTGTGGATCGACCTGTGCAATGCTGATGTGATGACAAAAAAAACCCAATAAAATGTGTTTCTTCAATATTTCCTTTTCTTCCAACAATAACTGCAACACCAGTAAATGAATCAAAACAAAACTCGGAATAGGAGGTGAGGTAAGTGAGAAGCTACTTTCTATCCTCTTAGTGTGTCCTTGGAAACTGACAACCACAAAATATTAGCAGTGCGCAAGAGAGATTATTTATTTTTCTTATGCAGTCGGAAGCATATTTGCCAGTAACTGGCAATATCAAAGCCCTTGGGGGAATCTAAACAGAAATAAGCTTTTGGTAAGGTAACTAGGGAATGAAAAGCAAACTATAAAAAGCTCTGTGTGACGGACATTTAACACAGAAGGACTGGAATGAAGACAGCATTTTACAGTTCAGAATTTTTCAGTGAAATGGTAATTGAGGAATGTTTTGGATGGCAGGGTATAATATTTTCCTGTATAAGAACAACACTTCTATGTGGAGGGGGCCCCACAGAGTCCTGTTCTCCATTCTCTCCCAGCATGTGCACGTTGTGTGAAAGTAACTAGGAGTTCCACGTGTAGTATCTCCCACTTCTTTCTCTTTCAAAAAGCAACAACACCCAACCTAATTTAGATTGGGGCTTAAACTGGGGGGGGGGGCCCTAAAGTTATGGGCACCTTAAAAACCCAAAATGGCTTTGGACCAAGGTACATGACATTGTCCTTTCCCTGAGATCTTCAGGGAGGGCCTTTTGTGTGTTCTGCCACCAGGAGAAGTACATCTGTCACAACATGCAAAAGAACTTTCTCTGTAAGCACCCAGACTTAGGAACTTCCTCCCACAGGAGTTGATGTTCGAGCTTAGAAAATGGCTGGCAACCTTCAGTCTCGAAAGACTATGGTATAAGCCTACAGCACCCAGTATTCCCAGGCGGTCTCCCATCCAAGTACTAACCAGGCCTGACCCTGCTTAGCTTCCGAGATCAGACAAGATCAGGCATGTGCAGGGAATAATATCAGAAACTAAAACAACCAGAATTCTGACTTAAAACAAAGTAAATAAAACTGTAAACCAATAAAAAGCAGAGCACAGAGTAGCACCGAAAAGGCGAGATCACTTAAAACAAGGCCCAATGGAATTTTAAAAATTTACAGTCTGTCTAAAAGTGAACAATGCTGGGGCCAGTTGGGCTTCTCACAGAAAAGAATCTCACAGCTGAGAGGCTACCACGGAAAATAACTTGACCTGCGTCCCGTCAGCAAGATCTCCAATGATGTTAGGCTGTGAAGCAAAGCCTCTGATTACACAGGCCTACAAAACTGAGGGTCAGAAAAGTTTTTCCCAAAATTTTTGGTGGTTTGATGTGAATTTGGGGTGCCAATTCCAAAAACGGCATCCGTTTTGCCCTATCACGTCTAGTTTTGGAGATATAGTATAGCCTCATTAGTGAATGGTTCAAGCAGCTTCCTCATGAGGAAGCTGTTTGATTCACTAAAGAAGCGATGCCGTGTCTCCAAAACTAGACGTGATAGGGCAAAACAAATGCCATTTTTGGAATCGGCACCCCAAATATACCCAGGAATTGGTGTAACGTTTAAGGAAGCAAAATGTGTGTTGGCCTGTGTTATGAATGCAGAGTGCAGGCAGATACATGCAGAAGGAGATAATCCTTCACATATTCTGGGTTCGTATCCCCAACTGCAAATTTCAAAAGGAACATTGTCTCATACAGAAATGGTTGTAAACACACAATCAGCTCTCATACTTACTAACACTACCTCTATCTTGACTAGACTAAGCTTTAATTTTTTCACCCCCATCCAGCCCTTCACAGCTGCCAAACACCAGTTCAGAACATTCACATAATCTATCTTTGGTCCAACACAGAAATGAAAGTTGGAGTTGAGTGTCACCAGTATCCACAATCCAGAAATTTGGACAACTTTTCACAGTGGCTTCATATAATTGTTAAAGCACCTAAGGGGCAAGATGGAGTTATGTGGGGACCCACAGACCAGGGCCTGAGCAGCAGTTTCCCAGAATTACCTTCTGAAAGACTGAAAAGTCATGATAAAATAGTGTCACCCAACCCCATCCCTGTCAGGTGGACCAGAAGGATACCACCGTTGGTGGCATCAAAATTAGGTGAGAGGTCCAGCAGAACGAAGAGAGATGGTTTCCAGCATATGTTGTCAACCAGGGGCAAATTGTCTCCCTGCCTCCAGGACTAACCCATCCATAAGGCCAACTGAAGCAGTTACCTCTATATCTGCCTTTTCCCTCCACTACTCCATCTTCTTCTTCCACTCCCTAGATTGGAAAAGAAAGAGGGGTACAGAGAAGAAAAGGAAATATGAAGAGGGGAGAGTGCTGAGCTAGAGTATTGCAGAATGGGTGGAGAAGAGGCTGGCCCATCATCAGGATGACGGGAGGTGTGCAAAGGCCTCCCATTCCCCATAAAGGCTTGGCATGCTTAAAGTCAGTGCAGCAGAAGGGGGGCATCTGAGGGAAGAGAGGGTAACAGGGCTGTATGACACCTTCCTCTGCACATGTGTGCTTTACCCAATTATAAGTTTGTTGGCAATCCAAGTTGAACTTAGGACCTGAGGATTTTCAAGCAGAGTGGTGTTGCAGAGTCAGTCACTACACCATTATTACCCAACTCTGGATGAAAGGCAGAACTGCAGAGAGATGCTTCCCCAGTTTCTCTGCCCCATTTTCTAGAGGTGAAATTAGGGAGGGGGTAATTTCAGCCATTTGCATGGGAGAGCAAAAGGGGTGACTTACCAGTGTCAATGATACTGCTTCTTCCAGTGGCTGCCATTTTCCACCCTCAGAATGGGACTCTTAGATACTGTGACTTCATGTCACAGTATTTGTTGCAGAAAGAATTCTGAGGAAAAAATATTAGAAGCTGCTAGAAGGAGCACTAGTGGAAAAAATGAAAAACAAACTAGTCTCAGCCTCCCTCTTATCCCACTAATCAATACAAATTTGAGCCCAATGTTCTCATTTTTGTCTCAGCCCTGGAACAGATAGGTCAGCAACTTAGGGCGCAATCCTAACCCACTTTCCAGCACTGGCATAGCTGTGCCAGTGGGCATGTGCTGCTTCCTGCCGTTGGGAGGCACTCACGGAGGCCTCCTCAAGGTAAGGCAATGTTTGTTCCCTTACCTCAGAGTTGCATTGCCCTTATGTCAGTGCTGGAAAGTGGGTTAGGATTGCAGCCCTAGTATACTACCAACAATAGGGCAAGTCAGGTGATGCCCCTTGATCTCTGTCAGTGGCATAGCTAAGACATCTGGCACCCAGAGGCACAAAACATTTTAACCTCCCTCCAATTTCTTAGCACACCCATATGACATCTTAGAGGTCTCTGAAAGGCACTTCCAGTTTTTGGGAGAAAATTGGAAGTGCCTTTCAGAGACCTCCTGGAGGCGTCTGAGGCCCCGAGGCAGGGGCACTGCGTACCTTCTGAGTCTCCTGGAGGCCTCTGAAAGGCACTTCTGGTTTTCACCAAAAACTGGAAGTGCCTTTCAGAAGCTTCTCCCTCTCAAGGCATGGCACGCTGGGCAATGTACCCCCCACCTCCTTTAGCTATGCTCGTAAAGCTATCTCTGTAAAGGCTTCCTTTTCAGGCTTCCTCACACACTCATTGGTCTGGAGAATCTCCTCCGTGCCTCAGACCTCCTGTTGACTTTTTAGCCTTTCCCCACTTCTCTCACCTACATTCCAATGTATCCATTTTGGGGGGGGGGGGGCAGAAGGAAACATATCTGCATGTGACTTGTTTTTGAAGTGACAGAAAATTGTTGTTACCTCCTCCTTGTTGTGTTTAATTAACCTTTCAGGCCTGGGATCTGGTCTGAACTAACACACCAAACCAGCAATTTCATCTCAGTGTGATGATCTTAGCCTCATGTATATGCTAAACAATACATTGTGGAAAACCACCTTTGAAACAGGCAGCTCTCCTAGCAAGGGAGAATGGAAGATGTTTATATAGACCAGGCTGGACTTGTGAAAAAACACAGGAAAGCTTCACTCACAGGGAATTTTCACTCTCCCTCCCCAAATGGGATAACGTTATGAGCTAAGATTGAAAATGAGTTCATTTCCAGCATCTGGGGAATTATAGAATTTAATATTCCCCAGACAGATAAAAGGGATAAGAGAAAAATATGTTTTCCTGATGTTTCCAAATAGGACAAAAAGCTCCAGAAAATGTGGCCTGTCTTTCTGTAAAAAGTTTTTTTTTAAAGTCTCCTGAAGACTTTTAAAAATGTTTGCTTCCATGGTTTAGACTTTACAAGTCAGAGAAACAAAGGATCTGGATTTTTCATGGCAGCTGTCAACAATTTAGAGCCATTTCAGAAAAGAAATGACATCCTGGTCAGATCTCTTTCTGCTTTAGTCCCAGTGGGGCAAACTTGGGACTTGCTTGCTCCTGCTGTGCTGAGAGTAAGTTATAAGCCTGGCACATGGAGAAGAGTGTGCAAGCTCTGTCTCACTTTCCAGGTAATTCCTCTCTCTCTCTCTCTCTCTCTGCGCACAGGTTAAATGATCAGATGCAAGAAAGCTGGAATGTCCTTGCCATGAAGTGACTTGAAATGGTCACACATATTAGCAGTCTTGGAGTGGCAGCAAACAGAGGAGCTCCCAGTCCATCTGCCTGCCATCCTTTCCAGCCTGGTGTTCCACTGAGGACTCTGATCGTCTTCCAACTTGCTGGAAACAAGTTGGAAGAGGATCCCAGCAGCGGAAACCCCGTTCTCCCTCCAGCACTGCTGGAGAAAGGCGGGAGAAGAAAATAAAAGCTGCCATAGCTCCAAATCACTTCTCCCGACCCACCCTGTGCTTACAAAGCACCAAGTAGGCAAGGAGAGGAAATTTGGAACCCACCCTCCTTCCCTTTCTCTCCCGTTCCTTACCAGAAGCTCAACATGCAGCCTCCCTGCTCCATACCACTTCTGTTTCCAATGAACAGAATCAATGCATGCTAGGTTCCCAGCACACACTGCTTCTATTCATTTGAAACAGAACTGGTGCACAAGAGGGAGCCTATGCACTGCACTCTGGACAAGTCAAGTGAAGGGAAGGGGGCAGGCAGCGTCCAAATCACCACTTCCTGAGAAGAGGAGAACATAAAAGCTGTCATGACTCACATCCACCCACCAAGCTTGCTAGCTTGCTTACCCAGCCTCCCCCCATCTATGGGGGCATATGAGTGAGAACAGGCAGAGGCAGCACTTATGGGGAATTCAAAGGCACAGGGGCACACACCATCACTGCAAGAGAATATGGAGTTCCCATGATCCTTATACAGGGTGACCCCCCCCAAAAAAACAGAACCCACAAATCTTTGAATAAAACTGTTAATTTTAATTGTTCTTCTTTTTTCTTTCAGGGTATACAAATTGACTTTGTGCATGAAATATTGGAACAATAATCTTCCCCAATATGTCTTGGTCAACCAAGGAAAAGTTTCTTGAAATTTACTGGACCTTTGTAGGATTTAATAAAATTTTTATGGGTTCTGTTTTTTGGGGTCACCCTGTAAATAAGCAGAAGATGGAACATCCAAGGTATCTTTCTCAACCCTAAAACCCTTTAACATAACAAACTGCACCTACAGCAAGATCTGTCCACTCTTGCAACTATTCACTTCCCATAGCCTGAAAGACCCATAGCATGCCACGTAAGGACCAGCTCATCAAACTCATGTAACTACTCTTGCATAACCCAATTTGGGTTGGATAAGTTAATGGCGTTCCCTCATTCATAACTGCAGAGCAAGTAGGCTACAAAATAGAAAGGGGAGAAAGATCTATGTGACCCATTTAATTTTGCAAGCCCAATAGAGGAGAGACTCCAGATACCACTTCACATGTTTCAGTTTTGGGACTACACCTAAAATCTCATAGGTGCGTAGAAAACTGTCTTATACTGAATCAGACTAATAGTCCATTTACTTGTATTGTTGACAGTGCCTAACAGTTGGTTTTAAAGTGCTTTGAAGTGTACACCTGCACACCTACAAAGGAGGGACATGTAGAAACCCCATAAGAAACACTATTCCCCTTATAGAAATTCATTTAGGTTCCCCTGGAAAAATCTCAAATGTATCACCTTGGGAGGAACCTTAAAGATTGACTTTGTGTTTTATTATAAATTTTTTAAAGATTGTTTTTAACGTTCAAGTATATTTTAATGGTATATTGCAGGGGTCTCCAAACCCCGGCCTGGGGGCCAGATGCGGCCTGCGGCGAACCTCTATCCAGCCCACAGCCAGCCTCTTGTCCCCTGAAAGCCTCTGGCCCACTTGGCCAAATATGATTGGAGCTGTGCTCTGGTTGCATCTGAAGGGTGTTCTAAGGGCCAGAGAGGTTGAATGAATGAGCCCATTCATTCATTTATTCACTCATCTAAGTTCTATCTCTAATTTATTTATATAAATTTTATATTTAAATTTTTTTCTGGCCCTTTACACTGTGCCAGATATTTGATGCGGCCCTCTGGCCAAAAAGTTTGGAGACCCCTGGTATATTGCAATGAGTGTGTCAAATATGGTTTTGCTGCCTTTTTTGTAAGCTGCTTTGGGTGCCCTTCGGGGAGAAAAATGAGATAGAAATTGGGTAAATAATTGGAAATTGGAAAAATGAGATAGAAATTGGTATGCTTCAAATTTCATTTTTTCACTTTGTGCGAAATTTCAGTGCTAATACTGTTGAACGTGTAAAGTTGAAATGTGACAAACAGATGCTTACCAGCATGTGTATCATACAGATACACTTACCAAGGAGCCCTAATTGGCTCCTTGCTGAGTGCACATTTAATAGCAACACCAGGTTTACTGCTGTGTAATGTATGAAATGGCTCTACACAAGCAAGAAAGGCAATGTTAAAGACAGTCTCTTCATTGACACATCACTCGGTGCTGCACTGGGAAGGGAACTCTTGCTTCACAGCCACCTATGTTGTTCTAGGAATTTTTCCCTCTTAAAAATGAAATCTGAGAATCTGCCTAAAGACTACAAAAATCCTTAGTTTTAAAACTTGAAATTCATGAGAACTGGCAATTATGGGAAATCTCTTTGATGTGGCTGTTTAGCCTGGAGCAATAAGAACCTGATTGCCACCTACTGATCACCCAACATTAAAGACATGATGCAACCCAATCCCTTTCTCTGGATTTTGGTGGCGTAATGAATTTTAACAAGTGGCTCAAATACAGCAACACTCCCCTGTGAATTTGTTTTTGTAACTTGAATATATGCACACGGAAGGACAACAAAGCAAATAAAATGCGGTCTTTGTTGTAAGCGTGGGAGCCAAAGGTCTTCCTGCAAATAAACTGATTGGACAAAATGGGACTGTAGTTGGCAGCCCTGTGATTTCCACCTGAATGTCTTTGCTAGAATATGTGGTAATATTTCAAATACATATCCTAACATGTGTCTATGGTAATGTGGTGTACTAAAATAAAAAGCACAGTGTGCCCCAATTGCTCTGTAAACGGTTTGCCTTTTCAATCTGGATCCTGTTAAAAAATATTTTCGGAATAATTGAAACATTTCACACATGCAGAATTGATGTAGGGTATTTTTAGATCTAAACCATGTGCACCCTTCCTCCACCCCCCACCCTGCCTGCCTGTTTGTTAAGTGGATAATGTTAAAAGAGATCTCTGTTTTGCTGACATTCCTTTGGACTGAAGGATAGCTGCCCAATATAAATAACTAGATTGGCATTAATCAGGAAAGGAAGCAAAGTGCCACATTTCTGGCACCAACAAAGAAAAAGTAAGGGCTTCCACTTTGCAACAGCCAGCCTGGAGTACTTTAACAACTCCATGTGGGTGACACTATCAGCCTATGTTTGGACCTAAAGTGACAAATGACAATTATACCTTTCCTACACTATTTTTTAAACTTACATCCCGATCTAGTCCCTAGCTAGCCCACAGCACACAGCAACGCTGCTGGAGCACAAGCTTCATGCTGGGGGGCGGGGGCCAAACAGCCCTGGAGTGGCTGTAAAGCTTTTTCTTACTTACCTATCCTCAGGCCTGTACCAGATATTTTGCTGGCATAAGTCTGAGAAGACTCTGGGGGTTCTCAGGGTAAGGAAAAGGGGATAAGATTTTGGTGTGTGCTGCCAAGATTTAAGTACACATGCCAAGATGCTCCCCACTTCTGAATCCTGTTCAGTCCACTCCCTGCCCTGAACCTCCCTCAAACCACTCCACCACCAACTTATCTGCTCCAGTGAGGTGTCTGGGAACTACTGTCACATACGTAGAGCATCCAACCATTTGTGCTGGTGGCCCCAAAGCACATGACAGCAGTGCCAGCGTCCTGGGCTTTACAGTGGCAGTTTACAAGATCCACCATCATAAGGCTCCCATAGGATTGGGCCATTAATTTCTGAAATGATATCAATGGGTGCAATTCAAGAGGCTGTCAAAGATATCCTGGGACTTTTCTGGGACTCCCTACTCACTGCATCCACTTGCACCATTCTTAAGGACTGGAAACCTCCAGAGCGTCATCTGTTGCTGTGCCAGATGCGAAGGAAAATTAGTAGAAACTCTGTGACTATTAGAGTGGGTGTATGAGTGTAGAGTGGGTGTACAGGACTCCTGCTGATTTCCCCTTCCCTTTTGCCAACTTGTACAACAGCATCTCTAGCCTCCAGACACACACACATGTCCTGTGGCATAGAGGAAGACTTTCCTTTGGTCCCTCCCCATGCAGGGGTAATCCAACCAGGGAAATGGGCAAAACCTGCTATTCTTAAGTATTAGGCACCATGCAGGCTTCAGCCTGCACAAGGGCCTCTAGGGGCCTCAACCAGGGCCAGCTGCAGCCATTGGGCTACCTCAGGCAACCCAATAGTGCCACCCTCCTCACTGCCATTGCACATACCCTACTCAGCCTTCCCTCACTCCTTCCTCTGAGTGGGTCCTGTTATGAAAGCAATGCAGGAAGGAATGAGGGGGCAGAACAAGAGAGAAACTGTGAATTCACATGTGGAAACAACCATCCACAACATCCTATTCCCACCATGGTGTGCTAGTGGATTCAGCAGCATATGTGTAGGCTTCTTAAGTACACATTGAATAGGAACTTTGTCACTGGCTTCAGCAAAAGGTTCTTTGTACCAAGAAAATAGTTCCTAGAACTCTAGCAGCATGTGCATAGCAAATGTCTATGTCACCCATCACTGCTGGAAAAACATAAAACCACATTGCCAGTGACAATAAGACTACAGATAATTCAGCCATAATATGGCAAATAGGGACCAATAGATAACTGGGAATAGGGCAGAAATGCAGAATAATTAAATGCAAATACTTACATAAATAAGTACTTACATAAATAAGTATCTATACTTACTTATATTTGTGAAGCACATCAATATTAACAAGTATCTCTATTATTATAGTTTGACCATTTAAAAGTAATTAATATTTTTATGAATGAAAGTCATGATTCACCCTTTGAGCTATTGTCTTTTTCACACACCCTTTTCTGACTTTGAGAGTCCACCTGGAAGGAAGGCTACATTTCTGTCAGCTGCATACCTTGAAACTTTCATTTGTGTCTTCCTAATCTTGAGGTGACTCTACTGTACACTACACCCAAGAATTACTGACTAACAACAGGAGACGGGAACAGTTGCTCAAGCACCTCTAGCCATGTATTCAATTTCAGTCCATGTGGTTAGGTGGATCATGTACCATGCTGTGGGGCCATCCTCGCCACCACAAGTTGCATCACTAGCATAAAATAATGATAAATAATAAAGCTCAACATTTGTACAGCACCTTTGGGGAAGGCCAAGCACTTCATAAGTACTGTCCGTTGATAATCCTTAAACCATTCCTGAAGTATTGTTACTTCCATATTGAAACTGGGGAGCTGAGGCTGAAAGAGAGTGACTTGCAGAAGTCTACCTAGTGAGCATGTACATAACTTTGGAATTATGACCTAATCACATGGGCAAACATTGCACACACTCATGTCAGCAGTCTGGGTGCAGCACAAAGAGCATTCAAGTGCATTTGAATATTTGAGAGGAGGGCTTTTAAAAATTTTTGTGTGTTGAATTTAAACTATATATAACTTAGGGCTCACCAAGTCTAACTGTGGCAGTGGAATTACTCCTAAGGTATTTTATACCAGTGGTTCCCAAACCTTTTAGCACCGGAACCCACTTTTTAAAATAACACTCTCTCGGGACACGCCTAGTTTTACAAGGCTTTTAAAAAATCTAGAAATAAATAATATTTTTACTTATTTACACAAAATAATAACCAGAAAAGAAGATGCTCCAGAATTTATCTCCTAATATTTACACATGCTTACAAACTGTAGCTCTTTGCAAAGCAACTCTGATTTTTGAAAAGCCTCAGGACTGGAGGCAATTACTCATTTGAGCCTTCGATCACCTGTGTTTTCATTGGAGGCTCTGCTCAACTACTATGGGACTGACCAAAAATCAGATCACAAGTCACCAGTGGATCCCAACCCACAGTTTGGGAACCACTGCCTTATACAATTAATGCCTTTGATGTAGGAGAAAAACAGACTATAACACAAACTTATTAATGACTACTTGGAAGTAAGCCCCACTGTGTTCAAAAGAGCTTACTCCCAGGTAAGCATGCTTAGGATTGCAGCCTAAATGTTTTAAAATAAAAGAATACTGCATGCGCCTAACTGTTCAGGGACTATTCTGTATCCATTTCCTACTTGTGCTTTCCCAGGTCAGATGTTGAAAAGCAGCATCTGCTCCATCAGTTCTCTTCTCTTGCTCACTCCTTAGACAGGAAGCAGGGCACAGTCTGCCCAGCTATGATGCCACAGACTCCATTTCCAGGAGGGAAAAGGTGTCAAGCCCCACCCAGTTCCTCTTCGTCCACTGAGAGCAGCTTCCCTGAACAATTAGACCCCTTTCCTTGTGCTGGATTCCCAGCACTTGTGATGGCTCCCTGCTCATCCTGCCACAGCCCTTGCAGCAAACTGCACAGGCTTTGCATTCTTCCCCTACCCACCCACGCGGAGCCCTGATCAAGTATTTCTGTGGCTGCCGTAGCAACAGAAGTGCCGATCCAAGCATCCTCCCACTGCTTGCTTTGTATCTGGGCAGCTATATTTCTGGATCATCTTGGGGCTCAGGATGTAGCAGCAGTGCCATTTAAACCAGCTTGCTCTGTATTTTTGGATGATGATCCCAGATAGACCAGTATCAATTCCCTAAGAGAAAGATTTCTGTGAATGGTGCCTTATGGTGGAAGAAACGGTATTTTAAAATCTTTTATATACCTGTGTACGCAATTCAACTTACCTATATGGAGAGACTGGATTTATGGAAGCCAAAACATTTCCTCTTCTTTATCGTAATGGTCCATCTATACTTTTTGGAGGGACAAACTACAGTTCTCTAAGAAACCACATTTGGAAAGTCTGTTTAGCGGGTGAACTCTTGTTTCAAACTCACCTGAGAGAATTTTCACAGTTGCTGATCCGGCATTCTCAAGGTGTCCAAAATTAGCAAAACAGCCAGTTGCTTCACAGTTGTTAAACTGAAATTATGGTCCTTCTTTTAGTCAATGGAAAACTTGCCACTGATGCACAAAATAACTTATGATGATACATTTGGTTTTGGTAACCTTGATAGTCTAAGGGCGCAATCTTAACCCCTTATGTCAGTACTTTCCAGCACTGGCATAGCGGTTCCAATGGAATGTGTGCTGCATCCTGTGGTTGGGTGGCACTCACAGAGGCCTCCTCAAAGTAAGGGAATGTTTGTTCCCTTACCTCAGAGCTGCACTGCTCTTAAGTCAGTGCTAGAAAGCACTGACATAAGGGGTTAGGATTGTGCCCAAACTGTGCAATCCTAGGCACGTCTATTCAGTAGTAAGCTCCATTGTATTCAGTGGGGCTTCCTGCCAGGAAAGTGTGTATAGAATTGCAGGCTATTAGTCATAACAGTCAGGTAGTGGTAATAGTGATACAATAATCTTGATCACCATGTATTTGTTACCTTCCACGTTCAGCAGGAGCAGCATGCATTTGCACACCAGTTGCAGAGAAGTGATGGTGGGAGATAGGTGTGCCTTTCTCTCCTGCTTGTGAGCTTCTCAGAGGCAACTGGTAGGCCACTGTGGGAAACAGGGTACTGGGCTAGGGGGCCTCTGGCCTGATCCAAGAGGGCTTTTCTTATGTTCACCGGTTATGGAATCTTAAGTGCTGTGATCACCTGAAGTTTCTTATTTGGGTCCACTGGTTATGCTTTACAGCTTTTTATGCTTGAAAAAGAGCACAGTGTGGTTTTAACAAAATCAGCCTGTCAGTCCAGAATGGGGTCATTTTTACAAGTTGGGAGAGATAGTAGGTGGTCCCAAACCTACTTTAAAATATAGCTGGACACATCTTCAGCTGGTGTTAATTGTCACACTCTCCCAAGTTAAATGGGGACAGGACATTTTATTCCATCTATACACAGTTTGGCCGTGATTGTGCTCTGATTCTTGTACCTACTGACCACCCACTCTGGGCTTCAATATGGCAGTAATAGGCTGAGTTTTGGTCACAAAACCTTAAAAAAGAAAGGAAACCTGAAACTTGATATCACACCTTCATGAAGCTTAGGCAATGTCTGCATTCGGCTCATTAGTGAGCATTTTGACCCTCTCTTTAATTTATATCATGTTAAGAAATGGGGGGATTTTCTGCCTCTGTGGTCAATAATAAGCATAGGCCAGGATCGAAGGAACAATGAAATAGGGTCTGTGAACATAAGGGAGATATTTTTCAACCAGCACCCCAATCCCATGCAGGACAGCAAGTTTCAGAAACAGTTTTTATATAACCTCCAGGACGGAGGGGGGCTGTTAAAAGAAATAAAACATTCCTTTCATTTAACATAAGTATCTTCTAACATAAGAACAGCCCCACTGGATCAGGCCATAGGCCCAGCTAGTCTAGTTTACTGTATCTCACAGCGGCCCACCAAATACCCCAGGAAGCACACCAGATAACAAGAGACCTCATCCTGGTGCCCTCCCCTACATCTGGCATTCTGACATAGCCCATTTCTAAAATCAGGAGGTTGCACATACACATCATGGCTTGTACCCCGTAATGGATTTTTCCTCCAGAAACTTGTCCAATCCCTTTTTAAAGGCGTCTAGGCTAGACGCCAGCACCACATCCTGTGGCAAGGAGTTCCACAGACCGACCACACGCTGAGTAAAGAAATATTTTCTTCTGTCTGTCCTAACCCGCCCAACACTCAATTTTAGTGGATATCCCCTGATTCTGGTGTTATGTGAGAGTGTAAAGAACATCTCTCTATCCACTTTATCCTTCCCATGCATAATTTTGTATGTCTCAATCATGTCCCCCTTAGGCGCCTCTTTTCTAGGCTGAAGAGGCCCAAACGCCATAGCCTTTCCTCATAAGGAAGGTGCCCCAGCCCAGTAATCATCTTAGTCACTCTCTTTTGCTCCTTTTCCATTTCCACTATGTCCTTTTTGAGATGTGGCAACCAGAACTGGACGCAATACTCCAGGTGTGGCCTTACCATAGATTTGTACAACAGCATTATAATATTAGCTGTTTTGTTCTCAATACCTTTTCTAATGATCCCAAGCATAGAATTGGCCTTCTTTACTGCCACCGCACATTGGGTCGACACTTTCATCAACCTGTCCACCACCACCCCAAGATCTCTCTCCTGATCTGTCACAGACAGCTCAGAACCCATTAGCCTATATGTGAAGTTTTGATTTTTTTGCCCCAATGTGCATGACTTTACACTTACTTACATTGAAACTCATCTACCATTTTTCTGCCCATTCTGCCAGTCTGGAGAGATCCTTCTGGAGCTGCTCATAATCACTTCTGGTCTTCACCACTCGGAAAAGTTTGGTGTCGTCTGCAAACTTAGCCACCTCACTGCTCAACCCTGTCTCCAGGTCATTTATGAAGAGGTTGAAGAGCACCGGTCCCAGGACAGATCCTTGGGGCACACCACTTTTCACCTCTTTCCATTGTGAAAATTGCCCATTGACACCCACTCTCTGTTTCCTGGTCTTCAACCAGTTCTCAGTCCAGGTGTGAACCTAAGCAGCTATCTGACTCCTGGTCTAGATCTTTTTTGTAAGTATGTGCATGAACATATGATTTACTTCAGCAAGTCTACTTAAGGTATCCTCTGTCTGACTCAGCCCCCCCCCAAAAAAAAAAACCTGCTTTGCACAATAGGTAATTAAGGGCCCAATCCTAACCAATTTTCCTGTACAAATGCAGCCACAATGCAGCCCCCAGGTAAGGGAACATTTGCTCCCTTACCTTGAGGATGCCTCCATGACCCCCCCCCCCAACACACACACACTGTAGGATGCAGCACATGCCCCATTAGCATAGCTGCATCAGTGCTGGAAAATTGGAAAGGATTGGGCCCTAAAATCATATAATGCATTGCTACAAAATGATTATGGCTACTAGGTTTTTTTTTTAAAAAGTTAGGAACTTAGGAAGCTGTCTTATACCAAGTCAGACCATTGCGCTATGTAGCTCAGTACTTTCAGCATTAACTGACAACTATTCCCAGGTGGTTCAGGCAGGAATTTTTCTCTGCCCTACTTAGAAATGCCAGGGATTGAACCTACATGGAAAGCATTTGCTCTGCCATTGAGGTAGAGAGGACTTACAACAGCTAATAGCCATGATGGCTAAATTGAAACTCCATATTCAGAGGCAAGATACCTCTGGGTACCAGATTCTAGGAGCAGACAACAAAGGAGGCATCTTATCTTTGTGTGAGCTTCTCTTTGTGTGAGGCATCTGACTGGCTGACAGAAACAAAATCCAGAGCTAAACGAACATTTGATCTGAGCCAGCAGGTAAGTTCCTAAGAGAGGCATCTCAACTATAGGTGCGGAAGCAGCAATACATCATTATGAAACACATTCCTTGCTATTACCCAGGCCACACTTCCCTAATCAGCTTGTGAGGGCAACAGTTTTATTGGGCAACCATCTATCAATAGGTAAAGCTTGCTGAAGACAAGAGCTTTATTCTAGCCCCAGGGAAAAGAAAGACTAAGGGATCAAGGAAACAAATGAAAAACAAACACAGAAAGCTGCAAAGTTAAAAAACACCGAGAGGAGGAGGAAGCCACAAAGGAACTGGATTCGATTTCAGAGTGTTGGGGGGGGGGGTTAGAGAGTGCACCATGATCTTTCCTGTAAATTAATTCCACACTTAATTTTTGGAATTCTTTCTTATTTATCCAATCTTCAGCCAAAACGAAGTCAGATGAAATGTTAGAGGAAGCTGGCAGCTGAGGCTATAGTGGTAAACTAGTTTACTTTCCTAGTCGCCTTTCATATGCAGATTGAGCACGGTCTCTGGGTTTGTCCTTGCTTACCAAGATCTAAGCTTCCTTCCTAAGGCATCATCTTTTATTAATCAGCTTATCCACAGCAGAGTCCAAAGAGACTGGAAATGGGTTCGGACAGATGTTGATAAATGTCTTAAGTTTCTCCGAAGCTAAATCAAGGCCAGCTATGTTTTATTAATAAGCTACCCTTCAAACATTCTTGGCCCTCTGCATCCCGGATCACACGTTTATACATCGTCCTGTTTACACTGAGCGGCTTGATTTGAGCGTTGGCTGTTAACATCTTTTATTTGGAAAGGCAAACTTCAGTGATGCATATGAATATTTGTAATTAATTGTAAATTGAAACATCCTACACAGGAGCCCTTTCAGGAGCTGGAACTGTTAAAATGCTAGGAGGGACCCCCCCCCCCAATATTGCTTTCCTTCTTGCCATTTTTAGAGCTCTTTGCACTGAGAGGTGTGACACCAAATGCCACTTTGCTTGAGCCTTCCTTCTTGGGAGATGTACATTCTTTGGGTTTCAAAGGAGCTTCTTCATGCCACATAACTATTTTAAAGACATCACCTGGGGGTCAGAGTACTAAACAGGTCTGCATCCGAGATCTCATTTTCCAGTAAGAAGAAATTTGAGACCATTCAACCAGGAAATAAGTCTCCTTGTAACCTCTTTCATTTCCAAGTTCCGTCATGCCTGCCAAATCAGTTTGGCCAGCAGTTGCTTGAAGGTCAGAATGATCAAAGATTCATATATATGAACATATACAGTAGAATATCAAGACAATATTGGAACAGAGAAGGGATCCAGTTCTACCAAAATGTCTACTGGAATGCAATCCTATGCATATTTACTTGGAGCAAGTTTCATGCACTCACACACATACATGCATGTATTTTTCCCAGACTAGCAGACAAGGAGAAAGAAATTTCATGAGGCAAACGACTACACAAGATAGGCAGCTTTCTAGTGACTGTTCATGTATTTATGTTGGGAAAAGAGCTACGTAAATTAGGAAGAGGCATGCAGTGGAAGATTATTATTATGATTGCTCCCATCAACGTCCACTGGTTTGCTGCAAACAATAAAACAGGGGCAGAGGCAGTGAAGGGGTTAAAAATAAAAACACTTCACTTACACTTCAAAACTGTTAACACTTTCATCTTTCTCGGTAGTACAGGTGGGTTCTAGACTTTGGAACATGGAATCCTAAATGTATCCCCTTCATATGGGTGTGTGAAAACTCACAGGGTAGTCAACCATATGTGGTTGGCAGAGCTCAGGAAGAGAGCTCCTGTGCATTGGGAGGTCAGGGATGAGGGAGAAGGAAGCAGGGTTATGGACACACCTCCATAGATCATAGAGATCAACAGTAAAGATCTGAGACAAGTAACTCCCACCATTTGCCTCCCGGACAATACACAGACCTGTACATACTACAGGTAGCATAGGACTAGAATTTGCCAACGATTAGCACAAATGGAGCAGGGGAGGATAGGGGGGCATGATGGAGGCAGGCGGGGGTGGTACCCAGCATGAGTGTCTTGCATCAGATGCTGACTCCTCTGATAGCAACTGGTATGCCCCCTCTGTCTCCTTGGACTTACCAACTAAAGAGTTGGTGCAGATCCAAGGGGGGTCATAGGAGACCATGGTGTGGCGCTGCATCAGTGGGGGGGACGGGGACAGGTTGGGCTGTCAGGGAGATACAACTGACAGGAAAGGTTAGGGCTTTCTCTCAGTAGCAGCATCATGAGTCTAAACTAGTGGTTCCCAAACATTTTACCACCAAGACCCACTTTTTAAAACGACACTCTATTGGGACCCACCTAGGTTTACTAGACTTTTAAAAAATCTAGAAAGAAAAAAAAATTTATTTATTTATAAGTAATAATAACCAGAAAAAGACCCTCATACATTTATCTCCCTATAGTTGCACATGCTTGCAAACTGCAGCAGCTGAACTCTTTGCGGGGTAATTAGCAATTATAGTATCTGATCTTGGAAAAGCCTCAGGGCTTGAGGCAATTAGTCCTCTGATCTTTCCATTACCCTTCTCAGACCTAGCAACATTCAGGCTGCAACCCAACAGTGGGTCCTGGCCCCCAGTTTGGGAACCCCTGGTCTAGACCAGGGTGCCCAAACCCTGGCCTGGGGGCCATTTGCGGCCCTGGGGGACTCCCAATCTGGCCTGCAGGGAGCACCCAGTCTCCAATGAACCTCTGGCCGTCTGGTGACCAGCTGGAGCCGATGCTGGCCTGATGCAACTGCTCTCTGTATCAACTGACTGTTCAACTCTCGCGTGAGCTGCGGGATGAGGGCTCCCTCTACTGCTTGCTGTTTCATGTCTGTAATGCTGCAGTAGCAGCGAAGGAAAGGCTGGCCTTGCTTTGTGCAAGGCCATTTATAGGTCTTGAGCTACTGCCAGACCTTCATTCATTCATATAAGTTCCATCTCTAATAAATTAATGTATGTAAATTTATTCAAATTTTAAATGTAAATTGATTCTTCCCCCCCCCCAGCCCCAGACAGTGTCAGAGAGATGATGTGGCCCTCCTGTCAAAAAGTTTGGACACTCCTGATCTAGACCAGGGGTCTCCAAACCCCGGCCCGGGGGCCAGATGCGGCCCGCAGCAAGCCTCTGTCCAGCCCGCAGCCAGCCTCTTGTCCCCTGAAAGCCTCTGGCCCACTCAACTGAACATGACCAGAGCTGTGCTCTGGTAGTGTCTGGAGGGTGTTCTGAGGGCCAGAGAAGTTGAATGAACGAACCTGTCCATTTATTCACTCATCTAAGTTCTATCTCTAATTTATTTATTTAAATTTTATATTTAAATTCTTTTCTGGCCCTCAGCACCACACTAGATATTTGATGTGGCCCTCTGGTCAAAAAGTTTGGAGACTCCTGGTCTAGACTATGGAATTTGTTCATAGGAGAGTTGGAGTGGTACAGTCTCTTGATGTTTTTAAATGCTTCATCAAGACCTATCTGCATAGCCTGGCCTTTTGCTGATAACATTCCTCTCTTGCCATGTTATAGAGATTTTATATGATGTTGGTATTATTATTAAGTTGTTTTGATGATTGTGGTAAGTCACCCTGGTGGCCCCTTCAGGGATGGAGTGCGGGGAACAAAATAGGCTGATCACATATTGTATGTGCTGTATTTTTCCAGCCTCCCTTCCTACATGCATTTTATGAGAGTAAGGAAAAAGAGCACTGGAAGCAGCATGTTATAGTCTCTTCCTCCAATTTCACATTGATATGCTTATTTTCTAGGAGAAAAAAAAAAGGTTTGTGCTTGAAATTTTCTACACCTTGAGTCAGGAAAATGTCTTTGTGTCTTTTGAATTGATTTACTGATTACTTAAATAGATAATAGATTACTTGAATAGATTAATTTATAATAGATAATAATGGACACATCCTTAAGTTTGAAGACTTTTGTCATATTGGTCAGTAATTTCACTTAGAGCCTAGGGCCTTCCATCTGTAAAAATGCTAGCTTAGCCTAAAGGAAGAAGGGAGCAAAACCAGAAAGAGCTCTTCAGACTAATGTAAACCTCTGTCATTCGACAAATGTATTTTCCATCACAATTGCTTAAACGGTTTTAAAATACCATCACTCAAGTTACAAATGAGCTGTTCTGCTTTTATAGCCCCTCCCTGGAAGCAGCTGATCTTTTCAAGGAGAGTCATTTCCCACTAGAATTAATTTGAACTGAAGTAGATCTTCCTTTTGCATACTTAGTGTGCTGGAATAATATTTGGACCTATCCTTACTCACTTATTCTTTGTTTACTGTATATTGTATGTCCTGAAGATTTTGTTGTAACTGCTTTCATTGTCTCATTGTAACTTGTCTCAATTCAATTTTCAAGGGCATAATAATAATCAAATATAGTTGACAAGCTTATTTTTGAAACTATCATTTCAGAACTTTGGAAAAGTTTGCCAGTTCCATAGTTTTCAGTATTCTCTATTTCCCCACTCATAGACAATGACTTTAAACTTTAGAATACTTTAGGGCCGAATCCTATCCAATTTTCCAGAGCTGATGCAGCTGTCCCAGCAGAGTATGCACTGTATCCTGTGGTCTCAGAGACCTCCTCAAGGTAAGGGAACATTTGTTCCCTTATGTTGGGGCTGCACTGCGGCTGTATCGGTGCTGTTACTGTTGACAGTTGGATAGGATGTGGTCTTATGGATGCCCATTATCCTGAAACTTGTTGTTCCAAAACATAACTCCATTTTGGAACAAAAAGTTAATCTGTCTATCTTCTTTCTCTCACACTGATGTAATTTGCAAAATTTTTCAGAAAGACTTCTTCTCAAACTTTTAACACCTATTCAAGAATGAACTAATTATTTTCCATTTAACATCTATTGCTATTCTAGTTACCCTTACAAGAAACTATTTCTAGGTCCTCTGATAATACAGTGGAAATCAAATAACAGAAAAGTATCATCAGAGGATCAAGAGGTATCATTGCCAACCACGCCTATGAAAAGGAAAGCTGCAACTGAACTTGGGATTTTTTTTTTTAACCCTATAGACAAAATGGGGAAGGAAAATCACTCTGAAGTCAGGACTGGGGAGTTTGCTGAAGGAATTGACCCTGAGAAGAACTGTGTAAGGAAAATAGATGTACAATACAATAAAATTTCACCAGTCTCTTGTACAAATTAGGGCACAAGCCTAACCAGGTCTACTCAGAACTAAGTACTATGGTGTTCAGTGTGTCTTACTCCCAGGAAAGTGAGGTTAGAATTGTAGCCTTAGGAACATTACACACACACACAAGCACAGCACAACATTTTTAAGCTACTCAGTAACTAAGGGCCCCGATCCTATTCCCACCAGTGCCAATGCAGCCATGCCAAAAAGGTGTGCGCTGCTTCCTGTGGTAGAGAGGGCCTGAAAGCAAACGAGATAAGTAAAAAATGTTTTACTTACCTCAAAGTAAACTCTCACAGGTTTCCTTGGACACAGACAACTGCTCAGTTGGCATGACTGCATCGGCTGGGGGGGATTAGTTAGGTTTCAGCTGTCAGTCTCTAGAAATGCTGTCTCTTGTGGCTAATCATTCCTGTTAGAGTTGTTAAACACCTCTCTTTTAGCCCAATCCTATTGAGCAAATCCACTGGTGGAATGAGAGTTCTGTCAACACAGACTGCCTTATGGTGTGGCTGCATCAGCAGGGGCAGGGGGGATGGATGGATAGGACTGGGTTTTGTGAGTGCAAAAAGAAAGCTTCATTGAACGTACAGCTGGGATAGTTCCTCTCTCCAGGTGCAATTGTCAGTGTTACTGGGATAAAAATTCTATTCCAAGTACATTTTTAATCCTCCAGTATGTTCAGAATTTTATAGAGATTGTTGAGATTCATTTTAATTTGACTTCTGATGAAGATTTTGTGGACATTGTTCCTGTTATTGGTCCAATGACTAGCTACCCGTTAGCCTTTAATGGGCTCAGTTTTCTACTAATGTTGAGGATTTCTAGATCTGTTACTGTTCATTAAAAACGCAGAGATTTTCATAGGGACATTTTGTAAACCTGCACAATCTTTTCAATCAGTTCCACTTTTGTACATTACTTTCCATTGGTCCATACCTCCCCCCCCTCCCCCTTTAAACTTTCTGGGTAACTGCTTTAGTTAAATTGTCCCACAGATGTTTTCCGAGGCAGACAGCATTGGAAAAAGCATTATTCTCTCATCAAGCACTTCAGTTAATCTACATAGCATTCAGATGAAGATTTAAAGCCAATTCCAGAATACTATACAAAGGCCAACTTCCGAGCAAGAATAATAATTGTGACTGTTCAGGTATATTAAAATCAATCTGACAACCAAGGGTCCAATCCTATCCAACTTTCCGGCACTGATACAGCCATACCAACAGGGTGTGTTCTGCATTGTGCAGTGGAGAGACATTCACGGAGTCCTCCTCAAACTAAGGGAAAATTTGTTTCTTTACCTCAGGGTTGCATTGCAGCTGCATCAGCACAGAATATTCCATAGGGCTGTCACTCAATGAAACGGCCAGGTGACCCACATGAAATAGCCACTAGCTTGAATGAAACTTCCACATGGAAAGTATCTATGAGATACTCTGGTTCGCTGATTGTATGACATGATCAAGTCACACACTGCCATTCCATGTTTTTAAGAGTCCAAACGAACACACATGGAAATGTTGTACAATATGCACCAGTTGGTTTCTTCATCTTGAGAATCATCACCTCAAGAAAAACGGTCTGCCTGTTTCTTGTGGCTCACATCACCACAGTTGCAACGATCAGCAGATCTGGCACAACCCGTGTACACATTGCTTCCGAACAATTCCTTTATTTGCTGACAACTCACACTGTCATGCCTCTCTGTATGTGCTTCTGTGAGTACAGGAGCCTTGGAGCCAAAAGAATGACATACTACTTTTCCTGACAGTTGTTTCTCGCTCACATGTCTTCAGGCAATAAATATTATTTTCATGATGCTGTAAAAAGCATTTTACAACATGATGAAAGCACTTAATTTTTATCTAGAGAGAAAAATAGCAAAAATATGCCTAGCAGTCAGAATGATAATAAATCTTAAGTGAACATTAGGAAACCTCACACAAGGTCTTGACGTGACTTGGAACTATCACATCTGTCAAACATAACCAATCAGAGTGGTACTGATGATGGGGCTAAGAAATCTCTCCTGGTTCTACCACTGTCTCACAAGCAAAATTCACAAGGGACAATACAGTAGAATGAACAAAAATAAATGGTGAAAAATTCAAACAAAATATTGAAATAAGAAATATTTGGAATGCTAATCTTATTTGCTGCTAGAATCACAGGCCAAGTCACCTCTTTATTCACCAGAAAACAACTCAGGACATGTAAGACAAAACAAATCGAAATGATCTCCTGAAACACTGGAAGGACTTGGAAGGGAAATAGACAACAAAAAGCCTGGTCTCAGGTTTTGAAAAGCCAACATTGTTCACTAACAGAAAAAAAGTACATTTTTTTTTCTAATATAACAATCTTATGTTTACACAGGATTTGATGGGAATCCAGGTTTGGGATGGCGGTGCGATGAATCCTCACAGGGAGCAGGTGATACAAGTATGAACCTAGGGAATGTGAAAAGGGGAATTTACTTAAGTGCAGCAGTAAGATGGGTGTTAATCAGTGGCGGACCTGCCATTACATGAAAGGGGCAAATGCCCCAGGTGTGGAGCCTCAGCACCTCTAGGACCATGCAGAAGCCTCCTGAGGCTCCCGACGTGGTCAGAAACTGTGCATCTGGTTTGCCAGAAACACAGTTTAAGAGCGTGGGGAAGCCTCAGGAGGCTTTCCTCCTGGAGTGTGTCCTGGAGTCACGCAAGGCTCCAAAATGTTGCGGTGTGTGGTGGGGGTGGATTCACACGTAGGGGGACAGTGGCATCCTGCGGGGGGGGGGCCATCACAGGCATTTGCCCCAGGGCACGGGGCTGGGGAGGTCTGTCACTGGTGTTTATAAGAAGTGTATGGGAAAACCATTATTATTGATACTAATTAATTATATAACCATATACAGTATATATAATAATATTGTTGCTGCTGTTTTGTGTGTGGAGGATACAGCATGCGGTTCTGCCCAAAGACCATATGGTGTCTGAGATGACATGCCAAAGGCTGTTCCCCTTGTCTTGTTCTGTGCTCGTCCCATTCCTTGGTTTGGAAAAAGGATAGAGTGGAATAAGAAGCGTGAAGGAGAGGGGTATGATGAGACAACGTGCCTCTGATGCTGGTTGTCTCCATATGCCATCTTCCATTCTGTTCCCCTCTTCATTTTACAGTGCAGGGAGGGGAAGGAGAAGCATTGAAGGTAAGTGGCAGAGGGACATGGATGTTCCCTGCCAATTGGCTGCCTGAGGTAACCGCCTCAGTCACAGCCCATTCCTAACTGAGATTTACAACAGTGGAACATGGTACTGCAGTTGTACAAAAATGGCTATATGGTGGTGTGCTGTACACATCACCAGTGGCCATTCCAGAACCACTGCCGCAAACAGCGGTGGTGTCAGAGGTCCACTGCTGCTGTTGACAGCAGTGGGACCACAGGTAAGCCAGCACAGTGGGCGGGCAGTGGAAGGAACGGAGAGTGTCTGGGTGGGGAGGGGGCAGGAAGGACACATAACAGTAAGGCATGGGGTGGATTCAGGGAGCATTGGCATGCACTGGGATCCTCTCCCTGTTCCTCTCCCCTTCTTTCTCCCTTACTGTCCTCAAACTTGCAGGAACAAAATGGCTGGCGCAGATCTGAGTAGACCCAATGGGGCAGCAAAGGCTTGAAGGGCTCCAGGACTATCCCCCACCAGGATGTAGTGAGTGCTCCATTGGCACAGCCGCATTAGCAAGAAGGTTTTTAGTTAGGATTGGACTCCCAGCCTCATCGATAGTCCAGTCCTGACAATGTATATGTATACATTTTAAAGAGTGCAGGTTGTGGAATGAGAGAAATTGCTTCTTTCATTTTGACATATAGTAATCAACAGCAAATGCATCTCTCCCACTTTCATCAAATTCCTGTTGGCTCACTAACCCCTGACCTCAGTCCCCAGGCAATGGTAGTGCCAGCAGAACATGTGTGCTACTAGTGGGGTCCAATAGGACTGGACTGTGAGTATTTATTATAAAGTATCACACAAGTGGCAAGGAGGTAGGGTGTGGTGTCAGCAGTGGCCCCTTTAAGGGTAAGGCCTGGGCATCCAGCAGAGTGTGCTGCACAGCTGCAGCCACTTGAAGGCAATAGGGCCCTCAGGGATATAAGGAGCACCTGAGGCAGGAAGGGTTTGTGGGCAGCAGAAGGAGGAAAACATGAGGAAGGGGAGACTGGACTAAGGAATTGATGGCTAATGGACTGCTGATGAACTGATGTGTGAATGGGCTTTGGAAGCTGCTGGAGCAGAAACTACTGGAGACACTAAGACTGGTGTTTGGCTGCTGTGCCCAAGACCTGCTGAGGACCAAGGGGCTGCTGTAGTGGTGGGAGGCTGCTGGCAGGAAGGAGGACCTCTGTAGGTTAAACAGGCGAGCCACCCTGGTGGTGGGGTCCAGCAGTACTGCAGGGCAGAACCAGGGTCATTTCTGAGGAAAGAAGGGGAGCTAATTAGCTAAAAGTAGGCATAATTCTCCAGGTGGAGCTTGGACTGGGAATCTGGCAGAACAAAGAGCATATGTTGTGTGCACACCATTTAGCATGTGGGACTAGTTGGGGGGGGGGGAAATGCCCATCTGAACCAGCCCAAAAATAAGTGCAATACATATCTCTCAATACAGCTACAAGTACAGTTCTGTCGGTTCTAGTCTCTTTACTCTAGATACAGAAAATTGTACCTTTGTGAGCAGGAATGATGTGGCTCAAGAGAAGCCATGCTGATATCTATGGTGATTCCATGCACACCACTGCCAGCACACTGATCTACAATGCATTCTGGCCCCTGTGCTGCCTGGTGCCGCAAGCACAAATTGCTGCCCCCCCCCACACACACGTTGCACCTGCTGCCTCATGTCTGTAGACTTCAGAGGGCACATGACCTCCCCAACCCTCAGAACGTCTTCTGAGGGCATAAAAATGTCACTTCCAGTTTCTCTGAGAAATCGAACATGCTGTTCTTTTGCCCTCTGAAGGCTTTCCAAGACCTTCTGAGGGTCAGAGAGGCCATGTACAGCCTCTTCAGCCCTCCAAAGGCCTCTGAATGGTAGGCAGCAAACTCAACCAGTGAAGGGGAAGCATGACTAGGGGGCACTTCCACCTCCCCAGATGTGCTGTGCGGGGTCACTTGAACCTCTGGACCCCCCTAAGTATGCCACTAGTCTATAATTCAGAGATAATGAGAAGGATACTGACCATTTGATTTCAATATGCTTGATGATTCTGCCTTGATTATTGCAGCTGACTGTGTAAATAGATTCCATTGAAGCAATTCAGAGTTGACACTGGTTTATAGGAACATGGTTAACCAATGCACTACTTGATCCTGCAATGCAGTCTATAAATGATGAATACGCATATGTGAACCAGATGGGCAACACCAGCCTGAACTTTGCAGCATACAGGGCCTCCATATCCACAGTTTCACTTATCTGCCGATCAGGGATCCGAAGCCCCCCTTGCCTCCAGAGGGTCTTCTGAGCCCTACAGAGGCCACGTGCCAGAATGACACTGACAAGTGAAAAAATGTCACTTTGGGTTTTTCTGGCAATACCAGATGTGACCAATATGTGTTTAAGGCTCATATCCTAACCAACTTTCCAGGACTGGCATAGCTGTACCAATGGGATGTGTGCTGAATCCTGCAGTTGGGTGGCATTCATGGAATCTTCCTCAAAGTAAGGGAATGTTTGCTCCCTAACCTCAGAGCTGCCTTGCTCTCATGCCAAAGTGGGTTAGGATTGTGCCCTGAAAGGCATTCTGAGGTCCAGGGAAGCCCCAGAGGCAGAATCCATGCCTAAATTTCACTTTGATACTATTAGATATCATAATCTGTCTTGCTTCTGTGTAAAATACAGTATTATTCTTTTATTTTTATTTATTTAGTTTAGAAATTTATATCCCGCCTTTCTATCCAATGAAGAACACTCAAGGAGGCTCATAATTAAAAACATATTAAAAACATAAAATATAATTTGGGTGTGATAGGATTTTTTTAAATCATAGCCAGAGGTCTTTTCACAGTTTTTCTTCAAGTAGAATCCTCTTGGCTTTAGAGAGTTTTGAACAAAAATTAGGCCAAATCCTTGCAGCACATTTAAAGAAAAGGGCTGACAGCAGGACTGTAGGCTTCCTCCTTGCCAAGGAACACGGTTAGCTAGTGAATATTTTCTTTATTCTTTCTTATTATTGTCAGGTTTGGCTCTTCTTTTGTGGGCTCTGCAAACTCTCACCCTCATGCCCAAACTCCTATTGACTTCCAGAGTTTCATGCAAAAAGACATGCACCACAATCCTATGCGTGTCTTCTAAAAAGTAACTCTCATTATATTCAATGGAGCTTATTCCCAGGAAAGTGTGTATGAGAGTGAATGAAGCCTAAAGGGCTTATCCCCACATGGTTCTTGGTCAAGTAGATTTTACAGGTTGGGTTGTTTCATGTCTCAGCCATCTGTGAAGACCTAGAATTGCTCTGAAAGAAGCCAGTGCAATGAGATGGATTAGAAATGTGTACCAGTGACCCAAGACAACCAATGACAGAGGAAGGAACGATGCTTAGAACTCCAGTGGTGGGAAGTTCTGCCCTGACCCTCTCCCCTGTAGTTTTCAATCCAAAGGTCACGTTCTGTGCTCCTTCTTTCTCCAGCCTTTGGCTCCAAGCCCACTCTAGGCAGGATTTCTTTTCTAACCAGGCCATTTTGATGGCAGCACTGTGTCATAGGCGTTTGGAGTAGGCAGAGACCTTTGTAATAAAAGGGTGGGTTTATAGTTACAGTATTTTCCATTTACTTCATTTTTTGACTGGGGGGGGCTACCTTTTGACTAGACTACCTTTTGACTAGACTAGACTATAGCTAGACTAGACTATTGCTAGACTGAGAATGCAAAATCCCAAACTCATCATACTAAATAAGATGATTTGGAGGTGGGTGTCTTGATTTTTGATCAATTGAATAACCACACAAAGGGTGTGTGCCAAGAGTTGATTGGCAGATGCATGTTCATCATAAGTTTGCATGTATGATGTTTTGGACACCGCAACTTTGGTATTTAATAGAGGAAAATAATGATTTTTTAAATGTCTTACAGCCCAGTCCTGAGCTGCCCGGGGCGCCCAGGCTCGGCAGCACTGAGAACAGCTGCCGCCAGATCCTGCATGCCCTGGGCTACCGCGGGAGGTGCCTCAGGAGAAGAGGACTTTCGCAATGGGGCTACTCACTTTACCGCCGACCAAAAGGTCGGCAGTAAAGTAAAGGTGCTCGTGTAGGGCACAGAGCCCTCCCCGAGTGCCTTGGGGAGCACAGGATTGGGCTCTCAGAAGTGTGGAAAATCAATTGATCTCTGAGCATGATTTCTGAATGCACTGGCTTTATGAAGGAGACTTCAAATGCCAGGTGATGCCAGTATGAAAGCAGTGCAGACAGTTGTAGAATTCGGAGTTTTCCAACCAAATTTTTCTAGGAGATGATAAAATCTCAAAATATTTTAACCATTCAGAAATGACTCTATGAAACTTTACACAGGGAATCTATGAGATGAGAACTATAAGATAGCAAAAAACAAAGATAGCAAAAAACAAAACAAAACATTTCAGTAAGAAATGACTGAAATATAGCAATTTAAAGGTTTTTCTTTGCAGTGCTGTTTTAACCTGTTTGTGACCATTTTCTGCACGCCTATAACAAACCTCTTCAGAGACACAGACTGCAATCCTAACCACACTTTCCTGAGAGTAAGCCCCATTGAACAAAATAGGACTTACTTCTGAGTAGACCTGGTTAGGATTGTGCCCACAATCAAACTTTTGCTATAGTAGCAGGGAGCTGACTTACTTTGAAGCATGGAGTCCTTACATAAGAGATTTGCCAAAGCCTGTGTAGGCCAAGTCAAAACAAGCACTGAGGTCTCTTTTTCAGTGCCACATATCACCAAGGTACATTTTTCCTTTCTGTTTTTCCCCCCCCCCCTAAATTATTCCCACTGCTACCAAGTGGGAAACAAAAATAAATGGGGAGGGGGAGAATCGTTGTGATCTTTACTTGTTTTGCATATGATTGGTAGCATACCTTTAAACTGCTGTAAGTAATAAAAAATATATATGTGCAAGATGGCTATAAGAAACGCCAAAGTTTCACCTAATAAAATTTTGGTATGCCTCAATTTTCAAAGTAAATTTGATTTATTGGAGCCACCAGCCATATGATGACAGCCTTGTGTTTTTTATATGAGTCATGTCCCCAAGGGCTCTAGAATATGCCAATAGTGTACCTTGGACTGGATCCAGTGTCCGCAAACAGGTTTTCATTAGACTTTGATGCCAGTTGCTTTTGGGAGCAGAGAGGCTGCTGAAAACCAGCTTTGCTTTGGGATCGTTTCTTTCTTTCTGCAAAAAGAAATAACAAAGATCTTTTTTAGAGAAGCTTTACGCCTCCGCATTGTAGGTGTAGGACAATATTTTAGGGAACAGTAATCTGTTATTGCAGGTGGTCATGCTTCAAGCACTTCCGTATTTTGAGAATAGATCAGACAAAGTGCAACAACTCTTATTGAAAAATTGCCGAATTTGTAAATTAGAAACACATTGGTCTGTGGCTAAGATTAAGTTAGCATGTATTACAGTCACTGGGACTTCTCTGAAACACTAAGGGGAATATAATTACCTACGTTATTCCACATGTCATGGGGCTGGGTCCATAATCACATTAAAGAAAGCTTTATCACAATATCCCACAAGGTTCATTCTTTCCTTTCAGTGAAGATTCTGCAGATGCTTGGACTGGGTAACTCGTGATGGACTGAGAGGCAGAGTCTATTGATCTAACCCTGTCACTTCCCTGGGTGGTTGCTTCATACATTACCACAGCAAATTCAGAAATACTTGCCCTAGTCCTAAAATGCCATGCCCTTCTGGTCTGCATAGAGGAACCATGGGAGTACAGCAAATATGTGGTTCCTTTCTGTGCAAATGTTTTCAGTACCCAGATAAAGCAATACTTGTATGGAAAGAAACTATACCATTGCCTACTTGGGCTCCCCAGAGACATCAGGGGCACAAAATGGGACATGAGGAAACAGAGACTGTGCCATTGTGCTAGCAATTAAACACGAGTATCCTATTTATCTGAATCTTTGAAGGCAGCACAACCAGTTATTTCACGGCCAACACACAAGACTACTTTGCTTGCAATTGTTGCTATTTTTCTTGTCTTGGCTCTGCTATTGATGAAGAGGTCATCTAACATGTCTACTATAAGCACTGATAGGAGGCCTTTGAACCCTCTCCCTTTTACGCTCTGGCAATGGATTCAACAGATACAGTCTCCCATAGATCTGCTTCCACTTTGCCCCAACTCCAGGCAGACAGCATGAAATATCAACTAGCAGAGGGACAAGGTATGCCAAAGAGTGGTGTGCCTGGATACATAAAGGTCAGTGTCATCCATATCACCCAACCCTTGCATCTCTATCCCCCTCACCCCAGTGAGAAGTGAACCAACAGAGTCTCAGAACTAGTGGGAGGCGGCTTGTACCAAGTGAGTCAGATGACCCCTTCTGAGTAAAAGAAGTTACAACAGAGAAACACAATGACTGCCATAACCAGGGCATCTGCGTGCATCGGCTATAAGTTTTTGTGAATAAAGACATCTAGCATAGCCAATTGGTGAGGGACCACCACTGGCCAAATTTTTTTAAATCTTTGTACTTTTGAATAATACAATCATGTTATATATTATTTGATGTGTAATTTCATGCAGAATGCAGTGAAATAAACTGCACTGAAATATCTCGATTCTATCAAAAGTTATCGCCAAAACCCCAGTGGGGCAGAGCAACGGTGCATCACCATGCCCACAGCCTGGAAACTGCCCTGTCCACTGCATGGGAAGATGTCCATCATAGGGGTGACATACTGGCCTCCTGCACAGGGTGACGCAAACCCTAGCCACTGTGAGGTGCTATAACAAACAAACTAGCAGCCTATTCATTTATACTGTATGGTAGTTCTGTAAAGAAATGGATGAGATTTCCTACCATAAGCAGGGATTATACCATTCTTAGCCAGCATTCACCCTTTCCCTTTCCACAGAGTAAGAAAGCTGTGGACAATATCTCTTGATTTTAAGATACCATGCAACTTGCAATTAGCTGTTTTTGATTACAGTAGTTGAACTTTATAATTGGATGATATCAACAATCCAGCCTTTGTAGGGTCCCAATCCAATCCAATCCAATTTTCCAGCATCAATACAGCTACAACTCAGCCCACAGGTAATGGAACAAACATTCCCTTACCTTGAGGAGGCCTGCAGGACTGCCCCACCATCACAGAATGCAATGCACAACCCATTGGCATGGCTGCATCAGTGCTGGAAAGGATTCGGCCCTACATCACATTGATTTCAGCGGAAGCGTGAAGAATGTGCATGGTGACCCCGCAAGACACACTGCATGCTATGGTGGGATGTGTTTGACCATATGGCACAGAAGAAAAATATTTTTTTTTACTTACTTCTCTACGGGCCAACCCCCACACCCCAGTGGGATGTAGCATGCACCCCTTTGGCGCTGCTGCCGGAAGAGTTAGGTAGCATTGGGCTATGAATGAACAGGAGACAGATACCATCTAAATCTCTAGGAGAAAAATGGCTGTTTACTGCAATTATATCATGGCTGTTATTCTGGTTTTTGGATCTGTGTTTGATATTATTGAATTGTTTTAAGTATAAGATTTAAGTATAAGCCATCTTACGATTTGCTGAGATAAAAGCAGGATACAAATGTAAATAATAAATGAAGTATTTATGTGGTTGTCCGTTGTATACCGCTTTGGGTTTTTAGGAAAGTGATACAAAAATAAATAAATAATAAAAGCATTCAGTAAAAGCATGCAATGCAAACAGGCCAATCCTATGCACATTTATGTACACTGACACCACTAGGATTAAATGCTATTATCAATAAAACACTTTTTCAAAACATTGGACGGAGGCACAAATCCTTTATACTCAAAAGTAGGTCTTTTTAACTTCATTGGGAGCGACTCCCAAGAATTGTGCATAGAACAGCAGCCATAATGGTATATCCATTTTGATGAACAATTCCTCATGCTCCCATAAACTAATGACGAAGCTTGTGGAATTATGAAATGCTAAGTTGTTATAAGTAGTAATATGCTAATAATGAAAGTAAAAGGGAAAAAAAATGTAGTATTTGTATTGGGAGTTTATGCTTAGTGTTAAACCCACATTGTGTTGTTTCCTGACTGTACCGTAGCTCTACTCATCCCCAGTTACTTGACCTTGTAGAGGACCTTGTGTTTTTTTACATTTCTTCATGTACCACTTGCATGATTTTCTTTCCAAATGATCTTGTTTCACACATTCAGAGCAGAATTCCTACAAAGGCCAGGACCATGCCATTATTAGTCATACTTGATTGCTTTTGTCAACAACCTCTCACCCTGAGCACTGGAAAGCCTCTCTTTTTCCTCTTCTTGTTTCATAAAGCCTGCACCTATTAATTTCTTATCTTGTGCTACTTACCCTCATTTCTATGGGTGGGGAGAAAGAAAGAAGTTTTTAAATTCTTTGGCCAACTTGTACACGTTTACTGTGCGAAAATACTACGCAATAATGAAATGCCTTCTGACTACCTTATTTTCACATCTGCTAAGCCTTTTAGTAAATCTGCCAAATACTCACCTTGGACCATGACACTTTCATTGATGTCACACTTACGTCTTCAAGTATTATGGATCATTGTGATATGGGCATTCTCTCAGTGTTTAACCCTTTCACATGAAGTCATCTCCTGTAATGCTTTTTTATTTCCTGAATTTTGATAACAAAACAAGCATATTACAAAAATAAATTCCTTCTGAGCTGGTGTGTTGGTAGTATGTGCTCCAGTAACCCAGGGCCTCTGAGAGGAATTTTATCAGGGGGTACAAAGTTTCTTTTGGGTCCCTTCCCGAAGGGGACAATGGGGGTAGGTAGATGGGGAGGGCAAAATAGTGCAGGGTGAAGATGCTGACAGCCAGGATAGTATTTGGAGCCTAGGTCTATTATTATTAATAATAATAATAATAATTATATACCACATTTCAACTAAAAGTTCACAAAGTGGTTTACAGAGAAAAATCAAATAACTAATGGCTCCCTGTCCCAAAAGGGCTCACAATCTAAAAAGATGCAAAAGAACACCAGCAGACAGTCACTAGAAAAGACACTGCTGGGGTGAGGTGGGCCAGTTACTTACCCCCTGCTAAAAAGAGGAGCACCCACTTGAAAAAGTGCCTCTTACCCAGTTAGCAGGGGTAGGTCAACCAAGCTTCTTGATGCAAGGCCCAGATCTACCTGACCATGCTCCACCAGCAGCTACATAAAGTAATATGGAAAACCAAACACACTCCTAAGTCTCTTTAAAATCTCTGAAATATAGAAAAACCACTGCAGAAAATTAGCATCTTCATATGTGGGTTTACACTAAAATGGACAGTGTGTTGTGTGCACCAAAATGAACTTCTGCAGCCACTGTAGCCCCACAGTTGGGTCCCTGAGCTCCAATACACTTCTTCATGGTTACTGGATCCACAAGCCAAAGAGCTACAATCGCCGACCTGTTCCTTCCCAGATTGACACTGTGTTAAGGAGGGTCATAGATGCATTCCTAGACTGAGTGTGCATGGCTCACAGCTGCAGTTGCCACTGCACGCCCACAGTTGTGCTTCCAGCATCATGCACAGGCAGCAAATTCAGGTGAGGTAGGAAAATGTCAGATCCCAGGAATTTTCTGGGCCCCCTCCTTTGACTCCTGGGCCCCCTTTCTGGCCCTGGGCCCGAGCACAAATTACCCCCTTTACCCCCCTCTCCTAGGCCCTGCAATAACCCACCAACAAGTGAGCTGAAGTGGTAAAGGGAGCTTTTGTTCTTCTTTGAAACCTCTTCATTGATCTCTGGGGAGCTTAACATTTCTCACAAGATTGCCTTTTATTTCAAGGCAAAATATGTATGTGAGAAACCATCTCAGTAGTTTTTCAGGTTTAAGGCTTTTGAACCCTTGATATAATGTCACCTTGGGCAAAACATTTATGACTGACTGCTTTGAAAGTATAAAGGCCACTGTGTAATGAATTCTATCTGACAACACACTGCACATCACACTCCAATCCTATGGGGCCTTTATAATAGCAGATCTCATGTTCTACATTGTGAAGGTCATAGCAGCACCATAAATGACATGCCCCTACCCTGCACTTCGGAACTGCAGGTGCAAATGACCAGCAGCTCCTTGTGCCCACCACCAATGTAGCCAGCCTGCGCCAGAATAGGTAAGGTACGCATGGGTGGGTCATGGGATGGTCATGGACAGTTCAGGGGGTGTTTGGGGTGTGGAGGGAGGAAGATGAGCAGGTCAGGGGCTGGAGAATGTGGATCTCAGCTGCAACAGCATGCGCTGGGATCCTATCACCATTTTTCTAGCCTGCAAATAGTATGCTTCAAGTATTGCACTACTACAACTGTAAAGCTATTCCACGCATTTAGGAGCATGGGAAGCTCCCTTATACCAGTTCAGACTATTGGTTTGACTATTTAGCTCAGATTGTCTACAGCAACTGTCAGCAGCAATCAAGGAATTCAGAGAGGGGTCTTTTCCAGCCTCACCCAGAGATGCTGGCAATTGAACCTGAGACCTGTCCATGCAGGGCATGTGCTCTGAGCTATGGCCCTTCCCTAATTTGAGTGAATGGATGTGTTCCAGGTGACAGGTACTCAAAATGCCCTCTTATTTCCATAAAAAATAAAGGAGTACAACCTGTCTGGAATTTAAGCTCACAAAAAAAGTGGCTAATATTCAGCAATGTGAACCAAAAAAAGACTTTTACAGCATTTTCCAACAAATTGACTCATTTTATGACCATTTATATCTGTGTAAATGTGATAAATGATGATGAAATGAGATAATGCTCACAGAAATCATCGTGTAGGTTGCCAAATTTCTGCTAGATTTGATTCAGTTCTTCCGCATTTGTAATAGTCAGCAAGGCTCTTGCTTCACAAGTCATTAGGCAGCTTTGGTCCCAATAGTGTCTGTTGTTTTCAGTAAAACATTAGAACTGAAAGCCTTCTGGTGAACCTCATAAACAAGAATGTTGAAAGGCTCTTTGGGAAACATTGAACAGGCATGAATACTGCAGGCCAAATTCTGCTTTGACTTATGGCCCATGCAATTCCACAGGAGTTGCTAGGATTGTAGTAAGGTCACATAAGATTTGGGCCTTTGAGTCTTAAATATCACAGCTATAACTTGTTTTGACCCAAGAAATCCAAATCACCTTTAAAAATGTACCTTATCCCATTGGGCTCAGGCAAGATTTGTGGAAAGTGTTTTTTTCCTAGACAACTAAGTAGAACAACTAGAAGAGGTGGGGAACGTATGTAGGAAAGGCAGGAAACAGAACACAATGAGCTGACACTTCAGTCAGAAGAACATTACTTATTTCCATGTAAGACTTGTTTCCATGCAAGTTACACATCAAGTAGGGATGTGTAAAATATATTTATATAGTATTTGTTTTGGATTTAGCTTTGTTGCTTCATTTGGTGGTCTGCTTTATTTTATTGGCTTTTCGACAATTTGCATTGATTTGTGTCTGATTCAGATGTTTACTTCATTTCAACTGTGATTCACTTTTTAATCATAGCCCACTGATTTCATTGGGAAAAATTCAATTTCCTGCAACATTTTAATTGCTTTTCAGATTTGGGTGACATTCCCAGGGATAGTCCAGAATAGGACAAAGTCATAAAAATTGCACTCAAAGAGGTGTCAGAGTGCTGATTCTAGGGGCAATTACAGGTTGGTATCCACAGGGAATAAGTTCTTAGACCCACTGCAGATACCAAGACTCACAGATAATCAAATCTGCAATTTTCAGCCCCATAAGCCCTCTGACTGGGACCAGACCCATGCTCCACTCCCCTCTGGAGGGCTTTCTGAAGCTTGCAGAGACAGATGGTGTCCGCCTGCTGTCTCTGAGTTTCAGAATGGCTGCTTCAGCCAAAAAAGTTGCTGTTTCCTGCAGAAGAGACATTTTTATGCCATATAAAGCATTCTGAGGCCCCTTGAGTGGACGCACGCTGCTTCTGCAGGTTTCAGAAAGCCCTCCAGAGGCAACGGGAGCGCAGCTCTGGTCACCTCCAGAGGGCTCAGGTGGAGCCAAGACCAACTCAAAGCAGGGCTGAGAGATCCAAGTTGAGTCAGATCTTCAAATACACAATCCACAGAAACGGAGGCCCCACCTGTACATTTTGATCATTTTTAAAAGGTTCTGCTGGTCCTGCCTCATGTTTTTGTGACCAATTTGCATGAAAGTCACAGGTAACTATAGAGATGTTTCTAGGTAAGATCCCTGCTTTATTTAAAAAAGATAGGTGTGGGGGATCAGAGTTATTCCCAAAAACAGTGTTAGAGGTTTGAGCTTATAATTATTTTGTTTTTTGACCAATTTGCTCCAGGAAACCCACAGGAAATGCAGATGATCCTAGGAACACTCCCAGAAAAATTTCAGAAAGATGCATTAGTTCTCAAGTATGCACTGCTACTGTATATTGTAGTTTAAGTGCTGAATCAACACAAAACAAATACAGGTAGAGAGATGAGTAATGAATGACTGGGTTGAACTAGCTATAATTTAGGCACAATGGAATGAAAATTTATTCATTATAACCACCCACCAAAAGCTCCTGGAAACATTGACTCTGAGTAAGAACTCACATGGAACAGCAAAAACAAGACTAACATGCACTTTTGAAGTTTCCTCCCCCCCATCACACTGATAAAAAGAGGAAGTAATAAATAGCAGATTTTAGTCAGCTGCTATGGGCCACACTGACAACTCAGGGCTGTCAATCTCCTAACTTCCTTCTCCTCTTAATGGCTTGAAAATCATCATCCATATATGGAAGGTAAGGTTCCAGGCAGTTAGAGTCAGCCAAATGAAAACCACAGTGCAACCATTCATTCAAAGTTGCTTCAGATATCTTTGCTTTGGTCCAGAACGCTTTGGCAGACCCAGGTTTAATTTAGGTCTCTCTTCAAAGTGGCTCCAAAACAGTGCAATTAGAGTCACAGTGTGATTCCAAATCAAGTGCACCCCCCTACTTACAAGTACAAACAGTTCTCCATTACTGATACTGCTTCTGAGTCTCTTAACATACTGGTTTTCAGGAAAGCCTGTAAAGTCTAGTTTTGCTGCTAGAGATTCCTAACCCCTCACAGAACTGCAATCTATGTGCTTGGGGTGGCAAATGGGAGCCAGAGGAATGGCTCTAATCAAATTACTAGATCATTTTAAACTGGTAAAGTATGCAGGTTGAGTCTCCTTATTCATGAGGGGTCCGTTCCCAGAACTCATGTGGATGGCAAAAACTGCATTAAAGCAAATCCTTTTAAAAAACAATGTCCCTTTGCCAGGCAATTT
Source organism: Tiliqua scincoides (assembly GCF_035046505.1). Taxonomy (NCBI): domain Eukaryota; kingdom Metazoa; phylum Chordata; class Lepidosauria; order Squamata; family Scincidae; genus Tiliqua; species Tiliqua scincoides. The sequence continues at coordinate 183,140,372 of NC_089821.1, read as the reverse complement.
AAAAACAGCCTTTCTGACCTTTGTGATATAAAAGAGACATTAGGCAGACAATCCATCAATCAGTCTCTCCCCAGGTGCTTAGAAAGACTTCACTCCCAGCCAGCAATTCCTCCCTTCACCAATGCAAAGTGATTATCATTCTTTCACATGCTCAGGGGGAAGGGGAGGTCACTGCCTTGGAGGGAAGCTGAAGCTGCCTGGAGAGAGATGATTGATGGACTGTCAGCCAGCTTCCCTCTCTCACATTAGCAAGGCTATTGTTAACAACAACAATAAATAACTGTTTTCCTTTAATTTATTATGTTTTTTATTATTTTATTATTTTTTTTAATTTTGCTTTTCAACAAAAAAGTTCACAAAGCAGTTTACAGAGAAAAATCAAATGACTAATGGCTCCCTGTCCCAAAAGGGCTCACAATCTATAAAGATGCAAAAGAATACTAGCAGACAGCCACTAGAAAAGACACTGCTAGGGTGAGGTAGGCCAGTTGCTCTTCCCCTGCTAAAAAGAGAAGCACCCACTTGAAGAAAGTGCCTTTTACCCAGTCATTTAAAGGGCACTTCTCATTGCTGAGATAGAAAAATCCATGTAATTAGGCTGTACCTGTAATCACTTGCATGACTGTCTAAAACAGTAAAAAAAGAAGTTTTTTAAACTGTTTTTTAAAAGGGATGCATTTTTCCCCTTCTTCAGGAACCAGCACATTCCTTCTCATTTGCAGTGGTCATTAATGTCAAGTCAAATCCACGTATAAAAAAATCCATGTATAACAAGGTTGGACCTATACTGTTCTGCCAAATTCCTGCTCTAGCCTTGGCCTAGAGAACTTATACCCACTTCAAGCTAATTAGCCCTCCCCCTGCTCAATCACAGGTAACACCTACCACTGAACCCCAGCACCAGCAGGAAGAAGAGTTGGCTTGCCTGGGAGTCTGCAGTGTCCCTCCTCCCAGTTCTCCAAGCAGTAGTCCTTTCAGGTGCAGCAACACCACCTCAGCTCTCCACCACTCAGCAGTCTCTGTCTGATTAATTCATTAGTCAGCACACCAGTTTGTTGTTTGTCTGCCAGTTCATTGGTCAGGTTGCCAGTTAATTAGTCCAAAAGTCCAGTAAGTTATTAGCCAGACAGTCAGTTTGATAAGCTGAGCCATGAGTCAGTCCATGAACTACCAGGCCAGTTAGCCAAAAATGTCAATCCATTTACCCTCCAACTCTCAATCTACAAACTCTCCCTGCATCAGGAGCTGCTTATATCCCTGAAGACCTTGTTGCCTCTAGAGGCTACAGCTGTGCAGCACACCCTCTGCTGAAAGGCCAGGCCTTAACCCTGTGTTCCCCACATTCACCAGAGCAAAGGGCCACTGCTGACACTACATCCTTACTCCTCACAGTATCTTTTGTGTTTCCAATATATACACAGAAATTGTTGTAGTGTAACCAATATTTATTTGTTTAAAAGATTTATATTCTGCTTCTCTGGTACTCAAAGCAGTGTACCGTCTAGAGGTAAAACATACAGAAGATAAAACAAATCTAACAAATCCAATCTAACAAAATTCATGCAATAGACTGCTTGTTTTATCAATTTTTGTTCCCAGCATCATGGGTAGCCCAATCCTATCTAACTGCATGGGGGGGGGTAGTCCCAGAGGTCTCCTCCAGGTAAGAGAACATTAAGCACCAGCGGTGCATTCCAACACCCTATCCCCCTTTTCCTCGCTCAACATATCCACTGGTTCCCCTTGAATTTATGCCAGGCTAAAGATCTGCCGTAGGTCTGAGGAGACCCATTGCAGGCCAGGAGGCCTAAGGGGAGGTAAAAAAGATTTTACTTTTACATGGCATATAGTACCATCGGGGTGCTACGTGCCATGGGCTAGCATGGGATAGGATCAGGCCATAAGTGTGCCTGGCTCGGCTCCAGATTGTAGTCATTGACTCTAACACAACATCAGCTTTCAGTACAACTACATTGCAAGTTGTGCATGTATTTAATTTATTTCATTTGCCTAGGAATCTGTAGTTTCACATCAATGGCTTTAACCAACAAATGCAAACAGACTCATGAAGAAGATCTCATTAATGGCACAGTCCCAAGACTTGCTATGCTGATAAATAAGTGCCAATGATGAGATGTTCTGTTCTGCCCATTGCAGTCAGGACAATGATTTTGCTAACGATGATGTTATGCTGGCATTGTGGAATGTCTCTGTGGAGTTGTAGTCAGCTACACTGGCAGAACATTGAGAGGGGTACTTGAGTTTAAATGGCCTTCCTGGAATTCAAAACACAAACTATAATTTCTCTCACAATTAGCTCAGTACTAGAATTGACTCTGTCCATTTTTCTGCTTGACTTAAAAAATGAGAAATGCCAGGGTTTGGGCCTGCTTTGAAGACACATCTCTGACAGTCTTTGGGGGCATGTCTGTAGGCAGCCCAATCCTGTGCTCCTGTCGCAGCAGCTGCGGCGGCACGGAAAACAACTGCCGCCACGTCCAGCTCACCCATGGCAGCTGCGGACAGCACCTCAGGAAAAGGGGACTTTCGTTCCCTTCTCCTATGTAAGGGAATTAGCCCACAATGGGGCTACACTGCCGACCAAAAGGTCGGCGGTGAGGGAAGAGCATTTGTGTAGGTACACCGAGCCCCACACGAATGCTGTGGATCTGGTGAAGCGGAGCTCTCCCCGCTTCCCCCTTCTCCAGAATGCCTCCTCCCTACCCCCACTCCCACCCCTGCTTACTTAACCGTGGATCAGAGGTCCTTGCGAGCGGCGGAGGCCAGGCGCCTGCCCAGCACTAGCCCAGTGCCAGTCAGCGCTGAGCACGGGTGCTTGCCCGGCAGTAAGCCTCGCAAACGCCAGTGGTAAGCAGTGCATCGAGCCCAGGATTGGGCTCTCAGTCACGTAGTAGTAAGAGGAAAGTACTGTGCAGCTGCTCAAAGAGTTTGTCTTCTTTATTTGTACGTTGCAGATCTCTGAGCTTGGTGATAGAAGTGAAAACAGGTTCTGGAGTGAAGCCTTGCCTCGCCAGTCACATTCACAAATCACACCATGAATACATGTTGAGATTGTGTTCTGGTGGCAAATGGCTGGGTACAACAGGCTTCACAGTTTGCAGCATAATTGCCCAAAGTAATAATTGCCCCCGGCCATAATTAGATGTTGCATGTGAGTGCATGCTGAAATAAGCCTGTGCAGGCTCAGGGAAAGATGCCAAGTTGGACATATGAAAGGACCAAATGTGGCAGACACAAAGAGTAAAGGTTATTAGAGGGGATGAACCTTATATCAGCATGCTGTTGATTGATTCAATATTTGTTACATCTTCATATAAACAACGTCAGAGTGAAAACAGATACCATTAGCCAAATTGTGGCTTCTTGCATACTCATTCCAGCATGTCAACCCACCACATAGGGCACTGATCACCTGTAATGTCCACCGCTCAAATGATCAGCAATGTGAAATACTGGAAAACAGGTAACCATCTGTCTCACCATTCCGCTCAACACCAGATGAGTGGCTCACCAAGTGAGTTCTGAATGTCCTGCAATGAGCTTACAAATGTCCATCACTTAAAAAAGATAGGTATTTGCATCAGAAGAACCAGTTCTATACCCAAGAAATTCCAAAGAGACAGTCAGTTCTTGGGGATATACATCACACATCACATCTTATTCCCAGCACACATCACGTCTTATTCCCAGCACACATCACGTCTTATTTCATACACACATACATGTTATTATGTCCGTTCTTATGCTACTTTGCATATTTTTAAATAGAACTGCAGCAGGTAAATGTGATTGTAGTTCGAATGAATGGAAAGGACCTCTTGCTAGGAGCCACCAACCTAATCTTCAAAGACAGGGGCACACAGATGCTATCTCCCCCTCCTTTTTTTCCTGAGGTATCATGCAAATTGGGTGCATATATTGCCTGTATCCCGTGTTACGGTGAATACACTGGCTGCCCTTCCACATGTATGGGATTTCCAGTTCAGTAAAAGTGTCAATAGATCCTTAGGGTGATGAAAATCCCTCGAGGTTTGGGATGGGAATCCTGCAACACACACGGCTCAGATCGTTGTCTGCATTTATTTCAAAAAGGCAAAGGTTCCACATACTAACAAAAGCAAAGAAGCAAGAACTCAATGGCATCAAAAATAAAAGTTGGCTCTTTAGAGCCTCTGCATGGGGAAATCTCTCTTCTCTGCAGCTTCAGATTAGTTTGTCATAATGGTTTGACCTGAAGATTCAATGAGAAACAGTGAAAGGAGGGGGGAAAAACCCTGCCAAGTGCTGTCAGTCCATGGAACTTATTGGTGTGAGAGTTCTCCCTTTTCCGGCATTAGATGATGTTTCACATGCTGATTGGATGTTGCCAACATCTAAAATATCTTTTAATGCTTTCTGGCTTTTAAAGGATAGTGCTGCCTGGGCTGCATATGTTTAACATTATCCATAAAACCATCAGAGCCCTCTTTTTCAATAGAAGCAGCTTTGGAAGTGGGCCAGAGTGTACAGAAATGTAGTTCCAACAGTGAAATTAACAACTGGACAATATTCCCTAAGATGTGGTCCTGTGTAGCCTGCATTCTGGCAGGAAACCACATCTCTGATACAAAAGAGATCAGTATAAAGGAAGTTATTTATAGAAACCTGGAGAGGTGTTTTAAGTGGTAATCAAATGGTGAGGACAAATTTAATTCTGCAGTAAATAAGTAATTACGTATACTTATAAATATACGTACACATAGTAGATACTTACTGCAGTCCACCAGCCACGAAAGCTCAAACAATCCCATTGGCTATAACGGAACTATTTTGAGATTTGTGGCTTGCAGCTGGAAGTCTTCATCTGTCAATTTCAAAGCCATTTACAGAGATGGGAAAGTTACTTACTGCTAGAATCGAAAGGAATTGGAGGTTTATTGTTGTATTTTGGTTACTGGTCGTATTCAAGGCGCCTTGGTTAGTGCTTATAATTTGATAAGTATTGCACGTTCTGGTTTTTTCTTGAACATTTAGCATACAGCATTCAGTAACAGTGTAACTGAATGTATTTGGCTTTTGACCATATTGTTTGTAACTGTTCTAACAGTAACTTTTTTCTAATGGATTCCAGTAAGAACTGTGGCAACCTTTTAGGACCCTTTTAGATAATTTTGGAAAGAATATTTGCCCTATTCATCTCACTTTGTATTGATCTATGATTTGCTAATGACTTTAAAGAGTGGCCCAATCTGTAAGATTCTCACTGTTCAGTCAGTCATTAGGGTGATGCAGGTGACCAAATGCCTGGCAAATAATAGATGCATTTTACCATCATGTTCATGTAGCCATCTGCTTCTCATACAGATGACCATGCTGCCCTTTGTAAGTTCTCTCACCCTGTAGTAGGTTGGTCATCCGCCTTTTGCCAAATTATTAATAATAATAACTACAACAGTATTTATATACTGCTATATGGTAAAATGGTAATCAATTGGACTCCCAATATCATTCTGCCATTGGATAAAGTGAATTTAACCATACACCAGTGATCATATATGATCAACTATGGCTGCAATCCTAACCCATTTTCCAGCACTGACATCAGAGCAATGCAGCTCCGAGGTAAAGGAACAAACATTCCCTTACTTTGAGGAGGCCTCCGTAAGTGCCACCCAACTGCAGGATGCAGCACACATCCCACTGGCACAGCTATGCCAGTGCTGGAAAGTGGGTTAGGATTGCACCCTATATCTATTAGCTGAAATGTCCAACAGATTGGTCTTCCAAATCACTTCCTGAATCCACTACCTGATTCTCGATTGCACCTTTCATTATGTGTCAGAATAGAACATGTGCATTTATTGCATGTGGTGGTGTACACAATGTACTTGCATTTGCTATGTAGAAGTGATAGCTATATAAGAAATGTGGTATGTGTGTGAAGCATTATCTCTTGTTATTTGGTCCTAAAGAAACTGACTGTGGCCTGGTCCAGGCATTGATCACAAGTGTCTTACTGACTCACAGCTCAATCCTATGTTTCCTTAGTGCCCAGGGCTACAGTGGCACAAAAATAGTGACCACGATAGCCTGTGGGGCCAGGGAAGCAGCGCCTGGTCTTCTCCGGTCTCCTCAGCAGCGCCTGGTCTATACAAGACCCAGGTGGCCCCAATGGGGCTCTTCAGTTTGAGTGGGTGCAGAATTGAGGAGACCCAAGTCAGGTCTACTGGCCCAGTGGGGGGGTCAGGATACGGCAACAGAACCTGCCGCCATCTCCACCCCCTCCCCCGTTCTGAAAAGCCCTGCCACCGGCTGTTCCTACTGCCAGGACTCTCAGCAGCAATCTTTGGGTTCCACTGGTGCAGAAGTTCCACTGGCGCAGAAGGGCCTTACAGTACTTTTTGTGCCAGCTCAGGCCAGTGGTGCTGGCGGACTGCTTGCACCGTAGCCCATAGGTTTGGGCCCTCATGTTGCTCTGAATCTGTTGTTGTTGTTGTTGTTGTTGTTGTTGTTGTTCATATATTGGTTTGTTTTTCTAATTGTCATTCTATGATTGTTATGTTATTAGTTTTCCTTACAGTTTTGACCTTAAGGGTGAGGTAGAAATGCATACATGAGTAATAAATAACTTGATAAATAAAAATTGCCAAAACAACAACAACAACAACAACAACAACAGTATTTATATACGGCTTTTCAACAAAAAGTTCACAAAGCGGTTTACAGAGAAAATCAAATATCTAACGGCTCCCTGTCCCAAAAGGGCTCACAATCTAAAAAGATGCAACACCAGCAGGCAGCCACTAGAAAAGACACTGCTGGGGTGAGGTGGGCCAGTTACTCTCCCCCTGCTAAATAAAAGAGGAGCACCCACTTGAAAAAGTGCCTCTTAACCAGTTAGCAGTGGTTAACATGAGGCATGAGGTGAAAAGTTAGCATGAGGTGAAAGTTAGCATGAGGCATCTGTAAGATAAGAAGTTGGAATTTAACTTTCCAAGTCTCCTTGCTTCACTAACCTTGAAACCTTTTTCTGAGCCTTAAACATCATTTGCTCTGAGACCTCAGATCATCCATTTGGAAAATCAACCCACTACAGAAAAATAAGCCTATCTTCCTTTTGAAATAGAAATCTCAACAAATCATGCCATTCTGGAACCTTGGAGAGCAAACATTTAATCCCAAGACATTGACAAGTTTATAACTTGATATAAGAGCTAGATAACACTTAGCTTTATATTATCAGCAAATAGCATCTTTTCTTTCCAGCATTCCTTCTTTTGGAAAGATCCCAGATATAAGATATAAGATAAAATCCTGTCTCAGTGGAACTGTATGTGGGTTTAATGCAGCTATCACTCAATATTTTGTCTTAGGAAAATCTCCTTTTCTCTATTTTCTCTTTCCTCCCATAAGTACATTTCTGACTCCGACATTATACAGATGGGCAGGATCTAAGCAACTGGCTTAAAAAGTGAAGAAATTATTTCAATAGATATTAGGCCTCCCTAAATGAATCACGTTTTCATTAAACATATACACTATGTAACAAGCAACCTGAACCTAAACAGTTCTGCTGTATTCAGCACAGCTTAAGCCATTTCTGCCCAACATTGCATATACGTAACGGGAATCAAATGTGTATATCTGTGCGCTGGGCAAAACTTTAAGAGCAGGCTGGAGGCTTCCTTGGGCCAAGGGGATTTTTTCCCTTGCCCTGAGTAACACCCAGCCTGCCTATCTGGGCTACTTGGATCTGTGCCAGCTTTTTAGCTGGCAAAAGCCTGAGCTACCCTGTGTAGAGCAGTCAGGTTTGTGAAGGAGGACAGCATATGGCAGCAGTGGCATCACTAGGGGGTGCAGGGGGTGTGGGCTGCACTGGGTGACACGCCGGAGGGACGCGCCCTGGAGGGAGGACGCGCTAACTTCTTGGCCTGCAGAGCTACCCCATTGTACCATACACTGTTGGATGCAGAATGTCCAGCGGAGTTCAATGTGAGAAACAGAATTGAACTTGCTCCTTTCCTTCAAAAGTTATGGCCAAAAAACAAGAAAGAAAAATGCACGGAGCCCTATGGAAAGTGAAAGTGAGCCGTATGGCGCGTTTATTCACGAATAGGTGAACTTGCCATAGTCCGTCGGAAAGGGCAGGCAGAGAGGACTCCAAGGACGTCAGAATGGTCCTCATCCAGTGAATGCAGCCCCCAAAAACACCCAAGAAGGAGGTCCCTGCCTCCCAGCTGCCCTATTGAGCCCTATGGAAAGCAAAGCAGCCTCACTGTCGTGTTTACTCACAATAGGCAGAGGAGCCTTGGCTGGTGGTCAGGCCGGGCAAAGGGGACACCAGAAGGGCACTGGCGTCGCTAGGGAGCTGCGGGGGGGGGGGGCTGGGCCACACCAGGTGACATGCTGGGGGGGTGATGCGCCCTGGGGGAGGACATGCTAACATCGGGGGAGTTAGGAGTTACTGCGTCATGCCATACACCATGGGATGCGGAATGGCCAGCGGAGTGCAGTGCAAAAAGCCACGTGGTCGCATTTACTTGCAAGTAGGTGGACTTGCCTTAGTCAAGGCAGGCTGAGAGGCAGGCTGAGAGGCTTCAAGGAGGTCGGAATGGTCCTCATCCAATGAGTGCAGCCGCAAAAAACACAGAGAAGGAGGTTCCTCCCTCCCAGATCCCTCCCTCCCAGTCTATGGAGCCTTATGGAAAGCAAAGCAGCCTCACAGTCGTGTTTACTCACAAGTAGGCAGACATGCCTCGGCTGGTGGTCAGGCCAGGCAAATGGGAATGTGAGGACACCAGAAGGGTCCTGATCTGCTCCAGAAGGCAGCCTCTTCCCCCGTCCCCCCCAAAAAAGGACAAAAAAGAGGCTTGAACTGGTGAGCGAAAAGTTTTCTATTTTGCACTTGCAAAGCCAGGAGAGTCTTTATCTGGATATGCCTGAAATAGAAGAACTTTAAACTGGGCACTGGGGAGGGCTGAAGATCTCACTGATTCTTTTTGGGGGGTTGTTATTGCAGGCAGACTACAGAGTAAACTCCATTGACCACTATGGGACTTACTTCAGAGCAGACATGCATAGGAGTGGGCTCACAGGCTGCAATCCTACCCACACTTTCTTGAGAGTAAGCCCCATTGACCGCAATAGGACTTACTTCAGAGTAGATTCACTTGGTGGAACAGGACTGGCTCCCCCTTATTTAATTATTTTATTTTAATTTAATTATTTATAATTATTTATTTTAATTTGCTTGATGATGTCACTTCTGGCCATGACATCACTTCCAATGGGTCCTGGACAGATTGTCATTCTAAAAACATAAGAACATAAGAACAGCCCCACTGGATCAGGCCATAGGCCCATCTAGTCCAGCTTCCTGTACCTCACAGTGGCGCACTAAATGCCCCAGGGAGCACACTAGATAACAAGAGACCTCATCCTGGTGCCCTCCCTTGCATCTGGCATTCTGACATAGTTCATTTCTAAAATCAGGAGGTTGCACATACGCAGCATGGCTTGTAACCCGTAATGGATTTTTCCTCCAGAAACTTGTCCAATTCCCTTTTAAAGGCATCCAGGCCAGATGCCATCACCACATCCTGTGGCAAGGAGTTCCGCAGAACAACCACACACTGAGTCAAGAAATATTTTCTTTTGTTTGTCCTAACCCTCCCAACACTCAATTTTAGTGGATGTCCCCTGGTTCTGGTGTTATGTGAGAGTGTAAAGAGCATCTCTCTATCCACTTTATCCTCCCCATGCATAATTTTGTATGTCTCAATCATGTGCCTCCTCAGGCACCTCTTTTCTAGGCTGAAGAGGCCCAAACACCGTAGCCTTTCCTCATAAGGAAGGTGCCCCAGCCCAGTAGTCATCTTAGTCGCTCTCTTTTGCACCTTTTCCATTTGCACTATGTCTTTTTTGAGATGTGGTGACCAGAACTGGATGCAATACTCCAGGTGTGGCCTTACCATAGATTTGTACAACGGCATTATAATATTAGCTGTTTTGTTCTCAATACTTTTTCTAATGATCCCAAGTATAGAATTGGCCTTCTTCACTGCCGCCGCACATTGGGTCGACACTTTCATCGACCTGTCCACCACCACCCCAAGATTTCTCTTCTGATCTGTCATGGAAAGCTCAGAACCCATCAGCCTATATGTGAAGTTTTGATTTTTTGCCCCAATGTGCATGACTTTACACTTACTGACATTGAAGCACATCTGCCATTTTGCTGCCCATTCTGCCAGTCTGGAGAGATCCTTCTGGAGCTCCTCACAATCACTTCTGGTCTTCACCGCTCGGAAAAGTTTGGTGTCGTCTGCAAATTTAGCCACCTCTCTGCTCACCCCTGTCTCTAGGTCATTTATGAAGAAGTTGAAAAGCACCGGTCCCAGGACAGATCGTTGGGACACACCGCTTTTCACCTTTCTCCATTGTGAAAATTGCCCATTGACAGCCACTCTCTGTTTCCTGGTCTTCAACCAGTTCTCAGTCCATGAGAGGACATGCCCTCTAATTCCCTGACTGTGGAGTTTTCTCAGTAGCCTTTGGTGAGGGACCATGTTGAACACCTTCTGAAAGTCCAGATATATAATGTCCACGGGTTCTCCTGCATCCGCATGCCTGTTTACCTTTTCAAAGAATTCTAAAAGGTTTGTGAGGCAAGACTTACCCTTACAGAAGCCATGCTGATTCTCCCACAGCAGGGCCTGTTCGTCTTTGATGAGGCATTCCACCATCTTACCTGGCATAGATGTCAGGCTGACCGGCCTATAGTTTCCCGGGTCCCCCTTCCTTCCCTTTTTAAAGGGAACATTTGTAACATTTGCTATCCTTCAATCCTCTGGCACCGTGGCCGTTTTGAGGGACAAGTTGCATATTTTAGTCAAGAGCTCAGCAACTTCATTCTTCAATTCCTTAATAACTCTTGGGTGGATGCCATCTGGGCCCAGTGACTTATTGATCTTTAACTTATCAATTAGGTATGAAACACCTTCTCTTTTAACCTCTATCTGACTTGATTCCTTGGTCAGGAGGGGCCATTTGGGCAGCGGTATCTGCCCGAGGTCTTCTGCCGTGAAGACAGATGCAAAGAACTCATTTAATTTCTCTGCCATCTCTAAGTCTCCTTTTATCTCCCCTTTCCCTCCCTCACCATCCAGAGGGCCAACCGCTTCTCTGGCAGGTTTCCTGCTTCTAGCATATTTGAAGAAGCTTTTATTATTCCCCTTAATGCTGCTGGCCATGTGTTCCTCATTGTCTCTCTTGGCCTCCCGTATCACCTTCTTACATTTCTTTTGCCACAGTTTATGTTCCTTTTTATTCTCCTCATTAGGGCAAGACTTCCATTGTTGGAAGGAAGCTTCCTTGCCCTTTACAGCCTCTCTAACTTGGCTGGTTAGCCATGCGGGCACCCTCCTGGACTTAGTCGAGCCCTTCTTCCTTTGCGGTATACACTTCCGCTGGGCCTCTGTTACTGTTGTTTTAAGCAGCCTCCATGCACCCTGGAGAGATTGGATTCTTTTTACCTTCCCTTTCAACCTCCTTCTAACCAGCCTCCTCATTTGAGAGGAGTCCACTAGTCGGAAGTCAAGGGTTTTTGTGAGAGATTTGCCTGGTGCTCTTCCTCTGACATGCATGTCAAAACGGATCACAGCATGATCACTGTTCCCCATTGGCTTCGTAACACTGACATCTCTAACCAGGTTCTGAGTACCACACAATATTCAATCCAGAGTCAGCTGTCCACTGGTGGGCTCCATGACTAGCTGCTCTAAGGCACAGTCAAAAAGTGCTAAAAGTTTGAGAACTGCTGCAATAAGGTGTTAGTAAGTTGACGTGTGTGTGTGTGTGTGTGTGTGTGTGTGTGTGTGTGTGTGTGTGTGAGAGAGAGAGAGAGAGAGAGAGAGAGACCCTACAAGTTTTCAAAATCACTAAAATCAGAATTTGGAGGAATAATACCATCATGTTATATATCAATCAATGTGTACTTTCATGCAGAATGCAATGAAACAAACCACATTGAAGTATCTGTGTTATAACAAAAGGTACAGCCAAAAAACCAGTGGGGACAGGGCAATAGTACATCACCATGCCCACCTGGGGCATTGCCCCGCCCACTACATGGGGTGACGCACAAGCCTCCTGCACCGGGTGACATGAATCCTAGTGACGCCACTGGCCCTACCCCCACATCTCCCACCCCAGGACGCCTCCCCCCACCATCTCTCCACCATCTGGCACTTCTCACGGAGCACTGGGCAGTGGTCTACAAACCTCCATCCAGCGCTGTCCCAGCACAGGCTTGCAGTGGGCCAGCTCCCACACTGGGCTGGCAGTAATGGTTGCAGATGTGTCTTATGACATGTTTGCAACAGTGCGTGTGAGCCAACGTGTACTGGCAGTGAGCCAACATGTACTGTTTGAGATTGGGCTGTAAGTCAGGCTATCCTTTGATCAAAAACTATCCTTTGATCGACAAATGATGTATGGCTGGATGTGTGATAGATAACATCTCAAGGGAAAACCTCTATAGCTATAGCCATGTTAGTGTATTGCAACAAAAGCAACAGAGTGTCTTGTGACATTTTTAAGGGAAAAAAATTTATTATAGCAAGTAAGCTTTCATTAACTAGAGGCCATTTCTTTGGGGCACTGTGCTAAAATCCCTGAAACCTCAATTTATGCAAGACTTCTGGCTGAACCTTCTGATCTGTACACAGTAAAGGAAAACTATACTATACCTATCAAACCTCTGAGATCTGCATCAAATATAATAACTGAACTGTATGTTTAGCTCATTGATTTCAACGGGCAATGCACTGAACAGTGATTTCATGCAATGCGGTTTTTTTTGTAGATAGTAAATATTACATAATTTTAAGAAGAATTTAAAGGCCCCTTGTAAAAGTAATGATGGCACTATTGAAGAAAATGACTATCTATATAAATTGGTCGGGCAAAAGTCACTTTCAAGCTTTCTCTGAAACAGATGTTTCATTGTATTGGTCAATTGTATCATATAAACTATAAAATCACGACTGGAAAATTGTATATGATTGGCACCTTTCCAACACTTAAATCAGCTTTGACTAGCATGAGAAATGATGCTGCAGTCAGGGCAACTATAAGGAAAAGCAATTTTGGTATTCTGTACCTATTCCAGCTTGGCTGCTTGCTGTTTGAACTCCCCTTGCTTACAAGGACATGGAAGGAGTACAGGGAAGATCTGTTTCCAAATAGTCTCTGCACAGCATTATTAAGTATCCTGCTTAGATTTATCCTGTCTAAAGCCTCTTCAGTTACAAGTTGCATATGAGTTTTTCATTTCTTCCATTTAATACATACCATTGGAAAACATTAGCTGTTCTAAACAAGTCCAATGTCAACGTGGACATCCATGGCATCTTCACAAGGCAGTGACATGTGGCATTTGAAAAAGCAGGGACAGGGGAAAGCAGCCACACCCTGAGCCTGTTCTGCATCCTTCTCCTCCTTTCCAAGCCAAGAATTTCAGACTAGCTGCCACAATCTGAGTTCAGGCCCCCCACTCCATGTCATGCAAAATGACAAAATTTCCCACGATGATGTCATGGTCTCTGAGAGGTCCAGCATTATTCTTCGCTTTCATAGAGCCAAATGACACATTATGTTCATCACATCATTAAAGCTGATGTGTTTGGTTTTTAAGAAGTGGCTCTCATAGACTGAGCAGCAGGGAAGCCTTTATGCAGCCCTTATGCACACTGCTCCCACCATGGCCATCTATGGATGGCTCCCTTGTGACTTTTTTTAGATTGGGATAGGGAACCATCTTATTCTTTTCCTATATAAACTGCTTTGATAAATTGTTGAAAATCAAGATATATTCTTTAAAATAACCTAAATTGGAGCCACGGTGATAGAGCTCATCCGGATGGAGACTGAGGTGTGGGTAAAAGGCTTTACCCCCTCCCCACGGTCTATAGATCACTCTCCTCAGTATGCTATTTGCCACAGAAAGTAAACTTCCATGAGCAGAACAGGACCACAGTCAAAGCAAACAGTTAAAATTTCTTCTTTTCTGCTCTGCAGTCTTGATCTAGACGAACTCCTTGTGCCAACTTTTTGCAAAAACAAAAGTATGTCCACTGTAATGACACACTTAATATAACATGTAGTTTGACCCTGAGTTGCTTTGGACAGATATATCTGCCCTATTTCACTATGTTACCTTTTAAAAACAGACAGAACTGTCTTCTTCCAGCAGTCCCAGTGCAGGTTCACCATATTCAAGTCACTCAATTCAATGGAATTTTTCCTATGCAGAGATTTTTCATCATAGGAAACCAAAAGGCAAAAACCATGTACACTGTGATATGTGAAGATAGGAAATGATCTCTTCATGCGGAGAAGCTGCTGAGTGCAATGACTTCCCAAGACTTGGTGTAACTACAGTGAAATAAACTCGCATTCTTCACCAAGTAACATGATTGTGTGAGTGAGTGAGTGAGTGAGTGAGTGAGTGAGTGTGTGTGTGTGTGTGTGTGTGAGAGAGAGAGAGAGAGAGAGAGAGAGAGAGAGAGAGAGAGAGAGAGAGAACAATTTTCCCCAAATAGAGATAAACTCCATGTAGGAAACTCTTGAAATGTTAAACAGCTTTTAGCCAGAATAGAACCTAGTAAGCCTGCACTGCAAGTCTAAAGGATAAGCAAACACCTGAGTGACTAGTCTGATGCAGAATTAATCTTGAAAACTCACATTAAATTACCAGGATGCCTGATGACTATCTGGAAGTACATTTGAATCTCCCCGGCTTCAAGACCTTGGCATGTGTCTGATGATGTCAGACTGTTGGAGTTGTGCTTGGCCAAATCCTGAACCCCATGTTTGGTCTTCTGGCCTGACATGGGGATTCCAGCAAAATAGCTGATGCAGACTTGAGTAGCTCCATTGCAGGGCCTGTGCCCTTACCCAGAGGAAGGGGACAAAGGAGACACCAGGCATGCAGCCATTTTGGCACTGCTGCTCCTCTGGCCACAGGGCAGCTCAGGATTGGGCTGTTAAACAGCTGCACCCACTCATCATCAGAAAATACGGTGCTTGTAAAATCACAGGAAGCTATGCCACTGCGATAGATAACTGCCCAATCCTGAACAGTGTGCGCCAGTTTACCACTGTCGTGTACTGTCGCAAACACATTTGCACATTGTACTGTCGTAAGGCACATTTGCAGGTCCTTTCACCGGGTGAGTGCTGGTGGTAGTCCAGCACTGGCTGGCTCTGGGCTGGAGCTGGGCTGGCACCAGGTGGCCGCTGAAGCTCTGCCACTCAGCAGTTGCACAGACCACTGAGCAGCAGAGAGGTTGAGGGGGGTGTGGGAGTAGGTGGGGAGGAGGCGTTCTGGGGAGGGAGGAGGTGAGTGGAGGGCGGGGAGAGGTCAGGGATGAGGCGTTCTGGAGGGATGGAGCAGGGAAGGAGGTAGGCGGGACCGGTGGAACAAAGCTCCACTGTATCCAAAGCCTCCGTGTTTGGCTCACCACCGTACACGGAGGCTCTTGATTAACTGCCAGCCTTTTGGCTGGTGGTGAATTGAGTAACCCCATTGCTACCAAAGTTCCTTTTTCCTGAGGAGCCACTGGCGGCTGCATGAGGTGTGCAGGATGTGGTGGCAGCCATTTTCAGTGCCACTGCAGCCCCGTGCCCCAGGCTTTTAGCTCAGGATTGGGCTTTTAGAAGGATGGGGGTAGGCCGCACCATCGATGCTACTTTGACATTTCAAATTCAATCCTTACAAGATACCTTCAAACACTTTCTGCTGTTTGGCTGTAGGGTCTGAAATCCTGAAAATAAGTACTTGGCAGTGGTCCTATTGATCTACCCTAAAGTAAGTATGTGAAAGGTTACAATTGGCTATAAAATGATTGTGTCACCATTTGATAACACTTCACAGAGATCTTACTTTGCATTTAATCTGATTTTGGAAATGATTCTTGCTAGATTGCTCAGTCTGTGTGTTTTACAAACTAATGATTCACAGATGGAAAGCTATAAAAAACAGCATTCTACTATCTTGTAGCTTGAATCACAATCTACAAATATATGAAATATTGATATTAAATTTAGCTTCATGTGGATTTCCTGAATAAAGTCTTCCAAGATTCTGACTTGTCTTCCAATGTTGCTTCATTTTCAGCTGATGTCAATTTTTAAAACTATTGTACTGTCTAAGAAATCAGCCTATTTTGGACAAAGTTACTAAAACAAATGGCATTGATGATCACAAAGAATTACGTTGATTTAGTGTGGTATTTTCACTAGTGGTCCATTAATTATTTTCTGGAGATAGAAAGATGCCATAAAAAGCAATACAGATCTCTCTCTTCCCCCCCCCCCCATAAAAAAGCATAGGTAAAAGACTACTTCTGAAGTCAAAATTGAAAAAAACACCACTTGAAAATTGAAGAAACATTTGTGTTTACCAGTTCTTGGTGACATCATCAGCAAACATCTTAAGGTGCGGGTATTAAAACTGAAATCCCAGCAGATTTTTCTCCTGCTGCGTGAACCCAAGTTTCTCACTGCTTCACAAATATAAAGGACAACTGTACACATTCACAGCATTGCTCCTTTCCACATATTTCAGGTGATCTATCACCATTTTTTTTAACACATCACCAGTTTATTCACTCCTTTTTTCTTTTCTTTTTTTGAAAAAGGAAAAAAAGGCAATTTCTTAAAATTTGTGAAGCAACTCAGAGTAAGAAGATAGTTGGTGATTCAGAGAAGGGCCATACCTCAGCCATAGACCACCTGCTTTGCATACCAAATGTCCCAGTTTCAGTCCCTGGCATCTCCAGGTTGGGTGGAGAAAGACCATCACCTGAAACCCCAGGGAGCTGCCTCAAGAATACTCAACTAGATGGACCAGCAGCCTCTCTCTCTCTCTCTACAAGCAGGTTCATCTGTATTGTTACAGTTGTCCATCGATCAGTGCAGGGCACAGCTGGTTTCTGCTGCAGATTTGCAGAACTGTTGTTTTCCTGAGCTTGATGCTGAAAGAGAAATGGTATTTTGGAGATTGGAATGTCATCAGCCAAGTGATCACTTCCATAGTCCACTATGTCATCACTTCCATAGTGATGCCAAAGCTGAAATAAATATTATGTCTGTAGGCACCCGTTGAGATCAGTTAATGTACGGTGATGAAGGTTTTCCTCCATTAAGAAGACATACTGAGCAAACTCATTCTATTCAACATAAAATGTTGCATATGCAACATTATGCAACATTTTTATCCAAAATCAATATTATTCATCTGTGAATTTATTCTCTATAAATATTAACTATTCATGTTTGTTCCAGTATAACATCATAAAACATGGTGCAATACCATTGTTGGCAACCTTCAGTCTCGAAAGACTATGGTATCACGCTCTGAAAGGTGGTTCTGGAACAGCGTCTAGTGTGGCTGAAAAGGCCAATTCGGGAGTGACAATCCCTTCCACACTGGGAGCAAGTGCAGTCTGTCCCTGGTCTGTCTCCCTGGCTATGGGCCTTCCTTCTTTGCCTCCTAGCCTCAGAATGTTGGCAAAGTGTCTCTTCAAACTGGGAAAGGCCATGCTGCACAGCCTGCCTCCAAGCGGGCCGCTCAGAGGCCAGGGTTTCCCACTTGTTGAGGTCCACTCCTAAGGCCTTCAGATCCCTCTTGCAGATGTCCTTGTATCGCAGCTGTGGTCTACCTGTAGGGCGCTTTCCTTGCACGAGTTCTCCGCAGAGGAGATTCTTTGGGATCCGGCCATCATCCATTCTCACGACATGACCGAGCCAACGCAGGCGTCTCTGTTTCAGCAGTGCATACATGCTAGGGGTTCCAGCTCGTTCCAGGACTGTGTTGTTTGGAACTTTGTCCTGCCAGGTGATGCCGAGGATGCATTGGAGGCAGCGCATGTGGAAAGCATTCAGTTTCCTCTCCTGTTGTGAGCGAAGAGTCCATGACTCACTGCAGTACAGAAGTGTACTCAGGACGCAAGCTCTGTAGACCTGGATCTTGGTGTGTTCCATCAGCTTCTTGTTGGACCAGACTCTCTTTGTGAGACTGGAAAACGTGATAGATGCGCTTGTTTAGCTCGGTATTGAGAGAAAGAGTGTCGGAGATCGTTGAGCCAAGGTACACAAAGTCATGGACAACCTCCAGTTCATGCGCAAAGATTGTAATGCAGGGAGGTGAGTCCACAGCCTGAACCATGACCTGTGTTTTCTTCAGGCTGATTGTCAGAAATTTCTCTGGAAAGAAATTCTGGAGAGAAATTTCTCATTTTTCTGGCAGGGAAAACCACCAAACGAAACCAGGGAACATGGCGTTGGCTTTGCGGTCAGAAATACCCTGCTGAAATCCATCATCCCACCTACTGTGGGAAGTGAAAGAATTTTGTCCCTGCAGCTCCAGTCATCAGCAGGACCTGTCACTCTCATCAGTCCTTATGCACCGACTCTGTCGTCTCCAGCAGAAGCCAAAGACAAATTCTATTATGACCTGGCCACCACTATCAAGAAGATCCCTGTAAAAGAGCCATTGTTCATCCTCGGTGATTTCAATGCTAGAGTTGGTGCTGATAACACTTCATGGCCCACTTGCTTATGTCAGTTCGGCTCTGGGAGGATGAACAAAAATGGCCAACGCCTGCTAGGGTTTTGCTGTCATCACGGTCTCTGTGTCAGCAACACGTTCTTCAACACAAAGCCCCAACATAGAGTCTCTTGGAGACACCCAAGATCAAAGCACTGGCACCAGCTTGACCTGATCCTTACCAGACGCTCCAGCCTTCCCAGCATCAAGATCACACGCAGTTATCAGGGTGCTGCCTGCGACACTGACCACTCCCTGGTGTGCAGCAGAGTGAAACTGCAAACAAAGCGACTGTATCACACGAAGAAGGAAGGAAGACCTCACATTGATACTAGCAAGACCCGGGATCAGAGAAAGATGGAGGAATTTGCATGAGTGCTTGAGGAATCTCTTCCAGGCCTGGCCGACGCAAATGCATCCAACAGATGGGAACATTTCAAGAATACCGTTTACAACAACACCTTGTCCATATTCAGCAAGAAGTTCAACAAGATGGCAGACTGGTTTGAAGCCCACTCTGAGGAGTTGACACCAGTCATTGAGGAAAAGAGGAGAGCTCAAGCAGCATACAAGGCCTGTCCCAGTGAGCGCAACCTGCAGGTCCTCCGAGCTGCTCGCAGCAAAGTTCAACAGACTGCCAGGAGATGTGCTAACGACTACTGGCTCCAGCTCTGTTCCGAGATACAGATAGCAGCTGACACGGGCGACATCAAGGGGATGTATGACGGTATCAAGCAGGCCCTAGGTCCAACACAGAAGAAAATTGCCCCTCTGAAGTCTGCCACAGGCGAGGTCATCCAGGATCGGGCGCAGCAGATGGAATGCTGGGTGCAGCACTACTCTGAGCTATATTCCAGAGAAAATGTAGTCACCGAAGAAGCACTGAACAACATTGAGTGCCTGCCTGTGCTGGAGGAGCTTGACAGTGAACCAACCCTAGAAGAACTTCACGTGGCCCTGGACTCCCTTGCCTTTGGCAAGGCACCAGGAAAAGTCAGCATCCCTGCTGAAGTCCTAAAGTGCTGCAAAGAGATTATCGTCACTGAGCTGCATGAAATCCTCTGTCTTTGCTGGAGAGAAGGTGGAGTAGCTCAAGACATGAGGGATACAAACATCATCATGCTGTACAAGAACAAAGGTGACAGGGGTGACTGCAACAACTACTGCGCCATCTCTCTCCTTAGCGTTGTAGGAAAATGGTTTGCCCGAGTTGCACTAAAGAGGCTCCAGGTACTTGCAGAGAGCGACTATCCAGAATCGCAGTGTGGATTCCGAGCCAACAGGTCTACCACTGATATGGTGCAATACCACAACTAGAAGTAAATACCCACTTGTAGAGGACTAAAAGTTCCATACTGTTGGATTCCCATTAGAATAGAAATGTTGATCACTCACAGGGCTCTACCAAAAAGGACAAGGTTTGGAAGGGGGGGGGGAAGCTGGAAACCTGTAAGTGTGATGCAAGTAGAGTTCACTTCCACGCACTGCCTGTCTAAACATCAAATCTGAGACTCACGATATACTGGTCCCTTCCAGTTCTATGATTCTATAACGTCTCTAGAGCAGGAGTGAAAAAAACTCATTTTATACAGCAAGTCAAATAACATTCACAAATTGTGCTGTGAGCCAAAAATGATGTCATTAAGCAGGAAGTGGCATCATTAAGCAGATGACAGCCAGAAATAAGCGCTTTGTTCTCGCTTAGGAACTCATTAACTGCAAATGTCAAGACAGAAAACTTAATCATATTTTCAAGATATGAGAGAGCCCAGTGATCAAACTGAGACAGTCCAATTATCGTGCAGGCCATCTTTTCAGCAGCACCGCTTCTGCCAAGGTGTCACTTTGAGGCTCAGCAAACGAGAAGTACACTGCGAAGTGACATTTCGGCATACATGGCACTGCTGAAAGGGCAGCCCATGTGATAATTGGGCTCTCTCAGTGCCTTTACAGTATCTTCCTGTCTTCCTCCAGTTTTCCCCTTCCCCCATAGCCTTCCTTGCATTCCAAGGCCTCCTTCCATTTCTCCCTCCCAGAGCCTTCAGCTGTGCTGCTGAAGGTCAGTGCTGGGAGAACCCAATTATCACGTGGGCCAGATAAAGAGCTTCCATGGGCCATATCTGACCTGTACTATAGAGCAGGGGTATCCAAGCTTTTTGTCAGGAGGGCCACAGCATCTCTCTGGGCCAGGATACATTAATTTACATTTCAAATTCAAATTTAATTTACATAAATGAATATATTAGAGGTGGAACTTATATGAATGAAGGTCTCATAATTGCTCAAAGCCTGTAAAAGGCCTTGTGCAAAGCAAGGTTGGCTTTTCCTTTGCTGCAACTGCTGCTTCACAGATGTGAAACCGCAAGCAGCGGAGGGAGCCCTCAGCTCTCACAAGAGGTCGAGCGGTTGGCCCTCGCACTGAGTGCCGTCACATTGGACCAGGCTTCAGCAAGTCTCCAGTGGACCAGAGGCTCATTGAATTGGGCATTCCTAAGGGCTGCAAATAGCCCCCAAGTTGGAGTTTGGGCACCCCTGGTATAGAGCAGCAGTTCCCAAAATGTGTGTCGCCATACTCTGGGGTATTGTGAGGCACTTGCCAGGGCATCACAGGCCACCACAGCAGGGAGACCGTACCACGCCACTCCAAACAGTGGTTGGAGGCTTGGCGCAGCAGGAAGAGCTTCAGTGAGGGGAAAACTGCATGCTGGGAAAAGCTTTCCCATCTGCCCTGATCTCCTTACTGCCATTTGGACCCATGCACGATGTCTCTGAACCCAGTCACTTCCAGGAGCTACACACTGTGAATGTAGCGTGCAGGGGGTGTCCTGGTTTCCAACACTTTGGGAACCGCTGACATAAGTGGAAAGATGCAGTAAATGCCAGCATTCTTCTAAACTTAGGGCTGGATCATACATGCGCATTCGTCATTTGATGCCTGTAGCATTAGGTGATAACTTACAAGTGTGAGTCGCAGATCTAATACCACAAATAGAAACTTGGGCAGGGCCAGAGGCGTAGCTAAGAGGGTGCAGGGGGTAGCAGTTGCACTGGGCATCAAGCTTTAGGGGGGCAACAAGCTGAACTGGACACTAGTGACAAAATTGTGAAAATCTTGGTATATATGAATAATACCATCATGTTATATATCATTGGAAAAGTAATTTAATGCTGAATGCAATGAAGCAAACTGCATTGGAATATCTGAATTCTATCAAATGTTATGGCCAATTAACTAGAAAATGAAAAGCCTTATGGAACAAAAAGTGGATTTTCTTGACTCAAAACTGACCAATGAGACAGATTGTTCTGAGAGCCAATGGCATGTTATCATGTTACAGCATGAAACCAATAAGGTGATAATACGAGTCAGCTCACATTTTCATTTATCGTAATATAGTTACCTCTGCTAACTGGGTAAAAAGGCACTTTTTCAACTGGTGCCCCTCTTATATTTAGCAAGGGGAAAATAAGCATCCCTCTTCACCCCAGCACAGTGTCTCGAACCAATCAGGGGCACACTTTTTATTGACTTGATTAAATTTGATTTTCTCTGGGAGGGGGGCTTCAAATCTTCTTTGACCCCGGGTAGCAGATTGAGGCCTTAGCTATGCCACTGACTGGGGGGGAGGCAGCAAAGTAAGTGGGTGGCAAGCTGCTGGGGGGAGGAGGCAGGTTTTCTCCCAATTTTCACTTTTAAAAAAGCTCAGGCATTACATCACTTCCAGTTGTGACATCACTTCCAGGGCAACGTTTAGAGCTTGGCACCGGGCTACACGATCATTAGCTAAGCCACTGGGCAGGGCAATGGCAGCTTTTCACTGCTGCCATTATAATAACCCTCCCCCATTATAACGGTAATAGCGGCAAAGAGGGTAATAACCCTCCCCCATTATTGTCTTGAGAGGCCCTGAATAAGAGTTTTCCTTGTCTACGTTGAGTTTTCCCCTGAGTGAGGCCTAAAGCAGAAATCCATCTTGAATTGACTCATCCCAAAAGTAATACTGACAATAGCTGTGTGATTTATGTAGGACATTGCATCATTGCCTTTGGCTCTGACCAAATGGCAGGCAATTGCCAAGAGGGGGACAAACGGTAGACAGATACTGAAATCAGACAAGCCTGCCATCACAAACGGCCACATTTACAACAAAAGCACTTCGGGAGTCTTCAGAATGAACAGTACAACTTCCATTTTATAGATGTTAGCCTGTGATCTCCCTTCGCAGTTGTTTTATTTAAAAATTTGTCATATGGAGCAACTAGTCCCTTGTCAAAATGTTGTTCAGATCAGACGAACACTTACACACAGTGCTGATGGTCCATTTTTCTTCTTTTTCCTACATCTTTTTTCTACCTCACCCAATAAATCTTTTATCAAGTGATTCCTAAAGCATGGGTTATTTTAGAGATGGTTTATGGCAGGTTTTACAGCTGAATATTTCCAAAAGAGCTATTTTATCACTACTGGGTTTATTTATTTTTTTTATTTTAGATGGCTAGTGATGTAACCTCTTTTTTATATTAAAAAAAAATACGTGACAGAAAGCAGTATAAAATGTATCTTTGAAGACATTCTGGCTGTGTCTCGCAACACATTCTATTCTTCACAATCTCCATTAGGGTGCATTAATCTTGATTCATGGTGGCTTGGAAAAACTGCAACGAGATCCACATCAGATCTGGGCAGAGATGTGGTAAGCATTGTCAGGGGAGCTCAAAAGAGTAAACTGCCCTGCTCAAATATTTGCAAGCAGAATAAAAGCAAGCATGAATGTGCCTGCAGACGTTTGAACCTTCACAAGTGGCCACTCACAGAGGTTCTTTTTCCATTTGGTGCTTCGCAAACATTTGCAAGCTGTTAATGCTCCCAGAGGTTCAGCCTTTTTGGGGCATACTGGAGGCTTTTCAAGTGATTCGATTCATGGTTTGAATGTCGGGAACATTCACGTGACTCATAAAAGTCCAATACAGCAAAAGTTCAATTCAGTTTCAGGATGGACACTGAGGATATCCATGGACCTCCAGATCTGGGGTATCTACTGACCAAACTGGAGAAGGCACAGAGCAGATCATCCAATGGAGCTGACTGACAGGAGATCTGAAGGATCTACTTTTTCACATGGTACATAATTAATGTATGGCATTCACTAACACAAGATGTAGTTGTGGCCAATACAAACCTCTGTTCAGGTAAGGAGAGCCCAAGCAGCATGGGAAGGTGAGATGAGAGCTGGCCTTCTGGCAGACAGGTTATATCCATAACATTTCCTTCTCTCCCTTTCTCCCCATGGTGATAATTAATAGGTGGTGGTGGGGACAGTAGAACTACCCTCCCCACAGTTTGTGTTGTCTATGCTGGGAAGAACTGAGGGACAGCAGCAACATTGGGCAGTAGCAGAGTCAGGCACAGAGGCAGCAGAAGCAGCAAGAACCTTGGAGTGGCCAGTGAGAACTCCAGAATGGATATATTTTCCGTGGGCAAGTCAATGGTGCAGAGTCACCACCACCAGAGTTTCCCCTTAGGGGAGAATGGAAGGTGAGGACACTTACTATTTCATCCTAACCTTTACATCTCTGTGAGGGGTCTGGGTAAGGGTGTTGGGAGAGTGGTTAATGCAACACTTGAGAAGGAGGTGTTGCCTATGGCCTTAAAAATGACAGCAGTGTGCCCCCTCCCAAAGAAGCCCTCCCTAGATCCCACTGTTTTTTATAATTTCTGGCCTGTTTCAAACCTCCTTTATCTGCACAGGGTGATTGAGTGGGTGGTGACATCTCAGCTCTGCAAGGCCCTGGGGAAAATGGATTATCTAGGTCCCTTTCAGTCTGGCTTCAGGCTGAGCTTTGGGACAGAAACAGCCTTGGTCATCCTGTTGCTGACCTTCACCAGGGACTGGTTGGGGAAGTATATCCCTGTTAGTCTTGATGGCCTTCTCAGTAGCTTTAAACACCATTAATCATGGTGTCCTTCTGAGGTGGTTGGCTGACTAGGGCTTAGAGGCACTGTTTTGCAGGGGTTCTGCTCCATCTTGGCTGACAGATTCCAGAAAATGGTGCTAGATCACAGGTGTTCAAACTTTTGGCAGGAAGGCCATACCATCTCTCTGACACTCGTGGCCCCCGGGCCAGGGTTTGGGCACCCCTGTGCTAGATGATGCCTGTTTGGCACCTTGATGTACAGGCTACCTCAGGAATCTATTTCATCCCTTCTGCTTTTGAATATTTATGTGAAACCGCCAGGAGAAGTCCTCCAGAGATTTGGAGTAGGGTGTTACCAATATGCTGATGACCTTCAGCTCTATCTTACCTTTACCCTTAATACGAGGTGCCTGTTGAAGTTTCCGAGTGAACTGGATGTGGGTTAACAAGCTGAAATTAAATCAGAACAAAACAGAGATCATTTTGGTCTGGAAAGCCACACTGCAGGTGCTGGACTACCAACCTGTTCTGAATGGGGTCGCACTCCCTCTACAGAAACAGGTGTGCAATTTGGGAGTCCCAGGTTGTGGCTGTGACTAGGGAGGCTTTTGTACCAGCTGCAGCTGTACAAGTGTCAGTAGCACCTGACCACAACTGTCATGACTTGGTGACATCTTGTTTAGAATACCATGTATAATCCAACCTGTCTCCTAAAACCTCTGAGAGAACCCTGTTGCATGTAACCCTTCTGACAGAGAGTGGGGTTTGAAGCAGAGCCTTCTCTGCAGTGGCACCTCAGTTATGGAACTCCTGTATAAACTAGGAATAGCTTCCTCTTTGGAACTACTCCAGTGGGGTTGCAAACTACTTTGTCTGATTTTGGTAATTTCATTTCAGGCACCATCTGGAACTCTGGCCTGCTGCTGCTTATTCTCAGAATGTTTTGACGCTTGGCTGTTTCTTGATCTTACTGCTGCCTTTATGGTGATTTTATTACTATTGATTATTGTTTGGCTTTTCACTGCTCTGTTTTTATGCATCCACTTCTGTTTTGAGGATAATTTTTATTGTTGCTCTTAATTTGTTGCTTTTTAATGCTCTCACATTATGGTTTGGTAGGCACTGATGGTTTTGTTTTATGTATTGGTCTTTTAAAATTGTTTTAATTGTGTTTTAGAGTATGTCATTGTTAAGCACCTTTGGTGCCCACATAGTCGGCATGATAAAAATCGATTCAATCGATCAGCATGCTTAGGTGGCTTTAAAAGAGGGTTAGACAGATTCATGAAGAACAAATTCATCTTGTTCTCCACTAGTAGCGTTATGCTACCTCCAGATTCAGAGGCAGGATGCTACTGAATGCCGGTTGCAAAGGAGCTATGGTGGATCAGGGATAAGCCTTCATCGCCTGCCTGTGGACTTCCAGGAACAACTGCTGGACCACTCTGGGAAACAGGATGCAGAATTAGATGGGTATTGCGCCATGGCAGGATCCCACCTCCCCCCCCCCCCAGGGGTCTACAGTGGCTTGGGGTCAATTCTCGATATGCTCCACTTACCCCACTTCAGCAGTAACCACAGGGGCTGACAGCTGTCTTGACAAAGCCTGTTTATTCAGGTCAAATGCTTAACATTTCCTTCATTTCACAGGGACCTGCCCTTTGCTCACAAGCAAGATACAAACCCCACAGGTAGGGCATACAAAAGTCCACTGACTATAGGTAAGTCCACAGTCCATAGATTAGTCCCAGTATCAAGGCTAGAACAAAAAGCCTGACTCACAGTGTAAGCATAGCCAGGTAAGAAGTTGGGGCTTTAGCAAGACCTTCAGCATTGCCACCCAGGGTTTACAGGGCACCTCTGAGGCTGCTTGGGGGCCAGCCCCCCAGATGGCTGCCGAGCAGTGTTGATGGTGCCCCAGCCCAGGTTGCCTGTTTGCTCTTCTGGTTCGCCTGACTGTTCCCACTGCACAGGCACTGTGTGGCCTTCCAGGTGGTTCCGCTCTCCCTCGGTCCTCTGGGCAGTTCCTTCCTTGAGGATCCTTCTCCGGCTGTTGGCAAAGGTCTGAGTCGATCTTCAAAAAAGAGGGGCAACATCCACCCCTCCAAGGCAAGGGTCTAGTAAAGGTAAGCTAACAGGTTCACCTGAGTGTTCCCTGGCCACCCTCGTGGAGCCAAGCCCTAGGAAGAGCCATCTCTCGCTCTGTCTGCTGAATTCCTTATGAACCCAGCAGCCAACCCAGCTGGTCTTCCGGCCCTGTCATCTTCCGGCCTACTCCAGAGGAGGTCCCCTACCTGGGGGATGTATCCGGGTAGTACTCACATAGCTTCCCTACTCCTGAGGAGTCCCTAACACCCCAGCCCTGGTGACAG
This sequence comes from Tiliqua scincoides, assembly GCF_035046505.1. Taxonomy (NCBI): domain Eukaryota; kingdom Metazoa; phylum Chordata; class Lepidosauria; order Squamata; family Scincidae; genus Tiliqua; species Tiliqua scincoides. Next base: position 183,113,471 of record NC_089821.1, on the reverse strand, counting down.
TGGGCTATTGGCCTGATCCATCAGGATTCTTCTTATGTCATGTTCTTATAATTCATCATTCATGGGATCCAAAGTTCAAAAAAACTGATCATGCAAAACTGATTCTGCATTGGGCAGCCCAATCCTAGCCTGCACTGCAACAGGCAGGCTTAGTGGTCTGCACTATATCCAGCACAGGTTAGGAGGTGGCTGGAGGCAGCTTGGGGTAAAGAGATATTTTCCACCCAATGGGGCTACTTGGATTTGTGCCAGTGAAATCACTAGTATTAAACTGAGCAGCCCATGTAAGGCTGGACCCAGGAGTGGGGGTTAGAATTTAGTTTAGGCTGCTACTGACAAACCCACCCCTCCTGGGCCTGATCTGCCACTCGCCCTCTCCTGCCCAAAAATCCCCGCTGCTTCTGTTCCACCCTTCTGCCACTCTCTCTCACTCCCTGTACCGGCTTGCCTGGGCCGGTGCAAATGTACCCCATCTGGGCAGCGCAGAGACTGGATCTGGCATTCATGGGCTGGTCTAGTCAGCTCCAGAAGAGGCACAAATGTGCTGTAAAGGACTTGCACCAGTTGATCTCTGAGGTAGGATTGCATTCTCAATCATCATCCTAGTGATTTATGTATTAAGTTTTAGATCAGAATAATAAGCAGGGACGATCCAAATTACTTATGGCCCAATTCTATCTGGATCTGCACTGATAGAACTCGTGTGCCAAATGTTTATTTTCGTTTCTAAAAGGACAGGTGAAACAGCTCAAACCTATGTAGAAACCCTGGCTTGGAAATGTGAGATACAGTGATAAATCTCATTCAGCATGTGCTCAAAAGAACTCTCCTTGATGAGTTACATATTCTAAGCCTTAGCCCTGCCACTGACAGATGCTTCACATGTGACACAAAACACACATGCTTCTGTTTGTTTTGGCATGTACCCATTGGCAAACGTCACCTGGAAACATTAGGCCAGTGCTCATTTGTTGTGTTAATGACTCACAGCCCAATCCTATCCAACTTTCCAGCACTGGTGCAACTGCAATGCAGCCCGGGGTAAAGGAACAAATGTTCCCATACCTTAAGGAGGTTTCTGTGACTGCATCCGCAACATAGGAAGCAGTACATAGCCCATAGGCACAGCAGCACCGGTGCTGGAAAATTGGATAGGATTGGGCCTTCAATTGTTTGGTGTTTTAATGTTTAGTATTCTGGATTCCACCCTTTGGACTGCAGTGATCACTGGTGTAGCAGTCTAGAGCTGTGGATCCCAAACTTCTCAGAAGTTGGAAACCATGTAAATCTTAGTGAGGGCAAGGTATGGCAGTGATGCAATCTCCAGGATCGCACCACTGCCAGGGACAGAAGGGAGAGGTTACTTACCTAAGCACTGGCCTCTGAGGGTATGTGGGGAGCCCTGTGGATGCCTCTATAGGGCTCCCCAAGCCTCAGAATGACTAAAAGTAGCTATCAGAACCAACTTCTAGTTTTCGTTCGCAAAACTGGAAGTGGGCTCTGATAGTTATTTTTAATCATTCTGAGAATTTGGGAGCCCTGCAGTGGCATCTATGGGGCTCTCTGCACCCCCTGGAGACTGGAGCTGGTGGGCAGCCCAATCCTGAGCTGCCTGGGGTGCCCAGGCTCAGCGGCACTGAGAACGACTCTTGCTGGATCCTGTGCGCACTGGGCTACCGTGGGAGACGCCTCGGGAGAAGGGGATTTTCATCCCCTTCCCCCGGATAAGGTAAGCAGCCCCGCAATGAGGCTACCTCTGACCAAAAGGAGGCGCTTATGAAGGGCACGGAGCCCTCCACGAGCGCCTTGGATCCTGCAGTGCGGAGCTCCGCGGACCCACCTCCCTTCCTCCCCCAGGCATGCCTCCAGCCTGCCCCTCTCCCCGCATCACACCTCCACATCACGACTCCCCTGCCCTCTCTCTGCCCCTGCTGGCCTCCCCCCTTCCCAGAACGCCTCCTGCCCGCCCCATCCCTGCCCCACCTAATTGTACCATGGCTTGGCGGTCCAGAAGACCGCTGAGCCGCGGAGGCTGGGCGACCACCCTGCGCTAGCCCAGCACCAGCCAGCGCTGGGCTAGCATGGGCAGGAGCCCGGCGGTGAGGAGCCATGCCGCCTAGCACAGGATTGGACTCTTAGGTAAGTTAAAAAAAACAAAAACACCTTCTATCCCTGGCAGCACAATCCTGGGGATCTTGTTGCTGCCATTCCCTACTCAGCCCCTTAAGGAGCCAGAGATGAGAGCTTCCCTGGTTGGGGGGTCATAACCCACCAGTTTGGGAACCACAGGTCTACAGAGTCCTTTTCATTACAGAAGTGTATCTACAGTGAATTTAATCTTCATCCTATGCTCACCTGTGATTTACCTTTCTTCAGCCAATACTTCACTCCCATGGTTGAGTCCTGGCTCCAATTAAGCCCTGTGTAAATTCCCTTTGTGTCATGGATTGCAGCACTGCAGCACTCATTGTTTCATCCACAGAAAAAGCATGCATATTTTTGGCTCAAACAATTCCTACTTACGAAATGTTATGTTAGAGAAATTCTCTCTTGATAGTTAGAGGTGGGCTTTTTCAGTGATAACGAAATAAAGACAAATAACACTGCTTCTACACTTCTTATCTTTGGGGGGGGAAAATGCCAAAATCTGCAAAAAAAAAATAAAATTCTCTAACACCTCTACATATTCTTTACATGTGGGTGGCTGCCACTATACCACCTGTATCGCCTACCTAGTACACTTTTAAAGCGATTATCATTTATAATTATAATTTATAAAAAATGCACGCTTGGAATAAAAATATAACACCACTTTCTACACTTCTAACTCTGGAAAACACCAAAATCTGTGGAAAAAAAATAAAACTGTTTTCGCCCACCTCTATTGATAGCATGTATTGCACACACTGTTTTTGTTCTTTGTTTTAAATACTCAGACTAAGGGCACAATCCTAACCCCTTATGACAGTGCTTTCCAGTACTGGCATAGAGGTTCCAATGGGGCTTGTGCTGCATCCTGCAGTTGGGTGTCACTCATGGAGGCCTCCTCAAAGTAAGGGAATGTTTGTTCCCTTACTTCAGAGCTGCATCGCCCTTATGTCAGTGCTGGAAAGCACTGACATAAGGAGTTAGGATTGCGCCCTAAAAGGGTTAATGAATCCGAGGATCAGCTGAACTGGACTAGCATCTGAAAAGTTAGAATATTGCTGTTTTTGGTTCCATGTAATAATATGCTACAGCAGTGGTTCTCACACATTTAGCATGGGGACCCACTTTTCAGAATGAGAATCTGTCAGGACCCACCGGAAATGATGTCATGACTGGAAGTGACATCATCAAGCAGAACCATTTTTAACAATCCTAGGCTGCAATCCTACCTAGGCTGCAATCCATAGGCCCATCTAGTCCAGCTTCCTGTATCTCACAGCGGCCCACCAAATGCCCCAGGGAGCACACCAGATAACAAGAGACCTGCATCCTGGTGCCCTCCCTTGCATCTGGCATAGCCCATTTCTAAAATCAGGAGGATGCACATACGCATCATGGCTTGTAACCCCTAATGGATTTTTCCTCCAGAAACTTGTCCAATCCCCTTTTAAGTCCCACTGACTATCATTGTTAAAAGAATATACATAGTAGCTTGTTAAAAGTACAGGTCTGTAACATTTCCCCAAATGCAGTCACATACCATGGGAGCATCAAGTCTAAGATAGTAAAAATAAAATATTGAAATGAATGGGCACCAACCTGAAATTGGCTTGTGACCCACCTAGTGGGTCCCAACCCACAGTTTGAGAAACACTGTGCTGCAGGCCTCCACAAGTTGTGACCCATCAAGCTGCAACTTGCCCAGAAACTCTGTCCAGTGGTCCACCAGGAGCAAAATAAGACTCATTTTTTTTTCTTCTGTCTGCCTGAAACTGCAGTCACAGGGAAAGCCACAAGGAAAGCCACTGTACCTGTTGATGGACTGCATTTGGCTTGGTGGGTTACAAATAGTGACAGCTGAAGCAATCTGTCTATGAGGGGGAAAGTGCACCTGCTTCTGGTAAAGTATCCAGCTTTAATGGACACGATGCGACAATCACTGCATAAGTTATCTCTGCATTTGTTCCAGCAGATGGCAGCCTCTCTTTTAACTACAGTTCTCCTTTGCTGTTTCCCATTCCAGTAATATTCCCCACTTATGCCTCTGAATCAGAGACAACAAAGGTGGGTTCTTCTCTCTGAGTGTAAACAAAGTACTGCCTCCTGAACCCCTTTCTTCTGCCCTGTTTTCTTGAATCAGTCTCCATTGTGCTGGATTATGAACAGGTTCTCTTTAGGTGTGGAAAAATCATTAGTCCTACAGTTTCACTACGTTCCTTTAAGATATATCTTTAGTACAGACACAAAACATTTCATCTTAGCAAGCGCTTTTCTCCAGAATATATATTGTGAAATCAAAGGTACAATCATTAAAAAAGGAAAATATTTTATCACCCTGGTTTTTGTTTTGGGATTTTTTAAAAAATAAATCGCAGAGCATGCAGGATTTTTTTTTTTAAATTGCGCATACACTGTAGCACTCAACATTTTAATTCTTACTTCCTCAATAAAAATATTGGAAATATTCCAGCTTTCCATTAGCACTTCTAAAATAACTGTTAACAATATTTTATCCAGACTCAGAAACTTTACCATTAATTTTGGGAAACTCTTCAAAGACTATTGACTAAAATATATTCTATAAAATTATTGGATGTTGTTCAATGAAGTTCTGTTGTTTTCATATTCAGCAAATGTGTTGCAGGAAGTTACTTAGCAACCAGAAAGACCAACCTACACTCATATTTCAGGCATTCCTAGTTCCTAGACATTTGTTGTATTGCTGTTCCCGTGCTCCAGTTTTGAAGAATCCCAATTTCTAATGGCTGTTTCAAGGAATTGTCCATTCCCCTCTCCCCTGGAAAAGAACAGAAGATCAGGCTCACATGACCAGAGCAGCTTGCATGCAGTGGCATTCAGCACTAACTGTCCAGGGGTTTCAAGGGTAACCCCACACAGAGTGCATAACAGCAGCGGTTCCGCAAACTGTGGTTTGTGACCCTCTGGCACATGACTTGATTTTTGGTGGGTCAGAAAACTGACAGTCCAGTCCTAAGCTGCCTGGCACCCAGAGGAACAGCGATGCCAAAATGTCCTCTGCCAGAGTGGACAGCTGCCAGAATGTCCTCCGGGGAACGGGACATTCATCCCCTTCCCCCAGATAAGGGCGCAAGCCCTGCAATGGGTCTCCTCCAGTCTGCGCCAGCTATTTTGCCAGGGCAGAGTGGAGGAACTCCTTGTTGGGCTTTTCAGCCCAACACGGAGCATTGGATCCGATGGAGCAGGGTTCTGCCGTTTCCAGTCCCTCCTGCACCAGTTCCTTCCCCCCCCATAATGCCTCCTCCCCACCCAATAAATCTTCCCTTGCTCTTCCCTTGCTCTGGGTGGCATCCATCTGGTACTGGGTTCAGTGCCAACTGGCACTGGGCCGGTTCTGGTGGTCCCTACATGGAGGGTGCCGTAAATAAACTTTATGGCATGTTTATGACACCCAGTGCCGGCAATACACTTGTATAGCTGGCACTAAACAGTTCAGCTGCCTTAAGCCCTGAGGCTATTTGAAAATCACATAGCTGCTAATTGCCCTGCAAAGTTCTCAGCTCCTGCCTTTTGCAAACATGTTTAAATATAAGAAGATAAATAAATAAAATATTAGTACTTGTAAATAAACAAACAATGTATTATTTCTTTCTTGACCTCCTTTTTTCAGTCTCATAAACATAGGGGGGCCTTATAGAGTGTCATTTTTTTGAATGGGTCCCAGTGCTAAAACGTTTGGGAACCACTGCATTACAGCAGGGATACTCAAACTTTTCTGGCCTGTGGTTCCCTTGACCCCCGTGGCTGTTGGCCATGACTCCCCATCATGTTCCTGAGGGCTGGAAGTGACATCATTAAACAGGAAGTGGCCAGAAATATCAACTATATTAATATTAATTATATTAATCATATCATTAAATAAATGCAGATCTTAAAAATATATTATTAATACACAGCAATATACTTGCTTTATAAATGATCAGCTGCTGATCACTGTTGGAGACAGGATGCTGGAGTAGGTAGATTTTGTCTGGTCCAAGAAGACTCTTTTTTTAAACTTGGTAAGCATACCAATAGAATTGTTTTATCAAATGAACTTTGTGAACAACCAGTCTGACCAACATTACGTCAGAATGTTGACATTCTGTCACATTCTGTCAGAATGCCAGGTGCAAGGGAGGGCACCAGGATGAGGTCTCTTGTTATCTGGTGTGCTCCCTGGGGCATTTGGTGGGCCGCTGTGAGTTACAGGAAGCTGGACTAGATGGGCCTATGGCCTGATCCAGTGGGGCTGTTCTTATGTTCTTATTACACACACACACCCCTGTGGACCCCAATCCAACTAGTCATTTCTCCCATTCTCCTTGGATAGGTTTGAACCCTTTATTAATTTAATGAAATTAAATTTTTCCAGCAGCTGCTGGGGAAAACAAAAATAGACCATGAAAATATATCAGAGCTGATAAGCGTTTGGTTAGGAAACTGATTTGGCTCCTATACTAGGAGATGCACAGCTCAAGCCTATGAATGTCTACTCAGAAGTAAGTCCCATTAGAGTCAATGGGGCTTACTCCCAGGAAAGTATGGATAGGATTGGGCTGGCAATCACTTCATCAATGGCTGATAAGTATTCCCTTCAAATAGCAAGATTCATCACTTTAAAAATACAGCCTCTCCTCTTCACTCAAACAACAAGATTAATAAATCACTTTAAAAACAGTACCCTTTTCCTGCTTCTGGCCAAGTAAAGTGTGTGCTTCTCTCCCCCCCTTTGCCAACTGCATGGAAACAACTTTAAGACCCCTGGTAACTGGTAAAATAGGAAGCGTTTTATTTGGGGAGGGGGCGAAAGCGGGAAGGTTTGGAGAGCAAAAGGGGGGAGTGGAAGAGGGAGGGGGTTGAAAAGAGAGATTTCACTTCTCAAGATGAGAAGTGATCTTTCGCTTTAAAAAAAAAAAGTGCAGAAGATGGAGGGGCTCGCATTCTCCCCAGGAAAGGTGGTGTGACTGTACCACTGTGAGAGGACATCCCGTGCCTCCCCAGTGAGCTGCACCTCACAGTTTGAATAGCACTGCATTACAGTAATACAACCTCCTTGTAACCAATGCGTGGTGGGACTGACTGGTTCTGCAAAGGACTAAAGGATAGTATGGAGGTGTAAAAGTTTGAAATCAAAGTTTTAACATCACTCCCGTTTCCTAGTCAATTTGACCCCCTTTTTAATACAAGGCTAATTTTAGAAAAGGAGGGAAACAAACAAAAAACTGTGATTCTCCCACAGCAAAGCTCCTTCCACTGCCAGTTAGTCCTACAGCAAAAGAGTCCTCCCCTCATCTATTTTATACCAAAAAGATATTACACTCTTAGTACAATTCAAGCAACCATTAATTTAGCACTAAGAAAATGCATTTGGGTGTTTGCTTAAAACCACTAATTAAATTTAAAAAGAGTTTGTTCCATTTTACTCCAGTGAGTTTTGATCTCTCTGGGTCCAAGCCATTTGGCTCAACTTGGCTGTAGACTAACCTGTCAGCAGCCCTGGAAAAGAGAAGGATTACAATAGAGTGAGATGTCCCACAACTTTCCAAAAGGACTGTAATCCTCTTAAGACTCGGGTCTTTGTCTCGTCAGCCAGCAAAGAATTAAATGCCTTTCACAAAAGCAATAAAAATAACACAGCAGGCAGCATATTTCTGAATGATTATCCCACAACTGAAGTAGCATTCAAAATCAAAAGGCCAAAATCAAGCGCTCTCAAGCAGTGATAAATATAAGTTTGGGACGGAAGTGCCTCGTTCTCTCCTGCAGTGGAGTTTCTACGTACAACACAGTAAATAGGGGAGTATGCTGTGGCACATTTACACAGAACATGTGCATGACATCATTGACAACTAGCTAACTGATGTTCTCAAAGCCTCCAAAGTGTTCTAAAGCCAAGAAACAAATGACTCTCAAGGCATGTCGGCATATCTGTTTATCACTAATTCTCAGAGGAGGACAATTGCTTAGTGGCCAAGGACTTTGCATGAAGCCCCAGGTTCAATCTCTCTGTTGTCTTCAGCTGAGGAAACTCAAGTCATAGATTAGGCTAAACTAGGGCCTGTTCAAAGTCCTCAGAGAGCTGTTGCCAATTAAAACAGAAAGTTTCTGGGGAACTATCCTATCCTGGGTCTGTTGCACCATAAACAAATTGGCTGCCATCACTCTGCCTTCCTGATTGATTAGTTGGCTGCTGCTGCTGCTTCTCCAACATGAACACTGCCTGCCGTCCTTATTCAGATTATCTGTGTAACTGCTGGGTCCCAGCCCATCCTCCCATTCCTCACCTCCCCACCCACTCCCTGAAACACCCTCTGCCCACCCACCTGCCTGTCCCAGAACGCCTCCCTCCTGCCTCCTCACCACTCTCCCCAGAGCCCTGTATCGGCTGAGCTTGGCTGACACAACCTTCCCTCCCCACATTGGTGCAGAGGCTGGATACAGCCTCCATGGGCTGGTGCGCATCCCTGCGCCAGCCCAGCTGACTCATGAGAAGGCGCAAATGTGCTTTACAGCATGTTTGCGACCCTCCTGGGCCAGAGCAAGGGACTTGTGCCCAAAGTAAAAGAAGGTTGGGGCAATGAGACCATACCCATATTACCTGCCAGAGACCTTTGTTGTTTCTATACCACTGTACGGGATGAGGGTGGCAAAAGATTCATGGTAAAGCACTTTTAAATTGTTTTTGCTGTCCAATAGATTGTTATGCATTTGTGGTAGTGGTACTGATGCCTTTTCAAACAGATGGAGTCAGGTTGTCCACAATACTGCCTGCATGCTTCTGCCAGTAAAAGGGCAGTAGGAGTACTTTTAAAAATGCATGCAGAAAATTCAGGCAGGGGAACAGGAATATCCATAAAGTGCCCATAGGGGGAACCATGGCTGTGGTCCTGATGGGGAAAATGTGATCTGAACTTCTCTGATGTGACGTTTGAATGTATTAGAAGAACATTGGAAGAAGTGGTTTTGCAACAACTGCTGTACCACTGAATTATCATCAGAAGAGGCCCTAATAAGATGCTGATAACTGACTGCCCTCTTACAGGAAGTACATGGTTGTTGATCTCACCTCCTTCCATCCTTCACCATTTCAGGAAAACAGAACACAAGGAGATCGCATGGGATGTGTCAATAATGCGCATTCATAAACACCCTTTTAGAAGAAGTCACAATCTTTATTTATTATTTATTTATTTAAAAGATTTATACCCCACCTTTCCACTGCCAGAGCAGAAGCCCAGGGTGGCTTGCAATTTTAGACTTTAACAAAAACAAATAAAAACACCACAATATAAACAACAATAAAACAATAAATAAAAACTGAAAAGAACATGGAGAGGCACAGGGGGCAGACAGACAACACCAGTTGCGTGCCTGCCATAGGCTGACCTGGGGCAAATTCCCCAGCGCCAGTCTCTAGGGCGCCGCAGGAGCCGCTCCCAACGGGGCGGAAACTGCTTCCGGTTTGCCGGAAACACAGTTTATAGCGCCAGGGAACCTCACTGAGGTTTCCCCGGCGTGGGAGGAGGTCGCGCGAGGCTTTGTGAGACTCTGGTAAGTAAGGGGGCGAATTTCTACCAGAGGGGGTGGCAACAGCCTGCAGGGGGTGCCATCATGGAGCTTTACCCCAGCTGCGGAGGTCCGCGGCTGGACAACACATCACAGAAACGTTTCTGAAAAGCCATGAGGGAGGGGGTAATTCTTAGTTCCCCTAACAGAGAATTCCATAGTTGCGGCGCAACTACAAAGAAGGCTCGCCCCATACCACCATACCTTTAACTTGGGATAAAGGCGGCCTTGAAGGAGATCAGGCCAAAACGTATGGGAGAAGGTGGTCCCTCAGGTAAACTGTACTCAAAGCCATGAAGAACTTTAAAGGTCAATACCAGCACCTTGAACTGGACCCAGAAATGAATGGTCAACCAGTGCAGATGCTGAAGCAGTGGTCCAGTAGATTCAATTGCATGTTACAAACAATTCTGTTTCCAAACCCAAACCCTAAACTGTTTCCAAACACCTAGCTCTAGTAACCACACATGAGCTAAGTGGCCTCCCAGGTGAACTAGTGTGAAAGGCACCACAAGGAGGCAGTTATGTTCTGTCTTCCATCTGACAAAACCCAGAAGGGATACCCAATCAAGAAATGTATTTGTAGGCAGTGGCGTCACTAGGATTTGTGTCACCTGGTGCGGGAGGCCTGCGCGTCACCCCATGCAGTGGGCGGGGCAACGCCCCAGGTTATGGTCGTGGTGATGTACCATCGCCCCGCCCCCACTGGTTTTTTGGCTGTACCTTTTGTTAGAACACAGATATTTCAATGTGGTTTGTTTCATTGCATTCTGCATGAAATTACACATTGATTGATATATAACATGATGGCCTTATTCCTCCAAATTCTTATTTTAGTGATTTATCACTCTACAAGTGATAAAACTTGTAGTGTCTCTCACATACACACTTGTGTCAACTTATTAACACCTTACTACAGCAGTTCTCAAACTTTTAGCACCACTTTTTAGAATGACAATCTGTCCTGGACCCATTGGAAGTGATGTCATGGCCAGAAGTTACATCATCAAGCAAATTAAAATAAATAACTATAAATAATTAAATTAAAATAAAGTAAATAATTAAATAAGGGGAGGCCAGTCCTATTCCACCAAGTGAATCTACTCTGAAGTAAGTCCTATTGTGGTCAATGGGGCTTACTCTCAGGAAAGCGTGGGTAGAATTGCAGCCTGTGTGCCCAATCCTATGCAAGTCTACTCTGAAGTAAGTCCCATAGTGGTCAATGGAGCTTACTCTGTAGCCTGCCTGCCTGCAATAACGCCCCCCCCCCCAAAAAAAAGAATCAGTGAGATTTCCAGCCCTCCCCAGTGGCTAGTTTAAAGTTCTTCTATTTCAGGCATATCCAGATAAAGACCCACCTGGCTTTGCAAGTACAAAATAGAAAACATTCCCCTAACCAGTTGAAGCCTCTTTTTGTGACCTTTTTAGTGGGGGGGGGGGGGGAAGAGGCTGCCTTCTGGAGCATTTGTTGCGCTCCAGTTCCATCAGATCAGGGCCATTCTGGTGTCCTCACATTCCCCTTCGCCTGGCCTGACCATCAGCCAAGGCACATCTGAGTAAACGAGACCATGAGGCTGCTTTGCTTTCCATAGGGCTCAATAGACTGCAGCTGGGAGAGAGGGAGGGACCTCCTTCTCCCTTTAGTGTTTTGGGGGGCTGCATTCATTGGATCAGGACCATTCTAGTGTCATTGGATTCCTCTCAGCCTGCCCTTTCCAACGGACTATGGCAAGTATGCCTACTCGTGAGTAAACATGCAGTACGACTCACTTTCATTTTCCATAGGGATCCATGCATTTTTTCTTTCCAGTTTTTTGGTCATAACTTTTGAAGGAAAGGAGCTATTTCAATTCTGGTTTCTTGCATTGCATTCTGCTGGACATTCCACATCCAAAGGTGTATGGCGCAACGGGCTAGCTCCTAATGCTGCAATTTTAGTACATCCTCCCCCAGGGCGTGTCACCCCCCCCCCCCGGAGCGTCACCTGGTGCAGCCTGCACCCCCCACACCTCCCTAGCGATGCCAGTGTTTGTAGGGTACCCTGAGACATATCCCAGGATGCAGCTTGATTCTGATGTAACAGAGGTGGCCAAACTTGAGGCTCACAAGCTACATGCAGCTCTTTCACATATAATGTGTGGCTCTTGTAGGGTCGCCCAGAAAGTAATGCACCACATTTTTTTTCTTCAACAATTATTTATTGAACACAATGAAACTTACACACAAGAAAGAATGATGTTTCTTCTACACTCCCTATTTTTCCACGTAATCTCCATCCAGTTCTATGGCCTTCCTCCAGCGAGACACAAGGGCATGTATGCCCTGTCGGTACCACTCCTTGTTCTGGTCACGAAGCCATTTCTGCACTGTACGAATCACCTCTTCGTCATCCTCAAAATGTCTTCCGCGAATTGCATCCTTTAATGGCCCAAACAAGTGGAAGTCTGAGGGAGCTAGATCAGGGCTGTAGGGTGGATGGGGTAATACAGTCCAACCCTGTTTAGTGATGTGAGGCCATGCGTTATGTTGAATCAAACATTCACCTGGGTTGTTATGGCGCCGAAGTCGCTGGAAGCGCTTCTTGAGTTTGGTTAATGTCTTCACATAAGCTTCAGAATTAATGGTGCTGCCTCTTGGCATCACATCAATGAGTATGACGCCGTCACAGTCCCAAAACACAGTGATCATGACCTTACCGGCGGAAGCAGTTGCTTTGAATTTTTTCTTCTGTGGAGATTGAGGATGATGCCATTCCATCGACTGTCGTTTTGTTTCGGGCTCAAAATGGTGAACCCAGGTTTCATCACCTGTCACAATCCTGGACAAGAATGCTTCCCCCTCATCTTCAAAACATTTCAGCAACTCAGAAGAAATGTTTTTTCTGAGAGATTTGTGGTCCACCGTAAGACAGCGCAGAACCCATCGTGCACACACTTTTGAGTAATCAAGAGCACGGATGATTGCATCCACACTTCCTTTGCTGATTGACAGCTTCAGCGCCAACTGCCTAGTCGTTATGCATCAGTTCTCGCGAATGAGCACGTCAGCAAGCTGCGTCTTGTCAGGTGTGACAGCCGTGGATGGCCGCCCCGAACACTGCAAATCTTGGAGCTCTGCCGAACCGCCTTCTAATGGCCTCACCCTCTGTGCCCAGCGACTAATCATACTTCTGTCAACTGCAGATTCTCCATAAACTGTACACAAACATTTGTGAATGTTCCCAACAGTTTCTTTCTCCGCAGTGAGAAATTCAATGACGACATGCTGCTTGTAACGTACATCACTTACAGATGCCATTTCGAAACACTGCTGCAGCTACGCTATCTGTCTGAAGAAACCAAAAATTTGTGTGCGCACTCCTGAAAATTCAAATAATGTATATCTAAAAGTTTCGCATTTGTACCATTACTGTAGGCTGAGAAAAAAAATGTGGTGCATTACTTTCTGGGCGACCCTCGAATGTTGGCTAAGCTCCTTTTATGCATCACAATTAATATAAAAGGTGAATAAATTTTTAAGCTTTCTAATTATTTACTAGATATAAATTGAGGGTCCAGTGGATTAAAACACAAGTTTAATATTCATGGCAAGTAAATGTATTTAGAAATTTAAATGCATCTTATATATGGCAACTGTCAAACATCTCTCCTGCAGTTCTCGAACTTCTGAAGTTTAGCATATGTGGCTCTTATATTAAGCAAGTTTGGCCACCCCTGTTATATAACTGACAATAGCCACTTTGGGTACCTTCAGGAGAAAAGTGGGATAAAAATCAAATCAATAAATATTTTCAAGTTTTAATAAAACACAGAAACAAGAATCTGATTCAGTAGTTTCATGATCTGTTCCTTAGTGAGTCTTCCTTAACAAGTCTGGAAGTAAAATTTCACTTCTCTTTTCAACTTGGGGAAAACAAACACATCTATCTTTTTATTTTTCCAGATTTGGTTTATGAACTTTTTAGATGTAACAGATGATAGGGAAGCTACAGTAACCACACTTGCATTAAACATTGCTGGAAGCTATGGAAAAATACATTCTTATTAAAAGCAACTCTTTAATGCTTTTTGTCTGTCCCCTCTCCTAGGTCACCAGCTGAAGACACAAGCCAATGTGAGGGCCTCAGCTTGCACTGTGGAAGCCTTTCATCTATTGTGTGTGTTGGACAAATAAATGTCCTTCTCTGTAAACAACTTTGATATCCTACTCACCCGGACCCACTACTTTTGTACAACTCATCTGTGCTTCAGAACATAGATGAATAGTCTGTTTTCAGTTGAATGTTAGTATAAAAATTGTGGCAAATAACCTGGGACAATCTAGCCAATGGACAGGATACTCTGTATTTGTTTCAGGCCTACAGATGTCCACTGGGAGTCCAATTGGTGCGGAGCTTTGTTTATTTGGGTTTGGAAATAGAATTGTTTGTAACATGCAATCACCATATGTCTTGGTCATTTTTGCGGCAGGCAGCATACCAGGTTTTCCAAATTCTCACAGTGCTGAATAATGTAACTGCCTGAAGATGGTGCAGCTAACAACGAATGCCTTCTTCATGTTTTGTGAGTGGTGGGGTAGATTCTGGTTGCACTTTTAGCAGTATATACTGTAGATCTTGCATAGTTATGATACTCACTGAGAGGCATGGGGGGAATCACTGTTGCGCAATCCTATTCCCCACCAGTTTACATGATGCAGCTGCACCATGGAGGTGCTGGCTGCATGCTGTGGTGGTAGTGATGGGGTGATCAGGAGATATCTTTGAGGTGAGGGAACTTTTGTTCCCTAACCTCCTGGTTGGCCTGCTGGTGGCCTATATATGTCTCCTTGGATTCAAACCAGCTCTATAGCTGGCATAAGTCCAAGGAGAGCAGCACAGGCCACATTTTGGGGTATAGGATCTGGCAACCACATTTACCACCAAGATCCACCCCCTTTAGCCTGCTCTCCACCTCCTTCCCTTCCACCAAACCACTCAGTTACTCCCCCCACCCTTCAACCTACCTCTGGCACACATCCCCCACCATCTTACCAGAGCAGGAGCCACTTCCACAGACACCTCAGCGCTCACAGTTTGTGGCAACTGTGGTCAGCATTTCATGCCACAATTTCATGCACATTTCAGTCTGTGCTGCTGAAACATAAGTTCCGCCAGCACAGGCAGCTCATAGGACTAGGTTGTCGGTTATCTGCCGGGAGCATCCGGTTCAAGCATCACATCTTTCATGGACTCGGTAACTGTTGCTACCATGACTGCTCCAGGACTGGCACTGCACATTCCCCCAGACACATAAGGGACCTTTTGCTATTAGCTGTGGTGCACCCACCTCCCATACTGCTAAAGGAGGCCAGAATCCTGATGTCAGTGGAACATATATGCTTGGGACTTGGGAGTATGCTGCAGGATGGGGAGCAAGTTCTGGGGAGGCAGCAGGCAGAGTTGCCTCCAGTCCTCACTTTGTGAGTGCCAAAAGGAAGAGCAGGGAGCCTGCACAGGACAAGACACCTGGCTCCAGTTTAAAGCCCCAGTGAGGCAGCTATGGAGCTGCCCCAGGGAGCAAAGAGACACGTCATCCCCGTTCTCCTTAGCTCTGATTGGTGGAAAGAGGCAAGTGATGATTTGAAATTATTTCTTCTGTGGGCGAGTGCTTTTGGAACATGGCAGCAACTGAGAGAGGCTGACCTGCTTGCTGCTGGAAGGTAAGCTCTGTGTACATTGAGAGCGTACAGACCAGGGGTGGGGGAGAGAAGCTTTGTTTGGCCTTTCAACGAAAGTAGTTTTGCTTGACTCATTCAACTGACCCTCCCACTCCAGCTTGGGGGGGGGGGAGGGAGAGAGCATTTAAGGTCATCCAGTCTGATCCCTTACAATTTAACAGTTTTATTTTTCTTTTTTTAAAATGTGCAGCCCACGGCTGCCAATCTCCAACCTGGCTGTTCACTTGTTGAAAGAGAGAAATAACACATTATAAATCTTGGTTAGTATTAGAAGCAAAGAATACCAAACAGATGCCAAAGAATACTCATTCAGATGCTTCCAGTCTCTATAGAAGCATCGCTGCTAAAACATATCTAATGTGTGTAGCAGAATTAGTTTTTGACAAAGTTCTCAAAAAAGAGGAGAACATTCCCATCATTGAAGACCAATGTAGCCCATTATCTAATAGATTTACTTTGGCTGGTGGCTTTCTTTTCCCTTGAAAAGCTTTCCAACATGTGATGGTCCACTCAATATATTTCACAGACCTTACTAGCTGCAACTAAGATGGAAGATACATGTCTCTGTGGATTGGTTCACATACACATGCTTAACAATTCATGACTACAACATCAAGTGATGACTCGCATTGTGAATGCGCCAACACAGAACACCACAGTTAGTTAGAACTTTCATATCACTTCACATCATCTTATATGCACTGCTTTTCAATGGAGTCACTTCATAGAATCAACTGTTGAGCACAATAATTGTAAGGACAAATGCATGCATGAACTAGCAATACCATGTATTGATGGATAAACATCCTTCCATTTGCTTGGGAAGTAGGTTTGCAATTATGGGTGTCATAACAGAATGCTTGAAAATAAAACAAGATTAGTTCTAAATGAGGTCAACCCTCATACATATTCCCATGGTGCCTTGGAAACTGTGGATGAGGGTGGAAGAACTGTAGTTCCCACCACCAACCATACTAAAGTCATTTATAAATTCACAGATCATTAGCAAGCATTAGTTGTCCCAGAACTTCTTTCTGCACAGGTACACTATTTATGTTACTGTGGAGCACTCAGAAATTGTACTCCATGAGCGCCATACACTATGGCGCCAAGACACAAGAATAAGGGTGCAATCCTAAGCCCTTATGTCAGTGCTTTCCAGCACTGGCATAGCGGTGCCAATGGGACATGTGCTGCATCCTACAGTTGGGTGTCACTCACGGAGGCCTCCTCAAAGTAAGGGAATGTTTGTTCCCTTACCTCGGAGCTGCATTGCCCTGATGTCAGTGCTGGAAAGCACTGACATAAGGCGTTAGGATTACACCCTAAATGTTACACACATACACACACACAAAATGCACCCTGAAGATTGAGATAGATGAAAAACATAAGCCAGACATTATCTTCATCTTTTAGAATTGGCACTCTTCCCATGTAACTTGTGAAGATGAGGTGAGGGCAGCACCAAAGGCCAGCGATAGCTTCTCCTTCCTGAGATGGAAGAGCCATTTCTGCGCACTGTACAAATATCATGCAAGAATCCCAAGCTTTGTGATCTCAATTGCAGTTCTGTTCAGCCCCATTCTTAACTCAGTTGTGGCTTGCTAACCAACTACAGCCGAGGACTTGGCTTCATGTTCCTTCTTTCATATAACGTGTTGAATAGTGGTGTGTGAAATAACGTTTTTGTAGCATAAATGTTTTGAAAAAACAGTATTTTTAAGGATTTTGCAATGAATTGCATAAACAAAGCACAACTCCCTTGGCCCTATTCTCTTGTCCAAACAGAATTATAGAAAGCATGGTGCTTTCAGGCAATGACTTGCTCAAGCTAATTCAACATCAAAGACCATTTTCTACCTAAGGTGCAGGGTCCCCCTCCCCAGGTCCCAATGGAGTGACGTTCCACCATTCACTGTTACACCTGATGTATCTTGACCACCCTTGGCTAGCTAGTATGTTCTTTTATCACCTTGGCTGCACCAACTGGCCAGCTTATTTTGACATCATTATGCCAAATAATGAATCTTGTGCTGTGGGTCTGTAACACTGAAAGTCTACTTCAGATTCAATTAAATTTCTCAGAGTAGGCAAAGGGCCATTGGAAGGTTTTTTCTTCCTTCATTTTAATGGGCTTTGGCCTTGAAGGCTAGTGTTTTAGTAGTTTATCCAGTATAATAGAGGCCTTTAAAGCTTCCCCCTTGAGATCTCACTAGCTATATCCTCCAACCGTAGGCTGGGGTATGATGAAAGTGCTACATATTTCTAACTCTGGACAAAAATATTGAACTGCAAGCAGGGTTTCCTTCTGTCCAAGTAATTTTAAAGTAATGAAAAACCAGTGGACAGCCAAAACTCATGGCCAAGACATAAGTTGAGCAAAAAAGTTGTTGCAATCAGGAGTATAGAGCACTGGGCTTGAGTCTTCCAGTTCCTCCTTTATCAGAGAAGGCATCCATTCATGGTTGAGAAAATGAGCAGTAATCTGAGAAGTCCTCAACTGAAATCAAAGGTTGGCCATTATACATTCTGTTTATTAAAATTATATTCCTCCTTTCCATCAATGCATTCAAGGCAGCTATTACATACAGCTATTACACTAAGGGCACAATCCAAAGGCATGATTGGCCCAGCTTAAGTCCCATGTGCCGGCCCAGCGGTGTTGCAAAAGTGCTGTCAACCACTTTTGTGCCTCTATGGGAAGATGCAGGCTGGCACACAAATGTACACTGGCCTCTGGTGTGCAGCAACCAGGTAAGTTCATGCTGGCCTGCCTTTGCCTACGCAGGGGTCTGGGGAGGGCAGTCTGGAGGCATTCTGGGGTAGGGGGAGGGTGAGCAGGCAGGGATTGACCTGTGGGCAAACTGGGCTTAGCAGGGCGGTGGAGCCAATGTCCAGCACTTCGGCCAGATCCTAACCCCTCTCCTGGGTGGCTTGGCCTAGTGCTGAGCTGCTCAGATCTGTGCCACCTCTTTAGGTGGCACAGATCCGAATAGCCCTATTCAGGCCACTGCCACATTACCTGGGGTAAGGAGAATCGATTCCCCTTGGCCCCCTGGGTTGTGCCACAGCCAGTCCGAACCCTGTTCTGAATACAGTGCAGGCCGGCCAGCCTGATCAGATTGGGCTGCCCATCAATACAAATGTAATCTGTATTTTTGTAAGTCATCATTGACCATTTTTACAGCAAGCGTAATAAACATAAACCAGATAAATAAATATGCAATAAATACACCAAATATATATAAAAATGTAATGATGACAACAGTCCTAAATATCAAGTCCATAACAGATGGATGGCCTCTGAGACTGCAGTTAATAGTTGATGTTCCCTGTGCCAGCAGTATTAAAACCAGGAACTCACTGGGTGGCCTTGTCAGTCGGTCTGCTATCTACAATGTGGATGGCAAAAAAAAAAAATCCTGACCAACCTTGCAACTTTTGCAAAACAGTGAAAGGTACTGTACAGCTACAGTGTCATTACGTGGCCTCATTGTGAAGACTTGGGCAAGTCACCAATTTTCAACCTCAGGTCTATATCTGAAATGGAAATGCCAATGAGGCTCCATAGTGTGGAAGGGAGAATATACATGGTACAGCTTGTGAAGGACATTGCAAAGGGCAAATGAATCCAAACAGTCTCAGTTAATAGCAGAAAAGCTGTATGAGCCCAGTCCTGTCCCTTGCCACAATTTAGCAAGCAGCAACACACAAAAATGCACATGATGCATGCTATAAGGGGAAGGGCTATTTTAAAAACATTTTTACTTACCTCTGTATAAGCAAACCAACCACCTATGAGTCTACTTGGACATATCCCAGCCATTTTGGTGGCATATGTCCAAGTACAGGAAAGGGGCGGGGAGATTTTGGAAAGCGGGGATAAGATCCAGTGTGTGTGACTGCTGCAGGATCCCCCCTCCTCCTCTCCTCCCCAGTTACTCCTTCTCCCCACCCACAAACCACCACCTCTCGTATCACCTTACCTGCACCACAGCAGATCACTGGCTGTGGCAGCAAACTGCCAAAGCTGCTGCCGCTTTGCTTTGATGACTTGCCAATGGCCACTGGCATCCTGCTCCACGTGTCATCAGAAGTCTCTTGACAACAGCCTGACAATGTCCTGCTGCTGCAAATCAGGGGATGGGATTGGGTTGTTAAATAATTAAAAGCAATATCTAACTCACTATTTGACCTTCTCAGGAAGAAGGCAAGTAGGATATATTTCCCTTATTACCAATTGTTTTTCCTCATCATTTCAAGTCTCTTCAGTTTGTTTCCCACTGAGGTGTCAGGGCCTTGCAAGATCAGACCCTCAAGTGGTCAGCTGGAAGGATTTGAAGAAAGTGTGTTTCCATGCATGCCAGTGCAGAAGCCCAGAGAGGCAATAGCAAGTTTGGTCCAATCCCAAAAGCAGGAACTACAAATCCAAAAGGCCATAAGCAACTGATGTCTTCTGACACAAGAGGACAAGCAGGTTCCAAAAGGCAGCAATCCAGGAGAGAACCATTCTAATAAAATACTCACTTCCCCCTGACCATGACCACCCTGTCCAGGCGCTCCCACCATGTGCTTGCACTTTACCCTACCAGGAAAATTCATTCTCAGCTCTTTGAAGGTTCCAGTTGGCTGTTCATTGTGCATATGTATACAGACACTGTATAAACAGACCACTTTCATAAGCATTTTGGATTTGGACACAACATGGACATAGTTGTGATAGGTGCACTGTCAGCACCAGGTTGCTGGGGACTCTGGGGCAAACTTCCACACTGACCCCCCCCCATGGTGTCCCCGCTCATTCTTGATAACACATTAGACCAGGGGTGCCCAAACCCCGGCCCGGGGGCCACTTGCAGCCCTCGGGGACTCCCAATGTGGCCCACGGGGAGCCCCCAGTCTCCAATGAGACTCTGACCCTCTAGAGACTTGCTGGAGCCCATGAGGGTGACTGTTCAACCTCTCACATGAGCTGTGGGATGAGGGCTCCCTCCACTGCTTGTTGTTTCACGTCTGTGATGCAGTAGCAGCAGCAAAGGAAAGACCAGCCTTGCTTTGTGCAAGGCCTTTTATAGGTCTTGAGCTATTGCAAGACCTTCATTCATTCATAGAAGTTCCATCTCTAATATATTAATTTATGTAAATTTATTCAAATTTGAAATGTAAATTAATTCTTTTTTCCCCAGCCCCCAACACAGTGTCAGAGAGATGATGTGGCCCTCCTGCCAAAAAGTTTGGACACTCCTGCATTAGACCTACCACTGTCACTAGTACTGAGGTTAACCAGCTAGGTGGGTACCCTGAAGGGCACGAGCCCTTAGCCAGAGCCCAACCTGGCCAACCCCTGATGCCACCCCTGGATAGATACTATTTGTATTATAATATGCAAAAAAAAAACAACAAAAAACTTAGCACAGTGTCAATGGAGAATAAAGCAAACTTCCTGAACATACAAGCTTACAACTGCAGAAGGAACTAACAATGGCCTTGCTTCATGGAGATGGGCTGGAGTCACTCCAAGGATAGAACTATATAATTTTCAGTCTTTCAATTTCTATGCAAGAGAGATATATGTGGGCAACAGGAAGTGTTATCTGCAAACGTGCCCTGAGGGCAGGTTTGAATTTTTGAAAAATCAGAACATTACCCTGGGGCTTACATTTTCCGTACACGTCTGCACATTACACAAAACCCAGAGTAGTGTTGTGGGTAGAATGATGGGTTTGCCTGTGGAAACCTCAGTGTAGCTATGAAGCTCTCTGGGTGGCCTTGGACTGATCTCCATCTCTCACTCTGACATCTCAGGGTTGTTGTGGAGCTAAAAATGCTGCTTTGAGGTCCTTGGTGGAAGATACAAATGATGGAAACGAAGAAAATGATGCCCGAGGTTAACCAAAAGTATCAAAATAGACCACATCATCTTGCCTCTAGGGTTGCAGAAGGTATCTAGCTTGACATAACAAATTTGTGATTTGATAAAGTGCCTTTGCAGGACAAATATAACAGCACTATGTCAAAGATCCCAAACCTTTTACTAATGGGAATCAACACAGTAATATTCTTGATGCTCAGAATTTATCTGATGGTGTCATCTTTGGTCCTGGAAGTTATCCCTGCATCTCTGTAAACTTCACTGTTCCTCAAAATATTACTATGATTTGTTTGAGTGACTGCACTGGATCAACTGAACTAACACCAGTTAGTTCTCTAGTTTACAAAGATGCTGGCAATGAATCAAACAGCACATTTAGAAGATGGATTCAGCCACTTCTGAGAAGTTTGATCTTGTGAAATAACTCGATCTAACATCACAGAACCTTAGGAGTGGTGTGGCTGATGAAATTACACTACTGGGTGGGGAAATGATATGGGGCCCAATGATCCTTAGATTCTCAGACTCAGAAGTCATTTTAAATAAACAAAAAACATTCATGAAGCATTCTGTGTCCTTTCTGCCAAAACATCACAAAAAATATTCACAGTACAAGTAAAACATTCCCTGTGCTTCGTTTGACAGCATTCCACTAGAAGCTAAGACTACACAAATGTCACGAAGAGTGAGTGTAAGTGGTGAGCAGAGGATTCTTGCATATTCTGATGCTCTAAAAGCACAAACATAGTATTGCCTGGTCTACAAGAAACTCACTATTTCTGTAGGGACAAAGGTAACCTTATATTTTGTGTCTGGAATGCCTTTATTCAAAGACCATCTTAAGCTGTGCATCCAAAATCCATGGTACACTTCTAACAACAGGAAAGCAAATCAACATTTGCCTCTTGGAAGTCGATTTGTACGTTTCGGTGTGCCCATTAAGTGCTGCCAAATTTTCTTTCCTATTCTCATGTACCATCTTACGGAACATAAACAAAGTGCCATCTGGCTCTTCTTTCATTCTATTAGGCTTCCTTTGATCTTATGTAAACTCCAATCAGGAAACAATCTAAGGCTCCTTTCTCCTCTTTAAACATGTGCATAACTTCCATCAATGTCAATGTGCCTGTGGAGAAAGAAATAAGAACTGCGTAATGTATACTGCACTTTGGCATCTTTGTAGGGGGGAGATAAAATGTAAATAATTCCGTTTAGACACTTGCATGGTGTAGATACAGTGCCAAATCTCTGCCTCAGCTTCTTTTACAAGGTCTAGGAGTCATGGTAGGTGTCAAATCAAGATCCTGGAAATTAATGCAACCAACCAACCCTGTTCCCTGTTACACTCACTAGGTAAAGAATGACTTAGAGATCAGATCAAGGAACTGCAGACTCTCCACCATGGCCACAGTATACAACACTTCCATCTAAAGCAGGGATCTCCAAACGTTTTGGCCAGAGAGCCACATCAAATGTCTGGTATGGTTTTGAGGGCTGGAAAAAAATTTAAATATGAAATTTATGTAAATGAATTAGAGATGGAACTTAGATGTGTGAATAAATGAATGAATGGGCTCGTTCATTCAACCTCTCTGGCCCTTAGAACACCCTCCAGATGCAACCAGAGCATAATTCCAGCCACGTTTGGCAAAGTGGGTCAGGGGCTTTCAGGGGACAAGAGGCTAGCAGCGGGCTGGATAGAGGCTAGCCGCAGGCCACATCTGGCCCCGAGGCCGAGGTTTGGAGACCCCTGATGTAAAGTATCTGCCAACCCACACACAAAGAATATCACCCCACTGGATGTTGCTTCTTTATCCTCACTGGCTAAATTGTCTAATTAGCAATTTGTTAAACAACCTGGGAGACCTTGCTTACTAGCTTATTAGACCACTGACATAACCTTTTCCCCATCTGTTAAATTTGACATCAGACATATTTAAACTAAACATCTTTAACAGTTTTTTTCCCAGTTTAACAATCGTGTGTGTTGGCAACCTTCAGTCTCAAAAGACTATGGTATCGCGCTCTGAAAGGTGGTTCTGGAACAGCATCTAGTGTGGCTGAAAAGGCCGATTCGGGAGCGACAATCCCTTCCACACTGGGAGCAAGTGCAGTCTGTCCCTGGTCTGTCTCCCTGGCTATGGGCCTTCCTTCTTTGCCTCTTTGCCTCAGTCTGTTGGCCAAGTGTCTCTTCAAACTGGGAAAGGCCGTGCTGCACAGCCTGCCTCCAAGCGGGCCGCTCAGAGGCCAGGGTTTCCCACTTGTTGAGGTCCACTCCTTTCCTTCAAATAACTATGGAAACTGTAGTCTGGTGAAGATGATTTTAGAAAACCCAAAATCTGTGTACAGAGTGCCCACAATTCCCTAGTGAATATTAAACTAGTTTATCTGTGATGCAGATATACCCACAGGCAACCCAATCCTGAGCTGCCCGGCACACAGGGTTGCTGCAGCACCAAAATGGCTGCCATGGCACCCTAAGTGCACTAGGCAGCTGGTTGCAGCTCCTTGGAAGAAGGGGGCATTCATCCCCTTCCCCTGGGTAAGGGAAATGACCCCGCAATGGGACTTCTTGACACTGCATCAGCTGTTTAGCTGGCATAGAATCAAGATGCCTTGTGCCAGGCTGCGAGGCCCAACACACGGCTCTGGATCTGGTGGGCCTGAGCTCCGCTGGTCCCACCCCACTCCCGCCCCACCACACCTTTCCCCACCCTCCCCCCACACCCCCACCCACTTCTCCGCCACCCAGTGCTCCAAGTGAATGCCAGGTGGTAGACTGCTGGCCTCCGACCTGCGCTGTCCCAGCACAGGCTCATACTAGGCTAGCTTTGGTGCTGGGCTGGTGGTAGGAGTTGCAAATGGGCACATTTGCAACAGTGCATGCCAGTGGTGAGCTGGCATGCATTGTATATGATTGGACCCGGAATCCACTTTCCATTCCAGTGTCCTTCCCCAGTTTGTTGAACTCAGATGGGGTGTAATTGAGGAGGAGTGAAGTTCCAGGACATCTTGTGCTGTGTGAGAATTTAGGAAGAAATGGTTGGTCTTGGAAAGGTCAGTCATTCCATGCAAAAACTGCTCTAGTGATGACATGTTGCAATTCATATTCATAAGTTTAACTTCAATCGAGTCAACAGGGTTCAGCAGAAGCCAGAAAAGGCTCATATCAAGGAATTTCATCCTATCTCAACTGTACCTTCCAGTAAGACCCCATGAGATTTTTCACTAGGTTTTACATCTGTCCACTTCTAAACAATTTCTGCCCAACGTTGCATATATGCAACAGAGACCAAATATGTACACCTGTGGGCTGGGCAAAAATGGGTTAACATATCACTAGTCAAAGCCATTCCTAAGAGAGAAGAAGCCATTCCTAAGAGAAGAAAAAAGAGATATTTGGATATCATTATGTCGCAAAGCTGGTGCAAGATTGTGACCTTTGTACCTCTGAAAGTATAGGAAATGATGCAACCATGGGCATTTTAAGGCACAAACCCGAATGTTATCTAATATCCCAAGGGTGTATGATGACCCTTCAGTAAGCCTTACTGCCTCCTTTTATGTTACATAGTGTGTTTGTGTGTGCGTGTAATACACAGTGGAGCAGTTATAAAGATTTAATAAGCATGAGCTTTAAGATGGTTCTATTACTTACAAGTGGCAAAGCCATGAGTGAGTTATGCAGTTTATCCCACAAGTACTAATAAAATCTTTATTCTGTACCACTCTGTGTGTTCTGTATGTTCCACATGCTTCAGAAATGGGGGAGGGTTTTATGGGTGTTTTTTTTTTTTTTAGGGTTTGGGGTTTTGCTTTCCCCCTCCCCTTCAGTCCTTGCATCCATCAAGCCAGGTGCTTTACTCACGCCAAGTTCAAATGTTCAGAATTCAAAAAGGGAGAGAAAACTAATAAATCCAAGACACCTTTTCAAATGACTTTAAATTGCTATTTAGCATATAAAAATGTCACACCTCGCTAGATGATGTCTTAGGGCTTTCCAAGGATGTGAGCATAGTTTCTTAAAGCAGACATGCCATTAGGCACCATGGGTTATATTCGCAGAGAGGTTGTGGGTCCCCATTACATTTTGCCTGTTAAACTTACCACTGCAATATTGGCACTCTCGTTTTTGCAGCTGTAAAACCATTTGCCAGTCCAAATGGGCAGAGGCAGCAGTGTAAATGCTCTGGCTTTCATGAATCAACAAGGCAGGCAAGCAGGGAGAGAGGAGAGAGAGAGAGAGATTCAAATGCAAACAGGTTTGACAAACATTGGTTAGAGACTACTTAACTAAAAGCATGCCTGCACATAGATTATTGTCAGGTTTGTGCAGATTTTCCATGCTATGTGCTGGACACAAACTGTTCCTGCACAAACATGTTCCTTCATTCATTTCAGTGGGGGAAGTGGCTTTATACTTGTAAAGGAAACTGGACAGAATTTGCTTTCTCCATGTAAGTAAATGAGGGAAATTCACTTCTGCCGTGTCTCATGAAGAGAGGGAGAAGCATCTGCCTTTCCTAGGTATACTCCTCATTGTTTCACCTATAGACTACAGAGCC
Organism: Tiliqua scincoides; assembly: GCF_035046505.1. Lineage (NCBI taxonomy): Eukaryota > Metazoa > Chordata > Lepidosauria > Squamata > Scincidae > Tiliqua > Tiliqua scincoides. Next base: position 183,087,581 of record NC_089821.1, on the reverse strand, counting down.
ACACTGGTCTGACAATGACAATTGGGCCTGGCAAGTCCAAGCATCAATATGTGTAAAATGAATCTCTACTATGATCACTAAGTGCACATAAGAATACAACAATTACCTTGCTAGTTTGGACCAAATGTTCATTCAGCTCAGTGACCAGCAAATGCCTTTGGTAAACTGCAAAAAACAACATGATGGGGATAACCATCCTTTCTTGATTGCCCCCAGCATTTTGTAAACCAGAAATAAATTTCCCCTTCGTATGGAAGATCCTCTCCTACCTACCATGACCACCATGCTTTGACTGCTCCACAAATCGATCCAACCCACAGAACTACAATTCCAGTATTCCAAGTCCTTGAAGACTAGACAGAGGACTTGCTTCCTGTTCCATTTGAAAGCAACCATATGGATGATAGAATCATGAGAACGTGTTCTATTCCTGCGTCTCTATGGATCCAGTTCATTCCCAAATAACCGCATTCAACTGGGAGCAGGAGATGTCAATCAAACTACACCAGGACTGGTGGAGGATCTCTTGAGATCCATAAAACTATGAGCAATGGCAGTTTCACCTTCTATATGCAGATAGCCTCTTTCAGATTTGCTTCAACTAACTTTTTTTAACCCTACCAAGACTGCACTGTCCTGTGTGCATGTGCAAGACTGTCTCCAGCACAGATCCATGCTCTTCTGGTTATTCTTTCCCCAGTTTCTGAAGACCAGGGGGCTAGCAGGACCTCGCAGGATAGACTTCCCAAGACTATGTATATGTCAAGCTTACTGTGCATTCTGTCCTTCGCATTTGTTCAGTGAATCTAGCAGACAGAATGTGCTCCAATTGATCTAATTGAACTGAACAGTTTCCAGCCACAATACAGGATGTTTAATGGCCCTTGCAATACAGGATGTTTAATCGCCCTTGCAAGGAGTTTATGGAGGTCGGTCTAGTCTTTTTTTTCTGGCACAAACCCTTCATCATGTCTTCCCTTGACTAACCCAAGCAATGTTGGCCTCATGACCAAGTCCTTTCAGCATCCTGCTACAAGAAGAAAAAGAGGCACCTCATTTCAAGAGAGACATTAGCCACAACCTTTAGTCTATTGGCCTTGGTGGAAATATGGGGCTCCTCTCAGCATTTCCATGGAAGTCCTTTGATCTGGCCAATTGCAAAGACATTTGATTTGGGCAAACTTTAAAAAAAAAAAACTCTCCAGATAAGGAAAAGATTCTGTGCCCTTAGATCCAAATTGAGGGCAGCAGTAGGGACAAAGAGAAACTTGCTGCATGGTTGACCGATCTGCTTTGCTCTTCTGAGACTGCAGTCCAGACGGAGGTCAGGTACCTCCAGGGTGTGCATGTTCATATGTTAGATCAATTATGTTGAATATCTTTATATGAATCTGATGAGGTCAGCTGTTGTCAGGATTCTCCCAAAATAAACCACAGGCTTAGTTACCTCATTTAAAACTCTGGGTACAAGTCAAAGAAAGCCTCATGTCCTTTGAGTCCCAATGAAAATCCACATCACAAATGCATAGAATGTGTGTTACTTGAGATTTCCTCTGGACTCCAGCCTGTTCTCAGTTCCACTAAAATCTGGGGGCCTGACTTCCAAATAGCACAGGGTGATCAAAGTGTAAAGGGCCACGCAATTTTTCACCTCTCTCAATTCTAATGTAATTATGTGGAAATTTCAGGCACATGGTTTGTGCAATGTGATCATAAGCACATCAAATACAAAATTCCAAGAACTTCACGGAGTACACTGTGCTTTTTAAGATCAGTGTGTTACATAAAAATCCTGTTTCCTTTTAAGTTGTGATTTTATATCTGGTTATGTTATTATGGACTAAAATATCATACAGGCCAAGCAAACAAGCCCAATTTCCAAAAACCCTGGTGAAAGTCACAAGTTTACACAAACTCCAGCTCTCCATGCACACAGCAACAAAGACTTTAGCAGCAAAGTCTAAAGGGCAAATTGTTGTCTCAATCACTGTAAATCGTTGCTTACATGTTTCCTATTGTTGTCTATTGTGTAAGTTTCCCTAGCCAGGGAAGCTAGCCATTTGACCCATTTGAATTCTGCTGATAATAGACATCATGTCTCCAAATTCCCCGCAGGGGCAACAGAAAGCAAGCTGCCCCCTTCCCCCAGGAGGCCAGTCATGGCTGATACCCAGTCATCCTTTTCTTGCATGCTCCATGTGTCCTACTGTGTGTAGTGAGCATGCGCATCCAGGAGGCCACATCCAGGTCATTCACATCCAGCTTCCATGTCAGCAAAAAGCCTTTTAAGAGAGAACTTCGCCACATTCTCTCTCTCTCTCTCTCTCTCTCTCTCTCTCTCTCTCTCTCTCTCCTCTTCCCCCCTCCTATACAACTGCTCCTCAGGACAGGTAACTATATCTTGCATCTGGAATCTTTTCCCTTCTTCCCCCCTTTTTCTCCCCTTCTCTCCCCATCTTAGTTAGCAACTGGGTTAGGCAGATTAGGGACCCCTAAAATCCTACAACCTATCCTTTTCTAATTTCTTCGGATGCACCAAATACACGGCACATGCAAACACCATAAAGCTAGGTACACAGGATCCAAGTACTAGGAACCAAGAAACATACTTACCATCTTCCAGGTGCATTATGTACATCTGTGTGTTTTTGCAATAAAAATATAATCCTATTGAAAGTTATCTCAGTCTCTTTTCAAGCTATAAGGGAATTTCTTTGCATTACGCTGTCTTGTTATCTAGCCTGTGATCCTGAAGTTTCCAGAAGGGTTATATAATAATTCCCCTTAAAACAAAACAGCCCTTTTTGGTAACAAGTGGGCCTTACTCCCAGCTAAGTTCACTTAGAGCCCACACTTGTGGCATGTGCACATAGAGCCCAGCTTTGCAGATAAGCATGCACCTTTTCAGGAAAAAGACTCCTGGGGAGAAGGTTCGGTGATGATAGTGGTTAGCACACATGTACTACTTTATGCTCCCTGCTTTCCCTTTACTGGACCAGCAGCTGAACAGAGGAAAAGCTTGGTAGTTTGTATCTGCTACCACCATCCCAAACTACAGAGGAGGGCTGGCTAGGAGGAAAAAACCCTTCCAGGCACTGAACCCCAGGAGTTCTTATTAAAAAAAAAAAATCAAACCCACAGTAGCATCTAGCAAGTAGTCACAACAACAACAAGCACTTCAAGTAGACACCACAACTCCCTGAATTGCCTGTGAACATGGACTAGGCAGACAATGGGTCAAAATGTAACTAGTTTATTAAAAGTCCAAAAGAAAAAGAATGAAACAAAACAAGGAAAGAATGGGGGAAGGTCATTAAAGTACAAGCAGGCTAATGGAAAATGCCTACGTTTGGCTGGAAAGCACAAACAAAAAGCCTGATCAAATGGATGTTGTAACCTTTAATGCCCAGCAGACGGAGCTGGGATACTACTCAAGAAAAATGTCTACAGGTCGTCGTCCCCCCACCTTGGGGAAGTTGGCAAGCAAGCTTGTGGTAGAGTTGACAGAGAAAGCAAAATAAATTCCCTGATCACCTCTAGCTAGAAACAGTCCCTAGTACTAGCAACTTACATTTGTCCAAAGAATCCTTGTTCTCTACACTAATTGGAGAGTAAGTGGATGTGCTTCCATGTACCAGCATTTTTTTTGTATTGGCAACCTTCAGTCTCGAAATACTATGGTATCGCACTCTGAAAGGTGGTTCTGGCACAGCGTCTAGTGTGGCTGAAAAGGCCAATCCAGGAGTGACAATCCCTTCTACACCGGGAGCAAGTGCAGTCTGTCCCTGGTCTGTCTCCCTGGCTATGGGCCTTCCTTCTTTGCCTCTTAGCCTCAGACTGTTGGCAAAGTGTCTCTTCAAACTGGGAAAGGCCATGCTGCACAGCCTGCCTCCAAGCGGGCCGCTCAGAGGCCCGGGTTTCCCACTTGTTGAGGTCCATCCCTAAGGCCTTCAGATCCCTCTTGCAGATGTCCTTGTATCGCAGCTGTGGTCTACCTGTAGGGCGTTTTCCTTGCACGAGTTCTCCATAGAGGAGATCCTTTGGGATCCGGCCATCATCCATTCTCACGACATGACCGAGCCAACGCAGGCGTCCCTGTTTCAGCAGTGAATACATGCTAGGGATTCCAGCATGTTCCAGGACTGTGTTGGGAACTTTGTCCAGCCAGGTGATGCCGAGGATGCGTCGGAGGCAGCACATGTGGAAAGCGCTCAGTTTCCTCTCCTGTTGTGAGCTAAGAGTCCATGACTCGCTGCAGTACAGAAGTGTACTCAGGACGTGGATCTTGGTATGTTCCGTCAGCTTCTTGTTGGACCAGACTCTCTTTGTGAGTCTGGAAAATGTGGTAGCTGCTTTACTGATGCGCTTGTTTAGCTCGGTATCGAGAGAGAGAGTGTCTGAGATCGTTGAGCCAAGGTACACAAAGTCATGGACAACCTCCAGTTCATGCACAGAGATTGTAATGCAGGGAGGTGAGTCCACATCCTGAACCATGACCTGTGTTTTCTTCAGGCTGATTGTCAGTCCAAAATCTTGGCAGGCCTTGCTAAAACGATCCATGAGCTGCTGGAGATCTTTGGCAGAGTGGGTAGTGACAGCTGCATCGTCGGCAAAGAGGAAGTCACGCAGACATTTCAGCTGGACTTTGGATTTTGCTCTCAGTCTGGAGAGGTTGAAAAGCTTTCTGTCTGATCTGGTCCGGAGATAGATGCCTTCTGTTGCAGTTCCAAAGGCATGCTTCAGCAGGACAGCGAAGAAAATCCCAAACAAGGTTGGCGCAAGAACACAGCCCTGCTTCACTCCGCTTCGGATGTCAAAAGGGTCTGATGTGGAGCCATCGAAGACAACAGTGCCCTTCATGTCCTTGTGGAAAGATCTGATGATGCTGAGCAGCCTGGGTGGACATCTGATCTTGGGGAGAATCTTGAAGAGGCCGTCTCTGCTGACCAGGTCAAAAGCCTTTGTGAGATCTATGAAGGCTATAAAGAGTGGCTGTCGTTGTTCCCTGCATTTCTCCTGCAGTTGTCTAAGGGAGAATACCATATCAGTGGTGGACCTATTAGCTCGGAATCCACACTGCGATTCTGGATAGACGCTCTCTGCAAGTACCTGGAGCCTCTTTAGTGCAACTCGGGCAAACAGCTTTCCTACAACGCTATGGAGAGAGATGCCGCGGTAGTTGTTGCAGTCACCCCTGTCACCTTTGTTCTTGTACAGCGTGATGATGTTTGCATCCCTCATGTCTTGAGCTACTCCACCTTCTCTCCAGCAGAGACAAAGGATTTCATGCAGCTCAGTGACGATGATCTCTTTGCAGCATTTTAGGACTTCAGCAGGGATGCTGTCTTTTCCAGGTGACTTGCCAAAGGCAAGGGAGTCCAGGGCCACGTGAAGTTCTTCTAGGGTTGGTTCACTGTCAAGCTCTTCCAGCACAGGCAGGCACTCAATGTTGTTCAGTGCTTCTTCGGTGACTACATTTTCTCTGGAATATAGCTCAGAGTAGTGCTGCACCCAGCGTTCCATCTGCTGCGCCCGATCCTGGATGACCTCGCCTGCTGCAGACTTCAGAGGGGCAATTTTCCTCTGTGTTGGACCTAGGGCCTGCTTGATACCATCATACATCCCCTTGATGTTGCCCGTGTCAGCTGCTATCTGTATCTCAGAACAGAGCTGGAGCCAGTAGTCATTAGCACATCTCCTAGCAGTCTGTTGGACTTTGCTGCGAGCAGTTCGGAGGACCTGCAGGTTGCGCTCACTGGGACAGGCCTTGTATGCTGCTTGAGCTCTCCTCTTTTCCTCAATGACTGGTGTCAACTCCTCAGAGTGGGCTTCAAACCAGTCTGCCGCCTTGTTGGTCTTCTTGCCGAATATGGACAAGGCGTTGTTGTAAATGGTATTCTTGAAATGTTCCCATCTACCAGCATGTAGGTACATGTTCCCATGTACATGTTCCCATGTACCAGCATTAGGCCTCCATGATAGAACCAGGCAGACCAGCTTCCTGTGTGCTTGGACTTAAAAAAGCTTTGGTTAGATGTCATTAAATGACCTGATTGGAAGAATGGAAACCACCAGGCTTCTCCACCCCGCAGGCAGCATGGGCAACCAATGCTAGCTGCAGACCATCTCTAGGTGAAATAGCTTCTGCAGTCAGGGTGAAGGCACATCTACACATGGCTGGGGGATACTGGTGTTTCAAACAGACAAAGGATACTTGTCAGCAGCTTTTTAGGCTACTGAATCTGTTCATCAGCCTCTGGGGAGTTAAAAGCATCCAAAAATGAAGGGAAATAGGACAAAAATGAGGGGACACAGGACATTCCTCTCATTCCCCAGCTAGATTGTAGTTTAAGGGAACAGCTTTGAGCTGGCCTCTGAAATCAGGGTCTACATATAATTACAGGAGATAAATTATCAAGAGGTTCCTAGGAAAGAAAACATCAATGCATCTGGGAGAATTAGAAAACAAAACAAAATGTCCACGGGCAATACTGATAAGGCACAGAAAAGCAGCATTTCCAACTAATGGGACATGTAGAAAGGAGTTCCATAGGCCACTGCCATTTAAACAAATTCAAAAGGCCTTCAGAAACAAGACACTCAGGGCTTACAGGTCTACATCATGAGCAATTAGGACATATGGTTCAGACATAAAAAATAGGATGAAGCCACAGTTTTCCACATGAAGGCACATACTCATTAAAATTGAATCATACAAACCCAAACAAAAATTCAGAATGTTACATTGTAAACATGCAGGTACATTCTTCTTGGTAGAAATCAGTGTGGTGTTCAATGGCAAATAGACTTTCTAACCTGCCCTCTGGTGGTGGGCCTGGGAAGTTATCAGTAAGGAATTCCCTTGGGCTTTTCCCATAGGAGAACATGTGGTTCCAAAACTTTCCTTGCTCACCCCCTCCCCACCTAGCCACAGGCCCCACATGTTTTGGTTTGTGCAGCTGGTCCTGTAGCAGATGGGAGGTGTAGGCAGGACAGATTTTTTTTTTTTGGGGGGGGGGGGGGAGACACAAGACTTTGACCCAGCAGGGCATTGCTGCTTCCAGGGCCCCGCCACTGGGAAAAACCCATTCCCTCAAGTTCTCTTCCCCTTAATCTAAGGATAGGAGGGCATGTCCCCACTGGCTGGCCTGCTGGAGCTGCCCCTCCTTGGTGGCCATGCCTCCATCTCCAACAAGGAAAGTGGGGTGACAGGGCAGGCTGAGTTTGTCCCTTGCCTCCCTCCTGCAACAGGTGCCACTCTGGCTGAGGCTTGCCCAGGCAGGCTTCTGCCCACTCAAGCCTCTGCAATAGGCTTCTGGGTGGTTGCTTCCTTCGGCTTGTCCACAAATGTGCAGACACCTGTCCCCCAAACAACAGAAACTTTCTGATGCACTGTGGAGCCGGTGAGAAGGGGAAAATTCCCTACTTGCCACCTCTGCTGCTGCTCTCACCTGTTGACAGGTGAGTAAGGAATGTGCTTTGTAAGGGTGAAGAGCTGACAGAGGGGGCTGGTGGGGAAGGGGTTGGAATGTCCTCCACCTAGAATTGTCTTGGGAAATGATCCCATTTTGTCCTGCTTTTCCTGAAAAGTCAAATAATTTGAGCTAATTTGAGGCAAGCGAAAAAGAGTTCACCCATCACTAACAAAAACACACAAAATCCACATCAGAGCCACCACCTCTGCTTCCTCTCTCAGTACTATTTCTACAGAGGTTTTTGGACATCTCAATTCATTTTTTCTTTTTTGCATTTTACGTATCTCTTTTCCAATGGTACTTTTATCAAACACTAAGAGGCTGAACTGCCCTTTCTCCAGCTTAACCTCACATTGACTTTCCATGTTGGGTGACACTTGCTGAGCTACAGTAGACCAGCCTGACCAGGGCTGAAGACTGGTCCATAAGGCAATATGAATGGTGCGGAAGGAAACATTTCATGCCTCTGCTTCCCTTTCATATGTTATCCTCCCTCTGCCATGGGAATAGAGATGGGCCTGCACTTTAAAGCCTGACTATCAACACCACCCCAGGCAAGGCCACAAGGCTGTTTCTGAGCTTCCCAGCCTGAGTGCTCAATCCAGCCTGAGTGATACCTCTCCATTCACCTCTGCAGTGACTACTTGGTGCTGGAGTAAGCCCCATTGAGCACAGTAGGATTCAGTTCCCTGTAAACATGCTGAAGTTTACCCAGCATGAATCAGGATTTCTTCAGAACTTAGAAGTAGTAAACCCCCATTTATTTCAATGGCCTTTGTAAAGAATTATTGTTTCTCCCACCTGCCTTGTGCATGTTTACAAAGTTGTAAGTTTGTTTTGCCGGATGCCAAGGCCAAGCTCCACCTAGAAAATTATGCCCACTTTTAGCTAATTAGCTTCCCTTCTTTCCCCCAAAATGACCCTAGTTCTGCCTTGCAGCACTGCTGGACCCCACCACCAGGGTAGCTCACCTGTTCAACCTGCAGAGGTCCTCCTTCCTCCCCTCTCCTACCAGCAGCTCTTCCCACCCCTACAGCAAGCACTTTGGTCCTCTGCAGGTCTTTGATATGTGGCTGCCACACACCAATCTCCAGTAGTTTCTGCTCCAGCAGCCTCCAAAGTCCATTCACACATCAGTCCAACAGCAGTTCCAGTAGTCCTTTAGCCATTAATCCATCAATCCAGTCTCTCTTCCTCACGTTTTCCTCCTTCTACTACCCAAAAACCCTTCCTGCAACAGGTGCCCTTTATATCCCTAAAGACCTCATTACCTCTAGTGGCTGCAGCTGTGCAGCACACTCTCTGCTGAATGCCCAGGCCTTAACCCTTAAAGCAGCGATTTTCAACCTTTTTCATCTCATGACACACTAACAAGACCCTAAAGTTGTCAAGGCACACCTTTAGTTTTTTAACAATTGACAAGGCACACCACACTGACAGCAGGGCCTCACATTCCCCAGTGGCCCTACTTACAACGGATCCACCCCCAAACTCCCGCAGCACACCTGCAGACCATCCACGGCACACCAGTGTTCCATGGCACAGTGGTTGAAAATGGCTGCCTTAAAGGGGCCACTGCTAACACCACATCCTACCTCCTTGACAGATCTTCCACAATTCCAATACAGAGTTCTACAGTGCTCAGTGGGGCTTAGTCGCAAGTAAGTGTACCTGGGATTGTGACCTTGCTGAAAAAGGGAAACAAGTCACATGGAAATCAATAGGAAATATATTTAGGATTCAGTTATTAGTTCTCTTGGGAGTTCGTCAGTTGCCCTAAAGGCAGTGAGACTTTAGGATGGAGGTATCAGCCAGAAAGTTGACCTCCAGCCACCAAGCGGGAACTCAGGTTCTAACCAAGTGAGTTTGCAGAGGTCCAACCCCTCTAACTCCAAGGGAGTTTGCAAAGGTCCAACCTCTAGGAAATATTTTCAGCATCTACAATCTCTGTGCAGAAGTAGAGGATCAGAGAAACCAACATATACAGGCCACTTGCTGAATAAGATCCTTGAAAAAATGGGCCTCATTACAGAGCTGGCTCTAGGCCAGCTATTTTCAACCACTATGGCATGGCACATTGGTGTGCTGCGAGTGGTTCACAGGTGTGCCACAGGAATTTGGGGAAAGGTCAATTATTAGTAGGGCTGAAGGGGTGTGTGAACTCCCCACTGGCAGCATAGTGTGCCTTGTCAATTGTCAAAAACCTGATGGTGTGTCTTAACCATTTTAGTGTCAGTGTGCTGCAAGATTAAAAAGGTTGAAAATCTCTGCTCTAGACCAGTGGTTATCACACATTTAGCTCTGGGACCTACTTTTTAGAATGAGAATCTGTCAGGACCTGCTAGAAGTGATGTCATGACCGGAAGTGACATCATCAAGCAGGAGCATTTTTAACAATCCTAGGCTGCAATCCTACCCACACTTACCCAGGAGTAAGTCCCATTGACTGTCATTGTTAAAAGTATATACATAGTAGCCTGTTAAAAGTACAGATCTGTAACACTTCCCCGAATGCAGTCACATATCATGGTAGCATCAAGTCTAATATATTACAAATAAAATATTGAAATGAACAGGGACCCACCTGAAATTGGCTCATGACCCAAAGTTTGAGAAACACTGCTCTCTTATTATTATTATTATTATTATTATTATTATTATTATTATTATTATTAACAGTATTTATATACTGCTTTTCAACTAAAAGTTCACAAAGCGGCTTACAGAGAAAAATCGAACAAACTAGACAAACTAGACATACATTTTCCTAGGTGTTCAGACAGGGTTGAAGAAGAACCACCCCCAACTTATTCAGGATTGCAAGGCAGGAATTGTGTTTGATTTTCCAGCAGGAAAACTGGGACTTTAGATGGGTGCCTGTGTCCCTCGACCTGCTTTCTCTCCCTCATCCCACCCCCCATCCGTGGATGCTCTTGGGAGAGACGAACATTGGACAGGCAAAGTGGAGATGGACGATCCCAAGAACGTTCCCCTCGTCTCTGATCTTTTGGGGGGGGGGGTATGCAGTTCCCCTTCTCCCTTGCGCTGCCCTCCCCTCAGCGGCTCTGTTTGGATTCCGGGGCGAGGGCGCTGCTGCAAAGGCACTCCCCCCCCCCAGCAGCCACAAAGGGAAGGAGCCCCGAGCCCAGGGAAGGGGCCCCAGCCTGGGGTGGGAGTGCAGGAGTGAGGAGGGGGGCGAAAGCGAGAGCTGGGCTGCGCCTGGAGAGGCTGCCTTTCTGGGGGCGGGGGGGGGGGGTTGCCGTATTTCATCTCTCCAGCTGAAGCCCCCTGCCCAGCCTCCCTTCCAAAAGGCGCTCCTGCGTCTTCCGTCCACTTGTCGGGGCGGTCCTGCTCTGAAGGTGCGAGCAGCAGACTGATGATGGACACCCCCCCCCCCAATCATCGGAGTTCTGCCCTGCGCAGGATCCCGGCGCTCCGTCGAACTCAGGAGCACCTTCGAGGGCCCGGAGCTTCCCTGCAGGCGAATCCGGGGGTGGGACCCGGCGGCCGGAGACCCAGCGCAGGCAGAGCCCCCGCCCCAGGAGTGGTGGCTCCGGGGTGGCTGCTCAAGAACCAGGCAGCCGGGGACGGGCTGGTGCTGGTCTAGCCCTGCAAGGAGTCCGATTCCCGCGAAGGAGGTTTCCCTGCCTCTCCGCAGGCACGGTGCTGCTCTCCGTGGGCATTGGGGACTCGCCTTGGGAAACAGCGGGGGAGGAAGGGAAAGTCCTGGCACCGCCCAAGCCCCAGGTCAGCACTTTTAGGTGCCCTTCCTTTACGCGCCTGCTTAAGGCTGCAAGCCTATCTGCAGTTACCTGGGAGTTTCAATGTGGGTCCATTCCCCATTGACTAGAATGGGACTGACTTCTGAGTGGAAATGACCAGCCTTGGGCTCTGAGGCTAAAATCCTATCCACACTTACCTGGAGTAAACCCCATTGATGGGACTTACTTCTGAGTAGGCATGCATAGGCTTGGACTCTTAAGTCAACCGCTGAAACCGAGGGCTTAAAAACAGGATTCCGAATGCCAGAACCAAAGAGACCCCTTTTCAGGTTCTTCCTTGCGCCCTGTAGATATAGACTGTATCTATAAAAGGGACTGCGTAATAAATGAAGGGCACCTAATGAATGTAGAGACAGTAAAATCAACCCTCTTCTTGCTCCCGCCAGCCAGAACGTGGCTTCATTTTCAGGGGGGCGATGATGGGCTCGCTGGCCCTGAAATAATTCGGAATGTGAGTTTTTTTCATCTGAGTGGATAGTATCATGCAGAGGAAAGGGGAGCTTGATCCCCGTAGAATAAAACACAGGTATGGCCCGGTCAGGAACAGTTCTCCCATTACCTGAGATCTCCCATGATCACCGTATTGCATCCCAAGATACAACTCGGTAAAGACAGAATAGTACTAAAGTACCCCTGCTAACTGGGTAAGAGGCACTTTTTCAAGTGGGTGATCCTCTTTGATTTAGCAGGGGGAGAATAACTGGCCCTCCCCACCCCAGCTATCTACTGTTGTGTTTTTTGTTGTTGTTTTTGTTTTTTTGCATCCTTTTAGATTGTGAGCCCTTTTGAGACAGGGAGCCATTAGTGTTAGATTGTTCTCTGTAAACCGCTTTGTGCACTTTTTTCTTGAAAAGCGGTATATAAATACTATTGTTGTTAATAATAATAATCCATAGCCATCTGCATTCAAAAGGTGCAGGATCAGCAGCGTCGATCGGTTTGTAAAGCAGTTTGAATCCAAATACTCCGTCCTCACTGGGAGGGGGGACACAGGAGGCTGCCTAATAGATTCACAACGCAAGCCTATGTGTGTCTACTTAGCAGTAAGTCCCATTGAGTCCAATCTGACTTGCTCCCAGGTAACTGCGTGTAGACCTACAGCCTCATGTCGCTATTTTCACGAACAGATTCACTCCACCAACCCCAATTTAAATCCTATTTCAACGGGACTTAAATCGGATTATTTGGCAGGAGTTGTAAGTGGCGGATCCAGAAAGAGTTTTCCAGAGCATTTTCCTTGCTATCTGCGTCGCTGTTCGCCTGCAATTTTCAGAGCTAGGGACACGATCCAAGGGAGAATGCGAGCCCAATCCTATGCCTGTCTACTCAGAAGTCCCATTATAGTCAATGGGGCTTACTCCCAGGAAAGTGTGGACAGGATGGCAGCCTCAGTCCCTTGCAGTTCCCTTTGCTGGGCTTAAGACTGCGATCCTAAATACACTGCCTTGTAGATGGCACGAACTCAGTGGGACTGACTTGCTAGTAAGCAGGCATCTCTCATTGAAGTCAACGGGGACTCTACAGTTGCTTCAAGTCGCCTGGATCGTAGCCTGATACGGTTCCCATCTCCAGAGGGGAAGGGCAGACTTTCTCGCGGGTCTCCCGCTGCTTTTGCGAACGTCTCCGCAGCCCATAGGTGGCACGCAGTGACCGTGTCGATGTCTCCCAGGACGAGATGAAGCGCTCCCCGCCCTCCACCATCCCTTTTAGCCTGGGGCGGGGGTATCTTCTCCTGAACTCGCCCTCGTGTCCCTAAACGCCTGCTCTCCTGGGCTCTGCAGGGCCACCCCTAGAGGTTCCAGCAAGGCCGGTTGGCATCTTTCAAAGAAGGTCTATTGCCCGAATTAACATTCGCAGCTGCCCGACACACTGCGAAGCCCATAAAGACGCGTTTACAACGGCACTCTCGAAAAACGAAATTGATAACTTGCATATGGACCGTTCTGGTGCAATAGGCAGTCCCCAGATGTTTCCTCGTCCCATCAGGCAGTTCTTTTTTTTTCCTGGACAGCTGGAAGCAGGTAGTGCTTCTTAAAGTGTGTTTCATGTAACAGGAGAACCTGCTTTCCCTGAACACGAAGGTTTCCACACACAAACACACACACACACACACACACACACACACAGAGAGAGAGAGAGAGAGAGAGAGAGAGAGAGAGAGAGAGAGAGAGTCGACCCCCCCATTTCCCCCCCCCCAGCTTCCAAACGCCCCCTTACAATGTTCCTGCTGAGCCCCGTGAAGGAGCTGCCTTTTTTAGGTGGCAGGCTGCCTTTTACTACTAGGGCCAGGAGGAGAGAAGAGGAGAGAGGGGGGCACTGGGGACCCCCACCCAGCGCTACAAACACCAGCATTCACTTTCACTTAGCGCTTCTCTGCTAACCGAAAGTGGTTTTTAAGATCATGGCTTTAGGCTGCAAGCCTACGCACACTTACCTGGGAGTAAGCCCCACTGACTATAAAGGGACTTACTTCTGAGAAGACACGCATAGGCTTGGGCTCTCAGGCTACAGTCCTATGCACACTTACTTGGGAGTAAAGCCCACTGACTATAATGGGACTTACTTTTGAGTAGACATGCATAGGTTTGGGCTCATAACGCCTGGTGTTTTTCTGTGCAACCAATGCTCTCTGGAATCGCGTCGAGCGATGGGGGGCGGGGGCGGCGCACACTAGAAGCTCCACTAGAATCAATGGTGAAATTTAAAGACCAGAGATCAGCATTACGACCCATGGTGATCCCTGGAAATCAACATCAGATTTAAAGGCACATGTCAAGGCCAAATTGGTTTGACACCGATTTAAGGGGCGGGAGATGATGGTGCGCACATTCGAAGTTGTGGCTCTCCTTCATCTGAATGGGGTTAATGGGGTTATCATCAATGAGGCTTACTCCCAGGAAATTGTGTCTAGAATTGCAACCTAAGTGAGGGGCTCCGCCGCCTCCACTCCGAATTAGGTATTAGTTTCAAACCCATTTCTGCACAACAAGCCCACAGGTGTACACTTTTGATCCCTGTTGCGTATATGCAACATTGGGCAGAAATGTCTTTTAAACGAGCAGCGGACACTCATGTCAGCCTGATCTCGCACTTCGGTCGCTTAACTGGATTAGGGCTGTCATGACCACCCACTACCCCCCTGGCCAAAGGCATCTCATCAGAAACGCCCTGAAGGGCAAATGAATACCCCCCCACTTCCGACCCAGTGGGCGCAAAATAGGAGGTCGATCCTGCTAGCAGTGGGGCAGTTGTACCTTCTCAAAGCCCCAGTTAGAGGGAGGGGATGGGGCGAGGCGAGGAGAAGGTGGTGGGAATAAAGTCATCCTAATCCGACAGAAGACGCCAATGGACGTGCCAAGCTTTGAATATAAGAGGAGAGAAAAGTGAGGGACTGGCAGCTCCAAAGGACCCCATCGGGAGTGTTGACCACCCATTGGTTGCAGTGAACCGGACTTCCAAGTCGTCGTCGGGAGTTGGCTGAACCTTGCCCAGGGTTAAGTCAGAGGCACCGAGCTGCACTGGCCGGGGGTGCTGGAGAGCGAGTGGGTCATTGCTCCCCTTCTGGACTTGGAGGGACAACCCTCGCACGTGATCACAGGTGAAACCAAAGACCCCCAGCAAGCAAGCCAAGAGCAGGCCCGAGCTACCACCCGGAGATCCTTACTTCGGCGACCCCTCCCCCCCAGGAGAGTCTGCCGCGATGCCTGAGGCTGCCATCCTGTCCACACTTACCTGGGAGTAAACACTGACTGTAATGGGACTTACTTCTGTGGACATGCATAGGATTGGGCTCAGAGGCAGTCTGGTTAGAGCGAGACCCTTCCCAGCCCTCCGGCCCAGGTATTCAGGGCCAGGGTCGGCTCAGCCCCGGAGCGGTTTCACTGATCCCTACTATTAGGAGGGGTCTGCTGTTTGTTGGCCGCCTAGAAGCAGAGACTCGGCACAGTCGGGTGGATACCTGCTTTCCTTTTTCTTTTCTTTTTTATGGCAGAGTTCAGCCTAGAAAGCATGGAATCGAGAGGGTCTCTGAGCATGGGCAAAGTGCATTTCTCGCAACTGGCACATTATCAGCCCCCGCGCAGCTGGAACTAGGCGTAGGTCTTAGCTCATAGGGTAACTCTTTCTACCCATCCATTTAAGTGCTGCTATTCATCCCATAACGAATTCATTCTGAATTCAATTCATGCTCTCAGGGAACCGAAAAGGATTTCGCTTTTGCCAGCTCGTTCTCAGCGTTTTTAAACGAAAATCCGGAGAGGAGCTCCTTTCTTGGCTGAGTTGCTAAGTTGCAACGCCCTTCCCTTCGGGATCCCGGTGTCAGGTCACAGCCTGATCACCCATGTTGGTTGGGACGAGCTTCCCATTCGGCCGACTTCTTCCTTTCTCACGGCTGCTCTGACCTGCACTGCTCGATCCACAAAGGACTTAAGCCATAGGCTCTCCATTTCAAAAGCGACACAAGCACACACAGAAGCCTGCCCCACTTCCGTTGCCACTAACGCAAAAATAAGCGAGCAACGTCGAGGAAATGAAATCGCGCGCGCACACAGCCCAAAACTACGAGTTTACTCAGAAGCAAGTCCTATTATCCTAGGAAGCCAGCCCCAGTGCAACTTACTCCCGAGTAAACGAGTGACCTGACCACCGCGGTATTCCTCTTTGCTTTTCTAGGACGACAGAAGGGACACCCCACCCTAAACTGCTGCAGGCTGCAGTATCCTAAACTTTTAGTTTAGGGTATCCTAAACACAGATACCACGTGTGTGTGGCTGGCAACACTGGAACTGGGTTGTGAAGAAACCGGCTTGTTTCTATGGCCCACAAGAATATATACGGACAGGAAGCCAGAGAGATATACATCTGTGAAATGAAATGAACCCTCTCTCTCCAGACGATGCATCGTCTAGCTGAAGCTGAGGTAGGATTGCTCCGGAGGCAACCCCAGCTGAAGCTGAAATCAGTACAACTTAGAACCAATCCTATGCATGTCTATTCAGAAGTAAGTCCTATTATAGTCGAAGGGCCTTACTCCCGTCCCACGTAAGTATGGATAGGATTACAGCCTCAGTTCAGAAAATAAGGTTCAGAGTGTCAGAGGGCCTAGAGCGCAGACCCCAGCCCTTAAAGACGCGAGACCAAGGGACTGGGAGCCTATGCGTGTCTACTCAGAGTAAGTTCCATTAGGGGGCTTACTCCCAGGGAACTGTGGATGGGATTGCAGCCTGAGGTTACAATCCTATCCATACCTATCTGGGAGTAAGTTCCATAGATCATAATGGGACTTACTTCTAAGTAGAAATGCATGGGATTGGACTCCGAATCTCCACACTCATTTACAGTTCAAACACTCCGGTTTCATGGGCTTGTGTGGATCGAACTGCCCGGGCACAATAGGTGTGATCTCCGACCTGGCTGGGTCTCTTTTGGCCACGCCACATCAACGAAGCCAGCTCGGTTCAGGCAGCCACGCCTCCCACTGAGCCGGGCTTAGCCGGAGAGGAGGCTCATATATGAAACCTTCAACGGACAGGCATGTCAATCCAACTGTGGTCAGTGCGCCTGCGTGGCTGCGGACCTAGTACGCGCTCTGGATTGGGCCCATTGCCTCTACCACTGCCCACTGCTGGGAAGACTGCAGTACAGTATACAGAGCAAAGGGCGCTTGCGCAGTTGATCTCTAGTACTCGATGGACATCCCAGTTCAGGTTCAGCCCCATCCTACCAGCATGTTTATTAGGAAGCAAGCCCCACTTAATTCAATGGAAGTATACATAGGATTGCAAACTTATAGTAGATCTCCTCTCAATTCAGTCATGTGACTACAAGGCACGGTGTGCCTTACTACCAAGTAACTGGGTAGTAGTGGGTTTTACACTTCCAGTAAAGTCTGGGATGTGAGAAAGCAAATTTTCAGGGTCATTTATGGATTAATGTAATAATAATAGCAGCTTTTGCAGTGACCGACCTTGGTATTAGATCTCTCTTCATGTGTCTCTTTTAATTTACAAGAGTAATAGAAGCAGTATAAGGAAAAAATGAATATCATGAAGGCCCACACAACAACTATTTAACCCCTGAGAAAAACAGAAAACTTCAGAAAGAAAACATTGACCATTCCAAGGTATAATCCAGACTGGCACCCTAGAAAATTGTAAACAGTCCAGTCCTAACCAACTTTCCAGCACTGATGCGCAGTGCAGCCCCCAACAAATGCCACCTTCCCTTGACCCCTGTGACTAAAAATGTTCCCTGGCCCCTGTGACTGCCCACCCACCACCACAGAATGCAGCGTGCACTCAGTTGGTACCCCTGCATCAGTACTAGACATTTGGTTGGGAATGGGCTGTAAACATGCCTTGATAAAAGGTCAGAGCCATGGATTTCATTGGAATTCACTTCCAAATATTGTATATGTGTGATTAAGAAACCAGATGTTAGGAAAGATGAGGAAGGACCCCAAACTCATCGTATGGAGGGGGGCTGTCCTCTTCTTCCTCCCTCCCCCCATGCTTTCAATATAAATCTGAACCAAATCAACATTGGTGCTCAAATTTACATCAGCGCAGCAGAAACTGGTACTGGACTTTTTTACCCCCCTATACATCAGTCAGGACTGCTCCAATCCGAATTTAACAGCTCTCATGTGCTCTACAGATGACCACAAACGATGCTGGCCTGTAACTTTGGGCTCTAGTCTGCGATTCACTTTATGATGCTGCTAACTTATGTGAAATTCAGTTCCAAAATGGGGCATGAGGAAAAGGGGGGGAGTCCTATATCTTTCCCCTTCCTCTCCCCCTTCTTAAACACTTTTATTGGAAATATCAATTTCAACAACCTTCAATGGCATAATTATTGGAAATAAATTTCGTCTATTTTTCAAGGCAATGTTTGACTTGGCTTGTAAGTCTGTTCCATTGGAACTAAAAATGTATTTTCTGATGAGAAAATGAGGCCACAATCCTGGAGCTGCCATGGAAAACAAGCAGGCCTGTTGTGCTGCCTAAGCGTTTTGTGGATGGGAGCCATTAGGAGGGACGTTTCCAGATTACAATGGCGGGTACAGGCCTCGTGCAGCCAAGTCAGCGGGCCTCAGTTTCTCTGGTCAACAGGCGTCAGTCTGAGTAGTGCCATTCCCCCATTGAATTGCCTGGGACAGAAGAGCATTCCAGCCCCTTGGATTGCACTGGAGATGAACTGGAGATGCACTTGGATTGCACGCTCTCTCTCTCTCTCTCTCTCTCTCTCTCTCTCTCTCTCTCTCTCTGTGTGTGTGTGTGTGTGTGTGTGTGTGTGTGTGTGTGTGTAGGGTAACCAGACATCCTCTTTTTCCAGGACATGTCCTCGTTTTTAGCTTCGAAAAACTAAAGAAGTTCAGTGTCCTCCTTTTCCCTTTGAGCAGGCAGCACAGAGCCTTCTTGTACTTAATAAATGATATGTAATAGAGTTTTCAACTTAATAATAAGTAGTATAGTGTTTAAATTAACCACATGAAATCAATATATGAATGTTTTTCGCTTTTATTTTGTCATGTCCTACATTTTGGAGTGCCTTGTCCTCTTTTATGGTTATGACATCTGGTTACCCTGTGTGTGTCACACAGAGAGAGAGCGAGAGAACGAGAGAGAGCCTATTTGCCTCTTTCCCCCTCCCAACCCCTCCCCTTTTTAATTTCGATCTCCCATATTTTTGGTTCAGCACCACGACCTTTGAAGTGCCTTTTAACGGTGGGTTTTTACGATTGCTTTGTTCGCTGATAGTGAGCACGCCAGGAGGGGAACGGCGGCGGGGAGGGCGGGAGGCTGAACTGACGCAAAGCATAGCCCAAAGCTCTGAAGGGCAAAGGAGGATGCTTTGGTTTCAAGCCCCAGGTTCCCAGCGCTGGTCTTAGAGGAGTAGAGATCGTGGTTTGGCACCGTCGTGCTATCGGGTAGAGATGGAGGAGAGGGGAGTAGGAGAAGTTGTCCTTCCCCACTGCTCTCAAGACAAGTCACCAACCTGTGTCTTGCCCTGGTCTTCAGACAGAGGCTGAAAAAGTCCTCTCTCCCAGATGTTAAAGTTGCGGACAGCAACTTGCCTGGGCAGAGGGTTGGTCTCGATGATCTTGTGGGTCCCTTCCAACCCTACGATTCTATGATCTTCGCGCCTGTATTTCTTTCTTCTGGTAACCGCACTCGTTCAGGGAATTGGAAAGTAACATACAAAAAAATCAGGACGCCGCAGCACGATGTAGGCGATGCTGACCTACTACAGCCTTGTGCCCCAGTGTCATTTTTACTGGGTTGTATTATTATTACAGCAGATGCTCACCTGTGAGCCAGTCAAACCAGGGCTCTGCCTTTCCAAATCAGTTGCTTTAAGGGTGTGTATGTTTTTTCTTAAAGACTTATTCCACACAAGCATAAGACGCTTGGAGAAAAAAAAAAAAATTGCTTGGAGGAAAGGTCTGTTAATGAATTCCAACAGAATTTAACTTCATGCAAGACCGAGACAAAATAGGTTGATTTGGAAAGGAGATTCAATTAAGGTTAAAATCCTATCCCCACTTACAGAGGAATATGCCCCACTGCTAATAATAGGGCTTACTTCTGACTGAGTGGACATGGAAATGACTGGTTTCGAGAACAATCTTTTCAAATCAACATATTTCGTTTGAGATAAATCAACAAACATGGATTTCAACTGCAGACCTGCCCACGATCACTTGGAAGTTAATCCCACTGAATAAATTCGAATTTACTGCAGAGTGAACACATCAGAAGATGGGACTTCATCCACCAATGTCTCATCCTGATACTAGTGTCGTCGCTGATTTCAGTTAAACTTGCTTTATTTGGAACTATTACTACTGTTTGTTTGTTTGTTTGTTTGTTTGTTTGTTTGTTTGTTTGTTTGTTCGATCGTTCGTTCGTTTGTTTAACACTACTGCAAGGATGGGACCCTCTAAGAAACCTGACACGTACACCCCCAACAGGGCAAGTTCCAACCACTAAGAGCCCAACCCTATGCATGACTTCTCAGAAGTCTTATTATAGACAGTGGGGTTTACTCCTATGTAAGTAGGGATAGGATTGCAGCCTAAGTCCTTGAAGCCTCAGGATGATTTGTTTTGCAGCTTCCATCCAAGTGAAGTGAAGCCCCGGTCCTACGGTCAAACATACACTTATTGCACCCAGATTTATACTGGAATTTCACAAACTTTTTATGGTGTATCCCCATTTAAGCCGCCTTCAGGCAGGAATTCAATGCACACACTTACCTGGGAAAAAGTCCCATTGAAATCAATGGAGCTGGGTAGACATGTATTGGATGGTGCCGGAAGTCTGGTATAACTTGGCAGAACATGAGTTTCATGACTATCAATGAAACACTGAACGCATCTTGATCGCCCCCCTTCATATAATCGCCTAGAGAACTGCCTTGCAAATCTTAATTTTAAGAATATTGGTGCACGCCCTTTGGCTTTTAGCCAAAGTTAATAATAATAAAGCAATAGTTAATAGATCACAAATGGAGAAAGTGTTCATTGGGAATCCGAAATAACTTGGCCGCCTGTGCTAAGACTTTCAAAGTGTGCTGCTTTTCTTCCGTACTCCCTCACGAACTTTTACTGGGAGCAAAAACTAATTTTTTTTAAAACCCGATTTTTTGGTCGAAAATAGTATGAATAATTACAAATTCCAATTAAAAAGAAGTTTAAAAGAGCACCTCGCAGGACCCTGAAATGTACCTGGGAAGCCCCTCAAGGGCGAGGGACGCTGGGAGGACACCGCGGTCGAAGATCTCGGCTAATGCGGTAAGGATCGCGTGTTTCTGGCAAAAGGAAGTCAGTAGGGGAGGTGGGAACACGTGAGAACGCGAGCAACCCGTGCAAGCCAGTTCCGCGCGTGTGTACTTGGCAGGCAACGCCCCTGGTTCGAGAAGGCTTCCTCCCGGGTTTGCACCAGGAGGCGATTCCCCGGGGCCACCAGGGGGTGAACGGGGAAGAGGAGCGGACCTAGAACACGTCCGGACCTGCCTCTCCATTGGCAGTCGCTGCAACCCCTCGCATGTGCACTGGGGAGCAGCAAATGGAACGAAGAGCGGGGCACTCTCTGTTCCGGGCAGACCCGCGGGGGATCGACACGCGCGGGGAGCAGAGGGGCTGCGAAGGTTAGGAGAACACCCCGCGGCTTCGAATGGTGTCCCCGGAGTATGGAGCGGACTGTCAAACTCTTTGGTCCCGTGATGAAAAGGACAACACATTCCCCCCCCCCAAATCCCCTTTCCTTCCCCCCTGGAGCGCAACAGAAACGCTAGCCCGGGCGTGTCTACTCGGAAGGAGGGCTGCCATCCTATTTCCCACTTACCTTGGAGCAAGCTTCATTGTCTATAATGGGACTTTCTTCTGAGTAGACATGCATAGGAGTGAACTCTGAGGCTGCAATCCTATCCACACTCCTGGGAGTAAGTCCCAATGACCATAGTGGGACTTGCATCTGAGTAGACATGCTTAGAATTGGGTTCTAAGGCTGCCACCCTATCCGCACTTACCTGGGAGTAAGCCCCATTGACTTCAATGGGACTTCCTTCTGAGTAGACATGCATAGGATTGGGCTCCCATACTGAGTTCATTCCCAGGTCAGTGCGCATAGGATCCTATCCACACTTGCCTGGGAGTAATCCTCCTTTATTCTAATGGGACTGCGGAGTATATAGTGCGTGCATAGGACTGGGCTTTGAGTTGCTCTCAGTTAGCATTCCTCTCTGCAAACTGGAGATAGTTGGTTGAGGAGATTGATCGCTAGTTACCTCCTGGCCCAACTGTACTTACAGTACTTGCTTGGGATGGAGTGTGGAAGGAGGAAGGGAAGGAAAACCTGCCTATCTACTCCTCTGTCTGTTGCAGAATGCGGAGAGAGAAGTTCCCTGCAGTTCCTTGCGGGTTCTGCGTTTCCTCGTGGCTTCTGCAGTCCAGCAGCAGAGAGGGGAAGGGAAGGGTCCTTCGGGTTGCCAATGCACTGTAACACAATCCCCCCCGGGGGGGCAGATTCCCCCCTTGGAAGTGGAACGCACAGCGCGGGCTGGCGGGCCAGTGCTTCCTGCACGGCGAGCCTCCCGCCTGCACTTTAGGCCTCGGGACTATGAAGGGTAGGAACTTCGCGGAGCCCTGCCGCAGATCCGTCGCTCAGACGGAGCGAGACCAAGAACAAGAGGGGAGAGGAGAGGCTCTGTGGGGAGACCCGCTACTTGAGAGCTCTGCTCAGATCTCAGCCAGAGGGACCCACCCCCCTCTTGGCGGAGGAAACAGCTTCTCTGCCGGTTCCCTGAACAAACATTAAGCCCGGCTTATCCTCTGAAAAGCCGCAAGTCTGTGGACTAGCTAGGCGAGGACTAGTTGCTTAGCTTTGGCCTTCCTCGGTGCGATACAAATAAATAATTCGGACGCCCACACCCCATTCGAAACACACAATGTTCACTGCACTGAAATCAATGACACTCGCTGGCTTCTACCCAAGGCTGCAACCCTACGCTCCCTTTGCTAGGAGTAAGCTCCATTGACTATAAGGGAACTTACTTCTGAGTAAGTAAGGCTTACCCTAAGGCTGCAAGCCGATGCACACTTACTACTTGCAAGTAGGTCCCCTTGCATGCAGAGGATCATGCACTTGTGTTTAGGAAACGCGATGTTAACGTCGACAAACGAAAACGTTGCTTTAAAAGAAACGGGGGGGGGGGGAGATCTACCTCCAAAGCTTTGAATCTTCCATATTTTCTTTCTCTCGTCAGTTCTGATCTCTTTCACTCCCTCAGCCGCCGCTGAAGTTATAGATGGGCGTACATTTTGGTGCAACGGGAAACTCCAGCTTCCAAACCCGTTCGCGATCGTTACGTTGCAGGCGCTCTGGAGATGCCTCTGTTTTACAGTACCAAAACTCAAGGCGGGTGAAACACACACACACGCCCTGTTGCAGACCCTCCATTGTTCACTTGTGCAAAAATGTGTTCTGGGCAGGAGAGAGTAGAAAAGGAAAAAGGAACCAGAATGGGGGGGGGGGGATATACCTCCACTTAAGCTTAAAAACAGGAGATAAAAGGGAAACTTGAATCTCTCATTTATCAGCAGCTTATAATGAAGGATAACATTGACTAACACGTATTATTTCTGTATTTACAGGACAATGACCATAGATCCCATGATCCACTGAGTTCAGCACTTCAAGCAAAGGCGTGGAAGTATTGGCCGTTTTCCGCTCACTTACTCTAGAGTAGCGCGGCTCAGTTCGACCAGACTCCTGAGAATGGTTGGCTATGCAAT
Organism: Tiliqua scincoides; assembly: GCF_035046505.1. Taxonomy (NCBI): domain Eukaryota; kingdom Metazoa; phylum Chordata; class Lepidosauria; order Squamata; family Scincidae; genus Tiliqua; species Tiliqua scincoides. Next base: position 183,064,026 of record NC_089821.1, on the reverse strand, counting down.
GAGCAAAGAGCTGAGTTTTGTAGCCACTCTAGGGAGGGCCCAATCCTGTCCAACTTTCCAGCACCTGTGCAGCCGCAGTGCAGCCCTGAAGTAAGGGAAGGAGGCCTCTGCGACTGCCTCCGCACCACAGAATGCAGTGCACGCCTCATTGGCAGGGCTGCACCGGCACTGGGAAATTGGATAGGATTGGGCCCCAGTCCCTAGTGAACTCGGCATCTCAGAGAGTGCAAGGGCTACCTTCCTGTGCCATCCATTTACTCCAGAGTAGTCGTATTAAAAAAAAAGCGAGTGATCTACAGTAAAAGTATATTGCAAAGGAAAAATAATTGCAGCGTAATTCAAAGCTCACGGCAAAGCCACCCCCAAATTGTTTTTTTTAAAATAAATATAGTCTACACCTGAATTTGATTATTGTTAAAATAAATCAGGTTAGCGATGTCACGATTGCCTGTCAAGCTTTGCTTTACTCTCTCTCTCTCTCTCTCTCTCTCTCTCTCTCTCTCTCTCTCCCCTTTGTGTGATATGCTCTCCATTGGGGGGGGGGGGAGTTCAAGTGAAGCCTGGTTTCAGAAGGGTTTACTTCCCAGTCAGTGCACTTGGACCCACTTTTTAGAATGAGAATCTTTCAGGAGCCACCACCAGAAGTTATGTCATGACCAGAAGTGACATCATCAAGCAGGGAAATTTTTAAAAATTCTAGGCTGCAATCCTACCCATAAGTACCCAGGAATAAGCCCCGTTGACTGTCATCGTTAAAAGCATATACAGAGTAGCCTGTTAAAAGTACAGATCTGTAACATTTCCCCCAATGCAGTCACATAGGAGGGTAGCATCAAGTCTAATATATTAAAAATAAAATATTGAAACACTTTATACTATACTATATACTTTATACTATAAAGGTATAGGTTTGGGGCGAAAGATTATGTTAAAATCAGTTTAAATATAAAGCCTGACATATGCTGACATAAAGCCAGGACGTTCAAAACATTCGCTTGGTGCCACCAATTTATACTTTTCTGAGGGTCAAAAAGAAACCAACCATCATATACATCTCTGATATAAGTTCCTGATTTGATTAGCTGACGTTCTTAGCAAATCAGATCAGCGCGGTGGAAACTCGATAAAGGTGACCCCCTCGAGAAAGTTTGTAAAAGAAAGGAACAGAATTGTGATCCGCGGCTCAGTTTAGACAAAGTGCTTACAATGTAGTCGATTGGAAGTACCCCCCTTATCCGGATTAAAAAATACATGGATCGTTTGAAACATTATCATTGAGTACATGCAGCCGAATTAGACGAGTGGTGCATATGGATTATTTACAGCGTGTCATCAGAAAGAGATTCATATGGAACTAATCCGATTAAAACCTGTATTTTCTGCTCAGTCAGTGATGTACAGTCAGTCACAGTACATTCACCGATGAATGGTATCTATTATTCGATTAAAGCTTCTAGTCCTAGGTCACTCGGTGCGCTCTCAAGAGGGATGTCAGGAGGGGAGCGAAGGCAGCGGGTGGCATTGTGCCTACACTGATTTTTGGCTACCCAGATCCTAAACACGGGCAACTGGAGGAGAAATGGTGGAACCCACCAGGGAAGGGCTCCTGCGCAAGTCCCGTTGAAACGAACACCTTGTGAAAGTAAAGGTTCTTTCATGGCGCAGGAGAAATTTCCCAGTAGATTGTGCACGAAACTTTTAGTATCTTAATCATAGCTAAAGATTATTTTTTCCCCCCAAATAGTGGAGTATTTCATATCTATATCTGATTTTATATGGATTTTTAAAAATCATTCAGGCATAAAGGCTGTTGTTCAGCTAATTTTGGAAAGAAACAAAATAATGTCCACCAGAAGGTAATTTGGTTACAAACAAACCCTTTTAATTCTTGCCTCCATATGGAAACATATACAATTAGGATTAATCCTTATTTCTCAGTTTATTTTATATTTATTTCTTGAATGGAGAACAGAGCAAATAGCTAATTAGTACTACTTGCATAACCATGGGTCATTTCATAAAACATTTCGCTATTTATTTATTTATTTATTTATTTATTTATTTATTTATTTATTTATTTAATCTCAGTGAACTCACGGTACTCTCAGTGAGGTTGATCACTGTTATTCCCATTTTACAAATGGAGAACTGAGGCCAAAAGAGGATGAATTGCCCAGGGACATACCCTACATTCCCTGAAAGAGATGGGATTTTAAGCTAATTCCTGCAGATCCCCAACCCACCTCTGTATACACTAGATTTCGATCTAGTGATTCAGGCTGCCATCCCATCCACACTTACCCGGGAGGGAGTAAGCTCCGTTCACTATAATGGGGCTTACATTTGAGTAGACATGCATAGGATTGGGTTCTAAGGCTGCCATCCAATCCAGACTTACCAAGGAGTAAGCCCCATTCACTGTTACTGGTCAGTAGGCATGCATAGGATTGGGCCCTAAGGCTGTCATCCTATCCACCCTTACCAGGAAGTAAGCCCCATTCACTGTAATGGGAGTTACTTGTCAGTAGGCATGCATAGAATTGGACTCTAAAAGGGATATAAACCTGCCACCTTTCGATGGATAAAGGCATGCATTTGCTCTCTAGCCTGCAAGGGATGGAGGTGTTTGGGGTGGGGGTCGCAAAAGCAGAAGGCGACAAACACCCCCTGCCCTTTTTTTTTTTTTGCTTTCTCCCCATTCACTTTTCTAACCTTCTAAGGAAAAAGCACCCGGTTGGGGGGGGGGGGAGTCAGCAAATGCTGATTGGCCGAGGCCACCCCTGGATTGACAGGCATTGTACCTCACTGGGCCCCGCCCCTTCGCAGTCACTTTATTGACACTAATGAGCAAGTTCTTCCCACCGGTCTCCTGCCTGGAAGTGCTGACAGATCAAGGCAACAAATTTCAATTACAAGCCCTAATTTGTGTCCGCAGAGCGTTTGTTACCCATGTCAGAGCTGTTTGGCCCCTCAGACGAGGCAGAGCTTGCAGCAGCAGCAGCAGCAAGAGGAGAAGGAGGAGGAGGGGGAGAGGAGAAGAAGCGCCGCCGTTGCGAGAAGGAGTAGTCGGGGGCTTGGAAGAGAGAGGCGGGGGAGGCCACCCCAAAGTCCTTGGGGCTGCTGGATGTAAAGGAAGAGGAGGCGAAGTGTGCGGCCTGGAAGGAGGCAGGCAGGGCGGAGCGGAGAGGAGGGCTGGGAGCCCGCCGGCCTGGGCATGGCAGAGAAGCGGAGAGCCTCGCCTTGCACCATGCTGAGCCTGAAGGCGCACGCTTTCTCCGTGGAGGCGCTCATCGGGGCCGAGAGGCAGCAGCAGCAGCAGCCGCAGAAGCGACGAAAGCTGGCGGGAGGTGGTGGCGGAGCAGGAGAAGAAGCGCCCGCCGAAGGGCCCGCCGGCGGCAGTGACAAGGGCTCCGCCGAGGGCGCCGCCGCCGACTGCAGCAGCGTCGCTTTGCCGCCCAGCGCCGGGACGGGAACCGCCGCAGCCGACCCGGAGAGGAGCTGCGGCGCCCGGGCGCTGCCTCCCGGTGAGTAACTGAGAGCAGAGTCCTCTGCAGTTCCGTGGTCCTCAGTGGGGCTTACTCTCAGGAAAGCGTGCGTAGGTTTGCGGCCTGAGAGCCCAACCCCATGCATGTCTAGCCAGACGTGAGTCCCATTAGAGTCAACGGGGCTTACGCCCAGGTAAGTGAGGATAGGATTGTGGCCTGACTCAGCTGCAGAAGGCACTCCCCGCCCGCCTCCAGCCCCCGAGGGGGCCGCTTCCGGTCCCCCAAGTCGCGCTCTCTCCTTTCAGGGCGAGCTGCTGCTTCTTGGCGCTGAACACCCGGGCCCCAGGCGCCTGTTCCGGGCAGCTGTCAGTGCCCAGAGCCCGCTGCTGCTCGCTGCCCTTGCCGTCTTATTTACCCTCCTGAAATAAATCGGGCACGCTGGCCTGGGTCTTGGCAAGCATTTGGGGCTGCAATCCTAGCCATACTTCCCTGGGAGTAAGCCCCACTGACAATAATGGGACTTAGGAATTAGACCTGCGTAGGATTGGGCTCTAAGGCTACAAGCCTATCCACACTTCTTTGGGAGTAAGCCCCATTGACTATAATGGGGGAGGGTATTGCAGGCAGGCTACAGAGTAAGCTCCATTGACCACTATGGGACTTACTTCAGAGTAGGCATGCATAGGATTGGGCACACAGGCTGCAATTCTACCCACGCTTTCCTGAGAGTAAGCCCCATTGACTACTATGGAACTTACTTCTGAGTACACATGCAAAGGATTGGGCTCTAAGTCGTCTCTCCCGTGTTGGGGGGAAGCAAAAGCACCTCGTCTATTTCAAAATTAAAAAAAAGGGGGGGGGAATATAGGCCTTCAAAAAAAAAAAAAAAAGGAAGTATAGGCTTTCCTTATTCATGCATTATTACTCATAGTAGTATCTTTGAGGCCGCAATTCTGTTCATTTTCTGGTGGGTCGTGGTATTTACTCCCAAGGAAGCTTTATAGGACGGAGCTTTTTCCCATTCTTCTACGGATACATTGGGACTGAGCCCCGCATAACCGCAGATAGGATCGCAGCCTGGTTCTCGCAACATCACCATCCTTGTGCTGTCTGGCTCTGCGCACTCACTTGGGAAGCAAGGTCCGTCCAAAAGCTTGCGAGCCATTTGCAGGGCATCGGGCTGAGTCACGCATGTGGCTTGGGCTGCTGCACGTCGATGGCACTTCCTGAAAACTCCATGAGACTCAGTTCCGTGTAGACAAGGGCAGGACTGGCCTGCACGTCAGTTCGAAAGAAGCAGAGGCATGCTGCATTCCTATCCTTACTTACCTGGGAGTAAACCCCTTTGACTTGGCGCTGTTCCGGGCTTTCTTCTGAGTAGACATGCATAGGCTTGGGTTCTGAGTCCCCAAGGCATCAGACGACCCCAATCATGAGGTTTATCTTAGGATCATTGATTTGTCATGGATTCAAGAATGTGCACGCTTGATAACGTTTTAAAGCCCGTTTGGCCTCACAATATAGTTCCCTTAAACGTTATTTTACAGATTTATTATTATATAATAGTATAATTATACTAATATAGTAAATTATAATATATAATTATATATTTATTATAATAATTTATTCACTTAATACTAAAACACTGTTGTGTTATCAGTATTAGACTTTTTTAAGATCATGGATAAATATTAATATAAACTCTCTCAATTGACCAATTTTGATTGAATTATGAATAGATGTTTGATTTTTTTTTTTCTATCCTGTCTCCACAGTCTTGGTTTTAAATACTTATTGAAGTTTTGATAATTTAAAAGAAAACGGCATACCCACTGCCATATTGCATCGATACACCCAGGGAGTTGGGTGTGCTTTATGAAGCGTGATCTAATTGATAAATGTGCACCACTACCTAAAATCCCCCTGAACGATGCTGTGTGACATAAGCGTCTATATTTCTTTCTAGGACTTGTTGGGCGCTATTTCCCCCTCCCCCCCAAAAGAAAGAGCCCACGTGATTGTAAGCATGTTTTAGGGGTTATGTTTAGATCTAAATAGATGGATTAGCACTTTTTTTTTTTCTTAGCACGTTTACTTGGTATTAAAAGCCATCGAACTTCTTTAAGCATACTCACTAAGGTCCAACCAGCCAGAGATCGCCTTAATGAATGCAATGCGGATTTAGTGTTTTCCAGTGTGACATATTTAAGGAGACTGAGGCAGGCGGTGTTTCCCTGTTTCTGGATCGCATCCCATAATAAGTGACCCCACTGCAGATTTTGTCGCCTCACTGCATGATCTTCTGCAGATTTAGTCAGGCCCACTGAGTTCAATGGCACTTTGCAGCCTTAGGGCCCAACTCTCCAGCACCAATGCAGCCATGCCCAAAGGGCACACGCTGCATCCTGCAGTAGGAGGGCAATCAGAAGGCCTTCTGGAGGTCAGGGGACGTTTGTACCCTCGCCTCCGGGCTGCATAAGTGCTGGAAAGTTGGACAGGATCGGGCTCTTCGTGTGCCAAGCCGAGGCCTGGCCTGTTTCTGAAAAAAAGCGAAGGGGCCCTTCCACTGAGCTCGATGCAACACCGCAGAAGGGGCCTCTGGAGACGGTGACGCTTCGATGGCATCGACTGCCAGGTTTCCACTGGAAGCGGCCGGGCTCCAACGAGTCCGCCTGCCGGCTTTCCTCCCCAAAGGCCTTCAGCCTCTGAGTTCAAGAAATTGCAGTGCATTCCGGGAGCACGCAAAGGCGCCCTTGGTGCGCTGCTTTGCCAGGGAGGGCAGCCCTCCGGCTTCCAACGAATCCCTCTTCCCCCCCCCCACCGTGGCCCGTGTGGCCCGCGCGCCCACACCCCCGGGGCCAGATGTTGCTCTCGTGGCGCTTTAGGCGCTCCGGAGCAGAAGGACGCGCAGCAACGCGCCGGGGAAGGAGGCGCCAATGCACTGCGCTCCTCTCTCTCTGCAAAAGTGCGCACATGTGCATGGAGAGGAGGCCAGGGGTCTGCAGCAGCAGCACCTCTTGCGTCACAGGCACCCTTTGGTGCGTGCTCAGGGGTGCCTTCAGCTCTGCAAAACGCAACCAGAGCCTTGGCGCGCGCCTCTGCACAGCTTGATTGGCCTGGCTCTCTCTGCAAAACTGGGCACGTGTGCATGGAGGGGAGGAAAGGGGTCCGCCCGTGCATCACAGGCACCCTTTGGTGCGTGCTCGGGGGTGCCTGAAACAGGGTGCCTTCAGCTGCTCTGGCTCTCCTTTGCAGAGCGCAAGCAAAGTTGGAGAGCTTTTGGCGCGCGCCTTTGGTGAGCTTGATTGGCCTGACTCTCTCTCCCCCCTCCGCTCTTTCTCCACCCCCCATTCAGGCGGCTGTGAAGAGGCCTTCCTAAGGGCGGCGTCCCCCCCTCTGTCCCCCGCCAAAACGGGCGACTCCCGGCCCGCGTCTCCTCTCCTCGCCCCGCAAGTGCCTCGGGTTGACCTGCAGGGCGCAGAGCTCTGGAAGCGCTTCCACGAGATTGGCACCGAGATGATCATCACCAAGGCGGGAAGGTAAAGCAAAAGGGGGAGGGGAGTCCACACTCTCTCCAGCTAGTGGCAGAGGAGCAGGCTGGCTGCAGTGCACGGCCTCTAACCTCAGCCTTGGGGCTTTCAGGGCCAATCCTAGCGAAATTTCCAGCACTGGTGAAGCCACAGTGCAGCCCCAAAGTCAGGGAAGAAAAGTTCCCAGACCTTGAGGAGGCCTCCGGCCACAGGATGCAATGCGCAGCTGCATCAGCACTGGGAAACTGGATAGGATTGGGCCCTGGACCAACAGCGCCGTACAGGCACCCCTGAAGCATGCTGGGAAGTTGTGGCTCAGCCTGTCCAAAAGAGCTTTTATTGCTCTGCAAAATAAAGTCTTCCTAAATGTCACATGTACATTTTGTGCTCCAGTGTGACAAGAAAACGCAAGTCCCTCCAATTCCTCCAAGTGGGACAGCAGAGCACCAAAACACAGAAGTCACTATGGAATCCTTGTGGTTCAGTTAATTGGCACCCTTAGTCTTTAAAAAAAAAATGGACTTGGAAATAAACCTTTTTTTTTCTTTAGCAGAAGCTTTTGCCAAATGAATCCAAACTAGTGGCAAGCAGATCTATTCTAATTAGTGGCATTCTGTGTCACGCGGTTGTTAGTTCACTGGGTTTCATCGACCCTGCTCCCCAATTCAAAACACATTGAACTTAAAATAACACCCTCATCTGAGATTAGTGACTTGTAAGAAAATTAGGTTAAACTGACATATTTTCAAATGATATGAGTGGTCCAAGTAGTATCTTCAAGCAGTCTCACATTAACTCTGGTCTTTGATGTAAATCTGTCAATTGTATGGCACACAAATTGCAAAATGCATTTTGCAATCCTTTTTGGTTAGATTATTTTAATCTACACTTTTTCTGACATTTTTGCACATGACTAAAATTTTTTGAATGTTTTCTGAGAATTATTGCAAAAGATCAGGTCTTAAACACAAAATATTTTAGAACTTATTTCATTTCATTTGATGTGGTGTTTCAGAAGACATAGGGTCACATTCATTTTCTGCCACCATATTAATTAAACCAAAGTCTTGCATTGCAAACGTTAGATATTTAAATTACTGATTTCTGTTAGTTTTTTAAATGGTGCAGGCAGTCCCAAATTTTCACATATGTCAAAATGAATAAAGCAACTTGATTTTTACAAAGCTGGATAGGCTACATTAATTTTAGATGATATAGAAATATGTGGAATTTTAGATTTCCTATTCATTAGGGTAAGGACTATGAATGCCACATTCTTCTAAAAGGAACCTTTTTCTTCCCTTTCCAAAGGATACACATGGTGAAAACCTGCACAGTATAAAAGTATCTCAACTTATTAGAATTTACAGAAACATTTTTTATTGAATCCATATGCTACCTTCTACATTTTCAGAGGGACTTTATTAATGATTGAAGTGCAGTCTTAAACAGCACAAGGCAACATTTGTCTCAAAAGTTGTCCTGTCAAAGATTTTCTTTTTTATCTTACAGGTGCACTGAAGTTACAGCAAGAACTAGCTGGCTAAGCTAGTCTTGCTCTCTCATTTAGTTAAATATGATGTGAATAACTTCTGTTCCTTCTAAAATCTAGCTTTGATTTAATGCATTTGGAACAACATCAAAACATTTAGCAAAACAAAATAGAACTGCATGTTCACTTATGTAGCAAAAAAAGATAGCATGCATTTGTTATACAATTCCTTCACAGCAAACCTTAAATAAGTAGAGATGGATATCAGGCTTAGATTAGCTTGAAATCTAAATTGTATTTAGTATTAAAATTTCACAATCTGTAACTGTTTCAGTTTTACTCTAACAAAAATTGTCACATGCCCCTTTGTATTAACATAGCTTTGATTTCGGTTTCTTGCCCTAATAAAATGAGCCATATTCCCCATCCAGGTCCAATTAAATGAATGAGAATTTTGCCCATTGTCAACTCTTATGGTTGTTGATCATAGGAAATGCCATGGCCCATTTCCTTTAATAATAGAATTATCAATTGTTTCAGTCATTATTAAGTAATGTTCCATCTGTTGCCTTTGGCTTTTATTTGCATCCCAATTCTAACAGAGTTTATACAAAAGTCCCATTTTTTCCCCACTAGGGACTTCTAGGTATGAGTGTATAGGATTGTGGTCTTAACATTTAAAACACTGCTTTTATATAGGTTCCCCATGATCCGTGTGACACAGTGCTGTGCTGGAAAGACAACAAGCCATTGCCTAAAGTACCAAAGTCACTAAAGTAGTGTGGTTGGTGCTGTTGGCTTTCACTGTGCCAATCAACCATTAGGACGATTTGATTCTGGGCATCCTTTTATCCTTTTTTCATGACAGTGCTAGCAGTGCCGAGAAAGAGCACTGCCCTAAATGCTCTTTTGTGAGAAAGAGCCATGCCCTAAATGTACACACAAGCCCTCTGCTAGAAGCAAGGATCTCTTGATCAGGGCCTGTGACTTGGGAAACAAATTCCATTGCTTTTGGTGGAACTTGTATAAATAGGCTAAAGAACAAAATGCTGATCTCTGAAAATTCTGATTTTTGTGAATAACAGCTGTTTCTTGAGTATGTGTTCAGATTACCAATGTGTTTTAAACTGCTAAAACAGAATTTCCAAGCAAAACTATTTGCTGATCTACAACTTCACGTGAGTTATTTAGCAGTTTGTACACTGAAGGAACTTCAGAAAGCTTGCAAAGTATTGTAAGGAAAAAAAATCAAAATCATTTGGGATATATGTAATACACCATTTTGAGAATAAATTAACTACTGTATAATTTTTAAAAAAGATACCTGCAAATAATTTTGAAGAAGGAAGGATTGAGTGTTGATTTCACAAACATTTTCCTTTTTCTGTGCAACAGTTTCCAAGTCTGTTTTGTATTAAAACACTCTTCTTTTTTGTGTTCAGACGGATGTTTCCTGCAATGAGAGTGAAAATTTCAGGGCTAGATCCTCATCAACAATATTATATTGCTATGGATATTGTCCCAGTGGATAACAAAAGATACAGGTATAGTGATTGTAATGTATGAACTTGGGATATTTGAAGCTGAATGACTAGTTTGGAAATTAACAGAAGGTTGTGCTTAACTCCTTTCCAAATTCCTATCTTCATCTCACTGCTTAAAAAAAAAAGTGCTTTCTGCCAAGCACGTGAGAACAATCAAGAAGGTTTTGCGTTTTTTTCAGATTGAACTGCTTTGTACATTTGGCTCACATTTTGAACGTACTCTAGCTGAGCATTCAAACAATATTTTTTCCTTGTAATGTAAGCAGCAGCCCTCCAGCCTTTCTTTTGAGATAGAGGGAAGGCTACAATCCTATCCACACCTGGGAGTAAGCCCCATTGACTTAATTCTGAGTAGACGTGCATTGGATTGGGCTGTTGTTGAAGTTGGTCAGGTTGCGGTAGACTAACTGGCTGTGTAAACAACCGTACTAGCCCAGTTAAAATATAGCAGTAAACATACCTAGTCAGGGTCTAAATAAATATACACATCAGGTCTTTCCATTAATTTTTAAATTAATTTGAATTAATTTAATAAGAAAATGCAAATTCATGGTTTCTAAAATTCATAACAAACTGAGCTAAGATTATAACTTCCTTGGGCAGCCTTTATTTATTTCAGTATCCTATAATGGGCATAGTTTTGAAGTATGATAGTAAAATTGCATTTTAGTGAGTTTGCTTAGTTATTTATTTAATGGCATTGTATCTATGCATTCATTTGCAGTAACTATGAGTGTTCTTGAACAATCTTGACATAAAATTTTGATCAGATTGCTCTTGACCGGGGCAATCCACATCTAAGCAAGTATTCCCACTAGAACTCTGGGCATGAATGGGAACACAGTGGCTGCTTGCAGCAGTTCAAGAGACTACAAATTCCACGTATATTTGCTATTGTTTTAAATAAGTCTTATGAAATAGACTTATAGACTTACAGAAATAGACTCTGAATAAGCCCAGTCTTACATTTCATATGCATCGTGTTTTTGTTTTAATCTGTATTTACGGTACTCACAATATGTTTCATTAGTAGCGGTAATACCGTATTGTAATAGTAGTATTATTTCAATTGTGCATGTTATAATTTTTCACAAAATCAGAATTCAGAGTGTGAAAGCTAACTTGTTACAGTATTATGTTATATTAATACATTGAATCATACTGAGGCATGCACAGTGCTTTTCACCAGAGCCTTTGTACAAATAGAAGTCTGTATAAACAGGGAATGCTTCCATTGCCTTCAATAGCATGACATGGCATACTCTGTGCCCTCAGTCTTGTTGTGCTTTTGGAGCATGTCCCTATTTACACAGAGCTCTGAATAAACCTTGGTGCTCTTTTTAGATTTGGGTTGTGAATATTTCACGCAAATTTGTTTAATTGAAAGCCATGAGCCATACATCCTTGGACTAGAAAGCCAGACAGTGATTCCAACTTTTTCTTGGAAATAAGTTCCGTTTAATTCAGTGAGATTTTTATAAACAAATGTGTGTGAAATATTGTGCCTTCAGAAAGGGCCTGGTTTGCCATGCAGTTTATGCAGCGTACCTGGATTTTAAGTTATTGATTTCAACTTTTGTAAAAAGTTTGTTATGCTTATCACAATTTTAAATAGTTACAACATATCCGAGCATTTAGTTATTGATTGCAATACCAGAAGCATGGAATTATACAATTTATTTTATTGTGATAATTCTATTTATTTGCATTTGATACGGTAGTAAGAAAATGTGATCAAGTATTTATTTCAATGATTTAGCCAACATTTTCACATATTTCAATGGGACTTAAAATGTTTATCTTTGATTGTGGCTCATCTTTATGCATATAATTAATTGCAGAGCAATTCAAATTCAGTGAGAGCCAGATTGGGTTCAGATGACATTTTTGTAGGCTACGCTACATCATGAACTAAATTACATTTTGTTCATTGTGTACCGAATACCATATCTGAAAGTTAGCAAGGAAATGTTTCTATACTGAAATTAAACATGACTGACTAATGATGTAATGTCTTTCAAAATTGACTCAAACAAATTTTGTTTGTAATTTTTGCGGATGAGTTTTTGTATGTACATTTCAGTCTTTTTCTTGTGTACAGTGGTGTTCCTGGGGGGGGGGGCAAAGCTCTGTTTTTCAGGCACCTGAACGCCCTTGTAAAGCTCTCTCTTGCCTTTAGAGCCATATGTGGCTGCGAAAGCAAAGCAGAGGGATCTCTTCCTCTTTGCTTTCGCAGCTGCAAATAGCTCTGAAGGCGAGAGGGAGGGGGCACTTTACATGGGTGTTCAGGAGTCTAAAAACTTAGCATTTTGCCTCCCCTCCCCCGGCTTCACCACAGCTTGTGTGAGGGTGTAACACAACATTTAATTTTTTTAATGTTAATTAATTCTCACATATCCCTTGAGCTGTGGTACAGAGCTTGAAATATTAGGTGTTCTCCATGCAGTCCCCTTAAAATGAATATGACTTTAATGGGAGTAGTGTATTGTGGATTAAGTAGATTGAAGCCTAAATGGGCTCATGTGGGAGCCAAAAGAACTTTTGTTCGTTGCAAGGGATGGGAGTTTTTGCCCATTCTTTCTGCAGTGCTCTGTACCCTATTTCATCCTGTTTTAGAAGATGGTTATCCCTCAAGAGCATATTTTTGAGGACACAGGGGATTGTTGTGTTGAGGAAATGTCAGGGCAGGTAACTTGCATATCCTTCCTTTTACTTATGCGCCTTAAGGCGCAATCCTAACCTCTTATGTCAGCGCTTTCCAGCACTGATATAAGGGTAATGTAGCTCTGAGGTAAAGTAACAAACATTTCCTTACTTTGAGGAGGCCTCTGTGAGTGACACCCAACTGCAGGATGCAGCACACGTCCCATTGGCACCGCTATGCCAGTGCTGGAAAGCACTGACATAAGGGGCTAGGATAGCGCCCTTAGTGTTCAACCCAGTGATCCCAATCCTGTCATTGATATAAAGGGCAAAGCCTTTGTTGACTCAAATAGTCAAATTTAAATGTAATGCTGTTGAAAGATGAGGAAGGATATTTAAATAAATATTTATACTTCAGCACAGCATCTGTTACCCTGCACATGGCTGATCTTGTCTGATCTCGGAAGCTAAGCAGGGTCAGGCCTGGTTAGTACTTGGATGGGAGACCGCCTGGGAATACCAGGTGCTGTAGGCTTATACCATAGTCTTTCGAGACTGAAGGTTGCCAACCTATCTATACTTCAGCATAATAATAAAATCCAGTCTGAAAAAAATGTAAGAAGTAAAGTAAGAATTTAATACCTAGAGACATGTTTAAAAACAGAATTTAAAAACTGAAATTTATGTCATTGAGATAGATCATGAGGGTAGAGTGCTGACTACGGTAGTTACGAGGCATACAATTGCTCCTCTGTCATTAAGAGTTTTCATATTCACTCAAGTACAGCAGACAACTTTATTCCTTTGCAGGAGTTCCGTGTTTGCAGTGGTGTCTGTCTGGGGCTCTGAACTGGGGCCAATAATTTTATAAGATAAGAACCTGTATGTGTTGATCAAGTTATATTTGTTTGCCTGTGCCCTGTTGAGAAATATTATGATATAATGACTAAAATGTTACCTTGTCGGTCCCAAATTTAAATCACTACTCATTATGAAGTTCACCAGTGGTGGACTTCCCCAGCCCCGTGCCCAGGGCAAAGGTCTGCGATGGCACCCCTCGTGAGATGCCACTGCCCCCATGTGAATCCACCCCCCCACCAAAACATTGCAGAGTCTCACGCGACTCCAAGATACGTTGGAGAAGCCTCCTGAGGCTTCCCTGACATCTTAAACTGTGCTTCCAGTTACCTGAAGCACGGTTTACTAGAAGCACAGTTTCCGACCATGTCAGGAACCTCAGAGAGGCGTCCACGTAGTTCATTGTGGGGGACATGGGACTCAATTCCCAGGGCATTTGCCCCATTTAGTTAATGGCAGGTCCGCTACTGACGTTCACTGGGTGACTTGAGGCACTCTCTCTCAACCTACCCTTATCTCACAGGGTTGTTGTGAGAATAAAAAGGTGGGGGCAAGGGGAAAAGGTGTACTTTGTTTAGAGGAAGGGCTGATAAAAATATAATCTTGCTGGTATGTCTGAGTGGACAAGCAGCCCAATCCAACATAAATCCCCATGCAACGATGCCACAACACTGGCACAGGCTAAACTGCAGGGGAGATTTGGTTACCTAACATTTGTCCACTTGCCCCGGGTTAAGCCCCAGCAGCTGCAACAGGTCAACTCAGACCTGCACCAGTGATAATGCTGGCGTACATCTGCATTGATCCATGCAAGCAGATCAGTCCTGTCAGGGGTTTTGGATACAGTGCACACTGGTGCCACCAATCCTGACCCCCCTCCTGGTCCAGCTTGCCCACTCTCATTGCCACCCTGTTCCGCTTTCCCCCCACCCTGTTCAACCTCTTTCTTGCCCTCTCCCACCCCTGTGCTAGACTTACCTGCTCCAGGGGGCCTTCGAATGACCAGTACGCCTGGTCCTTGTACTGTTGCAAAGCACTTTACAGTGCTGATGCAACAGCATTCCCCAGCAGAATGTGCATTCTGCTGGCACAGGCCCTCATTAGGATTGGGCCAAAAGTTATTTTTATTGCAGCATAAATGACATTTCTGCCCTTCATATAACTCCTGCTATCTAAAATTTAACTTTGTAAAAATAGAAACTTGTTTCTATTTTAAAGAAGGTGAGGAGTTTTTAGGGTATTCTTTAAAAAAGAAAAAAAATGTATTTTATAATAGTTTAGTCTACTTCAAAAATATATTCTGTAATTCAGCTCTCAGTGGATTATTTTACTTGGATTTAATTTTAAGAGATTTATAGTTAAAATACTGCTATGATGAAAGGTTAAATTGTAGAAGAATTGAAAATTTAATTTATGAACTTTAACGGAGGTGTTCCTAGGAACTTATTTCATACTGAAATCATCATTTTGTAGTATCAGACTCTATACACTCTTTCCTCGTTATTCTGTACCTAATTCATTCCTGAAAATGGCCTTTATAGCAAATAAGGGTTACAATTATTGCATTGATTTCAATGGGAAAAATTCTATATCATTCCCAAGCCATTCCAGGTTCACCCAAAAATCACTCTAAATGGCTAATACCACAAAGAAAAAGTTGCATAATATAGAGTCGAATCCAATGCATGTCTACTCAGAAGTAAATCCCATCATAGTAAATGAACCTTACTCCCAGGTGAGTGTGGATACGATTGCAGCTGTAGTAAAATAACATTTAATAACAACATTATACAGCATCAGAGAAAGGGGGCCTTTGCGTCCACGAGGGAATTGGTTCCCCCCCCCACTCTTTCCAGACCTTGTATCAAAAATCTTGACATGGGTAAAGAGGGATTGTCTTAATATGCACAGTATGAATAAATGAAAATTCTTACATCAATGAATTGTTAAAATCAGTCAAAATGTTTCAGAAGTTATATCATGATTAGGTTTTGCACCTCAAGCTTTTGTTGTAAATCATGAGCAACTCTCTTATGTTTCACATGTTTTTCCAGTTTTCCTATGAGATTTTTATCTTCCTTAGGATCCATGTTCACGGTTATTTGTAGAAACACAGAACAAAAACAGATGTGCTGTAAAAGGGAGCATGTAATGCACATGCCTTGAAAGCGTGGGGACGCACTACACATCAGGCTGTGCATCTCACATGAAGAAGGGCACTTCTTCCCAAGCCGTGCTCCATCCCCCAAGGGTCCTGAGGAGTGCTTCTCCTAAAGCCTGCAGGAACACACCAGAGAAAGGGGGCCTTTGCGTCCACGAGGGAATTGGTTCCCCCCCCCCACTCTTCCCAGACCTTGTATCAAAAATCTTGGCATGGGTAAAGAGGGATGGTCTTAAAATGCACAATATGAATAAATTAACATTGAACATACTGGTAAAGAGGATAGGGTGTATTCTGATTTTTTTCCTTGCACTTTTTCTGCTATTCAGTTGTTTTTTACATTTTCCATTTGATATTTTTGAACTTGGGCTAAAGCAGTGGTACCCTAACAGTGGGCTAAAGTATAGGTACCCAAACTGTGAGGTGCTGCTCCAGGGGGTGGTGTGGCAAACTCCCAGGGGTGTCACAAGACGCTCACCACTGCCCAACTATTCCTTGCTGGGCAGCGGGAACATGAAAACCTCAGAATTACCAAAAAGTGGTAAAAAGAGACTTGGCTTGGCTGGCGGAACTGCGTGAGCACCTTTTTTGGCACTTGAAGGGTCTGCCCACCTGCTTTGAGCGACTTACTGCTGTTTTTTTCAGTCGCTTTGCAGTCTTGAACCTGAAAGTAATGGCTGTTGTGTGATGACATCATTGCGTCATTGCCATCACTTCTGGGTCTGGAGCTCCGTGTCAGCAGCAGTAAGGGCGCTGTGCAAAAAAAATGTTTGGGGTTTGCTGGGTTAAAGGAAACAAAAATAGTTTATTCCAAACTGTTTATTTATGACTGGTTTTCTGCCTAGCACATGTAGTGAAATGCTGCTGTCCAGGTAAAGACTATTTTTTGCTATAAGTCTTAACGCTCTGCATTTTTTGCCACAAAGTCTAAACAATGCCAGTGAATTATTTGTGTTGTGAATCTCATAGACAGTGGGGTTTCTTTCTATAGGTATGTTTATCACAGCTCCAAATGGATGGTGGCTGGTAATGCTGACTCACCTGTGCCTCCCCGTGTGTATATTCATCCAGATTCACCCGCCTCAGGAGAGACTTGGATGAGACAAGTGATTAGTTTTGACAAACTGAAACTTACAAATAATGAACTGGATGACCAGGGCCATGTGAGTATCTTGTTTTCTATAATGCTACAGCATAAAGCATCCAGCTTTCTAAATACAGGTCATTGGACATACAGCCTTGTGTTTACTAAAACAGAGTGGTCTTACAAAACTTAGGTCATGGGAGAATTTTGCCATGACGAGTGCAGCGCAAGCCTATCTCGTGCTGGAACAGGCAGGCCAGGCGGCCTGTGCTGTATCCAGTGCAAGATAGGGGCCGAAAGTGGCTCAGTTGCAGGTAAGGGGAAACTCTTCCCTTTACCCCTAGGTAAGCCACTGCAGCCCCAATGGGTCTCTTTAGACTTGTGCCACCTTTGCAGGTGCTGAGCCTGTGCTCCTTGGGAACGGCGGCTAGAATCTGGCATACCTGCTGGGTCCCAGTACAGCTCCTTGCCTGCCCGCCTCCTCCCCACCCTCCCCAGAGCCTTGTGTTGGTCAAGCTCGACCAACGCAAGGCTTCCTCGTGAAGTGTGCATGGAGGCTGAATTTGGCCTCCGTGGACTGGCGCTTGTCCCTGCCAACTCCCGAGGAGATGCAAACGTGCCTTATGGCATGTTTGCGACCCTCTTGGACTGGCGCTCCTAGGATTGCACCCTTAATTAGTGATAGAGTGTTGTTTAATCTCTCATGACTAATTTCTCCCTTGGAGAGACAGAATGTCACATGTCTAAGGTTGCAGTCCTGTGCACTTTCTTGGGACTAAGCCCCACTGAACACAGAGGTACTTACCTTTGAATAAACATGCAAAGAATTGCACTGTCAATCAACTAAACTGAAAACACAGGACAACCTGTGCATTTTGCCATTGTGAATAGCCTGAACCATCCGTTATTTTCAGGAACCCTGGTGAAACAACGTGCCTCGGCTTTAAGCACGTGCAACGTGCTTAAAACAAATGTCCTCGCTATAAAGCAGCAATACCTGAGTAAAAGAAATGAAACTAATGATTTTTTAAAACCAAATCATTTCTGCAAAAACTCATGAGGTGTTAATAACAGTACTCAGAAAGAACAACATGAGAGCTACATTCACTCTGATAATGATTTATTGCCTGCTTTATGGAGCAAGACCTTTTCACAGCTGAAGCTCATTATTTCTGCAAAACTGGCAGGGAATTGTACAGTTTAAGTGTTCTGTTTGCAGGCTTCGAATTGTTTAGTTATGACAGCACTTCATGTGACAAAATATGTTGTAGTAATATTTCTTTCTTTATAAATGGTGAGAAAAAATGCATACAGACTGGCCTGCCTGCCTTTCAAAAAAATTCTTTTAAAATACTTGCATTTCATATCTTGGTAAACAATTAAATAGTAAATATTTTTGGTAAATAGTTTAAATAGTAAATAGTTTAAATAGTAAATAGTTTGGTAAATTATTGGTAAATAGTTTTCTGAATGGTCTTCTTGATTATATGTTTTGAAAATTCAGCGGTACATTCATTTGTTTGAATATCGCTTGGCTCATAGGAACTGGATTTCTAAGCACTGAAGCCACCTCAATATTCTTATACACAAGAAAGCACTTCTACAATCCATTCTTTTATACAAAAAATAATATTGATGTTGTTACTATTATTGAATTGTATCCTATGACCGTCTGTTCTTTGTGGAAGTTCATGGACATGGGACAGTTTTTGCCTATCCCCTGCACCCCTCAAAATCCACTTTAGGGTTTCCCAGCTATTATTTGCGAGCAGAAGTAATATGTTCTTCTGACCCAAACATCACAGAGAGGAAACAGTCACAAATTTTGTATTTGATGATCTGAGGCCTGAAAGACTTTTAAAAAACCACTTATGGCTATTTTTCAGACTTGGTCCACATCCAATCCTCTGGCCACTGGCCATATTAGATTTTGTAACCTTATGAAATGAGCTTTTTCAATATACAGTCTAGTCTATGCAATTTTAATGGTGGTATAGTGCATCCTCAAAATTAGTAAGCATATTGTTAGATAGTAATAAAAAATAAATCTTTTAAAGCAAATTCTCCGAGGTACTAAGGAAAGGTGAAATAGAGGTTAATTAAGAATTGCTTTGAAACCTTTAACAATACAGAATGACTGACTTGGTTTTGCTATAGGCTATGTGGAACTTTGCCACAAACATTATGTTCACACTCTGACTGAGCCTTTCTGTCTGCCATCCATTATGAATAGTTCAGATGTATGCATAACTTTTCTCCCCATTCTGATTTAGATGAGATTAATAGTAGATGGAAATTAGTACAGCCAGTCAGCTGTATTGCAAAAGTCAATGTGAGATTTTCGATGATCTTAGATTTCTGTAAGGCTGCTAAAACCTAAGTGAACCTTCATACAGTTTGATTCCCGTCTGTTGGAGCTTGATTCAGCAGTCCTCAAATGAAAAAGAGGATTCCTGAATGAGGAACATTCAGTTTAGTTAAATGGAACTGTTGCATAGGTGCAACTAATATAAATAGGAATAATAGCAGAGGGTACAACTATTGGGAAGGTCTGTTATGGCATTGTTACGAAATGCAAAGTGCTGTTGCAGTGCACTAATCTCAAATGTACTTGACCAGCAGCAGAACTTGATAGACTGTACCTTCTATTTCTTAACAATAAGTTAAGAAATATAAGTTATAAG
Organism: Tiliqua scincoides; assembly: GCF_035046505.1. NCBI lineage: Eukaryota > Metazoa > Chordata > Lepidosauria > Squamata > Scincidae > Tiliqua > Tiliqua scincoides. The sequence goes on along the minus strand of NC_089821.1, from coordinate 183,044,545 downwards.
TTTTGCTTATAAGTTACTAGCAATCTCCTGCATGGTCAACTGGAGACCCAAGAATCTTCATTGAATAAACATTTCAGCACAGACCATTGTTAAGAAATAGAAAGTACAGTCTATCAAGTTCTATTGCTGGACAGGTTCATATAAGTTATAACTTTTATTTTCATTGGACACAGCAAGTAGTTGAACTTCTGTGAGTTAGATAACCACAGTCTACAAACAGGTTTTTGAGATGGGTACAGAGTAGGTTTCCACACTGTAATCACAAGGTTTAACTTATTTCCCTTCTGAATTAAAAACTACATAGCTCTTGCCATAAATCTATTATTCATTGCATGGAATGCGCTGGAATTACTTGACCACTCTAATGAATACCTCTTCTTGGAGGAAAGTCAAGTAGCTTGCTTCTTGTACAATTCAAAATACACATTGAACTGATTGCGACCTAAAATGTGCCTTGAAAATTGGAATATAAGTTTTGAAGATTAAGACAAAAGATTGTATAATATTCATCTTCCTAGAACTGAAGAAATTGCAAAAGATGTAATTTTGTAGAAATAAAACCCAGTTAAGTGCCTGTTTCAAAGTACAAACTTTTTTTTAATACTGTGACAGAATTGTGAGCTATTGCACATGTAGAATAAATCTCATGGGAAAAATATCCCTTATAAATGGAGAGGAATGAAGTTTGAGGTAGCAGTATATAGGTAGCATTCAGAACTGTTGCACTCCTGCAGATGTTGGTTTTATTATAATTTAGGTCTAAATCATTCTTAATGCATATTCTCAGTCCAACTAAAAGCAGCTAAGCATTTATAAACAACTGCTCTTGATTTGGTGAATGGTGCCATAGAACTTTTTGTTCTCATTTTGCTGAGGCAAAGAACAGCCCAATTACCGCGCTCCTTTTTCAACCATTGTTTCTGCTCTCCCTAATTTTGGACAGAACCAGAGAAACTAAAGCCTGCATTTAGTCCTTTGGCTATAAAAGCTGCATCAATTTCTGCTACTTTTCTTCTTTTCTTTCCTTTTTTTCCATGAACTATCTTGTTTAAACCTTGCAAACTGTTAAGTAAGTTTCCTTGTTAGTCAAGGAAGTTATAGGGTTGATTATATTGTTGCATCAGTTTAAAATTAGCTTTCATAGAGTTAACAAAATAGGTCAAAAGCGGTGTTTTGGTCAAGAATGAATAAGCGTTTATCAAACCAGAGACACGCTTACTACAAAGAGGCTGCATGTAGTCTTTCTAACATGATTGTATAGGTTCCTGTAAATGTTTTGTTTTAACTGTATTCTTAGAAAATGTCATTATCTTGCCCTCATGGTTACAAAGATATGATTGAAACAGAAGGCAAAGAACAAAGCCAGCATATTTGTGATTTTTAAATTATAATATCTAACAGCCCAATCCTGACCAACTTTCTAGCACTGATACAGCCACAATATAACTGCAAGGTAAGGGAACAAATGTTCCTTTACCTTGAGGAGTCTTCCATGATTGACCTCCCACCACAGGCTGCAGATTATGCCCCCATTGGCACAGTTGCATTCCTCCATGAATGGATGGAGTGTTTGTGAGGGCCCTTCTACTCCCAGAAAGTTCCTTCTATTCACAAAAGAAGCTTCCTTTTCTGGAGGGAGCTCCTGAACGTAAGCACTATTTGGAATGCCACTCACAGTATCTGCACCAGATGTGTGAAACAAGAGAGGTGTGGTGTGGTGGTACTTCTTGATATCAAGAAAGTGTTGACAAAACCTGGTTTTCCTATTCTAATGGGATCTTTCTGAACACTTATGGAATGTCGCTTGCTGTAAATGAGGCTCAACAATTTTAAATTTGGGATCTATTGACAATTTCTTTGTATTTTTCTTGTTTTATATCACTAGAATAATATCACTAGATATGTTTTATATCACATTTCACGTCAGTACATTTTAACATAGGAGATTTGGGGCCACCTTTCAGCACCGATGCAGCAACAATGCAGCCCCAAGGAAACCTCCATGATTGCCCCCCACTACAGGTTGCAGCGCGTGCCCCATTGACATAATTGCATTAGAGCTGGAAAGCTGGATAGGATTGGGCCCTTTATCTACTATATGTTCGGTGCAAAATGAAGATAAAGTATGTTATACTGGCTCCCCAAGATACAGATGTCCAAGTTAATGGAGGACTGAATTATGGATGGCTGCGTTGGTACTTTAGCTTAGGCACAATATGGTGGTGTTTTTGCACAGGAACAATATGTGTTTTGCACTGGCACGGTAGTGCTGGGATAAAAAAAGCAGAGTGTTTCAACCTACATTAACATACATATATACATACCCTGAAACCTAATCTTTACTTACATAGGGGACAGTGTATATTACATATGCATTGGCAAATATTCTTGTGCTATTTATAGAGCACTGCTGAAGTTTTAAAAATACAATAAGTTCATGTGTTGTTCGGCTTGCTGCCTGCTCAGTCCTTTCACTCTACTTCTTCATACACATGAAACAAATGAAATTCCTTTCTAATACAGGTTGAACATAGGCAAACATACCAAGCTAATTTTTTTCTATTCAATTCGTGGGTCATTCTATTATGTGAAAAATGGCTGTATGAGGGTCCAATTCTAAACACTCTCAATGCCTGCACTGGTTGTCAGAAATTTGCCTTAAGGGGGGAGGTGGGAAATGGGCGGAGTGGGGTGGGAGGGGGTAAGGTGGAGCGGGGAAGGAACCGGGCTGGGACTGGTGGAGCTCTGGACGCTGGATCCTGAAGTCCATGTTGGGCCAGACAAAATAGCCAGAGCAGACTTGAGAAGCCCCATTGCAGGGCTTGGACCTTTCCCCTGGGGAAGGGGGCAAATGTGCCCTTCCCCCAAGGAGATGCCCAGTGCCTGCTGGATACAGTGGTAGTTACTTTGACACTACTGCTCCATTGGGTGCCAGGAAGCTCAGGATTGGGCTGCCCATCAGTCTGATCCTAAACACATCCACATGGTAGTTGTTTCCATTGATTTCAGTGGCACCTATGTACAAAGAATTGTCCCACTCTATACAAAGCAGATATGCACAGCCATCTTTTTTCCCCTTCAAATTCCTTGAAGCAGTCCTCCATGCTGCACTGCTCTGCAGTGTCCAGTCTTAAAATACATTTTGCAATCTGGTGTGAATGAGTCTCTGTTCAGAAAAAGTAAACAGGAATAATGCATAGTGACAGACACAGAGATAAAGGGACGTAATAGATTAGGGCCACTAGATTTAAGGTTATAGCATAATTTATTCTTCTTTCAAGGTCATTGTTATTAAGCAAAACAAAAAAAATATTTCTAGAAATGCTGTTTAAATAATCCAGCAGAACATTTTCTGGAAATCTTGCACCCAGTATAAGGGTGCAGAAGCCAGGAAAGTTGTATGCTGGGGGTGGGGTGGGGAAACTCATCTGGCAGGAAGGCTGAAATTTTACCACACCTGCCAGATGGTCACCAGCAACCCACTGAGGCAGGTAGGATGGCGGGGGAGGACAGAAGGTGAGAGGAAGAACAGACAGAGGTGGGTTGAAGGAAGGGCAGATCAGGTCTGGGAAGGAGGCAAGTTCAGCAGCAACGACTGCTGCTGAATCCTAGCTCCCTTCCTGAACCCAGTCCATGGTTTCACGGTTTCATGGTTTCACACATGGCAGCTGAGGTCCATGTGAACCTGCACCACCAAATTCACTAGTGCAGGTTTGAGTAGAACCATCTGTGCTGTGGAGGCTCACCCAGAGAAAACCTCCATAATTGCTCCCCTACAGGGTGAAGTGTTAGCTATTTTAGCGTCACTGCATCGGCGAGGGGAAAGATATGATTGGGCTGTTAGTGTGCCTCTGATGTAATTAGCAAAAGTCTGACTCTAGTCTAACGAATGCCACTAGTACAGTGTCATGTCCTCCTGTGAGGAATGAATCTATATAAAAGCATTTCAAGACCTTATTTATTCTAATCAAAGTGTCTCCCTTTCTATGAACTGAGTTTCATGGTATTTTGGCATTCAGTGTGGTGCCAAGAATGGGAGGGCAGGGAGAAAGATGACATGCAATGCTGATTTAATATTCTGTGGTCAATAGCGAAACAGGAAATTAAAAAATTTTCTCCTTTTAATTAGATTTTCTATAGGCTAGTTGCCATGAAACCTTTTCAAATATATCTTTGTAGACCTCCACTAGCAATAGTTACATTTTTTTTATTTTGAACTGTTAAAAGCAAATTTATATACATCATAAAGCAAATTTACATTTTTTTTCATCAAGAATGCTTGAAAATTATGGTTTACACAGTATTATAAAAATATTTATACATGAGACTGTAAGTTTCACATGCTGAATTTCAAACTCTAAACTTTTTTTTTTACACATTTGGTTGTTTTGGTTTTTTGTTTGATTCAGCCTCAGTGTTCATTGTTCATGTGATCAAGTACACATATATAAATTAGCAGTGAGCATTCTTAATTTTCTTGAATTATACATAATCCGTTCAGTGTTATGCTTTTTTAGTACAAATATTTTTAGAACTTGGCTATGTCCTTAAGAAAGCAACAATAAGAATTTTTTTAAAAAAAATGTTATATAATAAATGAAAACTCAAATGTAACTAATATTCTTTTTGTCTGTTCATATACTGAACATGTAGACTGGATGAATTTTTATATAGTCTTCATGATTCAGTAAGCAGAATTTCCAGGGTGTTTCTAAAAATCTCCAGACAGATCTGGAGAGAATCCAGCTACCAACCAACCACCCAGTCCCCTTTTATTCTGTTCTTGCTGACTTCACATCTTTGATAACTGCAAAATCATTCCTCAGAGAGGCAGTTGTTGAGCTTAAGCTAGAACAACTTTGAACCACATCTAACCAAAAATTAAAAACATATTGGCAGTGCTTTCATGTATTAAAATACCATTGATATATGTGCAACCAAACGAACTTTGTCTCTCTTTTTGGTATAGATTATCCTTCATTCTATGCACAAGTATCAGCCACGTGTCCATGTCATTCGGAAAGACTGTGGGGATGATCTCTCTCCAGTCAAGCCCATTCCTTCGGGAGAAGGGGTGAAGGCATTCTCTTTTCCAGAAACTGTTTTCACAACAGTCACAGCATACCAAAACCAACAGGTAACTTTCCTTTCCTTGGTTTTAGTGCTCATGTGTTATTAGCTTTTCATTGAATTCCAGGCAAGTGGGTGAGAAGAAATAGAACTTCTGTTGTGATACTAGATAAAAAGAAAGATTATTGGCACAATCCTATCTCTCACCATCGTGTGCCATGCTGATGGAGCGTTTGCTGCATTCTGTGGTGGTGATGGAGAATCAGGCAGTCAGCAAGAGTTAAATAAAATTATTTTTTACTTTCCTCCCAGTAGATCACCTGATAGCTGATGGGAGTCTTCATACCTGCACCGGCTATTTTGCTGGTGTAAATCTGAGAAGGAGGCAAGTTGAGTTGAATAATCGGGGATGGCAATGCACATTTTCCACCAAGATTCACTCCCTCCAGCCCACTCCCCACTCCTCGCTCACTGCATCTCCCATGAACCACCCCATCCATCACCATACCTGGGCTGGTGGAGCGTCTGGGTGACTCTGGTGTGCGCATTGACCCGCTGACCATTTTTACCAGTGGCTCAATCTCATGTGATGGCAGCGTAGCTGTTATGCTACTGCAATGGGGCCTATGGCAGTAGATCATGCAAACTACTTTCCCTTGGTTGGATTGGGCTGTATAGTTTTTAAACTATTAATAGACTAGTACATAGTGCATTTAAACTCGGTTGAAGTTGGAAAGCACAACGCATAGACTCTAAATTGATTTCTGATCCTCCAAAGCCTATAAATAAATTGTGAAAAGAAAAAAAGAGAGCCTTTTCCACTCCATTCATTTCAGTGAAAATTATGATGGATTCCAACCATAATGACTAATTTGTCTCATGCAGTGTGTTACTTAGCTGATTATTCATTGTAATATACAGGTCTGATATGCAGGTAGCCCAATCATATCCAGTCCCTGCCCTGCGCTGATGCAGTGGGGCAAGGGCAGGCCATGCTGCATCCTATGGGGGAAGTTGGAAGGCTAGCAGGCCCCCCCAGGTAAGAGGACATTCATTCTTTTGCTTGGGGTAAGTCCCAGCCTATGCAACAGATCTAGCCAGACCTGCGTTGGCTGAATATCTGGTGCAAGTCCGAGTGGATCTGTGTTGGCAGGCCTGGGATGGTGGATAGGAGAATGCCCGAGTGGCCGCCGTTTATCCCATCTGCCTCATTGGGTGTTCTTGTTACTTAAATTTTTCAGAAATCAACAGCCCAATCCTAACCCCTGCCATAGCTTTCAGCTTTGCCAGCAGAGGCTATGCTGTATGCTATGGGGGGAACGAACGAACAGAAGGCAGACTGATAAGTAAAAATATTTTTACTTACCTCTACATAGGCCTTCTGCTCACCTATGGGTCTCCTCAGACCCATGCCAACTGTGGAGCTGTCATGTCCAAGGTGAATGGGGATGTTCTGAGGTGAGTTTTTGGGGATAGGCTCTGGCGTGTGCGTGACTGTTGCTGGATCCACTCTCCTTCCCTCCACACACACCTGGTTCATCCCTCCAACGACCTAGTCCTCCCCCACCTGCAGCCCACCCCCACTGCCAACACTGGCACTGGTGGAGTGTCTAGTCAAGTCTGGCACATGTGTGGAGCCACTGTCTGTTCCCACCAGTGGCTCCTTTGCACACAACGATGACACATTTCTAATGTCACTGAGTTATGTCAGCGGATCGCAGGAGGCCCAAAGGTTTGGACTGTAGAACAGTTAATGACAATTTAATTTAAATTGTATTATAATGACAAAAATGTAGCATAATTATCACATTATGGGCCCAATCCTATCCTGCGCTGGAACATGCAAGCTTGCGCTGTATCTAGCGCAGGATAGGGGCCAGAGGCAGCTCAGCCAGTGGTAAGGAGAAACATTTCCCCTTACCTCTGGGTAAGGGCCGCTGGCCCCAAAGGGTTTCCTTGGACTAGGTGGCGCAAGTCCAAGGAGAGCAGAGTGGGTTGAAACCCCGGGAACGGGGATTGGGATTCAGCATAACTGCTGGATCCCAGCCCCACTTCCCTCTCCCTGCCCGCCCACCCCCAGGGTTGCTCACTGCCCGCCCACCCCTCACCACCTACTTTTTCCACTTGCCTCGGCCCAGCAGGGCCAGCACAAGCTGCTGAGGGGAAACCGGCGCTGAGGCTTATGTCAGCCTCCACAGGCCGGTGCTTCTCAGAGCGCCGGCCTGGCTTTCCCTCGAGGAGGCGCAAATGTTTTGCGGCATGTTTCTGACCCTCCCAGGCCTACCCAAGGGACTTGGGCCGGCCTAACATCGAGTTCGGATTGCGCCCAATGTCTAGCATGCAAATAACCATTCAGTTAGTTCCTTTCACCAACGTCACCGCCTTTCCGTGGCAATATTTTTTTCAAATTGAGGAGACTTTCAGAAGCTGTATTACTGTTCAAAGAAAATTAAGTCAAAAGATTCCACAGGGAACACGCAACCCCTTTGGTGCACCTGGAACAAGACTTTGGCTCTTGGCCCATATTATGTCATTGCAGAGAGTGAGTGTTCCAGCGTGGACCCTCTCAAATAGTGAAGAAAGCACAAAGTAGCTTTGCTTAAGAATGACAAAATTTAATAGTAATATAATTAACAGCACAAGCCTATGCATGTCTATCAGAAGTAAATTCCGTTGTATTCGGTGAGATTACTCCCAGGAAAGTGTGTTTAGGATTGCAATCTAACATCCCAATCCTACGCTGGCATCTGCCAGCATGCCCATAGGCATGCCCACGGTTGCAAACATGCCATAAAGCACATTGCATCTGCGCGAAGGCCAGTGCTGTTGGTGGAGAGATTTCCACTGGCAGGCCTCCACCAACACTGGAGCTGTGCCTGCCAACAAAGGTACGTATGCCACCTGGCCATGGGGAGGTGAGGAAGAGAGCTGTTCAGGCCCGCAAGGGAGGTAGGGAGAGCAGAGGAGGCTTCTGCTGCATCCTAACCCCTGTCCCAAACTTGAGAGCCCTACATTGGTCTATGCATTTCTGTGCCAATATTTGAGCTGATCCAGATCCGAGTAGCCCCATTGGGCAGGCTGGGACTCAACACAAGGTAAGGGAACGAATTCTTTCTCAACTCAAGGAGGCCTCCACCTGTTTCCCTGCCCCCGCAGGTACAACGGAAGCCATTTCAGCGCCACTATACTGTGGCATGGGCAGCCTTATTAGAATTGGGCTGCCCATGTTCTTTTATTCACCTTTTGGGCATTAGACTTTCAGCAAACACTGCAGTCATACCATTATGATATGATGTGAACTTTCCCCCCCTATAATGTCATGGTTGCAAACTATCTATTGAAATAAAACTGAATTATCAGGATTTTGTCAATGTTTCCTTGGGCCAAGAAGCTTCTATGTTCTTGCAGCGGTATCTGCTAGCTGTATCCAATGTGTGGTCTGAAATTTCCATTGAGAATTTGACTGCCTAAGGAAAGACAAAGTTAACATTAAAAAACAACTTACAGCTGGTTCATCAACTGCAGAGCAAACTGGGCTTTGCAGCTGAAGTGACGGATATTCACATCAGCAAAACAAATGCTGATTCAACTGTTAGTCCTTCTGCCTCTCTTCCCCATTCTTTTAGCAAATTGCCTGTCCTAGATTTGCCTGCTCACCTACTTCTTTTGCCTCCATACTCTGTTGCATAGGGAAACTGACCAAGCACTCCGCAACCCCAGAAACATCCCGACTACTTTTGCCAGACATGACATCCAATCTCCCTTCTCAGCCTCAGTCTGCCTTCCTGGATCCACTTGGACTTGAGCCATCCATATAGGTGGCACAGGTCTAAATAGACCTAGAAGGTCAGTGAGGAGTTTACTCCTGGGAAGGGAATAAATATTCCCTTATCCAGAGAAGACCTTCAGGACTGCCCCCCCCCCACCCAGAATGCAGTGCACATCCTGGTGGTGCAGTTGCACCAGCAGGAGGAGGATTTTACTATTCATTTCAAATAAATTTGGTTGTAATAAATAATTGAACTGTGTATTTTCATTCCATTGATTTTAATAGGATTTAGTAGTGGGTAAGTTTTCAACAAGCTGTACCCGGTTCTTTTGAACAATCCAAATTTTTGGTTCTGTAAAATAAATATTCAATACTTTCCCTAGAATGATGTTGGCAAAGGTGATGGCATACTTGTATAATAGCGGCCAGTTCAATTTTAATGTCTTGTACATTATACACATTTCTTTTGTTTGTTTTTTCAACTATTTGCATACATTTTTATCCGCTTTAAAGCATAGAATAGAATGGTTATAATGAACTGGACGTTAACAATGGATTTTTGCAGAAAATATTTTACATAAATATAACCACTCCAATTTCTACAGGTCATATAGTTGCTGATTTTAATTTTCTTAGCAATAGTTGTGTAAACCTCATTCATGTTTCCAGTGGTGCTTAGGATTTGTGTTTCTCATAGTGCAGTACTGAGTGCCATATTGGGCCTCTGTGTTCAGCATCCCTGCATAAAGTGGATGGGAAACCACATTAACATCCACTGGCAGGTACATCTATGAGTGGTTTTCAAGTTCTATATATTCCTTTATGGAACCTCGCTGTCAGTCAGTGTCGACAGTAATGAGCTAGGAAGGCCAGTATTTGATTCAGTATAAGACATCTTTCTGTGTTTATACATCAGCACTTTTATGTGAACGTTTGCTGCTATATTTACAGATCACTCGACTCAAGATTGATAGAAATCCTTTTGCAAAAGGATTTAGAGATTCTGGACGTAACAGGTGAGCTTTTGAAAATTTTGAATTTACAGAATTCTTGCCGTTAATTATGGAGTGATAGGACATTTTGCATAGGGTTCTGTTCCACCTCTGATTGCCCCTTTGTTTATGACTTGAAGGAACACATCTGTGTATCAGAAGTAGGTATTGGTATATAATTCTGTTGTATTGCTTTAGTGAGATTTTCAATGCAGTCCTGTTGGGCCCAACCACCAGCAAAGCATGCCATAAAAGGCACTTAGGCAGCATGCACGCACATTCACTTGTAACCAAAATTAATTAAGCTTTGATTATTTGATTACATGCTGGAAAATCAACATTGTTACGTAGATCAATAGCAGTTTGCATTCATAGATGTGGTAGCTTCTTATTCAAGAAATTGCCGTGCATTCTAAAATAGCAAAATGTAGTCGATAGTATCATAAGGTACACTATGCTTAATAGTACAGCAACCATAGGGAATGAATAATAGAACTCAGGATGTTGCCATCAATTGAGAAGAAGAACTGGGATAAATGAAAATAAATTCACTGGAAGCACTTCTCAAACTATCTCGAGTATCACAAACATTAGCAGTCACAGTCTTATCCTCTTTGAAACTACAAGGACTAGAAATGGTGTATAGAACTATAAGGATTAGAAATTGAAAAAAATGCAAGGATTATTTGAATCTGGTATGCATATGTTTGTGTTAATGCAATAAACAAATCACGTTAATAGATATTAGGATAGTTTCATGATCTTGAGGCACTTTGGCCCTTGGAAAAATAGAATTAAACTACAAACCTATGCTCATTTGCATAGGCATAATTCTCATTGAATTCAGTGGGTCTTACTTCTGAGTAGCCATACATAGGACTGCACTGCAGTTTTCCTAAATGGTCTAAGAAAGGCCATATATATGTTTGTACGAAAGATTCTATAGAGCATATTTTTAGTCCAAGAAGATGGGCTTGGTGCCTGACAGATGAAACTTAGTGATGAAAATGAGTTAGGACCTTGCCCTGCAACTGTTTACTGCAGCTTGCTAACTAGATACCCTAGATCAGTGGTCCCCAAACTATGGGTCAAGACCCATCAATGGGTCACGATCGTTTTTTAGTAGGTCGTGAAACTGACAGGCTGAAAACCAACAATGTATTGAGCCCTAAAACAGGGCAGCAAATGCATGTTTACTCATGAGTAGTCAACTGTGCCTTGGTTCTTGAAGGCCAGATGAAGGGGGACACAAGGCCTCCAGAATGATCCCAATTCAATGAACATGGAGCTCAACAAACACTCCAGAAGGCTGCCGCCTTCCCCGCCATAGTAGAAAGGATAAAAATAGAGGCTTGAGCAGCTGGTAAAGTGAAACTCTTTTTCTAATCTTGTAAAGCTAGGTGAATCCCAATAGACTGTTTTTGTTTGTTTTTAAGTGACTCCTGGTTCTAAAATGTTTGGGAACCACTGCCCTAGATTATTTCAACATTTGGGTGCTGAATTCATATGTGACTTCAACAGAAGCAACAAAGGATGTATATTTATTCGATCCAAAGATCAGGCTCTGTATAGCTAATTTTTAGCAAATTTATTTGGAAATGAATAAAAATCAGTGAGAAATATTTCCACGTAAATTAGTTTGGATTTCATGAACTTTGCATCAGTTTGACCTAAAGCATCACATTGCAGCAGCACAAAAAGCCATGAAAGTTGTGGAGCCAGCATTTGGAGTAACATCCTATGTAGCTCAAAGGGCAGCAGTTGGGAGTGAATGGAGTGCATTTAACCCATACACATGTGGAAATGTTTTTGGTGTGCTCACAGAACTGTTTGGATACCAGTCTTGAAGTGCAATCATATGCAGATTTACCCAGAAATAAGTCATACTATGTCCAGTGGGACTTATTCCAAGGTAAACTGCATAGGATTGCAGACTACACCCCTATGCACACTTACTTGGGAGTAAGCCACTTGAATACAGTGGGACTTACTTTTGAGTAGGCATGTATAGGATTGTGCTGTTAATTTGGTAATACGAGTTCTGTTTTCTAAACTTTGTTTTTTCTGAAGCACTGCATATCTAACAATATGGAAATTTTAATCAGTACAGAAAAGTAATCAGCATATTCAACTTTTTGCCTTTAGTGTCAAATGGAGTTGTTACCAAAGTGCATTCCTTTTTAGTTTTAAGCACTTAACTGCAAGTTTTTATCTTTTTCTGTTCTCAATATTTACAGTCTTAAACATGGTTATGTAGAAACCAGTGGCTTTACACTTTAAAAAAATACTCTCTTCCTGCTGAACATTTGCAATATGAATAGAATTTATATACCAAGAATAGTTAGGTTCTTCATGTAGGCCTTATAAAAATCTTTACTCCAGGAGGTATGAAAATTTCTTAAGTACTTCAGGAGAGAAAATATGGTGACTTAGTTAAATAAAATTGGCCATTTGGTAATATAAATTAGGGTTGTGATAAAATGTGGAAATTGTTCAAAAGCATCTTGTATAAATTATCACCTTGGCTGAACTTCTCTAGGAGGTGGGCTTTTATCTCAACTTTAAGTAGAAATGAAAAGTCTCCATTATCTCAGGAAAAAAATGAAGACTCTTTTGCTAATCCTTTGTAACTCTTTCCTGAAGCATTTCTTAGATCTTTCTGAAATCTATGTATTAAGAAACTGTATAATGGGAAAATATTAGTTGCTTAATAGTAATACAGTAAAATGAAATTCCAGATTTGATTGCCGTTGATCTTATCCACAGTGACCTGTGAGTAAGCTCTATTGACTAGAATGGGACTTACTTCTGAGTAGACATGCTTAGGTTTAGGCTCAGAGTCTCCAAAGAAAGTGAATTTATGTAATTAATGTAAATAATACATTCAATATGCATTGTATGAGGAGTACTTTATCTCTCCTGTATCTAGTGCCAATTAATTTATTTGAGCAACCTCAAGTGTTAGCATTATAAAAGTGCTCTGAAAACATATCTCTCATCATGATTTTATAAGCCCTCTGTCACAGCTCTGTCCACCCACCCTTTGTAATCTTTTCTCCGCACTAAAGCTTTTGCTTTTCTCATATGAATGTTGCTTCAATCCATCCTGTGGTTGTTTTACTTGCCCTTTTCTGCACCTTTCCCAGCTGAGCCCTGTGACATTAACATAGTATTGAACTTACCTGTGTATTGGCATGTTTGCTTAAGAGTTTTATCTTTCATAACGCTGGGAGGTGTATATAGACCAAAAGAAAATGTTTGTATCTAATTGCAGACAATGTGTCTGAATTCTCACCATGGCCATCCATCTCAACAGAAATTCATGTCTTACATGCTTCTTTTACCATGTCTTTTTAAAGTCAGGAGTGGAGAATTGAGAGCCAGTTGAACAGTAAAAACTGCTTTGCTTCTGAACACAAGATGGCAAATTGACATTCTGACAATTGCAGCAAGTGTTCACATGGAAAAGTAATATCAGGGAGGTATTTAATGTATTTTTAGCTTTTAAAATATTTGATTTAGCAGCAGCAGGAAGGAGCAAAGCCAGCACCCTGTATCTTTGGCATACATTTATGGGTCACAAGCAAGTGTATTGCAAATGGCTATGAAATCTATACAACCGAAGTTTGGATGCTGCTTGGATTAAAATACTGTCTTTTGAACATTTTTGCTATAAACCTGACATTATAAAGGAGGTAGAGATGTTTTATAAGGTAGGTAGAAACGAGATAGTAAAGAATTGAGAAACATAAGAATATATTATAGACAAATTATTCTCACAAAATACTGTTATTTTACCTAGGATGGGATTGGAGGCGTTGGTAGAGTCTTATGCATTCTGGAGACCTTCACTGAGGACACTTACATTTGAAGATATACCTGGGATTGCAAAACAAGGTATCCATCTCATTTAGGGACTTGACAGGCCTCAGAGTTCAAAGTGCATGCAATTCTTTTCTCTTTTAGGTCAAAGTGATTAAATATAATAATATCGGAATTTCAGCAAGTGCTCATGTTAAAAAACAAGTAATTATCACTAAACGAAACAGCATTGCTGATTTCACTGTGTCACCCCTCTACGAAGTGAAATATATCTAGCACTCTGACTCAGTTCCAGAATTTGTTGCAGAAAATAAACACACAAAAGTTTACTGACTTCTGAGCTCATATAAATGTTACATCAGTGCTGCAGTGAATTCTGCCCATAGAAAAAGTTTAAGACTTGGGAGGTAGGGATGTTTTGCAACTTCTGCAAAAACAAAAAAGTGTAGCAAGTCGAAAAGGTACCCCTGATCTGTTAGTCTGGAACCTGAACCAAAAGATACATTTTGAAAGTGTCAGTTTGTTCCCTTTTTGTCTTTCTTTTTAATTACTTACACAACCCAATCCTATCCTCCCTCTGCTGGAGCAGCCATGCCAACAAGGTGAAAGCATTTTACAGTGGGGCAGGGGATCTGTAGGTAAAGGATAGGGCTGTAGGGGTACGTGTATGTGTGTGAATGCTGCAACACTGCTATGGGGATAGGGGTGTTAGAACTTAGCCCCAGCTGCAGTTTTCATCCTTATCATGCCCCACCCCGCAGACTATTTACAGAAAAAGAGCTTTAGTTGGCTTTCTGCTAGAGCTTTTTAGAAAAGTTTCAGAACCACTGGGCTAGAGTCTTGAACTTGGGGAGATCCAGGTTCAGATCTCTGCTTATTTGCCCAGCACTGTAGGTGAGCTTGGCAAGTCAGACACCTAAACTATTCTGAACAGTCTTTGTGAGACTAAACAGAAGGCATATGTGTCCCCTAAGCTCCTTGGAGGAAAGTGAGGTGAGGTACAAACATAAAATCCATGGCTCTTATTTTGAGTTTTTATATATTTTGATTCTTCACTCAAGCAAAATATTCTTCGTTGCTGCCGCTGTACTAGAGGCAAATCAACCCAAGAAATTCCTAGAGGTGACCATGCAGTGATGTGGTTGCCTTGGGTCTCCATCTTACCACTAGATCAATATTCAGCATGCAGGGAGATGAACAGGATAGGTTGCATTCCACTCCACATCACTTGTTGAAAACTGATCTGGCCAAGGACTGCTTCATTGCATGCTAATTGTAACATTTTATTTGTATTTATTTTGTTTTCTCTGTATACTGCTCAGTGAACTTTTCTGTTGGAAAGTGGTATATATAATTAATATTAAGAATATTTAATATTAATAACAGTATGCCTAGAGTTTGCTGTGTGCTCAAGGCGAATTTTTGGCTGTGTCTGTTAGTTCTTACTGAATCACTTTGGAAAACCACGAAGATGGAGAGGCAAGCTTTCTTCCATTTTCCACCCCCCCACCCTTGCACTGTTATTAATGTATGGTAAAAGCAAAGGCATTAAGATTCTTTATATACCATACTTTAAGACAGAATAATAAGTTTAGTATTCTATGTTTGAACATTCTTATTTTGGTATGGCCTGCTTAGCTAACCGGCCGCAGAGCCAGTTAGGAAACTCTGCAGATTCATAGTCTCAATTGCTACAAAGGGTAGGTAAGGTATTGCACAGTCTGATTGCAAGAACGTAGATCTAGGCTGACAGTTCAGGTTTAAGACAGGTGTCTTCAGTGATTTGCAGACTAGCTCAGCTTTTCAAACCTTTTCCAGAGGTGACCTTGCAAAGAGATTGACACAGACTTTGCAAACATGATTTCTAGAAAGCCACCTCACTTGCCAAAAACTTAGTTTAGAAAATTTTAAAGAAATGAAACAACAACAAAGCAGGAGGTGCTTTGTTTTAACAGGTGCTCCTCACCCTGTTAAAAACATTTTTCTTGTAGATACCAGTTTTTGGCATAACCACACTTCAACATTTTTATTTCCCATACTAAGACTTTACGAAGTTTCATAGAATAAATGTTTTAAAAAGAGAAAACTAAGCAAGAAATGATATCCTTTTTTTCTTCTAAATCATTACCTATTTTCCAAATAACTCATTTTAAAGGTTCTTAAATTTCCAGAAAAATTTTGTACTGGAATTAAGAGTATAGGCAGCAAAAGCTCACTTTTTTTAAACAAAGTAAGGAGAAATAGAATTAACAGATTTTTTTTAATATGAAAAACTTGTTTTGGATCTGGAGTCCACATCCTAGAGATGCAGAAGAGCATACTAGTCCCTTAGGGCTGGACTTACTGTTTTCCTTCCATATTAATTGCCAAGGGTTAAGGGTTTGTAAAATAAATATCCCTCCAACTACATCTAAGGAGCAGAGCAACTCTTAAAAAAAAGAGAGAGATGCTGTTAATGAGTTTCCTTCCAACTATTCACGATTTCTTGAAAAGAATTTTCTGATTTTTTTTTCATCTTGTGTGGGGCCACACAAGCTGTGGAAGTTAATTTTTGGTGTTAGCAGGTGTTTGGTATTAGAAAGAGATCCCAAGCAAACTCTTCCATATGATACACCTCTCTATCTCCTTGGCTTGCCAGTCTCTTTAGAGAATATGTTGATGTCCTGTGGTCTTTTTAAAATTCTTCCAATCGTCTGGGCATTAGAAGTTATGGTGTGACCTCTGATGAGATGCCCGGATCCAAATTCCAAAATTAATGAGAAAAACATGTTAACCTAATTGCTTTTACATGCTTTATATGCCTTTGCGTAGCTGATAAAGTGTTACCAGAAAGCTAGAGTGAGTAGAGGCCGCTAACTCAGAACAAAAGGAAATGGATAAAAATGTATAGTCTAGCTATGTAGTTGACTGAGAGCCATTTGCTTATATACCCTTCATAAATAGCTCTTAAGTGGAAGGAGCAATAGGTTTGACCCACTTAGGAATGCTAAGTCCAATCCTTTAAACACACAATAATTGCAGCAAAGTAAAAAATGATACTTAGCATCTGTACAGTGCTTTCATGTGTCCCATGTATTTTACATTAATTGTCTTTTTGTAATTCTTACAACCTATATGGCAGGTTTCCCCAACTGTGCATTGCAACGGTACTGCCAGCTGGCTGGCAGTGAGCCCATGTGGGATGCTACAAACAGCAGTCAAAGCCTCGTCCCGGTGGGCTGAGGTCCTGCACACAGTTTTTGCAGGATGGGAAAGGCCCTCCCACCAGTCCTGAGCCTCTTAGCTCTGTTTTTTGCATTCCACATGGTCTCCAAACCTGGAATTAACTGGCTATTACATCATTGCTAGTCATTTCCAGAAGCTGCGTGCTGGGGGCATCACGGGACACCAAAGATTGAGAAGGTAAAGGTGTATTATTATCATCATCCTCATATGAGAGGGATTGAAGTACTGAGAGGGATTGGAGTACCGAATGCCATCTAGTCAGTTCATGGCAGAGGCAAGATTTGACTCACTGATGTATTGATACATTGATTGATCTCTTAACCATCATACTACCCCAGCTCTCAGCTGATAGAGCTCTTTGTGGATTGTATGCGAGAATCGTCAGGGAAAAAGGAGATTGCCTTCTTCATCATAAACAACTTTACGGTCCAATTGTAAAGGGTCTGGCTGTCATCGGAGCACCTCTTCCGCTGGCACTGACTGCTGTAAATCAGTCAGTGTCAGTTGTAAAAGGCACTCTGGCAGATCACTGAGTAGCATGCTGCCAGGATGCTGGTGCGAAGCTTCCTACCTACCTGCGCAAGCAGATCTAGAGCCATCGGACATCAAAGGTTAGGTGGCTGGGGAGATGGAAGGGGATGACAGGAGGGCAGAGGGAGGGTGAAACAAGGCAGCGGCTAGGACAGAAGCGGGCAGGGCAGGGAAGGGCAGATTGGGACCAGGAAGTGGGCAGGTTTGACGACCACTTCCCCCTTTCCAGACCCAGTTCTGTAGCATGGGTCCACGTGGACCTGCACCAGCTATTTAGCTAGCGCACGTCCAGGTAGACCCCTCCACACTGTAAAGGCTTACCTCTGGGAGCAATGGTATAGTTGGCAGCAATTGTATAGTTCAATAGGAGGGATGTGGACCATCTGACTTCAAATCTTAGCTATTATGTTTGCTAGATTGCCTTGGCTAGATATTGGTCTTTCAGTTTTAGCTACCTCACCTGGGTATTGTCCAGATAAAAGGGTATAACTTTATTTAGGCCACTCTGGGAATAGGGTACAAATGTGATCAACACATGTTTTCTTCTCCCTGGGAGTATATTTTATATTTTTATATTCTCTTGCAGGAAATGCTGGGTCCTCCACTTTGCTCCAGGGAACTGGCAATGGAGTACCAAGCAGTCACCCCCATCTCCTCCCTGGCTCCCCTTGCTCTTCTCCTGCCTTTCACCTTGCTCCCAACACTAGCCAGCTCTGCAGCCTCACCCCAGCTGACTACACGGCTTGTGCCCGCTCAGGGCTAGCCCTTAACAGATATAGCACTTCTTTGGCTGAAACCTACAACAGGCTTACAAACCAAACCAGCGAGACCTTTGCAACCCCAAGGACTCCCTCCTACGTCGGTGTATCAAGTAGTTCAACCGTGAACATGTCTGTGACAGGCAGCGACAGCGACGCCTTCAGCTGTCCTCAGACGGGCTTATCAATGCAGATTTCAGGGATGTCTCCACAGCTCCAGTATATCATGCCCTCCCCATCAGGCAATGCCTTTGCCACAAATCAAAGCCACCAGAGCTCCTATAACACTTTCAGACTGCACAGTCCTTGTGCTCTCTATGGATACAACTTCTCCACATCCCCCAAACTGGCTGCTAGTCCTGAGAAAATTGTTTCTTCCCAAGGAAGTTTCTTGGGGTCATCTCCAAGTGGAACCATGACCGATCGGCAGATGTTGCCCCCTGTAGAAGGAGTGCACTTACTTAGCAGCGGGGGGCAGCAGAATTTCTTTGACTCTAGGACCCTAGGAAGCTTAACGCTGTCATCATCTCAAGTATCTGCACATATGGTTTGATAAAGCCTTTTTAAAATAAAAGAGTACAGTGCATTTGTTTCTACAATACTCCTTTTTTGGATTATGCAAAGGTGATTAATGTACCTTGTAATGTGTTTATATATATAAATTATCAGACGAACTTTGATTGAATCTTTTGACTTGCCTGTGAGCAGATATTTGGGTATGCTTTAGCATTCTGAGTTAAGCTGAGTTTGTTTGCAGAACAGACCATTTAGTTTCCTGGTAGCATACACTTCATTTTGTAACACGTTCAGCCATGTGCAACAAATTAAGCTGGACTTCCTCCAGCACTCTCTTCCCCACATCTTTCCCTCTTTAAAGAACAAAACGACACTCAGGTCTGATTTAGATGAAACAAACAAAACAAAACAAAAAAACCTCTTTAAAATATCTATAACTACTATTTTATAACAGCTGTCTTAAAAGTATTCTAACCACAATGAGCTGATGCCACGAGGCATGTATTACTTCTCTGTTGTAAGAGAGATAATAACATGTGCTTTCAGTAGGTTTAGCCCAGAAGTCTAACTGTGACTTACTTTCAAAATAAAGGAACAGGATAATTTTCTTTTTCAAGCTTTATGGCATATCTGAATTTTCAGTGTGAAGCCCTTGCTATAATTATGTATTACTGATGGAAGAACTCTTACTGACATTGTATCTCAAGGTATATGCAGTGGTGAGATTCTCTATGAACCAATGGATAGGGCTTACTTTTATGACTTTTCTGTACAGAATGAATCTAAAGAAGACTTACTCCATTTGAAGAGTATTTCCATTTAATAAAGATTTTCTATAGAGATTTTATATTTTAAAATATTAAATATATGATTACAAAAATGAAAGACAAGGCAGGATTTCTAAATCTTTCCAGAAACTTTGTATGTAAGGAGGATGTGGATATATGGGGCAGAATATTCTTTTTGTTTCTAGGTGAAGTTGTGAGGATAGCATTTATTCAAATTGTACTGTTCTCCCAGTACTGATGATTGAATTTTATCATCTGCTTGCTTTGAGTGTTACCAAGAGCATAAGATGAAAGGAAACTTCTGGGAAATTTGAAGCTGTTTCATCCAGAGTAAGTGCTTGTGCTTCTAACAATCTTAGAGGGACCTTGACATCTGGACTGGTACAGTGCAAGAAGCTGTAGGCAGAACATGGACATGCCATAAGCAAACACAATGTAAGCTTCTGTGTTCTGAGACCATTTTTGAACTTAGCTTTTTAAATATGAGAGTTAGAATCTAGAGCAAGATATCTGGGGCCAGTGTACATGTTTTCTGCTCCATTCTCACGGGCAACAAAGTTCCCACTCCCTCTGACTCACCTTGCAGAATTTACATATGTCCTGCCAACATGCATATTTTGTCCAAATTTTTTCCATAAGTTATACATAGGCAAATCCATTTGACTTTTACTTTTTAATTTTTGTTCACAAATTTATTGTCTTCATCATAGGTTTTAACAGAAACAAAAATATCATAGGTACAAACATCATATTTACAAATAAAATAATGCTACAGTTGTGTTACATATAGTAGTTCTTGTATACTCAATTTTTAAAAAATAGAAAAACAAAATTCTCAATCAACTACATGAATTTCTCCATAAAGTGAACATAGTTTTGTCAACACAAAAGTAAACAAAACCAATTTTCTTATTGGCAAGCAAATACAGTTCGCAAACCTCCTGGCTCTGCTAATATGGCCCCACAAATGTACTATGAATGTTCGTGAATCAGCCCTCCAAAACTTAAGATGGCACTTGTTCAAATCTACTGTATCCATTAATTAACATTCAAAAGCGGTTCTTTGGAAGACACGAAGGACTTCAGAGTAAAAGGGACAGAAAAATACCCAGGACTCCGTATTCTACATGTGACCCTTTCACCCATGTTAGGTGCCTTAAACCTTTTACAATTAATAGGCCTAAGCACTGCTTTTCGCTTGCGAAGAGTCTTGTTTCATTCTTTGGAAGTCCTTTTGTTAACTGCTCAATCATAAGTTTTGCAACTTTAAGAATGGGACGTACTGTGTCAATATCCTAAAATGCAAGATTTGGCTTGTAGTTCTGCATCTTTTCTGTAGTGTTATGATATAACTTGTTTCAGTGGGACTTACCCAGAATAAGCAGATTCAGGATTAAAGTCATAATGTAATGACAGAAATGTTTGCACTGAAGCAAACACAGCAACTCAACCTTTTCCCCTTAAATATTGATAAAAGAGTTCTAGGATTTCTGGGTGATGACATCCTTTTGAGTTTTAGTATCTCAGTTCATCATCTTACTTGTTTCTAATCAAAAGTTTTCAATGACTAGCCCAGCAATTTGAATTGTATTTTGTTACACAGATGCTGCAACAAAGCCAACCAAATTGTCAAATGTTTCAAATATGTATCTGCTCAGAATTGGGAATATATTTGATCCTGCTGTAATGAAAATCAGACTCTTACACAAAGCTTGAAATGTATGTAATGCTATGTTCTGAATGGAAAAACAAAATCTTAGTTCTGAATGGAAAAACAAGATCTTACCATTGTGTATGCCATCTTAGCGGACACTTATTAACAAAAGATGAAGTGGAATGTGCCAGTCAAACTATTCTACGGCACCAAGTGCAGCCTGAATGCATACCCACTATATGTGGGTATATGCACAGGTTATAACAGTATTTGCATTGTAACTACTATTGGTTTTCCATTATCCTGCCTTTTTTCAATAATTTTTGTCATATTATAAAACCACAGTATTATAATAGAGACCTCTTTTTCCTGAGATTGCAATTCCTGTTGTAAATAGTAAGCAGCATGTGATTGCAGAGTCTGGTGTTTCATGGAATATAATGAAAGCCAAATATGCAGTATATCTATAAGTATATATAGCTGTATTTTGTTTTTTTTAAAGCCACAGAAATATTAAAGTGTGTATCTAAGAACACTTTTTATTAAATTTGAAAATAAAAAAAATGCTTAAAAAAACTAATTCCACAGCACCCTCTTCAGAAAAGTGTCATAGATCTTCTTTTCATGTTACATTTCTCATTGGAGAACTTTTACTATGTGATGTATCTCCCTGTGGTTTTCTTCCCCCTATAGCTGTGACATTTTAGCAAGTTGGAGGTTAAAGTTTTCAATGTCTCCCAGAAAAGCAGGGAAATTATCACTTTTACCTGTCTTCATAGCTTGAGGCAAGGAAATACCAAAGCACCTATCAGGGCTTACTTTGGGACATGACAAACAGAAGTCATGATAAACATCTCATGTAAGGAGATTGTAGACAGACAAGGAAATTTATAGCCCCTAGGCTTTAACAGTAGAAAGCATAGAAATAAAGAGCATTGGCAAACAACTGGAGGAAAATAAATGCAAAGATCTATCTGGTTTCAATATGCTTCTAAGAATAGTGTATAAATGCAACCAGCTGAAGTTACTGGGGGGCTGCTGTCCCACAAGCCAGGATGACGACCCTTCAAACTGGAGTTGCTGTGCATCTCCATTTCTGTAATCTCAGCCCATTTTTTTAAAAGTCTATTATTGCAGGTGTAAAAAATGAGAAAATAATGAAGTACTATTTGAATGTCATTTGTAGGCATAACATCTGTAGACTTGAGAGAGAGAGAGAGAGAGACGTGAGAAATATGTTTCTTTATATGTTTAAATTTAAACCTGTTGCTATCTGTCCCCTCTGTCATTTGAAGGTGAAGGTCGTGATGAATGTTGAGCACATGAAGATTCTAATACCAACAGCCAACTAGCAAGGTTTTTATTTTGGAACACAGGAATGAATGGCTTGCAGAGCTGCCTAGCCCCTGACAGACCTCTGCTATTTGCCACATGTCTGAATCTGTTCCAAAAGATGTGAGTAAGGGATGAGAGCTATTTATCAACCAAATCTAGAAAATTAACACTTGCTGTATGTGTTTTAGTTGGCTCAGGTCACTCTTTCACATTGTTCCCAAGAAGTGTCTGTAACTTAAGTACCACAGGATATATTGACTCACTCATAAATGATACTAATGACACTAATGAACTCACTAATGAAGATGAGTGGGTGGGGTAGCTAGAAAATGGTTGGGATGGGTGACCAAATCACATGGAAGGTAGCCACCTGGTATAACATGTACAGTCCTTGAGAATCCCAGTAGCTTTGTTTAAGGAGGGGGAAGATGGTTTTAGCCTTCACGGTGATACCATTGAGCTTGAAAAGATGACCAAAAGTGGCTGAAATCTCGGAAATTAGAAAGAGGTCAGTGAGGATTTTCAGTGAGCAAAACCTCTGGACACTTGCACAATCCCAACACCTCTATGGTCCCTTTATAACCTAATGTTCAGTGCACACAAACTTTAAGGAAGATCCTAATTTTCACAGTGGAATAAGGGGTTTCACCCTCTCTGATGCACTTTAGTATTGGAGGGTTGCAAAATATTGATCACTTGGTGCAAAATTCTATCAGATCCTGATTGTGGTTCTCTGTAGTTTTAAACAGACATATAGATAAATTTGCAACAAGCATATATGCCTAGTGTATTCCTAGGAAATACCTTGTAGCTGTATTCAACCTACTGAATGTTCTACATATCCTTTGAGTTATTTGAGAAATAAGATAACTGTGGGTGCAGCGCTACTCATATTATGTGTGTTTCTGAAAATATGTGAGCAATGATCTGAAGTGGAACCATGTCCCTGCTCCTATATTCAAAGGATCCGGTGCTCCCGAGGCTGCTAGAGACTTAGAAATGGAGTTCAAGGACTGTTCCTCCAAACCATTACAGTCATTCCAGGGTATCCAGAAGGCTGAACTGGAGAGCAAGACGTGCAGTTAGGGAAACCATTTTCAACCACTGTGCCATGGCACACTGGTGTGCCCCAAATGGTCCTCAGGTGTGCCACAGGAATTTGGGGGAACATCCTTTATTAGTATGGACAATGGGGGATGTGAGCCCCTCACTGGCAGCAGGTGTGCCTTGTCAATTGCCAAAAACCTGATACTGTGTTTCGACAATTTTAGTGCCTTGTAATTGTGCCATGAGATGAAAAAAGTTGAAAATTGCTGAGTTAAGGACCTCCAGGCCAGGCAAAAGGCTGAAACCGAGTTTGCGTGGCATGCCAATTACTAGAGAAAAATCAGAAAATGTGACATTTTAATTTGGGGTTATGAAGATTAGCATTCCAGCTAACAATTTTCTTCTGTAAACTAGTCAAGAGTGCTTGCAAAGGTTTTTTTCATTCCAACAATGTTTCATTACCCACCAAACATCAGTTGGCAACCCATTGGCAGAGAGGTATGATGGTGCATGGGGGAAGGTGTTCTGGGGCAGGAGGGGGAGAAAGTGTGGTGGGGGAGGGAGCGGGGTAGGAGGGGACGGAGATGGTGGCAGGCCCTACCGCCATATCCTGACCACCCTCCCAGCCTGGGAGTCCTGCCACTGGTCTCTTTGAATTTGTATCCGCTCAAGAGTGGGCGCAGATCCAAGGAGACCCATTGGGACTGCTTGGGGTTTACATGGGGTAAGGGAGCATAAGCATAAGCTCCCTTACCTGAGTAGACCCCGGGTTGCTTCCCAGTCACATTGGATGCAGTGGGAGCCATTTTGGCAGTGCTGCAGCCTTGAACATTGGGAAGCATAGGATTGGTCCCTTGGTCAGTTTATTTACTTGTATATTCAGAATGGAAAAAGAAACGTTAGTTGCATTGACTTTGCAAAGAAGCACAATTTACAGTGCTGTGTTCTTTTCACAGTCATTCCTGATGTTGCTTCTTGTACTTGCTTTGCCTGGCAGTCATTGCCCTCTGCGTGGAGCCCCTCCATATTTTCACCCGATTTCATTCACTGTCTGTTGGTTCCCTCAAGGTCTTCAGCAGCGCCTCAGATTGGGCAAGTTGGTGAGGTGCCACTATGAAGCTTGGAGAGATTAAATCACCCTTAATTACTAAAGGCAATTAGATTAGATTACTATTAGATTAGGTAAAAATTAAATTACTATTAAGTTGGGCTTTTTCCTCATATGATCTTGAACTTTACAGAACTATCCTCAAACACCTCTTCCCTCAAATCACATGAGCAGGCCCTGATGGCTACTAGGCCTTTTCATTCAGGAGTGTATGACTTATTGCAAGTGGAGTTCTTCTGCTCCCTCTTGTTCAGCCAGCCACTTCCTCCTACACAGCCTCTATTTTGGTTAGGAATTAAATGCATCAGCAAAGCCATCACATTTACAGCACCCGCTTAACCATTTCTCTCAGGTCTCAGTGGGATCTACGCTGCTTGTTAGCCATTGCTTCTTTCTGGGAGGATTCCTGCAACTACATCTTTTTACATCTGTTCCCAAATCCACAACAGCTGGCACAGTTGCTTCTGCTCCTTGTCAGCCCGGTGTTATTTAGGCACCAGCACTTTGGAATGGACTGAGAGCCAGTGAGGATGTGTTCTCAGTGCTTGGTTCCAATCAGCATGTAAGTGCAGTGTGTTCCTCAGCAGCTCGCCATGGCTCGAAAGGGCACCTAGAATAGTCACGATCAGCAGCTCAGTTCCACAATGTCTGATGATGGTGTCATTGCCAGACTTTGACAAACAAGCAGGGCTGGGCAGCTGGTACAAGCTCATTAAGGAGTGTAGAACAGTGAGCAGTAAGGGAGAAGATGATTGAAATCTGGGAGAAAGGGGTGCAAGAGAATGCTAGGAAGAAGGGGAGGACTTCAACCTACCCTTAAGAAATGGAGAGCCTGTACAAGAGGAGTCAAAGGCAAGAAAACAGGGAGGTCAGAGGGTAAACTGGGAGATAAGAGAGAGGAAGGAATTGGAGGTGGAAGCTACCAGGCTGCACTGGGCAGAGAAGGAGGGCAAAGCAACGATTACCACAGCTTTCTTATAGCTGGGGGAAAATGAATCCAAGGACCCCCCCTTTGTCTGCAGTCCTGCCCATACGAACCCAGGACTGAGATTAGGCAAGAAAAAACCTGAGGACGCTGGGCATCCACCTGAGCTAAATCCCTGTGTCCCACCTGGAGTAACTCAATTACTGGGTGAAGCTGGATCTGAACAGAGCAGTGAAGCAACCTCATTTCTGTTGACCCCTCCCCCACATTTTTGTTATACTGTACTTTAATAAACCCCCCTAGCAGCAACATCTGGCAGCCTGACTGTTATTTCCCCCTGTTCCTTGATGTCTTAACTGCTAGCAGTGGATGTAGAACCCCTCCTCCCCCACGCACCATGGGATGAACTTGAGAAGGGCATGGTGCCTGCATATAGTTTTCAGCCTTCAGGGGCAGCCCAGCATACAACACGTTACATAGCCAACATGTTACATGGACATTATTAATTGATCATCCAGGGCTCTAGTGCCTTAGCTAGCTCTACAGTGGCGGGGGATAGAGGCTGGTAGGAAACATAACAACTGTTTTGCACTAGTTTGAGTCTGACTTGCTTGCTTCACCATCATCAAAGCAGCAGTGGAAGACCCAATGCAAGCCATAAGGCAGAATCAGGTTGGTGGTGATAGTATCTATGGACATTTTCAGAAGCTTTCCCTAGGCTGTTATGCCATTGACTATTGCATAGACTTAGGTTTGTGCAGCAGGAGAAGCCCCAGTAGTGAATGGTGGACAACTTTCTTGACCTGTTAATGGTTGGCAGAGTATTTGATGACAGTTGCAAGAATCCGATGCACAGCAGTATCCTTTACAGCAGTTTAATCTTTGTCATCAAATCCTCCAGCAGCAGTGATTAATAGCAGCACTTGAGCCTGTTTCGAAAGTTGTATATTTGGCAGCTATGAACTTTGATCTACGGTTTCACTTTAAAGAATCATTATGACACAAGCGTCTCCTGTGATCCTTCCATCTAATTAAACCACATACAAATACAACATGGAGAAATCTGATGCTATTGATATAAGCTCTGTGTTTATTACTATATTTTAGTCACTTTATTAAAGTGGACTGTCATTCCCAGCAAGATAGTAGATAAGTTCCCTAAGAACAATAATATCAACCATAAACACTATGAATGGGGAATTTCCCAAGGCCAGAATGGTCTAAAAATTTACTTTGTTGATTTACATAGTACCCCAGTTTCAATTCAGGGCTCAGACATTTTAACCCAAGCTAAAATTAATTTAATGAATCCAGCCCTACTGCATACTTTTACACAAACTATTTGTCTTTCTTACACGTCTGCAATGGATTTCACAATCCAGCATTAAACTTGGACTTATAAAATGTCCCATGCTTCATTATAATTTATATGGGGAATTTTTAAACACTCCACAAAAGTTATATGTTATAGAAATAATCATATTAGTTCCACCTACGTCAACAAAAAAATGCTTGCAAACATTTTTTTTCTTTAAGAACCGCCTCACTCTATCAAACCAGAAGTCCCTCTAAGTCAGCAATTGTGTCTCCAACAGCAGACAACTAGGTGTTCCTGGAAGTTTGCAAAGGCTGTGGATTGAACTATCCCCTCTTCTTATTTGGTCATCAGAGTTCCACCCCCAGAAAATGGAAGCTATATTCTCAAGTAGGGTGGTTAATCCCTATTGGTGGATTTATGTTCTTTGAGTTATCTAATTATTACTATGACACCACAACAACTTACAACAATGAATTCCATTATCTTATTATGGCTTGCATGAAGCAATCCCTTTTATATGTTCTAAACTTATATAGCTCCCAACCTAAACCTTGGTGTAAAATTGGTACAGTGCAGTCTGCATTATAATAAGGGACAGTGTATTATGTAGGAGGCCGATGAGGGACCTTTCTCAGACTTTTACTCTTGTCCTGTTTTACTTGTGAAAGTGAGTCCCTACTCATGTTCCCTCCCTCCCTTCCTTTATCTCTCCTGACCCTGTAATATGCAAGCAACTCCTTCTATGAGTTCTGGCAGACATATGGAGCCAGCTATGCCACTAGCTCACACATTCAAATTGTAAGTAAAGTATTTTTTTAAAAAATATGTTTATTGCCTCTGCTTCTGCTTTATCATTAGCAGCAGAGTAGCTGGGGTTGATGGCAAGTAACCAGAAAAAGGATCTTCTGCTATATGACTCTGCTGAATTTACACTCATGGACACCATTTTCCAACAACCTGACACGAATAATTTTCTTGATGACCTAGACTAGAGTCACTTTGGACAATACATTCAGGGCTGAACTGTGCTTAAAAACTGCTGGTCTGAATGGCCTTCTTGCATGAACTCTCACAAGACTGCAGCTCCCATTCAGTGAGGAAAGAAAAGATTCCAACTTCTGGTTTTGGTTTTCATGGATGGAAAGCTGCAATCTTCTATGAGTTTGCATTTTTCATGTTATACCACTCACTTAATAGACAACTAGCATGTGCAGTTTGTCTCCTGAAAGGCTTATCCAGCGACAGTGGTTTATGTCCTAGTGACTTCTTGTTTAGACTACTGTAACACACTCTGTGTGGGGCTGCCCTTGAAGATGGTCCAGAAGTTGCAGTGAGCACAGAATGTGGTGGCTCATGTTATCACTAGGGCTCAGTGGTTTGATTCTGCCATGCTGCTGCTCTGGCTGCAGCACTGGCTGCCCATTCACTAGCAAGCCCAATTCAAGGTGGTTACCTTTAAATCCTTATACAGCATGGGACCAGGATATCTGAAGGACTGCTTTCTCCCACCTTGCTCATCCTCTGAGATCATCACATAGGGCCCTGCTTAGGACACTGCTGCCATCTGAGGCTAAAAGGATGACAATGAGGTGCAGGGCGACCTTTGTTGTGGCACCATGTCTATGGAACATGCTTCCGGAAAACGTCAGGAGAGCCCCCTCTTTCTATTGTTTCCTGGGGGTTTAAAAATACATACATCTATTTTGCCTAGCCTTTGAGAAGCGAGGATCTCTGCAACCCTTTTCAGTCACTGATTACAAGTCTTTGTTTTAATGCTGCTTTTATGGTTTTTACTCTGTTTAATTAATCTGCTCGTATGATACAGTTGTGAGCGGGCTTTAAAGTACCTATTGTTGTTATTGTACTATATTTTATACTTTTATTTTCTATTGTTTTAGTTATTCTAAATTGTGTTTTATTATGATGTACACCAATCTGAGACACGGAGAAGTGGTATAAAAATCTTTTAAATAAATAGATATTGTGGGAACTGACTCTTGGGTCTAGTTCTCACTTATTGTCAGATGAACCAGTTAGAGATTGGCTGTTGTCTTTGAAACTCCTCCTGTCACACATACCCTGGCCCTAGCAACCACCCCTCCCATCCCTGACCTGCAGTGAAGAAGTGGCCTTAATTGCTACTGTGGGGCAATTAAGGTGGTTGGAGAATCACTGCCTTTGCATGCAGCTGCTGGATGGAGCTATGAAGAGTATCCTGCAAGCACATGGACAAACATCCCTTCTCATGCCAGCAGCCTGTGTCCATTGTGGTCTGCATCTGGTGACCAAGACTTCTCTAGCTTGTACAACAGCTTTCAACTGTAGGTTGGCATTCACAGGATTAAGTGCTCCTCCACATAGAAGACAAAGTCAGGGGGAAGAATTCTAGCCCAGTGGACTCTCTGGCATGCCATTTTATTAAAGGTTTGTTTTTTTTTAAGCCATTGTTTATTAATTTATTTGTCCCATTTTATACTGCTGTTCCTTCCAAGGAGCTCAGGGTAGTGTACATGCTTCCTTCCCTCCCTTAGTTCTCACTACAGCCCTTATGAGGCTGAGAGAGAGAGTGACTGGCACAAGGTCGCCTAGGAAGCTTCCTGGCTGAACAGGGATTTGAACCTGGATCTTCCAGGTCAAAGTCCATCCCTGAACACTACACCATTCTGGCTCTCCAGTGCTGTGGAGCAGTGCAGTCATATGATCCCCCAACAGTAGTCTGGTATAGACTGGGCACTCTGAAATTAACCTTAGAGCTCTAGTATCAGACTAATAGGATACCTTCTCTCTAGTCACTCATTCTACACTATTCATAATTTTATTCTAGGTTCAAAAACTAATGTCACTAATTAATAATAATGGTGGTGATGGTGATGATATAAAACACTTTGGTTTAAGACTTAAAATGCTTACAAGCTCACTCATGCACCCAATAGCCAATATCCTATCCCAAGCCTTGATCCACCAATCCACGTCCATCAAGTTCAAGAGAGTGTTCCTTCCTAGTCGATCACCCCCTTTCAGATAACACAAGGGCGTGCTATGGATTTATGTACTTCTATTCAGGTATTTGCTGTTTATTTTTCACTCCATTCTCTATTCATTCCTAACACCGCTTTTGTGTTCTTCCCTTCCATAAACAGAACTGACAAAGTGGGTGTTCCAATGCCAGAAGAAGGCACAAACAAAATGCATTTAAAAATACAAAAGTTATAGAAATGCAATAGACATAAGATACAACAGGATCATACAATAAAGTGTGTAATGTGAGGATAATACCATTGTGAACACTAAATACAGTACACTTTCTAGTGTCCTGTGCACTCAAGGGGGTAAGGTGGGACAGGGCTCTTATTTTACCTGTTTTGCAGAATCTTATTCAGGAGTACACGCACCAATAACATACCAATACAGGTGGGGCCTTGGTATCTGCAGGGATCTGTTTGTTCTCAGACCCCCTGCGAATACCAAAAAACACAGATAATGAAATCCATGGTTTTGGCCCCTTGAAGCCCTTCGGAGGCAACCAGAGATCTGCTCCAGTCACCTCTGGAGGGCTTTCTGAAGCCTGAAAAGGCCACATGTGTCAGCGGGCTTCAGTGGGCCCTGATGGCATCCACCCTAGAGTTATTAAGGAATTGAAGAATGAAGTTGCTGATCTCTTGACTAAGATATGCAACTTGTCCCTCAAAATGGCCACGGTGCCAGAAGATTGGAGGATAGCAAATGTCACGCCTATCTTTAAAAAGAGAAAGAGGGGGGACCCGGGAAACTATAGGCCGGTCAGCCTAACATCTGTACTGGGTAAGATGGTGGAATGCCTCATCGAAGATAGGATCTCAAAACACATAGACGAACAGGGTTTGCTGAGGGAGAATCAGCATGGCTTCTGTAAGGGTAAGTCTTGCCTAACTAACCTTATAGAATTCTTTGAAAAGGTCAACAGGCATGTGGATGTGGGAGAACCCGTGGATATTATATATCTGGACTTTCAGAAGGCGTTCGACACGGTCCCTCACCAAAGGCTACTGAAAAAACTCCACAGTCAGGGAATTAGAGGGCAGGTCCTCTCATGGATTGAGACCTGGTTGAAGGCCAGGAAACGGAGAGTGGGTGTCAATGGGCCATTTTCACAGTGGAGAGAAGTGAAAAGCAGTGTGCCCCAAGGATCTGTCCTGAGACCGGTGCTTTTCAACCTCTTCATAAATGACCTGGAGACAAGGTTGAGCAGTGAGGTGGCTAAGTTTGCGGACGACACCAAACTATTCCGAGTGGTGAAGACCAGCAGTGATTGTGAGGCGCTCCAGAAGGATCTCTCCAGACTGGCAGAATGGGCAGCAAAATGGCAGATGAGCTTCAATGTCAGTAAGTGTAAAGTCATGCACATTGGGGCAAAAAATCAAAACTTTAGATATAGGCTGATGGGTTCTGAGCTGTCTGTGACAGATCAGGAGAGAGATCTTGGGGTGGTGGTGGACAGGAGAGGGGGGATTTGCTGCATGGGTAACAGCCTATCCTCCATACCTTCTTTACCCAGGCTTCGCGCACTGGAGAGGACACTCCAACTTCGCCATACGGCGTCGGCACAACACGGGAAGCAGCAGTTACCGGTTATAAGTCTTTGCTCGATTGGCGTAGGGCATGACGCCAGGGGCTGCTTCCGACGGTGGGAGAGATCATTGCATCTCATTGGGCAGCTACCGCCCGCCTTAAGCTGGGCAGTCCCCAGCCAGTAAGGTGTTGCCTCGCCACGGTCCGTTAACCTCATGGGGTGTGTGGGGTTTAGGGTGAAAACCGACAAGCGGATCGACAACTCTGCACCATGCAATAGAAAACAGAAAACTCCTGCCCTAAAGCTGGGCACCTGGAATGTAAGGACAATGACACCTGGCTTCTCTGATGACCTGCAAGCAATAGACGATGCACGCAAAACAGCTGTCATCGACATGGAGCTGAGCAGACTGCAGATGGACATTGTCGCCCTTCAAGAAACAAGGCTGCCAGATTCCGGATCTGTCAAGGAGCGAAATTTCTCATTCTTCTGGCAGGGAAAACCACCAAATGAAACTAGGGAACATGGTGTTGGCTTTGCGGTCAGAAATACCCTGCTGAAATCCATCATCCCACCTACTGTGGGAAGTGAAAGAATTTTGTCCCTGCAGCTCCAGTCATCAGCAGGACCTGTCACTCTCATCAGTGCTTATGCACCGACTCTGTCGTCTCCAGCAGAAGCCAAAGACAAATTCTATGATGACCTGGCCACCACTATCAAGAAGATCCCCATAAAAGAGCCATTGTTCATCCTCGGCGATTTCAACGCTAGAGTTGGTGCTGATAACAGTTCATGGCCCACTTGCTTAGGTCAGTTCGGCACTGGGAAGATGCACGAAAATGGCCAACGCCTGCTAGAGTTTTGCTGTCATCACGGTCTCTGTGTCAGCAACACGTTCTTCAACACAAAGCCCCAACATAGAGTCTCTTGGAGACACCCAAGATCAAAGCACTGGCACCAGCTCGACCTGATTCTCACCAGACGCTCCAGCCTTCCCAGCATCAAGATCACACGCAGCTATCAGGGTGCTGCCTGTGACACCGACCACTCGCTGGTGTGCAGCAGAGTGAAACTGCAAACAAAGCGACTGTATCACACGAAAAGGGAAGGAAGACCTCGCATTGATACCAGCAAGACCCGGGATCAGAGAAAAGTGGAGGAATTTGCACGAGCGCTTGAGGAATCTCTTCCAGGCCCAGTCGATGCAAACGCATCCAACAGATGGGAACATTTCAAGAATGCCGTTTACAACACCGCCTTGTCCATATTTGGCAAGAAGACCAACAAGACAGCAGACTGGTTTGAAGCCCACTCTGAGGAGTTGACACCAGTCATTGAGGAAAAGAGGAGAGCTCAAGCAGCATACAAGGCCTGTCCCAGTGAGCGCAACCTGCAGGTCCTCCGAGGTGCTCGCAGCAAAGTCCAGCAGACTGCCAGGAGATATGCTAACGACTACTGGCTCCAGCTCTGTTCTGAGATACAGATAGCAGCTGACACGGGCAACATCAAGGGGATGTATGATGGTATCAAGCAGGCCCTAGGTCCAACACAGAAGAAAATTGCCCCTCTGAAGTCTGCAACAGGCGAGGTCATCCAGGATCGGGCGCAGCAGATGGAATGCTGGGTGCAGCACTACTCTGAGCTATATTCCAGAGAAAATGTAGTCACCGAAGAAGTGCTGAACAACATTGAGTGCCTGCCTGTGCTGGAGGAGCTTGACAGTGAACCAACCCTAGAAGAACTTCACGTGGCCCTGGACTCCCTTGCCTTTGGCAAGGCACCTGGAAAAGACAGCATCCCTGCTGAAGTCCTAAAGTGCTGCAAAGAGATCATCATCACTGAGCTGCATGAAATCCTTTGTCTCTGCTGGATAGAAGGTGGAGTACCTCAAGACATGAGGGATGCAAACATCATCACGCTGTACAAGAACAAAGGCGACAGGGGTGACTGCAACAACTACCGTGGCATCTCTCTCCTTAGCGTTGTAGGAAAGTTGTTTGCCCGAGTTGCACTAAAGAGGCTCCAGGTACTTGCAGAGAGCGTTTATCCAGAATCACAGTGTGGATTCCGAGCCAACAGGTCCACCACTGATATGGTATTCTCCCTTAGACAACTGCAGGAGAAATGCAGGGAACAACGACAGCCACTCTTTATAGCCTTCATAGATCTCACGAAGGCCTTCGACCTGGTCAGCAGGGATGGCCTCTTCAAGATTCTCCCCAAGATTGGATGTCCACCCAGGCTCCTCAGCATCATCAGATCCTTCCACAAGGACATGAAGGGCACTGTTGTCTTTGATGGCTCCACATCACACCCCTTTGACATCCGAAGCGGCGTGAAGCAGGGCTGTGTTCTTGCACCAACCTTGTTTGGGATCTTCTTCGCTGTCCTGCTGAAGCAGGCCTTTGGAACTACAACAGAAGGCATCTATCTCCGGACCAGATCAGATGGAAAGCTCTTCAACCTCTCCAGACTGAGAGCAAAGTCCAAAGTCCAGCTGAAATGTCTGCGTGACTTCCTCTTTGCCGACGATGCAGCTATCACTACCCACTCTGCCAAAGATCTCCAGCAGCTCATGGATCGTTTTAGCAAGGCCTGCCAAGATTTTGAACTGACAATCAGCCTGAAGAAAACACATGTCATGGTTCAGGATGTGGACTTACCTCCCTGCATTACAATCTCTGCACATGAACTGGAGGTTGTCCATGACTTTGTGTACCTTGGCTCAACGATCTCCGACACTCTTTCTCTCGATACCGAGCTAAACAAACGCATCGGTAAAGCAGCTACCACGTTTTCCAGACTCACAAAGAGAGTCTGGTCCAACAAGAAGCTGACGGAACATACCAAGATCCAGGTCTACAGAGCTTGCGTCCTGAGTACACTTCTGTACTGCAGCGAGTCATGGACTCTTCACTCACAACAGGAGAGGAAACTGAATGCTTTCCACATGCCCTGCCTCCGACGTATTCTCGGCATCACCTGGCAGGACAAAGTTTCAAACAACACAGTCCTGGAACATGCTGGAATCCCTAGCATGTATGCACTGCTGAAACAGAGACGCCTGCGTTGGCTCGGTCATGTCCTGAGAATGGATGATGGCCGGATCCCAAAGGATCTCCTCTATGGAGAACTCGTGCAAGGAAAGCGCCCTACAGGTAGACCACAGCTGCGATACAAGGACATCTGCAAGAGGGATCTGAAGGCCTTAGGAGTGGACCTCAACAAGTGGGAAACCCTGGCCTCTGAGCGGCCCGCTTGGAGGCAGGCTGTGCAACATGGCCTTTCCCAGTTTGAAGAGACACTTGGCCAACAGTCTGAGGCTAAGAGGCAAAGAAGGAAGGCCCATAGCCAGGGAGACAGGCCAGGGACAGACTGCACTTGCTCCCAGTGTGGAAGGGATTGTCACTCCCGAATCGGCCTTTTCAGCCACACTAGACGCTGTTCCAGAACCACCTTTCAGAGCGCGATACCATAGTCTTTCGAGACTGAAGGTTGCCAACTACAGGTGGACAGGTCGATGAAAGTGTCGACCCAATGTGCGGCGGCAGTGAAGAAGGCCAATTCTATGCTTGGGATCATTAGGAAGGGTATTGAGAACAAAACGGCTAGTATTATAATGCCGTTGTACAAATCTATGGTAAGGCCACACCTGGAGTATTGTGTCCAGTTCTGGTCGCCGCATCTCAAAAAAGACATAGTGGAAATGGAAAAGGTGCAAAAGAGAGCAACTAAGATGATTACGGGGCTGGGGCACCTTCCTTATGAGGAAAGGCTACGGCGTTTGGGCCTCTTCAGCCTAGAAAAGAGACGCCTGAGGGGGGACATGATTGAGATATACAAAATTATGCAGGGGATGGACAGAGTGGATAAGGAGATGCTCTTTACACTCTCACATAACACCAGAACCCGGGACATCCACTAAAATTGAGTGTTGTGAGAGTTAGGACAGGCAAAAGAAAATATTTCTTTACTCAGCGTGTGGTTGGTCTGTGGAACTCCTTGCCACAGGATGTGGTGATGGCGTCTAGCCTGGACGCCTTTAAAAGGGGATTGGACAAGTTTCTGAAGGAAAAATCCATTATGAGGTACACGCCATGATGTGTATGCACAACCTCCTGATTTTAGAAATGGGTTATGTCAGAATGCCAGATGCAGGGGAGGGCACCAGGATGAGGTCTCTTGTTATCTGGTGTGCTCCCTGGGGCATTTGGTGGGCCGCTGTGAGATACAGGAAGCTGGACTAGATGGGCTTATGGCCTGATCCAGTGGGGCTGTTCTTATGTTCTTAATGGCCATTTCAGCCCTAAAAAAATGCAACTTGCAGTTTCCACATGGAAACCCGGAAGTGATTTTTTTTGCACTTATAAGACATTCTGTGGCCTGGGGAAGCCTTCCCCGGGCCTCAGAATGCCTTATAAGGCATAAATATTGGAAGTTATTATAATTAAATTCTTATTTGGCTGTTTTTCAGCCAAATTTTGCTATCACAGCCATTCAAATCCATTGCAAAAATCCAATATACATGGTTGGGTGGGTGCGTGCGTGTGGTGGGGAAGGGGATTAGGGGTAGAGTTTACAATTTGTGGGTCAAACTTCATGCATCTTGTGTTGTTCTTGCCATAGTCTGCTTATCTAGCCCATGGGTCTCCAAACCCTGGCCCGGGGGCCAGATGCAGCCCGCGGCCAGCCTCAATCCAGTTAGGCAGAAAACTGGAAGGTTGCAATATCAGTTGCTGGAGGTGATGGAAGTGCCCTTGGTGCTCTACCACTATACTTACCTTATAATCTGGCTGCTGCAGACATGCTAACTGCTGGGCTCTGTAGAAATCCGGCCCAGTGATAAAACCTTTCCTCCCAGAAGTGTGACCCAATGAAAACAAACTGGGCAGTACATATGTTCTTCCTTAGGAGGAATTCAACAGCTCTTAGGAATGCATCTTTATTCACGCTTCATAGAGTTCGAAGGGACCTGCCTTCTTCTCAGATTTTGCAGTTCTGAATTATCTAGTCTTGTTTACAATTAGGAACGAGTGCATTTGGTAGCCTGCACTGCTCCATGTACAATACTTTATTTCCAGAATTCTCAAAAAGCACAGTTTGCTTTTTTGTACTGTACATACACAATTTGTTACAGCTTCCAATTCCTTCATTCATTTTTCTTTCACCTTCTCTTCCTTACCAATGTGCCTGTGTACCTTCATCAAACCATGCCAAAAAGCAATATTTATGTGATTTTTGCAGGACTGCATCAAGCCTTTTGGTGCTAAGTCTTTTACATATGCACCTGTGTGCATTGCTAAAACCCTGCAAAAAATAAAACTTGATTTCATTGTGCAGACCATCAGATCAAGATCTTTTTTCATGTGGGGATTTGTCAATGTGCAGGAGCATAGCTGCACTTTCCTGGAACTCCACACAAAACCAATTCAAGATTGCAGTATGTTTGTGAATGCGCATGCAGACATTGGTTATGTTATGTAGAGGAGGGAAAGATGCAAACAAATGGACTGAACTGAGAGTTGTGGCAAACAATATCTTCCAATCCCAGAACTGATTTTAGAAATTCTTCTAGTTAAACCAGAAATCAGGAGGAGGAGAACACAGGGCAGAGTGAACAACAAAGAAGGAATGGAATGGGGGAAACCCTCACATCCTGATTCTCAGGGCCGGGCAAAACAGTGAAAAGCTGGCACTGTCATTGTTGAAACTTTAAAGCCTCTAACATTTCTTTGAAGCCACTTTGAAGTTGAAGTCAATCAGTTGTAGTGAATGGGCTCCAAGACTTTCCT
This sequence comes from Tiliqua scincoides, assembly GCF_035046505.1. Classification (NCBI taxonomy): domain Eukaryota; kingdom Metazoa; phylum Chordata; class Lepidosauria; order Squamata; family Scincidae; genus Tiliqua; species Tiliqua scincoides. The sequence continues at coordinate 183,007,346 of NC_089821.1, read as the reverse complement.
CTGTTTCCCCTCCTTTACCCAGTGAAGGAATTCTGTGCAGACAAAGCTAACTTCTGCAATAAAGTTTTGTTCCCCCCCCCTTCCTGTTGCTGGCTTTTGATTTCATTCTGCAGTGCAAGCAGATTGATGTCAGCCTCTCATATGCTAAATGCTCTTCATGCTGGAGTGCCAATCTGCTTAATCTGAAGCAGTTCGATTTCATGGGCCTTTGAACCAGGATGCAAATGACATGAGTGGCCCTTGCACTGCATTTGAAAGTATCGGGGCAGGGGTTCATTTTAATAGTGTCTTTATTAGATTTTAGAAGGAAGAATATGACACTATATTTGTATCATTGCAAGTTAATTGTTATAATTTCACCTGGCTGGGTAAAGTAATTGAGCTGCTGGCAAAAAAGCCTTTTTGTTTACCATGTACGTGGGACTGTGTAAGTTTGGTTCAGAACAAGTTTGAATCAATAGATTTTTTTTCCCCGTTACTTCACTGCAATGTAAATTAACAGCACCCTTCTGTGCATGTAAATGGTATGTAGTACAGGTGCCTCTTTGACCCCCAAAATGACAACATATGCAGAGCACTGAATGCCATCTTTTTCTTTCCCAATACTGCTGTACAATCAAAGTTTGAAACACTGCTGGAGCTCTTTTAAAGTATCCTATGCTGTCGACCATATGTTGCTCCGTCAAGTGGGATTCCAAACTCCTGAAACTGTAGTCGATTCTCTGTTGGCCCTGACTTTGACTGACACTCCTTGCTAGATGTTACAGATGCCAGAATTCATTTCTTTTAAGTCTTGTCTACTAGGACACATTCAAAGATGTGGACCGACAGTTCTGTTTTGAATAAGTCGATGTTGCACATCTGTCATAGATGTGCTGCTAAAGCTTCGATTTCCCCACTGAAGTGTACCTTGTTAAACTAAAATCAATAATGAGAAAACTATTGACTGATGTACAAATTACGTGGTGCAATTATAATCACCCATGGCTTTCTACTGCTGTTCTCAACTATTTCAGTAGGCAGAGGATGAAACTTAAACAGCCAAACTTCCAGCAGGTACTCTTCCACTTTGAGGAGAAAGTTCAGAGTTGCAAACCAAGATCTCCTTCCTCAAAGTAGCTTGCAGGCAAGACATGTTCCCCTCGCCAAATCCCAAAGGCCAGCAGAAAAAGCACTGATTAAAGGTATTGGTCGATTTCCAGATTTCCAGTTCCTCAAAGTGTTCTTAACAAGACTTTCAAAATTCAAAAGAAAAAAAGTTAAACATTGCAACCCAACACATGCACCAGATTGACAACGGATAAAATTCCTCAAGCCTGTAACATTGGCCCTACTTCCCAAAAGTGCTTTTAAAAAGATGGTTTTACACACTCTGCCTGAATGTGGGCACAAAAAGAAAAGTGCACTGATGCACATCTTTTCGAAGAGGCTCATTCCAGAGCATTGCAACCACAATGGAAAAAGTCCTGCTTCTAATCACAGTCATATCTTGGATCAGGATCCTACTTACTGATTTTAACAACTATGGAGATGCATGCAGGGAGAGGCAGTGACCAAGATAAGTTTACAGATCCCAACTGAAGAAGGCTTTTTACCATCAAGGTACGGCATCTTGAATGAGGCCCTGGAACAAAACAGGTTACTTTTGCCACTGTAACACCATAAGAACATAAGAACAGTCCCACTGGATCAGGCCATAGGCCCATCTAGTCCAGCTTCCTGTATCTCACAGCGGCCCACCAAATGCCCCAGGGAGCACACCAGATAACAAGAGACCTCATCCTGGTGCCCTCCCTTGCATCTGGCATTCTGACATAACCCATTTCTAAAATCAGGAGGTTGCGCATACACACCAGATATGCACGTAAGGGTCAGATCCTATCCAACTTTTTAGCATCAATGCAACTGTGCCAACAGGGCAGATACTGGGCAGTCACAGAGGCCTCCTCAAAGTATAAGGGTACATTTATTCCCTTACTTTGGGGCTGCACTACAACTGCTTCAGCTCTGGAACGCTGGACAGGATTGGGCCCTTACAGCCCAATCCTATCCACACTTTCCTGGGAGTAAGCCCCATTGACTCTAATGGGACTTACTTCTTAGTAGACATGCATAGGATTGGACTGTTAGTTTTTAATCCATTTCTATTTCACCATTGCTGAAGATGACTCACAAATAACAATATCGGCTTAAAATGGCTTCATAAAATAAAACAAACAAGCGGCAAACATGCAAATCTAAAACAGCATCACCACCAAAACCAAAGTCTATTCTTCCCTTTCTCAAACCAAAGGCCTCCTGCTCTAAAAGCCAGGAGGGGGAACAGTGATGACCCTCTTGAGGAAAGTCATTCCGCAAAGCCAAGACAAGCACTACCAAAGCCCCTTTGAGCCTCTGTCATGTGGCACTGCAAGCGTGTGAGGCCATTGCTCAGCACTGCAGCAGCCGCACACTTGCCATGCCTTCCTACCACTTCCAGAGAGCTCAGAAGCAGCAAGCAACCATGAAAGCTTGTTGCCTAGCAATCTGAATTCCCTTCAAATTATTACCAGCCTCAGGACAACCCACACTGTAAATGTTCACCCTGGTATAGTGGAAAAGGGACCCAGTATGCCAAATGTGCAGTGTCCGTGCAACTCTGGAGAATTGGGTGCTGAATTGTGAAAGGAGCTTGCACCGTTTGCCTGTTCTGGCTTTTCACAGCTGGGATAAATGCACTGTTTTTCCCCACCATGTTTTGCTTATTTTTTTTTTTTTGTATTTTTGGATCTTTGCAGGTTCTGCAGTCTTCCAACTGCTGGAAAATTCTTCCTTACAGGGGCAGCTGTTCTGCTTATCAATATGCCTGCTTTGCCCATTGGCTGGCTAACCTGTCTGTCCAGGTAAAAAGGGTGGGATAGGTAAGCCAGGGGGGCCCTACTCTTCCAATCAGGTCACTTGATGACATTATCATTTTGACACTTTGCTTGCCTAGTCTATGTCCATGGGTTGTCATATCGCTTCACCCTGCAGACCCTACTGGTGGTTTGATTTTTAATCAGAACCCCTGAAATTTAGTGTTCTCCTGGTTTGGGTATGGTTTCTCAGATGGTATCCAGAATGGGGTTGGGGCTGCCTGAGGCTTAGCAAGGGGAATTAATTCCCCCTACCCTACATAACACAGCAGCAGCCCCAATGGGTCTACTCAGATCTGCGCCACCTAAATATGTGGCACAGATCCAAGCAACCTGGCACTGAGCTGGGTTGCCGGGAGTGGGGTCAGGATCTGGCCTAAGTGCCAGAATCAGACCCCAGATCAGCTCGGCCTGGTCCACCCACTGCCTACCCTCCCCCCTTCCTGGAATGCCCGTTTTGCCCTCCCCAAGCCGCCGCACTGGCCTGACTTGGCCAGTGCTTACTCATCAATGCACCAGCTCCACGGGGCCTCTGGCGGCCTCTAAAGGCCAGTGCATGGACGTGTGCCAGCCTCCCTCCTCTACTGGTGGCATGAAAGTGCCTTATGGCTCTTTCCAGGCTGGCTAGGATCAGGCCCTAAGAATGTAATAAAGAATTAGTAGTGCCACTCAGCATGAAGAAGCCAAAAACTATAGGAAAATGACAAGTACTTTTTTTTGTGCTATGAGGACAAAAAAACCCATTGAGAATGACGGGATATATGGATGTGCTGGGCTGCAACCTCAGTCAGAGAGGTGGAGCTATTACACAAAGGGAGCAATTCTGCAGTGGCACAACAAACAAAACGTGGAAGGAGAAAGATTACACTGTCAAAGCAAGGGCGCAGGCTGCCACAGCCAGACAGTGGCATAAAGAAGTGGGAGACCCTCTTTAATGATGCATTGCATGTAATGTGCACTTTGTCCTAAGTAGATAATTTACACTGCCCCCTACCCCATCTATAAAAATCAAAGACAAAACGTTAAAGCCATGTAGATGCATCTGGCACTCTAAGATTAAAAAAAGAAACATCTGTCAACATCTGTCCCTGAAAAGATGCTGGTAAGCACAGCAGAACCTTTGGTAGATTATATTACAGTTCCTGGGACAAAAATATCTAAATCAAAACAACAATTAACCACTCTTCTGGTTAACAAAATTAGGGCAGGGCTCTGCCCAGCTGTGACTTATTGAAACAATGAATCCCATAACCAACTCATCAGCAGAAGGATTCTTATTAAAGTTCATTCCTACTGCAGTCAAAAAGTTACTCATGAATGGATAGTATGGGGCCTGCAGCTAAGATATTTGCAACAACTGGAGTGAACATGACTCAGTAATAAAATTAAATACCTTTCAAAGAAAGGTAACACCCTTAACATCTCAAGGCACTAGAGTTAAAAAGGTCCAGCCTAAAGGTTATACCACATCTGTTTTAGAATGTTGCCCATTTGCTGCTGTTTGCTTGCCAAGTGCTCTTTCGAGGGGGCAATTGGTACTTGAAAGGTGGTGCTTAATCCTTTCTCTGCCAGCCTGTCTTCCCTTGCTTTCACTGAGCTGCCTGTGGGTTGGTGGCAATTTGAGGAGTGTGGGGTAGGGAACTGCCATAGCTATACGTGCTTTCCTTCCCAGTCCTTCTCAACTACAAATTCCCCCCTCCCAAAGTACTTTGTAAGGGGGAACCATCTGTACAGCTAATGTTTAACACAGCTATGGTGTAATATGTAGCTCATCCCTAAAAGAAAAAAAAGACAGTATTCTCACACAGCCAACCACAAAAAATGACACAAGTTAGTTCCTAGTCGCAGTGAAGATGTCTTTAACAAATTCTCAACAAATGCAGACAACAGTTGTGAATGACAATGTGGAGATGCTTATAGCACACAATAGTAAAAAACAATGTATAATCGTTATTGGTATAAAACATACCATTTTATATGGAATATTAAAGCTACATTATATAGTGACCTAATAAAAACAGATATGAGTCTAAGGGCGCAATCCTGAAGTGCCCATGGGCTGGTGCAACCCAGGAGGGTTGCAAACATGCCATAGGGCCTCCTCAGCACCTCCTCAGCGCCTCCTTGGGAGGAAGCCAGGCCTGTGCACAGAGATGCGCTGGCCTGCGGAGCCTGACACAAGCCCCTGCGCTGGCTTCCTCAGTGAGGCTTGCGTCAGCCTGACTGGGTTGACACAAGCCTCTGGGGTGGGTGGGGAGGAGGTGGGAAGGAGGCAGGAGGGTGGCATTGCTGGGTGGAGGGAGGGCGGGTGGTGGGTGGGTGGAGAACAGGCGGCAGGGCTGGGATCCAGCACTTATGCTGGATTCCAACCCTTGTTCCTGGGGAGTTTCGTCACTCTGCTCTCCTTGGACTTCCGCCACCTCAGGAGGTGGTGCAAGCCCGAGGAGACCCATAGAGGAAAGGGCGCCTTACCCAGAGGTAAGGAGAAAAGTTTCCCCTTGCCTCTGGCTGAGCCACCTTGGGCCCCTATCCTGTGCTGGGTACAATGCAAGCCTCTTGACTTGCCTGTTTCAGCACAGGGTAGGACTGCGCCCTCAAGTTCCTACATTTAACCTGTGTTGTAAGATTAACTTACAACCAATACTCAATCACAAAACTATCATGAAGACTTGTGTTCTTTATAAAGAAGATTAACATAGGGCACAATCCTAACCAACTTTCCAGCACTGATTTAGCTGTGATGCAGCCCCCAAGGTAAGGTAACAACCATGTCCTTACCTTGAGGAGGTGCCCTTGACTGCCTCCCCACTGCAGGATGCAATGCACACCACATTGGCATAGCTATGGCAGTGCTGGAAATTTGGTTAGGATTACGACTACAGTGTTATGGGGAATGCACAGCATTCACTGCCCGAACGGCCCCTCCTGACCAAGGAATTAAGTCAGATAGAGGTTAAAAGAGAAGATGTTTCAGACCTCATTGATAAATTAAAGATCAATAAGTCACCAGGCCTGGATGGCATCCACCCAAGAGTTATTAAGGAATTGAAGAATGAATTTGCTGATCACTTGACTAAAATATGCAACTTGTCCCTCAAAACGGCCACGGTGCCAGAAGATTGGAGGATAGCAAATGTCATACCAATCTTTAAAAAGGGAAAGAGGGGGGACCCGGGAAACTATAGGCTGGTCAGCCTAACATCTATACCGGGTAAGATGGTAGAATGCCTCATCAAAGATAGGATCTCAAAACACATAGACGAACAAGCCTTGCTGAGGGAGAATCAGTATGACTTCTGTAAGGCAAGTCTTGCCTCACAAACCTTATAGAATTCTTTGAAAAGGTCAACAGGCATGTGGATGTGGGAGAACCCGCGGACATTATACATCTGGACGTTCAGAAGGCGTTCGACACGGTCCCTCACCAAAGGCTACTGAGAAAACTCCACAGTCAGGGAATTAGAGGACAGGTCCTCTCATGGATTGAGAACAGGTTGAAGACCAGGAAACAGAGAGTGGGTATCAATGGGCAATTTTCACAATGGAGAGAGGTGAAAAGCGGTGTGCCCCAAGGATCTGTCCTGGGACCGGTGCTTTTCAACTTCATAAATGACCTGGAGACAGGGTTGAGCAGTGAGGTGGCTAAGTTTGCAGATCACACCAAACTTTTCCGAGTGGTGAAGACCAGAAGTGATTGTGAGGAGCTCCAGAAGGATCTCTCCAAACTGGCAGAATGGGCAGCAAAATGGCAGATGTGTTTCAATGTCAGTAAGTGTAAAGTCATGCACATTGCGGCAAAAAATCAAAACTTCACATATAGGCTAATGGGTTCTGAGCTGTCTGTGACAGATCAGGAGAGAGATCTTGGGGTGGTGGTGGACAAGTCGATGAAAGTGTCGACCCAATGTGCGGTGGCAGTAAAGAAGGCCAATTCTATTCTTGGGATCATTAGAAAAGGTATTGAGAAAAAAACAGCTAATAATATAATGCCGTTGTACAAATCTATGGTAAGGCCACACCTGGAGTATTGTGTCCAGTTCTGGTCGCTGCATCTCAAAAAAAATATAGTGGAAATGGAAAAGGTGCAAAAGAGGGCAACTAAGATGATTGCTGTGCTGGGGCACCTTCCTTATGAGGAAAGGTTATGGCGTTTGGGCCTCTTCAGCCTAGAAAAGAGATACCTGAGGGGGGACATGATTGAGACATACAAAATTATGCATGGGAAGGATAAAGTGGATAGAGAGATGCTCTTTACTCTCTCACAGAACACCAAAACCAGGGGACATCCACTGAAATTGAGTTTTGGGAGAGTTAGGGCAGACAAAAGAAAATATTTCTTCACTCAGTGTGTGGACAGTCTGTGGAACTCCTTGCCACAGGATGTGGTGATGGCATCTGGCCTGGATGCCTTTAAAAGGGGATTGGACAAGTTTCTGGAGGAAAAATCCATCATGGGTTATAAGCCATGATGTGTATGTGCAACCTCCTGATTTTAGAAATGGGTTATGTCAGAATGCCACATGCAAGGGAGGGCACCAGGATGAAGTCTCTTGTTATCTGGTGTGCTCCCTGGGGCATTTGGTGGGTCGCTGTGAGATTCAGGAAGCTGGACTAGATGGGCCTATGGCCTGATCCAGTGGGGCTGTTCTTATGTTCTTATGTTCTCTTAAGGCATTCTGAACTCCTAGAACCAGGGATGGGAACTCAAGTCAGGTGACTCAAGTCCGAGTCACAAAAACACGTGTTTTTTGCTGACTCGTGTACAGTTGAATCATCTGCAGTGATGACTCTGGCATTGACTTGAGTCTCAGGCCACTGACTTAGCACTCAGTCACGATGCATGCAGGCTCAAGTCTGTCTGTGTCTGGGTGGGTTTGCTTACTTTTTTGAGACGTGAAAGACCTCGTGAGGCCCTCATTCAGACAAGACAAGCAGCAGGAAAGTTCCAGCTAGGCAGCAGGGAAGGGTTAATATTTTGCTTTTGCATCAAATGAGAGGGAGGTGGGAGCAGGGTTTCCACCTCCTTCATCAATTCCTTCAGATCATTGGATGAAGGATGGGTGGTCTCATTTTTTTTCTTTGGATGAGGTAGGACAGAAGGAGGAGCCTAAGGGAGTTCTTGCCTTAGAATTGGCTGGGGAAACTCATGAGGGGGAGGATGCGGGGAAGCCAGGGGAGAAGCAGTTTGTAGCGATAATGCTTTCCAACTGCATGGCTCCTTTGAACTCTGTTGTTACTTGGGAAGAGGAAGCCTCATTGAACAATGGGCACAAAAGGGACTATTTTTGAGTAGAGTTGCAAAGGATTGGATCATACTGGTAAGCTTTGCAGCTGCTGCACATAACCCTCCTCCTCTTGCCACTTCCTTTCCTGCTCTCACACAGTCTATCCCACTCTTTCCCGCCTTGTTTACAGATGGGATGGGGGACATCAGGGAAGTGGTTAAAGAGAACTTTGAGTGCAAGTCTTTAAAGGGAAAGACTCGTGATTCAAGTCTTTTCAATTTGCTAAAACACTATGAGCGACTTGGAAAGTCCGCCCATTAGGACTCGTTTTTGAGTTAAGTCACGGGGGGCAGAGACATGTGACCCAAGTCAAGTTGCACTGGATTTGCTCATCTCTGCCTAGAACAGTATCTAGATTTCCTTGAAGAAGAACTTCCATGGTATGGTTGAAGGCATGAGCTTCCAAACACCTTTCTCTTGGTGGACATCATCTCGAATACTCATAAACTTTCTGGGATGCTGCTGCATCTCAGGGCAGTTATGAATTCAAGCTAGTATCCACCTGGAAGTGGATGCAAGTTTCTGTTTCAGCCAACATACGTAGCAGTGAAGACAATTTAAAGCATGACTGGAAAAAAAATCCAAACAAAAATGAATGATGTTCTGAAAGCTAACCCCAAGCAAACTCATTAGTGGACTGGCCTCTCTGTTTTAACCTTGGGGTTGAGGTGTGAGAGGCAGCAACGCAGCACATCCTCACTTGGGCCTTTAAGGGTGCAATCCTAACCAACTTTCCAGCACTGGCATAGCTGTGCCAGTGGGGCATGTGCTTCATCCTGCAGTTGGGGGGGGGCGGTCATGGAGGCCTTCTCAAGGTAAGGCAATGTTTGTTTCCTTACCTCGAAGTTGCATTGCCCTTAAATCAGTGCTGGAAAGTTGGTTAGGATTGAGGCCTTAGATGCTCAGCATGAAGCTCATCACTGGTCCTAGATGACCTGCATCAAGAGAGGCAAAAGCCCAAGCGAATCACAGATGTGCTGCACAAAGAAGGGATGTGCTGGTACCTGTGTTGCTCCTGGGCCAGAATAGGACTAGGCTGGTTCCCATTTCTAGCACAAGGGAACACATTTGCCTCTTGCACTGTCAAAAAACCAATCAGGCATCAAGTTCCAAGAAATTATGTGGTCAGAAACGGATGCATAGTTAAAACCAGACAGGGTCAAATTCCAGGCCAGCAATTCACACAAGAAATTTGTGACTTGGCCTCAGGTGCAAACTCTGAGATTTGGGTTATGTTTGTGGACAGGACCTAGCGAATCTTTCATTCTGGCACTTGGGATAATTCCTGCCAAGCTGCTGTGCCAGTGTAGTGCTTCATAGATTGTGTTCTTAGAAAACAAAACTTATATACGAATAGCTTGGCACTGTTCCAGAGTGTTAAAATGAAAGGGAATGACGATGCGCAAACCCATCTGACAGAGTCAGCTGTTGAAATGATAGGCATGATTGCTAAAATCTGCTATAGAGATAGCAACGCTTACCCATCAGAAGCAGGGCAGGAAAACACACACACGAAGAGCTCAGAGCAGCTGTTAGACACAAAGGGATCTTTGGCAGTGATAAAAAATTTCTCAGCAGGCAGATAATTAGACAGAATCCAGGCATCTCTGGTCAGCAAGCAATGGCACATGGTATACCTTGAAAATAAAAGAAGTCTAGGGAGAACTTTTCAAAGTCTTATGCATGCTTCGTATACTAAAATCAATGTCTTTTTTGGCACTCATAGCAACACACAAGATTATTTCAATGGATGTGCAAGAGAGAGAGATATTTGCATATGGCACAGCATTACATAATGTACATGCCTCTGGAATCCAAAAGGTTCTGTAAGTATAGCAACTATTTTGTTTTTAATTTTTCTTTCTTCCACCTTTTATTAGTGAAATAAAAGAAAGAAAAAAATGCATCAAAACGAACACAATAAATCAACATATGAAAGAGAGAAAAAAACAAAAAAAATACATGACTAACAGTATACATAAAAAATACATAAACAGATTTTTCAGCAATCCTTATACAGCTACATAAAGCAGTTCCTAATAAAATACAAGTGTGCGGTTTTGCAATAGTTTGAGGTGCTGGTGTCAGTTGGTTATTTTTTAATATCCTGCATGAGTTTTTCTATGAATCTCTCTCTCTCTCTCTCTCTCTCTCTCTCTCTCTCTCTCTCTCTCTCGTATAACACGTGCCTGGTAACATATATTTACTTGCAAACATCTCATCAAAATTGAGAGAGAGATTGAGATCAGGTTCATATTGAGGATGCACTGTGCTTTCCTGGAATGTCATTTGATAGGTCACTGAAATGCTATTCCCTCCCTGCCATACTTCAAGGTCTTTGACATTTGCTGATGACTCTGTGGATAACCGACATGATTTGTGAAGTGCTTTTTAGCAAGCTGAGCACCAGAGCTCACTAGCCGAAGAGAGTTGTTGCCAGAATTAGAAACCCCACCAGACAACTCTCTCTTTTTTTTTGGTTGCAGCTTCCTTGTCTTTGCTTTCAGTGTGAATTACAGGTGTTAGATGGACATGTAAAGATATTATGAGACTTCTTGACCGGAAAGATCTGTGCTGGGGCTTCTTGAGCCATTTGCCTAGCCCCTCCCCCGCACTTTGGGACAGAGGTGGGAATTTTGGTGCAGCCCATCGGCTGCTGGTGCTCTGAGGTGGGGTGCGCCAGTTCTGAGTGGGTGATTTTCGCTTGCCCTGCTCAGTCAGTTGCATGATTTTGATTTTTAATTTTGGTTAAATTATTAACCCAAGCCTCTGTCTCCAGTGCTCTTTTGGGCAGTGGAGGGGTAAATCATTTTTAACACTACCTAGACTTTCATCAGTTTTCTGTAGTGTCATTCAACATAACTTGCTAAGTTATGTCTATTGATATTCTTGCTCATACAGCTTTGGATTTACTTCAGTGCTTCTCTCCAATGAATTCTTTTACCAGTCTTAGATTGACCTGAATCACACTTTATGTCTGACATGTGACAATGGAGTTCCAGTCTTTCTTTCATTGTTGTGTAGCAACTCCATGGGGCTGTGGTTCAGATCAGTGGCGTCGCTAGAGAGGTGTGGGGGGTGCGGGACGCACCAGGTGATGCACGGGGGGGTGACACGTCCTGGGAGGATGACGCGCTAAAATCGTGGCTTTAGGAGCTATCATGTCATTCCATACCCCATTGGATGTGGAATGTCCAGCAGAATGCAATGTAAATTACCAGAGAGAAGTAGCTCATTTCCTTCAAAAGTTATGGCTAAAAAACCAGAAAGAAAAAAATGCATGGAGCCCTATGGAAAGTGAAACTGAGCCATATCGCATGTTTACTCCTGTGTAGGTGTACTTGCCATAGTCTGCTGGAAAGGGCAGGCTGAGAGGAAACCAATGACACCAGAATGGTCCTGATCCAATGAATGCAGCCCCCCCAAAACACCCGAGAAGTAGGTCCCTGCCTCCCAACTGCAAGTCTATTGAGTTCGAAATGAAGCCACGTGGCTCCGTTTACTCGTGAGTAGGCAAACTTGCCTCACGAGTAGGCAAGGGCAGGCTGAGAGGACCCAAGCAACATTGGAATGGTCCTGATCCAATGAATGCAGCCCCCAAAAACACCAGAGAAGGAGGTCCCCCGTCCCAGCTGCGAGTCTATTGAGCCCTATGGAAAGCGAAGCAGCCTCACGATCGCATTTACTCACGAGTAAGCAGACATGCCTTGGCTGGTGGTCAGGCCAGGTAAAGGGGAATGTGAGGACACCAGAATGTTCCCAATCCAATGGAACTTGAGCGCAACAAATGCTCCAGAAGACAGCCTCCCCCCCCTAAAAAGGACAAAAAAAGAGGCTTGAACTGGTAAGGGGAAAGTTTTCTATTTTGCACTTGCAAAGCCAGGTGGGTCTTTATCTTGATATGCCCGAAATAGAAAAACTTTAAACTGGGCACTGGGTAGGGTTGGAAATCTCACTGATTCTTTTTTTTTGGAGGGGGAGGTTATTGCAGGCAGACTACAGAGAAAATTCACTTGGTGGAACAGGACTGGCTCCTCCTTATTTAATTATTTCTTTTATTTTAATGTAATTATTTATAATTATTCATTTTAATTTGCTTGATGATGTCACTTCTGGCCATGACATCACTTCCAATGGGTCCTGGACAGATTGTCATTCTAAAAAGTGGGTCCCAGTGCTAAAAGTTTGAAAACTGTTGCAATAAGGTGTTAGTAAGTTGACATGGGGCGTGTGTGTGTGTGAGACTTTACAAGTTTGCAAAATCACTAAAATCAGAATTTAGAGGAATAATACCATCATGTTATATATCAATCAATGCGTAATTTCATGCAGAATGCAATGAAACAAACCACACTGAAATATCTGTGTTCTAACAAAAGGTACAGCCAATAAACCAGTGTGGGCGGGGTGATGGTACATCACCATCTGGGGTGTTGCCCCGCCCACTGCATGGGGTGACGTGCAGGCCTCCCGCATCCGGTGACAAGAATCCTAGTGACACCACTGGTTCAGATTGCAGCACTGAGACAGGGTATTTAACTCTTTACCTCTGCACTATTTTCCTGCTGAATACCACCTGGGGTGTTGCCCCGCCCACTGCATGGGGTGACGTGCAGGCCTCCCGCATCCGGTGACAAGAATCCTAGTGACACCACTGGTTCAGATTGCAGCACTGAGACAGGGTATTTAACTCTTTACCTCTGCACTATTTTCCTGCTGAATACCATGCCCCAAAGCAGTGAGTTAATGGCGAGTTGTAGCAAACACCACTGTAAGGGTTAACTAGCCACTTTGAGGATGCGATCTTCAGTGGGAAAATGGCTTAGAAGTAAAGGGTTAAATCTACCTCAGTGGTATGGCCCCATCTGAACGGCAGTCTCATGCAGCTGCCACATGGTAGGAAAAGAAACACCCAAACTGCGCTGTCATGTGATCATGGAGAGTGGGTCAACAACACACATCTTACAGCCCATGATATCTGGCTTTGGACATATGCAAATAGCAACAAAGCAGTGTGAGTGGCCTGTCTTTCCTTGATTGCTGTCTCCAAGAGTTTGGCACACTGGCAGGGAGATTATGTCTTCCTGACAAGATGTGCATTCCCCAGAGCATGGATACAACATGCATCTTGCTGCAGGGTTATGCAACCCCCCACCCCACCCCTACTACCTCAGCAGGAGACCAAGAAGTGCTGAGTCATTCACACTCTCTCCAACTCTGCAATGGAAGAACCAAAATCACCCTTAAGAAGTGTGCTGTAGCCCTGACCTTGGTTTGAGTCATCATCAGTTTTATAATTGTAGACGTACCTAGTGAATTACTATAAGATTTAAAACATTCAGTTACTGCTTATAAGGTGAAAAAGAATACTAAAGCAATATGGCAGAGCCAGAGCCTTTGAGCCTTCCAAACTTTAAGAGTTGCAGTGTACATGACAACTCCATCAGATACAGAGTTGCCAACAATGGTGAGAAAACCATTAAAAGAAACCAGTTAACACAATGTTCCTGTCCAAAACCAGTGGAACTTTTCTATTTGAATTGATCCTTTATTTTCCTTTTGGGCCCTATTAGCATGAAATTGATGTTAAAAATCATCATACATTCTGCATGGACACATTACATATGCATCATCCATCAGCTGCATGGATACATTACATATCTTTTTTAAGGTGCTTTGTCAACACTTTGGATTATGTATCTTGCCTCTCCACTGTCATGCTACGAACTAAAGCTACTGCTGAAGCAATGGTTCCAGGAAAGGATTTTCTCTAGAGCATCCTTGCTTGTCCCTTACAGAAAAGTGTTGTAGATTCATCTCCCCCCCATCACCCTTTGCTGTTTAAATATCACATGGTACAGAAATAAGCTGTTGTTTGCCACCCATGTAGACAGCTGCCATGTTTATCCACTAATCAGCGACATAAAATCTGAGCAGGAAAGGGGCAGAAACCCTGGACAATTTGGACACTTGTGCAGAGACACCTAATTTTAGCCTTCTAATGATGTGAAGAATGATGAAGACAGACACTTGTCCAAAGCCCAGCAAGGGTCATGGCAGCCTTATGGCCAACAACTGCACAAATACGCAGCAGGCCAAGTTTGTGAGTAGAGTTACCGTAGATCATTTGAAGTCAGAAGCTCCTCCTCTCGGTATTTATTATTCCAACTCTGTGGTCTACTACTATTGAAAGGCCTTGTTTACCTTAACTCATTTCCATTCCAGGAGTGCTTTCTGCAAGTTCTTCTTTGGGGGATTTGATTTGGCATCAAAATCGAGTGGACACTGTACTAACTTTTCACAGGATTATTGTTTTAGTGAAATATGCTTCAGGCAACCTTTTCTGTTTGCACCCCCTTCCCAGGTCAACACAGACTTGAGCCAGCAATCAAGCCGATGGAGGTCCGAGTTGACCCATAGCGGCTGTTGTGGCTTATCCTGGGACAAGGAAACAAATTTCCCCTTATTCCAAGGAGATCTCCAGCAGCTGAAAATCCCCTGTGGGATACAGTGGTAGCTGTGCCGGCGCTCCTGCATCACCTCATGGGGATTTAGATATGATTAGGCTGTGACAGGTCTGATTTGTCAGTGTTCACATGAATTAAACACCTTTCCTTCATCTTCAAGTTGTTGTGATTTTTAGTATGAACTATGAAAATGTGGAAAGGTATAAATCTTGGGCTAACTGTTTCAGTTATGCATGCACTTTGTCAATCCTGCCCCTTCACCAGGCCTGATGCCCCTTCCTCCCCACCCCCATCACTGCCCCATTCTACCCATAAATGGAACACCGTATTTAGGAACCTGAGGAACCTTATAAAGATCCCATAGGTCTGAATAGATAGTGTATATATTGTACCTATTGACTTATGTTGCAATCCTATGCACTTTGGGAGCAAGTGTCACTGAACACAATAGAACTTACTTCCATAAACATGCGTAGGATTGTGCTCTTAGAACTGAGACAACTGACCAAGACCATGAAAAGTACTTTCATGGATTATGTTTAAAAAAAATCTAATACTGAGGCAATTTATGTGCCACTCCCAAGAACAGTGAAAGGAATGCCAACATTCTCCACAATGATAATTGAAACATGGCAACCTATCTCCATGATACTGAGTGTTCACCTCCTCTCTGATGTGGGTCATTAATCATATTCCCTTTGCTGCAAATTTCCTACACTCTTTGTAGACTTGTTGGAAGGTATCAAGAACTGTTAGTTATGGTATAGAATGCTTACCTGAAACGTAAGCAGCATGGTTTTTGATCTCTCTCTCTGAATGTCCAAGCAAGTTCAACTTGAGTCTCACAAGCATTTGGCTGGGATTGGGCAGCCTGCCACAAGATGTTCTCTTAGAACAATGTTGATACATTTGAATGAAGTCTTTGTCTTCAGAGCACAGAAAAAAAAAATCTAGCAGTTTGAATTCGGCTTGAAGTTTTAACATTGCTTTAATGTCCAGTTTGAAAACTTTTAGAGCACTAAGCTGTGCACACACAAATGCTAGAAAGCAAATCTTCACACCAGCTTTCATAGAAGGATATTGGTCAGCTTAGTTTCCTCATATTCCTTGTTTTTCATTTTGAAATCAGTTTTGGGGTACACATAAGTGTGACTAACAAATAGTAATGTTTTAGAGGACTAACTGCATTCTAGAGTTTAAAGAGACATGATATCAAAGCACTTCTGGATCAACACATTGCAAAGGTCAACTTCCCACAGAAAATGCAGAAGATAGCAGTTTCGTTGTTTTAGCAGAGCTCGCAACCTTTTAGCAACAATTTTGTTGCATTTCACGGGCTGCACATGAAGGCCACATTCAAGTGAAATTGAAGTGCAGTGCCATTGGCTAACTGCTGGGGGTATATTGTATATGATGGATGTATAAGATAGCCTATTATAAAACAACAGATGTTTTGAACCCACCAGTGAAGAGTTTCCAAAGAGAAATGTATGTGTCTCAAGGAGGGAACCCCAGACTGCAATAAAAGTCAGCTGAAGAGGGCGTTAGGGGCTTCCCTTCTTCACACTTCCTATGCTCACAGTCTCCTTTGGGGCTTCTCTTCTTCCCACTTCTGGTGCAAGCAGTCTCCTTTGGGGTTTCTCTTCTCCCCATTTCTGATGCACACAGTCTCCTTTGGAGATGTGGATGGATTTACAATCTTTTGCTGATGGATTTACAATAAAAGCCTGGATCTGATCACTTTTGTCTGCTGAGTTTGCTTTGGTACCTGGGATTACAGTGCAACATCTGAGATCTCTTGTAACATCTAGGATCCCTTGTAACATCTTGGTTTTTGCACCTTGCAACAGACTAACAGTTGCCCCATGCTTAACATTCCTGGTGCAAGATCCAGCCCAGACCATCTTTTCTTCCCTTACTTGAATCCTCAAGAGAAAGTGGAAAACATATGACATCCAAAAATTATTCAGAGCTTTCACTAGGATTTTCTCAGTCATATTTGGCACGCATGAAGATTGGGAAGTAGGCCTAAAAGCCTCACAATGGATGTTTTTGTCTGACAATCCCTTTGTGCAAGATTACAGGTTTAAGTGCTTACTTTCATTTCATGCAATGCTGGCAACAGATGGAGAAACATACAAAGAAACCAATCTGGGCTTATTTGCTCCAGTTCTTTGGATATATTCCCAGCTGATTACTATGGTCCGGAAGCCCTTGGAAAGGAGGCCCAGAGGTATTTTTGGTTTGTTATCCCTAAGTACCACCTTGGTTCTTAGTAACCAATATTCTGCTAGTTAAGCTGAGCCCTGGCTATGGCTCTCCAGCATTTGAATCAGCATTTTTAATTTAGAAACCAGCAGCTGAATGATTATATTACATCATCCATTAGTATCAGCTCAAACTGCATGGAAGAAAAAAAAGAAACTCCTACTTTGCACCAAGTTTACCCGGAGTGTAAATCTCAACAGTTTCTCCACTTGGCGCTGAGAGACTGCTGTTCAACACACACGCAGTAATCTTAATGAAAAAGGTCACGAGAAAACTTTGTTCGGATTTTTTTTTAAACCCAGGTGGCAGATAGTAAGCAACTCATCCAAGGGAACTGTTCCAAAAAGCCTTGTGGGTGTGCTAGAAATAGTGTACATCAATTCCACACACAGCAGGAAATCTGGGTTCAAGCTGTTAGTGGGAAAGTGCAAGCTTGTGAGTGTAATTATAGCCAGGCAGAAGAAAAATGTATTATAGTTTTCAACAGGAAGCCCTCTGGAGGTAAAGAACGAACAGAGTTCCCTCAACGTTATTCAGGACCAGATCTATGCCATGCAGACATATTCACCTCTTCTGCACTGCACAGAGTCCCTAGCAAGTCATTTCTGGAAACCTTGGCTTCCATTCTTCTAAACAAGTCTCTGGTGTTCAGGATTATGAGTGTTAATAAAGTGCAAAGTCTCAGAAATGGATCTTTTCAGGTAAAGGATCCAGTAATCAGAAGGTGTTTCTGTAAGTCCCATCTGTTCCCTTTCTCTCTTCTCCTTCATTGACCATTACTGTGACACTTTTGCCACATCCTGTGCACACTTGTGCATGCATTTGCAGTTTTGGTAGTGGTTACAGATGGCAGTACAGGTGGGGGGCAGTAGAGAGGCACTACTTGCAAAGGAGGGCACCAGGATGCAGGTCTCTTGTTGTCTTGTGTGCTCCCTGAGGCATTTGGTAGGCCACTGTGAGATACAGGAAGCTGGATTAGATGGGCCTATGGCCTAATCCAGTGGGGCTCTTCTTATGTTCTTACTTGAGTTCAGTTGGGAGCCTGTCTTGGAGGAGGGAGTTCTGGATTCCTCACTTGGGAGGAGATATAGGGATTCAGAACCAAGTTCCATATTATCCCAATTTGCTCCTATTGAGTGCTTGTCCAAAACCACCAGCACAGCTGTAGCAAATATGGCTTTGGGATTTGGGGACTACAGCTACTCACCATCATGACACGATTGAGATGATTATCTTTCAGTTGTCAGAAGAGTGCATGCAGGTAGTAAGGTGATGGAGATGAGGTCCACCGTCTTACATGAGATACCATGAGGACAATCTGATGGGAAATGGTCATGTGAGTGAACTGATTGACATGGTTACTGGGAAAACCTGTACCCTGCACCTCTGAAGGGAAAAACTGGAAGTGCCTTTCTAAGGCCACTGGAGGCTGCTTTTTTCACCTCAGGTCTGCTGTTCTGGGTGCAGGTTGGCCCCCCCTCAAGGCTTAGTACCTGGAACAACATACCCCCTGCCCCCTTTAGATATGCCACTGTGTGCATTACATACTTGCTTTCACATTATTTTCATGCTGTGTTTCTACAAATTAATGTGACTCTGGATCCTAAAGAATAGAAAACAAAAAGTTGTAAAACGGATGAAACATAAGAGAGTAGCTCATAGTTTGCAACTAAAGCTTGAGGTGCTAAGCTTCATTATGTAATGCTAGAACTTCTGAAACTTTTTGTCGACTTTAACACTTTCTTGATGTTGTATAATATTGTTATTAAATGCTATTTATTCTATTTTACCTGGAGAGATCAGTGCAGCAGGGAGCACATTCCTTTCTAGTCTAAATCAGTTTTAAGGACTGCTCATTGGCTGCAGTTTGATTTGGAATGTCCCATATTCTCATCATTCAAAATAACATTAAACCCTCTGATTGCACCCAGGGAGAACCCTGAGATATCGCAAGCCAAGGTGATCCCTGCCCTGAGTGATAAAGGGAGCAAGGGCTGCCTTGCCTAAGGACTGCTTTTAAATGTGCAGCGCAATCCCAACTTGCAACGAAACAGGCAGGCCAGCAGGCCACTGCTGTATCCAGCGCAAGGTTCAGGTGCTTAGTGGCTCAGCCCAGGGTAAGAGGAACCCCTTACCCCCGGGGAGCCACTGCAGCCCGGATGGAGCTACTCGGATCTGCACCACCTCCAGAGGTAGCACAAAACCGAGCAGCCTGGGACTGGTCCAGGCTGCCCAGGGACAAGGTTAGGATCTGGCGTAACTGCCGGATCCTGGCCCTGCCTTCCACTCCCCACCCACCCTCCCCCAGGAATGCCTGCCACCCATCCTCTCCCATCCCGAAACACCTCCATCTCGCCTCCTCCCTGCCCTCCCCAGACCTAACTGCCTCCAGAGTGCTTTATAGCACTTTCGTGACACTCCTGGGCCAGTGCAAAGGACTTGCGCCATCCTAATGTCTTGTTAGGATTGCAGCCTTCCTAACAAGTAAGGCTTTGCCTGACTTGTAGGTGGGGCTTTGGTAGACAAGGCATTCCTCCTTAAATTTATACTTGTTACATCCTTGATCTTAGGTAACATATATGACCTGGTGCTGCCTGAGCAAAGAACCACTCCCCCCCCCCCCACGCCCACAGATAAGAGAGTTGCTCTCTGGCAGTCATTATATTGGTGATTTACAAGGAACATACAGTTCTGCATTACCAGTGTCAGAGTCCACCAATATAAAATACAGCAAATGGGGTTTTTATCTTTCAGCACAGTACATAGCACAATGCATACGATACATTTCTTGGTCTGCAGGCAATCAATCTAATATAAACCATTATCTTCAAAACAGGAGGCTGTGCTTAAAGCTGCTTTTATACCAGTCGGTATCTTAAATATGTTTGACAGTCACAGTTCCCATGATCTCTTGCAAGCTGTGTGACCACTGCAAGATGTTCCTCCGGAGCATCAAACAGTTACCAAAGTGGAAAGGGGGATAGGATTTCCAATGAGTCTGCTGACAAGCCAAGGAGTGAACACTTAGCAAATATCAAAGCGCCTTTTTAGGCTGTGCTTTTAAAGTGGTTTCAGAACTTTCCAAAGATGAAAAAAACGTGTTTCCAACCAAATCCCCAGGCTGAGATTAAATAGCTGTTGAGCCACTGGAAACATCATATATTTTTATTTATAATCCCACTTTTCCTTGAAGGAACTCCTCCTTTGTGATGGGCAGGGGCCAGCAGGAGAGGTTCGTAGGACCCCACAATACAGCCTTCTTTTTCGCAGGGCCCCAGCCGTGGGCTGGGAGGCAGTCCAAATCCTGGAGGGTCAGCTGGCCAGGGTAGAGGCCCATTGTACTATCTATCCAGGGCTAGTTTCCAGGGCTATTTAAACAAACTATCTATTCCAGGGCTGGAAATGCCTCTCTGTTTACTTGACAGTCAGTGGCATTTGTGATGAAACCTCTCGTACTCTGGGAGCACCAGCATCTAATGGCGCCCCTGGGTTGGGCAATGTGGTGACGTCACCCCCTGTGTCACCGCACCATCCCATGCACCATTCTGCCACACCCATTTCAGAGCCAAATGGACACAGGGCCGGCAAGAGGGCCCATCATGCTCATGCTGCTTTCTTCTTCTTCTTCTTCTTCTTCTTCTTCTTCACCTTCCCCTGTAAGTCTGTGCCTCGCTTCAATAAGCACCTGGGTCAACCCCCTCCCCCACGGCCCCCAAGATATACCTCTGTTTGGGAGGAATGGGAAGAAGAGCCAGGGGGTTAATGAGCCCTCACTGCAACCCACAGGGAAAATCTGTGTCTACTTCTGTGTTGTTGCTGCTGTTAGAACAATGCTGGGGACTAGGGGAGAGAGAAGAGAGGCCTGGCAAGGTGGGGGAAAACAACAAGGTACCTTCAGAGCCTGTTCCTGGGTATTTTCCCATCATGGTGCTGCAGAAATCATGGTGTTGGCTGTAGCCAAAGGCGACAACTTCTGCTAGTGAGATGGCTGTTGGAGACAGTGGCCAGAACACTGGAGTTCATGGGGTTCATTAGCCGGCTGGCCTTGCAGACTTGAGAGTACCATTTTGTCTCTAGAGTAGTTCCTAAGAATTGGAAGGGGAACTTAATGGAGTCACAACAAAGTTAAGTATATGTTCTTAAATACTTTGCAAGCATTCAGAATTGAGACACCAAATGAACATATCCTGTAATCTCCATACCATACTGTGTATTTATAACCTGGGTCAAAGGGGAAATCATAAACCTCTCAGTAGGTCTTGTATGTAGCAAAATGGTAAGTGAGAGATGACTGCTGACCTCTAATTCACATTAAGCCCACACTATCCTCTCATCAAAATGCTGACAGCAGAACATAACTCAAATGTGTGCACAAACGTGAGTAAAGCCCTCCGTACTGGGGCCTTATGATAAAACGTAATGGGCTTAATGCAACAACTGTAGCTTCTGCAGACTCTCCATTTCATTTCACCAATAGTAGTTGCACGAATGCCATTCTTTGCAGAGTGAACTACTCCGCAGATATTCTGTGAGTTATGACCTGATCGTAACATTGCAGCAGCTGGGAGGGGAGAGGTGCTGGCTGGGAGGCTTGTGCCACTCGGCAGGGCCTAGGAGAGGGGGGTGAAGGGGGTAATTTGCACCTGGGCTCAGGGTCAGAAAGGGGGCCCAGGAGCCAAAGAAGGGGGCCCAGAAATTTCCTGGGATCTTCCATTTTCCAGTCTCACCAGACTCACTGCCAACGTGGGATGCTGGGGGCGTTACCGTGGGCACTTTGCGGCAACTACTGCCACAAGCCGTACACACCAGGCTCAGGAATGCATACATTCCTTAACAGTGTCATATCAGGGAAGAAACAGATCTGTTACAGTAGCTCTTTGGCTTGTGGATCTGCTTACCGTGAAGGAGTGTAGAGGAGCTCAGCGACACAGCTGCAGGACTGCAGCTGCTGCAGAAGTCAGTTTTGATGTACACAGGACACTTTCTATTCTAGTGTGAGCCTAAATTACGATACTCGTCTCCTGCAGCTATTTTCTATATTTGAAAGATTTTAGAGAGACTTAGGAGTGTGGCTGGTTTTCCATATTACTGTATCTAACTGCCAACACTGAACAGGCAGGTAGACCTGAGCTCTGCATTGGGAAGGCTGGTAGACCTGGGCTCCAAAGACTATTCTAGTTGTTGCCACTTTCCCCCATGTGTTTTTCCCCCATTCTGCCCCCACTCTGTTTCACCCCCTTCCCTTTGGGAAGAGGCCCAAAGGAAACTTTGTACCCCCTGATAAAATTCCTCTCAGAGGCCCTGCCACTCAGTTTAGTTGTAGTCACCCAGGCAACTGCAGGTTCCTGTGCAAAGCACAGGCCACATATGTCGCACTGTGAGGTATGAGGCACAGTCACCCAAGGGCCTGTGGAGATGACTCATCCCTAGGCTGCTGATGAGTCATGGCAGTCTAGAAGTCTACTATGAAAATATACAGTTGCACAGTGACTCTGTATTTGCTCAAGTACCACCGGAAGTAACTGGCAATGATATCACTGCCAGTTACTTCTGGGTGGGGACGCCAGTTGCAAGGCGACAAACACTAGTAAGAGGCTCAGGGTAAGCAGGAGGTATTTTTTGAGCATAGAAAAGCATGCGTTGGAGTTCTGCCTGCCGAGCCTCCTACCACTGTTTGTTTTATCAAGTTCCTGGTGTCGCTGCCAGACAGCAAGTGTCCAGTGGCCCTGAGAGTACCATCAGACACCACCTCAAGTATCACTGGTGGTACCCATACTACTGGTTGAGAAACACTGCTCTAAATTCAGCTCTAAATACTGTACAATGTGATTCCATTGTAAATGGGAGAAAAGATTTTATGGGAGGAAAGGCTGGGTATAAATATATTAAATAAATAAAATGCCATGTTGGATTTGTAATAGGAAATTCTGGGTTCAGATTCCATCGTAAGTGTATGTCAGCTATGATATCTGTCAGGAAACAAAGAGCCTTCTGTTCTCCATATGTAAAATGGGAATGCTTGAGCACAAATAAATATTGGGAGAACATTACAAGAGTTGTGCGCATTAATAATAAAGTGGCATTATATGAGGTACATTTTGGAGTAGAAGAAATGCTTGAGGGGAGGGGATGGCTAAGGTTTCATTTATGGGATTGTAATACTGAACATCTTCCAGGCAGCGGCTGGTAACCATCATTTTTATCTTCATTCTACCTTTCCACGTCTCTATGTTAATTGATCAGTAGCAGCTCAGAACATCTCTGTGCTTTCCGAATGCAATCTGTACATTAGTGTTTTAAAAATGAAGCACACCATAAGAACCTGTAGAACTGGCTCCCTCATGATGAGAACCAACCACTACACTATATAAAGCTCCTATTGCCATGTCATCTCAGACTTGAACACACTAGACATGAACCTGATTGTAGCAGATACAGGACAGCACTTCGTCTCCCTTTCCTCTCTCCACTGTCACCTTTGGAGACACTCCTGGCAGCAATCCTATACACACCAGTGATGAGCGGTGAGGTCCAAGGCTGAGGAGGCACTGCGTGCCGAGCCTGGTGACCCAGAAGTATGGTGGTGACATGATAATATCACTGCCAAACCAGCACCAAGCTTCCATGCAGTGCTTGTACAATCACAGCAAAGACTGAGCTTACGCTGCTGCAGCTCAGGCTCTCTACAGGGAGAGATTAGCCTGCAGGATGTGCAGGGAGGCCAAGCTCTCCCCAGAGATTGCACAGCCACTCAGAAACTGGGTGGAGCGTGTGTGCAATGTGATTCCCTGTGACTGCACATGTGCTCCAACCAGTTTCTGAGTGGTTGTGTGATTGCTGGGGAGCCTGAGCTCTTGTCTGCAGTGCTCCTTGTATAGAGACTTCGCTTCAGCAACGAGAGCTCAGCCTCCCAGCATTTCCCTGATACACTCATACTTGGGTTCATGGCTCATGGTATGAAACGGCACTCACTTCTGAGTACATGTGTAGGCTTGTACTGTTAATGCATGATAAGAGTTTCCCCACCCCACTTTGCACTCCATTTGATTGACTGCCACTTATGGGGGCATGGAAGCTCACTGCATAATGATGGCATGTTACAGGTTGCATATCTTAGTCCTTACAGGAGAACAGGAGAGAATAAGGCACAGGGACCTCATTTTCACTGTAGGTAATAGAGAGTTCCACAGAAAACCATGCTGAGAAAAATGAGCATTTTTCTGATAGGCCGCATCTAGTTATGATCTACTTTGATTTAAAAATATGTCTCAAATATAATGACTAGTAAGTTGTTCACACAGCCACATCTAAGCACTAAATACATCCTTTTATCAGCTCTGCCCATTCTTCTGCATTGCCTAGTAAAAGGCAACATTTTACAGGCAGGGTCAATAATAGCGAGGGTGAGTCAGTGTTTCAGTCACCTGCCTATCCATCAAATTGTGAAAGGCCAGGAGTTCAATGAATTGATGACACCTTTGAAGTTCTTTTAGCTATTAACAAGTCAGTATGAGAGGCTGAGAAAACAAGCATTCCATTCTCATTTCTTTAACAAAAACAAAGCCACCCTTCCTATAGAGATGCGTTGAAATTTTTCATCCCTTCTGTTATACCTCCATCTCTGTCCAGCACTAACAGTGGCTGCAGAGCTTGCTTTGTAAATGTGCGGGCTTGTCACCCCATGCAATACAACATATATCAACACCAGACGGCTCTGTACCATGTTTAAATGTTATCATGGAAAAACTAGCAATCAAAGTTTCTGAAAACCCATTGTTTAGGATGTAATATAATTATTGTTTTATTAGAATTATATACAATAATACACTTTTATTGTTTTTGTTATTATTTTACAAATTATGTCTTGAAAAAAAACAAAACAGGGATTTTGCCTTGTCTAAATTTTGACAGTGAGGGAGGCAACAAAGGCATGGGAAAGAACAGTTACAGATCTGGTCCCTATGGCGTCCCAGGCACAGGTCCACAATGCTGCCTCCCCCACATCACGCCGGCCCCTCTTCCCCGGGATATTTACCTTGCTGCATGGAGCCTCGCACAGCATTCAGGACCGCACCGATTTCCCAAAAGTATTGCTTGAAACTGTGTCGGAAGCCTCAAAAGGCTTTCGAAGTGATCCTGAACACTGTATGGGGCTTTGCCTGCCCCTGGAATGGCTCTGGAAGGAAGGCACAGGTGGCACAGCGGGTAGAGGTGGCAGTAGCAGCAGCAGCGCGGAGTGGTGCCGCCCCCACAAGGCCCACTGGCAGGCGCCTGGGGCTTTTGTCTCCCTGCCCCCTCAGGTCCATCACTGGGAAAGAAAGGCAGGTAAACAGGTTGTATCTATGAGCAAACGTCATTACACATGTTTAACCTTAATTTCAGTTGACGTTAGGACCAGGGGCCAAGCTTCATGTTACATTAAAGGTGTTGTTTGGTCCTGGCATGCTTGGGCTTGTCTTGTAATAAGCTGTTGCGAAGGACAGGATCCAGGTTGGGCCACGGGGGGGACAATGGGGTTTTAACTCTCCTGCCTCATCACAGTCCTAGTTGTCCCAAATGTCCCCTTCCCCCAAGGAGACTCTGGCGACTGCCGTGGTGTCCATAGGATGCAGTGGTAGCCATTTTGGTGCCACTGCTCCTCTGGGTGCCGAGCAGCTTAGGATTGGGCTGTTTGTGATCTGTTTGATCCCTTCTCAATGCTCATCCTTTCCAGACTGCAATACATAATTTAATTAGGATTAGGAGGCAACATTTCCTTATCAATGGACTGATTTCAACCAGACACTGAGATAGCTGGGTGACAGTAGTCAAAATCCATCATCATTGGAAATCTGTTTCTGACACAAAGAACAATTAGTTTAGCAGGGAAGCTCATTTATCTAGGGATATGACATGTAACTATTTGGGAGTTATCAAGTCAGGGCACGAGTGTGAACAAGAAGAGCAATGAATTGCAATAAAACTGAAGAAGAAAAGATGGTGGTGACTGGGCATTTGCTCTGAAAAGAGAAAGGCAGTGTAGATTTTTTTTTTTCCAATATATAAAATAAAAATAAATAATAGGCTGATGAGGATAGCACTAGTATTAGGACCTCAGCCTTATTCAGATGTTCATCCCCATAGGGCAGTGTTTTTCAAACTGTGGGTTGGGACCCACTAGGTGGGTTGCAAGCCAATTTCAAGTGGGTCCCTATTCATTTCAATGTGCATTTTATTTTTAATATATTAGAGTTGATGCTGTTATGGTATGTGACTGCATTTGGGGAAATGTAACAGATCTGTCCTTTTAACAGGCTACTAGGTATATGCTTTTAACAATGACAGTCATTGTGGCTTAATCCTGGGTAAGTGTCAATAGGACTATAGCCTTAGGGATGTTTGGGGAAATTTTTAAAAACAGATCAGAAACTGCTTGGGAAGTTTAAGAGGGTTTTTCTTTGTTTTAAATAAATTGTGAACTTTTAATTTATTTGAACTAATTTGATTTTGTCATATGAGGGGATAAAAATTTTCCTGCTTGATGATGTCACTTCCGGCCATGACATTACTTCCAGGTTAATGACATCACTTCCGGTGGGTCCCAGATGAATTAACATTCTAAAAAGTGGGTCCCAGCACTAAAAAGTTTGAGAACCACTGCCATAGGGGATGAACATGTGAGAGTTTCTTTGGGACAGTGGCATACCTGGGGGGGCAAGGGTGCAAATGTCCCGGGTGCCAGGCTTGGGGGCAGTGCTGCTTCACCATCCACTTCCCCTGGTAGTGCCCCCAGCAGCACTCAGTTGGATGCTGATATTGGCACACCATTCTGAGGGCCTCCTCCCAGAGGCATGATGAGGTAGCCTCCTCCTCAGGAGAAGGTAGCCTCCCTCCTTTCCCATGCTGAAGCAAATGCCCAAAGCAAAGATTGTAATATCTAGGAAATGGGAAATAATAGGAAACCTAGCAGTGTGCTTATTAAGTAACAGTATAATTCCCATTGATGGAGGACCAAAAAGAAAAAAAAATGAACATCTAGAGAGCCAAAGACACAGGCTGTCAACGTCTATTTTTCGGCAGTATATGTACTGTGACAGCTAATGCTGCCCAGAGGACAGCAAAATGAGCTTGGTGAGCTCCCTCAGGGTCACAAACCATTATGCTGACACTACAAGTTTAGGAACACATGCATATTATATAAATAAATCAAGATACCTTTGAGATGTGTGGAGTGCTTCAGGAGTAACAAATATTTTAATAGACAAGACCACTAATTTTCTCCATGTAGCTCTTGCGAATTTCTGGAAATTGTATATAGAAAGTAGGTCTCAGAAGTGTAAAGGTTGTAACAGTTATATTTCCATCAGAGGTGCATGTGGTGAGAATACAACACTTGCATTTTGAACTAAATGGAAACAATTATATGGGGCGCACCATGAGAACACAGAGAAGATTTCCCTCCTCCCCAGATTTCTTGAGGGCCTCCACAATTTTATGAGCAGACGATCTCTTAAGTATGTTCATGCACCAGATGTGATAGTTTGCTTCTGATTCAGAATGAAACATTGGATAGGATCCAGAAAGATTGCTTTCCTTGACTTTTCAAAGCATAAACCTTTTCCATTAAGAAACCCATATGACTTACATACAGATGTTTCCAAAGTAAAAAATGAAAAATGAGTAATTCATTTCTTAGTTTCCCTTTTTCAGAATGGGCTCATGCTTATGTTTCCCATATAATTTTATTTGTAAAAAAATTATTTCATGTTATTGACAAATATTTGGCAAGCCGTGGTGGTGACTTGGTAATCTACATAAGCAAAGCTCAGTCAAGGTCAAAAGTCATGCTTGAAGGTCAGTGCTGTGCAAACAGTCCACTGGAAACCAGGGAATGAGGGCTAGGACTTTTAAACAGGCTGAAAAGATAGGATGTATCTAGAACCAAGGAAGGGGTTCAGGAGGGATAATAGTAGAAGGAATCATGAGAGTCTATAATCCAGAGTGACTCTAGTTCAACTCCTTGCACAACAAGTGGCTCAAATTGGAAAGTATGCAGTGAAGAGTAGGAAATGCTAAAGGGCTTCCTGACTCCACAGCTCTATTTCCCACATCTCCAGATGCAGCCTTTGGGTAGCCTGCTGAAATGTCTGATATGCTCATTTCTGTCCAGTATCCTATCTATATAGTTGTGCATGGAGTAGAGATCTAGGCTTGACATCCACAAGCCCCAGGAGTAAAGAAATTATTCTTTGTTATGAATCGTTCTTATCCCTGGAACTAACTATTTGCCCATCCTTTGTAGAGTACACCTTGTCTCTGCTCCTTGTTTCTATTCTCCTTTAGGATTCCCCCAGTATCCTATGGAATACCATGTCTGTGATTATTGTATCTATTCTACAGGTACTTTGCATCACTTTAATAGGTCGAATGTAGTTTAATGCAATACCATATTTTATGTTCTATGTTTCATTGGCTTGTTAGATAGGTTATGGAATGAATTTTGCATAGTTAGAATCAAGAGATTCTGTCTGAGAAGGAGTGGAACCCAGTGAAGACCTAGAAATCTGGGCGTATGTCTCAGACTACACCCCTATAGGAAAGCAGGTGATCTTGCAGCTGAAGAAAGTACGTCTGGAACGATCCTTTTCTGTCTTGAAGCTTTTTAAATCTTGACATATTTGTCTACCTAATAACCATGGCAGCATACAGATCAGATCAGTTCAGATCAGATAAATATTAATTTGTTCAGGACAGAGATCATAACAACAGGCTATATACTTTAATATGCAAGCATATGCCCAACCTACAACCACAGCTATCAGGAATCTAAACCAGAGATCTCAGTAGGGACAGGAAAGTGTAAGCCCATATGAATCCTCCAACGAACGGGCCTTCATTCTCACCCCAATATCATTGAACAAACTCACATACATTTGTCTTCTGTTAAGCGATTTTTCACACTGCTCAAGACCAGTGGTGGGGTGGTAAGCTTTAAAGTGTAGGAGCTCATCATTACACACTGTCAGTCCAATCCTGACAAAATTTCTCTGTGCTGATGCAGCGGGGCTAGCACAGCTTCCTGTGGTTGAAACCTGCACTCTGGTGGTCTCCTTGAGGTAAGGGGATATTTATCTACTCAGACCTGCACCTGCTAAATTGCCAGTGTAAGTCTGAGTGGACCCATGTCAGCAGTTCTGACCTGGGAAGGGGGATAGGATACAGCACATGCCATATGGGAATTCTAGAACACTCACTGATGTGAGGTCTCCATCAGTGGCAAGGCTGGGATTCTTCTATTGTATGCCTGGTGGCTGACATATTTATTCTAGGCCCTCCTGACAATGTCTCTTTAAACCTAACCAACCTTCCAACACTGATGCAGCTGCACTGTAAGGGAACAAAGTTCCCTTACCACGAGGAGGCCTCCATGACTGCCCTCTCCGCTGCAGAATGCAACACGTGCTCTGTTAACATGACTGCATTGATACTGGAAAGTTGGGTAGGATTGGGCAATTAATAACTCTTACCATTAGGCCTTTGTTCTTTCCCTCTGTGTAGTAGCCTCTGCCATAAGGTTGCCTTCGGGGTCTAGTTAATAGTTACTTTAAAAATCAACTAAGTCCAAGAAGCAGAAGTAATTTTTCAACCTGGGGAAGGGCCATATCTCTCCTATCAGGAGATTCTGAGCCTGCCCTCTAAACAGGACCACACATTCTTTATCACCTTAGGGCATAATTCTAAAGTGTCCTTAGGCCAGTGTAAGTTCCTTGTGCTGGCCTGGGAGGGTTGCAAACATGCTATAAAGCACATTTGTGCCTCCTTTCAAGTTGGGGAGGCCAGCGCAAGGACATGAGCTGGCCTCCCCGCGCTGCCAGGGGTCCTGGAATGGATGAGTTTGTGCCAGCCTTTCCAGACCAGCACAGGGGTCTGTGGGGTTGTAGGGAGGGTGGAGAGTAGGCGTTTTGGGGTGGGGAAGAAGGTAGCTGGTGGGTGGGCCTGTGAGGGAGTGGGCAGGGAGCAAGAGCAGGGCCAGGATCTGGCACTTATGTCAGATCCTAGCCTGTCCCTGGGTAGCTCAGGACAGCTCCAGGCTGCTTGGTTTTGTGCACCTCTATAGGTAGCGCGAATCGAAGTAGCCCCATTGGAGCTCCTGTGGTGTTATCCAGGGTAAGGGGAATTATTTCCCTTGCCCCAGGCTGGCTGGCAGTCAGCCCCAAACTTGTGCTGGATACAGCACAGGCCCACTGGCCTGCCTGTTCCAGTGCAAGTTAGGATTGCGCTGCCCCATTGCTAGACCAGAATAGAAATGAGTTCCATTTTCCTTTTAATTCATATAACTAACCTATGTGGTAGGGTAGGCTTAGAGACAGTACAGTGAACTTATGGGCAAGTAAGGATTTAAACCCAAATCTCACCAATCCTGGTCAGGCAGGCCAATCAGCTGCTGTGACATCTAGTGCATCCCCGGCAGCCGCCGTTCGTCCCCTTTCCCTGAGTAAAGGAAGTAGCCCTGCAATGGGGCTACTTGATTCTACAGCAGCTCTGGAGCTGCCGCAGAATCAGAGAGCTCACCCGACACGGAACTCAGGATCCAGTGGAGCCGAGCTCCACTGTTCCCGCCCTCCTCCCTCCACGCTCCTTCCCCCTGGCAAGCCTCCTCTCCACCCTCTCCCTGCCCTCCCCCCACCACTCTCTCTCCTCCCTGCCTCCCCCAACACCCCCACCTACCTCTCCACTGCCTGGCAATTTGGGCAACCGCTGAGCAGTGGAGCACTGGCTTTCCACAGGCGCTAGTCCAGTGTTGACTGGTGCTGGGCTAGCTCCAATGCTGGGCTGGCACTGAGGGATCACAAACATGCTTTACGGCATGTTTGCGACAGTGCGCACTGGTGGTGAGCCGGCATGCACTGTTTAGGATTGGGCTCTCAGTGCAGTATTTTAGACACTGCACTCCACTGACTCTCCTCTATTATTTAGATATTCTCTAATATTTAGATATGTTTGGAGTTGACTCTAATTAAATTTTGAAGATGTTCCACAACCCTCCAAAAATGTCAAGGGAGCAGGAGAATTAATCAATATGCTGCTTATCCCTTTATTTTATTTTATTTTTGTTTAATAGCACTGAGCTGTAGTTTCCCATACCTGAGCCACAGATACTTTATTATGGCTGGCAGTTTGAACACTTCCTTCCTTGTGCCATAATTGCCAAACTCCTGGGAGTTTTCTCATTAAGAGACCAGTGTCAGATACTGACAGACTGCAGAACATAGTCTAGGCTTTCAACAGCTGCCTGCTAATTATTCAAGCAGTGATGGCTTTGGAGATCCATTTTAAAAACTTCTAATTTTTTAAGCATTTTAAAATGTTTACATTGTAGAAGTTAAAAACTTGTGGTAGAAAATATTATATTGTATTCCACAATTATATTCCACAATTGATTTTAAACATACATCCTTCCTCTTATTTGTGTACAAGATACACTATAGCTGGGTATTTTTCCTCATGGGCTCTAGCCTGCTTTTCCTGTGTCACCTCACATATCATGCCTGGTGCTGTAAAATGCTTCCCTTGTTGGTCACTGGGACTTCACTTTGAAAGGACTGATTAATGGTAAGTCAAGTTTAACACAGTCACCCACCCCCTTCCTGATGTCCTGACCCAACCAATTCTCTCTGTTTAATGAAGTTTAAAGGGAAGACTTGAGTTGGGCTGTGGGTCAATGCTTAATCTTTCTGATTACATGCATCAGTCATTTTCCACTTTAAGATTTCATGGAATGTCGTGAATAGGTATGTTCCCAAAGTCTATTTAGGATCTAGAATATTGGGAAGATATTTGATGAAATCCTTCTCAATATTCGGCTGTTTTGTACATCGTATTAGATATTTATTCCCATAACTGAAAACAGTGTCATGTCATTTCATTTTACACAGGCTGTCAGAAGCATCCGCAAATGTACTTTTAAAACTTTGCTACATCCTAGCAACATTGTTAGAGCTAGTGTCAAATGAGCAAGTTGGTGTTTTTGTCTGCCTAAGAAGTACATTTTGAAATCAAGATGTATTAATTTGGTTCATGACAATAGCTGACGCATGCAGTAAGAACACAAATTTTCTACGACTCATATGCATACAATTGAACCCATCATATTGTTCTTTGTTTAGTACAAGAATATCTTTTTAAAGTCTCCAAAGAAAATTGAGTTGGAACAAAACCCTGGAGAAACTGTGGTTGTTTTGACAACATGAGAGGTCCTGCATGAAACCACATCCACTAATATGACTCCTTTTCTGTGAAAGACAGCAAGTCTCATAGGATATTTAAAAAGGAGGAGCTGATTACCAGCAATGGGGTGTGGTTCAGTCCCAGACCACCACTGTTGTGCAGCAGCAGAGATAACCTGATTGCTACCATCACTGAACAATGACCAGAGAGAGAGAGAGAGAGAGAGAGAGACCTGTGTTGTGCCATGCAAGTACTTCCATTCTGCCAGCATCTCTGAATATCTCTGTGCAGATGCTGTGAAATAGCAGCACCTACATAAGGAGAATCCCAGGCCACTGCTCAGGAGTAACAAGCAGTGAGTGCATAGGCCTCCTTTCCTCAGTTTCAACTCAGTAGAGTTAGAACAGGTGTCCCTGTGTATCCAGGGGTCCCGTATCTACGGTTTCAGTTATCCACAAATCCCTTCCCCCCATCGCACAAATGACTTGAAGAAGCTTGTTTGAACATATGATTCTTCCTTTGCAAACACGCTTAGACATATTTGTCCATAATTGATTTTCTACTTAGTAAGAACAAACCTCCCTCAAGTATCATCCATATCAGTTACGGATGGATGGTGAATTAACTACTCGTGGGTTGCCTGGCAGCCAGGAATGACAACAGTCCCTCCCCCCAGGCTACTGTTGCTCATTTTGCTGTTTGTTCCCCCCTCCCAGTATTTTTACCCCAGTTTCAGACACACAAACACTGTGATCCTCAGCACTTATGTAGGGCTTGCAGTGCCACGAGGATTTTATGAAGTTGCATAAGGTGCAGTGGTTGGTATTCCATGTCCTAAGCCAGTGGTTCTCAAACTCTCTGGGAGAGTTTGAGAGCCAGTAAGTTTTTGCAGGGGCAGGGGAAGGAGGCAGCGGGGGCGGGGGGAAGGCAGCAGCATAAACCCCAGGATCGCACCGCTCAGGGGGCTGCAGGGGCTTGGGTGCACTTACCCAAGCCTCCTGCAGCCTCCCTGGGGTGCGAGGAGCCCGGCGCAACTTCTGGCAGGCCTCCCCGCAGCAGGGAAAGTGGATGCGGAGTGATTGCACTCCACTTCCGCAAAAAAATAATGGTAGGTCTGAAGAAGTCAATTCAGTGCACTCTTTCTTAAAAGCGTGGGGCTGAAATTCTAAACCAATTTACATGGGAGTAAGTTCCACTGAACCCAGTCGGGCTTATTTCTGAGTAGGCATGCATAGGATTGTGCTGTGGTACACTTAATAAGCTACAGAGCTACAGAGAGTTTGCCTCTCGTGCATGGTGCTTTCCCTCCCCCCCCCACCGCCCTGTTACTCAGGCTGTTTGTTTTTGTGGAATGTCTTTTCTAACTTGGCACCACCAGAAAGATTGCTCTTATCAGCACTCAAATACCAGTCACTCCCTTATGAAGCAAGAAAAGATACACCGTGTGGTCCCCGGGGCTAAGGAAACTTTGGCTTTTCATCGGTTTGGGAGCAAGACTCTCACTGTCAAGCTCACTATCTGCTGGACTCTCACAGATAAACAGTTGATAGGAGCTCACAACACATTCCTTTCATGTTCACTTATTTCAAAAGCAGACTCTGCAGTCTAACACTAGCACATCCCTTGAAGTTATATCTCTGGACTTGTCTCTTTGGCAGCCATGTAGTAATTAGTAAACAGAGCAAAGATATTTTACACCACTTTGTCTATTCACTCAGCTGTGCAGTTGCAGATAAATGCTATGGGCTTTTTTTTCACACACACCCCTAAACATTTTTTTGGACGGGCATCTCACACTCTCTGCTTGGATTATAAATCCCTATTTACAGCAGAAATGCTTTTAAATTAGCAGAGACCTAAAGTATAAGTTCAAACGATAAGAACTCTCGCAAAAGTAATCTATGGCTTTGGAGCTAAGCTTGTCTGTCTTTCAGGATTTAATGTAATTTAAAATCAACATATTAAAATGAAATTAAGATAAAGAAAAGCATGCTATCATTTCCTCCTCTTGTGGAATTGAAAAAATATGCCATGAAACACAGCAGCTTTTCTGTATGAAGCAAGATGGTTTAGCGTTTTATATTTTAATTGAGAAACACATGCATACACGCACACAAAAAGAATTCAAGGTTAGTCTTCAGATAGGCTGGTATTTGGATTTTTTTAAGCCACAAAAGCAGAAGGAAATCAATTTCAGTCTGCAATATCAGTCACTTGATTCTCATGATGTATATCCTGTTTTATTACTTTAATCATGCACAAAATGTTGACCTCACACCAAACACTTATTTGAAACCAGAAAATGTTGAATCTCCCTAGCACAATTTATAATGTGCTGGTAAACAAATCTACCACAAAATTTTGTTAAAGCCAGAATAAATAAAGCCACCTGATGAGAAATCTCAGTGGTACTATTAGCAAACAGAGCATCTGATTTTTAAAAGAAGATCATTATTCACAGTTCTTCAGTAGAGCTGGGAGATATTTTCCCCACACACTCTGTGATGGTGGGCCACTAACATAAATAGCAAGGAATATTTTCAGCTTATTCTCAGCTTTAGACACAAAAGCAAGACTTATATGAGGTTGGACAAAACATACGTCACTGGTTTGATACACCATGGTGCCATACTCTAATTCACTGTTTCTCAAAGTGTGGGTTGGGACCCACTAGGTGGGTTGCAAGCCAATTTCAGGTGAGTTTCCATTCATTTCAATATTTTATTTTTAATATATTATATTTGATGCTACCATGGTATGTGACTGCATCTGGGGAAATGTTACAGCTCTGTACTTTTAATAAACTACTATGTATATGCTTTTACCGACGATAGTAAATGGGATTTACTCCTAGGTAAGTGTGGGTAGGATTGCAGCCTAGGATTGTTAAAAAATTTCCTGCTTGATAATGTCATTTCTGGGCATGACATCACTTCTGGTGGGTTCTGGCAGATTCTCATTCTAAAGAGTGGGTCCTGGTGCTAAAACTTTGAAAACCACTGCATTAATTAGCTTACAGCATACTCTTCAGAGTTGGGTTACCAGCAGGCAGACTTGGCTATGTAATCACCTTGTTAAGTGACACAGGGCCCAATCCTATCCAAGTTTCCAACACCAGTGCAGCCACACTGCAGCCCAGAGGTAAGGGAACAAATGTTCCCATACCTTAAGGAGACCTCTGTGACTTCCTCCCTACCACAGGATGCAGTGCACACCCCATTGGCACAGCTGCACTGGAAAATTGGATCGGATTGGGTCCACAGTTATTTCATAATTTATAGAAATAGTAGCACATACTAATTTGGAGTCATTTTGAGGATCAAACAGGCAGCCCAATCCTCTTGTGTTGCAATGCAGTGGCATATCTAGGGTGTGGCAAGTGGGGTCATCTGGGCTCAACTTGAAGAGGCACAAGTTTGACTTGATCCATATAGGCACTACTGCCAGCAATCCTGCTCTCTCCTGGGCCTGATCTGCCCTGACATGCCCTCCTCTCCATCCCATCTCATCCCTGTTCCGTCCCCCCCACCCTTTCCCCATCCCTGCACAACCTTACCTTCACCATCGTATGCCCCTAGTCTGTTGGGGTATGGACCCAGTTGCTTGCCACTTGCAGTGGCAGTCAGGTTGCATGTTTGCTGGCATAATTATGTTTGCAACTACCACAAAGCATTACAGTACATTACGCCAACATAACAGCTTAATAGGGTTGGGCCATAAGGTTGCAATTCTATACATACTTACCTGGGAACAGGTTGATCTCAATGCGACTTACTTCTGACACACATAAAAAAACACAGTCTGAAGAAAATACTGATACATGCATGTCCCTGAAAGCATGCAGGGCAATTTTCATGCTTTTGCTTGCATTCCATGCTGGCATCAGGTTGCTGGAGTCCCTGGGGCAAAGGCCAAACTGGGCCCTCTGCCTCTACCCTGATGTAGCGCAAGGCAGGCCTGATGTAGGGCAAGTCACCACCACCCCGCTTGCTCTCCCATTCACCAGTCGCACTATTCAAGCATTTGTATAGGCTGCTAAAATGACCTAATAAAGATTTGATTACCTAACTTGAATTTTGTCAATTCTAATGTCCAAAATAATATTTACATCAACCTTAACTAAAAGGAAGGGATTTTCAGCCAGCAAGGACTACAGATTTATAAGAGATGCTAAACTCATTCTCTCTGTCTCAAACTCAGCTCAGCAAAGCTAGACCAGCTGCCAAAACTAAAGGAAGGCAACAAACATACATGATGGCCAGAAGATGGTCTGAAGGCACATTACTCCCATTCTGCTTCTAAGCAGGCATGGCTTCCTTAAGCTGCTTGGATAGAACACCACCTGGCAATCATTCGGAGATCTCAGAAAAGGAATAGGATCTGAACTGTAAAATTATCAGACGCTAATCCTAACCAACTTTCCAGCAACAAGATAAGAGCAATGCAGCTCCAAGGTAATGGAACAAATATTTCCTGACCTTGAGGAGGCCTTCATGACTGCCACCCAACTGCAGGATGCAGCACATGCCCTATTGGCACAGCTATGTCAGTACTCGAAAGTTGGTCAGGACTTGAGCCTAAATATTATACTTCAGTCTCCTTACCAGCACATCTCTGACATTGAAATCAAGCTCCACACAAAAGGTCACATTCCCTAAAAACTATCCTTAATCAATCCTGCAATTTTATATGCCCACAGTATAGAGCTTCCTCAACCACAAGTGCTTCTCAGTTCATTTCAGTGGAGGAGGAAAATCTGGAAATGCTGCTTTCTGACTTGCTGAGTCTTCTAATCTCTGAAAAGAAGGGTGCCACCTTATCTGCAGGAATCCTTTGTGCACATTCAAGCAATCCAGCTTCAGAGGGTCCTGGAGGAAGCTTAATTATTTGAATCAATTCCAGACTGGCTTCAGGACAGAGATGGCCTTGGTCACTTTAGTGGATGACCTGCTCTGGAGAATGGACAAGGGGAGTGCATCCCTGTTAGTCCTGCTGGATCTCTTGGTGGCTTTCAAAACCATAAATCATGGTGTCCTTCTGGGTCGGTTGGCTGAGTTGGGGCTTGGAGGAACTGTTTTGCAATGGTTTTACTCCTTCCTGGCTCACAGATCCCAGAAGGTAGTGCTGGTGCTTGTTTGACATCCTGGCCTCTTAGATGTGAAATGTAACAAAGTTCCATTCTATCCCCCATACTGTTCAACATCTACATGATGCCCCTGGGAGAGCTCATCCAGCGATTTCTATACTGTCTCAGTACACCAGTGTTGGGAACTTGAGTCAGTGACTCAGACTTGAGTCACAAAAATGTGTGATTTTTGCTGACACGCAACTTGTGAGTTACATGCGTGGAAGACTCTGAAGAAGACTCAAGTCACGATCCCCCTGACTTGGCACTCATTCCCACACATGCTGACTTGAGTCTGCCTGTGGGGGTGCCTGCTCACTGTTTTTGCTTTGTGGAAAACCTCATGGAGCCAGCATTCCAATGGTGAGCAGTAGGACGTTCCAGCCAGGAGGCAGGAAAGGGTTAATGCGAACAGGAGCCGGTAAGTGTAGCCCGGAGGTCCTGGCGGCCAAATTTAGGCTATTAGGTAGGAAGCCAAATGCCAGGACCTCAAAGGTAGCATTCACTGAAGTGCTACCTGCTCTACGCGCAGGGCCAGCTAGGTAGGCAGAGATCAGGGGTCTCAATGCTTGGATGAGATGGTGGTGTAGGGAGGAGAGGTTTAGATTCGTTAGGCACTGGGGAACGTTTTGGGACAAGTGGGGCCTGTACAAGAGGGACGGGCTTCACTTGAACCAGAATGGAACCAGACTGCTGGCGCATAACATTAAAAAGGTGGCAGAGCAGCTTTTAAACTGATCCCTGGGGGAAAGCCGACAGGAGCCGAGGGGCATCCGGTTCGGAACTCCTCATTCCTATGGTTCGAGGATGGGGAGGTTAGAGAACAACAAGGTAAAGGCAGAGTAAGAGAAGAAATTGGGAATGGTAGCATGTTGGGATGTGATAGATGGTTTGGCACAATGAGAGGATGCGGGGACAAAGGAGCTAATAAACAGCCCATCCTGGGGCATTCCATGTACAAATGCTTTTATGCAAATGCCTGAAGTCTCCAAACAAAGATGGGAGAACTGGATTGTCTGGTGACAAGGGAAAACATTGACATAGTGGGCATAACGGAAACCTGGTGGAATGCGGAGAATCAGTGGGATACCGCAATCCCGGGCTATAAACTCTACAGGAGGGACAGGGAGGGGTGTGTTGGAGGTGGGGTGGCCGTTTACGTTAAGGAAGGGATAGAATCCAGCAAAGTAGAGATTGAAGGTGGGTCCGACTCCACCATAGAATTTCTGTGGGTTAAATTACCAGGCCTGAGGAGTGATGTAATACTGGAGGCGTACTATCGTCCTCCAGACCAGAAATCAGAAGGGGACCTTGAAATGAGGAAACAGATCAGGGAGGTGACAAGGAGGGACAGGGTTGTAATCATGGGGGACTTCAATTATCCTCATATTAACTGGGTCAATTTGTGTTCTGGTCACGAAAAGGAGACCGGATTCCTTGACATGCTAAATGACTGTGCCTTAGAGCAGCTAGTCATGGAGCCCACCAGAGGACAGGTGACTCTGGATTTAATATTGTGTGGTACTCAGGACCTGATTAGAGATATCAATGTTACTGAGCCATTGGGGAACAGTGATCATGCTGCGATCATTTCGACACGCACGTCGGGGGAAGAATACCGGGCAAATCTCTCACAAAAACCCTTGACTTCCGATGGGCAAACTTCCCTCAAATGAGGAGGCTGGTTAGAAGGAGGTTGAAAGGGAAGGTAAAAAGAGTCCAATCTCTCCAGAGTGCATGGAGGCTGCATAAAAAAACAGTAATAGAGGCCCAGCAGAGGTGTATACCACAAAGAAAGAAGGACTCCACTAAATCTAGGAGGGTGCCCACATGGAATTATGTCAGATAGAGGTTAAAAAAGAAGATGTTTCAGACCTCATTGATAAATAAAAATCAATAAGTTACCGGGCCCGGATGGCATCCACCCAAGAGTTATTAAGGAATTGAAGAATGAAGTTGCTGATCTCTTGACTAAAATATGCAACTTGTCCCTCAAAACGGCCACGGTGCCAGAAGATTAGAGGATAGCAAATGTCATGCCGATCTTTAAAAACGGAAAGAAGGGGGACCCAGGAAACTATAGGCCAGTCAGCCTAACATCTATACCTGGTAAGATGGTGGAATACCTCATCAAGGATAGAATCTCAAAACACATAGACGAACAGGGTTTGCTGAGGGAGAATCAGCGTGGCTTCTGTAAGGGTAAGTCTTGCCTCATGAACCTTTTTGAAAAGGTCAGCAGGCTTGTGGATGTGGGAGAACCCGTAGACATTATATATCTGGACTTTCAGAAGGCGTTCGACACGGTCCCTCACCAAAGCCTACTGAAAAAACTCCACAGTCAGGGAATTAGAGGACAGGTCTTCTGATGGATTGAGAACTGGTTGAAGACCAGGAAACAGAGAGTGGGTGTCAATGGGCAATTTTCACAATGGAGAGAGGTGAAAAGCAGTGTGCCCCAAGGATTTGTGCTGGGACTGGTGCTTTTCAACCTCTTCATAAATGACCTGGAGACAGGGTTGAGCAGTGAGGTTGCTAGGTTTGCAGACGACACCAAACTTTTCCAAGTGGTGAAGACCAGCAGTGATTGTGAGGAGCTCCAGAAGGATCTCTCCAAACTGGCAGAATGGGCAGCAAAATGGCAGATGCGCTTCAATGTCAGTAAGTGTAAATTCATGCACATTGGGGCAAAAAAAATCAAAACTTCACATATAGGCGGATGGGTTCTGAGCTGTCTGTGACAGATCAGGAGAGAGATCTTGGGGTGGTGGTGGACAGGTCAATGAAAGTGTCGACCCAATGTGCGGCAGCAGTAAAGAAGGCCAATTCTATACTTGGGATCATTAATAAAGGTATTGAGAATAAAACAGCTAATATTATAATGCTATTGTACAAATCGATGGTAAGGCCACACCTGGAGTATTGTGTCCATTTCTGGTTGCCGCATCTCAAAAAGGACATAGTGGAAATGGAAAAGGGGCAAAAGAGAGCGACTAAGATGATTACTCGGCTGGGGCACCTTCCTTATGAGGAAAGGCTACAGCGTTTGGGCCTCTTCAGCCTAGAAAAGAGGCGCCTGAGGGGGGACATAATTGAGACATACAAAATTATGCAGGGGATGGACAGAGTGGATAGGGAGATGCTCTTTACACTCTCACAGAACACCAGAACCAGGGGACATCCACTAAAATTGAGTGTTGGGAGAGTTAGGACAGACAAAAGAAAATATTTCTTTACTCAGTGTGTAGTTGGTCTGTGGAACTCCTTGCCACAGGATATGGTGATGGTGTCTGGCCTGGACGCCTTTAAAAGGGGATTGGACAGGTTTCTGGAGGAAAAGTTCATTACGGGGTACAAGACGTGATGTGTATGTGCAACCTCCTGATTTTAGAAATGGGCTATGTCAGAATGCCAGATGCAAGGGAGGGCACCAGGATGACATCTGTTGTTATCTGGTGTGCTCCTTGGGACATTTGGTGGACCGCTGTGAGATACAGGAAGCTGGACTAGATGGGTCTATGGCCTGATTCAGTGGGGCTGTTCTTATGTTCTCTCTGCCACCATATGCCTGTGCTTGTCCCACCTGCCTGCTCAGCCCCCCTTCCCTCACTCATCCACAGGGGGTTTGCTCTTAAGTGAATAGAGGGATGACAATTTATGGGGGGTTCAGGCAGCACAGGGGTACAGGCTGCCTCTGAACACCGGGGTCCAGTGCGTTTTAAGTAAATTGCTGCCCACATAAGATAAACTACTTAACTAATACTAAGTAATATCATTAGCCAAGTTAGGTTGAATTTTCCCCAGAGGGGAAAAAAAAATCCTTCAGACTGCATGACCTTGAACCAGAGTTTGTGACTAAATCTTATTTCTAACACAGTAGGAGAGGAAATAATTGGTATGCTCTTTGATAAAAATTCCAAAATATTTTTTTCCTTCCAATTCTAAGGTTTATATTTTTGATAGCCCTGAAAATCCGCTAATTAGAGAGAAATGAAACAAGTGCCTCTTTGAGTCACTCATCCCCAAGACTGTAAAGCTAAATCCATTTTGAGGAAAATTACTTTTTGAAATGTTCACAACTTAGTCACTCTGTTAAAAACACAATTCCAATGAATTCTCTGCTTTTCAGGCCTGTCCAGTAACAACAGATGTTAAATATATGAGTCAGACACAAGATCTGATTTTCCCCCAGTTTATTCAGTATAATAAGGTAATTGTCCTGGCTGTTACTCTTTAAGAGCTTCATTCTACAAACACCAACATTTTGCTTCTAAACAGACTTATTATTACTGGAAGCTAAGTCCTATGGGTTTCAGTGGAACATATTTCCTGTAAGTGTGCTGAGATCACAGCCTTGAACACACAAGAATCTCTCTCACACAAAGAGCACTAGTTTGCATTTATACTAATGAGAATATTCTTTATAGTACAGTTATAAATATTAGCAGCATAACCGTCAACTCATTTGTTTAGAATTAGCAAGAATTTGTGTCTATTTTTTCTCAAAATATGGAAGACAGGCCCTGAATTATGAGATTTAAATTGGGGGTTTTCTTTTCCAGATTTTTGTTTTTGGGTCTCTATTTATATTTACAAGCATTTCTCATAACCAGATGTATGAAAATACATTTTCTTTTAAATAATAGGAGTGGCAATGACTGTATATTTTTTAGAAATGTTAAAAATACTGCAGGCTTCATAACTGAAGAAACAAATTCAAATTCATAACTGAAGAAAGTTACTACACGGTAAAGTGTTAAGAATTTTCAGACCACTAATTACGTATATGTGTTATATACTATATGTAGTACATCCCCTGGGGGCTGGGGGTTAAGAATAGGCCCTCAGTTTGGCTGTACTTGTCGTAAGAGGCGACTAAACAGCCACCGGGTAGATGGGACTCGTCAGCCTGGGAAGGCAGCTCATCTGAGAGAAGGAAAACTCTGATCCCAAACCTCCACTGCCTTGTGGCTACATCCAGTTATGGAAAAGGCTTCAGGAGTCAACCTCGAGGCAAAATCAGGAGCTGGAGTCCCTGAGGCAGTTCATGGCTGAACACAGTGACGTTCTGGCAACTCCTGCGACGCCGCTGGAACCAACCGTATTGGCCTCTGCCTTTCCATTGGACCATTTCAGCGACGTGGAGAGGGGGGATTTGCTGCATGGGTAACAGCCTATCCTCCATACCTACTTTACCCAGGCTTCACGCACTGGAGAGGACACTCTGTTCCAGAACCACCATTCAGAGCGTGACACCATAGTCTTCTGAGACTGAAGGATGCCAGCAAGTACATCCATATGGCATATGCTAAATATCATATGGTCTTGTATGCATGTCATTGCCTAAACTCATATATCATCATCATACATGTGAAATCATGTAGACTAGACATAAAATAATAGGATATTAAAAATCTTGGAAAAAATTAATAGTAACATTCTTAATATATATTTTTAAATGTACAAAATACATAAAATACTTGGATCACGTACATCTATTTATGTCCAGTCATTGTCCAAACAGGAAAGATTTATGATGCATCAGGCTTGGACTTTGGTGAACCTTTATGGAAAGGAAATCCAAAATCTGAGGAGCAAACACTGAGAATTTCTCTCTACCTGTCTCTGTTAGTCAGATGTTAGTCAGATGCCTGGAAAGTACACATACAAAATCACTCAGGGCAGCAGCAGCAGACCTCCCATTAGTTGAACATTTGCCCTGATTGTGAGGAGCTCCAGAAGGATCTCTCCAAACTGGCAGAATGGGCAGCAAAATGGCACATGCGTTTCAATGTAAGTAAGCGTAAAATCATGCACATTGGGGCAAAAAATCAAAACTTCACATATAGGCTAATGGGTTCTGAGCTGTCTGTGACAGATCAGGAGAGAGATCTTGGGGTGGTGGTGGACAAGTCGATGAAAGTGTCGACCCAATGTGCGGTGGCAGTGAAGAAGGCCAATTCTATGCTTGGGATCATTAGAAAAGGTATTGAGAACAAAACGGCTAATATTATAATGCCGTTGTACAAATCGATGGTAAGGCCACACCTGGAGTATTGTGTCCAGTTCTGGTCGCCACATCTCAAAAAGGACATAGTGGAACTGGAAAAGGTGCAAAAGAGAGCGACTAAGATGATTACTGGGCTGGGGCACCTTTCTTATGAGGAAAGGCTATGGTGTTTGGGCCTCTTCAGCCTAGAAAAGAGACGCCTGAGGGAGGACATGATTGAGACATACAAAATTATGCATGGGAAGGATAAAGTGGATAGAGAGATGCTCTTTATACTCTCACATAACACTAGAAACAGGGGACATCCATAAAATTGAGTGTTGGGAGAATTAGGACAGGCAAAAGAAAATATTTCTTTATTTCTTTACTTGGCATGTGGTTGGTCCGTGGAACTCCTTGTCACAGGATGTGGTGACGGCATCTGGCCTGGATGCCTTTAAAAGGGGATTGGACAAGTTTCTGGAGGAAAAATCCATTACGGGTTACAAGCCATGATGCGTATGTGCAACCTCCTGATTTTAGAAATGGGCTATGTCAGAGTGCCAGATGCAAGGGAGGGCACCAGGATGAGGTCTCTTGTTAACTGGTGTGCTCCTTGGGGCATTTGGTGGACCGCTGTGAGATACAGGAAGCTGGACTAGATGGGCCTATGGCCTGATCCAGTGGGGCTGTTCTTATGTTCTTATGTTCTTATGACTGCAGGACCATGCAGGAAGCCTTAATGAGGCTCCCAATGCGGTTGGAAGCTGTGTTTCCGGTTTTCCAGAAGCACAGTTTAAGTCCGTGGGGAAACCTCAGGCAGCTTCTCTCATTGGTCCTGGAGTCGCACAAGGCTTTGTGTCAGTCCAGGGGAGTGGGAGGGCACCGCCCCAGGGCACCTCGAGGGGAGGTCCACCACTGCAGGGCAGTATTGTATATTACAAGCAAGCACCCAGAGGGTATATATACCACACCACTCATTTGCCATGCTC
The DNA here is from genome assembly GCF_035046505.1 of Tiliqua scincoides. Taxonomy (NCBI): domain Eukaryota; kingdom Metazoa; phylum Chordata; class Lepidosauria; order Squamata; family Scincidae; genus Tiliqua; species Tiliqua scincoides. The sequence continues at coordinate 182,963,119 of NC_089821.1, read as the reverse complement.
TTAGATGCATGAGCTAGACATGCATTTGGAAGGTGCATACTTGAGAACTGATTCACATGTTACAATTACCATGTGCATCTGCGCCCTCTGTTTGTTTTGAAGTCAGGACTCTTCCACCACTGTCTGGCATAAGTAGAGAGAAGATGACAGGCTCTCACAGGAACTGGATAACAATATTGCTTTTTGGGTTCCGCTGTGCTGAGGAGGAGAAGCCGTTTCTGCTCCACAAACCATTCTATTCTCATCCTTGTTAACAGCCTCAGCACTGAGTGAGTTTGAAAACAAGATTATCTTTATTTGCTCTGGGAGTGATGGGCCTTCACTAGAAGGCAAATGTAGCTGCTCTTTTGTGGCATGGTGGTTTCTTCTAAGTGTGCTATAGCTGCAGGCCAGAATGGAGACAGGGTGCAGAGTGCTGTGATGGCAATGGCTTCTCTGTGAGATCAAGCCAAAACAATGTTTTGATGTTACTTCCTCCCACATTGCTCTAATAATATCCAAATATATACCAATATATACCACACCATAGCTCTTTTCCAGGCCAGAATTGCTTCAATTCTCAGGGCGAGTGATGCTGGAATGGAAAAATGTAGTCTGTGAATTTTTCCCATGTTGGTTAACTTTTCAAATGTTATCACAGTGGCATGGGAGTGGCCCTGCTGCTGCAGCAGCTCCCACATCACTGAGATAATGTCAGAAGGGTTCCTAAGCCCTCAAGGTCCTGCAAGCCTTCCCTCCCCACTTTCACTGGAAGGAACTCTGCTTCCTTCCTGCAAAACTATCAGAAAGTATGCATACGAACAAGGCAATTGCAACCTATATATTAATTCTCACTGAAGAAGAGGCATGTAGGTTGCTGCTTTGAATGTTGCAGGAGTAGTGTAGATCCATCAGTCATCCATATGTGCTCTCTGGAAGTTCCTAATGCTGTCCAAACCTTGGTTACAAACTCATGAAGATAAGGAGGCAGTCCCAGGGATAGGAAAGGCCTTGTAATCGCATTACACAAAGTACTAGAGGCTGGTTTGGATTATATTCTTTGGATGAAATCAAGGAAGGGAAGGATGTGCATATATCATCCAAACAGGCCCTAGAAAAACTGCCAGCCAAGATCTAGCATGTTACCCTTGTGTCATACCTATTTATATGAAATCACTAGAATTGAAATGATGATAAAATCATAAATGACTGAAGCCAACATTTCCATTGATTTTGAAGAGAGTGTGAATAACATTCCTTCCCCAGATCTACAGCTTTTGTGGGTTGAGTGCCTGCTCCAGAAGCATTTGCATGCTGTGTCACCTATAGAAACAAAGGGACTGTTTTGCTGACCAGCTCCTCAGTCTTCTGAATGCATATAATCCTTGTAACCCGGCATTTCAGCAACCCAAATGAGACCAGCAGCTATTGTTTACATTATTATAGGTTGTCCATGGTTGAGAAGTCAGTGTGTGGTAGACAGTCTGCACTTTGCCACCAATCACAGGTGGTGACAATGCCGTGTACATTTCATTGCTGGCTGTCATCACTCTCAACATGACCTTCCAGGGGAGTTGAGTGCTGAAATAGGATTTCAAGGCAACCAGAGTTCTCTGGATTGTGAATTTGAAGATTAAAAAACCATTCTTATGTAAGCTGTATTCAAAACAGATCTGTCATTATTTTTTTTTTCCACCAGTGGTTTAAGCAAACAGAAACCCAAATTGGATATTTTAGCTATTATTATGATAACAAATGCATTATTTGTTAAAAATACTTTCATGGAGACTTCATGACTTTAAATTGGTCATTATCACAAATTTTGAGGATCCTTAGCGGAGGCATCGCTAGAGGGGGGGCAGTACACTAAGTTTTGCAGAAAGCCTCCCTGCAGCGTGCAACCGGCTCCTCCCCTCCCCTCCAGAGCCATTCACCTCTGTTTCCCCCCCCCCCCGCATGGCTCCAAAGGGGAGGGGAGGAGCCGCTTGCACGCTGCAGGGAGGCTTTCTGCAAAACTTAGTGCACTCCCCCTCTAGTGACGCCTATGTTCCTTAGCACAACTTAATTACATATTGGAAGCAGCACTGTAGGTAAGTGAATTCCCTCTCAGGATCTGAAAAGCACCCTCTGTTCCATATTACCTTCTGTTTGGTCAGTGGTTCCCAAACTGTGGGTCCAGGATCCACCAGTGGGTCGTGACTTAATTTTTGTTTGGTCATGAAATTGACAGGGCAAATTAGGCTATGTGCATCGAGGGTTAAACGAGCGGATACTGGGGGTGGGGTACTGCTGCCCCATCATCATTATAGACACACCCCTTGGCATTTATAAATTAGGCAGCAGCCTCTAGAGCCTCTAAAAAGTTTGGGAACCACTGTGCCAAGTCATGTCTTTGCTATAGGAAAGAAGCTGTCCTGAAATGATAGATGCCAGTATGATGTTTCCCTTTCAAAAGTTACTATTCAGACACTTCCCCCCCCCCCAAGATGATTGCTTCCACTTAGCTGTTATTGTGAATGACCACTTTATGACCACTTTATGACCACCGGGTAGATGGGACTCGTCAGCCTGGGAAGGCAGTTCATCTGAGAGAAGGAAAACTCTGATCCCAAACCTCCACTGCCTTGTGGCTACATCCAGTTATGGAAAAGGCTTCAGGAGTCAACCTCGAGGCAAAATCCAGAGCCAGAGTCCCTGAGGCAGTTCATGGCTGAACACAGTCACGTTCTGGCAACTCCTGCGACGCCGCTGAAACCAACCGTATTGGCCTCTGCCTTTCCATTGGACCATTTCAGCAACGTGGAGAGGGGGGATTTGCTGCATGGGTAACAGCCTATCCTCCATACCTACTTTACCCAGGCTTCACGCACTGGAGAGGACACTCTGTTCCAGAACCACCATTCAGAGTGTGACTCCATAGTCTTCCGAGACTAAAGGATGCCAACAACAAAACTTTATGAGGATGGTTTTGAGCTAACATGCATTCTCTTTCTAGGGCTCCCCTCAAAATTCTTCCCTGAGAACTTTTGTGTGAATATTCTCTAGATCTTCTTTGAATGATCTTCTTTTGAATTATCAAATACTTGCCAAATATTCTGTATTTGACATTCAGTAATAGCTGCATACCATCTTTGATCTCTGCCTGCTGATATTTGATAGTAGGGAATAGCTGGAAGCTATGGAATTTATTATCTAATAGCATCTGAGAGATGATACATCTGATATTTTATAGTTGATGGTATTTGATAGTTGGCATTTAGAATTTGACAGTGTTGGACAGCTGCTAGCTTACAAAACTTCCAAAACAATCCACATATGTCAACAAACAAAAAGCATGTAATTTAAAGGAAATGTTCCTATTCAAAGGCCCTGATCCCATCTTTGGCCCACTTGCAGGGCACAGCAGCACTGAGAAGGCTTCTACCAGGGATCATGTGTAGCAGCCAGGGATCATGGCACAACAGAGAGGTAAGTAAAATATTACTTCTATACACCACCACACCATGGTCCCTGATGGATCTACTCAGATCTATGCCAGCTCTTTGGCTGGTACAAATCTGAGAAAACCCATAAGGCATGGCAAGGCTGGACAAGGGACATAGGATGTTGGTGGCACCATTGCAGTAGATATCTACCCCAACATGTTCCCTGCAACCCCGATCCCCACCTCAACCCTCTCTGCTCCAATCCTCACTCCCCACCCACTGCCCACTCAACTGGCAACTCATGCACTGCCAGGGGAGCTAGAGGACCTGCCTCCATGATGAGGTGTCATTCCCATTTGCTGCTGCATCATAGGGTTGGGCCATTGAGGGGGGTGGAATTGGCAGTGCTGGCACATGACATATCCTAACTTGGGCCTGATTTGCCTGCATGAACCAACTCAATATTACTGGCACAGGTCCAAGTACCCTGCACATGTCTGATCTTGTCTGATCTTGGAAGCTAAGCAGGGTCAGGCCTGGTTAATTCTTGGATGGGAGACTACCTGGGAATACCGGGTGCTGTAGGCTTATACCATAGTCTTTCGAGACTGAAGGTTGCCAACCATTAGGTCCAAGTTGACCCACTGTGGCTTCTGGGGCTTACTTTGGGACAAGGACACAAATGCCCCCTTACCTCCAGAAGACTTCCAGCACCCAAAATACCCCTGCAGGATGCAGTGGAGCCTCCACTGGTGCTGCTGCATTCCGTGCAGGAGTTCAGTTAGGAATGGGCAGTTAATGTCTTGCAAAACAAGGCCTATAGAATTCTTCCTGAGTTCCAGATGTGGAGGAGCCCACCTGTGTTTATGTGACAAGCAGATTGCAATGTAAAGATTGAAGTTGGTGAAAGCTTAAAAGAGACACATTTGAAAATGATGACGGCTATCTGGCTGCAAGCTTCCTATTGCTTCCTGTGATGAGGGAAGAGCCTTAAGCACTCCCTATCCTGCATATGGAGTGGATCCATTCTTACAGAAGAGAATCAGGAAACTCTGGTACTTCCAGAATTCCACCCGTGTTTATACTTAGCATTTATATAGCATTTTTCCTACAAGCCCAAAGCACTTCTTATGCAGACTCACCATTGTTATACAACTTAAAAACATTATTATTTCTCAGAACTTTCTTCCTCTTAAATGATTTAAGATATCTCTGGAGTTAGCCACAGGTTTCTGTTTTATTGGCTGCTGTATTTTAAAGCTGTTTTTATGACTACATTTTATATGTTTTTCTGTTTTATTTGTAAGCCTTTCTAAGTCTTAATTACAAGTGGGATATAAATACATGTCTTCTGTAATCCTTACAATAACACTGTAAAATAGGCCAGTATTAGATTAGTATTAATTTCTTCCAGTATTAATCTCTTTACAGAAAGGGGGCTGAGAGATAACATTGCCCACTGAGTCATTGGTTAAGCTTTCAGCCAAATACTTTCCAATGACACAGTGTAATGCTAACAGATGCCAGTGGCGTCACTAGGGTTCATGTCACCCGGTGCAGGATGCCAGTGCGTCACCCCCCATGCAGTGGGCGGGGCCCCAATAGTGGGCGTGGTGATGTACCATCACTCCGCCCCCACTGGTTTTTCGGCTGTACCTTTTGATGGAACAAAGATAGAACACATTCTGCATGAAATTACGCATTGATTGATAGATAACATGATGGTATTAGTCCTCCAAACTGTGATTTTAGTGATTTTGGTCACTAGTGGTGTCACATCCCCCCCCCCCCAAGGTATCAACTTACTAACACCTTATTGCAGCAGTTCTCAAACTTTTAGCACTGGGACCCACTTTTTAGAATGCCCAAGACCCACCAGAAGTGATGTCATGGTAGAAGTGACATCCTCAGGCAAATTAAAATAAATAAGTATAAATAATTAAAGCAAAACAAATAAATAAGCCAGCCCTGTTCCACCAAGTGAATTTCCTCAGTAGCCTGCCTGCAATAACACCCCCCTCCTTCAAAACCAGTAAGGTTTTCAGCCCTACCCAGTGTCCAGTTCAATTTAAGAACTTCTGTTTAAACCAGATCACTATCAGGATCCACCTGGCTTTGCAAGTCTCAAAAAAGTTCACCTTATCAGCTGAAGCCTCTTTTTGATCCTTTTTAGGGGGGGGGAGGCTGCCTTCTGGAGCACTTGTTGAGCTCCAGGTGCATAGGATCAGGATCATTCTGGTAGCCTTGTACTCTCCTTCACCTGATCTTCCACACCAGCCAAGGCACGTTTGCTTACTCGCGAGTAAATGTGACCGTGAGGCTTAGTTTCGCTTTCCATAGAGTTCAATACATTCATCTGGAGGGAGGGACTTCCTTCTCTGGTGTTTTTGGGGGCTGCATTCATTGGATCAGGACCATTCTGGTGTCATTAGATTCCTCTCAGCCTGCCCTTTCCGACGGACTATGGCAAGTAGGCCTACTCACAAGTAAACGCGCGATACGGCTCACTTTCTCTTTCCATAGGGATCCATGCATTTTTTGTTGCCCAGATTTTTGGCCATAACATTTGATAGAAAGGAGATATTTCACTCTGGTTTTTTGCATTGCATTCCACTCAAAATTCCACATCCAATGGTATATAATATGATGGGGTTACTCCTAACCACCATGATTTTAGCATGTCACCCAAGTGTGCGTCACCTTGTGCGATCTGCACCCCCCGACCCCTAGCAACGCCACTACTTTGACTAATGTTCTTTACCATGTATTTAGTTGGGACTAAAAAGCTATTAGGCCCTGTACTAAACATATAGCTGGCACAATCAATTACACCTTAGATTGTAACCATTATGCCAAGCACATTATGCTACAGAGTAGTACACAGGCAGCAAAATCCTAACTTGCGCTGGAACAGGCAGACTGGCAGGACTGCACTGTATCCAGGGCAAGTTTGGGGCTGACTACAGGCCAGCCCACGGCAAGGAGAAATAATTCCCTTTATCCCGGATAACACTGTAGTAACCCCAATGGGGCTACTTGGATCTGTGCTACCTAAATCCGGTGGCAAAAATCCGAGCACCCTGGGGTTGTCCCAGACTGCCCAGGAACGGAGCTAGAATTTGGCATAACTGCCAATCCTGGCCTCGCCTGCCACTCCCTGCCTACCCTTCCCCCACCCCCATGCTGGCCAAGCCCAGCTGGTGCAAACTCACTCTGCCTGCGTGGGTGCAGGTAGGCTGGTGCATGTCTGTGTGCCAGCCTATCTCCCCCAAGAGTGGTTCGAAAGTGCTTTACAGCACTTTCACGACACTCATCAGTCGGCACATGGAACTTGTGCCAGCCAAGCGGGTGCTTTGGATTGTGCCCGTAAGGCCCAATCCTAACTAGCTCCTGCCATGTTTTACTTACTTTACTGCATTGTGCCTAGGACCCCTGTTGGTCTATCTGGATCTGTGCCAAGTCTGAGTGCAGCAAGGAGCTGAGTTGAGGCCAGACAAGAACAGAGGATATCGGTGGTACCATTACTCTCTGTCTGCCCCACTACACCCCCTAGGAGGCTCCCTGCCCAGGAATAGCTGGGTCCAGTGGCGAATGTTTGGCACTGCTGCTGTTTGTAGTGGCACTATCAAAATGGCCACCAGTGGTGTGCACAGCGCACTGCCACAAGCCATTTTACAACAGCATAACAGTATTCTGCTGTCATTTTGGGCAGCACAGCCCTAGTTAGAATTGGACTGTTACTGTTTAACTCAGATCCTTATACTCCTCATACATAAACACCATGATGTTTCTATATGTCACGTTGGGCCACTGCTTCAATTCATGCCTCTCATCATGTCCATCTCGTCTTTCTTTCTTTCTTTCTTTCTTTCTTTCTTTCTTTCTTTCTTTCTTTCTTTCTTTCTTTCTTTCTTTCTTTCTTTCTTTCTTTCTTTCTTTCTTTCTTTCTTCTTACACAGAAATTATGTCTTCAGTAGTGGCATTTGATACTTAGAGAGAAATTGGCTTCTCTTCTGGGATTATAGGAAGAATGAAAAACTGTATTCCTTAATGAAAATGGTGTGTGTCCCTTTAAAATAACATGTCATCATGCCGTTCTGATTCAAAGTGGCAGAAACGTGCAGGAATGACTTGGAAAAATGGAAAATAGCAAGTCGAAATCCCCTCCGCTCAAACAATCAATGCAGATGCTCTTGAAGTGCCTACATCTGCTTCTTTGAAAATCGCTTCCTCCATGTCCTCTGCTATGGTGCCAATGTGCACTCTTGGGAGAGAGATAAAAGCACCATGTTGCATTTCACAAGCCAAAATAAGAATAATGATTCATGTATTAATCCCTCTGTGTAAAACCAAAGAAAAGAAAAATAATGAGGGGAAAGAAGAGTAAAGAGGCCCTTCAAAACATTCTGCTTAATGAGAACTGTCTAAGATTAGCATTCTTCCTCATCTGTCCTTGGAAAGTTCGAGAAAACCTATGTCTATTTAAACTGTGATTTTGCCATCTGGGTGCATTATTTCGTGCATACATGCGCATGCGTGTATATGCATGTGCTTGTGGAAAGAAAGAAAGAAAGAAAGAAAGAAAGAAAGAAAGAAAACTCTTGAGTCTCACTCATGGATCAAAATTGTTGATCCACATCAATATTGTTGTTGATTCATGCATTCTAACATACCTTGATTACTAGAAAACCTACCCCCACATCACAATGTCACTTCACACATGCATGGCAATGGGACCATGCTAGGCCTCTAATATTGTTACATTGTGTCGGCTCCATTCCGAACAGCCTGTGTGTTTGGTAGGATGTCTGAAAGGGGCACCTATAAGAGCTATTTTAACCTATCTATTAATTGAAAATGTTTATATCCTTTTTCCTGATAAAGTCATGTTCAAGGCAGCTAACAATTATTAAAATATAGAAACACTATAAAATCATACTATAACAACAACAACAAAAACACAAAGCAAATTTAAAAAAGAAGAAATCAGATAAAATTGGAGAAAGCAAAATGGAATAGGACAGTCTTCAGGCACTGCCAGAAAATCTGTGAAGAAGGGGTCATCTGCAAGTCAGGGGGGAGGAAATTCCATGTCTGTGGTGCCAGCATGGAGAAAGCCTTCCTCTGAGGATAGGAGAAGGAAACAGTGCTTCCTTCTCTCTCTCTCTCTCTCTCCCTCTCCCTCTCTGAATAGGAAGTTAAACTTGCACTGAAGTAATAGTGCATCACCACATTAGAAAGCCGCCTAAAGTCTCCAGAGGGCCTCTAAATGTCACTTCTGGTTTTCGGTCAAAAACCAGAAGTGACATTTAAAGGTGCCCAGAAGGCCTTCTATGGTGGGGGCAGTAGCCCTGGAGGCGTGCTCCCCTGCGCCATGGTGGCAAGCACCAACATTGAGGACCTATGCATGTATGCATACCTACAGATCACAATAAAGATGAAAGCAATTGCATTCACTCACTGCATTTATGAATTGTATATTCCACTGAAATTCAGGCGATCAGATTTTCTCATTTTTCACTTTCCTTTGGCCATGAAGCTGCTTTATGGAAGCCTATTTCCAGGTTAGGACCAGGCTTTATTTTCACAGCAATGAAAGTGAAATGGTGTAGTTCAAACTAGTGTTGTTCATTCAGCGCTGCTGTAATACAAACTGCGGTGAGCATTCAATTCAGAATTCAGAATGCAGTTATTTATTTAGGGCCATCAATATGATTTGTACCTATCTTGATTACATCTATCACTGTACATGTGTAGCTTCATACATATGTTTATAATATGCATTTCATTTCAAAAAAACTGAGAAAGTAATAAATTTAAGATTTGAGTAACAGTTTTTTTATTCCTACCCTCATTCTGATAGCTTTATGGCGATAAAACTGGAATTGATTCTGTGCTGGCTGATATTGTTTAGCTGTTGGTTTTTTTTATTGTATCATTTTAATCATTGTTTTTACCATGTAAAAACATTGTGGACTCTACCAGGTCAAAAGTCAGAGAATTCATATGTTAAGTAAAATAATAAATAATCAAAATTGCTAATTGACATCAAAATTCATGTTTTAAGGTCTCACCTTTAACAGCTCCCTCTAGCTGCTCTGTGACATCAGAGCAGCTAAACCAGTGGCACCCAGTGAACCCATGACACTTTTGCCTGCCAGACTTCATCAAACAGATCAGTTATTGGCATCAAGAGAGGCAGACAGAAAGGTCAGAAGTAAAGATGGAGATTGAAAGATAATTGGGAAATATTCATTGATAAAGCCCGTGAGCTGGAAATGTGTGAGTAGATATAGAATAAAAGAGACAGAAATAGCAGTGGCCTTCTGAAGGTGTAGTTGTTTGATGGGCTTGCTTAAATGAAACATTGAATCAAATGTATCTTCCTGCCTTACTCCCCACCCCCATACTACTTTATTGTAATAATGGTGACCCCCATCTGTCTACAAAGAAACCAACCACTGAAAAAGAAGTCTTTGCATACACCAAAATTGCCAGGTTGTCCATCAGTCCAGCTGAGAGGGCTGACAAGACATACTGCCTTCAAATGCAAAACACATGGTTGGAAAACATTTGGTTTCCTGGCAGTAATTAAGAATGTTACTGGGCAGGTAGGCAGCCACATAAAAAAACTGTTACTCAAATCTTAAATTTATTACTTTCTCAGTTTTTTAAAATGAAATGCATATTATAAACATATGTATGAAGCTACATGCATACAGTGATAGAATAGCACATAGATGTAATCCAGATAAGCACAAATCATATTGCTGGCCCTTAACAAATAACTGCATTCTGAAATGAATTGAATGCTCACCGCAGTTTGTATTACAGCAGTGCTGAATAAACAACACTGGTTTGAAATACACCATTTCACTTTGTTTTCATTGTTGTTAAAATAAAGCCTGGTTCTAACTTGGAAATGGGCTTCCATAAAGTAGCTTCACAGTCAAAGGCATGGTTGTGAATTGCTGTAGACCAGGGCTTTTCAAACTGGGGCATCGTGACGCCCCAGTCTGTGGGCCCTGGCCTCTCCCCCTTAAGGGGCGGGGGCAGCCTGGAGGCAGGGAGGAGGCAGCGGCGCGATCCCCAGGATCGTGCCGCTCAGGGGGCTGCAGGGGCTTGGGTGTACTTACCCAAGGCTTCTGCAGCCTCCCCAGGGTGCGGGGAGCCCAGTGCAAACCTTTGGCAGGGCTCCCTGCAGCAGTGAAAGTGAAAGCGGAGCGATCATGCTCCACTTCCGCTTTAGAGGAGGCGGGGCGTGATCACTCCGCTTTTACATTCACTGCTGCAGGAAGCCCTGCCAAAGGTTCGCACCGGGCTCCCCGCACCCTGGAGAGGCTGCAAGAGGCTTGGGTAAGTGCATCCAAGCCCTTGCAGCCCCCTGAGCGGTGCGATCCTGAGGATTGCACCGCTGCCTTCCACCCGCCCCTGCTGCCTCCCCCCCCCCGCCCCCACAAGCACTTACAGTGGCTCAAACTCTCCAGGAGAGTTTGAAAACCACTGGTGTAGACCAAATAAGTGGCTTGGGGATAAGAGAAGCGCCTTTATGTAGGCCACCATACAAATTGCAAAGAATGCAGAAGAGCTGAATAGGGAAGAGACCAAGTTAATCCTGGGAATAGGGCTGACACCTTCCTTTTTCAGTTCAGAATTTGTTGGGCCCAATAAAGATACTAAACACTTATCTGTGATCTGACTGGTTTGTCGATGAGCTTTGCAAGCTACCTGGAGGTGGAGATCTCCCCTTGGGAGGAGGAGGTAGAGATGGACCGTATTGTAGAAATAGCTAAAGGGTAGACAAGTTTTATAAAGTTTTATAAATACCCTAATTCAGCTATATGTTCAAGATATGGAAGCAGGATGACTTTTCTCCTGGTATGAAATAAGAGATAAGGCTTGTGCCTCCCTCAGTCTCCTGTGTAGGCCATAGGAATTGGGAGAGATTAGGGCTTGTTTCACTTTGTACGAGGTTTTAGCAGAAGCGGTGCAAGTCTGTCACACTGCTTTTGCCTTTTTCAAATCCAGTTTATAAGGGAGTCCCCACTCCTCCAAGTGTGCTACAGTGTATGAACTAGAGGAAAGTTGGTCACCTCTGTCAACCTGGGAAGTGGATTTGTGGGTTCCTGAGTCATCAAACAGCAGTGGCAGCAGAGGTAGCAACAAAAGTAATGAAAGGAAAAGGAAAACAAGTAGGAACAAGACACACGTACTACCCACAGCAGGAGAAAGTGATAAAATTACATGGCATTGCCTTGCTGTTCCAAAATCTGAATGTGTGGGTTAGTCGGCAAGCTGGGCCTCATCCTGAACATTACAACGGTTTATCCTCCCAAAGGGAAGTTTGTGTTCTTGAAACAAGAGTGAGAAAATTATTGTAATGCTACTTCAAACAATTTGTAAACACCAAAGCTATCAAGGGAAGGGGCTCAGTTTGGGCAGGGAAAGAGTTTTCCAAGGCAAGAAATGTCACAGGAAGCGTTTGCGAAAAATTGGCTTATTGAAGGACTTACCTTACGAGCCCAGTAAAATAGGTGTTGTGCGTGGTAGAAACAGCCTTTGCTTTAGCACTTCTGAGTTTATGAGAGAAGGGGAAGTGAGTTCCATCCCCTCCCCACTGCATGGTGAATGAGGCAAAATGCTCCAAGGGCTCTGCAGCTTTTTGCTGACAGAACAGAAATGTTGAAAATGGTAATTCTCAATTGCATCCCAAGCTTTAATCCCAAATCCATTGGAGGTGTTATTAAAAGCACACTGATTATTTCAATTGTCAAATCCTTATAATTTTAAGTTTCATTGATGTCTTGGGGCTTCAGCAAGAGGGCATCTTTCTTCATTAAATGAAGAAAACACAGAATGTCTATAATATCTAAGTGGAACTCTCTCTCTCTCTGTGTGTGTGTGTGTGTGTGTGTGTGTGTGTGTGTGTGTGTACACAAGTAAGTGTCATTTAACAATGTTCCGACCAGTGACAGCCCACATATGCAACGGCCACCACTGGTCCCTGTTTACCACCACCACCACCCGGCCTCCAAAGCCAAGGGAAACCATGCTCTCCTTGCCTCTGGAGGCTTTTCTGAGCCCTGCAGAGGCAGCACGCATTTGCACATGACCTCTACGAGGCTCAGACTGGCCATACTGGCCAAAAACACATGACTTCCAATTTCCTGGAAAACCAGAAGTTGTGTCTTTTCACCTGAAATGGGCATCTGCCGCTGCCTCTGGGAGGCTCAGAAAAGAGAGAGAGATATATAAGGCATTCTGAGACCCAGGGAAGCTGCACACTGCCTCTGCAGGCTTCAGAAAGCCCTCCAGAGGCGACCAGAGCAATGCTCTGGTCACCTTTAGAGGGCATAAGGTGCCCAATATCGCGAATTCACTTATTTGCAATTTTCAGTATCCCCTGGGGGAGGGGGGTGGTCCAAGAATGGATCCCCTGTGGATACTGAAGCCCCACCTGCATATATATATTGACCTATGTATCTTGGCATGGTATCTGAAGAATCAAAACTTAATGCTACATCAATAAAGCATAAATGCCCTTTTCTCATTGGCCAAATGCTGTACCTGCAGTTCCTAATCTTCTCAATTGAAAAGTAGCAGAAAGCAAAGGGGAGGGATTATGTGACACTTGGGATATCTAGACCATTGGTCCACAAACCCCACCTATCTTATATGTCTTGTGTGCAGTCAAACTGATGACACACTTAAGGGCCAATCCTATCCAACCTTCCAGAGCTGATGGAACCACAGCGCAGACTGGAGGTAAGGGAATGAACATTCCTTTACCTTGAGGAGGCCTCTGTGACTGGATGCTGCACACACCCTATTGGCACAGCTGCATTGGTGCTGGCATATTGGATAGGACCTAATGCTTAGTGTTTCTGTTCTTTCTTCCTCTGGTATGAGTGTTGTGGGTTTATGAGAGTCTAGCAGCCCAATTCTATCCTTCCCCTCCCTCCTGCTGTTGCAGCTGTGCCAAAGAGGCACACACTGAATCCAGCAAGGGGGGATGGATTGGGAGGTTTCGGAAGAGAAAGGGGATAAATCCCTTACCCCTTAAACCTTCCTTAAACCTCCTGCTCTGCAATGGGTCTTATCGGAACTATGCCAGCAATTTTGCTGGTGCAAGTCCAAGGAAAGAAAGGAGGCTGCGCACAGAGAGGATAGGATCCAGCAAGTGTCACCACCTCTGGATCCACCCTTCTTGCAGCTTCTGTACCCCTCATTCTGCCCCTCATTCTGCCCCATCCTGCCCCTGTTCAGCCCTACCCCACCCAGCTTACCTGCTGGGATGGATGGTCACCAATCCAGCCATGCGCGCGAGAAGGCTCGGTCCTTCCCACCAGCACTCCAGCAGCACACTGCTTCACATGCTGCTGGAAATGATTTTACAACTGCTGTTAGGCTGTCCGTGCTGGTGAAAAACTAGTTCCGCCAGTGCTAAGAGCCCATAGGATGGATCTGTAGGGCTCCTTGGTTTATGTTAGTGTCCCCTCTTCTTTCTCCCCTCGTCCATATGTGCCATTATGTGCTCCCTTTCCCTGGTAAGAATTTCCTCTTTTTCTCACCTAGAAACTGGCAACTTTTAGGGCCGAGACTTGTGAGTGATTGTTGTGTACACTGTATTGCATGATCTTTTATATTCCTCTTCCCAGTTATTGGATTCTTCTCCCTACAATAAAAAGCTATCTGTAGCCTTGCCTCCCTCCTCACTTCATGTCATTCCATTGAGTGGTGCCATGAATCACTGCACTTGATATCTGGACACAGAATAGATTTTCCCTGTTGTGCATGAGTCTGAGAGCACTTTCAGCAATTCCACCTCCCTTAGTTCAGTGACAGGGGATAACAACAACAACAACAACAACAACAACTTCATTTATACCCCGCCCTTCTCCCCAAAGGGACCCAGGGAGGCTTACAACATATTAAAAACAGATTAAAACATAATTTAACAACAAATAAAAACATATTAAAAACACATTAACAGATGCCATAAAAACAGTAGTCAGATAAAAAGTCAGATAAAAAGAGCATAAAGCAGCAGATCATAGAGGACTCAGGCCTGTAAAAAATACTAAAAGGTGTAAAAAAAAAAAGATGTTAAAAAGGCCATGAACTCAGAAGGCTTGTTTAAACAAAAGGGTCTTCAGGCCTCGCCGAAAAGTCTCAAGAGAGGGAGCCATTCTTAAGTCAAGGGGAAGGGAGTTCTATAACGTTGGTGCCACTACTGAGAAGGCCCTATTTCTTGCCGCTGCCCCACGTACCTCCTTAGGTGGTGGCACTTGCAAAAAGGCCTTCTCTGATGACCTAAGAGGACGAGCCGGATTGTGCGGAAGTAGGCGATCTCTAAGATACCCTGGCCCAGAGCAGTATAGGGCTTTAAAGGTCCTTGCACCTTGAATTGGGCCCGGAAACGACTGGCCACCAGCACCTTGAATTGGGCCCGGAAACATCTGGCCACCAGTGTAGCCCCCGGAGAAGCGGGCTGACAGAGTCAAACTGCCTAGCTCCAGTGACCACACGGGCCGCCGCATTCTGCACTAATTGCAGTTTCCGAACCATCTTCAGGGGCAGCCCCACATAAAGCGCGTTACAATAATCTAACCTCAATGTCACCGTAGCATGGATCACCGTGGCCAGGTCTGCATGAGCCAAGTACGGCCGCAGCTGGCGCACCAGCCGAAGCTGAGCAAAGGCCCCCCCTAGCCACAACCGCCACCTGGGAATCCAGGAGCAGCTGCGAGTCCAGGTGGACCAGGATAGCCTAGTGCTAATTCTGCCTCTGTTGCTGTAACCACAAAAATAGCAGGCGATAGCTGGTTTTTGAAAAGAGAAAAAAAAACCAGAAGTGCATCTCAGAAGCCTCCAAGAGACCTACTGAGGCACTTGGAGACTGCACATGGCCTCCCTGCATCTCAGAACACTTCCAGACACGATCAGAGGGAACTTCTGGTCACATACAGAGGTCCTCTGATGCCCCCCCCCCCATGGATTTAATTATCCATGGATTGTGGTAGTCATAAAATCGGGGGAGGGTAGTCAAGGAACAGATTCCTTGTAGATATCAATTGTAATGAAATATTTGAAATGCCATACTCTCCCTTTCTTCAGCAACAAAGGCTTAATAAACAAATTATACACAGAGTTACTGGTGTGATACTTGCTTACAACTTTGCTAGAGAACAAATCTTAGTACAAAAGTATCCAAGTTAACCACGTCTTAAAGCCTATTACCTCAATACTGTTTGGAGCACATCTCAGAGGTTTACATTTGGATGTTTCTATTCAAAGGGACAGCTCACTTTGGCTCTCATGGAGATAGTATACCACTGATGTGCAGCTAGTGTGTGCATCTGTGCCACATGAAAGCTGCAAGAAGCACATGACCCCAATAATGAGCGCATGAACAATTTAAACAAACCCCCCAAAAGTTGCATTTAAAAAGAAAGTAGGCAGTGGAATGAAGAAAGCCATTTGCTGCATCTGAAGTGTATCTATAAGGCAGAGAGAAGTTGCAAATATGATACAAGGTTTCCAAAGTTCTTCTAGGAGATGTTTAATGTCAATGCATGTTTTATGTCAATCAAACACATAAAGCACTGTCATGGTAACTGCCTATGCCATTAAGATGCACTTTGAAATCTCTAAAAGTAAGGCACTATAATTATATATAATAAAACTTTCAGAGTCCCTGGAGTACTTTACTTGTTTTTAAGATACCCAAGGTGGGTGAGGTAAAAGAAAAACTTTAACATTCTGAGTGCAGAAAATCATAAGAGCTGTCCAGTTGTGCTTACAGAATCTCTCTCACTTTGATTTATTGACTTTAATAACTGTGGGGTCTTGTCAGATTTTTGGCTCCAGGAACTGAATGTTGAGCTTGCTAGGGTGTGTGTGTGTGTGTGTGTGTGTGTGTGTGTGTGTGTGTGTGTGTGTTTTACAGAAATGATCTTTGCTTGTGTCAGTCATTTGAGAAAGTCAAAAAGTTCAGTTCTGTTTGACTATGATCTAATTGTCTAGCAATAATTTTAAATTAAATGTTCTCTTTTCAACTTGCATGCTCTTTTCATGAATCCCCTTGGGAGAGATCAATAGCTTGCATGTTCATATAGAATACTTATAGAGAGGCAGTTTGAATGTATTCCAACAGTTTGATTCAACGGGATTTTCAAGAGGCAACATTTCCAGTTGCTTTGACCTTCCCTTGCACAATTTGCTGTTGAGTCCTTTACCTGCTAGAATACTTTTCTCTGTCTTCCAGCATTCTAACTGCACACTAACAAGCAAGATGGAATGAATATTGCACTCCACATTGGTCTATAAAGTGCCAAATAGGGTAGCACTTTTTGATTAAAGTGTATTCTGCCTGCCAAAACTAATCCAAAATTATTAAAATTTAATACAAAGTGTCCTTTTTTGCAACAATGTTACATTCTTGTCCCAAGTTGGGTTAATCTCCAATGCACCTGAAAGCCTTTATAGTTACGGCACTTTTCGGTCAGTGGTGTGTGCCTGTCTATTCATTTATCAAATGCTTGCAAGAGACAGGAGAGACTGAACTGGTCTTTGTTAACTGAGAATGAAGCTCACTTTCTGTTGGGACCTATGGGATTTGGTATTTCTTTGGCCTCTCAAACTGAAATGGAAGAGAAACTACAATCCCATGCATCCCAACAGGAAATTACACCCAGGGAGCATGACATTTGTAGTTTCCTCTACCTCCTGATTCAATTTGGGAAACAGAGGAAGTGACAGATCCCATGCTCTTGGGCAGGAAATGATACTCTTGAACATGCTCAGGAGCTTCATTTCCAGTTAAGGAAAGGCCAGCAAAGCCTCTCCTGCCTCTAATAAACCTTCCCCACCATCATATATCCTCTTAGGGACAGTGGGGGGTGAACCCCATTTCAGATCACACCCAAATTCAAAGCAGTCTGAAATGGGGTGGGACTTTTTGAAGAAAGACAGTTCTCATTTGGAACTACTCTCAAATCACTGAACATAACTGAAAATGGTGAATGAGTATGGGCTGACCTTGTAATATGCCTGATTTCATTGATGCCTGAAGATGGCATGACAATGAATTTGTGCACCAATTAGCCACAATCCACTAAGAGTTAAACCCGTTAAAGGCTGCAATCGTACGCACACTTTTTCTGGAAGTGGTCCCACTGAAATGAATGGAGCTTACTTCGGAGTAGACATGCATAGGATTGCACTGTATGACTATTGGAATTAACGAGTTGAACAGCCCAACCCTAACTAACTTCCATCCGCTGACATAGCTGCTCCAATGGGAGATCAGTCACAGAGGTCTCCTTGAGGTAAGTGAACAAATCCCTTACCCTGGGACAAGCCTCTGTTGCCCCAGTGGGTCTCTTGAATCTGCTCCAGCCATTTTGTTGTTGCAGAACTGAAGAGAATCAGAGAGAGGAAATGGTGGAAGGGGCAGGTTAGGATACCAGTGCAAATTATTGCTACTGAGATTTCCCCTCCCTCCCCCATTCAACTTCCTATCCACCCCCTCCCCACCCAGGCATTCCCCCATTCCTCCTCCCACCCTATTTCTCTCACTGCCCACCCCCACTGCCAACTTATCAGTGCTGCTGATGGGAGGTCTCTCCATGGGCCTGCTCATGCAGGGACCAGCCATGTGTGCTGGTGGCCTTGTGCATGCCTGCAGCATGTCACTTATGCCACTGGGCCGGCACTTCCACCAGCAGTACACATGTTCTGCCAGAAGAACACTTAGGATTGGGCCCTACATGTATTTAATTTTGTGTTGAATTGTGGCCATTACATTTTACCCAGTGTTTACTGTTCCAAGAAATGAATACTTCATTTACTTCTAGAATAATCCTCCCTCAGGTAGTTGTCATCTGTCCAGGGGCTCTGCACACGAACTGCTGATGAGAGCTTCCCTACTTGAAATCTGTGAGAAGAGAGAAATTGAGTGCAATACAAAATGCCCATGCATTTCATTCTCACAGAAGCTACTTAGAAACCCTTACGCACATGGATGCCTGGATCTTGGCCAGTGGTAAGAGTAAATTCACTAGTGATGAGCGCAAACCAAAGTCATCTATTTCTAGTGACAGATGGCAATTAACCCAGAGCAAGTATGCACCACTGCTTCCCCTTCCTCAAGGTCTTTGATTAACAGTTTCTTTTAAGTAATAACTTGGAGCATACAACACAGTCTCTGACCATTTGTTCTGGGGTGTGTGTGTGTGTTTTAAAGTGGATTCCATTAAAACAATGCAACCACGAGAAAATTCAGTTTGGCTTTGCCAATGCAATTAATCTGACATTACATCTGTTAACTGACAGCCTTATGTACTCTGTTCTCTGGCACATCACTTTGTTCTCCACAACAGCATTGATTTTACTTTATGAACTCTGTCTTGGCTTTACCATTTTGGAATCATGCATTTTATGAATACATGATTCAACTGCAATGCCTTATAACTGTAATTAGAAGGATTTAAATGCTCATCTGAAAACTAATGCATGAAATTTCCTTTAGCATTGCAAACTTTTGGGGTTTTAGAATGCATTCTTTAATTTTGTATTGAACTGTGAATTTGGCCAGTCGTGAATGGTAACAGCAGCCTTGTTTATGAATGTTTGCAGTGGTCTATGAGTAATATAACAAAACTTATCTACCCTTCTGTATCTGGGCTTGAGCAATACCATCCACTGGTCCTTCCCACATACTTGTCCCACTCCACCTGGCTCACCATTCCACTCTGCATACTCACACAAGGGGGGGGGAGAACACTTGAATTGCCCCAATGATATGATTTAAATACTATATTAGTAGCAGACATACATGAGTTATAGTCTTATGGATATATGTAGAGCAGTGCGCTGAGGAGGGAGATACGCATGCCCTCATTTTTAGTTATGGTGGGTTGGCCTGATGCAGGATATCATCTGAACTGTCTCCAATCTAGCAAACTGTCCACCTTTCAATCACTAAAAACTACCAGTCACAATTACAGGAATGGTTCTCCCAGCCAGGTTCATATGGGCTCTGTTCTGGCTTGAGGCCGCCTTTTTATTCTAAAATGCTAGCTAGGGGATCTATTAGGAATGTGAAAGCTTTGAATGTACGCCATCAGGTTGGTGACATTTTGGGGAAGATATAGGAAATTGCACTTGAGAGAGTCTACTAGGTAAGCATACTCCATTGTCATGCTTGTGAATTGATTTCCATTGCATGGAAAGGAGCTGGTATTCCCAGCAAAATGTTCTGGATGCAATGTGCCGCTTTGTTTGGTCTGCTCCTTTTCCAGGTTTTGTGCTCCACGTTTATTTGCACTATGTGGTAATCTAAATTCCTCATGAACACCTTCCATCACCTGCTCACTGATCCATGTCCTGTTCTTTTGGTGGAATTGCATTTTAAAATCCCACCCCCTCCCAGCTTCCCTTTGCTGGACCTAGTGCTGGTTGCCATCAAATGACCTTTGTCCCAAGTGACCATTATTCATCTCTAAAATAAAAAAATACAATGTACCTATAGTGTTAAAGCCAATAAGCCACATGTTATGTTAGCAAATATGGGAAGCTAAAGACCAGCAGACCAGAAAGGCCCCATCTCAAATTATCTTATGATTCATATTTGAAAATTTCTTTCCTCAAAGGTGGGAACTCAGTCAGATAGAGCCTGTGTGGCCCTTTCCCACCGGTCCAGAGTGACCAATAATTAATTTATACTGAATGTAATTACTCCCTTGTTAACGGTAGTTTTTCTGCACTTTCTCTCAGTTGGCTCTGGAGACGAACATGTTGAGTGTGATGTATGACTCCTGGCACAGAATGAAAACCTTAAGCCTGTGAAAAGACAAAGATAAAATGAAGTTGTTCCATTACTTGCTAATGAATTTATGGACTCACCACTCTTATCTGCAGTGCAACCCAGAAAAAAAAAAATTCTTTGGAGCTATTAGTGTAGTCTTGAGATGAAGATATTAAAACTTAGATTTATCTACTACCACCCTGTCAGTCCTCCTGTCACCTCAACATGGACTTCAAAACAACAATAACAAACCCTTCTGTGTGAGGGAAGAGAGGCAACCATTTTGCAGTACCTTTTGTTTTTAACCAAAGATGGAAAAGCGAGAAATAACAGAAAGCTTTCTAGGCAATCCTTCCTGAACCATGGAAATATATGAATAAAATTATTGCTTGTTGAAAACTAGAGGACCCTTTGGGAATAACAGGTTTCCCATCCTAAGAGTAATTCTTAATGTGAAGGACAGTTTATCAAAAGATCATGAGGGCAGCTCTGTGACATTTGGTGATGTACTAGAAGACTTTTCTACTTGTGACCAGTGCCATAGCCGGACTGGAGGGCTGGGAAGTCTAGGGGAACTGCCTCCTTCAGAAGACTGGGCCTGGTAGGGGATGGGATCAGGAAAGTGTGGCTAGGATTGCAGCACATGTATTGTGTATCACTTTTGTATTTTCAGAATAAAATTCTTAAAAAGAAAAGTGAAAGCCTCATCTAGTAAGAAGACCAGTAAGGAAGACTGACTATGGCCTTGCCATCCTTGTTAGAAATAAATTGTATTATAGAAATAGCTGAAATATTTTAACTATCATCCAAATCTTGGGATTAGTAAAATCTCACAACCTGTGGTAAAAAGGGCAAACACCCTAGACATACTGATTTGTAAGGAAACTGAGGATGCTATTTAGGAAAGGCAAAGAGGGAGTTTTTGCCCTCCTTCCAGTGTTTCAGACCACCTATGATTTTTCCTTAGGGGCATCTATATTTTTGGTCCAATTGCTGGTTGTTTCTAAACACTAAGTGATCATTGTTATAAACTATGTAGTAAGTAATATATGCCAAAGTCATAAATACCTTTGTTTAAAAATTGGGCGGAGGGGTTTGCTGACGCATGACTATACAACAGTGCTATAATTATTGTCTGATATTGAAAACTGACCACAGCAAATACTCTGAAAGTACTCCATTTAGTGAAATTCAATATTGAGTGTATCCAGAAATGGCCATCCCTGAGTCTTAATGGAATGTACTTTCAATTTAGTTTGCTTAGGACAACTTATAAGGAGTATGCTTGAGTCAGTTTATACATTACAACCCAGATCATCATGATCAATGGTGGGACAACATCAGTGGTGAATTATGAGCCCAGGTTGTGGACGACCCTGATGAGCAGCATTGGACTGAATGAAGGCTGTTATTTTGCTAGAACAAAGGCATGTGAACAACTATTTGTAGCCCTCAACAGCCCTTTGGGCTGCAACAGGATTTAAAAAATGATGCCCCAGTTCCTGGAAACAGCAAACTTTGCAGACCATCCATCCAGTATTATTAAAGCTTTCAAACTTGTCAGTTTTCTTTTAGAGTCAGATGTCATTAAGTTACATGCAGTTGAACTTGTTTATTATTTAAGATGTTAGAGGAAGATGAATGTTCTTGTTTAGCAGCAACAGAATTATTTTTGTCTCTGGAAAAAGAAAAGTCGTTAATTCTGGTAATTTATTGCTTACAAGTTGTTTGCAGAGTATTATGAACAGACATGTGGAGGGCTCATTGTAATCAGTAAGCATTTAGCCATTAAAATGCTTTGGGCCAGTCTACAAAGCAGACTAGGGACAGTAATCCCCTATCCTGAGGGAATTCTGCTAACTAGCTTAGGGGTGGGGCTAGAGATCAGCACCTCTTCAAACTACCATTCCCAGGATTCTTGGGTATGGTAATAGTTTTCCAGGGTAAAACTATTACTTTGATACAAAACCAATATAAATTAGAGTATAGCTATGTCCTGAAAGTGCATAATTGTTGCATTCCCATCTCTGTTGCTATATAAAATTGCATCATAGAAATGGTGCAAACAAGAAAATGGTACATTGACTATCTTGGGAAGTGATACTTTTATTTAACAGAGTTTCCATTTCTCTTCCCAGGATCATAGTCTTTTTATCCACACAATTCATAGTCATGGCTAGCCTGTGAATTGGCCTCTAGACAAGCATAGTCTCAGTTATTTGTAAACATCTTGATACAGATATGCAAATCTAATGCGTATATTACAGCCCAATGGGCTTATCCACTGGCAGAACTACAGCAGAGACTGCCTTACAGCCAGGCGTCACTACGGTTTGCGTCACCCTACAAAATGATATGAAAGTTTATTGCATCCCCCCCCCCCCATATGCACAGCCTAAATGCAGTGGCATCAACAGGGTTGGTGTAACCCCTATTAACTTTATTTAATATATAACAATACAGGTCACCCAACAAATCAGTAACCAACAAAAACCAGTGGCCAACTTGATGACACTCACACAACTGAATAAGAGTTCTAGTATTTGCTCAGATAGATGGGAATGAGAGCTGACTCATATTAACGCCTTATGTCACTGCGGTGGCATAAAAATATCTCATTGGCTCTTGGAACCATCAGTCTTATTAGTCAGTTTTGAGTTAAGAAAAGCCATTTTCTGTTACATAAGGCAGTTGTGTTTTCCTTTTCTGGTTATTTGGCCATATCTTTTGATAGGATACAGATGTTTCAACAGGGTTTGTTTCTTCACGTTCTACATAAGAACATAAGAACAGCCCCACTGGATCAGGCCATAGGCCCATCTAGTCCAGCTTCCTGTATCTCACAGCGGCCCACCAAATGCCCCAGGGAGCACACCAGATAACAAGAGACCTCATCCTGGTGCCCTCCCTTGCATCTGGCATTCTGACATAACCCATTTCTAAAATCAGGAGGTTGCACATACACATCATGGCTTGTACCCCATAATGGATTTTTCCTCCAGAAACTTGTCCAATCCCCTTTTAAAGGCGTCTAGGCTAGACGCCAGCACCACATCCTGTGGCAAGGAGTTCCACAGACCAACCACACGCTGAGTAAAGAAATATTTTCTTTTGTCTGTCCTAACCCGCCCAACACTCAATTTTAATGGATGTCCCCTGGTTCTGGTATTATGTGAGAGTGTAAAGAGCATCTCCCTATCCCTTGTCCATCATCTGCATTAAAAGTACCTATCAAATGATAGAACTTGACAGTATTATTCAAAAATACCAAGATTTTCACAATTTTGACCAGTAAGGGTGTCACCCCCCCGAGTGCTTAACCCAGTGCGGTCCGCACCCCCGTGTCCCCCAGCAACACCACTGCTTACAGCAGTCATAAAATCCCTCTGGCGATGTGAGAAATCACACAGTTCTGAAGCACCAGCAGGGTGGCCACAGAGGCCAACCACATGCCAGAGGACGAAGCAGCACTTGTCAACAATGGTGAGTTGGCGGTAGGGGTGGAACAGGGTGGGGAAGGTGGAATGAAGCTGAATGGGGAGGACAGGAGGCATGCAGGGAGGTAGGAGGGGTGGCACCCAGCACTGGTGACTTGTGCTGGATACCATCCCTTCCTTGCCTTCTGACATGTTCACTTCACCTCAGACTTGAATCAATCAGGGTTGGCACAGGTCCTAGGAGACCCACTGGCAAGTGGGAGGCTTATGGGAAGGTAAGAGGAAATATGTTCCCTTACCTCTCCCAAGCCTCCCAATCTGCGAGCCACCTTCAGGATGCAGCACAAGCTTTTTTAATGCAGGTGTATGGGGGGGAATAGGATTCTGCTGTTAGAGACATTTGGCCTTCAGAAGATGATATACTTAAGTCATGATTTCTTGACTGCTACCACTTCACTTGCATGATCATTCATCGATCAAACGAAAAGTCCAATCCTCAGAATGTTTATTTGGCAACAAGTTTTGCTGAATTCCATGGGATTTACTTCTTGGTAAGCATGTTCATGTTCAAGTGTAA
The DNA here is from genome assembly GCF_035046505.1 of Tiliqua scincoides. Classification (NCBI taxonomy): domain Eukaryota; kingdom Metazoa; phylum Chordata; class Lepidosauria; order Squamata; family Scincidae; genus Tiliqua; species Tiliqua scincoides. The sequence continues at coordinate 182,938,891 of NC_089821.1, read as the reverse complement.
AAATGGAGCTTAATTTTTCAAGGAACTCCAGTTCTTTTGAAAACCAAATTGAGTGTCACATTTATACCATTCTGCTTTTATAAATTGTTGCCGAAGTTGTCGGCTAACATTTTCGTATTCCTAACCTAAACAGAAGCAAAAAATAACTGGAGAATTCTCAACTGAGTCAGTTTTCATGGTTCTGTATTCCCAATTCTAATTTTTCAGAGAGAGTTGATTCATTTTTAGGTCGCAGAGTCAACCAAGAAGGGTGTCAAGAACATGTTGGACTGGGATTATTTTAGGAAGATAAATGAAGACCTATACGTAGGATACATAGATTAAAGGGAGATTTAGAGAAATGAGGTGGCTTAATGCAGAGCATGATGTAGTGAGTTTTTATTGGAGTTTATTAATTCTGTGTTGCATAACGTAATAGTTATAATGTTCTGCAGCGATGATGGATTACCTGAGGCATTACATTTATATCATGTTCACTACATATATTTCTGCATCATGTAGAAAAAAAAATACATGGGAAACATTTGTTTTAAAATAAAGAACAATAACTACCAAATCCTTGTTACTAAGAACTTGAAAAGCTGCATGTTCAAAGGACCATCTTTAGCTCGCACTGTCAAAGAGTCATATATTTATAGAAAGATAATTGAGAATAATTATGTACTGTTCATAGGACAATTGCCAACACAGTTTGTCGGAGGGTGTTAAGAATGTTTACAATGGCAGCCAATGGCAGTTCAAGCAGTCTCAGTTTTGAGTTTTGGACTCCAGTCACTGTGAGGCTTCATTGTAATGTCAACAATTCCCTTTTGGTCTCATGCACAGGGGATTTTAATATCTGGAGGAATATCAACATGTGTGTACTGTACACGCATGTGCAAATAATTTTTCAAAAATTAAAAATATGTATTAAATAAACCAACATCCTTTTCCCCCCCCATGACTTTGCCCCCATATGTCTGCTAATAGGCTAGTACAGTGGTTCTTTCACTTTTCAGCCCAGGACCCACTTTTTAGAATGACAATCTGTTGGGACCCACCACAAGTGATATTAACCACCACAAGTGATATTATGATGTCATACCTGGAAGTGACATCATCATGCAGGAAAATTTTTTGACAATCCTAGGCTGCAATCCTACCCATGCTTACCTAGGAGTAAGCCCCATTGACTATCATTGTTAAAAGCATATACAATGTAGCCTATTAAAAGTACAGATTTCCCCAAGTGCAGTCACATAACATGTTGGCATCAAGTCTAAAATAAAATATTGAAATGAATGGGGACCCGTCTGAAATTGCCTCATGACCCACCTAGTTGGTCCCAACCCACAGTTTGAGAAACAGTGGGCTAGTAGAATAAAGGGAGAAAAAAACAGTAACCCTGCCCATACTAGTTTTTTTGGTTGGCTGCAACCTTCCTCTTTTTGCTGAGAAGCTGAGATGGTCACACATCACACAAGGCATACAAGCCCCCTAGACTGCTCTATCGGCAGACTTCTTATCAACAAGGGAGATACCTTGTGGTATGCAGTGACCCCAGCTCCACTGTATCTGCAGACTAGTGTATTTGCTGGAGTCTGCAGTTCACTAAAGGCCGTCCTTACAGAAAGAAAATTATAAAATAACATTATATTCACCAGCAAAAGACAAGCAAAAAACCTCTGAAAAGAACCCAGCATACCTGGCCTGACACAACCTGACACCTGAGGCAGCATGCCAAATTTTGTCCACCTTACGCCAAGCTGTTTTGCCAGCCTCTGCTTCTCCCACTCTTCAGTGTTCTAGCTCAGCATCCTTTTCCCCTCCACATTTCCTCTCTTCCCGCCTTTCCTTTTCTAATCCAGGGAGTGGAAGGAGAGGAGAGGTGGTGGAGGCAAGTAGGTGAACAGAGATGGGCGCTGTTGCCAAATGTCCAGGAAGATGCACCACTATCCCATTGCACTCAATAAGTAATCAATCTGCTTTGATACACCTGTGCTAATTTTGCTAAGGTAAGAAGCAGCATGCTAGCAGGTGCAAACCTAGACGCTTAGCGGAAACTGCATGGCCAGCCACAGGCTGGTGCAAAAGGTGAAGAAAGAGGAAGAGCAACAGGTAACTGCGTGGATGTAAGTTAGAGACAACTCATTAGTATAAAGGTGTAATCAGAGCAGAGCTTGCCGGGGCTGTTGGCTTACTTTTGTGTGGAGACAACTCCCCCCATTTGCAAATGCTTCAATAAATGCTGAGCTTTTGTTTCCTCCTAAAGTTGCATGCCTCCTAGTTTATATGCATCTCACATATGAATAAAAGCTAATTTTCCTTTGGGGATAGCGCCCACCCCCATTCTGCTACCTGACGTGACCCTTTCAGTTTTTCTCATGGATGGGCTGGCCCTGGAACACAGGGCCAAAGAGGAACCTGTGAGAGGTGCAAAAATCTGGAACAAGTGGGGAGAAAAACCTCTCCCCAAAAGCCACACAGGACCTCTTGTTCGCGCTCAGCTCAGTAAACAGCATATGTCCGGATTGCTTTAGCTTGCTTAAAAATGTGTGTCATTGGAGTGTCCAACCACCTAAATTCAGGAAGTATGCCACTCTCCTTGATGCCCAAACATAAAAGCCAGTGCCATGAAGAATAGTCCCATATTGGCTGGAGCAAACGGAATTCATGCAGGGGCACTCACTGTACCCAAAAGGTTTCAGTCACTGATGAGCAACAGTTGTGGGGTGGGAGCCCTGGGAGCTGGAACTGTGGCTTCTCTCTCTGGCCATGTGAACCCAGGTCACATACATTTTAGAACTTCGTACTTCTTAAAATACATTTTGGAAACTGGGGTAAAGAATAATAGACAATTACAAGATACTGGGTGATGAGTTGACCAATATACAGTTGCGTGGCAACATGATATATGAGCAGCAACAGGTAACTTGTGGTCTTAAGTGCTCCCTGAGGCATCTGGTGGGCCACTATGAGATACAGGAAGCTGGACTAGATGAATCCTTGCTTGCTCCAGCACGGCTCCTCTTATACAAAGAGAACATGAATTGAATGAAGAAAAATGAAGGGCAGCCCAATCCCAACCTGCATTGGTACAGCCAGGGTGCATGGCCTGTGTGGTATCCTACGCAGGTTAGGAGGTGCTGCAAGACTTCTCGGGGTAAGGGGATATGTTTCCCCTTACTCCGAGTAACAGACAACCCTACTGGGCTTCTTGGATCTGCACCAGCTATCTAGGAAGACCAGTGAGGCCTCTGTGAATTCCTTCCCCACCTGAGCCCAATCTACCCCTCATTCAGCCCTCCTCCTGCCCTGAAAAGACCCCTCCCCACCACCCTCCCCATGCCCCTGGGCTGTCCGGCGCAACCTCACCTGGGCCGGCCATTGCTGCTCATGTACGCAGTGTTGGCAGGCCAACACAGGCCATAAGTCTGGTGCTACCAGCTCATGAGTAGTTGCAGATCTGCTTTATGGCATGTTTGCGGCACTCTGAGTCAGTGCCACCAGGTCAGCTGTGGGACAGGATCACACTGTGAAATTCATAATTCAAAATAGTCCAACTCTTTGAAATATCACACAAACAACTGAAAATGCTAAGTAAATACATCTGAATTACTATTACATCTACTGTGTTTTTGAAAGTTCCATTTTTTGCTTTTGGATGGAAGCCCTTTATTACCCTGAAGATGAAAACCAGAATCACCTCTGGCAGGTCTTTTTCCCATTAAAGGCCATTTTTAAGAAACTCAGTGACTCCTACACTTCAGGGAGTCTGAGTTCTTAAGTAGCATGAATTTAGAATGTAGATATGCAGGCTGGAAGTGGGAATTGATAGGTTTTTGATTGTGAGTGAAAAGTTTAAGAACGGGGCATTTTCTATGACTAAGCAGGTCACTCAATCAGCACTGGTGGGAGGCAATAATTACGAAATGGGCTTGGCTGTGAGTTCAGTGATATGCACGCCTCTTACGCCATGGTTGTGCTAGAAGTCAAGATTCTTAACAGAGTTGTCAAGCTGCTGAAAGCTTCAGTAACCAATCAAGTTCTTATCTTTTCATTCATCATTGTGCCTTCCTGGATACTTTGTCTCCTTAAACTAAGCTTGAAGAAAAGCGAGATTTTCTTGATTCACAAATCAAAATGAAATAGAATGAAATAAAATGTGCTTAACCTTTTTGTGGAGGTGTTTTGCAAAACAGCAGCTTTTAAAAGTTCGACTATTTCTCCAATCTAGGGGATAAGAAAAGGTAATTTTCATTTGGTGCCCAAATATATTTTCTCATGAAAAAGTCTTCTAAGTTTCAGTGAAACATACTTTTATTATTATTATTATTATTATTATTATTATTATTATTATTATTATTATTATTATTATTATATATAAACAAAATTTGAATGCCATAATACTATAATTTCATTCAACTGTTAGAATAATCAGAATGCCATCAAGAGGGATAATATAACTAAGAGTGCAATTCTGAGAAGGTGTCAGGCCAGTGCAAGTCCCTTGCGTTGAACCAGGAGCGTCACAAACGTACCATAAAGCATGTTCGTGCTTCCTTTCGAGCAAGCTGAGCCAGTATGAGAACAAGTGCTGGCTCCCAGAGTTTTCATCCAGGCCTGGTGGGGATAGGTTTGTGCCAGCCGAGGCAGGCCGGCATGGGAGGTTAGAGAGGGTGGTGGGATGGTGGAATGGAGGCGGGGAGAGAGTGTTCTGTGATAGCAAAACTGGAAGTGGGTTGCAATCACTTTTTTTCAACATTCTGAGACTTGGGAGCTCTGCAGTCCTTGGAAGCTGCACGACCTGCAGGCCTGCTGTTACCTGTAAGTAAAACCCCCCTTGTTCCCAGCAGCAACACAATCCTGGGGATCACATCACTGCCTTCCCCATTGCCTGGCCATTTTTATTAATGCTGGCTCCTAGTTGGTTAAGGATGTTGAAGGGGCCACGTGATTCAGGAATTACATCTGGCTGACATACTAGTCTGTGGAGTAGAGTGACAAGACAGGAGTGGGTCAGAATGGGTGACCAGGAGCCAGAGGTTGTGGCAAAGTCCAGGAACAGAGGGAGAGAAATAGAGAGGAGAGGGAGGCAAACCAGTGATATTGGTTCTGGAGTGGTCTTGCAACAGAGCTAGTGCACCAGTGAGTGCTCAAATGAGATTTAAGGCTTTTTAAGGAGGGTAGAAGACCCACCCCCTTACTGGGTCTGGCTGAATCCTGCCTCAAAATCTGCACCTGCTTCCTGCTCCTCTTGAGTAGAGCTTGCATAGTCAAGTAGTACTTCACCAGCTATGGCCCTCAGCCCTGATCTGGCAGTGCTTCCATTCTTGTGTCTTGGGGGGGGGGGATGAAGGGGCATCTTGTGTGGGTCCCCACATCCAGATGGGGGGGCCACCTGATTCTCTGGAACCTTAGGCTCCTTGGGGGGAACATTGATGGAGAGAGTGGATTCTGGGGGTTCCTCGAGGGCTACATTGTGGTTGTGCCACAGTCTGCTGTATGGGCCACTTGCCCCTCTTCCTCAGAGAAGTTTCTTCCGAGCTTGGGTCTCTGTTGGGTCTGACAATTAATGATGTTGCAATGTAGTTATAACATGCACCATTTTCCTTTCTCATGCCTTGACTTGGAAGACTGTTGGTTTATTTTTTTCCCCATGCCATTGTAACGGCGGATCAACTGATACATTTTCAGAAAATGATTAAATACTGTCAATTAATTTGTTATTTTCAGAATGCAAATGTCGCATTTTTGTTCAGCCTTTTGAAAAAAAATCTATAGAGGCTCCATGTCTTTTCTAAGTAATGTGTCCACCTATCAAAGTTGAAAACGTTCCTAAGCACTCTTTATCCTGACAAGTCTTTTACTCAAGTTTAAATTGAACTCTCTTGGTAGATTTATAGTCCTAGAAGTCCCTGTCGCCAGTCAAAATAATGCTATCACTTCTGAAAATATTTTTTATTTTCAGGCATGTACTGAAGTGCCATAAAATGGTGCTGACAACTCCATCTCTCACGTTCTACAAATCTTATCAAGATACATCATCAAAAAGCCACACAGGGTATATCCGGCCCCTGACAAACCTGAAGCATGGCCTGCCAGCCAAACAGATAAGGCCTGAAATGTTGGTCACTGAAAAGGTGATAACAGTTACAAGGATTGAATGCATGTACAATGTCACCTTTAGACAGCAGCAAGTTTCGAGGGAGTCACTATGTCAGAGAGAGACGACTTGGCCTTCACTGATATCCTTGCTGACAACTACAGAGCATGTACCCAGGGGCATTTAAGTAGTTTTCTTTATACTTTGCCTTGGTATCAGGAAGAAGAGACAGCAACGCTGCTGAATTAAAGAGCATCAGTATAATATTCATCTATATATGAAAGAAACAGCCTCTTAATGGTTAATTTTTTTTTAAAGTATGCTCTCAAAATAAATGCTGTCTCCAAGAAAAAAAAAAACTATTTCAAAATTTCCCATCCAAATGCCCATCTTTATCAAGACATCTTAACACCGGAATAAAATAAAATTATGTCTGCCTCTGATGTAAGGTCTTGCCTAGCAGTGCCTCATTCTTAAATTACCAATACAGTTTTTGAAATTCAATTTTTAAAAAGTTCCATGATATAAATATGTAAAATACATGTTTTTTTTTTTTTTAACATCGATCATTTAAGACCAAATTTACAGTCCTTTGCCTCTTAATGGTGCTTTCCTCATGCCGTTCATTTTCAAACAAACCTGCATTTTTATGGCTATCATAAGAGATTATGTTCCCTTACAGTTGCAGTATTTCTTGCGTAATGATTTATTTTCAAGGGTTTCACCATGATAGCTCTCCAACTTTGTTCCTTCCTGTATATCACTGTTCAGGGTCAAAAGCTGGGGAAAGGGCTGGTCCCAGAGGCCTAACATATTTCACCAATGGAGACTCTGGCTTTTCACTTCTCCTTCTCTCCTCATCACTTTATGTTTAAAGAATAACAGATGTGGAAACATTTAAAGGAGGGGAAAAAAGAACTAATTGAATTTCACATAACACAATTTAGCATTGTTTGAGGAAGTACCTAAATCAACAGCACATTTTCTGAAAGGCCAAGCCGCTGCCTAATTAGAACACCAAACGTGTGACTAATTGGCCACACTTCCACCAAAGGCTCTGTCGCAGATGAGCTGTTGCCTATTCATCTTACCTAAACTTGGTCTAGTGGTTTGGCTGCAAGGTAACTGTGGCTGTTGCAATGAGCTGTGCCAAACATAACCCACAAGTGGGGTGGGAATCATGATGGGGAGCGGAGGGGAGAGCTCAGCCATAGTAGCAGAATAAATCCATATCTAAAAAAAGAGAGGAGTGATCACCAGTGGCGTAGCTAATGATTGTGTAGCTCAAAATGTTGCCCCAGAAGTGATGTCACAACCGGAAGTGACATCATGCCCGGGCTTTTTTAAAAGTGACAATTGGGAGGAAACCACCTCCTCCCCCCCCAGCAGCTCACCACCCACTTGCTCTGCTGCCTCCCCCCAGTCCTTGGCATAGCTAAGGCATCTATCTGCTACCCGGGATCAAAGAAGATTTTGTAGAGCCCCTGCATGATAAAATCAAATTTAATTAAGTAAATAAATAAAAAGTTATCAATTCCATGCTGTATCATAATAACATCTCATTGGCACTCAGAACAATCGGTCTCATAGATCAATTTGGAGTTAAGCAAATCAACTTTTTGTTTCACAAGACAGTTGTCTTTTCATTTTCTGGTTAATTGGCCATAACTTTTGATAGAATAAAGATAGTCCAATGAGGTTTATTTCATTGCATTCTGCATTAAATTACCTTTCCAATGATATATAACATGATGGTATTATTCATACATACCAAGATTTTCACAATTTTGGTCACTCGTGTCAAGCTCAGCTTGTTGCCCCCCTAAAGCTTGATGCCTGGTACGACTGCTACCCCCTGCACCCCCTCAGCTACGCCACTGGTGATCACAACTGTTACACTTTGGCAACACCCTGAGGATCACCAGATTATCAGCGCATAAATTATTTGATACTTAGTTCTGCATGATTGGGATACTTAAATAGTCTGCTGTTTATCAAGGCGGACAATTCTCTCTCTCTCTCTCTCTCTCTTTTAAATTCAGCATCTAATTAAAAAGCAACCTGATATTAAAGTGGATCCATTTTGTTCAGCGCCTCCCACAGGCAGATCTGCTTTCTCCATGTAACAGGATGTTTCCTTTTCTCACACACCCACATCCATCCTTTGCAGGAAAAAATAAAACAGTATGTCAAGTATATTAGAGTCAAAGCGAACAGCATGCCACATTCTTAATATCCCTTTGAAATGGGGAAGTCACATTGGAAAATGTATACAATATTCTTTCAGAATGCCACAGACTGTTGAACGTTTGGAAAGCTTTGTTGCTGAGGAATTATCAGCCTGAAACAAAATACAGTAGGATTAGAAGATGTGGAAGGGTGGGGAGGTAACATTAGATGATTCCACTAATACCTGCTAACAATCCCAATTTGGATGGTTGTCCACCAGCCAGAGTTGGAAATGCCAGGCCTGGCCCATGTGCTAAGAATGTTGGCACCACTCAGCTGATGCAATCTCCCATATGCTTCTGGTGACCACCTTTGGGGCTTGTTTATAGCTGTTACTCAGGCAAGAGACTAACAACCCAGACATCTGTTCCAAGCCAACAGCCACAAGGCTCTTGCTGCCTCATAATTGCTCTACTATGACTGCATTTGTTTCTCTGGGGGGAAAAAAGGAGGAGAAATATGGAAGGCAGTGCTTTCTAAGTAATGATAAAACACAATGAGAGCTGAAAGAGACAAACTTTTTTCCCCCTGATTTAAGTCCTGATGTTGGGTAGAGGGACCCATGGCAGGCAAGAGCTAAAACAGAAGCCACTCTGGCCAGTTGGCCACCTGAAATCTGGTATTTTGCTTAAGATGTGCAAAAGAGCCCACAATGCACATGCATCACTTCTCCACTTGGCACCCTTATGGCAATTTGCTAAACTGGAATTAGAGCACCAAATGCCTGACTAATTGGTCTTTCAGATGCCAGCAAGATGCAGAGAGTCACTGCTCAGGCTGGTGCTACCTGATTGGTCTGGTAAGTTCACATTCTAAAGCTCCTTCTTGGCCATAATGCTTCAAATGTTTTAATACCATGACTATAACAAGAATGTAAAAAATAGGAACTGAACTGAACAGAAAATGGGAAGTGAAAACTCATATCTAAAGCATCATAACAAATCGAAAAATTAGGAATGCATTGGAACATGCATAAGAACATAACCCCTCCATAAGAACATGACCCCGGGGGCTGGGGATAAGAATAGGCCCTCAGTTTGGCTGTACTTGTCGTAAGAGGCGACTAAACAGCCACCGGGTAGATGGGACTCGATAGCCTGGGAAGGCAGCTCATCTAAGAGAAGGAAAACTCTGATCGCAAACCTCCACTGCCTTGTGGCTACATCCAGTTATGGAAAAGGCTTCAGGAGTCAACCTTGAGGCAAAATCCGGAGCTGGAGTCCCTGAGACAGTTTATGGCTGAACACAGTCACGTTCTGGCAACTCCTGCGACGCCGCTGGAACCAACCGTATTGGCCTCTGCATTTCCATTGGACCATTTCAGCGACGTGGAGAGGGGGGATTTGCTGCATGGGTAACAGCCTATCCTCCATACCTACTTTACCCAGGCTTTGCGCACTGGAGAGGACACTCTGTTCCAGAACCACCATTCAAAGCGTGACACCATAGTCTTCCGAGACTGAAGGATGCCAACAAGAACATAAGAAGAGTCCAGCTGGATAGGCCAAAGGCTTATCTAGTCCAGCTTCATGTATCTCAGTGGCCTACCAGATACCTCAGGAAGTATCTGCAAGTAGGATAGCAAATGTCACGCCTATCTTTAAAAAGGGAAAGAGGGGGGACCTGGGAAACTATAGGCCGGTCAGCCTAACATCTATACCTGGTAAGATGGTTGAATGCCTCATCAAAGATAGGATCTCAAAACACATAGATGCAGGCCTTGCTGAGGGAGAATCAGCATGGCTTCTGTAAGTGTAAGTCTTGCCTCACGAACCTTATAGAATTCTTTGAAAAGGTCAACAGGCATGTGGATGTGGGAGAACCTGTGGACTTTCTGGACTTTCTGGATATATCTGGACTTTCAGAAGGCGTTTGACACGGTCCCTCACCAAAGGCTACTGAAAAAACTCCACAGTCAGGGAATTAGAGGACAGGTCCTCTCATGGATTGAGAACTGGTTGGAGGCCAGGAAGCAGAGAGTGGGTGTCAATGGGCAATTTTCACAATGGAGAGAGGTGAAAAGCGGTGTGCCCCAAGGATCTGTCCTGGGACCGGTGCTTTTCAACCTCTTCATAAATGACCTGGAGACAGGGGTGAGCAGTGAGGTTGCAAAGTTTGCAGACGACACCAAACTTTTCCGAGTGGTGAAGACCAGCAGTGATTGTGAGGAGCTCCAGAAGGATCTCTCCAGACTGGCAGAATGGGCAGCAAAATGACAGATGCACTTCAATGTCAGTAAGTGTAAAGTCATGCACATTGGGGCAAAAAATCAAAACTTTAGATATAGGCTGATGGGTTCTGAGCTGTCTGTGACAGATGAGGAGAGAGATCTTGGGGTGGTGGTGGACAGGTCGATGAAAGTGTCGACCAATGTGCGGCGGCAGTGAAGAAGGCCAATTCTATGTTTAGGATCATTAGGAAGGGTATTGAGAACAAAACGGCTAGTATTATAATGCTGTTGTACAAATCTATGGTAAGGCCACACCTGGAGTATTGTGTCCAGTTCTGGTCGCCACATCTCAAAAAAGACATAGTGGAAATGGAAAAGGTGCAAAAGAGAGTGACTAAGTTGATTACGGGGCTGGGGCACCTTCCTTATGAGGAAAGGCTATGGCGTTTGGGCCTCTTCAGCCTAGAAAAGAGACGCCTCAGGGGGGACATGATTGAGACATACAAAATTATGCAGGGGATGGACAGAGTGGATAGGGAGATGCTCTTTACACTCTCACATAACTGTCACCAGAACCAGGGGACACCCACTAAAATTGAGTGTTGGGAGAGTTAGAACAGACAAAAGAAAATATTTCTTTACTCAGCGTGTGGTTGGTCTGTGGAACTCCTTGCCACCGGATGTGGTGCTGGCGTCTAGCCTGGACGCCTTTAAAAGGGGATTGGACAAGTTTCTGGAGGAAAAATCTATTATGGGGTACAAGCCATGATGTGTATGCGCAACCTCCTGATTTTAGAAATGGGTTATGTCCGAAGGCCAGATGCAAGGGAGGGCACCAGGATGAGGTCTCTTGTTTTCTGGTGTGCTCCCTGGGGCATTTGGTGGGTCGCTGTGAGATACAGGAAGCTGGACTAGATGGGCCTATGGCCTGATCCAGTGGGGCTGTTCTTATGTTCTTATGTTCTTAAGTATACCAAAAATCTGTTTCTTGTTTCCACTCCCTTGCTTCTGGCCACTGAGGTATCTTTCCCCTCCCCTCCCCATTCAGGAAGCAAATCTTGGAAGGCTTTTCTAGATTTCCTTCACAAAATTTTCTAGGTTCAGCACCACCTTCCTATATTTTGAACAGCCAAGCAGTGCTCAAGGGGAGGCATATGGGGCCAGCCCCCTTAGCTACTGTTTCTAGATTGCTATTGCTATGATTTGGCTAAAATTGGGGGGAGTGACGGCTGAACTTCTGGGTTTCTTGATCTCTCCTACCTTCTCCCCCTCCATAATTTGAGTACTGCTAATATGACTGGGGGTTTAAACATGCATGTTAGCATTGGACTCCCTGCACCGTGGCACTGGCAACAGTGCATCAATTCTGGTTCTGTTTTCTCTATATCCAGCCAGGAAGATTGTACCAAGGAGCTACTGGAGTTATCCCAAGTTGGCAGCTCCCAACACTTGGGTATGTGGTTTAGTGTTTATGGGCGCCCAACTCTTTTGGGCATATTTGCAACTCCGCTGTATTGTGTGAGTGCACCACAGAGTGTTCAAGCCCACTAGTGAGAATAACAGCCCAATCCAAACCTGGTTGGAACAGGCAGGCCTGTAGGCCTTTGCTGTATTCAGCACAGGGTTGGAGCTGGCTGCGGCTCAGCTGGGGCAAGAGGAATTAATGAATGGATCTGCACCACCTAAAGAAGTGGTGCAGATCCGAGCAGCCCGGTGTTAGGCCAGGCCACCCAGGAGGAGGGGTTAGGATCTGGCCTAAGTACTAGATCCAGGCACCACCACCCTTCCAGGCCTGGCCCATCTGCTGGCCCACATGCCACATGCCCTTCTGTAGCCCCTGAATGCCCCCAGAATGCCCTCCCCCACCCTCTTCAAACCCCAGCACTGGCAGCCTGACACTGACACAGACCCACCCATCTGGCCTCTGTGGGCTGGCACACATCTGTACGCCAGCCCAACCGACTCTGAAGGAGGTGCAAATGTGCATTATGGCACGTCTGCAACACTTCCAGGTCAGCGTAAGTGACTTATGCCGGCCCAGTGCAATCTTAGGATTGTGCCCTGAATCACATAAATCCTAGCACATCCAGGAAGGCTACCGGCAATCCAGACTCACCATACATGCCGACCAAAAGCAGAGCCCCCGAAGTTCACAGTATGCCTTTGGCCAGGAAAAAGATGCACATTGGAAAAAGAAAAGCAGGGAAGGAGCAGATGAGCAGGCGAATGTGCGGCCTAAGGGACACAAGCCAACCCCACACCCTTTGGAGGCAAGATAAACTGCAGTGCAGACATGCCCTAAGCCTCGAAACCAAACCCAGACAGTCAAACACACCAGCTCCTGTCTGAGCCCTATTAAAATAAATATGATTCACTCATGAGCGAATGAGTAACATGGGAGGAAGAATGTTGATTCAATGCAGACTACGAGAAACGGTGCCTGGCCAACCCTTTCCTCTTGTGCGACTTGTTGATGGCTGAAAATGACAGACACAGCTGATTATTTATTGCATTTTAATTTCAATTTCTGATTGTACGTAAAAGCAACATAATATGCTGCCGGGTCCCTTATGGTTCTAATCTCTGCATTACTGCATTGTAACCTGCTGACCTTGTAATGGCTACACTGCTTTCAGCCTTGATGGAGAGGCTGGGCCAGTGGGGCACTCTGAGGATAAGGACTGTTTCTTAATAACGGGAACAGGTGCCGGCCCAGCCTGTTTGGTAACGTTCTGAAACGCGGCCAGCTAGCAGCAGCTTAACAGAATGCTTCCATTTATCAAGGAAAAGTATTGTGAAGTCTCAAGTCATATAGAAAAATGACCTGCGCAAACCCCTTAAGTACTTTTACCCATATTTCGATTGCATTAAACATTCCTATCTGTGAATTATGAGTGGGATCCAGAGAGGGGCAAACGCACTTGGGAGAGAATTGCATGCATAGCCAGAGTGCTCTTGTTATGTTAGCCGTAGCAATTCCCACTACTAGAGTGACACTGTAGTGAAATCAACAGGCAGAGCTCTGACTGTAGGCGCAGTTGGAGTCAGAGCTGTCTACTTAAGTCTGTCTTTATATCTCTGTCTGTTAGCAATGTTTATTCAATGAAATGGTGAAGTTTAAAACCTTTTCAAAGTCCCAAGTCATATAGTAAAATGACCTGTGCAAACTCAGAGCCCAATCCCGAGCTCGACACGCTGGCTTACCGCCAGGCAAGCGCTCGGCCTCCGCAGCTCGGGGGTCGCACGGACTGCTGAGCTGCAGTGAGGAAAGCGGGGGCAGGAGGAGGTGGGGAAGAGACGTTCCGAGGAGGGGGGAGGCAGGTGGAGGGCGAAGAGAGGGTGGGGAGGAGGCGTGGTGGGGAGGCGGGAAGAGGGTGGGTGGGAGGCATACCGGGGGGGGAGAAGGGAGGGAGGGAGGTGGGTTCAGTGGAGCTCTGCTCCGCCAGATCCAGAGCGTTTGTGCAGGGCTCAGCACCCTACACGAACGCTTTTACCTCAGCTGTTACCCTGCACATGCCTGATCTCATCTGATCTTGGAAGCTAAGCAGGGTCAGGCCTGGTTAGTACTTGGATGGGAGACCGCCTGGGAATACCGGGTGCTGTAGGCTTATACCATAGTCTTTCGAGACTGAAGGTTGCCAACCATTTTTACCTCACCTTTTGGTCAGTGGTGAATTGAGTACATTGCAGGGCTATTTCCCTTAACCAGGACGAAAATCCCCTTCTCCCGAGGTACCGCCTGTGGTAGGCCAAAGTGTGCAGGGTGCGGCGGCAGCTGTTTTTGGTGCCGCTGAAGCTGCGTGCCACGGGAGCTCAGGACTGGGTTGTTCGTCAGGTAGCATACTGCTTATTGTGGTTGTCTAGCACTGTCTTTCGGCTCAGCTACATATTGCATTAAGGGCCCGATCCTTTCCGACTGCAGTGCCAATGCAGCCCAGGATAAGGGAACAAAGCCTCCGTGACTACCCCCTCCCTTTGCAGGATGCAGCATATGTTCCATTGGCACAGCTGCATCAGCACTAAAAAGCTGAGTAGGACTGAGCCCTCAACATGTAATGTAGCTCTGCATGCTGGTTTTTTCAAGTTTCAGCAGCAGTTAAGGGAGGGTCCAATCAAGATCAAGACTGGGGTATGGGAACTGTAACCCTTTCCAACCAATGCTTCTCTCCTGGGGCAAAAAGCAAGAGCACAGGGGCATTCCTCCCATGGGAAATAGTAACAATGGAGGGGTCCTTTGGAACAAGATTGTGGTAAGGGGAAGGGTTACAGACCCATTACTCCCACACACAGTCCGTATTTTATGCTATTTAAACTTGAAAAAGCAAGTGCATAAGTTATATTGAATGTAATATGAATATGTACCTTGATCCTTAGAAGCAGTAGATGCTATTCTCTCACACATAGTAAGGAATGCCCTTTTTAAGATGGGGCTTGCTGTGATATGTACGTTCATCATCTGAAAACAAAAACAGGATACTTGCTCTTTAGAAATGTTATACCTATTGCAAAATTGTGCAGATCCATCAATTAATTTATCATCTAAAATGCACCGGATTGATTTAATTGAGTGACACCTCTATCTGTCAGGGAGATGCAAAAAGCAATTCATTTCAGATTTCATTGCATTGCTTCATTCGGTGATCTGATTTGCTTTGTTGGCTTGGCTTGTTTCAGTACTTTACATTGCCTTGTGCCTGATTCAGATGGTTACTTTGTTTCCACTTCAATACATTTTTTTAAAAACAATTTCCCATTGATTTCAATGGGCAAAATTCAATACACTGCAACTTCTCTTTCTTCTCAGAATTGAGTGAAATAATGTTGTTTTCTGTCCAATTTGCACCAAAGTCACAGAAAATGCTAAGATTTTCAGGCAGTTCCTGAAATTTTTTCAGAAAAGTAAATGGAGATTTTAAAAATGTTTGTTTGTTTGTTTGTTTGTTTGTTTGTTTGTTTGTTTGTTTGTTTGTTTAATGGGTGTTTGCCTCACCTTTCTTCTGGTGAGTGCACTCAAGGGCAGATATATTTAAAAATAAAAATTAACTTAGAAAACTATTTGTGAATCACACATACACGCACAAGGAATAAGGCAGTTTTGATAGGGAAGAATAAATATAGGGAATAAATAATTCTTCCTGCTACCTTTCATTGTATAAGATGAAAACTGAAGCTTTTTCAAGTCAAAAAGCTCTCTTTCTTCCCATTGGTGCCACTTGAACCTAAATTACAGCCAACACTTAGACACCAAATCTAAGACAGCAGGCACAATCCTAACCAGTTCTACTCAGAAGTAAGTTCTATTTTGTTCAATGGGGCTTACTCTCAGGAAACTGTGGTTAGAATTGCAGCCTGTATTTGGTACCACGTAAGAATTCTTAGCATAGATTACTGCCTTGTAATCTTCTGCCTAGAAGCAGAGAAGCCAGGAACCAGTGTGGCCACCAGAGAATATGGATGGCATTCCTGTGAGAGCAAAATTAGGCTGGGAGTTAAAAGCTACTCGGTAAGTGGGAGGCTGAAGCAAGACATAGTTCATAATTGCAGTGATGTGATGGTTAGTGGTTTGAGTCCTGTGTTCACAAGCTCCTAATTGTCTGAGTCATAGCCATCATGACTGGATTTTTTTGGTAAATAAATCCAATTGAATTCTCTACATTTTGCTTGCAGTTAATGGTCTCAACTCAGAGCTCCATAGGTTTTCTCATGCACAAATGGATCTGGATCACAGATGGACTCTGCGGTTCAGTTCACTGGAAGGTGGGGACCTATGAGAAAGATAAATGGAATTATCCCTCCACTGAAATGATTGGGAAACCCTTGCTTGAAAGAGCTCTCTTGCACACCTAAGAATTTCATACTCATAAAGAAGCACTCATTCAAGGTGACGAATGATATTAAAAAGTTACAAGTTGATGTGTAATTATGAGGTTAATTTTTCCAAACCTGAGTGAAGACCGCCAGGCTGAAGTAAGGCAAGAAGTCCTACCCACATAAGGGAATTCTTCTAGAAGCTTCAGGCAAAGGCCTATAGGAGGAGGAACCAACCTGAGGAGGTAGTTAATTCTTTGCTGGTATGCTGAGGAAAGAGGGATAAAAGAGCTGTTAAGAAATCACTAACTTCTCTAAGAGCTGGAGGAAGCTACAGCTACAGAGGTACAGAAGACCAATTACTTTGAGGTCTCCCTGCAGGCCTCTTGCTGGCACCTCCTGGGTCTACTGCTGAGCAAGGAAGGAGTTCATTATCATTAGGATTATTAGAATTATGTTGTTGCCATATAGCAAAGGTAATATAAGTTGGGGTTTTGCTTGGAATTTTGCTTTTGCTATCCTGTCACCTCTTAGCAATTTTTGTACTTGCTGTGTGTCTCTCTTCCATCTCTTGCATTGACTTCCCACAAGTTCCCATTTGTGGGAGAAAATTCCACAAGAAGACCTGCTACAGGAGCATGTCCCGGCAGCTTTTAGGCTGTTGACACATGCAGAAGCTTCTGGGAAATGAGAAATATCCAAAAATAAGGAAAAGTAGGCAAAAAAAAAATAGAACATTCATCACACCAGGTGGAGTGGCTGTTTGGAGCAACAGACTGTGGCAACAAGGTGGCAAGCTGGAGGGAGCCATCCTGCACCCCACATCTATCTGCCTCTCCCCCAGTCCTCCACCTGCCTGGCTGCTCCATCTGGTCCTGGTCTCATCCCCTTCTCATTCACTTTCCATGACAGTGGAGCTGGAAGAAGAGGTCACAGTCATTGAGCTCCTGTTCCAAATCACTCTGCTTCCAGGGCAGTGATTGAGAAGGGAACCATCACCGTCACTGCCCCACTTTGCCTCCTTTGCTCATTTCACTACCCACCACATCTTCTAAACTTGCCAGGTGGGGAATGGAAGAGGTTCTGCTTCCATGACCCTCCCTAGCACACAGCCAAGTAGCAACAGCAGGTGGTAAAAGAAGCAAGGAGGTGGAATAAAGCGCGCAGAAGTGTGCGTGGCCTCTGGGGAACCAAGTGCCTCGGGAACAAAGTGCCAGGTGAGGCACAGTGAGTTTAGCCTCTGTGTGAGTTCAGCAGCAGGGCGAGGAAGCCAGGGCCCCAGACACTGCCCTTCTCTTCCCTTGAGAAGGGGACAGCAAACCAGTGTAGGGTTTACAACACTAAAATTGAGTGTTGGGAGAGTTTGACAGACAAAAGAAAATATTTCTTTACTCAGCGTGTGGTTGGTCTGTGGAACTCCTTGCCACAGGATGTGGTGCTGGCGTCTAGCCTGGACGCCTTTAAAAGGGGATTGGACAAGTTTCTGGAGGAAAAATCTATTATGGGGTACAAGCCATGATGTGTATGCGCAACCTCCTGATTTTAGAAATGGGTTATGTCCGAAGGCCAGATGCAAGGGAGGGCACCAGGATGAGGTCTCTTGTTTTCTGGTGTGCTTCCTGGGGCATTTGGTGGGCTGCTGTGGGATACAGGAACCTGGACTAGATGGGCCTATGGCCTGATCTATTGGGGCTGTTCTTGTGTTCTTAATTGGAAGTGATTGGTAGGCAGGAGCACCCACTGGTATGTGTCCCCTCAAAAACGGGAGGTAGAATTTGAGCATCATTTTGGGTGCCAGTTCGGCCTGGGCTGGACCTGCATAACATGGAGGGGTCAAGTGACTGCTTATTTCCAGTATGATTGGCCCAACAGAATCAAAGTGAATGTACAAATTTTAAAGAGACAAATAAGCCATGTACCAACAGGCTTCCTAAGAGAAGTTTATGGTATCCCCACTTATTTAGTGAAGGTGTAATTGAAGATATTTTTAATATGGAGGTGGTGTTGTTTCGCCATTAGCTTCCTTTACTTTTGCAGGCCACACCAGATGTTTTGCAAGGCCTACATTGCACTAGATTTGATTTATGAACCACGCTTGCCTTTTAGTTGTTCTAGTCCTCATTATTCATATTCATTGCTACCCACACTTAACCTTTTGACTCTGATTCCTTCTTCTGAATGATACACGCACAGAGACTTTGTTCTTTGTGACATGCCTTATCATTTTTATCTGTCATCTATTTTTCCAGCCATTAGAAGATTTGAGGCACTCTGTATCTATAATCTGTTTACATTCTTTGTCATTACTGTATTTTGTTTTAAGGTTCTTCTTTCAACTCTCCCTCTTTAAGTTGCCCTTTTCCCCTTGTTTCCTGCCCTTTCCTTTGATTGCATGAGCCAAATTTTTTCAACTGCCACACTGTACAATATGGCAGTTAATATCACTTGTGGAATAATTGAATTTGCAAGGAACCACGGAGTAAATTCTAGTGTGCAACATGTGGACATGCTCCCATGTACATACATAGCCAATGACAGATTTGGGCCTTTAACAGATTTTACTTAAATGGAAACTTCAAAAAATACCTCTAATGCAGTCATTAGTTCCAAGAGTTGGTTTTTATATGGCTGTAAAACCATTGGCCTAAACCCATGAAGAAGTTGTTTGCGTGACTCCACTAACACAGTCAGGCTGAGTATGTTGGCACATGTTGGTTACCACATGGTCACGTTTACCTTGTTTTGCACTTGTGGCTGCACAAAGTTCTACGTGCATTGTGCCCCTTTGTTTGTACCAATTTCCTGAAAGCAGTGGGGAGGGTGGGGAGCCGCTGTTCCTGCCTAGACAACGGCTGCCGGACTTTTGGGTATTGCTGGCATTCTCAAAAGCCTCCAATGAAAGTCTGACTAGAATAGGAACTGGCTCCCAGCATGCCTCCCCAGCATGTGCACTTCCCTGCTGTAGCTCTCTTGGCACCTCTGTGTCAGCCTCTAAGCCAGGCCTGGACAATTTGTGACCTTCCAAGCCAAAGACAGCCCAACAGCCTTGTAGCATTCCTGGTGCTCAACACCTCCCCCCCTTTTGATTTATCCAGGCAGGCGAGAAAACCAGGTGGGTTTATGGAAACCTTGGCAGGCTGCTTTCAGCTTGGTAGGTCACCAGACACAAGCTGAGAGGAGAGTTATTTGAATACCATGATCAGCCGCTTCTGCTGCATTCACCCACCTTCAGTAGCTGCCTAGCTGCAATATCTGTATTAAGATTGATATAAGATTAAGACTGATGACAGGACAACCAAATTCAGCTTGGGGGGGGTACCCTGGAGGGAGGTCTCTTAGTTCTATCAGAGAAGTTGAAGCAACTTGGTCAAGAGTTAAATGTGGTGAAACTCAAGATCCACGTGCCCCCTGTTGTGAGTCAGACCTATGAAAGAATAAGCTCCAGATTTTTCATATGAAAGTATAATAATTTAAGAATAATATAGACTGAATATGCACATATACAGTAAAACATCTATCAGCTTCATGAAATTTATGAGATTATTGTTTTAATTATCTGATCGAATAAGTAAATGAGGCCTCACTCCTACTTTTTATCTCCCTTGCTGAGGCAGCCATGCTGCTGGAGCACATACTGCAGCCTGCGAATTGGGGGGGGGCAGTTTTGGAGTTCTCCTCTAGGTAAGGGAAAATTTGTTCCCTTGCCCATGGGTAGTCTCCAGTGCCAGAATAGGTCTATTCAGACCTGTGCCGGCAATTTTGCTGGCACAAGTCTGAGTGGACTTGAGAAAGAGGGCAGAGGGCCAGAAGGGGGATAGGATATTGGCAGTGGTACTGCCACTGATACCTCCCCTCCCAGCCCTCATTCTGCCCCATCTCTTCCCTGTTCTTCCCCCACCCTGTTTTGCCCCCTTTCTGCACCAAAAAAAAAAAAAAATTAATTTGGTGAACTTACCGCCCATCCTATTCAGGGCTTACACTGACAGATCTCGTATAGGTCCAAGAGGACGCATTGGGGGCCAGGCAGCCTAGGGGAGGTTAGTAAAAAAATAAAATATTTTAACATACCTTTCCTTGGCCGTCGGGTTACACACACACCCTAACATAGCATGCCAGCACATGTTCCTTCAGCAGCACTGCATGCTATGGGCTGGTCTGAGATGGAATTGAGCTGTTCCTAGTAAGAGGATGCAGTGCAATCGCAGGAACAGTTCAAAGTGGCTTTGCACTACCACAATCTTTTTTTCTGTTGGTGAGCCAGGTGAGATACATCACATTTTTAGCCATAAATACTGTACAGGTGTGCATTGCTTAAAAATGGGGATAGGTCTGGGATTATGCAAATAGGCCATTATGTGACCATTCAGCCCCATCTAGTTCCTTTGTTTTGTAAACAAATGCTCCCTGCCAGACACTCCCTGATTACCTCATTAAGAGGCAGACTCCCTGCCAGACACAATTTGATTGCCTCATTAAGTGCATTAAGAGCCTCTTCTTTGTTGTGTAAACAGACTTCTGCAGGTTATGGGAGACCTGATTGCCTCATTAAGAGCATCTTCTTTGTTGGGTAAACAGACACTTGCTGCACAGACTACTGGAGACCCAATTGCCTCGTTAAGAGCCTCTTTGTTGTGCTTTGATCACCGTCATATATGCAAACTGTCATTAGGCAGAAGGTTGCTAAGCGAAGCACGCCTGTACTGGAAAGAATACAGCTTTTCAATATTACCAGATATTTTTAGGGTGAGTATGATCCATATGTATGACAGCAAAATTCTCAGCTGGACCTCTACTAAAGAGAAGGGCTGTTGTAATGTTTTGGGACTTCATTAGTCTTTACCCCAGCATAAACCTTTCTGAATGTGCAAGCATGTTGCACAACACGTGTCCACTCCATTGTCTTTTCCTTCTTGTTCCTGTTCTGCTCTGAAGAAAAATGACAGACAGCAAGTACGTGGTTAACATTTGGGTTTGTTTACTGCAGACAGCAGTTCCTGTATCCCTCTATCTGTTAGATATCTGCAAGTATGAGAATCTGTTCATGCCTTCTTACATAAGAACATAAGAAGAGTTCTGCTGGATCAGGCCATAGGCCCATCTAGTCCAGCTTCCTGCATCTCACAGTGCCCCACCAGATAAGAATATAACATAAGAACATAAGAACAGCCCCACTGGATCAGGCCATAGACCCATCTAGTCCAGCTTCCTGTATCTCACAGCGGCCCACCAAATGCCCCAGGGAGCACACCAGATAACAAGAGACCTCATCCTGGTGCCCTCCCTTGCATCTGGCATTCTGACATAGCCCATTTCTAAAATCAGAAGGTTGCGCATACACATCATGGCTTGTACCCCGTAACAGATTTTTCCTCCAGAAACTTGTCCAATCCCCTTTTAAAGGCGTCTAGGCTAGACGCCAGCACCACATCCTGTGGCAAGGAGTTCCACAGACCAACCACACGCTGAGTGAAGAAATATTTTCTTTTGTCTGTCCTAACCCGCCCAACAGATGCCCCAGGGAGCAGGACCACAAGACCCCTGCATCTCGCTGCCACTCCCCTGCATTTGGCATTCTGTTTACCCTCGCAGCTCAAATCGCTTCTCTGATGCAGGCAGAAAAAATGTTGCCAGCAATCCGAAAAGGAGGGGAAGGTAGCAGACTGTTTTTTGGAAAGCCTCTAACCTTTTGTCTGGGAGAGAACCCTACACGTGCTCCACCAACCCGAGAACAACAACAACAAGGAAGAAGCTTTCTGAATGCAGAATGTTATTCTATGACACCACCAGCAGCCTGAGTTAACCAATCCTATCCTTCTACCCTTTCCATAATTTGTATGTTGGAAAATTCCAAATTTTAAAACACCACCATTGACTTACCAGCTCCGGCAGCTGTGGTGGGCTCTGGTACTGTGGTGCTGCTGCCTCTTGTGGCAGTGTACCCCAAATGACATAAGAACATAAGAACAGCCCCACTGGATCAGGCCATAGGCCCATCTAGTCCAGCTTCCTGTATCTCACAGCGGCCCACCAAATGCCCCAGGGAGCACACCAGATAACCTCATCCTGGTGCCCTCCCTTGCATCTGGCATTCTGACATAGCCCATTTCTAAAATCAGGAGGTTACACATCATGGCTTGTACCCCGTAATGGATTTTTCCTCCAGAAATGTTGCATTTCTGCAATGTTGCATGCACCACCAGCCACTGTTTTACAACAGTAGACGTGACTTCTGACAGCAGAAGTAACTCACTCCGCCCAGCAGGATTGGGCTGCCTGAGTAACACCTGCACGCTGACAGTAAAGTTTGAGTCATAAGTTTCCAGAATTGTACAATCCAGACTACGAGCTTTTATGATATTTTACATCCGTTTCTTAAAGAAAAGAATTGATATTAATTATGTTCTTCAACTATATTTGAAGTGTGTGTGCATATATTTATTACGGTGCTTGCTATACGCAGCTGTGAAGCTGGACCATTTTCAGGATGAACTCATGAACTGCGGCTCTTACTTCCTATGCAAGAGACTGAGGTGCCATCATCGTCATCATACATGTCTGTTTTCCTACTGGAAAATGACCAAAATCCAGTTCTACATTTCTTGGCTGTTATAGATAAGAAATACTGAAGTAGCAATAATAAATTAATGACCATGCAAGATGAAACTCCAGTTGCTCAGACGGCTGTCTCCACATAATCTGTATTTTATACAAAAGGAGAAAGAACTCTATGGAATTTCAGCTGTGACCGGATAAAAACTGCCAAGGAAAAGTGATAAGGAAAGTCTAATGTGCTTATTAATCATGTTTATAGCTCCTCATTTGCTGATATATTAGCCCAAACTCCCTTTAAATTTTTTTAATCACTGGTAGGTACATTTAATAGAGCCCCTATTGTTGTTCTCGGTTTGCATTAATTAAAACTAATTGACTATGATGGGTCTTTACAATAAATCAAATAGCAGATATGTTTGAGAAACTATTTAGGATGGCAAGCTTTGCAGAGAGAACCCTTGAAAAAAACAACAACTCTGATCTTCAGTATCTTTTCTTCTTAACCCAGTCCATATCCAGCCTTTTTAACAGCTGGGTAGTTTTGCTAAGAGTAACATCAAGCTGACAATAATGTATTAAGAGTAATGGACATGTTATAGAAATCACCTCAAATTTCTCCATTAGTTTGAATAATACAGTTTGTTCCCAGTTCACACAGATTTGGTTTGTTTATATTTGCAAAGCTTATGGGTTTTTCATTGCTTACCTAGGGCAAAATTCACCATACATCAACCTCTTCCATTCCTTCGGAACCATCTCAAGACCACATGTATAGAAAATGTGACAACAAGGACATTTTCCCAGTTTACAATGCTCACCTCTAGTTTTTCTGGGTCTGTAGATAGTCAACACATGCTTATAACTTGGGGCCCAATCTTATCCAACTTTCCAGCACCAGTGCAGCCCCAAGGCAAAGAAAGAAACATTTCCTTACCTTGTGGAGGCCACCTTAACTACCCTCCCATCAGAGGATGCAGGGCACACCCCATTGGCATGACTACATCACGGCTGGAGAGTTGGATAGGATTTGGCCCGTAGTCCAGCTATGTGGTCTTAAGAACCTGAGAACTATGATCTTAGATTATACCTATGAAAATAATTAGTCTAAAGTGGCTTTTATCAAGTGCTAAAAAAAATAGCATACACACAACAGCACAACATAACAGTGTCATGAAATTCAAGATACACGTTTGCTAATGATCCGGGAAACCAGTAACCAATTACCATCATCGCCATTTTTGAACCCACAACAACATCATAAACCATCTTGTGACATGGGAGTTCCACAAATCCAATAGTGCAATAGTGCAATAGTAAAACAATTCTTTGTTGGAACAAGTGCTTGTAAATCATTGGAACCCCCTTCGTAGTCATGCCTTAAACGGATGGGGGGGTGGGAGGGTTTTGTAATTTATTTCACCATTCAGAGAATTGTCAGATAAACAAGGTTTTGTTCATAGAAAATAAAATTAACAAGAATTAATATTGTTTAAAGAAATATTTATTCACATATAGACTAAAGGGGCATATTTACACTTTGTTTCAGAGACTCAAGTGTACGCATATGCACATAGGAATCTGATTGCGTACGTGCGTTCTACTCCATTCATTGCAAAATCCCTACCTGGTGCACGTGAGATGCATGAAAATGTGTGCGCAGAATGGATTTCTCAAATTGGATGGAGAAGTTGCGTGGATAATGAGGTGATGAGCTAGACTGAATTAAGCCACAGTATTATTAAATTGACAGACTAACTGGATTGGTGTGGAGAGGAGTTTCCTGACCTCACACTTCAGGATAGACTGGCATGGCTGCCCCACTGAAGAATGCCCCTCAGGTCGTCCTCATAATGTTCACTCCTGAGCTGTAGCAGATGTTATGCCCTGGCAAGATTTGGCAAGTTAAGGGATGGCCCAAATATTATCCAGCACAAAATTGTACTCCCTCTTTCACTTTCCCCACCTTAATCATTGTAGGACCACCAGCGCTTGCTATGCTCATCCTTCTATCCTCCTTAATGCCATCAGCTGTCAACTTATGCCTTGCCAGAACAAAAATTAATTTACACCACCCATTACACTAAGTGACCCAATCTGCTTCCTTTATGAGCTAGGAGGAGTTAAGCAATGCTGTCTTCCCCACAATCATCCTCCTCCCTGCAGGCATCCCAGAATGAGAGGGTTCCCTTCTTGCTACAAGTGGAATTCTGGGGGTTTGAAGTCCTCACACCCATAAAACTCTCTTGACCTGGAATTTATGATCTGGAATATTCTTCCTTGGAGAAATTCTTGTTGCCCATGACACCCAAGTCAAGTGTGCAGGAAGCATTATTTCAGGGCTCAATTAGAATTAAGAGACTGTCAAAGTGGTGACATCATTGTGATCATTAGCCACATGAAGCAGAAGACTGCCTGATCAGGCATTATAGAAGCTCATATCTACTTTTTGCTAAATGAAAGACTGAGAACAAACTCTAGTATGAACAGTGAGGGCCAAATTATCTTCCTGGGAATGTCATAGCAATCTTGTAATGTACGACTCAGAGGCACAAACCATTTAGGCCATTTAGGCCATTTGTGTTGTTGTTGTCCAACTGAACACAGTTGAGTGAAAATGGCTGTAATCCAAATTCTCCATCCTAACATGGAGGATAGCAGCCATACACGGTTACATAATTTAATTCTTGACAAGCTTTTCCCTGGACGCCATGACTTCATCCATCCAGTCATGTTACTTGTCAAGTGATAACGCTTTAATTAGCTGTTGAACTATGGTATCCCCAGCACGCACTTCCCAATCCAAATGTTCTCTTTATCTGTTCAAAAGTGCTACATGATATCCTTGTTGTTTCAGGAGAATATGGTTGCTATTCACTGATTAACTCACGGTACTGAAGATAAGCGCTAGAAACCTCTGACATCCCTTTCAGAATCAGAAACCAAGCATGCCAACTTGAGCGTCACATTTATTACTACAGTTACTTTTCTTACAAAGTAGATGAATGTTTTATTATAAATTTACTGCTTAAGTTTAAATGTTCCCCTACACATTTTAGATGCGCATTTTAGCGTGAAATGGTGGGGATTGCTTAAAGTTTGTAGGTGTTCCAACATCAATCCAGGTTAGCCATATGAAGCTATTACATAGCTTGTAAACTTGTGTGGGATTTTCTGTGCCTTACTATTCAAATTGCCATTTCTGTGTGTCTCTATTTTTTTTTAAAAATGGAATAACCACTTCTCTGTTGAGGAGGTTAATATATTTTATTGATAAAGATCCATCATTCTTTTATCACCCTTTACATGCATCCATAGAAACTGCATAAAATGCGCATTTTCAATTTACATATATAATGATTACATTTCATACTAGCAGTTGTTTCTGCAAGCTGCCTATACATTTTTGCCTCCTTCGAGAATCCGAACTATAAAGGTCAGTACTGGGCAGAATTCCAGCCTCTGTCCTTAACAGGGAGTTCTTCGTCTTTTTTTACAAGTGCTTTCCCTTCAGCTGCTCTGCTCCAATTCCCCTCAAGTTTTCTTTGCAAACTTTTATTTTGATTTTATCCACTGGTTTCCAAGCAAACACTGCAAGACTGGCTGTAGTCACGGATGAAGTTTCCTGCAACTGGTATATCTGAAGACAGTGACAACCGACTCTTGTTACTCCAAGACAAGCCCATGAAATGCTGGAACAAATCTGCTGGAGCTCACTCTGTGTATTGCAGTCCACATATGAAGGGCCTCCCTAGCCACTGGCATGGCCTGCTGGGTTCTCCTGCAAGGCTGGCTTCACAACACCCTGAAGCCAAAACCTAGTGAAGTGTTGACTGAATTCCAGCTGGTGACAACATATGGTACATTAGCAAGCTTCTCTTTGCTATCTCCACGTGCAAACAAGTGTGCATTTGTTCCAGCAACCGTCGGATATCTCCTCTTACCCTACAGGATAGAGGATCACTTTGTCTAGCAAACTCAGTGGAGGATTTCAGTCCCCATGAAGCCATTCTATAATCCAAGTTGGTGTTCTTCCAGACAATTTAGTCCATCCAAACAGGGCATATAGACTGTAGATCTTACTGGAGAAACAGGATCTTTGACAACAGTGCAATTCGTAGTGAGAGCTTGATGTTTGGAGATTGGGGATGAGGAGGGCAATCCACACATTTTATTTACAATGAAATGAATTATATAAGAACATAATAAGAACATAAGAACAGCCCCACTGGATCAGGCCATAGGCCCATCTAGTCCAGCTTCCTGTATCTCACAGCGGCCCACCAAATGCCCCAGGGAGCACACCAGATAACAAGAGACCTCGTCCTGGTGCTCTCCCCTACATCTGGCATTCTGACTTAACCCATTCCTAAAATCAGGAGGTTGCGCATACACATCATGGCTTGTACCCCATAATGGATTTTTCCTCCAGAAACTCGTCCAATCCCCTTTTAAAGGCGTCTAGGCTAGACGCCAGCACCACATCCTGTGGCAAGGAGTTCCACAGACCGACCACGCGCTGAGTAAAGAAATATTTTCTTTTGTCTGTCCTAACCCGCCCAACACTCAATTTTAGTGGATGTCCCCTGGTTCTGGTATTATGTGAGAGTGTAAAGAGCATCTCCCTATCCACTCTGTCCATCCCCTGCATAATTTTGTATGTCTCAATCATGTCCCCCCTCAAGCGTCTCTTTTCTAGGCTGAAGAGGCCCAAACGCCGTAGCCTTTCCTCATAAGGAAGGTGCCCCAGCCCCGTAATCATCTTAGTCGCTCTCTTTTGCACCTTTTCCATTTCTACTATGTCTTTTTTGAGATACGGCGACCAGAACTGGACACAATACTCCAGGTGTGGCCTTACCATCGATTTGTACAACGGCATTATAATATTAGCCGTTTTGTTCTCAATACCCTTCCTAATGATCCCAAGCATAGAATTGGCCTTCTTCACTGCCGCCGCACATTGGGTCGACACTTTCATCGACCTGTCCACCACCACCCCAAGATCTCTCTCCTGATCTGTCACAGACAGCTCAGAACCCATCAGCCTATATCTAAGGTTTTGATTTTTTGCCCCAATGTGCATGACTTTACACTTACTGACATTGAAGCGCATCTGCCATTTTGCTGCCCATTCTGCCAGTCTGGAGAGATCCTTCTGGAGCTCCTCACAATCACTTCTGGTCTTTACCACTCGGAAAAGTTTGGTGTCGTCTGCAAACTTAGCCACTTCACTGCTCAACCCTGTCTCCAGGTCATTTATGAAGAGGTTGAAAAGCACCGGTCCCAAGACAGATCCTTGGGGCACACCGCTTTTCACCTCTCTCCATTGTGAAAATTGCCCATTGACACCCACTCTCTGCTTCCTGGCCTCCAACCAGTTCTCAATCCACGAGAGGACCTGTCCTCTAATTCCCTGACTGTGGAGTTTTTTCAGTAGCCTTTGGTGAGGGACCGTGTCAAATGCCTTCTGAAAGTCCAGATATATAATGTCCACGGGTTCTCCGGCATCCACATGCCTGTTGACCTTTTCAAAGAATTCTATAAGGTTTGTGAGGCAAGACTTACCCTTACAGAAGCCATGCTGACTCTCCCTCAGCAAGGCCTGTTCGTCTATGTGTTTTGAGATCCTATCTTTGATGAGGCATTCCACCATCTTACCCGGTATGGATGTTAGGCTGACCGGCCTATAGTTTCCCGGGTCCCCCCTCTTTCCCTTTTTAAAAATAGGCGTGACATTTGCTATCCTCCAATCTTCTGGTACCGTGGCTGTTTTGAGGGACAAGTTGCATACCTTAGTCAAGAGATCTGCAACTTCATTCTTCAATTCCTTAATAACCCTTGGGTGTATGCCATCAGGGCCCGGTGACTTATTGATCTTTAATTTATCAATGAGGTCTGAAACATCTTCTCTTTTAACCTCTATCTGACTTAACTCCTCGGTTAGGAGGGGCCGTTCGGGCAGCGGTATCTGCCCGAGGTCTTCTGCCGTGAAGACAGATGCAAAGAACTCATTTAATTTCTCTGCCATCTCTAAGTCTCCTTTTATCTCCCCTTTCCCTCCCTCACCATCCAGAGGGCCAACCGCTTCTCTGGCGGGTTTCCTGCTTCTAACATATTTGAAGAAGCTTTTATTATTCCCCTTAATGTTGCTGGCCATGCGTTCCTCATAGTCTCGCTTGGCCTCCCCTATCGCCTTCTTACATTTCTTTTGCCACAGTTTATGTTCCTTTTTATTCTCTTCATTAGGGCAAGACTTCCATTTACGGAAGGAAGCTTCCTTGCCCTTCACAGCCTCTCTAACTTGGCTGGTTAGCCATGCGGGCACTCTCCTGGATTTAGTGGAACCCTTCTTTCTTTGCGGTATACACCTCTGCTGGGCCTCTATTACTGTTGTTTTAAGCAGCCTCCATGCACTCTGGAGAGACTGGACTCTTTTTACCCTCCCTTTCAACCTCCTTCTAACCAGCCTCCTCATTTGAGGGAAGTCCGCCCGTCGGAAGTCAAGGGTTTTTGTTAGAGATTTGCCTGGTATTCTTCCCCCAACGTGCACGTCAAAACGGATCGCAGCATGATCACTGTTCCCCAATGGCTCAGTAACGTTTACATCTCTAACCAGGTCCTGCGTACCGCACAAAATTAAATCCAGAGTCACCTGTCCTCTGGTGGGCTCCTTGACTAGCTGATCTAAGCCACAGTCATTTAGCACGTCAAGAAATCCGGTTTCCTTATCGTGACCAGAACACAAATTGACCCAGTCAATATGAGGATAATTGAAGTCCCCCATGATTACAACCCTGTCCTTCCTTGTCACCTCCCTGATCTGTTTCCTCATTTCAAGGTCCCCATCAGATTTCTGGTCTGGAGGACGATAGCACGCCCCCAGTATTACATCGCTGCACAAGCCTGTTAATTTAACCCACAGAGATTCTACGGTGGAGTCGGACCCACCTTCAATCTCTACTTTGCTGGATTCTATCCCTTCCTTAACATAAAGGGCCACCCCACCTCCAACACGCCCCTGCCTGTCCCTCCTGTAGAGTTTATAGCCCAGGATTGCGGTATCCCACTGATTCTCCGCATTCCACCAGGTTTCCGTTATGCCCACTATGTCAATATTTTCCCTTGTCACCAGACATTCCAGTTCTCCCACCTTTGCTCGTAGACTTCGGGCATTCGCATAAAAGCATTTATACACGGAATGCCCCAGGATGGGCTGCTTATTTGCTCCTTTGTCCCCACATCCTCTCATTGTGCCAAACCGTCTATCACATCCCATCACACTACCTTTCCCAATTTCTTCTCCTACCCTGCCTTTGTCTTGTTGTTCTCTAACCCCCCCATCCTCATCCCATAGGGATGAGGAGTCCCGAACCGGATGCCCCTCGGCTCCTGTCGGCCTTCCCCCAGGGATCAGTTTAAAAGCTGCTCTGCCACCTTTTTAATGTTATGCACCAGCAGTCTGGTTCCATTCTGGTTCAAATGGAGCCCGTCCCTCTTGTACAGGCCCCGCTTGTCCCAAAACGTTCCCCAGTGCCTAACGAATCTAAACCCCTCCTCCCTACACCACCGTCTCATCCACGCATTGAGACCCCTGATCTCCGCCTGCCTAGCTGGCCCTGCGCGTGGAACAGGTAGCACTTCAGAGAACGCTACCTTTGAGGTCCTGGCTTTCAGCTTCCTGCCTAAAAGCCTAAATTTGGCCTCCAGGACCTCCCAGCTACACTTGCCCACGTCGTTGGTGCCGACATGCACCACAGCCGCTACCTCTCCCCCAGCACTGTCTACTAGCCTGTCTAGACGAGAAGTGATGTCCGCAACCTTCGCACCAGGCAGGCAAGTCACCATGCGGTCCTCACATCCGTCGCAAACCCCCCTCTCTATGTTTCTAATAATCGAATCCCCCACTACAAGAAGCCCCCAACCCCCCTCCCGCCGAGGAGTATCCCGAGTGCGCTCGGATACGGGCCCATCCCCTGGAGAAGGGATCCCCCCTAGGGGATTGTTTCCCTCCTCTCCAGGATGACGTCCTCCAGTCCCGAGACTTCCCACCCGGGCAGCCGAGGAGCTGCACGCCTGAGGTTGGGACGAAGCCTGATCGTCCCCGGAAGTCTCCCCACGGTCCTCCTCTGGCTGCCTGCGCTTCTCCAGGTCGGCCACCAAGGCTTCAAGGGAGCGGACGCGTTCCCTGAGAGCCTGGAGCTCCTTGCACCGAGGACACACCCATGACTTATGCCCCAGGACTTATGCCCCAGGACTTATGCCCCAGGAATTAACTAGGAAGTATCATGCCCAGCCAAATCTATTCCATGCTAAGAAAAGAAGGGCTGAAGTATCTCTTTCATAATGATCTCTAACTCCTTTCTTTAAACTCCATTCTAGCCCCTAGTAATTCTTCATTATTTGATATTGTTAAAACAAGATATTGAAGAAGAATGTGCGTTGGGGAGAAGAGAGTATTGTGGTAGTGGACGCCCCCTCTGATCTCCTGGCTTTCATTTGAATGGCAAAAGAGTGTCTAAGTGTGAGAGCCGAAGTGTACATACTACATGTGCTTCTGTGGTCAATGTGGTAATGCATTCCCCTTGAAGGTTCACTCCTGTCCAACTTTCCAGCACTGATGCAGCTGCAGTGCAGACCCAAGGTAAGGGAACAAATGTTCTCTTACCTTGAGAGAGCCTCAATGACTGCCCCCTCCCCTGCAGGATGCAGCACATGCCCTGTAGGCATGGCTTGCACCAGTGCTGGAAATTTGGACAGGATTGGGCCCTGAGTTAGCAAAAATATAGAAATGGTCCTCAGAGCAGTTTGAGATGTACACTGGATGTAAGCTCAGGGGTGTATTTGGACAGTTAGCAGGTACAAGAAAAAGGCAAGAGGGGTTTCTGGCACCAGCAAGCTAATAAGATCCGAGCTAATGCTTTCAAATAGTTGCTTAGAAATCCACTTTCTTGGTTAAGCAAGGAGTTACAAAACTTCTCAATACCATAATTGCCCTCTTTTGTCTGGCATCCAGTAAGATAAATTTGGAAAGAGTCCTGTAGAAACAAGGAACTATAGTAATCTACAGCTAGGCTTTTTAACCATGTAAGAACAGGATATATAATCTCCCATATTTTATTTGTTAAAGTGGTAGATTTTTTTCTCCCCTGTGCTTTGCCTTTTTTTCAGGGGTGGGTAGGTTTATTATAGTCTTCATTTTAATTTGAATTCCCTAATATCTCTGCATAAAGGCACATTATCCATGCAGACTGATATTTTTCTTGGTTTATTTATGAGAACATAAAAGTATGGCTTCCTGAGCATAAGCTGTGCAAGCTTTGGGTTTTTAAAAACTCCACCCCATCCATAAGCACAACATGAAAAATAATTCCTTTGGTTCCTGCACCCACCCACAGCACTGCTTAAAAATGGTTCCAGCCAAAGGTCACAGCAACGTGTTGTTTTGAGTAAGAGATTGCCAGATGTGTGGTTCTGCTTTTACTCTCAAATTTAAGAGGAAATGCACAGCTAATCCAGAACTAGCACGTTCAAAAAAGTAGAAGCTTAACGTTTCAGCTTTTATCTCAAACGCTGGGCACCTATCATCCATTTGCAGACACTAAAACAGATGCATTGGGATTCATGGGTAGTTACTTTTTCAGTCCGTCAGCCAGTGGAAACCCCATGCTATTAATGTCAATACAGACCTATAGACCTGTAAATATAAGAGATGATAGCATTATGGAGGGAGGGCCTGCAATTACAGTGTTAGTGTGAAATGTGTCTCTGCATTGAATTTCATGGGGTTCCAGCTGGTAGAGACTGGAGCATCCTGTATCAGAGATGGTGGGCAGCTTTGGCCCCACTGCAAGGGTATCTCTAAGTGCAACACTTAACTTGCGGCAGCACTTCCCAAATGGCTGCTGACAGAGTGGAACTCTCTTCCACTGTTGTAAATGGCTGCACACAATGGCCCTATTCCAGATAGGATTGGGTTCTTGGTCAGGTGATTTCCAAATGAATACTTAGTGAAGAGAATATTGTTACTATGATATGTAGCCATTCAGATTTGGTTATGTGACATTACTGAGGGTGAATAAAGTCAACTGAGATTGACAATAGTGCTTCCTGTATCATCCGTATGCTTGATCCAAGCCAAGCAGGGATCACGTAGAAAACAGGGTGCGACATCTCATTGCTCTGCAGCTATTCAAAATTGGAGATATTATGAAGTTACTGAGCGAAAACAAAGTCAGTTGAGAGGAGGCAGAGCAATGTAAATGAATAACAGCCTCCCTGCCCATTGGTGCAGCCACTTTGAAAAAGTATGCACAGTAACTAGGGGTGGGGGGTGGGCAGAGGCTTTGGAATGGAAAGGGGATTTAAATCTCTTTTCCCTTCTGTGAGACTCTCGTCTGCAATTTTGCTGGCACAAGTCCAAGGAGAAAAAGGGGGTGGAGAGGCTGTAGTTGAATGGGATAGGATCTGACATGTGCCATCACCACTGGATCCACCTCCTGCCACAGCCTCCCTGCCCCATTCCTCCCTCTTCCCACCCCATTGTGCTCCCTCCACATCCCCACTTCACTCTTCCCTGTACCCGACAGACCTCCCCCGCCACCTTACCTTCCTTGGCAGGTGTCTGATACTCCATCAACAAGTACAGGAAGGCTCCGGCCTTCCTGCCAGCACTCCAGCAGCACACTACACACTGCTGGAGCATGCTTTATGGCTATTTTTGGGCAATCAGTCACTGCAAGCAGAACACATGTTCTTCCAATAGTGTCACCTTATCTATGTTTTTCACTAGTCCTCATGAGCTCTCCCAAGGTCAGTCTGGATTGGCTTGGATTACACTAATGGCCCAATCCTATCTGCTGCCTCCGCTGCATCCTGCACATCAACTGGGATGAGGCTAGTTGGGAAAAGGTAAGTAAAGAGAAATACCTTTGTGTTTGTTTCTGGTTAGTTCCCTATGGGACTGTTCAGATCTATGCCAACTCTATGACTGCAGGGGGCTTGTCAAACTGGGACAGGGGCTCAGGATGCAGTGGCCACTGCTGCCACTGAAATGCACCCCACCCCATCCCCCAATCTGCCACTGTCCATGTCTAATCCTCACCCCAATCCATATCCACCAGCAGCAGAAACCAACTGGCTGTCAGTCTGTGGAGTGCCACTAGGAGTGCAGCCTTCTGGGTCTTGCTTCAGTGGCAACTGACACACAGCAAGGTTAGGATTGGACTGTTAGTTATAACCTAGAGAGCAAAATTTATTCCAAACCTACAAACATATGGAGTAGAAATGAAAGCACCCACTTTTTTCAGTCTTCCCTCCTAATTCTTCTCTAAATCGGGACATGTTATGACATTTGTTCTCAGCCATGCACATGTCTTCATGCCCAAGTGTTGTTGATACTCATGTATACTGCCAGATTGCATTTTATTCCTCACTTTAAATTGTTCTCATCTCTGCATATTACTGTACTATGTATGTTTCATGTACAGTAAACTTTATTTTTCAAGAGAACATCAAGGCAGAGATATGTTGTGCTGGGAAAAGATAGCAACACAAACTGGGATATGTTTTCAGTTACGTTTTATTATACCTAATGCCTGGATAGATTCATGCTGGAGGCAGTACAGTATTACATCGATTGATTCTAAAATGACTACAGGACAAGATTGTACTAATCCTGTTGGAAGAAAAAGTGCCTGGCCTAATCCAATAGATATCACAAACCCTTGCTCACAGTGAAGGGACAAAAGGATTGGCAGGATAGCAGTGTCAAAATACACAGTGACATGCACACTATTTATAAGAATTCTTTAGTGTGTAAAAGGCTTTACAGTCATCTTCGTTATGTGTTGAGCTCTCAACAGCACTGGGAGGTAGGCTATGAGCAGTCCTTCTTGAGAAAGTGGGACCAAAGGCTCCAAATTATACACATGCCCTGCTAAATTGGGAACTGCTGTCATGAAAGTGATACACGCTGTTACCTTGCCCAGATCTCTGTATCTTAAACTTCACATTGCATACACATTCCCTAACACTGGGTCAGGATATCCATGTGAGGCACTAACAGGTGGGCTGGCTTTACAGCAGCAATTACACTATAGTCTGAATCCCCTATAGAAGGAAAGAGCCTGGATTCAGTCTATTGCTCCTGTTCAATAACTGCTGGAAAATTAGACAGCTCACAACCCAATCCTGAGCTTCCCAGCGCCCACTGAAGCAGTGGCGCCAAAGCGGCTACTGCTACATCCAGCGGGCACTGGGAAGCAACCAGAGTTCTCCTCAGGAGAAAGGGAGTTTTGTCTCCTTCCCCTGGGGAAAGTCCCAAGCCCTGCAATGGGGCTTCTCAAGTCTTCGTTGGCTATTTTGCCAGCACAGACTTGAGAGACTTCATGTTGGGCCTTCAGGCCCAACACAATGTTCAGATACAGCAGAGCAAACCTCTGCTGGTCCTGCTGCCCTCCCGCCCTCTCAGAGGCTGCATTGCCACCCAGGGGTCACACTTACCCACTTCTTTTGTGGGGCAGGGAAGGCTTTGTTTTTATTTTTTATTTTTACCACCCAATCCTAAGAACACTCACTCCCTGAGTTACCCTAATATATGTGCTTAGAACTAACCCTTCAGCTTCTGAGTCAATATGTATAGAACTGGGTTATTAGCCCTGGAAATGGCTATCATGTTCTTCTCAGAGCATTTAAATGTTTGTCTTCGAATAGCAGTTTGTATGAACAGAAAGCATGTTCTTGCACTTTTGTACTTTGCATTGCGTGCACACACATACAGTGCACAAGAAGCTTTTGCTATGCATTTGAGGTAGCCAACTTACAATTGGCATACAGAGCAATCCTGTGAATGTTTGCTTAGAAATAAACCCACTATTTTAATAGTGAATCCCACTATTTCAGTGAGATTTGCTCTTTGGTAAGTGTGTAGATTTGCAGTCTATAAGAGCTAAATCAAGAACATAATAATGTCCATCAGTAGGACTCCTTTTCTGGCAAATATACTTAGGAGTGCAGCCCTATCATTATTTTGTCTTCCCTCCTTCCTCTAGTCTGTTTCTGCAGAGAGAAAAGTAATGAGTTTTCAACAGTTGGCAGCAAAATCTCTTTGTGTAGCCTGTGTAATTCATTTGTCAAGAATATTATTAAGTGTTTTGTAGTTGTTGATGAGCATAAATGAGATACTCTGAAAGTTCATGCACACTTCACTTCTTTTATATTAGCAGTTGCCTTAGAAAGAACCATTATTTAAATCCCTAATATCTAACTGAGATAAACTCAGACTCTCATAAATAAAAGAAGCTCTATTTGTTTTAATGACTTATTTGAGTCTGGGAAGATTTGCTGAGCCAAGGTTGAAGTTTGATAATATTCCACTATGCGAAAAATTCACAATCAGACACATCATTTTTTCCACATAAAAGAGCAATTACCTCATGTTTTTATAACATTTAAAGAATGATTAGATTTTAGCACCACAGGCATACCTAAGGTCTGCTGCTTTCAGTGTGGAAAGACATTCTTCTGTGGTTCTTTCATTTGGTCCTACTTATCTATCTGGAGAAAGCCCCCCCCCTGCCCCCCATGTTGGTGATGGGCATGAAATACAGGCCTACAAACTGTTGGGAAGGCTTCATTTTCAGTGGAAGATAAATGACTCAGTAGACCTGCCTTCTTGAATCAGGGGGATGATCCCTGTACCCTGACTGGCCTACTCTTTGCTATTTGATAAGGTGATTGTATGTGCTGAAGAAGAATGCCGAGCAAGGTCAAATGGCCACTCCTAGGAAGACTCCCAGGTTTGGACAGGCAAGGATATCATGGAGAGAGAAAAACAGCAGAAAAGTTCAGGCTTGTGGATGACAGTTACTTGGCAGCCAGAGATAAATCTTAACTGTCTTGTATCTCAAAGAAGAGAAATCTTCAGGGAAAGGGATTCTGCTTTGTGATGTGTGTGACATTGTTTTGCTACAGCAATAAACAATCCCAGACACAAGACTTATGTTTCGTATGTGACTGTAAATTGATTTAGGCCGTCTGAGAGTGGTTGAAACACAACTTTGTGGATGGGGATATTGTGGCATTGCCATGTCTGACTAGTGTCAAGTGAAACTCAAGTGGTTATCAGTTTTTACCAATAGTAGCAGCATCCTGGAGCTTCCTAGAACCAGGTGATGCGTTGCGCAGAAACATCACCCCCCTAAATAATTGTGTCACCCCCACACCTGCACCAAACCCCCCCCCCCCGACTTCTGGAACAGCTCCATTTTGGTGCCATTCAGAGCTGAGAGAGGGCAGGTGGGCCCAAATTTTGGCACTTGCCACTTCCAGTGATGAGGACTGTGTGTGCACACACATCTCACAATGAGCCTGGGAAACACCCAGAGCACTGCAGAGGGAGAGTACATCACCCCAGCCCTCCACATGCCACCACCCCCTCTGATACCCCCCTGTGGCATGGCACCTGGGACCCTTGCCCCCCGGCCACTTGCTTCATTTGCTACTGACCAGAAACAATTCCAGATGACTCCATCCCTGAAAATTGAAAGTGCTGTTTCTTTGAATGAATGACATGATCCATTGTCTCTCAAGGAAAGACTTAGGCGCAACTGCATTAACCAAACAAATACCTGTGCAATGCTACAAGAGTACTGGACCACTCAAGTCATGTAACCAAGGCATGCAAGAGAAAGGCACCTACTTTTTCCTTCCTGGGTTCCCCATTTTTGCATCCGTGAACCAAATGCAGTATTGCAACTGCACAATTAATTTGCTGTGGCAGTCAATTTTTAGTAGAAAACTTATTCTTATTTGGTTCCGCATTGCAAAATGCCACTTTACGTTCTTCTACAATTCCTTGGACACTATTTGCCACTCAGAAGTGACTAGACTTCTCTGGGGTTTTTGGAGTATGATAATGATCTCATAGGCACGATCCAGCACGTACCCAACAGAATCAGCAACATCCCAACACACTGTAAATAACAGTTTTTCTAGACCTCACTCAAGAACAAAAAAAAGGTCATGTTTTCAAAGCAGTGAAAACATTTTCAAATCATCTTCCTCACACTTACACCATTACATCTGTTGATGTAAGGTTGAAATGAACATTCAGCGCTTTAGAGCTTTGAACTTTTTTTTAGGTTTGAAGGCAGCAAAAATGAATGACATGTTGTGAATGGCTCTTTGTAATTGTGAACGCTCACTAATGCCATTCATTCTGCAATATACTCCGTTGTGCTTTTACGAAAGGTTGTTACACCAAAGAGAAGTTAAGAAATAGATCATTGTGGCAAAGAATATAAGGCCCCAATCCTATTGGGACCTTGGGTTGCCAGGACTTGTGTTCCAGGAGCACAAGGACCTTTAGGGCAGCATGAAAGCCAGACTGCCATTGAGCACTTCCAGGCTGCCGCCGTCAACAGACAGCAATGTGAGCAGCAGTGTCGCCCCAGAGGATTCTGCTGGTGCTGTTAAGTTTGCGGTGGGGATGTGTTGTGGGCAGAGAGGGGGAATTTCAGGGAGGGTTAGAGGGAAAGGGAAAGGGTGGATCTCAGTTGCACCAATGTGCACCAGATCTTATCTCCACTTTTTGAAACCTCCCTGTCCCTTTCTCTCCTTGGACATATGCCAGTGAAATGTATGTCCAAGGAGACCCACATGTGATTGGGCAGCCTGCCGGGGAGAGGGTATGTTAAATTGCTCCCTGCAAGGACTTCCCCAACTTGAAAGTAAGCCCCAAAGTAATGTGGGGTGAAGCTGAATGTAATGAAAAAGCAGTAAAGGTATACCCGAAGGGCAGAATCACCCTTTTCAAGAATAAAGCTCAGTGATTATGTACTTATTTAAAGTAAGTACTTTTAATTTTATTTCATCTGAATGATGATGATGTCATAATTTCTCTGATGCTGATCTTTCAGTTACATTAGAAAGCAATCAAAGTTAAAAAGAACAAATATATGAAAGCAAATCACTCATTTACTTTCCTAGGTTAAACCAATGAGTTTATGTGCTGATAATTATCTGTGGGAGTTTTCTTAATGGGGTTTATTTCCTTGGCTGTTTGGTGTCCAAACTTTGACAGTCAGATTCTGTCTACAAATAACCAATGAGCAGAACAGCTTCTGCTGCAGGGAAGGTGGGGTGGGAAAGCAGGATTGTATAAATCAGGGCAGCCACTCTGGTGGTTTTTTGAAAACCGACTTGAAATCGAGCACTGCCATGAGTGAAAGTAATTAAAGACCGTTTGCAAAGGTTGTTAGCAAAATGTGTAAACGGCAGTATAAACATGAGGTCAGGGTCAGAGAGGGAGACAGGCTTTTGGTAAGGCAGGCAACCCCACGCTTGCAAACGTGTGGAATTCCCAAAAGGGAGAGAACATTTGGAAAAACAGCACGGTTAGGTAATATCAATGCAAATCATTTCCTAAGTGGCACATCTTGCTGAGAGTATGCGTGGGCTGTACTGAAAAGATGAGGAGGCATTTCAGATCAGCCCTAATTGTGAATGTCTTTCACACACACGCTCTGTTGACTGGTAGTGGTGCTTATGATGAATCCAGCTTCAAGGACAGAGTCTGTTAACCATGTTTTTTGTGAGGTCTATAAATATTTGCCTATACAGAGTTGCTATGGATTTAATATTTGCATTTGGGTTTAATTCTTGCATTATTTCATGACAACAAATGTGTAAGTTGGTTGGCAACCTTCAGTCTTGAAAGACTATGGTATAAGCCTACAGCACCCGGTATTCCCGGGCGGTCTCCCATCCAAGTACTAACCAGGCCTGACCCTGCGTAGCTTCTGAGATCAGGCATCTGCAGGGTAACAGTTGCTACAAATGTGTAAGTTATGGTAGGCCAACAGAGGCCAAAAGTCATCTATAGCAATCTGTCAATCTTGTTCTGAAAATGAAAGAAACATTATGGAAATCCCACATTGATTCTACCAAAATGTTCCTTCATGAGTTTTTCAATGTTTCACTATTTTGAATGCAACAGCAATTTCCCACTTAAAATCTGAAAAACAGAAGTGTTTGGGCTACAAGATCTAATATGCATTGCAACCTCAAACGAAATACACATGCTTTAAAATTACTCTCTAAGCCAGGGGTGTCAAACTCATTTCATGCAGAGGGCCGAATAGAATTCATGATGCCTGCTGAGGGCCAAAAGTGATGTCATTAGGCAGGAAGTGATGTCATTAAACACTTCATGATCTAAAATAAACACTTTTTCTCACTTGGGAACTCATTAGCTGCAAATGACAGAAGATAAAATATACATATCTTGATCATATTCAAGATATGGGAGAGCTCAATTTTCAAGTGGGCTGCCTTCAGCAGTAACCGCGTGTCTCAGCAGCTCAGAGCCTGAGGGCTGGATAAAAAGCTTCCGCAGGCCGCATCTAGCCCCCAGGCCTTATGTTTGATACCCCTGCTCTAAGCTCTAAGACTACAAAATCCATGATACTAGGAGAGGAATATAAATAGCCACAGAGTTAAATTACACAGGCCAACACACATTTTGCTTCCTTAAATGGTACACCAATTCCTGGGTATATTTGGGGTGCCGATTCCAAAAATGGAATCTTTATGGAATTCACCTCTTTAGTGAATGGTTCAAGCAGCTCCTCATGAGGAAGCCTACACCTTGGCTTCCTCATGAGGAAGCTGCTTGAACCATTCACTAATGAGGCTATACTATATTTCCAAAACTAGATGCGATAGGGCAAAACGGATGCCATTTTTGGAACTGGCACCCCAAATTCATATCAAACCACCATAAAGTTTGGGAAAAACTTTTCTGACCCTCAATTTTGTAGCCCTGTGTTATCTCACAAAAGCATTTCTCACTAAGGGCTCAATCCTATCCAACTTTCCAGCATTGGTGCAGCCGCAACACAGCCCTGAGGTAAGGGAACAGATGTTCTCTTACCCTGAGAAGGCCTCTGTGAGTGCATCCCCACCACAGGATGCAGCAAATGCCCCATTGGCATGACTGCACTGGCACTGGAAAATTGGATAGGATTGGGCCCTAAAGCATTGTAATTTCTAGCATTTTATGAGGTTAGTACAGTGAGGGAAAGTCACTTCTATCTCAAAAATGGGTATTTTTCTTTGCTCTACGGCTCATAATTTTAGTATGTCTTGACTCTTGGCTGTTTGCGACACACTGGCCATTATTTATACTTTTGTTTACGCAGAAAATGTTGTGCCTAAAATTATATCAGTAAAATTGTGTGTGTGTGTGTGTGTGTGTGTGTGTGTGTGTGTGTGTGTGTGTGTTTAAACATGGATATTCTATATTCATTTGGCCCTTTTGTATGTACAGTACCTCTTGAAAGAATGGCCGATTCAAATGTTACCACATCCATGTGAGCATCTCTGAAGAGCTTTTTCCTATGGCAACATCCCATGGAAGATGCCATTCTTCTGCCATGTGCCAACCCAAAGACATGCAATCTTTGCACCAGTGTGGCTCGTAAAAATGCAATGTTGACGTGGAACAATGCATGTGCCTTGTAGCCAGAAAGGGGTGGCATCACAAGTTCAGCGTTTGGGCAGTGGCTGAGGGTTCACACTCATCAAAGGGTTCATTGGGCTAGGCCAGTGGTTCTCAAGTGTTTTTGACTGGCAGCTCCCTTGACCTATTGGGCCATTGGCTGTGGCTCCCCATTAGGTCCACAAACTTATACATTTTATAGGGTGGCAGTTTTTCATGAGGACTTCACGGCTCCCCTGGTTGGTTTCCATAGCTCCCCAGGGTGTTAAGTCTCACAGTTTGGGAGCCATTGGGCGAGGCCAACCCCTGAGCTTTAAGTCCTAGCAGCAGTGATAGCACCCAATGTACTATGAGAAGGCAGGTGAGGGAGCACCATGCACTGGCATTCCCGGAGGGGGGGCAAAAATGCTAAGATTTTTGAGGCACAGGGACTCCTGTTTAAAGTGCCCTCTGCCCCTTGCCTTCAGAGCCAGTTGTGGCTGCAAATGTCTTTGCTTTCATAGCCATGACTGGCTCTGAAGGCAAGGGGGAGGGGAGTGGTTTACATAGGCATCCCTGTGCCTTAAAAAACTTAGCATTTTGCCCCCCCCCCCCACTTCAGAATCCCACTGGAGCCATGAAGGGCTCAGTGCAGGCTTTGCCTCAGCATCTCAGGAACCTGGTACCAGTATTGTGGGCAAACAAGTAAGGAGCTTATAGAGGTTGCCACTTCCCCATGAACAATCACCACAAGGAAGAACTTTCTAGTAACAGTCACATGTTGTAATGATGTTTGAAATGGTTGCAGAGGGTAACAGTGGGATTGGATTTTCCCCAGGCATGTCTAAAGATGAGGACCTGAACTAACTGCACTAATTTCTTACCCCCACCCACCCCAGTGCACAGTTCATCAAACTTTTCTTTGGACCAGTAAATTCTTCTAAACAGTCATTTATGGCAAGAACTTGATATGCTGTGACTTATATTGCGCCCCTTTGGAATAAAAGAGCAAACCCTGCTCACCCACCCCTTCTGAAATATCAATATTAGCCGGAGGATTTCATAGTCCAGTAAGCAGTTTACTTAGGCTATTTTTCTAAATGATACTTCGAATTTATTATATCAACACAATAGAAGCTGCAAAGTCAAATAAATAAATATGGATCTCATTTCAGCACTGAGTGGGAATTGCTCTGTTTGTTTACTGAGAGCCTGCAAGAAGGTGTTCATTTCAGTTGGGGGAACTTCCTGAGCGACCAGAGCACAGCAGCTCTGCCAAAAGTATATCCCAAATTTCACAGCAATGCACTCATTAGGCTCTAATCTTTAAAAGAAAACATCACTGAAAATGACCATGAAGGTTTCCCTGTGGCCTCCAACCCCCTCCCACGTCAGCTTTTTCCCAAACCGCATCACATAAAAACGTCTCCTTTTCGGAGGCCGGTGGCCTAGTAAAG
This sequence comes from Tiliqua scincoides, assembly GCF_035046505.1. Taxonomy (NCBI): domain Eukaryota; kingdom Metazoa; phylum Chordata; class Lepidosauria; order Squamata; family Scincidae; genus Tiliqua; species Tiliqua scincoides. The sequence goes on along the minus strand of NC_089821.1, from coordinate 182,896,115 downwards.
ACTGGAAAAGGAAGAGCTGAGGTTTTTCTGCTCTTAAAGTGAGGCTCCTTAAAGTATAGTTCTATTTAATTGCAATGAACACTTCTCCAGGCCTGGAGCTTTATATTATACTCAGCTGGCGGAAAGCTGGCCAACCCAGGCACAATGGCATGTTAGTAAAAAGCATAAGTGTGGCACCTCAGGGCAAGATGGATTATTTTTAAAGGGTGAGCTAAACATTTCTAAGGTGTAATCGCTTTTGTTGCCATAGTTTAATTCACACCAACAGTACCACATTTAACTCAGCTCTTGGGTAGCCCTTCAGGTTACCCATGCAGTATAACCAAAATTGTGTGTCAAAACATAAATTTTATTTAGAATAGGCCTGAGCTTAGTCTTAAAGGCTAATGGTTTTTCCCCTCAGGAGCTGACTTCCAAGCAACATTTTTTTAAAGGATTAATGGCCCAGTCCTATCCAGAGACAACCCAGAACATGTGGCGAAGCCAACACAGTGTGTATACCAACACAACGTGCACGACTATGAGCCAGTCAGTGACCAGGCAGTCCAGGAGAGGTAAGAAAAGAACATTATTACTTTAATGTAATAATGTTACATATATTGGAGGTGTCTCGGTATCCACTGATTGGACTCACCACTGATACTGGGGTCCACATTTAAATGCCTTGTAACAAGGAAAAAAGAGCCAAAATCCCATTTCCTACCTTTGCGCTGTTAAACTGCACCAGTTGCAAACTTCTTGGGGTTAAAGACAGCTTTAAAGACCCACTTCCAGATTCTTTGCTCCTCTGTTCTGAGTCTAGACACTGTACCTCATTCAGCCATGAGGTGGGTTGAATAATGGAATCTAATGGAATGAAATTATTCCATTAGGGGTAATGGAGAAGCAAGAAACCTGGAAGTGGGTCTTTAAAACTACTTTTTCACTGATTTGGTATCCACTATTTTTTTTTTTTAATCCACTGGGGGTTTCAGAACAATCCCAGTGGATAACAATGCATGACCTATATATTAGTGCAGGCATATTCTCCGTAGGCTGTCTGGTCCCACTGGGTCTGCATAGATCTATACCAGCTCTTTGCCTGGTTAAGTCTGAGGAGCATTTGGACACAGGTCCGGGCCAGGAAGGGGGGATAGGATCTGGCATGCGCTAGTACCAAAGAGATCCACCCCCTCCCATCCCCATCCTGCCGCTGCCATCAACTTACTTGTGGCAATGATGGTTCTGTAGGCTGCTGTTGTCATGCATGGCCTTCTGGGCCTTGCAGTAGCAGCAGCGCTGCACAGAACAGTAGTGGCCTGCATGGTACACTGATGGATCACAATATCTGTCAGCATATTGCACCCATAGGATCGGGCTGTAGGTGTGTTAGTTTCTCTCTTTATAAATAATGCAGTAAATCCATGTTTCAAGTAATGCAATCCTAAATGCATCTGACTGAGGGCACAATCCAGCCCCTGACTTGGGCCGGCGCAAGTCCCTTGGGCCAGCACAAGTCCCTTGCGCTGGCCCAGGAGGGTTGCAAATGTGCCATAAGGAACAAGCCCCCGTGCCGACAGAGGCACCAAGGCTTGCATCAGCCCAGCTAGGCCAATGCAAGCCTCTGAGGTAGGCGGGGAGGGGGCGGGGAGGAGGTGGGAGGGAGGTGTTCCTGGGTGGGGAGTGGCCCCGGGGGTAGATGGGTGGGGAGCAGGAGGCGGGGCTGGGATGCAGCAGTCCTGTTCCCCGTTCCCTCAAGTGGTGGCGCAAGTCCAAGGAGACCCATAGGGGAAAGGGCGCCTTTCCCAGAGGTAAGAGGAAAAGTTTGCCCTTGCCTCAGTCTGAGCCGCTTTTGGCCCCTATCCTGCGCTGGATACAGTGCAAGCCTCCTGGCTTGCCTGTTCCAGCGCAGTGTAGGATTGCACCAATAGCCTTTGGAAAGGAGGTTAGCTGGAGCCATGGTGGTTCACAAGACAGAGGAGATGGAACTTCGGACCCATTCCAACCTCTGCCATGTATTCTTATGTGCTCTTGGTTAAGTCATTTCACATTTTTCACACAGTCTGTAAAACAGGAATAACAATTTCTTATTTCTGTCAACCTCTTAAAAGTATTGTAGTTGATGAATTAACAGATTAACTAACTGATCGATTATAATATTTACGTATATCTGTGAAATATGGATGCACCCAACTTTTATTTTTAACTGTAGTCCTTCCTAGCATTTAGTCCTACTGGGGCTTGTTTTTACAAGACTACAACCACTGCCTTCCTGCTATCTTTGCCCCATCCAGACCAACCATGTTAAAAATGGCTGCTGAAAATTGTTACCATGGGTGATCTACAGCAAAACCATTGTGAAGATGTTGACCCAAGAACTTGATATTGTGGCCCCAGTTTGGGAAAAGGAGAAGACATCCCTAGGATGATTAGGTCTTATTGGAGCAGGTAATGAGAAATCTTCATTCTAAGTGGATCACAAAGGTCCACCCAAAGGTCCAGTTGTTTGCCCAGAATATTCTCTGCACATTTTCATTATTCAAGAGTGCTTGATCCCAGACCCACTGTAAAGCTCTGCATTAAAATCTCAACATACAGTAGTGAGACGAATATTTCTGTTTCAAAGACTAGTTTTATAGAAACTTGGCACCAGAAAACACATTTTTGTTTCATTATTATGACACATAAAATTTTATGGGGTTCTCATACTTTTTTTTTTTATTAAATCATTGGCACATGCTGAAGTACACAATAGATTGGCAAATACACAGTAGTCCTCTTTCCACATCACTTCCCACAGTATTTTAAAATGGACTTGCAATAACTTGATACTTCAAACATGCAATGAGTTACTTACAGTGCTACACAATGAGTTCTAATAACTTGATTCAGCAACAGATCTAACAGAAAAAAGTCCCCAAACAGTTGCACAGTAAAAATGTAGCAACTCAAAGTATTTTTTAATAAGATTTACCTGTTTACTGAAGACTTTTATGAGTCCCCTGGACTGCAAGGAGTTCAGATCAGTCAATCCTACTGGAAATCAACCCTGACTGTTCTTTGGAAAGACACATGCTGAAGCTTAAATACTGTGGTCATGTCATGAGAAGGAAGGACTCTTTAGAAAAGACCCTGATGCTGGGAAAAAATGAAGGCAAAAAGAGAAGGAGATGACAGAGGATGAGATGGTTAGATAGTGGAGAGATGGAGATGGTTAGATGGAGGCAATGAACATGAAATTGGACAGACTCCATAAATTAGTGGTAGATAGGGGGACCTGGTGTGCTGTGGTCCATGAGGTCACAAAGAGTCAGACGCAACTTAAAGGCTGAACAACAACAACCTATTTACCTGCAGTTATCTTTTTAGAATTCTAAATGAAATATAAATCTACCTCTGTGCTCATAAATATTAAGATCATTACCCTGGTCCAGAGAACAAAGAGCAAAGAAGAAGGTGGTCTTTAAGAAATTATCTCTCACCCCATGCCGATCAGATGTCTCTGCTAACATATGGCAGGGATGTGGGACCTTCATGTGTACACAAATTCCACACACCAACATTAATTTAATGCATACAGAATGTAATGATGCTGAAAAAAATGTATCTACAATATACTTTCAGATACCAGAGATGTTCATTCAGTTGTCTTCTTCAATTTCTTCTCTGACTTTGATGAAACAAATATTATACAATAATAAGAAAAAAAATACACAATTATTTGGAAACATACTTTTTCATTTTTTTTTACAGCCCAATTCTGAACCGCCCCGCTAGTAAAGTGTGCATTCCGCCACAGGGAGCATAGGGATCCAGGTGGAGGTGCCTGGATCTGGCACATCTTGTGTGACATTGTCACTCTCACCAATGCTGCCAGCGAGCACAACAAGGCCACCAGCACAGCTGTGCATGCTTGCAGTTGGCAAGGATACTTTGGCTGGCCCCAAGTAAGGCAGCAGTGGGGGGCATGTGGTGGGAGGGATGGGGGAAGACGGGGGAAGCACGGAGGCATTTCTGGGCAGGGAGGGGTTGAAGAGGGAAGCAGAATGGGGGCAGATCAGCAGCACTCTCATGTGGCCATATCCCATCCCCTTCCATCTTCCTTTCCCTCTCCCTCACTCTCCTTGCAAAATAGCTGGTGCAGAACCAAGGAGACCCACAGGGAAACGGAAGCTTTTCCCAGGGTAAGGAAATGAAAGTTCCCTTATCCTTAAGCATCCTCTGCAACACTCCTCCCCCACCACAGGATGCAACACACAGCACGCATGCACTGGCAGAAGGGATTTCGATAGGATTGGGGTCATAGTCTGCTTTTTTCCCAATTTTGTTAAGCAGCAACTTATGAACATTTTCATCCCACTGAAATATATGAGACTCAAGCCCGATCCCCATGGCCCGACACGGGACTGTTCGATTCTGCGGCAGCCCAAGAGCCCCATTGTGAATCAAGCCCCATTGTGGAGCTACTTCCCTTGCTTGGGGGAAGGAGACAAAAGTCCCCTTCATCGAAGGAGGTGGCAGCGGCTGCCCAGGGTGCACAGGATATCGCGGCAGCCAGTTTTGGTGCCACGGCAGCCCAACACTCTGGGCAGCCAAGGACTGGGCTGCAATTCTATACACGCTTTCCTGGGAGTAAGTTCCATTCATCACAATGAGACTTTCTTCTGAATAGATGTACCTAGGATTCTGCCATGACCTGAGTAAGCCTGGGGAGGGCCAGACTGCATAAGATTTAAATTCCTTTTTCAGATTAAATATTCCCATCAGAGGGCATGTGCCTTTTTCTAGAAACATTCAGAAACTTGAATTTCTAAGCTACCTTTGCTGAACAATTCTCTCGGATTCTGTCTAAAAGGATTGGTTCCATCTTCTCCAGGACTGAGATTCAGCATTTGGCAATCTCAAACACGACTGGCTCTTGACCTCAGAAAGGGAAAAGTCAAAGTTCTTTTGGAAATGACACATTGTGACCTGCAGTCTGTTGTAGCACATTAAGTCTGACAAATGGTCAGAAATGATGACTAACACAAGCATAGAGAGAGAGGATCTTGGTTATTGTACCCAGCAGTTAACCTTATGTAGTCACATTGCAGGGTGGGATCATTTAAGAGCCGTGTCCTCCCAGCTAAGAATAAACACAGCCCTGCAGTACCATTAAAAGGTTTTCGACATCTTCCTTCTGCCTTAATGTGGTTCAGTGCGTCTGTCATGAAAATGAACTGTGTGGACAGTTTCCCACACTCTATTCACAAAGGACATACTATGTAGTCCATGTAAAGATGGCATTTTATACCTCCCTGAACACACATCGGTAAAGAAGCTACCACGTTTTCCAGACTCACAAAGAGAGTCTGGTCCAACAAGAAGCTGACAGAACATACCAAGATCCAGGTCTACAGAGCTTGCGTCCTGAGTACACTTCTGTACTGCAGCAAGTCATGGACTCTCCGCACACAACAGGAGAGGAAACTGAACGCTTTCCACATGCGCTGCCTCCAGCGCATTCTTGGCATCACCTGGCAGGACAAAGTTCCTAACAACAGTCCTGGAACGTGCTGGAATCCCTACCATGTATGCACTGCTGAAACAGAGACGGCTGCATTGGCTTGGTCATGTCGTGAGAATGGATGATGGCCGGATCCCAAAGGATCTCCTCTATGGAGAACTCGTGCAAGGAAAGCACCCTACAGGTAGACCACAGCTGCGATACAAGGACATCTGCAATAGGGATCTGAAGGCCTTAGGGATGGACCTCAACAAGTGGGAAACCCTGGCCTCTGAGTGGCCCGCTTGGAGGCAGGCTGTGCAGCATGGCCTTTCCCAGTCTGAAGAGACACTTTGCCAACAGTCTGAGGCAAAGAGGCAAAGAAGGAAGGCCCATAGCCAGGGAGACAGACCAGGGACAGACTGCACTTGCTCCCAGTGTGGAAGGGATTGTCACTCCCGGATTGGCCTTTTCAGCCACACTAGACGCTGTTCCAGAACCACCTTTCAGAGCGCGATACCATAGCCTTTCGAGACTGAAGGTTGCCAATGCAATGAACACACACTCAGAGCTAACTATGATTTTATATAACATCAGTGGTGCCTGATGCACCGAAGACTGAGAGGGGAGGGGGAGTAAGAGAGAGAATGAATGAATGAATGAATGATCCAACATGAGACAGTGGCGGACCTGCCATTAGGCAGGAACTGCGTCGGCACATTCAGATTCGCCGACGTGCGGACAGAGGCAGAAGCCTCCGCCGTGGCTCCCGCGCCACCGCTTGTGTTGGCGCGAGCACGCCGACATAAGCGGCAAAGGTCGGCATGGGGGGCATGGGGAGGGAGTGGGAGGGGGTGTTACTGGGCGGGGGGAGGGCGGGCCCAGGGGCAGACACGCAAGGAGCCGGGGACAGGCCTGGGACCCAGCGGTTATGCCAGATCCCAACCCCCGTCCCTGGGGCGAGCGGAGTGGCTTCAAGCCGCTCCGCTCTCCTCGGACTTGTGCCACCTGCGGAGGTGGCACAGGTCCGAGGAGACCCATAGGGGCATGTAGCCCTTACCCAGAGGTAAGGGGAAGAGCTTCCCCTTGCCCGTAGCTGAGCTGCTGCAATCCTGCATTGGATGCAGCGCATGCCTCCTGGCTTGCCTGCTCCAGTGTGGGTTAGGATTGGGCCCTTTGTTTATCATCACATCCTGAAAGTATTCTTTGGTGTTATTAAAGCTTGTGCAGAAAAGAAACACTGGAAATGGGAAATAATTTTTGTATTTTATAGATATATCCCTAACATTTAAGTAATAGTCAAAAATTTTCTGAACAGAATTTTTGTTTTTATAACTTAACATTATGTGAGTGCCTGCCACAAGGTAGGAAAGATGACAATATGAACTAGACCTATACCTGACCACCAAAACAGGGGAAGCAAGAACAATGCTTCCCACACAGGTAAGCAAAGGGGGAGAAGGAATTCCATGTTGCCACACTTGGATGCTGCATCTATGTCTCATGTTTCTACCCCCTATCCAACCCATCAGTTTCTGTCATCAACTATGTGACCTAATAATTCTTTCCTTTTGCAATTGCTAGAACAGGGAGTGTCTCTTCCCTTTTGGTTCATGCCAGGGACTCCAACCATTGCTACTGCTTTCCATATATCTGAATCCCTTTTGTTTTCAGGTTGTATCATTGAGGCAGTTCATGGCTGAACACAGTCACGTTCTGGCAACTCCTGTGATGCCGCTGGAACCAACCGTACTGGCTTCTGCCTTTCCATTGGACCATTTCAGCGACGTGGACAGGGGGGATTTGCTGCATGGGAAACAGTCTATCCTCCATATCTACTTTACCTAGGCTTTGCACACTGGAGAGGACACTCTGTTACAGAACCACCATTCAGAGCGCGATACCATAGTCTTCCGAGACTGAAGGATGCCAATGCATTGCCACAAGGGGCCAAACAGTGATCCTCTGCAGAGTTCCACTGCAGCTCCCCCTCCAGGAGAGGGGAAGGTAATGTTCCAAGCTACATATGGCTTTGGCCCTAAGAAAGTGAAACTATGGGTCAAACCACACATTGCTTTAAGACCACCAGCCATCGTAGAAGTGTGTAGGGTGTTACGTGAAAATCCCCTTTTCCCTTCCAAGTTGTGGTTTTATATCTGGTTATGTATTTTGGACTAAAATGCAGGCCTAAAACTTCTCTTACAGGCCACAAAAGGAGTCAAATCATAAGCTCACTCATTTCTCATGTTGTTGGCCACCGTCAGTCTGGGAAGACTCATTTTCTCTAGGAACACTGGAAATGTCTTTATTGTTTAAGTCAATCACTGAATATGCAAACACCTTAAGGGAGGAGGGCCTTGGCAGCAAAGTCTAAATACCTAGCCTCCACTTATTGTTAACTAAATCACAGCCATTAAGCTACATCCTGACTCCAAAGTCCAGTAGCAACAGGAAGCAAGCTAACCCCCCTCCCCCAGAGTCAGCCTTTGCTGATAGCTGATCTCTGGACCCTCCCACTGTTTTACATACTCCACCTGTACCACTGTGTGTATACTGAGCATGTGCACAGCTCTGGGATACATCGGGTCATTCTAGGTCAGCTTCCAGGTCAGCCAAGCCCCTTTTAAGAGAGAACTCCACCACATGGCTCTCTCTCTCTCTGGCTGCCCCCTCCAAGGCAAAAGGTCCTCCACAGGATTCTCCCCTCCCCAACTGCTCCCTGGGACAGGTAACTATCCTGCGTTTCTGAAACTCTTTCCCTTCTTCCCCATCTATTCCTCCCTTCTTACCCCATCTTTAGTTAGCAAACTGGGTTCAGCAGATTAAGGGACCCCTCAGATCCTTCCCTACAACCTATCCGTTTCTGATTCCTTCTCAGATGCACCAAATACATAGCACATGCAACCACCATAAAAACTAGGTACATTTTTCAAGTACTAGAACCAAGAAATCTGTATCGTGTTTGTAATAAAAATATAATCTTTGATTGAACGTTATCTTTCTCCCAGTCTCCTTTTTAAGCTACAAGGGAATTTCTTTGCATTACGCTGTCTTGTTATCCAGCCTGCGACCCTGAGGTTTCCAAAAAGGGTAATATAATAATTCCCCTTAAAACATAACAGCCCTTTTTGGTAACATAGGGTGCCACCAGCCATTTAGATACGGACTTTCCACACCCTGCCTCTCTCCAATTGTGATTCTTTATATGCACTATTTATCAAATCTTTCCTGAGGATGTCCGTAAAATATATTGGGGGGGGGGGGTTCCTATGCGACACTCAAAATGCATTAACAGAAAAACAGAAAATTATTTAGCTTTGTTTTATCAACAACTATTGTGGCTGAACCTTGGAAATTCACTGGACTCCTGTGCACGAAGTTCTTGAGTTGTTTTTGTACAGTATGAGCTTGACTGTGGCTGGGAATCTATTTTCAAGAGCCAGCATCTTAAGAAAGGAAAAATAAACATGAAGTCAGAATTTCCTGCAGGACAGTGGGAGGGAAGAAAGCAGAGCAATCAGATCAACCAAAAGCTGATTATATGTTTTCTCAGGATGAGTTCTCCGGCCCCCGCTCTCTTTAATCCTTGTCCTTTTCCATATCTGAAATTTTGACATGGTCAGAATGGTTTTGAAGTTGCATAAGTAGAGTGATTTGCAATGGAATACATCTTCCTTGATCAATGCCGTTATGCCTATAGAAAAATTTACCTATCTAGGAGAATCTTATACGTATTTACAGCTCAATCCTATCCAGGATTGGGCCAGCACACGGCCCACAGTTCCGCTGTTGTAAAATGGTTTGCAGCGGCACACTCACCATGTCACCGTTGGCCATTTTAGGAACGCTTCTGCAAATGGCGGCAGAGCAGGAGGACTGCTGCCAGACCCAGGAACAAGGGCAAGGGGGAGTGGATAGAGGCTAGGAAGAGGGCAGTATTGGTGGCAGAGGCACTGCCGATATCCTATTTCTCTGCCTGGCCTAATTCTGCCTTCCAGGGTCCACTCAGACATGCACCAGCAAAGTAGGTGTTGCAGATCCATGCAGGCAGTGGAAGCTTAGGCCCAGGCAAGAGGACGAATGTTCCCTTACCTGGAGGAGACCTCTAGAAGCTGAAACTCCCTCAGGATGCAGCTCTCAACCCGCTTGTGTGGCTGCATCAGCACACAGGAAATTAGGTAAGATTGGACTGTTAATATGTGTTCTTCACTTACAGCTAGAAACCGTACTGGAAATGCCAGACATGTCCAATCACTGTTGGAGAAGGATTATACTGGCAGTCCTATTCCCCACAATGTTAAACATAAGCCACGCTGACGGAGCACACGTTGCATGCTGTGGTGAGAAGGGTGACAAGACAGCCTGGGAGAGATAAGTAAAAATATTTACTTACCTCTCCATAGGATGCCTGGCCATCAGCAGGTCTCTTTGAACCTCTGCCAGCTATTTTGTTGGTATAAGTCTAAGGAAAGGCAGGGGGCAGGCCAGGAAAACAGAGATAGGATCCTAGCATTTGCTGCTGCCTCCAAGATCTACCTCTACTGTCCCTTCCCACATCCTGCCATCCCTTCTCCCCACCCCAAAACTCTTCCAAATGACACACAACCTTTCCAACCAGCACCTTATCTGCTCCAGTGCAGGTTGGGGCCATCTGAGGCAGGTGCGTGGAGCCCCAACCATTTGCACTCGCGGCTCCAACATGCACAATGGCAACACAACATTTATGATGCCAAAAGAGGATTTATGGCATCGTAAATCTGGTGTTGCTGTTGGATTGGGCTGTTAGTCTGCTACTTAAGTACCTTAGGTTTCAGAGAACTTAAATTAAAATATAGATGCCTCAGGAAGCACACAAGACGACAAGATTCCTATATCCTGTAGGCATTCACTTGCATTCAGCATCCTAAGGTAGCCTACTTCTAAAACCAGGAGGTTGGTTGCACATACCCTTCATGGCTTCTAACTTGTGATGGACCTTTCTTCCAGAAACCTGTCCAATTCCCTTTTAAAGGCATCTAGACCAGACTCCATCACCAGATCCTGTGGCAAGGAGTTCCACAAACTAATTTCACACTGGGTAAAGAAAATTCAAATCAGTATTTCAACATTTTGTTTCTGTTGGCCTTCATATTATGAAGCTCTGCTATACATTCCAGGAAACTGAGCTGGGTATTCTAACATATCAGAAAATCAACTATTTTACAGTCTATTAGTAAACACACCAAAATGAATGAATGCTAGACAACTGTATTTAAGTTGTATATATCTGTGGGTACAACCCACAGCCTAGCTATGGTGCAGAATCTCAATTTATTTTAATGAGAATTCTCTTTAGAATAAAAACAAAATTGCAAATTGCAACCTATGTTTGTATACATACAAAGCAGGCTTCCTTCATTGCTTTTTCCAAAACTCTAGAGGCTTGTCTATACCGCACGATTATCAAGGGTCAATGCTGAGGTGATGTTGAATTAGCCATCAGCCAATCTGAAATGTCTACACCAAGAACATCTGGGAATTGGTGTAGATACCATAGGAAATTATATTTGTATGGTTCAAGTTGCACTGCTTTAGAAAGGGACAAGTATTCCTCACACACACTTTATTTTTTAAATTTATATTTCACCTTTCTCAATACCATCCAAGGTGGCTTACACCCCACAATTAAAAAAAACATAAAATGATTTTAACAACAATAAACTAAATTAAATTAAATTTAAAAAAAAAAAAACTAGTGAAAACAGCCAACTAGCAAAAAACATGGTCTTTCACATATTTTGGCCACAAGCTGTTTGGAGCTTGCCAGGTAATAACCAGCATCTAGACTTATGCCCAGGGACACACTGGCATCAATGCAGCTGGAGTAACAGTGGTGTGATGGCATTGTAAAGCTTTGCCCAATCAAGATTCTTGCAACTGTGTTTTGCTGAAGTGTCTGAAGGGCCTTCAAAGGCATACCCCACAAAAGCACATGACACGAGTTAACTGAGAGGTTACTAAATTTTGGGTAATTGGGCTAGATAGAAACAGGCACAGATGGTACACCAGTTGAAGATGCTCTTTTAACTCTCCCAAATTCAAAAAGAAAATTTGCCAATCTGGTATGATAGCAGATGCAAGGTGAGTACATGAACACTACTAGAATTTCTCACTTGAAAAGTTTTCTAGTCAAACCCAACCCCCCAAACTGGGAGTTTATAGGGCAGGTGGTGTGTTCTGTGAGCAAGTAACTTCAGGGGGACGACGACAACAGGTTTACCCAATGAATGTGTGATTATGGATCTCTGGTTCTTTGAGCCAGAAATTGAGGATCTTGCTTTGAAGTTATTCCAGACCCCTTCTGAAGTTTGGAAGGCAGCATGAGCAGTCTTTCTCTGTGATAACTAACCCTCACTATCTGGAACTAATCTGGGAGGGCCAGATCATGTCCTTGTGTGTGTCACTGGCAAGGGGATGAGGCTATGCAGTGTGATCTTGAAGGTCTCTTCATGGTCAAGTTAATGCTCCTGTGCAGTGTTTAAGGGTGAAATCCTATCCTGCACAGGAACAGGCAAGCCAGGAGGATTGTGCTGTATCCAGCACAGGATAGGGGCCAAAAGCAGCTCAGCCAGAGGTAAGGGAAAACTTTTCCCAAAAGGGGAAACATTGGTGCCCTTTCCCCTATGGGTCTCCTTGGACTTGTGCCACCTCTTGAAGTGGCACACGTCCAAGGAGAGCGGAGTGGCTTGAAGCTGCTCTGTTCTCCCTGGTAAAGGGGGTTGGGATCTGGCATAACTGCCGGATCCCAGCCCCACCTCCCGCTCCCCGCCCACCCGCCCCTGGGGCCACCCACTGCCCACCCTCCCCCTCGCCAACAACGCCTCCCTCCCACCTCCTCCCCACCTACCTCAGAGGCTTGTGCCTGCAATCCATATTTTGATGCATTTAAATTTTATTTTAAAATAAAATGGTTTAAGTGAAATGCATGTGTTAGCTGTTGTGTTTATACACACACACACACACACACACACACACACGTGCTTTTTGCTCAGCATTATTTAAAATGTCCACATTAGTAAATGAAAACATAAATACTAAGCACAGCTGTCGAATTTAATAAAACCTCAGGTCTGAACTAGCATATGAAAAGAACAGCATTATTGGAAACTTGTGGTCCAGCTTGAAAGAAATATTTTTGCACTATCACAATATTAAATTGCCAACATTATTTAATTTATCTTTCCAGAAATGGCTAAAAGGAAGTACATCAAGAGCACTGTTTTCCAAAACCAGGAAATATGTCAGTGATCAGATTGGCAAACAAAATAATCAAAAGCTGACAGGGGACAATATAATGTCACAATTGTAATAGCACCTACCTGTATTGTTTTGGCCTGGCTTTGGAACAAATGCTCACAATTTTTATTTAATAAGAGAAAAAGCAAAGCAATAAAGCAAAATAAGTTACTCTAACTGATTTCTTCATTTTTAAAAATGTTGAAAAAGATCAGCTTTGGCATATCTGTGGGAAAAGAATGTTCCCTCTAATTACCAATATATAACATATATAAGTATATTAAAAATTAAGGTGCTTGCCATTCAGCATTGGAGAAAGTCAGAACTCCTGGCAACCTGTACATTTCAGTTGTCACTTTGAACTTTGGAACAAAGGCCAGACTGTAAAAGTAGTTTATAAAAAGTATTATGAGATACCACAACAGGCATTTTTATGGCCTTATTAAACCAGATTCGAGTGGCATAAATTATGTGCAATGAAAGCAAATAGGCTTTCCAACTTGATTTTAATATCAGGAGCATGCTTATTAGGCTATTTTGGTGGGGGGTGGCTATTTTCTGAAGAGAAAAGGGGCTTTATTGTTTTTGTTTTCTTACATCACCAGCTAATATTATGTGGAAGTCATAAATGTCAGATTACATTTGGTTCACAGAATAAAATTGTGATTAAAACACTTGGGATAATGAACAGTTCTTCTCACTGGAGGTCATGCTGGAGGTGTTAATCTAGATTCAAAGCATTCTTCCTTATTATAAAGGCTTATTAATCTCCCACATGCAGAAGATGCTGCAAGCAGCCCATGCTTCCAGTTCAAAAGGTCATCACTCCTGAAGGAACCGCTCTAGAAAACGCTGTTTCTTACCCAATATTCCTTCTATCAGTAAAAAAAACTATTAGTAAAAGGAAAAAATTCCTTCTATTAGTTAAAAAAAAAAATCAGTTTTCCAGTTGCTTACTGGAATACTTTTCATTTCTTCCAGATCTGTCAGCAGACAATGGAGACTAGTGGTTAGCGCTCCTCTACATCTGTGGGCAGCCCAATCCTACCTAACAATGAACAATGAGCAATACAACAATGAAGTGGCATTCACTGTATCCTGCAGTTGCAGGGGACTTTTGTCATGTTGAGGCCTCCTCAGGCAAGGGAACATTTGTTCCCTTGCCCCAGGTTAGGTCCCAACAGCTGCCATGGGTCAGCTTGGACCTGCACCAGCTCCTGAACTTGAACTAAGGGCATTTCAGGTGCAAGAAGAGCATTAAGATTCAACAGGCACTGCCTCCACTGAAGGTCCCCCCATGAGACTGATCTGCCCTCCTCCCTGCCCCATCTCCTCCCCATTCCACCCACCTCTCCACCCCATTCTGCCCCCTACACAGCCTTACCTGCACCAGTATCCCTGGTCTATCTGAGGATGGACCCGGCAGCAGTGGCCAGGCCGTGTTCACTATAACTGCCATAAAGCATTACGCTGGTAGAATACATGTATTGCTACTATAATGCGCCCATAGGATTAAGATGTAAGTCAGTGAAACAACCCATGGGCTAGCACTGCAACTCAGCAAATACAAATACTCTGAGCTCCCACTCTGTAGAATTCCCTGCCCTCTTGGGACTAACTGAAGAGCCTTCGTTTCATCAGGCTTTTGCAACTTGCTGTAATCATGGTTTTGTACCATTGAGGGACTATAATGTATTTCAACCTTCCTATGCCTGTTCATTTTACACTGTGTACAGCTGCTATTTCTTTGGTGGGTTTATCATTTTTGTTTATTTATTCCACATTTTTATACCACCCTTCCTCCAAGGAGCTCAGGATGGTGTACATAGTTCTTTCCTTCCTTTTGTTCTCACAACAACCCTGTGAGGTAGGTATTTATGAATGATTATTTAATTATGTTTTAATTTGTTGTGGTATGTTGCTCCTTGGCGGAAGGATGAAATAAAATAAATTGTAAGTAAAATTCATGTCAGAACTTTCAGACACCAAATTAGAAGCAAGAAACAGTGGAGATACAGAATCGCAAAATAGCAGAGCTGCATGATAGCAAACTCGGGCCCCAATCCTATTGCGCTAGCATTCTGGCTGCAGTGCAAAACTGGTTAGGTTAGGTTTCCGCATATCCTTAAACTGCACTGAGAAAATGTGATTTTGCCCTACATCTGGCATTTTGGGACTGATAGTAAATCCATGTTCAATGAACCATGAGCACTATAGAATTTTAACAAGGACAACATCTAAGGCATCATCCTTTCCTTATATAAACTCCGTTTTGGAATTTGGATGGCAGCTAATTCACTACAAAGAACTCATTTGATATATTGTCATTAAGCAAGACTTTTAAAAAGCTCTGATAACTTTAGTTATCTGATCCCTTTAGTATTTTACTTTAGTATTTTATATCTTTCTTTTGTAAAACATGCGACTTTCTTTGTTGTCAGACCAGCCTTTGGTGCTTCCACGAAATCTTAAAGGTTGTCCAAGGACCTCTGGCAAACTGAATTCATATGTCTTTTGGACAAATAAAGACTACACTATTTTCCCTTTGAAATCTCTCTGCTGGAGAGTTCCCATTTATTTGCGGTGAATGTATCAGCATATGGGATGGTCAGCATTTTATGGTTCATCCATCTGTAGTTCCAGAGTGTCTGAAATTGGTCTCTGGACACTGCTAACATCAGGTGTGGTCTACTGCAAAAAGACTAGTATTAGTTACATCATCTTTACCTTCTTGCAAACACATATTCTACACGCTGTAATATGAAGTACAACAATCCAATATAGTGCTCTGAATTCTTGTATGTTTGTTTATTAAAGAGCAGTATTTAAAAAAAACGGAAGTGCTTTGCGCCTGCTTTTACTGAAGTTTCCAAGCCTCGCAGGGCTCCCCTCACCTCATGCAGCCCTGCTGCAGCCCTATTTGGTAAGTACAAAGCATTCCTCACCCTCCTTAGCGATGCAATCCTGGGGATTGTTTTGCTGCCCTAGCCCCTCCCCTGCAAAGACTTACAGAGGGAGTAAAGCTCCCTTGAAGTTTGAGAATTGCTGCCATGCATGATTTGATTGGGGAAGAGCTGGTTCAAGTCTGCAGGTCTGCCGCTTTCTTGTTTAATATGGCCCTTGTTTTATCATACTGCTGTACTATGTACATTTCAGCAGAAGAAACATGGGCCTATTTTTTTTTGTCAAAGGTGGGTGGGAAATTTTGGTATTCACCGAAGACACTTGCCTATAAGTTGATCTCACAGATAAGTCGAGGGCAGGTTTTCGAGTCAAAATCATTTTCTATGATCCTCAGATAAGTCAAAGGTTAAACTTTGGTGGGGGAGGTGACAAAGGGAGGCGACTAGTTTTGTCTGATTTTACCTGAGACCAGATACTTAAAAATAACCTACCAGTAATTGTTACCTTAGAACTGTACAGTCTCTAATTTATTAAAAAATATACTAAAAAGTCATAAGATACATTTTTATTCATTAACTTTGTAAATTCTGGTCTTCACCACCTTTTTGTAAACACCATCAGAGTAAGTGAACTGTGAACAACATACCAGTAGCTACTACAGGACCTTTGGGGGTGCTTGAAAAAGAACTGAATAGTGGCAGAAAAAGGCAAGTAGTGCTCCAGAATGCCTTGCAGGGCCAGCAAGGTGGGAAGGAAAGTAGCTAGTTGGCTGTGAAAGCCCCACCAATAGCTAATTTTTGGTGATCAGTTTGTATATGAATCAGTAATTGAAAACCAGTACAGTAAAAAGTTGGAAAAATAATATGAAAAATGATCAATTACTAAGAACCTGTCAGGACACTTCTGGTGCAAAACAGTGCAAAGGCATAGTCTTCTTCAAACAGATAAAAACAGAAGATACATGAAGTATGGTTTTTCATATGGAGGAGAATGAAGGAGGGCACCTTCCTTACGAGGAAAGGCTATAGCGTTTGGGCCTCTTCAGCCTAGAAAAGAGACGCCTGAGGGGGGGCATGATTGAGACATACAAAATTATGCAGGGGATGGACAGAGTGAATAGAGAGATGCTCTTTACATTCTCACATAACACCAGAACCAGGGGACATCCACTAAAATTGAGTGTTGGGAGAGTTAGAACAGACAAGAGAAAATATTTCTTTACACAGCGTGTGGTTGGTCTGTGGAACTCCTTGCCACAGGATGTGGTGACGGCATCTGGCCTGGATGCCTTTAAAAAGGGATAGGACAAGTTTCTGGAGGAAAAATCCATTACGGGTTACAAGCCATGATGTGTATGCACAACCTCCTGATTTTAGAAATGGGCTATGTCAGAAGGCCAGATGCAAGGGAGGGCACCAGGATGAGGTCTCTTGTTATCTGGTGTGCTCCCTGGGGCATTTGGTGGGTCGCTGTGAGATACAGGAAGCTGGACTAGATGGACCTATGGCCTGATCCAGTGGGGCTGTTCTTATGAGAAGACGGCTTATATTATTCATATTTATTATAATTAGATAATATTAACCCCTGCTAACTGAGTAAGAGCCACTTTTTCAAATGGGTGCTCCTCTTTTATTTAGCAGGGGGAGAGTAACTGGCCCTCCTCACACCAGCAGTGTCTTTTCTAGTGGCTGCCTGCTGGTGTTCTTTTGCATCTTTTTAGATTGTGAGCCCTTTTGGGACAGGGAGCTATTATTATTTGATTATTTGATTTTTCTCTGTAAACTGCTTTGTGAACTTTTTTGAAAAGCGGTATATAAATACTGTTAATAATAATAATAATATTATTATTATTATTATTATTATTATTATTATTATTATTATTATTATTATTAACAACAACAACAACAACAACAACAACAACAACAACAACAACAACAACAACGAGGTGTACAATTTATGGAAATGGGCTGCCAAGGGGTATGCTAGTGAAAAAGGTTGGGAACCACTGCAGCAGAACCATTAATCAGATCTTTGTTTAAGGTGCCTGGTGTGTTAAGCCAGGGGCTCAACATATAACATACAACTTATAACACATAACTGGGAGTATGCAATTCAATTCACAGCAGAGAGACAAGCAAGAAGGAATTACTGTGTGCAACAGCACATAGTTGCAACCCTATTTACTCAGAAGTAGACCCATTGCTTCCCATGGAAGGCCTTAGGAGTGGACCTCAACAAGTGGGAAACCCGGGCCTCTGAGCAGCCCGCTTGGAGGCAGGCTGTGCAGCATGGCCTTTCCCAGTTTGAAGAGTCACTTGGCCAACAGACTGAGGCAAAGAGGCAAAGAAGGAAGGCCCATAGCCAGCAAGACAGACCAGGGACAGACTGCACTTGCTCCCGGTGTGGAAGGGATTGTCACTCCCGAATCGGCCTTTTCAGCCACACTAGACGCTGTTCCAGAACCACCTTTCAGAGCGTGATACCATAGTCTTTCGAGACTGAAGGTTGCCAGCAGCATTCTTGAGTAATAGTGCACTGAATTGTAGCCTAGGACTTTGTTTCAAATGGAAATGAGATTGACATCCTGGTGTTTAATAAAAAAAACTTCTGCAAAATGCATGCATTTGCAAAAGGGAAATTTGCAAAAGGGAAATGGAAGAGACTGCAGCAGCTCTGCTAAACTTAGAGAAGGAGGCTGGCTTCAATTCAATGGAATTGAATGGAAGTCTCAGGAGCAGTGAAAAGGTTAACTTTGGCTGAAGCTTTCCAGGGGTTGCCTTGGAGATTAAGGGCCCTCCAATGATCTCTGCATTGCTTCTCCTGTGCAGCTTGAAAAGCAACTTCTCTGGAGTTGAAAAGCTCTGCCTCTATCTAAGGTAGAAGTAAATTTGAGTCAAAATGGTATAAAATGCCTAGATACAAGTCTTTGTCCTAGTCATTATGCTTTGACTGGCATGGAAAGACAAATGGGGGGGGGGCACAACTACATAATACTCCACTGCTGGAGTATTATAATGTCTCCACTGCTGGAGACAGCTGAAACGTAGTCACAAAGTGCCTGGGACACTGGTAGGAAGGCTGGAGCCTACCTGTCCATGTTATAGGCTCTCCTGCTGCCCACTGGACCAGGTAAGACAGCAGGAAGGGCAGGGAAGGAAGGGGATGTAAGCAGGAGGGGAGGGGAGTAGCAGGAGGCTGCCAGAGAGGGTGGATCTGAGGACAGTGGTGCATGCTAGATTCTGTCCCATATTTTCACTGTCTGCCCACCCCTTTTCTCTCCTCAGATTAGCACAAGTCTAAAGAGCACAAGTCCTCGAAATCACTAGCACAAGTCCAAGAAGACCCATTGCACTTTGGGAGGCTTATGTAGGGGTAAGGGGATTTAAATTCCCTTTCCCTGCTGAAACCTTCTGATCCATCACACCCATTTTTTGGTGCAGCTGCAAGAGCGGGTGGGAAGAATAGGAGTGGGCTCTGTGTTAGTCATATCAATGGATCTATTTATTTTTTTTTTATTTATCTATCAAGGAAAGGATTGCTATAAAATAACTACAGCGGATCACAGTATTGAAACAGGAAAACTTATTTTACATTGTGCCCCAATTGCTTTCCTCATTAAAAAGGGGGGAAGGGGGGAAAGGAAGTGAGAGACATGGACTTTCTGACTACACCTGTGCCACATGCGTTTCGAGAATGGCAGTGGCACACTCCCCAACATCTGTTTCTTTTATTGAAGTTAACTGCAAATTGAAATTCCATTGCAATGTTTTTAGACTCAGTTGAAGCAAGGAGACTGTCAGAAATCCTCTTTAAACTCACCCTTATCCAAACAGGAAGCTGACCCCTGACCCCCGGATGTAACAGTACACCAGTGGAAATTTCATTATCCTTGTTTCAGCTGTACTAAGTGAAAATTAATTGTGTAATTATCTGGATGAGCGCATGTGTAAAAGTTTACAATGTGCCAGTTAGATTATGTAACTTGTTAGTGGTGTGGTTTTGAGCGGAGACAAAGCTGTGTTGTGTATGCATGCGTACATGAAAAGTGGACGCCTGAACAAACTTTGATAATGATAAAGGAATGCTATGTTTAATATCATAACAGGATTCTTTCCTGGTGTCGCTACATCTGTTAGGTGAGAGCTTTTCTCACATTGCTACTAAACACTCAGTCGACTGAGTGTTAAAATACGAAGTACTGTACACAGTTTAGTATTGTTTCATGCACTTTGTATTTTAACCCCACAGTAAAATGGTTTTGAGCCACATGAATGTCAAGGAGGCAGCAGCATTAGTGTACAATTCTGAACATATTCATGGTTTGAAAGTTATAATACTAAAATACCAGGCAGTCACTTGATACGATTGTGCAGATGTCACTGGGAATTCATAGGTTTAAGTAGACTAGTATGCGACTTGGCTATAACTGTTATAATTATCTTGGTCTTCGACGTTAGAAGAGGATGACCTAGCAAAGTTCTAAAACAGATGTGAAATATCTTGGATTTATATACTACGGATGACATGATTATAAGGTAGAACAGCTTATTTATAAACCATTTTACATTACAAATACCTGGAAGATAATTTAATGATACAATTTTAAGAACGCGTATGGAAGAAGATTCTACTGAAATCTAAGGAACTTGCTTGAAAATCATGATTGTGTCTCCACAGAGCAAGGGCGAGAGAATGTGGTAGCGTTCTAACAGCCCAATCCTGAGCTGCCTCGGGCACCCAGCCTTGGCAGCACCGAGAACAGCTGCTGGTGGATCCTGTGCACCCCGGGCTACCATGGGCGGTGTCAGGTAAGGTACCCAGGTAAGGTAAGCAGCTCCGCAATGGGGCTACTCACTTTACTGCCAACCAAAAGGTCAGTGGTAAAGTAAAGGCGTTCATGTAGGGCGCCGAGCCCTTGGATCCGGTGGAGCGGAGCTCCACGGACCCGCCTCCCTCACTCCCCCCAGCAAAATTATAAGGGCATAATCCTAACTTGCCTTTGCACCAGTCCCTTGCACCAGCCCAGAGGGTCGCAAATGTGCCATAAGATACGTTTGTCCCTCATCGAGAGTCGGCAAGGCCAGCTTAGGAATGCACACCAGCCCACAGAGGCTGACTCCAGCCTCCGTGCCAACTTCAAATGGGAGGCTTGTGTTGGCCAAGTTTGGCCGACACAAGGGTCTAGGTGGGAAGGAGGTGGGAAGGAAGCATTCTAGGTGGGGGTAGGGCAGGTGGAGGATGATCCCGGGAGCAGGTGGGGAGCAGGAAGTGGGCCTGGGGCACAGCAGATATGCTGGATCCTAGCCTCCCTTCCTGATCATCGCGGAGTGGCTGTAAGCCACTCCACTCTTCTCAAACTATGCCACCTCTGGAGGTTGCGCAAGTCTGAGGAGACCCATTGGGGCTGCAGTGGCTTACCCAGGGGTAAGAGGAAGAGTTTCCCCTTACCTCCGACTGAACCACTTTGGGCCCCTTTCTTGTGCTGGATACAGTGCAGGCCTCTTGGTCTGCCTGTTCCAGCACAAGATAGGATTGTGCTGAAAATGTGTGTAATCATTACATGGCATGCAGATTTAGAATTTTATGAGGGAAGCTTAGGACCAGCTTCAGGAATGGTGAGGGTGGGTTTTCAACCACATGTCATTAATGGTCTCCTTGCTCTGCAATCCATGAAGCTCTCTAAGGGCCTGATACAGATACATCGGCTTGCCACATGCGCCTGATGTCTCAAACGTACCATGAAGCATGTTTGTGAGCCTTACAACAGGCCCAGCACCAGAGCTAATCCACACTGTCTTGCAATTAAAGCCCCACCCCACGCATTCCATCAGCAGTCCTTTAGTCTGGATTGGGCTGTATTTGGACTGCAGCCAAATTGTCAGGATATGGTTGCAGATTATTGGGATGTTATTTCCCGGGAGGAAGAGAACAATAGCTATCTAGAGCTTTCTAGAGCATTGGCCTTGGTTTTTACAGAGTTTAGAAACATACGCTAATAACACGAAGACATGGGAAAGCTATAATCAATTTTACAGCCAAAAATGTAGTCCTATTAAGTCAGAAACAGGAAGTAAGAGTGGACAAATTATTCCTTTGCCGGAAAAAAAAACCAGAGGAGGTAAAATGTAATATAATACTGACGCTAAGCTAAAAATAAACTACAGAGTATCAGATCTTAGAAAACATAACAGATTTTCTCAAAAACAGAAATATAAGAGAGCAAAGGGAATTCTTTCCTAACTGTCCCACTTTTATCCCAAAGATCAGAGGAAGTCAAATGAAAATTTCCTGGCATCCTGGGGCAATAAAATAATCTCTGTCTTCTTGTGAAACCACATTTGTGTGCACGTTGAACAGTGCTTCTTTGAGAATTATAAGTGCTAAGTAAGCATCATTTTTCCCAGGAAACCAAGGCTTTGCTTATTTGCACAGATCTAGGCATGAATGTAATGAGAAATACATTGTGCCAGCAGAGAGACAGTCCTGACAACATGCCATGGGGGGGGGGGGCTCATTTCTTATATGTCTGACTGTCATTTGCATCTGAAAGTCCTGGTGGCCACTAGCCCAAGATTAATGCAATCAAGCTGCGGCTTGTGCTTGTAAATTTTTTATAGAACACCAAATGGGCAATTGAGAACAGAACTAGTAGTAGTAGTAGTAGTAGTAGTAGTAGTAGTAGTAGTAATTATAATATTTAGAATACTTGTGTGCTACTTTTCAACAAAAAGTAGTCCGCAAAGCAGTGGCAAAATAAATCAAAAATGGTTCTGTGCCTCCAAAGAGATCATGGTCTAAAGACAAAATACAGAAGAGACAGCAGCAACAGCCACGCTGAGGTGAGGAGGAACCTTTGTTCTCCTCCTGAGAAATATAAGAGGACACCACTTTAAAAGGTGCCTCTTTGGCCAGTTAGCACGGCTTACTGGGCAGTCATGTGGTACAATAATTTCTGGACTATAACACTTCAGAAGTTAGGCAGGTCATCACATGACTGAATGCTTCCCCAGATACAGACTGTACTGCTTCACTTTGCAACTTTCCTGTCTGGGAGTGACAACTTTGTACCACCAAAAGAATGTAGAAGTATCTGTGCTCTTTGCTGGCCACATGGGAGCAAGCATTGGAGGAAGTCTGGGGTGAGGGAAGAGTTACTTGCCTATAATATTTTAAACAAACAAGTAAGATGCTCAAGGTGGCCAACAAGCGTAGAATAAAACAGTAATTATGATTATTAAAAAATTTTTTTACTTACCTCGCAGTAGACTGCCTAATCACCTAGGGGTCTCCTTGGACCCATACAATCCAAGGAAAGGAAGGGATGGAACATGTTGGAAAACTGAGGATAGGAGCTGGTGTGTGCTTTTGTTGCTGAGATCCACCTCTTTCAACCTTCTTTGTACTCCCTCCCCACCCCAGACCTCTTCCTCTCCACTCACAACCTGCCCCCTTACCTGCTGTGGTGTGGCCAGGTGGGCTGTTAGCATGCACAGGGAGTCAATGGTCATTTCTGCTGGCAGCTCCCTCTCACTCAGCAGTGGTACGCTCTCTATAGCAGTGCCATGCTGTTTACAACAGTGGCACATGAGAGGAACAAATATACCGAACACACAGTTTCCAGCCCAATCCTAACCAGGGCTGGCACAGTGGGGCCTCATGGCCCACGCTGTCTCTAGTGCTGGGACTAAGCAGGCTGTCGGTCTCCCTAAGGTAAGAAAACATTTGTTCTCTTGCCCTTTGTTGAGTCCCAGCCTGTGCAGTGGGGCCACTCAGCTCTGTACTAGTGAAATCACTGGCATAAGTCTGTGAAGCCCCACGTAGGGCTTTCAGGCCCAGGAGGGGAACAGGATTCAGCATAGGTCAGCACTGCTGATCCCGCCCCCTCCTGTATCTGAACCACTCTTCCCCACCTGCCTTGTTCCACCCCTCCACGCTCTGTTCCACCCTCCCTCCAAGCTTACCTGCTCCATTGGGCACTGCTCTGGAATTCAGCGCCTGTGAAATAGCATAGGCCTTCCAGCTGCTGCAGCCTACTCACTGGGTATCAGAAACATGCTTTATAGCATATTTGCATCATCCTAGGCTGGCGCAGGAGCCACTGCACCAGTGGAAGGTAAGGTTAGGATTGTGCCATTCATTCTGGAAATTCCAACTGAACTGTATTGTCTGCCTGTTTCCTCTCTAAACTCGAACTACAAAACTGGATCCAAACTTGGTTCTCTTCTCATCCCTCTATCTCACCTTTTGAAGACTGGAGTGAGTTTGAAGGTCATGAGATAAATTTCCCAGCTGTTAAAGAACCTTAAGATTCTTTTGTTTACAGTCCCTGGACATTCATCAACTGACCATTCATGATGATAGACTCATTCACAGAAACCAGGATGGTTAAGTCTTATGACAATATGTTGATAGATTCACTGAGGATACTGAAATCCTCCAGACATTTTAAGTCAGAACATTTTATTTTATTTGTTTTCTGGCTTTTTAATGGAAATAACATTTTGTTATTGTTTGTTTGCCCACAGTCTAGTTAAATCCCTGCTCAGTCTCTAGCTAAGTTAAAGTGAAGTACTTGGATTTAAACCAATTTAGTATCATTAAACTTAATGGGACTACATGGGCTTAAATCCAAGTACTTCAACTTAACTGGGTTGTGGATCAAGGCTATAGAACTATACTATAGAACTATACTATATTTGATCATTCCTTGTTGACTCTTACCTGTATTTTATCCAGGTTCAATTTTTCCCTTATTCTTATTTCTAGGATATAGGGTTTCCTCTCTAATAACTTCATCCCTAAGGACCATTTCAGCTCAAAAAATAACTGGTCTAATTTATTTGATTTAGAGCAGGGTAGCCAAACACTCAAGGTCTCAAAGCATTTAATGGGCTTTTCTGACAGGCTGAGATGCTACAAAATGCAAACATTCCAAATAAATAACTAGACAAGCCTTAGCCACAGTAACTATGAAAACTCTGAAATGCAATTTGGAAGATAAGATGCAGAGGAAAAAAATCTTTACACAAGAAAAGGGGGGAGCGATAGAAAAAAAACAACAAGTTGTAGGTAAATCACCCATAAATCATAAGTGGAATGATGTGACTCAAGGTAAGAAATGGAGCTCAACTTTTGTATACATGGAAACACAATTAAGATTGCCCATATGTACATAGCAAATCTATCTGTAGGCATTTGAGAGACATCTCCCTGGAACCTTGCTCCAACACTGTTTCTGTTGCCATGACAAACATGAGTCCACAATGACATGACTGTATGCAACCATTGGCACCAAACTTTATCATGTGCACAAGTCGTCTTTGAGCTGGAAGAAGAAGTTTAGACTATTTAGGAATGTCCATGTACAGCTTGCTAATTTGCTCTTTTGGGGGCTAAGGGAAGACACTGAATGAGCACATGGTAACAACTCCCCCCAGCATCCCTATAAAGAGCTGAAGCAGCAACTGTGCAGAAGAAACTGTAATGAATGGTTCTCAAGTAGGAGTTTCTGAAAGGAGAGTGCAGCCCCTGGCGCAGGAAAAAAGGCAAAGGTCCAGTCGAGAAGAAGGTTCACACCAGCATGCAAAATGTCACAGAAGATATTAAGGGTGCCTCTCAGGCTCATGGGATACTTTGTGGATAGCTCTACAGCGGTGAATCCCAGAAAAATTTGTTTCCACAGCTCTGGCAAGAAATGGAGCTGATAATTTCTTCCCACATTTTACCATCTAATATAATATTCTCAGTGTCAAGCATAAACCGAACAAACAACTGCTGAAGCAGAAAAAAAAATGATTATCACATGAAAGACAGGATTTGCATGCCACTTGAACTAGAAGAGGAAACATTTTAATTCAATCAATGGCTGAAAAAGAAATGTGCATGTTTCACCATAAACTAATTAGACCAGGCATTTTCAACCTTTTTCATCTCATGGCACACTGACAAGGCACTAAAATTGTCAAGGCACACCATCAGTTTTTTGCCAATAGACAAGACATACCATGCTGCCAGCAGGGGGCTCATATCTCTCAATGGCTCTACTAATAAATGACCCCCCCCCCAACTCCTGTGGCATACCTGTGGACTATCCACTACACACTGCTGTGCGATGGCACAGTGGATGAAAATGGCTAAACTAGACATTTGCTAGCAGGTATAGCAATGAGGTTTCTGTTTTCCATATTCAATAGCAGCTTCTCTTGGCAAGTATTCTAATATTAAAGGATTTTATAGTACTTTTCCTTGACACCACCTAGTATGTGTGCATCTTCAGTCATTCTTCAGCTCTGTTTACAATAGAATTATCTATTCTCTCTCTTAACAGGGTCTTCAGGATCTCAATATTATAGGAGGTGGCAAAATGCATTGCATGTGCTTCCTTTCTATTTCCTGTCTACATTTGTTCCTATATCTGATTAAAACATTTTTTGTCATTTTGTTTCTGTATCACTGTGAAAGCTGAACCCTCCTGTTGGAACGCAATCCTTACCTATATTTCAGCTAAAGCAAGTCCCCTGTGCCAGCCCAGGAGTGTCGCGAACATGCAAAAAAGGCATGTCCATGCCTCCTTAAGAGCAGGCTAGGCCCGAGTGAGGAGACATGCCAGCCTCCCCATGCCAGATCCTGACCAGGACCAGATGAGTTCACACCAGCAAAGGTAGGCCAGCACAGGAGGTTGGAGAGAGTGGCAGGAGTGTGTTCCAGAGGTGGGGAGGGGGCATTTCTGGGCAGGGGGTGGGTGGACTGAGAGAGGCAGATCAGGACCAGGAGGGGGGCAGAATCAGCCGTGGCACCTTAGGCCACATCCAGATCCCTGCTCCGGGTCCAATCAGGCTTAAATGGGCTACCCAGATTTGCACCAGCAAATTCGCCGGCATAGATCCGAGTAGCCCCATGCAGTGGCTGGCACGCAACACAACGTAAGGGGAAAAATATCCCAGTACCCTCAGTTGTACTCCAGCCAGCACCTACATTGTGCTGGATACAGAGCAGGCCACTCGGCCTGCCTGTTCCAGTGCAAGTTAGGTTTGGACTGCTTGACATTCATTGAAACAGTTCCTATTTAAGCCTTCCCATTTCTTTGTTGTCTTCAAAACACTCAGCCTTACCTGGTGAACATCAATCTAGGCATGTATCATCATATAAACAAAGCTCTGGTTTGGTGGTGATTGTGCACTATCCAGATTCATTATTAGTGACACGATGTCAGTTTAGTGTAGGGGTGCCCAAACCCTGGCCCTGGGGCCACTTGTCGCCCTCGAGGACTCCCAATCTGGCCCTCAGGGTGCCCCCAGTCTCCAATGAGTCTCTGGCCCTCCACTCTGAGCTGGCTTGATACAACTGCTCTCAGCATGATGGCCAACTGTTCAACCTCTCTTGTGAGCTGTGGGATGAGGGCTCCCTCCACTGCTTGCTGTTTCACATCTGTCATGCAGCAGCAAAGGAAAGGCTGACCTTGCTTTCTGCAGGGCATTTTATAGGCCTTGAGCTATTGCAAGACCTTCATTCATTCATATAAGTTCCATCTCTAATATATTCATTTATGTAAATTTATTCAAATTTGAAATGTAAATTAATTTTTTTTCCTGGCCCCCAACGCAATGTCAGAGAGATGAATTGGCCTTCCTGCCAAAAAGATTGGACACCCCTGGTTTAGTGAGACATACTCATTGCATCCAAGTTTTGATGTGAACTTTTTATCAGCTTCCAGCATTCACTTTTACAAAACCAAACCTGTTAACAAATCATGATGCTCTCTCATTAGTCATTGCTTGGGTAGGTAGAATTCAGAGAGCTATAGAGATACAGACACAGTGACTGAAACAATACTTCAGGTTCTCATCATATGACAGATAACAGTCAAGCAGTTTTTTAAAATGATCGCCTCTAGTGCCTGAAAACCTCAGGATGAAAGTGGTCTCTCTTGGTCCTCTTAGAGTTGATGAGTGTAGATTAAGAGCCTAAACTATTTTGTAAGGTTCGGGAACTCACTCTTGTGACAATTAGATAAGTTAAGTACCCTGTTGACAGCAGTGATAGAAGCAGGCAGTAAAATGACACTTTGATGGCCCAAGAACATTCCCCGCCTTTTGATTTGCATTCCAATTAATGTATTGCAGCCATGTTTTATCGGGTGGCTTTATTCTACTGGCACTTTACAGTTACTCATAACAGCAATGCAGTGATCTTTGAGTCCAGATATCACAAAAGCATTAGCACCCGCCACACACCCACTATCTTGGATAAGTATTGCCAGGGCTTTTTTTGTAATGGAACGGAACGGCATTCCGGCACCTTTTTTCCCCCTCCTCTCTGCCCCCCCCACCTTTTTCCCCCCTGCCTGCACCACCCTGCTCCCTTTTTTCCCTCCTCCTTGCCCCCACCTTTTTTCCCCTGCCTGCACCACCCCGCTCTGCACTGCTGGCTAGGGAGGGATTCGAACCTCCAACCTTGTGCTCCACAGCCCAGCACTCTCTCCATTCGGCTATAGGAAAGCCTATTGTTAAAGTGTTCAGAACTAATATATAAGGTCTTCAGCCCAGCTGGTGGCTATCAGTGCCTCAAGTATTAGTTCCAAACACTTTGAGCCTAAGAGCTCTGGTGACTCAGTGGCTAAACTGTAGGTCTGTGGCTAGGGGTTCAAATCCCAGTGAGGAATAATTTTTTTTTTTTTTTAAGGTGGGAAGGTGCTCCATGGCTGCAAAATATAAAGGTTGGTTGCTAGTTGCCAAAAGGGGGGCCGGTTGAGGCTGCAAAACTCCTCAAAGTTCAGTTAGGACTTAACCCACAGTTAAGCTCCTGGAGTGAGCCCCCTGCTGGAGGCTGTGGGTTAAGTCCTACCTGGGACTTTAAAAGTTCAAAAAAGAGCCTGCCTGGGACTGAACTTTGAGGAGTTTTGCAGCCTCAACTGGCCCCCCTTTTGGCAACTAGCAACCAACCTTTATATTTTGCAGCCATGGAGCACCTTCCCACCTTAAAAAAAATATATATATATATATTATTCCTCACTGGGATTTGAACCCCTACACAGACCTGCAGTTTAGCCACTGAGCCACCAGAGCTCTTAGGCTCAAAGTGTTTGGAACTAACACTTGAGGCACTGATGGCCACCAGCTGGGCTGAAGACCTTATATATTTGTTCTGAACACTTTAACTACTGTATAGGCTTTCCTATAGCCCAATGGAGAGAGTTTCCTATAGCCCAATGGAGCACCTCCCCACCTAAAAAAAATGGGGTGTTTCATTTCAGCTGTGGCAGGAGTGCTTTTGCTATCAGGGAGCTCACATGGGATGTATGTGTGTGTGTGTGTGTGCGTGCGTGCGTGCGTGCGCGCATATATAAAAAATGGTTTATAAATAAATAAATAAATAAATAAATAAATAAATAAAAAGTTGTGAGTTCCTGCACCTATTTTTTTTACAAAAAAAGCACTTATTGCCAAAGTAGTTCTATCACTTTTTCATCCTACCCTTCTTCCATGGAACTCAGGATAGGATTCCACTTCACCCTAACAACCACCCTAGGAGGTTGGTGAGGCAGAAGGGTGTTGACTTGCCAAAGGCTACCCATTTCGCTACATCGAGTGGGGATCTGAACCTCCCCACCCATATCTAGCATACTGTCTACCAGCTCAGAAGTCAGATGCAGATATTGGAAGTAAAAACAACGCTTACTGTGAGTGCCGTGATGGGGCACAGTTAATTCTTTCATTCTTTTCTCTCCCTTAAAAAAAAATGAATTGAGAGGTAAAAGTGCTCTTTTTAAGCGAGACTTGGTAAACTTTCTGTATCTTCAGTTAAAAGTTAAAACTGCCTCTTAAAAAGCTTTTGTTTCATATTATAAAGCAGCTGTCCTGAGAGTCTTTGTCCTTAAGTGCAAATGTTTTCTTGTTCTATCTAACCCCTTGATTCTGGGAATGTAGATTTTCCAGGTGTTCATGATCCTATTTCCAGTCCTGTTGTGACTGAGAGACAGAGATCTTCACATTTTTGTGGTGCCTCCAAAGGAATTAGCATTTCATGCCAGCAGAGACTAATCTACACAATTTCTGATGGCAATGTGTGTTAGAAACAATGCCCAAAAGATCAAAAAATCAAGGGGAAAATATCCATTGTGATATAGCAGTTCTCACTTAAACATTAGAATTTCAGGATATTAAAAACTCAACCCAAAGCTATAGTAGTTAACTCCAAGGGCACCTGAAAAAGAAGGCATAAAACAAGTGATTACTATCTGTAAAAGTGTGATAACAGCTGAAAGCATTAGAACCAGCCTAGAGAATCCAAATTCTTCAGGCCAGGTGGGCAGTGAAAGGGCATAACATAATATAATCCAAGTAAATCCTTTAAATGTACCCGTTCATACTGAGTTAGGACAATATGGTGTCATTCATTTCACCAAAGTGACAGGCATACACAGATGGATAGCCAGTCACAAAGGGATTTGCTTTCTGGTTATGCAAAACTTGCAACATGAAACCTGAGTCCACTCAAAACTCTCCTGGTTTTGAAATAAAAACAAACTCAGGCTATGTTATGAGAAGTCTATAAAGATTTCATCAGTCACTTCCCATTACAATGAATGATTTTTTTTTCTTCCCCGAACACTGTTTAAATTCACTGGACCCATTCATTAATGAGAAAGGAACTTGTTTCTCCTTATCTTGGTTGATGGCCATTGGATCCTACTCCTTTCCACGTAACTCTTGGGGAAGATACAAGGTAATAGAGGAGATGTTCTATAGCCATTGTAATCCTTTACACTTGCTTTAGGAAAGTGCAGATGCTGCAATTGGAAACACAGTTTGTCCACTTCTGTAAAGTGGTGAGTGGCAGGAGTTTATGAACTGAATAACATAAAGGCATCTAGCAGAGCCAGGGTGATGTAGTCATTAAAGTGTTAGACTACAACTCGGAAGACTGAGGTTCAAATCCCATCAGCCATGAAACTCACTGGGTAAACCTGAGTGAGACATTCTTTCTCTCCAGATAATAATCAGATACGTGAATTATAGAATATGTGCTGACATATTTATAAATTAAGATACCTGTAAATTTAAGTCAGTAGATTTTTAAAAAAATTATCACTAAGAAGTGACAGCAAAGTGATGGAGTTTGGTTTTTTTTACTGTGTTCATTTTTTATGTATCTTAAAAGCTAAACTATTAACACTGGCATAGCTAGAGGGGGGACGGCGCACTAGCAGCGAGCAAGCGGTTCCTCCCCTCCCCTTTGGAGGCACGTGGAGGGGGGGAACAGAGGCAAACAGCTCCCAAGGGGAGGGGCCGCTTGCATGCTGTAAGGAGGCTCCCTGCAAAACTTAGTGCACCGCCCCCCTCTAGCTACAACAGTGACTATTAATATGGTGATCATGCATCAAAACTGGAAAGAGGAACAACCTGTGTTTTGACAGTACTATACACAGAAGCAGAAGGCATAAGAACTCCTGTGGGCCTCTCCCCACCAATCTCTCCTAAGTGAAAGAGATTTGGCTTTGTCTTAGTGCTATGTTTACTTGAATTTTCCCTAGGATTCCAGCTGGGCAGCTGTTGACAGATCACACTTGTGCCATTAGGATATCCTAGAATACAGGCTGGGGGAAAAGTCTATAGTTCTTATTATAGTTCTTATTCTTATGGCTCCAGCCTGGAGCAATTCCTCTGCCATCAAATCATAATGCAGTTAGTTGATTCATAGATCATGCAAAGGTAGGATCAGTAGCATCTGAGCAAGAAACAGCTCAGGTATCAGCAAGACCTTGGGTTGTCAAATTTTCAAGTGGCCACTGTAGCTATATACCTTTAACAGCATCTTAATGTGCAGCATTATTAAAAATAATACTTAACATTTAAGAACATAACAAGAGTGCTGTTGGACCAGATGACAGGGCCATGTAGCCCAGCACTCTGCTTCCCACAGTGACCCACCAGCTACCCCTGGCTCAGAAGTCAAATGCAACTCTTGAAAGTCAGAAACAATGCTGGCTTCTAGCACTGACGTGGGACATACTTATTTGATTCTTTTCTCTCCCTTAAGAAAAATGAATTGAGGTGATAAAAAATACTTTGATCCCAGTGAAAAAACTAAAGATATAGATATTTGTCATTTTCCTTAGCATTTGTACAGCTCATTTTGAGTGTACAGCACTCATATGCATCGTTTTGATATAATCCTTACAACAATCCTGTGAGGTAAGAAGCAGCCCAATCCTATCCCCTGCCAGCCTACTGCATGCAGTACCACCAGTGGAGCATGTGCTGCATGCTATGATGTGGGATGCGATCACACAGTCCAGGAGAGTAAATGGTTTTTACTTACCTACCTGTAGGCCTCCTGGCCACCAGAATGTCTCCTCAGACATACACTGGGGGTGGGTGGGCCATGTTCATCTGGGAAAAGGGGGATAAGCACATCTCATCACACCTATAAGCAGTGTGTTTAAAGTGATGTGACCTGAACAGACATTTTGTTTGTGATGTTGTACCTATGATGGCCCATTCATGCATGCAAGACATCACTTGTCATCAAGCAATCAACAGGTATATGAGAAATAATCCAAAGAGATCTATTTATTTGCCATGATAATTTCACACTAGGGGAAGAATCACAACATTCTCACCAAGCTCCATTCCATCTTCTTTCCCCAGAAGAGAAGTCATAATTACAATGTCACTAGGGAACTCATCAGTTAGTGGTTTAGAAATGGGCTATGTCAGATGCAAGGGAGGGCACCAGGATGCAGGTCTCTTGTTATCTGGTGTGTTCCCTGGGGCATTTGGTGGGCCACTGTGAGATACAGGAAGCTGGACTAGATGGGCCTATGGCCTGATCCAGTGGGGCTGTTCTTATGTTCTTATGGTTTCTTCTTCCACTGCCAGAGGTTGCCCAAGGTTGAACTGTAGTGGTTTCCTGGTTGAAGACTAAAAGCAGAGGTGACATGACTGGAGTCATAGTCCAATGCTGCCTCAGTTCTGATGCTGCTGCCACAAGCTAGAAAAAGCAAAGCTCTTTACAGCGCTCTCTTGCATGGTTTTCACAAATCCAGAAGTGAAGGACTTCAAGTTTTATTTAAAGGGTCTGCACAAAGAGTTTGCTACAGGTAATCAGGGTGACCAGATGTCATAATCACAGAAGAGGACAAGGCACTCCAAAATGTAGGACATCCAAGAAAAGCATAGGATGTGACAAAATAAAAGCTAAAAACACTTGTATATTGATTTCATGTGGTTAATTTAAACATCATATTACTTATTATTAAAAGTAAAGCTATATTACAGGGGTGCCCAAACCCTGGCCCGGGGGCCACATGTGGCCCTCAGGGACTCCCAATCTGGCCTACGGGGAACCCCCATTTTCCAAAGAACCTCTGGCCCTGCAGAGACTTCCTGGAGCCCATGCTGGCCCAACACAACTCTCTTAGCTTGAGGGTGACTGTTCAACCTCTTGCATGAGCTGTGGGATGAGGGCTCCCTCCACTGCTTGCTGTTTCATATCTGTGATACAGCAGTGGCAGTGAAGGAAAGGCCGGCCTTGCTTTATGCAAGGTCTTTTATAGACCTTGAGCTATTGCAAGACCTTCATTCATTCATATAAGTTCCATCTCTAATATATTCACTTATGTAAATTTATGTAAATCTATTCAAATTTGAAAATGTAAATTAATTCTTTTTTTTTGGCTCCTGACACAGTGTCAGAGAGATGATATGGCCCTCCTGCCAAAAAGTTTGGATGCCCCTGCTATATTACATATAATTTATTTATTACAAGAAAGCTCTGCGCAGCCTGCAGGGGCCTGCTCACAGGGAAAAGGAGGACATTTGAGTTCTTTTCCAGGACACGAGGCTAAAAAAGAGGACACATCCTGGAAAAAGAGGATGTCTGGTCACCATGTTCAGGTTCCTTATAAATAAAACCAGAAGTCCTGCACTTCCAGCTTCTGAAAACAATGGAGCAAAGTAAGGAAATGGATGGATGAAAATGGTAAGGAAAAGGATGATCCATTTCTCACTCAGGCAAGCAAGAAACGATCAATACAGCTCACATCTGTGGAGGGCTGAAGGGTGACTGTGGCAGATTTAGGGTGAAGGGAACCCCAAGTCCACTGTCCCTTTGCCTGTTGGCCATCTGCGGCTGATGCAAGCCACACCAAGTTATCTCATGGCTGAGCCAGCCATGACCAACAGCCAAGTAGCAAGGGCTGAAACAGAAGTGTAGAAATTGATAGAAATTTGACATATCTTTATCAGAATTCCAAATGAAGACTCAATCTTTCTGCGAAACCTGATGAAATCTGTTCAGGAGTCTGATGAGTCTATGAGTCTATGGCTTCTTGGATATGGAAGAGTCAAAAAAGTAAGGGATGCTTCAAGCACAACAAAATGTCTACATGTAATGTAAACCACTTCCAGGCAATAAATAGCATGCAACCTGCTTTTAGTCTGTCTTGTATAACAATCACATGCATATTTATTTCACTCTCTGCACACATGATGCTCACATGTTGAGGAACCATGACCAAACACCGATCGCCTGCAATGCAGATGGAGCAAAAATATATTCATGTGTGATGATTGCACAGGACAACCTACAGGATTGCCCACATTTTCCAATCTGGAAGTGCTTTCTGGATAGGAATGTTGTCATGTTTGAAGAGGAGTCATGGAGTTCCGGGACGAGGCACAGGGATCAGGCACAGGCTTTGCATGCAGAAAAACCCCAGGTTGAAAACCTGGAATCTCTGGTTAAAAGGGATCCAAAGTAGCAGATCTGGGAAAGACTTCTGCCCAAGAACTTGGAGAGCTGCCACTGCTCAGAATAAATGGTAGCAGGCTACTTGGCCCAATGGTCTGACTCAGTACAAGGCAGCCACTTCATATGTTCATGGAATTTAAAAGGGCCCTAAGTGTTTTGGCAGCACAGTTTTGACTGGGGTTTTATTTGCATCATATTTCATTCAGAGATCAAGAAACTGATATTGCCCCAGATTACCATGGCCTATATTTTACACTTAATGGCATTTTTTTTTTCATTTTGCTAGCTCCACTCTTACCTTGTACAAGTAGCAACTTGGCAAAAGCTTTGGGGATAGAGAGAAGATGGCTCTTGTGGTAGGGCTGTAGCAATGATGACCCTGATCTGTTTGTGATAAATCTGGGAAATGGATTTGAATGAATTCTCAGAATTTGTAAGCAACTGTTCAAGGACCTAGAGGCGTATTTTTACCTCAGATTGAAACAAAAGCTTAAGGCATTCTTTCCAGGGATCTATAAGAATTGTATGGGGGGGGGGGGATTCAGGGCCTGCTGATCCATGAGGTGACTTGAAATGTTTGCATATAGCAGTGAAATTCACTGTCGCATTGATCCTGCCCAGCCTCTTTGCTGATCCCAGCCCAGTCATGCCAGCAGAGCAGTGCCCTCACTGCAGCCAGAACTTCCCAGAGATGTCAGCTGA
Source organism: Tiliqua scincoides (assembly GCF_035046505.1). Classification (NCBI taxonomy): domain Eukaryota; kingdom Metazoa; phylum Chordata; class Lepidosauria; order Squamata; family Scincidae; genus Tiliqua; species Tiliqua scincoides. Next base: position 182,861,017 of record NC_089821.1, on the reverse strand, counting down.
GAGCTCTGAATGCAGCTAAATGGAGGTGGTGGCAGCAGCACAGGAGAGAACAGCTGCTGCTGGTTGGACAGTGACTCATCAGTGTCCCTCATCCTCTACGCGGGACTGCAGGAAGCAATTGAACTCCTGGCTTCAATGAGCAGCATCCTATCCTGCCATGAGTGCAGTTCGATTTTCAAAACAAGTGGTTGTGTGGATAGTACATTGCTCTCTGCTTCTCTCTTCCATGTTGCCTTCTCTCATTTCCTTCCTTCACATCTTCTCAGATCCCCCCCCCCACTGCCTTCTCTTTTTTCACCACAGATTGCTTTAGTGGTGCCCACTTCACTCCAATATTGCCTTGTCTTCTCTATCCTCCTCTCACCTCCCTTGCCCCCACATTGTCTTCTTCTCATAGTTTTCTTCCATGTTGCATATTGTGTCCTTCAGTGCTGTTTTGCCCTTTACAGAGTTGGGCCCTTAGTTCATCCAAGTCAGTACTGTCTACACTGATTGACAGCAGATCTCCAGGGTTTCAGAGAGGGATCTTTCCCAACCCTGCCTGGAGGCATCAGGGACAGGAACCTAGGAACTTCTCCATGTAAGTGCTCTACTACAGAACTGCCACCTCTTCCCTAAGGTAGAGAAGCTGTTCTTTGATCATGTGAGTGAATCTGTAGAGCTGAAAGAAAGCTCTCTGGTTATTTAATTAAACTTTCTTTCATAAGACAAGAAATAAATGCTAAATTTTACACCATCCTTTAAAGGAGGTGATCCCACAGTCTCCATAAGCATCACTGAGTCACATTAGCCATCTTTTCTGCCACAGAAATTATCATATGACTCTTTTCTATAACTTTGTAGAACTTTTATAACATGGGCACACATTGTTTGTTAGTAATGTATTGTAACATCATTTGCTTGATAAACTTGGCTGTTAATTACAGAATTCAAATCAATATTTTCTTTACATTGGTGTAGATTAAGAACTGATGTTCCCTTTTATGTCCTCTTTCACTACAGCATCAATCAAAGCTGGGAGTGTGGGGGTGGGTCTAAGTATGCCACAATGTCTGGTTTTGCTTAATTAATGAAACAAAACTGCAGTGGACGATGAAATGTTGGATCTGCTGAGTAATTAAATTGCCATCATTTCCATCTGCATTTATTATCTTGGTTCACTTTATAAAGGCTTGGTTCACTTTTATAAAAATAAAAATATTTATTTTTTTAAATAAAAAATTACAATTCAACACAAATTGATTGTGATCAGCACTGGGCAAGGAACACAGCACCAACATATGAGAAAGGAGGACATCTGTTTCCTGCATTCTTTGAAAAGGCAAAGTTGCCCAACAAATGTGTGCCTTAGGCTGCCACCCCCTGGTGACTCCAGTAAAAGGGCCATCAGTAGAGCTGTTTTCGAATATTTCTGTAGAATATTTCTTTTGCAGGCTGATTCTTTTCTGCTTTTATATGTGATTATTCTTCTCCCACCTTTTTTATGCAAGGCCCAGGGCACATCTATGTACATGCCCTCTGCTTCTGTTTATTGCAAAATTGAACTTCTCGTGAACAGTAAACACAAGTTTGTAATTTAGAATGCGTTCCAGCTTCCAAAGAGCTGCAGCAAAACATGGAATACATGCTCTGAAATTGAATGTGGAACAGTGACCCTCCACGGTTTTAGGTTTTGTTGGAAATGCATGCTTCCTGAACTATATCCTGGACTCTTAATTGTTTGCAATGTTTATGCTTCCCAGATTATACCCACTGCCTTATCAATTGACACTTTATAAAATATCTGTATGAAAGCTTATTTTGCTGATGAAAGGTGGCTGTCATCCATGAAGCTTGTTATAGTAAATGAGGGAGTTTCTTGGTGTTGTTGCTACAACAGTCTAACTTGGTTGGCCTCTGAAAGTTGCCTAAATAAATGTACCTGTATTTGTTCACGTTAACCTCTTTTTGGCCTTGGCTTTCCTTTTCTAACCTCCTATTCCTTCTTTTTTATTGTCTTTCCCATTGCTGAAATGTAGTTAATAAGCTCCTTAAAGCAAAGCACCACTCTTTTCTTGATGTATGTTATTTAGTAAAATCCCAAATAAAATGATGGTGCTATATCATAATAAAAATAGTATTTTCCATTCAGCAATTTGTTTTGCTATATTTCGTCCCAATCCTATCCAACTTTCCAGCACTGATACAGCCATGCCAGTGGGGTGTGCACTGCATCCTGAAGTGGGGAGGTGGTCACAGAGAGGCCTCCTCAAGGTCAACATTCTTTACCTCAAGGCTGCACTGCAGCTGCATCAGCACTGGAAAGTTGGATAGGGTTGGGCCCTTAGTATGTTTATTTTAATGTGAAAGAAATTATGACAACCTTTTGTCTCACCAATAAACGAAACTTATTTATTATTCTTATTTGTGAATCTATTTTTTAAAAATTAAAGTCTAACTTCCTGTTTACAAATATGTTCAAGGTCACTTGCATAAAAATCTCAATCAACCATAAAAAAAAATAACTAAAACATCAAAAATTCAATTTCAGAAATGAAAAACTAAAACATAGCCATTTACAGGAGACAGAGGCTGAAATTCTATTCACACTTTCCTGAGAGTAAGTCCCATTGAACAAAATGGGACTTACTTCTGAGTAGACCTGCCAGGCAGACGGTCAAAAGATACCCATAATTGTAGTTCATCAAACATCTTGGTAAACAAAACATTATTTACCTTTACATTCTTTACCTTTACTTTTTTGCTTTTCAAAGGGTCAGTTATATTCAAGGTTTTAAAGAAATTTCTGGATTTTAAAAATGCCCCCTCCATCTTATGCAGTGTGATTGACCATATGTGCTTATTTGTTTTATTTTGATCCGGACAGAGAAAATTTGAAGACTGTCACCGCCAGCACTGCCTACTCCTGAGTCACTGCAAATGTGCTTTACAGCATGCTTGTGATGCACAGTGGCTGCTATGCCAGTGTTGCACAAGATTAGGATTGGGCCATAACAGCCTCTATGCTAACTGTATGACCACTTCATAATCTGTTTAAAATGTTATTAAAAATTGTTTGTTGACTATTCCAATCCAATATGGAGCATACGTGATAGAAACTGGCATGCCATACACACACCAATTAAAAGACTTCGTTTGAATAATGTCTAAAATGTTTATTAGGGCCAAATCACAATTATCAGAAATACTAACCTGGTGAATTTAATGGGGTTTTAAAAGTAGTGGCAGGGGGGACTGCAAAAAAGGGCAGATCAGTAGCAAGGAGTAAAAAGGCTTTGAGACTATGCCACTGCCATGATTTCAATCTAACTGGGGGGGCCCACCATGCTGTAACTTAAAATTTGGCTTTTAGTTGCTGAGTTTGTTTGTGTTTAAAATAGGGTACCGGGGGGGGGGGCCTGCTCGTGCTTGGTCCAGCAAGAAGGGCAAAGTCCTAATGCCTCCCCCACTCTCTCCACAATTCTAAAACAAAAACAAGGAACAAAACAAGCAAATTACACAAGATTCTGCCCAGACTTTTAATGTACATTCCTGATGTGTGATTTGGCCCTTAATGATGCGTAGAAGCTAACATTCAAAAAACTGTTTCATTTTTTACCAGTTGTACAATAAAGGCAACAAAAATTCACCAAAGTTGTTTCTGGGTCATGTTTCACAACTTTGAAACATGTGTCCTCTTTCCTTTAATTTTTTCCACCCATGCAATGACTCAGCTTTTGAGAACTGCATCATGGGACAGTTACAGCTACAAGGTGTTGGATACAAGTCTCTCTGCTCAAGAGAGACATATTGTACTCTTTTTTTAATATAACTAAATATAGATGCTCCAGATGCTTTTTTTCTTCAGTAGAAGTAGTGACTTCAGTGCACCTTGAACTTGGCCTGGTGTTCCAACATTACTCTGTCACGGAATGACCTGACACTAGTACCATTAATGACATCAGATATAGCCGCAGAACTCGGTCAACCTGGTGTAAAGGAGATTAGAATCAAACACTAAACATTGTGACATCCCGTGGTTTACAACCAAACAACCACACACATCTTTGGGAACTAGAAGAGGTCAAAAAGATCAATGTTTCTGTCTTCAAAAAAACAATTCAGATACTAAACTTGTCTATTTAACATCGTGTTAGCATTGGTATTTCGGAAAGAACTGACTTTCTTTTGTTTATGCACTTCTATAATGAGAGATTAATACAGAGTGTATTTTATTTTTTTAGAAAAACATTAAAGTTTACTGCATGTTGTTTGTCAAATGTTCCAATAGATCCTATTGCTCTTAATGGGCATATGTATCTTATTATGCAGATGCTGACATTTCAAGACCTTCTCCTCAGCATAATTAATGTGCTATAAAAATGAACTTTCAAGAACTTTTTGAACACCACATTCCATTTTCTGAGTAGGTCACATTGATTCCCGCAACCATCATCATCACTTGATGTCTCCAGTGGATGACTTATCACACGAGAAGTCTCCAACAAATGTGCAAACAGTTGAAAAATTCTGTGCTCAAGGTGCCATCTGGTCATAGAAAGAGCCTTTGGAGCCTGATCTGTGATGGATGATTCAAACACAGAAATCACCACATGATGTTGTTGTGAATGAATGATGAATATGAACTTGCCCATCAATTACTGGATATTCATAATCCTGGGTGCCTCCTGGGTCAGGTGGGTGGCTATAGGAGAAAGGTGGTAACTTGGCATCTAGTGAATTGAGCTTTTTTCTGCCTAAATTGTTAGAACTTGATTGTTACTGAAGCTTTTCTAATTGTTTTTGCTGTTCGAACTTCTACATTGACTTTTGTCTTTCATTTTATTCTGGGTATTTTAATAATTTTATGGTGACGGCATTTATTTATATAGGGTATTTATGGTACACTGCCTTGGAATTGCTTTTAAAGGAGGAATATACATCTTTTAAATAAAATACAATACACATGTGTCATTTTTAATTTTTGTACAGCACTTAGGAATTTTAGGCATTTTTAGGCATATTAGCGCTAAGCAATTTTTAGACATAATAATAACAATGGATAAATAAATAACTTGGGAACTAGCCTTTATGTCTTAGGCTTAACAGTTTGTTTTGCAAACACATATTTCAGGAATTTTAAAAGCTGGCTGCGGGCATGATTGTGACCTTCTTCATATCGAATGGTGCCCCCTTCCACGTGAGTGCCTTTGGAACCCAGGGGCATCAGTGGACTCTCGGGTGGTCACTCGTCCTACAAACTGGGTCATAGTTGTTAAAATCTGCCAGTGTTTAAGAACAGATGTTCTTAAACTTTCACATCATTCAGCTATCTGCAAACTCTGAGTTTGCGGCATGTTAAAATCCTGGTGAACTTTGAATGAATAGAAATCATTAGAGGAACAATAGATATGGACTAAATGTATCCTGAGATTTATTGCTACATTGAGAATTATATAATGATCTACTGGAAGATTTGATTACATTGTATGTTTTGGACTTTCTCTTCTTTAAAATTAACTAAATAGAAGGGTAAACAAAATTTAGGAAGGGCATGTTCCATTGTGAGTTTTGCAATACATAAAATGTGCCATTTTCATTGTGTTATTACATTCTATGGTGCTCCCCACCATGCCAAAATCACACCAACATCATAGAATGTCCAAAGCTGGCTTCCAGGACTTGAAGTCAGAAACTGCTGTTCCAAACAACCAAATTTAAACAGTACAGGGGAAGAAAAATACTCAAATGTAAAGCTGGTTTTATGACTCTTTGTTTAAACAATATACAACTCGCAAAGACATACAAAAAGTTTTGATGAAATGAAAGATTTGCAACAATCTAAAAAATAAGCACAACTATTTGTTTTTTTTTAATCCTGACCAAATTGATTGTTTCTTTTTCATCTCTCCACCTTCAGGACAAATTGCTGGATCCACAGTCTTTTCTTCAGGTCCTTCACATCTATGACCAGCAATTGTTACCAATCACACTTGTATGTATAATCTAAACGGAATAAAATTAAAATTATTTTATTAGTCAATGTTTTTATTGGGTTTTCCCTTTTCTGTGTACAAAATAACATATAATGCCAATATCAATATTAATTATTGCTCATCACCCTCCACTCCAAACAGGGCTTTGTTATATCAAATATGGGAATCCTTCTGCATGTGGTAAAGGACTGTACCCTTCATTTATAAGCATTCATACTATAAAGCAGCCATTTTCAACCACTGTGCTGTGGCACACTAGTGTGCCACGAGTGGTCCACAGATTTGCCACAGGAATTTGGGGGAAGATCATTTATTAGTAGGGCCAATAGGGATGCGAGCCCCCACTGGCAGCATGGTGTGCCTTGTCAATTATCAAAAACCTGATGGTGTGCCTTGACAATTTTAGTGCCTCATCAGTGTGCCACAAGATGAAAAAAGTTGAAAACCACTGCTATAAAGCAACACATAACTTTATATAGAGCTTAACAGCTGTTCCAGAGCACACAGAGCACTTCTGCACAATCAGGGTCCCCCATTTAAGAGGTGGCAACTTCACATAGGAAAAACTGATGGAAAGGCAGTGATGACTTCCTCAAAGATGGAGGCCCTGTGCACATAAAAATTCCATGTGCAGATCAGAACTCTTTCCCCAGATAAGTGGTTTCACAACCAATCCACTGGATTTTGTGCAGTCTATGCAAATAATTAATTAAAACATGACTTATATAGCTTACAGAGTGCCAGAGAATTACAGCAAGTCACATATAGCTCTCCAGAGATCTATGTTTCTGTAAATGAGCTGATGCTGATGAATGGGCAGGCCACAATGAATGGGGGTGGTGAATGACTAGGCCGCTATGCTTGTTGGCCAAAGAAGATGCATTTAATGCTTTTGGCCTCCAGACCATGAATGAAGCCAAACTCTGCATGGTGGATGAGAGGTTTGCCATGAATGATGGAATACCACGTGGACCCTAATATAATTCTGCATAGCAACTTTAGAACAGACATTTTGGGAGAAGCTGGTACATGCCCATCATCTTTGAATATTCCCTCACACCTGGCACATGTTGAGGACAATAGCTAGGGCACTTTTGCAGTTCACAGTTTACCAGCATGACAAGGTGCTCCTTTGCCAGCTTTTCCTCTTCAATCAACCAATTGTCCAAAAGCAAACTCTTCATAGCAGGACTAGCATTTAAGGGGAACCCGCCGCCTCTCCCTTCTTCCCATGTTTCAGAACCTCAGGTGACTATTCTTCAGGAGTGTCTCAAGCTCAGGCCAACTATACACTGAGTGGCAACTGGTATAAAAACAGTGCGTAAATTACTCAAATGTTACTTATAGCTATTATCATCACCTTCATGGTGTAGAACCAGTGAGGTGGCTGGAACTATAAATGTTCCTGAGTAACAAGCAGATTTAATTAATTTAGTATACAAATATGCATGTCAAAACTGCAAAGGCCTGTGCTTTAACAAAGGTGACCATATGATCTGTGTTGGTCACATTGCTATTGTTAAAAATAATAATAATAATTACAGCAAATGCTCACAGAATATGCTGCTTTTTGGAATACAAATTAAATTCTATTCAGTGATTAAATTTTGTAGAGACTTATTCTATAGAAATCTCTCCCCCCACCCAGCAAGAATAATCGGTCAGTTTAGGTGGCGGCTGTAGGACCATGCACTTCAGAGGGCTCAGGTAGCTGGCCCCCTAAACCCTCAGTATCAGAGGCAGACTTAGCACCCAATGCACCATAAGGGGGCACCTGGTCATCAAAGGGGACTCCAGGCATTATGTTGCCCCCAGGTACCTAGTGCTAACACTACCCCTGCCCTCTCCAGCACTGAAATGTGATATGGTGTCTCGTCTCCATTGTTGCAATACAAAGCAGGGGTTAAAAATCAAAGTTAATGCTTTAAAATATAATTAGTTTTAAAGTTTGACCATCATTCAGATACACTGTAAATAAATGATTTTATTTCAAATAAATTCAAGACTTCTTCTCTTTTGAAGTTAAAGCTTTAATAAATAAAGTTATGTTGTCCCATTCCCCCCAAAGTATCTTAGATAATGTTTTACATTTATTACTAATTTCTATTCAGGGAGTTACAAAACTACTTTTATCTGTTTTATAGAATTCAACACTGACACATTACAAATGTTCAGAGAATCAAATGATCTGTTTGTGTCTTCGATGTGAAATTGCAACTTTTTATATTTTCTGTGCCTAGTTAATGTAATGTTTGATGACGTGTGAGCTGTAGAAACACAGCATCAAATAATTACATGCTTCTTTCTTAACTTCCTTCAGGTGCCTCTAGTGTTAATTTATGAAACCACATTCTTCATATAATCCCAGGCAAAAAAATGCACTAATTTTTTATAGGAAAATAAATTTTCCTTTAACATGGCACATTCTGTCATGTGACCTCTGTAAACACTTTGGCGTTCAGGCTTTTTGAGTTTCTAACTGGTTTAAAATATCAAAGGTATTCCAGTTGTCCATAAGGAGTTTTCAGCAGCCCTGATATAACCTCCCCCCCCCCCCCAAATACTAGCACCATGGCCATTTCTGTTGAAGGCTTGTACAGATGCCTGAGGGCATCTTTCAGCAACAGTATCAGATTTGCTTGTAGGACTGAAGTAAATATTTTCAAGGTCTGTCACCTTGATTTTATTAAAGGTGTTGGGCTAGACTATTAACCAGCTTTGGAAAAGTCTCCTGTAGAGTCTTTTACATTGTCTTTGGAATTTATGAAAAGCATTCTTTTTCAGTCTACAGCAAACTTTCTTACCAAGGTTCATTTTGAAACACTTTTATAATTACGTAAGGGACCACCATATTAATAAAATATTAAGTATTTTACTCATATTCTGTGTACTCCTAGGTTGAAAGCTCTGCATTTTACACAATTGTGCAATATGATCCTAAACATGTTTACTCAGAAGTAAATATTGTAGGGTTCGATGGGTGTTGCTCATTTGTGAGCATGCTTAGGATCGCAGCCGTGTTAGTTTGATTTCAGTGAAAATATATTTCTTGTATTTACCAAAGACACATAAAGTTGAAAAAGTCTAAGGAATGTGATTTCCTACACTTTTAAATGTCATTTTAAAAAAAGTTTCTCTAACTTTAAATATTAATCCAGACTTCTTTTTATCTTTGAATGTGCTATGAACTGATTTTCAAAATCTCACAAATAAATAAAATGACAGCAAGATGAATAAATATTTGAGATTTGAAAGCCCTGTACACGTACCTTAGTGAGGGGTACAGTTTAAGAAACTGAAGATAGATCTGTGATTTATGCCAATGCCACTTTCTTCAAGTTCATATATTTTGCTAAGGAATTTTTCAGAGTTTTTTGTTTTTTTTTAAACCAACCCGGGACACTGCTGAGTTTAAAAGCTACAAGCAAAAAAGACTTGTATGCCCATGTAAAGAGCACTGTGCCTGCTGTTTATATAGCAAGGGCAAAGCAAGTGTATGCTACAGGCTCCACATGCAAGCCAGATTTGTGTGTGGTCTGAATGGAATTTTTTTTTATCATCCTGTTTGGGAACAAATTCAGGATCTGTTTCTGTTGGCAGTTTCCTCCTGTTGTGAATATATTAGTATCATTCTCAAGGCCTCTGTAGAGCTGCAATGTTAACAATGTGAGCCTGGGGGACAATCATACTCCATCAGGTCAGATGTGGGTAATGGATGAAGAAGAAAAGATTACATCACAAGGAAGAAAAGAGTAAGCGTAGGCCAAGGCAAGTTAGTGGGCTCTAATCACTCTCTGCTTTACCATAAATGTCCAAGACCATCGTAGTTTGAAACCAAAAACATTATGGGAAAGAAACCACCATGCTTTGGGAATACCAACTAGGCACAGAGACTGCTTCTTCAAAGGAAAAGATTAGCAACAGCAAACGAAATCAAAGTGTTCTTTGGTATCCCTTAAAACTTGAAAGAACTGTTACCAGCAGTGCTTTTTAAAACATGTGTAATGTGGCCACATGGGGGAGGGGACAGGCGTGTGCACAGACCCACTGTGAAGGCCAGTGATGCAACGGTATAATTCAGTGGTGAAGAAAATGGAGACAAGGGTGAAGATACATAAAGGTTTACTGTAGTGTTCCCAAACCAAAAAGGGGTTCAAACTGAGCCCGAGTGACTTAGCTCAAGCACACTTAATCTAGACTAGGGGGAATTTTACAGTCATAGTCAACTGAGCTCTGGGGTTACAAGGAGGAGAGAGGAACTCCATAGAACTACGGTGTCAAGCATATGATGCACCCTGTGGAAGCTTTTTATCCCGTCCTCAGGATCTCCCAGCATAACCACCAGCTGCTCTCAGCTGTTGGGCTGTGCTGAGGTGTCACTGCTGAAAGGGCAGCCAGCATGATAATTGGGCTCCCTCATATCTTGAAAATATGATCCAGATTTGTGCATTTTTTTCATCATTTGCAGCAAATGAGTTCCTAAATGAGAAAAAAGTGCTTATTTCTGGTCATGACCTGCTGAATGACTTTACTTCCTGCTTAATGACATACTTCCTAGCAGGCACAATGCTGTTCAGTCCACTGTAGAAAATGAGATTGACACCCCTGCCTTAGAAGGAAAAGGGGCAGGGTGAAGAAGGGGGAAATGGAGGAGGAGAAGGAACATAGGGCAAATGGATGGGTTTCCTAAAGGAATCCAGATGCGGGAAGTAGGGCTTAGGGGTGCAAAAAGGGTAAAAGTGGGGAGATAATTGAGAGAGGGGTTCTGTGGTTCAGGCCACAGCAAAAGGCTGCAGTTGGCAGCAGTTTTCTGTGGCCTGAACGGAAGGCCACAAATGCCCTTCAACAACATGCTGTGAGGAAGCTAGCCTCTTCCCACCATTCTTGACCAATGCACCAAGCCCCCAGTGGCAAGGTATATTATTTTCATTTTGAAGGTATGCTGGATTGGTTAAGGGTGTTTGTTTAGACACAGAAGGCCTGAGGCTGAACAAAAGGTACAGAACTCAGAAACAAACTTTCATAAACAACACATAGCGCTCACCAACAGAGTAGAAGGCAAACTCTAAGCTTGCAGTCAATGTGACCACATAAGACAAAGACAAGGAAAATCGTGGGGAGTTGTTGGGTCTTTGTCAAGACTGCACCGTGGATCAAGGTTATCAGTCCTGTTTCTGTGAGAATCGGGACCATTGAGCTGCAGGGGTCATGGTGGCAAAGGGGGTCTCAAAGACAGAAAGAGGGCTATACCTCTTTTTGTAGTTTGCACAGGTCCAAAAATTGCAGGACAAAGAATCCTAAAAACTATCCCCTTTGCATGTAAGTGTCCTCCTCACGGCTGCCACCATGTAGTCAGGTCAGCAAAGCATAGAGGCCATGACCATCTAACTGGAGAAGAAAGGCAAAGGAAATCAGACAAGGACACACCTCCCAAAAGTCTAAAAGGGACCAAGTAAAGATCTGAGACAGGTAGCCCCTTAGTCCTCTGAGCAGTGCACTGCTCCTGGTGTCAACAGAAGGCATTGTATCTATTTTCCAACTGGTTCAGTTACCAGACATTACTGTCTTTGGGGGTCAGCTGGTACAGTGGTGCTCAAATGGTGGCTGGAATGGAGATGATTCAGTGGCGTAGCTAATCACCCAGGAGCCCAGAGCAAAGTTAAAAATGATGGGTGAGGCACGTCACATGTCTGCATTTTTTTTAATTGAAAAATTAAAAAATCTGCCACCTCCCCCCATCCCCAGCTCCCAAGGGGCACAAGTGGCAATTGGAGTCTCTGGCTGCCCCACCCCACCTCAGCCCATCCTGCTTGCCCCCAAGCCCCCAGAGGAAGGGGTGCAAGTGGCCAGAGACTATGACTCCCAGTGCCTCTCTTGCAAGGAGTGCAGCATCAGTGAGTTAATGCTCCACAAATGGGCAGCAAGGTGGAATAGTGGGCAGAGGATGGAGAAGAAAAGAGGATCTGGTGTTCAGTTTCTATAGGCTTTTGCCCCACAGAATCCTATGGGTGGCTATGCTCACAAGTCGCCAAATATGCTGTTCCAGCAGGATTTGGATCTGGAAGCCTTCAACCACATTTTGGAGGCCTGATTTTAAGCATGAAACCGGCACCATGGAACTGCATGGAGATGCAATTTTTGATCTTCCATTTAAATCTGGCCACAGAAAGTTCTTCCTCAGGAAAAGAAAAATATGCAGCAGCTAGACACAAAAGCAGCATTCTGGTTTAATTTTCTAGTTATGAAAAGCCTGTTGTATCCAAGCTGAGTGAAGATATTTCATTTTCTTGTAGTGTTGTTCTTGCGGCCCTCTTTTCATCTTTGGTCTCACCTCTCAAGGTACCTTCCTTACCTTTGTAGTTGAAGGCCCTGCTCTCTTTTTGTTCGAGTTCCAGATTCAGGCCTGAAAATGAAGCGTAAATCTTACTGCCTAATAACCACGTCCGCTACTTCCATAAAATGCTACTTAAAAAGTCAATAGGCTGCACATGTTAAAGACATTAGAGCCGTTAACAGACCATTGTAAAGTAAGCAGAATTTTTAATAACCTGCATGGAACTTTTAGCCATGTTATTTTCAACACAGAGCAGGCTGAGCCCTGCCTGCAACTTGCCTGATTGTCCCCTTCTGGCAATTCAAGTATTAATATAGAGCACTAATACTAGAAAAAGAGCCTAATTCTCAGGAAAGCTTTAGCAAACAGTGAATATATACATGCCATAGTTGTGCTTGTCCTTTTGATGCTTCCAAGGGAAAATGGCACATGGTGGAGCACAAAAGCTTTAGAGTGCAATCCTAACCAACTTTCCAGCACTGGCATAGCTGTGCCAGTGGGGCATGTGCTGCATCCTGCAGTTGGGTGTCACTCACGGAGGCCTCCTCAAGGTTAGGCAACGTTTGTTCCTTTACCTTGGAGTTGCATTGCCCTTATGTCGGTGCTGGAAAGTGGGTTAGGATTGCGCCCTTAGTTGCATGCATACCATTTATATATGTCCTTCCATGTAACCTCCTCTTCAGAAATTGCAGTATAAGGGATGTTCAACAGAGTCACTTAACTACTTGATAGTGTGTTTAAACACACAAAAGCATTCTTAGTCATAGCGGCCTGCAAATCATCATCAGCATCATTTATAGAGGACAATTGAAATGTTTGCAATACTTTATATATGTTGCTTCACAAAGCACACCTTGCAAATCAATGAAAGATTTCTCATTTCAAAATGTGTAATTCATAGAAAAACATGGATCCAAGTGGGGGATATGCACACACCCAAAGGGAGCATGTGTGAATTTTCTAGAGGTGGAAACTCAATTCCAGAAGGTAGAGTTCCTTCGTTCCTACTTATAGCATAATATATGGACCAAACAAATGACAGCAAATACCAATAAGTCATATTAAGCCTCCAGATCCCAAACAAATTTGTTACTTTGATAGACTGATTTCAGTAACATTTTCTTTCATATGACTTGAGGATCAGCAGTGTGATATGTCGTGTTCAGACTTTTTATTTCTTTGGCCCACTAAATACCCATTAGAATTTTGTAGGCAACAATGGAAAAGAGGATCAAAGACAGCTGTAAGCTTGCCACAAGCACATGAACAAGACATCAGCCAGGACAGTTCCCTTAGGCTGCTGTTCCCAATTTGCTTTGATAAAATCTCTATCAAGGGAATATTTAACACTTTATAAACCAGCTCATAGAAACTATAGTCACCTACAGAAGAACGTTTCAGTTTGTCCAAGATTTACTACAGTTTCACTGATCTGGTTTATAAAGGAGGTAAATGTTTTCTTGATAAATACTTGAATCAAACTGCATTGGGAACATCAACAAAAAGAAACACAAGTCTGAGCAGCTGTCCTGTTCATACACCCTTAGAATTTGCCCCTCACAAAATCAGGGAGAGGTCTGTATCTGATTACAGGCATACTGATCAACTTGCTTCAATAACTGCAGCCAACCATGCTGTTTAGAAATTGATGTGTGTCTTCCACCACCTCTGGCCATTTTGAGATATATTTTTTTTTAATTCTCCCAACCATATACCATAATGCTAATGAACTAGCTAGTTGGATATAGGAGTCATGTTTGTAGGTGAAGAACTGTGAACATTTATGCTGAAGTTGTTGAATTAATTGTGCCAGAACTATTTTGAAAGCATTATTTCATTTCCATTAATTTTGACTGTTAAATTTCATAAGACCCTGTATGAAAACATGAGCATAATTTGGACATCATAAAGCTGTCTCTGAACAATTTACAGAACTGTGTAGGCCTAGTCATATTTTTCACTCAGCAATTATTTGGACAGTTTTATTCTGTCATTTTGAAATTGCAGGGAGGTATACTAATTTTCCATGTTCATACTTCTCCAGTTTCAGTGGCTAAAACAACAGTTCCATGGATAACCTGACTATTTTTTAAACAATCTTTACATCTATATTTAATATTGCCTCATAAAACCTGCTTCATTTTGTGAGACTGATAACAAATAATCCAATTTATGTTAATTATGTAGGCAGCATTTCTCAAGCTAGTTGCTATTCTTAAGGTAACTATGTCACTGGAAATGTTTCCAATTTAGAAACTCAGAAAGAATAAAACTCATGACCCAATCCCAATGAGGGCCTGTGCTGGCGGCCAGCACGTGCTGTTGCAAAAGTGCTGTAAAGTGCTATGCAACAGAGCAAGGTCTAGGCATGTGGGCAGGAAGACTAGAGCCATCCGGCTGGTGCCATCAGTAATCAAGAGCTTCCAGAACGGGTAAATTCAGTACAGAGGCAGGGGGAAGGCAGAGAGGGAGTTGAATGAGAGGAGTAAGGTGGAATGGGGTGGTGATGAGGGCGGAACAGCAGATCACACCTGGGGGATGGGATCAGTGGCTGCTGTGTGCACTTTCCTGGGCCTGATCCGCCTACATGGACCAACGTAGACTTGTGCCAGCAATATTGCTGGTGCAGGTCCAAGTTGACCCATTGTGGCTTCAGGGGCTTACCCCAGGGCAAAGGGACAAATGTTCCATTACTCCGAGGAGATCCCCAGCAGCCAAAAATCCCCCATGGGATGCAGCTTAGCTCGAACCATTGCTGCTGCACTGTCACACTGGGATTTGTGTTAGATTGGACTGCCCATGTCCTGTATTGTTTTGCTACTGAGAAGCCAATTATCTAAGGCAGAGGTTCTAAAACTGGGGTGCCACGATGCCCCAGCCTGAGGAGCTCTGTCTTTGCCCCTTTAAGGGGCGGGGAGGGGGAAATGCAGTCACACAATTCCCATGAGAGCGCTGCTGCCAGGAGTGACAGGAGCTTTGTGCTGATCACCAGCCTCCTGGGGTGCAGGGAGCCCCACAGAAACCTCCACAGGGCTCCCCAAGCCTCAGGAAATGTAAAAATAAAGACTGTGACCCACTTCCAGTTTAAAAGATTGAGACCCACTTCCGATTTTTGATCGAGAACCGGAAGTGGGTCACAATCTTTATTTTTACATTTTCCGAGGCTTGGGGAGCCCCGCAGAGGCTTCTGCAAGGCTCCCCGCACTCTCAGGAGGCGGCCACTGCTGGTGGTAAGTAGCACAAAGCCTCTGTCACCCCCGGCAGCGGAGCAATCCTGGGGATCACGCTGCTGCATTCCCTCTTCTCCCGCAAAGACTGACTGCGGCTCCCAAACTGCCAGAGAGTTTGGGAATTGCTGATCTAAGGCATTTGGAACAGTTTAAAAATGAAAAATGCCAAATTATTCCTCTTTTTACAAATGTTTCCTAGTGGTCTCGAACGAAGCCAATATTTACAATCTATGCGTGTGCATGTTTATATTTGAAAAGTAAGAAAACTGTGCAAAAGAATCCTAACAGAGAGCATACACTGGAACAATTAATCAAATAAGTCAGTCTTTCTGATATTTTAACTTCAAATTGCACGCCGTAAAACCTATTTAAATGTGGTTTTATGATGGCAGCATAAATACAGCAACAAATGTAAATCAAATTTCCAAAGCACGTTCTGCAGCTTCGTTTACAGGACAGCAACTGAAGTAGTCTCACCCTTTGTTAAATGAATGTGTATGGCTATGCTGGGGCTACAATCCTTCTCTATTAGATGCCATTTTTAGTAGAGCAAGAAATTGCCTGCATGAAGTATCATGTAATTTTTTGACTTGACTAGTTTTTTCAGTACGTGTTCAGTTCCTTCCCACCTCTGCTTTAGCCATAGGATTGACCATTCAGAAGAATGTTGGAATTGTATACTTTTCCACGTTAATGTTTACGTCCACAAATGATCTGCATGCAGCTCTTAAACCAGCAAGAGCACTGTGTGGCTAGAGTACAGCTGGGTCATAAATCCCAAGTTTACCTACTATCTATTGGAGAGTTAATTCACGTGTTTGACAAAATGACAAAAATACAAAAAGTACAGTAGTGACTTCACCATATATGAGTGAGAGGAGGAGGTGGAGGACCTAAGCCAGGAGGTAACAAGGAGTAATTCTCCCTCCTTGTCTTATATTACCTACTTTTTATTTCACTAGAGGTAATGTTGGCAACTATCCATCTTTGTAAAACAATGAGTATACTGGTTATGTGAGAATGGCAGCACACACCAGACCTCTTCCAATAATCCAACAATTTTTTAAACTCACTGGAAAGTGTATAAAACTCAGATGAATTTTTTTAAAAAAATCAGTACAACATACACAGGGACTGTCTCACGTTTCTAGTCAACCTGGCCCTGGGACTATTCAAATCCCTGAGATTTTACAGGCCCAACCAGTCATACAGCCTTCTGCTGCAAAACTGAAATGGTTTCCCAGTTCATGCCACATGGCTTTCCTTATCCTGAGACGTGTGAGCTTAGCTGTTTCATAGACAGTATACCAGTAGCTCCCAAACATACCTTGGTCACAACATCCCCAACATCTTCTTTCTGGTTCAGCAGTACACTCCCATTTTGGGTGCCTTGGGTCACAAGATTTTATAAGATCCAAGATGCCAGCACCCAAATGTTGTGAGATTGTGTGAGATCCAAGATGGCAATGCCCAGGAGAACAGGTAGGAAAGTCCAGCAGGGACATCCCACAGCACCCCTGTGAGCATCCCATGATGCCTTAAGGCAGCCATTTTCAACCACTGTGCCATGGCACAATGGTGTGCCGCGAGTGGTCCACAGGTGTGCCACAGGAATTTGATGGAAGGTCATTTATTAGTAGGACCAATGGGGATGTGAGCCCCCACTGGCAGGACGGTGTGCCTTGTCAATTGTCAAAAACCTGATGGTGTGCCTTGACAATTTTAATGCCTAGTCAATGTGCCGTGTGATGAAAAAGGTTGAAAATCACTGCCTTAAGGGATCAGTGCAGCTTGGACTGAAAAAAGACCGGCATACTACATTTCAATAAGAAGAAATGGCAAAATTCCTTCTCAAGACTTTCTCCTTTCATATTCCTCTTTTTACCCTAGATCAGTGGTTCCCAAACTCTTAGCACCGTGACCCGCTTTTTAGAACGTGAATCTGTCAGGACCCACTGGAAGTGATATCATGACCAGAAGTAATGCCAATCAAGCAGGAAAAATTTTTAACAATCCTAGGCTGCAATCCTACCCACACTTACCCAGGAGTAAGTCTCATTTACTATCACTGTTAAAAGCATATACTGTACATAGTAACCTGTTAAAAGTACAGTTCTGTAACATTTCCCCAAATGCGGTCACATACTGCGGTAGCATCAAGTCTAACATATTTTTAAAAATACTGAAATGAAATGAGTCACCTGAAATTGGCTCGTGTCTCACCTAGTGGGTCCCAACCCACAGTTTGAGAAACACTGCCCTAGATTACTTGTCTATGATGTTACCCTCTCAAGTGGATTGGAACTACTTATATACAAATGCTAATGATATTGGTAGAACAGTAATGGCTGAAGGGTGGCTACCCCTGTGCAAAGCACGTCAACATTTCTGACTGTATCAGACTTGACTGTTCTGCCAGCTGCATCCATTTGAATGGGCTCTCAAAGGAGATGGGCTGTCTAAGGAGATGGTCACCAGACACCTCATGGCATGCCTATTTTTGTCCACAAAAAAGAAAACTTTTTTAAAATTCTGGTTTCTACTTGATCATCCAAAGTGTAATTGTGCTAATTAATTCCTAATTGTGATGGGCTGTGTTGACTCTTTCTTCAATATATAAGGCACAGATCCCAAATCTGTTTTAATTTATGCTCTTCTGCAAAAGAAATACATAATAAAATAGAGGAACAAAACAAAAAATAGGGAATAGACCATTGTCAACTTTGTATTTATGTGTAAACTCTCATTTATGTTTGAATATTGAACCCAATTTGGTATTACAAGAGTTAAGTAGATCAACAGCCCAATCCTATTAAAATCCCACCCTCAATGCAGCCAATGCACCAAGATAGTATACACTGCATCTGCGGGGGGGGGGGGGGTTGGAAAGGTCTCCTTGGGTTCACTCCTCAGGTTCATTTTTATTAACTTACTCCAGGGAAAGCCTCCACCACCCCCATTTGACTTTTTGGATCTGAGCCTAGCAGGCATAGGTCCGAGGTGTGTATTGATGGCAGTGAGATGAACAGGATTAGGATATCAGTGCTGATGGTACCATCCCCGCTCAACCTACATCTCGACCCTTTGCCCCACCCAGGAACACCCTCATTCCTCCCCCCTTCCACCCCATTCCACCCCTGCCATCATCACACACCCCTTTGCTGGTCTGTGGTGGCTGGTTGGCAACCTTCAGTCTCGAAAGACTACGGTATAAGCCTACAGCACCCGGTATTCCCAGGCGGTCTCCCATCCAAGTACTAACCAGGCCTGACCCTGCTTAGCTTCCGAGATCAGACGAGATTGGGCATGTGGTGGCTACTGCTGCCAGTTGAGTAGCACATGCCAGATGACTGCCGGCATCATGCTGCATGTACTGCTGGAAGCCATTTTATGAGGGCAAACCTCTGTTCTGCTGTCATAAACCCCTGTGTACACTGGCTCAATCCTTGGGCTGAACTGGGCTCAAGTACAGTTGTTGCTACTTTAATTAATGAATATGCTTCTCAAAACCTGAGAATTAATGGTAAGAGTTTTGTTGCCCCCATTCAGCCATAGAAAATCTGGCCTATAGCAAACTTCATACTGATTAATAGGCTTGCCCATGCCCAGCGGTGGCATCAGATTCAGCAAGTTCATGCAGTAGTGCTGGGCTAATTTTTGAGCCCTCCATACCAGTGGCAGTGGCAGTGCCCAATGCACCATCAGAACATGCGAACAGTCATTAAGTCCTATTGATTTCAGTGGATTTCATTTCCAGATTAGTGTTCTTAAGCTAATTTAATCAAGCTATAATAATTACAGACGTGTAGAATTCTAAATGAAGGTTTTTGGACCTGACTTTAATTTTTGTTAGTATTCTCTCTACATTTGTAGCTGTTTAAAACAACAGAAAAACAAAAACCAGTAAACTGCAAATGTTAAAAACAATACAACAGCGGAAAGCAATGCATTCTGGGAATGCCTTATTGTCTTTTTTAAAATCAAAATGAAAGGAGAATCAAATGCACATTCCACTGAGTGTTTTAAGGGAATTCTGAGGGGGAATGAATAGCAAGCATGTACATAACCACACACATATGTATAGAGAAATTTACAAGCTACAATATCCAGACATCACGAAGCTCTGCTAATAATTTTCCCAACTATACCAGACTGTAGCTACATTTATGATCTGTAGATTTATTGATTTTAGTTATTTTATCCTTTCCATAATAGGAAACCACCCTAAGACCGTTGACCTATTCTTGTTATAAATATATTGTCGTCTACTTTCATCATAGCGCAATGCATGTGAGCCCGGAGCTCTAGATGTTATTGTGAACCGTTGGTATTATGAAGAAGGTGGTTATAACAAGGTTTTAAAAGAACCATTTAACCTTTCAAACACATATCAAATGCTTTTTTACACATCTATAAATGCAACCCTTCTGGATATCCAAAAGCAACCATTTCTACCAATGTCTTGGATATATATACAAAATGTGTGGCGGCAATCCTGACAACATGGGAAATGGACGGTCAACATAAAGCTCCTAGAGTACTTTTATGTGGCCTATAAGCTTCTGTTAACCTTTCCAATTTACTTACTAAGTGTAAAATTTTGGCCCACTTTGTTTGCAGATAAACTTGATCAGCTGAGAACACTGAAATGCTCAATAAGCCAGAGGCAAAGAAAGAATAAGAACTCCATGGTTATTCTTTTAAATCTCATAAACTAAGCAGGATTAGTTTAACAGTTCAGCATATTGGTACAACAACCTCACCAGCTACCAACCTACCTTCTTATTTTCCTCTTTTCTTTGTTCCTAAGAACATAAGAACATAAGAACAGCCCCACTGGATCAGGCCATAGGCCCATCTAGTCCAGCTTCCTGTATCTCACAGCGGCCCACCAAATGCCCCAGGGAGCACACCAGATAACAAGAGACCTCATCCTGGTGCCCTCCCCTGCATCTGGCATTCTGACATAACCCATTTCTAAAATCAGGAGGTTGCGCATACACATCATGGCTTGTACCCCATAATGGATTCTTGTACCCCATAATGGGTTCCTTTAAAGTGGTTCTTAAAAAATGGCCCTGATCCCGCTGCACTTATAGACAACTAGTCACACATAAGAACTGGTGGATCCATATGTGCATCACTATTCATCTTAAAAGACGCCCCACCAGTCAAACAGGGCTGAGATGACTGTCACAATGTGGATGGGCATGTGTCAATCTGTGTGCATCTCCATCAGCATCCAGGGAAGGTGCAAAAGGCTGCAAATGTGCATGGATATTTCTTGCCACTGGTGTAGCTAAAGGGGGGGTGGGGCACTATGTTTTTCAGGGAGCCTCCCTGCAGCGTGCAAGCGGCTTCTCCCCTCCCCTTTGGAACCATTTGGGCTGGGGGTGTGTGCAAAACAGGCGAATGGCTCCCAAGGGGAGGGGGAGGGGCCACTTGCACACTGAGGGGAGGCTCCTTGCAAAACTTAGTGCCCTGCCCCCCTCTGGCCACACCAGTGTTTCTTGCTGAATCAGGATGATTACATGGAAGTAAGTCCTATTCCTTGCCAATCTAAACACAAACTGACCCAAGCAGAAATGGTGGGAAAGGATCAGGCTGGATTAAGCTACTTATGTGAGGAACTGGGGATTATCTGAAGAACAATCATTACAAAATGAGATGATGATGATGATGATGATGATGATGATGATGATGATAATAACAACAACAACAACAACAGGTATTTATATACCGCCTTTCTTGGTCTTTATTCAAGACTTTATTCAAGGCGGTTTACATAGGCAGGCTTTATGAAATCCCTATTAAATAGGGATTTTTACAATTTCAAAGAAGGTTCTTTCTTTCAAGAACGACTACATTCAAGGTGTTTCATTCCGATCTGGCTTCACATTCTGGCCTCCATCCTCCCATGCTCAGAGCAGATGGAATCGCTCGGCTTCAGCTTGTCAGCTGCTCCAAGGTCGCACGGTGCCGGTGGCCTCGAACTGGTGACCTTGTGGATGTTATCTTCAGGCAGACCGAGGCTCTACCCTCTAGACCAGACCTCCTGCCCTGTTCTGTTATTTGTCTGACCGACAAATGTTAATTCTGTTTATGTTAACAAACTGGCAGCCCAATCCTACGTAGATTAACTCACCCACTGATGCAGCTGCACCACCAGAACCACAGGATGCGCTGCATCATGTGTGGAGGGGCAGTCTTGAAGGTTGAAGAATGTTCTCTTGCCCAGGTAAGCTTCTGCTGCCTGAATGGGTCTACTTGGACCTATGCCAACTCTTTTGTTGGTATAAGTGGATCCAGCAAGGTAAATTGAGGCCAAGTGGACCCGGAAAGGTAAATTGAGGCCAGGAAGAGGGATAGAATATCAGTGGCACCACTGCCTCCAATACCACTCTTTCTCTGTCTTGATCCACCCCTCCCCACCTGTCTGTGCCCTGTTTCTCCCCCTCTTCACCCCATTCCACCCACCATTCGCCACTTTCCTGCCCCCTGCACTGACTTACTGGTGCTTGGGCTTTTCCTGACTCCACTGCCATGCAGTTGCAGTCACTTACCACTTGTGGCAGCAGCCTGGCCACACTGTAAGGCATGTTGCCTTTTGCAACAACCATAAACCACAGTGCACCACCAGAACGCATGTTCCGGTGGTGCAGAGTCCCAATAGGATTGGGCTGTTAATTGTGTTTCATGCATAATATGGAGAACTGCTCGTAATTTTGTTCAAAGGATGAAATCCTCAATACTTACCATAACTCTGTTATATCTGTTTGGAATGTCCAATGTTCAGAATTTTTGATAAAACTGCGGAGCATTATTTATGATTAGGTTGGTATACTTCTAATTATCAGGAGAGAAAATGAGATTTTTTTTTCAAATGGGAGCATGAAGGAACATTTTGTTTAACCCTGTTAGCTGAAAAGCCTCAAACTATCCAATTGAATAAAATAATCCCTATATTTCCACTGACAGGAAAACCCATTTAATCACAGTTTGAGATTATTTTTAGCCTTTCAGAGATTTGGCTTTCAAAATCTTCCTATATTTGGAAGTATTATTGTGGCTTCCAAATCAAACCTTTGGAATCTCTGTTATGTTATTTAAAACATATCCAAAGCCTAAAAGATTGACATTTCAAAATTATTTCCTTTTCTTTGGGCTCTTGTTGAATTTATTTAAAGAAATTACATTTGACAGGACCAATTACACTATGTCTAATGGTTGAATTATACTAAGAGTGGAAAGTGGAATTTGATGTCCTATTTTTTTTTAATAATCTCCCCTCAATATTTTTCCTCTACTCAGAAAATTCAAAGTACCCAGTAAAGGATATATCATCCGTTTATTATCCGTTTATATCTGTTTATTGTCCGTTTATATCATCATTGTTATAAACAGATGATATATCATTCTGAATATGATTATACACAACTTTGATAGTATTATTGTGTGACATCTTGGATACTAGTAAATTGAACAGTATTTTGTATAGTACAGCCAAATTCACTACAATGCCTTGAATAGTAGGATATAGGGGGTAGGATATTGGTAGTAGCGGCACCACCAATATTGTCCCCTTTCCAGCCTCGATCCACCCTCCTACCATCTCTGCCAATTCCATTGCTCCCCCTCCCCACCTACCTCCTGTCCCCTGTGCTGATTTACCAGTGCTGGGGCTCCTTCTCTCTTCACTGGTGAACTCAGAAGAATATAGATTCTAATTTTTGAAGAAACCTCAGGCAAGGAGTAATTGCTTGAAAAGTATTTTCAGACAGATTAGTTTCAGCTCTAGTGCACACCGCTTATATACACTTAGGGCCCAAGTCCAGATTATACAGAGTGTGTGACATGGTTCCATGTGTTTTAGGCTTCTTCAAAATAGTGCATGAGGAAGGCAGAGTGGAGTAGAACTATGGGGGAATAAGAGGGTTTAGTATTTGTCCTCACCATGGTTCCAAGCCCAATCATAGCCCCTTCCCACGTGCTATTTTAATTTTTTTAAAATTGGTTTTCATTGGAAGCTTTTTTTCCTAATCAAAATAGCATTTAAGGGAGCTAAGTTTGGGATCAGAATTGTGTTGATGGAAGTGGGGGCTTCCCACAAGTACTAAAGCCTCCCACTCCCTGACATGGATCCACCCCATTTCATGCCCCCACCACTATTCTGACACTATTCTGTCATGTCTTTCTAAAGAATGGATTTCTTACAACTCACTAGTTGGCAGCTATCCACACACCGTCCTAAAGCAGCAGTTTTTAAACCACTCATAGCTATAGATGGAATTTTTTGGTGATAACCAAATAAAAATATCTAACACTGCTTTCTGCACTTCACATTAAAAAAAGTCTGAAAAAATCCATTCTCATGGCTGCATCTGCTGACACTATACCACCTATCTCACCTACCTAGTACACTTTTGAAACCATTATAATTTATAATTTCTAAAAATGCACCCTTGGAATAACCACTTTCTTCATTTCTAACTTTGGAAAACACCAAAATCCCCCCCCCCCCAAAATGAAGCTTTTTTACCCTGCACATGCGCAATCTTGTCTGATCTTGGAAGCTAAGCAGGGTCAGGCCTGGTTAGTACTTGGATGGGAGACCGTCTGGGAATACCGGGTGCTGTAGGCTTATACCATAGTCTTTCGAGACTGAAGGTTGCCAACCATTTCACCCACCTCTGCTCATAGCCTACTTTCAGGTGATCTTTAAGATCACAACAAAAATATTAGAATAAAAATGGCCTTTCTCAAACCTAACATTGCTGAACACTGAATTAAAATGTAACCTCAACAATTTGAAATATTAGCACCACATTATTTATTTATTTATTTGTTTGTTTGTTTATTTATAGTATAACTATGGTATCAGAACAACCAAAAGCCCACTTCTAAAACGTCTAAACAGCCTAAAAAAAAGTCTAGCAGAAAAAAATGTCTTGAACTGACAATAAAAAATATCAAACCGGTACTCAAACGAAATTTCAAAATGGCTGGTGCCTTGGGGTTCAATTCTCTGCTGGTATTCTCCTGAACTACTTCCCTCCATGTACTCAAAGAACACGTTAGTTCCTTCATTACAGTTAATGCGCCCAGAGTTGTTTCTTGTTATAATTAACAGTATTTATATACCGCTTTTCAACTAAACTCTAGCAAATTGTCTTTCGCCACCAGTAACATTTATAAAGAGGCAAAGCCTTCACTTATCTCTTGGTAGATGAATCAAGAAGAAAAATACAATATGGCATGCATCCTCAGGGAGACGCAGTCTTTTTCTTTCTTTTTTTAACATTGTTGACCTGGCAACCCAAGCCCTGAAGATGCTGTGTTCCATAGAGATTTTATTAATCTTCTGTCAAATTGCTAACCAGCTAGCATAATTGAAATAAAACAGGCTATTTGGATATTTCACAAATAAATGACTGTAACGTGATATTTCAGACTTTTAGCTACAGCCTGAGCAGATATCGTTCCATAAAGAGTTCCATCTGAAAGTATTCCTCCCAGATGTGGTTTAAGCAATGGTCCACAGTACATGGCGTTGATGAGTTACACTAAGGAAGCTAGAAAAGGCCAACATACCGGTTTTAGATTTCATATGAAGTTTTCGCGTATGTCCACTTCAGGAAATGAATAGTGCATTCATAAATTGTGTGTGTGTGTGTGTGTGTGTGTGTGTGTTTTCTCATCCAGGAGATGAACCTTAACATTTTGATTTAGCCCCAGAGTATTAAATTTCTTTAACACTTTACCACATTAGAATATGTTTTCCATCTCAACAAATGATGCAATATCTTGAATGGTGGGGGGGGGGAGGAAGCTGGCAAAAGTGGTCTTCCATAACAAGCCGTAAAAATTTATGAAGCACATAGTCTGATAATGGCACGCTATGAATTGAATATTTCCTTATGGATGCTATTTGAGAAGATCTAGCATCTTCTAGCATGTGGGGCTATCATAACACTTCAATCAATCTGCAATTGCTACTTTAAACTGTATTTCTTTTACTGTCTGCATAGCAGATTTTTTTTACAGTGCCAGAATTTGGGCTGACTTCACTAGGAAGATGAAAAGACACATCGTTTTCCCTCTTGAGTTTTTCACAGCAATCCTCCCCCATGTGCCTTTTCTCCTCTTTAATTCTTTTTTCCTTTTCCCATTCTATCTTTATGGGGGGGAACAATAAATTTTTTTGCTGAAAACATGATTTGTTGAACATCTGAGCTAGTGCATCCCTTGCCTCTCAGTTACAGCTTTTTTTTTCCATAGGAGCTTTTATAAGGTTAATTGCACTGTTATTGGGGAAATCATTCATGGACTGTGTCCTTTTCCATTCTCCAGATTGTTCAAAACCTCACACCTGTTTTTCTTAGGCTTGGGAGCTACATCAGTCTATAAATCCTTCTACGTTTCCTGGTACAGTTTCTTATGAAATAAAACTTCTTCTCCCCCTCTCCATTTGCCCAACTGTTTTCAATACTTGCAGTCATGCCTGAAGTTGTCAATCAAGGAACAGCTTATCAGTCTAGGCTTTTCCTTTTTAAGCTTAAACTTGGTGACTTTGGAGACCTGTCAACACCCAGTTGCTTTTAGTCCTAACAATAAAGTCACACTCTATCTCCCACCTAGTAGCTTTAGATTAAATTCTGATGCTATATACGTCATATTTACATAGTTAAAACTCATAACAAAGCAACCCACAGGCAATAGGATGTAATAACCATGCAACAGAGCCATTTCCTGTCCCCTTTTCTCTCTCATACTATGTTTTGTGTAGTTTATTGGATGTGAATGTTTTGAAAATGAAAATCATCTGGGGGGGAAGAAAGTGCTCACCAGGCGTGAGGTTTTAGAAGAATTCAACTGAAAGAATATATAGAGCTGTAAATGCTCGGCCACCTCTGGTATTGTAAAACAAAAACTCTTTCAATATTCCCTTTTATTTCCACAAGATGAATAGATTGGGGGTGGGGGGCAATTATACGCTTCGGCAGTCTATTTTTAATATGTCTTATTCTGTTTGCATTAAAGGGTAACAATTAACTTGGAGTCAGAAAGCCTTAAACACCAAAGGTTTTACCGTTTTCATTTTAAAACACAAAGAGTCTATTACAGATCCAGTGCAATGTAAATGTTGCCCAAGGTCTGTGTTTTAAAGACCAAGCCCCTCTATAACACTTTTGAAAATAACGTATTGAGGGGAATTGGGCATTCGCTTGCCAACCTTTGCAAGGCTGATGAATACAGCCAACAAAACAAACATATAACACTGATAGGTATGTATTCCTCTCTCAATATTAGATTTTGTTGAATCTTAATCCGGAGCTCAGTGCACACAGTCTAGAATAAATGCTCATGTGGGCAGCCCCACTCTCAGAATGACGGGAGCCCATCTGCAAACACACTGGTATGTGCATTCAGATCACCTTCTTCCACTAATGACTGGAGTCTTGCTAATAAGGAAACTCCAAATGCACACCACAAACAGTGCAGTGGTTCCCAACCTTTAGGAGCCCACAGACCACTGAGGCAAAAATTGGAATTGTTGTGGACCACATGCAATCCGTCACCCCACTGCACACAAAAGATACAATTTAATTTGGTAGTCTGTGGCGAAGGGTACCCAGTGAGACGCTGAAAGTGCCAACTGCAGCTGTGGACTGTTTGTTCTCCACCCTCTCTGGTGGTCTGTGGGGGAGCGCTCATTCGGTGAGATGCTGGAAATGATGGAAGGTCATCTTTTTTTTTTTCCTGAGACCTCACAGACCACTTCTCAGTGTCTTGCAGACCATCTGTGGTCCACAAACTATGAGCTGAAACCACTGCATTAGTGGGTTATGTCTGAAGGAATGGGTGAAAGGAAGGAAGTTGACAGAAGCAAACTTCCCCATCCTCTTCTCAGTATAGAAGATCCCTGCATCCCCCCCCCATTCACTCCTGATGATTGGAGGACTTTTCAATAACAATATAATATGGAGCTCAGATGGTCACATGGAGATCAGCAAAAATGTCCTCCTTGCGCGACTAGAAGTGCTTTCTGTTTGTGCAAAAACAACTTAGGAAATAACCAGTAGATAAGGACATATTTAAGTCTCACTATAAAGCAATGAAGGCAAATGTAAACCCAGTATACAGTGTAAAAATTACAGCCCAATCCCTTGGGTGGAGCATGCTGCCAAAACCCACATTACGGCAGCACACCATGCTTTATGATATTGCAAAACGTGATGCACTGCTGGGCTGCAGCAGTAAATGGTGTGCACTGAGTGGTGAGGTGTGGACCACAATGGCTGCTGGAGCTCTACTGACACTGGTAATATGTCAGGGGAGGTGTGCCATGGGTGGAAAGAGGGGAGACAGGAAAAGTTTCAGGGAGACCCATAAGACATTGCCCAGAGGTACAGGAATGCGCAGCCCAAGCCTACATAGCTCTCCAGTTGGCCCATTGGGTGTATCCCAGGAGAAGTTTCAGGCCCTGGAGGTCTTCTCTGGGTAACAGAACATTTGTTCCTTTGCCCAGGGGTAAGCTTTCACTGTCTGAATGGGTCTACTTGAACCTGCACAAGCCATACAGCCACCTCGGGCATTTGTTTCGGCATGGGAAAGGCAGGACACAAATCTTTTAAATAATTAAATAACTGGCACATGTCTGAGGATACCCAAGAAGGTGGATCGAGGCGAGATAGGATATCAGTGGTGCCACTGCTGCTGATACTGCCCCCTTCCTGGTCTTGATCCACCCTCTTCCCCCTCCCCACCCAGTTCCTCCCGCTCCTGTTCTCCCTCCAAACCCCAATACTGACTAACTGACCCCCTTGCTGACATACTAGCACAACTTGATGGCACTGACCTCTTGACCCCCACACTGGCTTACAAGGGATGTGCTGTCGCACAGACCCAGCCACTCATCTCTTGCAGCAGCAATCAGGCCATGCTGAATGGCACTTCATGCTTTCTAATAGCCCTTAAGGAGCTTTTGCTAGTAAGGCTGTCCAGAAGTGTAAGGGCCTATTAGGATTGGGCCAAGAAGTCCTCTTACTGGTGCTGGAAAGTGGGGCTGGGCCCAGAGATGCATATGCTACTAGTTGCTCCTGACTAGAACTGGAGGGGGCAGTGATGTTCCTGGGCTTCTTCGCACCAGGGGTGCCAATTTTTTTGCCACCCCGCCTGACCAGGAAGTAATTGCGGTGATGTCATCACATCGCAATTGCTTCCTGAACCATGTCGGGAGTACAAGCTTACTCCTGGTGTGATTCCCTACTGCTTTGCACTGCCCCCCCCCTCTTCTCCAAGGAGAGGAAAGATGCAGCCCAAAGCAGCATATCCCCTCTCAGGGCACTTCTTTCGTCTCCTCAGAGGAGACAAAAGATGCAGTGCAGTATCATGCCCAGACTGTGGGCGTGATGCCGCTCCTGGCAGCAGCTTTCCTCTCCTCCAATGAGACAAAAGTTGTGGCCCAGAATCGCAGCTGGAGAGGCAGCAAGCTGCTGCCTCTCCAGTAGCGATTTAGGGCTGGACTGGGCTACCCCCTCCTCCTTTAGTAGGAGACAAGAGGACGGCCTAGAGAGTCAGCATACTGGGAGTTGCAAGTGACTCCTGATGCACTAACTCTCTAGGCCACCCGTTTCCTCCGGAGGAGATAAGAGGGTGGCCTAGAGTGTTAGCGTGCCAGGAGTTGTGAGCAACTCCCAGTGCGCTGCCTCTCTACAGCACCCCATTCCTGAGAGAGGTGTGGCCCAGTCTGGCCCTGAATTGCTGCTGGAGAGGCAGCAGCTTGCTGCCTGTCTGGCTGTGATTCTGGGACACCCCCTCCTTTGTCAGGAGGAGGGTTTTTTTTTTTTTTAAAGGGAGAGAAACCAGTTTATTTCTCTTTAAAAAAAGAAAGAAATGGGGTGCAGGGAAGTGAGGCTGGAAACAGCGCCCCCGAGGGGTGGCACAGGGCATTTGCCCCCCTTGTCCCCCAGGTCTGTCACTGGGAGCAGGGCTATGTGATTAGGTAGTCTTAATACAACAACTCCAAAGATGCATTGTACGATGAACAAAGTATGCATAAAACCAGGAATGCATAAAATGCTGAGTTTGAATTGAGATTGACAGTTAATAAAGGAATCAAAGCACAAAATCCAAACATTGGCCTTTTGTAGAAATCAGCCCCTTGAGATTGGGAAAAATTGAGCTGGAAACTGATGTCTTCATGCAGGTTCCCCAAAAGACTATGCAGGACTTGCAAAGAAGAAAAAGAGAGGAGAGGCTCACAATTTATCATAGGTCTCCAGGGCCCAATTGGACATCCACAATCAGAATCCACTTGACAAACATAGGAAGCTTCCTTAAACTGACAGCCCAATCTTATAAATTCCCAAGCAGCAAATGCAGCAGTGCCGGTGCAGGCTCTGCTGAATCCCGTGGGGAAATTTCAGTTGGTGGAGGTCTCTTCAGGATATTTGTCCCCTTGCCCCTGGGTAAGCCACGATGGGGCAACGTGGACCTGCACCAGCGATATCAGTGGATGAGGCCTGGGAAGGGAGATATTCTACGGCGCACACCAGTGCCATCAATCCCACACCTCTCCCAGGCCTAGCCCACCCACCACCCACCCCTATGTTGCCCTCCCCCACCATGTTTCACCCTCCCCACCCTCTCCCTGCTGCTCTATTGGACTTACCTTGTCCTTCCCACCAGTGCACCTGGCCTTTGTGCTGTCACAAAGCATTTTACAGCCATTTGACAACTGTGCAAGCCACTGGAACACATGTTCTGTGGGTGCAGGCCCTCATTAGGATTAGTCCATTGGTCTGAAAGGCTGTGATCCTATAAACATTTACCTGGGAGTAAATGACCAATTACATTCAATGTGGCTTACGTCTGAGTAGATATGCATTGGAGCGAGCTGTTAGACATTCTTTCATTCATCCCTAGTGGTCATTCTTGCTGTCTTCCCAGCTGAACTTGATATACTTAAGCCCACCTTAGCCCCCTTCCCTCAGACTGTTTGGGCTCTCTGCATACACAGTCCGAGGCTCACTTGGTTCATTCAATTGTTTCGCTTCTGGAGTTAATATTTTTCTGTGTTTCAGGCAGGGAAAGTAAGAAAACCTTTGCATTTTCAACATATGGGATTATAATGTGGAACGCATGCAGCCACATGTGTAATGGAAATATATGCATATGTTTGCCATGGTGGTGATTGCCTCAGATCACACCATTATGCACCAAAGCACCATCTGTCTTGTCAGTGTTTCTCATTTTGATAGTTTGGTTGTAGAAATGTAGTAGATTTTTTTCTTCTTCCTGGCAAGCAGATAAGTGGAAGGAGCTGGCGTCATGTTACAAAAGTCCTCCACAAAAGATGGTCTGGCGGGTATCATTGGAAGGCTGCTCAATTGGCAGGGGAGGAGAGTGCGAGCCAGGAAGCAAAGGTGTGGGAAGGTTCACTGAGGCTTCTTCCCCCAGGTACACTCCCAGTTAAATCATGAATTTGCTTTTAATTATTAGGATACTTTTTAATTAATCACGCTGATTATTGATTAAAGGTGACAGTGCTCATTAAATTGGGTCCTGTGAATTACTCAACACATGTCAGATTGCAGCAGGGCAGGTCTAGCTTCCGCCTCCTTGTTGGATGCTTTCCAGGCAGTATTTTGTCACTCTCCCAGCTCATGTTAAAAGCACTCACAGCACCACATGTGCAGTCCACAGGAAAAAGACACAAACACTAGCTTCTAGCTGGTAGATAATGAACATGTGAAGACACCCTTATAGTTTCACATTAAAAGCATTAACTGTTATAGTTTAAGGGCATTTTGCCATTAGGTCTGCTGCTTCACACAGCTGTTATCATTATATAATAATTAAAACTTTTAACACGAAGGAAATGTTAATAATATCTGTCCTGACACTGAGTTTACCCAGACATAACTCTGGGTTGCTTTTGGCTATTGCAGGTATCATCCCAGTGTAGGTGACAGAGCACTGGAGATCACAGAGGGCAGGCAAGGACTGAGAAGGGGAAGGGCTTCATTGAGCCCTATGAGGATCGCCTTCTGTGCCCAGAAGCACACATACATGAGCCCATAATTCTCACACAGTACTTGAATTAAGAGTACTTAATTCTCACACAGTACTATACTCACACAGTATATCAACAGTTAATGTATGTTGATATTAGCAACTTGGCACTAGATAGCTGTCTAGTGTTTATTTCTGCTTCTGGCAAATATTTTAGATTTTTGTTCAATACTTAATTTTGATTAGGTGTGTGGGCATTACCTCTACAATATTTTAAGGATACCCTGCTTTCCACTCCGGTAATTTTTTATAGCGTTGTCCAGACAAGACAGCTGTCCTAATTGTTGTACCTGAATAGGGTACTTACATGGCTGAACACAAGCCTTTTCATCTGAATAAGATGAGGACCAATTGAGGGCCCGATCCTAACCTGCGTGCGCCCGCTCAGTGCTGGCACACAGTGTCACAAACGTGCAATGAAGCACACCTGCAACATGTACCACCCAGCCAATACAGGCGCTGGCTCAGCGCAAGCCAACACTGAGCCAGTACCAGGCAGAGGATGGGCGACCGCTGCCCAGAGCTCCATGGGAGCACCAGGCAGTGGAGAGGTAAGTAAGGGCATGGGGGGAGACAAGGAGAGGCATTCCAGGGTGGGGGGCAGGGTGAGGAGAGGGGCAGAAGGGGGTGGAACCGGCAAAGCTCAGCTCCACCAGATCCGGAGCCCCACATCGGGCCTTTCGGCCCAACATGGGACTCCATTACTCTGTGCCAACTAAATAGCCAGTGCAGAGTTAAGTAACCACACTGTAGGGCTACTTTTCTTATTCAGGGGAAGGGGATGAATGTTCCCTTCACTCAAGGAGCCGCCACTGGCTGCCCAATGCCGTGGCAGCTATTTTGGCGCTGTGGCAGCCCTGCATGCTGGGCAACTCAGTATTGGGCTGTGAGTGTCTGCACCTATGGCTTCCACTGAAATAAAATATCTTCCCCTTTGGGCAATTATATAATTGGCTAATATTTTATTATGTATAGCTAATGTTATAGCACTCCTACAGCATGCATAAGTTGAAATGCAGAGAATGTTCACACATCAGCATCTCAGGAGCCCTCGGGACAACCAGTGTTCCATGTGCTTACAGCAGTGCATGCAATAGGAACAGATCCGTGTTACTTCTAGTTTGTGGACTGACTGCACGAGAAGAGGTTTTGTCTGCAAAACAGTGTAGAGAGTTTTGATTTAATCAGCCCTTGCTTCTTGTTCCTCTTATTCAGCTTGACTTGATTAGTGATAATGTATGCACAGGAATAAAATGTCATCAGATACTCTTCCATTACACAAATGGAATATTTGTTTCATGTTATCAAAATATTTATGAAAACTGATAATGAAACAATGGAAAAATGATGCCATTAAAAGGAAAGCTACACTTAGGAAGGTGGCATTCATTACCTCAACCAAGGGACAATCTTTCTGCTTTATTAATAACTTGCACCAAGGTTCTGTACTGTAATAGTTTTCCATGTTTTTGTTACAAAATGGCAGATCTGCAGTGTGATGATACATACAGTTATTCACGCCATATACTATATGTGAAGTTTTAAGGGCAGCGAACAAACTTTCTACAGATGATTAATTTCTCAAGAATGATTCCTAGTCAGACTTCCTCCAAGAAATATCCTCTCGACTCTCAACTTTCCTTTGAAAGAATCATAGTTGTATTCAGTAACAGGAAAATAATAGGGAAATTCATTACAAAACTTTTAGAAGTCTGATATACAGTGCTGAGAGAATTTGATTCGCTGCTTGTGTTCTTTTTAATTATTATTAGACTGTTTTGTTTATTATACACAAGGCAGGTTCACATTGATGATGGCTCCCTTGTAAGTACCCCAAGAGCTCATGTTGGGCTACTGCTTGTCTAACAAGGCTTCCATTCATGTGAAAATGTCAGACTTGAGAACTGATGTCTCCACAAGGAGTCCTCTAGATTCAGTTGCACATAGCACTGCCCTTGTGGGAGGCCCCTGTTCTCTCACAAACAGCACTTCCACATTCTGAATTGATTGATAACATTTTCAGTTGCTTCACTGCACAGAGACACCTAAAGCCATGAATAAAAAAATATAATCCTCTTAAAAGCTATGTTACTGCAAGCCTAGGAGCATCTTCTCTGCCCTGCACTCCTGAGGTGGTAGAGACAGTCACATGGGTGGCTCCACATGAGGTGAGACGGGCATTCACAGAATTCAATTCAAATACTAAAAGAAAGTTTGTTCTGAGCAATGTGCAACCTTACGTAACACCAAGACTTTTGAGACAGATTGGCTATGTTCCTCTTTTTATGAGGGCAAACAAGATGATCAAAGCAAAAGAACTTAATCATTAAAATGATTCTACTATCTATGCATTCTTACAGAATTGTAATACTCTTCTGGACAGCCTACTCATTTTGCCCCACCCCCATGAGCTGAACAGCTGGACCAAAGTACCATAGGGCAGTGGTTCTCACACATTTAGCACCAAGACCCACTTTTTAGAATAAGAATCTGTCAGGACCCACCAGAAGTTATGTCATGACTGGAAGTGGCATCATCAAGCAGGAACATATTTAACAATCCTAGGATGCAATCCTACCCACTCTTACCCAGGAATAAGTTCCATTTACTATCATCATTAAAAGAATATACATAGTAGCCTGTTAAAAGTACAAGTCTGTAACCTTTCCCCCAAATGCAGTCACATACCATGGGAGCATCAAGTCTAATATATTAAAAATAAAAAACCTAAATGAATGGGGACTCACCTGAAATTGGCTCATGACCCACCTAGTGGGTCCCAACCCACAGTTTCAGAAACACTGCCATAGGGTACTGTAATGCCCTATGGTACTACAAAGTCACACTATGAAGGATCCAATAATGCATCCCAAATAAAATAATGCCTGATTTGTTCAAAGAACAGCCGTCTTTCGTAATGTCAACTGCGCTATTTTCTTCAATCATTAGCCATAAACTCCATGAACTGTATGGGGTCCATTGACATCATATGTCAAAAACAAAGCCAGGAGAACTGGTGCTGGAAAATGTTGTTTGAAGTACAGCCATTTACATGTGTACACTGCCTTACCCCTAAACCAGTGTCCTAATTGCCATCATATGGGACTGTTTCTAAATGGTTTGCTTTTGATTTTATTGTTTGCTTATGTCACATCACACGATACTGGAGAGTGGCATCAAATGTTGCTCAGATGCAGGGCTCAAATTAGGACTTGGATTTCTTCAGAACATGCTTGTGCATGTCATGGCCCCTTTATTCATCACGAAGACTGAGGCGGATGGTTGTCTACGTGTCCCACTTGAGGGCTTCCCAGATGCATCTGGTTGGCTGCTGTGGGGAACAGGATGCCGGACTTGATGGACCTGATCCAGCAGGGTTCTTCTTATGTTCTTGTTTGAGCATGTGCAGAATGCCTTTCCCTCACCACAGAATAACCAAAACCAGCCCTTACACATCAAGGATGAGGTGGGAGGGCCTCCAGACTAGGAGTGCAATTTCCAAGGCAGTATGAGCCCCAAGTTCCTCCCTCCCCCCCCCCCAAAAAAAAAATTAAATCCTGGCTGGACGAATAGTCATCCACTGTTGCTGTTTTTCCAAGCTAAAAAAACAAAAGAGTAAATATCAAATTAAGTTATTAAGTATATTAAATATGAAACAGATTCCGAACACTTTCAGATATTTAATGCTTCATCACCAGAAATCGCTGTATCTTTCCATACACCCCATAATGTTTCATAGATCTGTTTACTGCAAAGGAAATGGTATAGTTCTGATCAAAGCAGATGTTCCTGGACAATATGATAAAGCTAAAAGAAGAAAGACATTCCTATGTTATGTGCTCAGCTTGCAAAATGGGACAGGATGTTGCAGCCTCTGCAAAAGCGTTCCCAGTTCACAACAGAGCTGTGGTTCCCAAACCTACAGGCCACAAGAGCCCCACAGGAGAGCTGAAAGCAATCACCAGAAGGTGCTACAGGATTTAACAGATATACATCCACCTGTAAGTTGTCCATCTCCCCCCCTTTTTTTACTACCACTGCTGAGATCAGAATCCTCCAAGGTGAGAATGGATAACATCTATAGTCTCAGGGGCCTCCCTATTCTCCAACAGCAATCCAGAGACCAAAAGTGAATTTCAAAGCACAAGTCAACCTTCTCACATTTTGTCCATAACAGGGTCAGCACCACCTATCAGTAAGTTATGTGATCATGGATGCATGAGTCATTATATACCAACCTTACAGCCAAATCCAATGGGCCTTCTGAGCCAGCAGATTTTGTGATCCACTGATGGAAAAGGCCCAGCAATGGCAGAAATGTTGTGCTGCTGCCCATGCAATGGAGCCGCTGGTTGCAACAGCTAGCAATTCTGCATGTGCACCAGACTTGGCTGGAGGCTTTACCAGTGCTGGTAAGATGGTGACAGGGATGAGCCATGAGTGGGGAGCGGGAGGATCAGGGCATTTCAGAGGAGGAATCAGAAGCATGTCAGGAAGGGAGGAGATCCAGCTGCAGTTGTGTACACCAGATTCTATCCCTGAAACCCAGCTTCAGCACATCCCCTGGGACTTTCACCAGCTCTGTAGCTGGTATGGATTCGAGGAGACCCAGAGGTGGCCAGAAGGTCTATGTGGTAAGTTTTTTACTTTGAGCTCTGTTCTTGTGCCCTCCATATCATGCAGCGCAGCCCCTCTTGGCATGGCTGCATGATACGGCATGGTGAAATAGAGGATAATAATAATAATAATAATAATAATAATAATAATAATAATAATAATAATAATAATAATAACAACTTTATTTTTACCCCGCCTTTCTCCCCGAAGGGACTCAAGGTGGCTTACAACATATTAAAAACATAACCTAAAAACAAATAAAAACATATTAACACATCATAAAAAACAGCAGTCAGAGTAAAAAATAGGTAAAAAGAGCATAGAGCAGCAGCAAGTCATAAAAGAATCAGGCCTGTAAAAAATATTAGAAGATGTTAAAAGGATGTTAAAAGGCCAAGAACTCAGAAGGCTTGTTTAAACAGAAGGGTCTTCAGGCCTCACCGAAAAGTCTCAAGAGAGGGAGCCATTCTTAAGATTAAGGATTGGGCTGTTAACAAGATGTAACACCAGTGAGCAGAATATCTCTATCTCTTAACTTTTGAAAACCATTTTATTTTCATGATAAACTCTGGGCAGTTCTTTTTAATAAACTCCAGTCCAGGTTGTATTGGCAACCTTCAGTCTCGAAAGACTATGGTATCGCGCTCTGAAAGGTGGTTCTGGCACAGCGTCTAGTGTGGCTGAAAAGGCCAATCCGGGAGTGACAATCCCTTCCACACCGGGAGCAAGTGCAGTCTGTCCCTGGTCTGTCTCCCTGGCTATGGGCCTTCCTTCTTTGCCTCTTAGCCTCAGACTGTTGGCAAAGTGTCTCTTCAAACTGGGAAAGGCCATGCTGCACAGCCTGCCTCCAAGCGGGCCGCTCAGAGGCCAGGGTTTCCCACTTGTTGAGGTCCATCCCTAAGGCCTTCAGATCCCTCTTGCAGATGTCCTTGTATCGCAGCTGTGGTCTACCTGTTGGGCGCTTTCCTTGCACGAGTTCTCCATAGAGGAGATCCTTTGGGATCCGGCCATCATCCATTCTCACGACATGACCAAGCCAACGCAGGCGTCTCTGTTTCAGCAGTGAATACATGCTAGGGATTCTAGCACGTTCCAGGACTGTGTTGTTTGGAACTTTGTCCTGCCAGGTGATGCCGAGGATGCGTCAGAGGCAGCGCATGTGGAAAGCGCTCAGTTTCCTCTCCTGTTGTGAGCGAAGAGTCCATGACTCGCTGCAGTACAGAAGTGTACTCAGGACGCAAGCTCTGTAGACCTGGATCTTGGTATGTTCCGTCAGCTTCTTGTTGGACCAGACTCTCTTAGTGAGTCTGGAAAACGTGGTAGCTGCTTTACCGATGCGCTTGTTTAGCTCGGTATCGAGAGAATGAGTGTCGGAGATCGTTGAGCCAAGGTACACAAAGTCATCGACAATCTCCAGTTCATGCTCAGAGATTGTAATGCAGGGAGGTGAGTCCACATCCTGAACCATGGCCTGTGTTTTCTTCAGGCTGATTGTCAGTCCAAAATCTTGGCAGGCCTTGCTAAAACGATCCATGAGCTGCTGGAGATCTTTGGCAGAGTGGGTAGTGACAGCTGCATCGTCGGCAAAGAGGAAGTCACGCAGACATTTCAGCTGGACTTTGGATTTTGCTCTCAGTCTGGAGAGGTTGAAGAGCTTTCCGTCTGATCTGGTCCGGAGATAGATGCCTTCTGTTGCAGTTCCAAAGGCCTGCTTCAGCAGGACAGCGAAGA
The DNA here is from genome assembly GCF_035046505.1 of Tiliqua scincoides. NCBI lineage: Eukaryota > Metazoa > Chordata > Lepidosauria > Squamata > Scincidae > Tiliqua > Tiliqua scincoides. The sequence continues at coordinate 182,823,053 of NC_089821.1, read as the reverse complement.
AAATCCCAAACAAGGTTGGCGCAAGAACACAGCCCTGCTTCACTCCGCTTCGGATGTCAAAGGGGTCTGATGTGGAGTCATCGAAGACAACAGTGCCCTTCATGTCCTTGTGGAAAGATCTGATGATGCTGAGGAGCCTGGGTGGACATCCAATCTTGGGGAGAATCTTGAAGAGGCCGTCTCTGCTGACCAGGTCGAAAGCCTTTGTGAGATCTATGAAGGCTATAAAGAGTGGCTGTCGTTGTTCCCTGCATTTCTCCTGCAGTTGTCTAAGGGAGAATACCATATCAGTGGTGGACCTGTTGGCTCGGAATCCACACTGCGATTCTGGATAGACGCTCTCTGCAAGTACCTGGAGCCTCTTTAGTACAACTCGGGCAAACAGCTTTCCTACAACGCTAAGGAGAGAGATGCCGCGGTAGTTGTTGCAGTCACCCCTGTCACCTTTGTTCTTGTACAGCGTGATGATGTTTGCATCCCTCATGTCTTGAGGTACTCCACCTTCTCTCCAGCAGAGACAGAGGATTTCATGCAGCTCGGTGACGATGATCTCTTTGCAGCATTTTAGGACTTCAGCAGGGATGCTGTCTTTTCCAGGTGCCTTGCCAAAGGCAAGGGAGTCCAGGGCCACGTGAAATTCTTCTAGGGTTGGTTCACTGTCAAGCTCCTCCAGCACAGGCAGGCACTCAATGTTGTTCAGTGCTTCTTCGGTGACTACATTTTCTCTGGAATATAGCTCAGAGTAGTGCTGCACCCAGCGTTCCATCTGCTGCGCCCGATCCTGGATGACCTCGCCTGTGGCAGACTTCAGAGGGGCAGTTTTCTTCTGTGTTGGACCTAGGGCCTGCTTGATACCATCATACATCCCCTTGATGTTGCCCGTGTCAGCTGCTATCTGTATCTCGGAACAGAGCTGGAGCCAGTAGTCGTTAGCACATCTCCTGGCAGTCTGTTGGACTTTGCTGCGAGCAGTTCGGAGGACCTGCAGGTTGCGCTCACTGGGACAGGCTTTGTATGCTGCTTGAGCTCTCCTCTTTTCCTCAATGACTGGTGTCAACTCCTCAGAGTGGGCTTCAAACCAGTCTGCCGCCTTGTTGGTCTTTTTGCCGAATATGGACAAGGCGGTGTTGTAAACGGTATTCTTGAAATGTTCCCATCTGTTGGATGCGTTTGCGTCGGCCGGGCCTGGAAGAGATTCCTCAAGCGCTTGTGCAAATTCCTCCACTTTTCTCTGATCCCGGGTCTTGCTGGTATCAATGCGAGGTCTTCCTTCCTTTTTCGTGTGATACAGTCGCTTTGTTTGCAGTTTCACTCTGCTGCACACCAGGGAGTGGTCAGTGTCGCAGGCAGCACCATGATAACTGCGTGTGATCTTGATGCTGGGAAGGCTGGAGCGTCTGGTGAGGATCAGGTCGAGCTGGTGCCAGTGCTTTGATCTTGGGTGTCTCCAAGAGACTCTATGTTGGGGCTTTGTGTTGAAGAACGTGTTGCTGACACAGAGACCGTGGTGACAGCAAAACTCTAGCAGGCGTTGGCCATTTTCGTTCATCCTCCCAGTGCCAAACTGACCTAAGCAAGTGGGCCATGAACTGTTATCAGCACCAACTCTAGCATTGAAATCGCCGAGGATGAACAATGGCTCTTTTACAGGGATTTTCTTGACAGTGGTGGCCAGGTCATCATAGAATTTGTCTTTGGCTTCTGCTGGAGACGACAGAGTCGGTGCATAAGCACTGATGAGAGTGATAGGTCCTGCTGATGACTGGAGCTGCAGGGACAAAATTCTTTCACTTCCCACAGTAGGTGGGATGATGGATTTCAGCAGGGTATTTCTGATCGCAAAGCCAACGCCATGTTCCCTGGTTTCGTTTGGTGGTTTTCCCTGCCAGAAAAATGAGAAATTTCTCTCCTTGACAGATCCGGAATCTGGCAGCCTAGTCTCTTGAAGGGCGACGATGTCCATCTGCAGTCTGCTCAGCTCCATGTCGATGACAGCTGTTTTGCGTGCGTCGTCTATTTCTTGCAGGTCATCAGAGAAGCCAGGTGTCATTGTCCTAACGTTCCAGGTGCCCAGCTTTAGGGCAGTAGTTTTCTGTTTTCTGTTGCATGGTGCAGAGTTGTCGATCCGCTTGTCGGTTTTCACCCTAAACCCCACGCACCCCATGAGGTTAACGGACCGTGGCGAGGCAACACCTTACTGGCTGGGGACTGCCCAGCTTAAGGCGGGCGGTAGCTGCCCAATGAGATGCAATTATCTCTCCCACCGTCGGAAGCAGCCCCTGGCGTCATGCTCTACGCCAATCGAGCAAAGACTTAAACTGCTGCTTCCCGTGTTGTGCCGACGCCGTATGGCGAAGTTGGAGTGTCCTCTCCAGTGCGCGAAGCCTGGATAAAGAAGGTATGGAGGATAGGCTGTTACCCATGCAGCAAATCCCCCCTCTCCACGTCGCTGGAATGGTCCAATGGAAAGGCAGAAGCCAATACGGTTGGTTCCAGCGGCGTCGCAGGAGTTGCCAGAACGTGACTGTGTTCAGCCATGAACTGCCTAAGGGACTCCGGCTCCTGATTTTGCCTCGAGGTTGACTCCTGAAGCCTTTTCCAGAACTGGATGTAGCCACAAGGCAGTGGAGGTTTGAGGTCAGAGTTTCCTTCTCTTAGATGAGCTGCCTTCCTAGGCTGACGAGTCCCATCTACCCGGTGGCTGTTTAGTCGCCTCTTTCGACAAGTACAGCCAAACTGAGGGCCTATTCTTAGCCCCCAGCCCTCAGGGTAGTCCAGGTTAGTGGAACAAATTTATCATGACTAACTTCTGTCCAGTTGCTTTTAACTGGACCAAAACCCTTTGCAAGACCATTGAGAGCCAAGCTAGATGTGATACAGAAATGCCATGATTAGAACTCCTAACACCTTCTTTTTAAAAAGCAGTCAGAGTGGGGCAATTTGGAGCAGGCTGCAGCACAGAGGGGATTTAGTTTTCAACCCTTTCCCAAACATCATATTCTGGATTTAAGTTGGCCTGCCAAAGCTATTGAGGAAAAACTTCAGTGTAACCATGTACCCACCCACCCACCTCCCGCTGCTAATAACTGCTTCGGGGGTGATTTTAATCAGAGTTGCAGCATGGGGGGAGGGTTAGACTCACCATCTGCTTTTTGGAAAAGTTCCAATCATGGAACTCCTACATCATGTCTAGTCTGGTACTCCTGATCAGATAAAAATCACAGAAGGGGCCAGACCACTTAACTCCAGTGGGCCATGCCTGCTTTGCAAGCTGAGCAAAAAGAAGCCCTGAGCACAATCAAATTGAAAGGTCTCTTGCACAAGCCTTATTGAAATGAATGGGCAAATTTCTCATCGGCATTGCTGCCCTTGCAAATCTTCTAATTATATAATTGAGACTTGGAAAGGAGAATTTCCCACTAATTTGTGTTCCTGGAAATTGAAGTATCATGCGTTCAAGAAATGCATGAAAGTAAACCAGGATGACACTGGTTATCACAATGAGATTAAAAAAAGAAAAGAAGCCTTACAGCCCAATCCATTGCAACTCCCTGTGAGGCAACATAGTGGTGCCAACACAGGCTCTGCTGAATCCTGCAGGGGAGTTTCATCCTCAGGAGGCCTCCTCAGTATAAGGGAGGCAACTTGTTACCTTGCCCCAGGTCAGCCCCTGTGGGGCTCAGACGTGTACCAGCTCTATAACTGGCACAAGTCCATGTTGACCCAGAAAGGTGGATCAGGCCCAGGAAAGGCGCCAGGATTCAGTACATACCAATACTGCTGAACTCACCCCCCCCTTCCTGGCCTCATCTGCCTTCCTCCCCACTCCCATCACCAGGACTGGGTTTAAGTCAAATGGACCAACTTCTTCCAATTGGGCCCCATGCCTAAGGGGCCTTTGTGCTAGGATAATAATCTACTCTAGTCTTGTGTGCAATTTTATATTAAAATGTGCTTAGATCCATTTGGTTCATTAACTCACATGTACTTTTAAAGCACGCATTTCAATTCCTTTCCATTCTACCATAGAGATATAAAGTCTATAATAAATTGTATTTATCGCTCTAAGATTCTGCAGACCTTGGCTGTGAACCTGGGGCCCCACAGCTCCTAAAGCCAGCCCTACCTGTCACCACCCCATTCTACCTGCTCGCTTCTCTGTTCTGCCCTCCCCCTGCCCCATTCCACCTCCTGCACAGCCTCACCTGTTCCAGTAAGGCTGGCACATGGGAGGCCACTCCAGCCTCCCCACCAGCAGCCTGGCAGCACGTGCCAACAGAGGTTGCTTTGTGACTGCTGTAAAGCAGCCTCAATGCATGTTAGTCCAGTGCCCTGCTGGCATAGGATTGGGCCATGAATTTTAGATCAATCATGTCTTCTTAACACAATATTTTTCCTGAATATGACAGACTAGACCACAAGCCAGTGATAAAAAAACTATTCTTACATTTATAATAGGCATCTTCACTGCAAGATTTTGTAATTTAGGATGGCAGTAGAACACAATGATTCTAATTTGGTTGAGGGGGTTGGATAGCAGATTGTGGCCATTTGGGGAACCATCTATTTAAAAAGTCATTCAAATCAAGAGAGGAGGAGCAGCAAAGTCACAACAAAGAAGGGTTTTCATGTTGATTAAAATGGGTCATCGCGTGACAAATAGCGTAGGGTAGTTAAAAAGGCCTTTCAAAGCATGACGTACTTTATGGATTGTTCCTTTTGTGACTCATAGAGACCAGAAACAATCTTGTGCTCAGTTATATATCACTTTGGTTTCACTAGACTGTACATATTCATAGCTGAATAGTCTTTCCGGAAGTGTTTCTAATGGTTACATTCCTGTCTTTCAGAACTCTTTCTTTTCTTAATTAATAACTTACTTTGTAGCAGTTTTACTTTTTCATTGGCACACTTGCATAGAATGTATAATCACTGCTAAATTGTAAATAATTATGTCAACCAGAGTACAGAATGTATTGTTCCCTTGTGGCCTTCTATAGGAATGAAAATAATTGCTGGGGCAGATTGAGGCAATGCACAGCAATAACATTGTCAGAGCAGTGGGGACAGCATGATAAAGGGCAATTGTTGTCCTATATGTACACAGATTTTCTGCCTGCCTCAGGCTTTGTTCAAAATGGTTCTTCAGGCTCTTCACAAGCTTTAAGCTGTAACCTGGGAAAATCTGGTCAATCTTGCAATATGGGAGATATAAACTAACTCAGATATGTGTACATGGCTATTGTATGCACCTATTGGCTAGTGCCCACGTTCTCTACAGCCAAGTATAGCCACTTCCCTTCCCTTACATCCCAAGAGCAACTTTGCAAGTTTTTAAAGGAAGCCAAAGAATGGATAAATATGCAAATAAATACAAATGTGGCTCTTTTAAAAAGCAAAATACCCAATGTAATGCTGCTTATCCCTTAGGAGTGCTCCAGCATGTCAATATCATTCTCTTCTTTCCTGCACACAAATGTTCACCAAGAGAGTCACTTCCCCTCTCCAGCACTAGCACAAACATCTTTTGTAATCATCTTTTGAAGAAATGGCCTTTTATTTCTTCACAGCAACTCTGCTCCTCAAAGGGCCCAATCCTACCCAGTTTTCCAGTGCTGGTGCAGCTGTGCCAATGGGGCATGTGTTGCATCTTGTAGTTGGGGGCCAGTCACAGAGGCCTTCTCAAGGCATGGGGACATTTGTACCCTTACTTCGGGGCTGCATTGCAGCTACGCTGGTGCTGGAAAATTGGATAGGATTGCGCCCAAAGCCACCTCTCATTTTCATATGTTTGTACAATTTTCCATCTACTGAAGCAGAGCAGAGATCAGAGCCAGTAGAGTGGTAGGGGGATTTGCTATGAAAATCTTACATCTGTGCCCTCCCCGAAGCAAGCTGCGCATTCAAGGATTTTTGCATTTTTGTGCATTTTTGTTATATGGGTGATCAATTTATAATTTTCAAGGTTAAAGAAAACTTACTAAAGAATGTTAATATTTTTAATAAAAACCTAGATATATGACTGAATAGTGGTTGGAACATTCAGTTTTTTGTCTTCAAACTTTGTCAATCCAAAATTAAATTATTTTAGTAGAGGATTATTTGAAATTTTAATCTGGCAGAATATTATCTGAGCTTGTTTTGCATGTTTTTGAACACTATTTATGTATGATTTTAGAAATATTATAGCCGAAACTGAACTTCTGTGATAGGACATAAAGATCGTCTGTGCTTCACATATGAAGGGGGGTCACATCAACAGTACAACTGAGAAGAGAGAAAAGGGGGGCTTCAAACAAACATTTAGTCCCCAGGCTTCTTAGAGTCTTCCTGGACATAGATGGAAACATAGACGAAAAACTAGAGCAAATAAGGTGGACTCAAATTAATTACCGTAAATTCTGTTTGAACTCATCTTAAAACATTCACTGGTATAGCCACTTGAGAAGTCTGTGGTATTAGTTTTGGCATGCCTATCCCTAAGCACTTATGTATAGACACCACATAAGTGAAACAGTTTCTATGCAAACTGTGGATCACAATGTCACTATGCATGTAAGGCCTGTGAAGATGTTGGGGCTTTCTTGGACAATTATGTACCAAACATCAGCAATGGCTATGATACTTTAAAAAAAGAATTAATGGTAGGACAGTGATCCAGAGAGCATACATGCAGTTTATCCATGCCCACCTTATTTTCTTTCAGTAGGTGTCTCTCTCTTTAAGGACACAATCCTGAAGTACCCTTGGGCCAACGCAAGTCCCTTGTGCCGGCCCAGGAGCATTGCAAAAGTGCCATCAAGCATTTTTGAACCACTCTGAGGGGGAGATAGGCCTCCCCACACCAATGCAAGCCCCGGGCCTGGTACGTATGCATTGGCCGAGCTTGGCCAGTGCAGAGTTCGGGGGGGGGGGTGGGGAGGTGGGTGTTTTGGGGTGGAGGGAGGGTGGGAGTTTCTGAGGCAGGCAAGCAGGAACAGGCGGTGGGGCCAGGATCCGGCAGTTATGCTGGATCCTGACCCTGTACCCAGGTGGCCCAGAGTAGTCCCAGGCAGCTCAGGTGGTGCAGATCCAAGTACACCCACTGGGGCTGCTGCAGCTTCTCCCGAGATAAAGAGAAGTTTTCCCTTGCCTTGGGCCGAGCCTCAGACAGCCCGAAGCTTGTGCTATATACCGCACAGACCTGCCGGCCAGTCTGCTCATTCCAGCCAAGTTAGGATTGTGCTGTAAATTGCCCATGTTCTAACAGTTTGGAAATTTGATGTAGTAGCTGTTCAACGGGAGAAAATTCAAGGAGGAGGTGGCTGTATTCTGCCCTAAGAAGGTTTAACACTGAATCTACAAACTACTTTTACAAATCTGAAGAACAAATAGGCAGTTCAGAGGGGTACCTTGAATGGTATGTATAGGTGCCATGTGGAATTGTGGCTTCTGTAAAAAAAAAATTCAAAGGTCTGAAATAAATTGACATGTTTACAAACTTCCAAATCATACACTGTGAGAAAAATTTCCAAATCATACACTGTGAGATAATTTTGGATTTAGGCCTTTGTTATCATTGCATCTTGGTTAAGTATTGATATCTTGCTCTGTTGCCACTCCTTTTAATCATGCCAAAGGTGGCATACAGCATTGGCCTGTAATGGATATCTCCCCCTTACCAGATATCCATTAAAGGCAATCCAGCCACCAAAGCCTCCTGTTGATGCACAACTCCAGATGCCACTTTAAAAAAAAAAAAAAGTATCATGCTGAATTTTTGAAAATGGTATCATGCTAGTTTTTTTCTTAGTTAAATTTTAAACATTTTAAATTTTAATTTTGCCACTGAAAAATATACAAACATTAACTCCTAATTAAAAACCATTCCTGTTGTAACGGGAATGCAAGAAACAGCCCAGACCACAGGAAATCTCTGGGCTAGTTGATCCTGACCTTTCACCTCTCACACGTTCTAACATTGTTTTCCTCCTCCTGTCCATCTGCTTTAATCATTAGCAAAGCTTTTTCTTTCTTTCATTCTTTCTTTCTTGCAACTGCACTATGAAGTAAAGTCAGCTGTCATCAGAGCATATTTAAACTCTGACTGTTAGATTCCACTGAATCAGCTGTATGCCCACAGGCCTCATTAAGTCTAAGGAAGAGCAGAAGTGGAGTTTCTTTAAAACTCATGGGAAAAATAAGCTTTTCTACATTCAAAGAGTGATCTTGGATCATTTCTAGATCTTACAAGTGTGCTGTAGACTTAGACACCATATAACATATAAGGTACATATATAGATATAGACACTGAAAAACAAAAATGGCTCATAGACTTCTTTAGAATTGCACAGCTGGATTAGAAACAGCTCCATGGAAGGACTAGTTTGTGATACTATCCCTCAGAGCATCTTAGGAGAAGAGACATTTTGGCTATCCTGTGGACTATAGCAGCACTTCTGGAACAATTGATAAATGGGGAGCATTGAAACCCTGAGGGCAATTCAAGGTCTTGTTTCTGTAAGTGATAGATAGATAGGTACTTTATTTACGGTCATCCGACCAGCTCATCACAAACAACAAAACAAAATACACAGAATTAAAACCAACACCCCATTACACATATGTAAAATCATAAAATCAGAGATTTACACTCTCAATTCTCTTCCTTACCAACTGTGCAGCATAACAGAAGCGGGCAACCCTGAGTGATATATCCGAGTAAACATCAGAAAGCAGAAAAGCAAGCTGCTCCTCCGCCTGCATCCCCATTTCAATACCGACGATCGGGGAGATAAATTTAGATCTCAAATCGTCATAGTATGGACATTGCAAAACAATGTGGGCAGTTGTCTCCACCACATTTTGAGGGCAGGGGCACAGTCTCTCTGAGTAGGGACGCCTTGCATAACGACCCAAAAGAACTGCTGATAAAAGTGCATTACACCTAGCTTTAGTAAAAGCAATCCTAAATTTAGGTATAACAATATTATAAAAATATCTGGCAGGAGAAAATGCAAGAGCTTGATCCCCAAGAAAAACATACAGAGAAAGTCTGGCTCTCGCAGATCTCAATTCAAGGTCTACCAACCTCTGATGCAAAATTTCTTTTGCATTTCCCAGGCTCATCATCATTAAAGACTCTGGGGAGAGATTGCAGAGTTTGAAATGATCCAAGCACCTTTTTTCCCAGGTGCCTACAAAAGGATCCGAAAAGATCAAATAAGTAAAGTTATCCTGTCGCGAGAGAATCTTCAAAAAATAATGTAAGGCATTTAGCCACATCGACATCTCTATACTTGGGGTACCGGATTCCAACCTGACCACAGTGTTCGGCACACATCAGGGAAGATACATCAATTGGCGCAAAAATTTGGTCTGGATCACCTCCAAATACCTGGTATTTAAATATGGGGCGATCTCAGAGCCATAGAGCAATTGAACCCTAGTTTTAGCAGTGTGCAGCCTTAAAGCCGCAGGGAGAAATTTGGCGCCTTTAGATGAATAAAAACAATAAATGGCACCAGATGTTTTCTGTGCTGATTGACCGACATAGTTTTTGTGGGCCAAACGGCCTCCTTGATAATGAAAGATCACCCCCAGGTATTTTATTATTTTAACCTGCTCAATGGGTTTCCCATTAAGGAGCCATCGAAAGGCCTTATAACGTCTAGCAAAAACCAGCACCTTTGTTTTATCAGAATTTATAATTAATTCCTCCTGTGAACTGACCAGGGCTAGATGGCGAAGAGCCCTCCTCATGCCGACCTGTGTTCTTGTTCTGGAAGTGATACTCCAGTCCTGTTAGCCTGTGACAAGCAATATAGACAGTGGAGAGAAATGAGGGAGAACTAAAGACATGCTAGAAGAGCTCACAACTCTGACTTCAGTCTCAGAAGAACCCAAGTCAAGTGCTATGGAAGATGCAGCCCCTTGAAAGCCCCACTTACATGAGGTCTTGCATTAACTCAGGCTTATCACTTCCAGCCAATAAGGCAGCGAGAGGCTCAATACCCCAACAGACTATAAGCATTTTTATACAGGTTCAGCATCATCTTGCAGGGCCTGCAGGGTCAATGAGCCTGATAAAACCAAAGTATGAACCCCAGGATGTGACTGGCACAGCAGAGAGAAGGTTTCAGATTCAGATGAGTCACAAGCTGAGCAATGGAAGAATCACTTTGGGAAGATGGAAATATCAAAAGGGGCAAAGACATAAAAGAGAAGTAGTGGGACAGGTCAGATAAGCTCACAAGTTTGTAGGGCAGTACTAGGGTATCTTTATAATGCCCACACACACATATATAACGCCCATACATATATATAATGCCCAGACACACACACACACACACACACACACACACACACATATACACACTTGCAGGCAAGCTTTCCTCATTGTGTGGAAATATATATATAGTGTAGTCATTTACTACAACTGCATTGAATCATCTAAAGTTGATCTGCAAGATGAGGCTGCCTATAATATACACCTCCAATAATGTTCAAAATTATGCAAGTAGAATTAACTACAGTACTTCACCCAGTTTATGCAGTAGAGCAGTCTTAAAAAGCAAGAACATGTTGCCTAATAAGAAACATTAGTGTAAGCTTTTACTCATTCAAAGAAAATTAATGTCTGCATGTATTTGCCTTCAGAATCTAGATTACTTTGTCTCCTAATATGTTCACAGCCTGCTAATCCAAGAGTCTGTATATTATTGTAGGGAATACAAAGTGATCATTACAGCACTTGTCAGAGGTGTATAAAATCACCAGACCATGGGGGAAGCCTCAGAGCTACTGGTAGGCATAAATACATGCTTTAAAAAAAAAAAAAAGGAAAAAAAGACAAAACCCCTCTTCTAAGTTATTTTGTATTTTGGTCCTAACCTAAATCAATTTTCCCATAAAGATGTATGACTACATTGACATGTTTTTGTGGAGGCTTGTTGTATTTTCTATACAATCCCAGCTCAAATATCCTGGAACTTAATAAATCAATTAATGAACATATCAGTTGACTGAAATATTAAAAGATGCCTTGAAGCTGTAGAGTCCTTACCATAAAATTAACTTTATAAACAGAAGTAACTTGAGCCATGTAAGAAATGTCTTTCACTGGAATACCATGCAAGGAAACATCATGACCTTTAAGAAGCACTTTTCTCTTTACAGGAGTATTTTGAGGCAATGTGTGTGGCACTGCTAAGTACTTTGTGATCTCCACAGCTTCCTGTGTTGTTTTTTATTTTGTTGAAAAACAGAAAAGAAGTCTTTTTGTGGCAACCAACTGTTATTTTAAAGACTCTTTGTCACTGTTCCAATGCTTTTCAATTATCATACAGTTCTGCTTCTTCGCCTTATTCCTTGAAAGTGAAGTAGCTTCACATACACGTCCCCTAATAGCTGCATCTGGAACAGCCCTTACTTTTCTGACATTGTTGGCCTCCACTGTACCTTGCACCATTGCACAGAGGAATCGTATACGCTTCCGTTTTGGGCCCACAAGATGTTTATAAGACCCTGCTTATTAAAAATATGAAGAAAAGAAAACTGATACTGCTTGCGTTGTAGACTTCAAGGAGACTTTTTTGAGGGCACAACAAAATGACACTGAGAAACATGCCATGCATTCTCCACTACTCAAACACAGCTGTTACATTTGAGGGGAAATGTGGATTCTGCTTTTCCTGAATTCCCTTGGACGTGTAGCCTGCAAGGTACTAGATAACTTCCTGTGTTCCTAGTCCCCAGTATGCCTTTCATACAAGCTTATTATGTCCCTTGTGGCTGACTGAACGAGACTGATGGGCTGTGTTCAGCTTAGTGGGTCAAAAGGCATAAAGCAATTGTACAGGACAGGTTCCACAATGCTGAAACTTCCTGGGAAGAAAAGCCTTAATAGTCATGCTCTTCCTGCAGCAAAACAGAACTTATCTGCTTTCCTACCCACCTCACATATAAAGTGTGGTGTTTCAATAGCTTTAAAGTCTATTAGCGGAGTCTATTAGCGGAGCGTTATTTGGCAAGTGGTGGGGCTAAGGCCCAATCCTGTCCAACTTTCCAGCACTGGTGCGGTCAACCAATGGTGCATGTGCTGCATCCTGCAGTGGGGAGGCAGTCGTGGAGACATCCTCAAGGTAAGGGAACATTTGTTCCTTTACCTCAGGGCTGCATTGCAGCTGCACCAGCACTCGAAAGTTGAATAGGATTGGGCCCTAAAACAATTATTTATTTGCCTTAATACTGGTAGAAGCTAAACAATATATAAAGAAAACTGCTGAGGGTGGGAAGCTGAAAACATAGTCATTCCATAAGAGGTACCTTTCTGCATAATGGCCTGATCATCACCTTATAATTTCCCTCTGCAGAACTATTTTAGTACAACTATTTCTCAAAATGCAATCCATAGTCTTCGCTTGTTATTTTAATAGGCAGTTTGAACTTGCAGGGAATATTACATACAACTCAATCCTATTCAGAAGTGAGCATCATTGAGCTCAGTAGGCCTTACTCTCAGGTAAGTGAAGAAAGGGTTGCAACCTCAAGGCCCAAACCTATGGTCAACCTGTGCAGCTGGAAATCATGGTCCAGCATTGCAGGGTGCTTTTCAGCAGCATGAAAGCCAGGCTGATGTTGTGTGCCACCAGGTCACTGCTGCAAACAAGTAGTGGTGCAGTATACGCAGTAACAGTTCCAGAGGTCTCCGTTGGCACCAGTAACGGGGTAAGAGGCACTTTTTCAAGAGGGTGATCCTCTTTTATTTAGCAAAGGGAGAGCTCCTCCCCACCGCAACTATCTGCTGGTGTTCTTTTGCATCCTTTTAGATTGTGAACCTTTTTGGGGCAGGGAACCATTAGTTGTTTGATTTTCTCTGTAAACCGTTTTGTGAACTTTTTGTTGAAAAGCAGTACATAAATGTTGTTGTAGTAGTGATGATGATGATGATGATGGGGAACATCAGGTAGAAGGTTTTGAAGAACGAACAAGTCAAGATCCTGTGGGATTTTAAATTCAAACGGGTTGACACCTCGAACATAATACACCAGATATAACAATAATAGAAAATCAGAATGTCTGGCTAATTGATATCGCAATTCCTGGAGATGCCAGAGTTGATGAAAAAGAGCTAGAAACAATGACAAAATACTGAGACCTGGCCATTGGAATTATGCGACTGTGGACAAAACATACCAAAGTTGTCCCCATTGTCATCGGGGCACTTGGAACAATCTCAAAAAGTTTTGTGAACTACAATAAACAACTCCATCTTACTGAAATAACACCATCAGATCTGCAAAAAATTGTGCTTTTAGGAACACCATACATACTGCACCAATACCTAGCTGATACTTAGGTCTCAAGCTGAGACTTGTGTCAATTGCTCAACACCAGTTTACAACAGTGTTTCATGAAAGTTGGATAATGATAAGAAGAAGGAGAAGAAGCATGCAACCCCTCCACCACATCAAGGTAGTGTCCTTGGAGGGAAGAAGAAGTTGGCGGCAGAGGCAAGTAATGGGCAGGGAGAATTTGGGGGCAGGGAGGTGGAGGAAGGGGGGGTGATTCTGGCAGCGGCAGCTTGTGTCAGGATGCCATCCCCTTTTAGGAATTCTCCCACCCTTTTGCTCTCCTTGGAGTTAAGCCAGCAAAATGACTGGTGTAGCCCCATAGACAATAAGGCAGCCTACCAGGGTCTAAGTGACAACTTTCCAGCACCGAGGTAAGGGCAATGCAACTCTGAGTTAAGGAAACAAACATTGCCTTATCTTAAGGAGGCCTCTGTTACCGCACCCCAACTGCAGGATGCAGCACATGCCCCACTGCCACAGGTATGCCAGTGCTGGAAAGTTGGTTAAAATTGTGTCCATATTTACTTACCTACTGCAGGCTACCAAATTGTGCCCCCCCCAACAGCGTGCAGCACAGCTTTCACTGGCACAGCTGCATGCTATGATGGGGGGTAGGTTTGGGCTGTTAGTTAAATTCTGTAAGACATTATACCTGTGAGAATTTCCTTAGATACTTTTGTAATTCAGTTCAAAGCCCACTCTAATTTTCTACACATCTGTCTACACAAAACAGTTGGCAACCTTCAGTCTTGAAAGACTATGGTGTAAGCCTACAGCACCCACTATTCCCAAGCAGTCTCCCATCCAAGTACTAACCAGGCCTGACCCTGCTTAGCTTCTGAGATCAGGCGAGATCAGGCATGTGCAGGGTAACAGTTCTGTCTGAAATTCTCTCAATGAGTTCAACCACGTGACCCTGTGCACATTTTTAATACTTCCTTTATATCTTCCCTGACACTCCTCACGGTCTATAGATTGCACAGCCATTTCCTCACTATTAAACTATTCTCCAACAGTAGAACATTAAAAAGGTGCCTTTCTTTCTTAGATTGTTGGTGCAAGTTCATACTTCTTTTAACACTTATTTAAAATTTATATTGCGCTGTGTTGACATAACTGGGCATTGGTTTCAAAGATGACCTTCTACATGCAGCTGCCAAAGACCTCTTCAGCTCACAGAAGAATTTACATCTCATAATAGAATGCTGAACCAGAAAAGTAAAACTAAAACCAGATATGCTCTTTTGCTTGTTAATGCAGCCCTGTCTGGAGATGCCAGGGTTTGAACATAGGACCTTCTACATGCAGAGCCATCACTTAGCTATAGCCCTTCCTTATACACATATCTATAGTTCACAACTGGGATATTGAACCAGAACACTGGTCCAGAAAGAAAAAAATTGGGCATTGAATAAATGCCATGATACCCAATTTCCTGTCAAAACTGCAGTTTTTAAATTTAGCTGGACAACTGTTTATATAGAAAGTTATGTGGAATGAGATGTCACTGACAGGGCAGTTTGTGTGAACTTTTTTTTTTTTTTTTAAGTCCATGAGTGTCTGTGATAAATGCCCTATTTTTTCCCTGATGTTTCCTTAGTTTTGGACACTTCCAGTGCCCCAGAGGCTTCTACGATTGTCCTCAGCATTCTAAACACTGCTGAGATATCCTTCTGCAGTACTATTTGTCTTTTGTTAGAAACACCATTCCCAAAGAGCCACAAGAGGCTGGATGTGCATTGCTCTTTCCTTAATCCTGGCTTTCCCTTGAGACAATTATCTCTAGCCCAACTCTCTTACTGAGATTGGCATGTGCCCAATGATAGGGCAACCAAGGCCAACTGTCTAGGTAAAGGGGTGGGATGGAGAGGCCAGATTATCTGGTTAGACAAGAGGAAAGAATCTTCTCATCTGACTAGATAAACCTATGACATCATCAACCTTAGATTTCTTAGAATCAAGTCCAAGGATGTTTGGGTACGTTTTCCCAAGTCTGCCACTAAAATAAACTGTTCATTCACGAAAAGCACATCACTTACTTCCCAGAAGGCTAGGATTTCTGGGCCAATGTAAGCAGCAAGCAATATGGACTGTATTTCTAGGTAGATGAGTTTAAGGAATTTTGGGCGCAATCCAAACCTGCGCTGGAGCAGGCAAGCCAGGAGGCTTGCGCTGCATCCAACGCAGGTTCGTTGGCTGTAGCAACTCAGCCAGGGGCAAGGGGAAGCTCTTCCCTTTACCCCTGGGTAAGAGTGACGCGCCCCAATGGGTCTCCTCGGACCTGCATCACCTCTGGAGGTGGCGCAAGTCCGAGGAGAGTGCAGCGGCTTGAAGCCGCTCCGCTCTCCTTGGGGACAGGGGTTGGAATTTGGCATAACCACTGGGTCCCAGCCCCGCCCCCGGCTTCCCACGTGCCTGCACCTGGGGCTGCCCATCACCCACCCTCCCCCCACTCAGAAACGCCCCCTGCCTCCTCCCCACCCACCCCCACACCTACCTTCGCTGCTTGTGTTGGCGCAGGTGTGCTGGCACAAGCGGCGGGGAGGAAGATGCCGCAGAGGCTTCTGCCGGCCTCCATGCATCAGCACATCTAGATGTGCCAACGCAGCTTCCTCCCACGGAGGTGCAAACAAACTTTATGGCACATTTGCGACCGCATAGTGCCGGTTAGGATTGCGCCCTTTGTTTTACTTGCTCTTTTCAGTCCAACCCAACTTGTGAGCCCCCCTTCAGCAAGTCTTGGGAGGTTTGTATGTTTTATTCTTAAGATGCTACCTGGCTTCCCCTGCTGGGCATTACTAACTACTGCATCCAGTTTGGTCATGCCACCTCCAGAGAGGCACAGCAGGGAAGATCACACCATTTAGATGTTTGTGCAGCCCTAGTTCAGTTCCTCAAAGCTGTACAAAGGCAACATGGAGTCACAACTCCAGTTTCTTGCTCAGAGTTTCCTGCATTGCTATGGCAAAACTAGCTGCCTTCAGAATGGAGAGATCATATTGCTGAATTATTTGTCACCTTAAGCACAAACGTGCAGAAAGTGGAGGGTTCTCACATATACCATGTAATGTCATATGTAAAAAGTGTTAATGGGCCTGATTTTTCCTTTAAAAAACAATCTATTTAACTGGGGGAACTAAAATGATCAGGATGCTGGAGCACTTTCTGTCAAATGGAAAATTAAATAGCCTTTTAATTTAGGGGGGGGGGGGGAGACACTTACATGGATAGACCTGATAGACATTTATAAAATAGTTACTGGAATGGAGGCTGTGACTAAAGAGAATTTGCCTCTCTCACGTAATATCAAGCTGCTTTCTTTAGCACTGTTTTGCTACAGTACTCTTCTTCCTGGGTTGAATCAGTGCCAGTTTCCTGTTTTATCTCCTGTATAGTATCCTCTATAACTCTGTTTCAGACAGTGCTGAACTTTCAAAGAATAGATACCCTGTCTTGTTGAAGGTATTCCTGCACTCAGAATCACCCATTGATTGGCAACTGATTCAGGAGAGACAAAAGAAAATTTGACATTCTTCATAAAACACATGCAGCCCAATCCTACGCATTTCTACTCAGAAGTAAGTCTCATTAGAGTCAGTGGAGCTTATTCCCAGGAACGTGTGGATAGGACTGGGCTGCTATTGTAAAATGTAGTGATGGTCAGAAATTTACAGCTCAATCCATGCTGGGCTTAAGATGATCCATAAGATCCACCCTGGTGGAGCAAAAGCTACACCGCTATTACATACTTTAGAACTGGACCAGGAGAAGGAGGATCTTAGTGCCAGCACTGCATGCCAAGATCCTATTCTCCTTTTTCCAGCCCCATACATCCCTAACGCTCCTTGGACTTGCATCTGCTAAATAACTGGTATAGGTTCAAGGAGACCCATTGGAGGCCAGGCAGCCTAGAGGGAGGTAAAAAAGATTTTCACTTACCTCTGCTGGGCCATCTCAATGCCCCTTCCTTCATAGCATGTAACACACGCTCTGTTGCAGTGGCGGACCTTCCCAGCCCCATGCTCCAGGGCAAAGGTCCAAGATGGTGCTCCCCAGGGATGATGCCACCCCCCCCCCGCATGCAAATCTGCCCCTCCCACTTACCTGTTGCTCATGCAGCCTTGCATGACTCCAGGACGCATTGGGGAAGCTTCCTGAGGGTTCCCCTGCACTTTAAACTGTGCTTCTGGGAAACCAGAAGCACAGTTTCCAACCCCATCAGGAGCCTTAGCGAGGCTTCCACAGGATCCTAAAGCTCTGCATGGCTCCGTGCCTGGGCCATTGCCCCATCAGGTTAAAGGGAGGTCCACCACTGCTCTGTTGGCAGTGCTGGATGCTATGGGCTGGGAGGGGATAGGATTGGGCCATTAGATATTGCTTTTGTTTGTTTGTTTTGAAGTTTTACTATCCCAGAATTCTGAACTAAATCAACTGTGGTTTGATCTAGCCAGGCTGTTCTTCCATTTTTTGGTCATGCACTATTTATTCTCCCTTTTTCATCTTTTCATCTCACTATAGTTTTTCTCAGCAACAGATTTTCCGTCTTCCATTGCTGCTCTAAAAGAGCCAAGGCTCCATGTGATGTGTGGGGCATGTCCATGTACGTATCCCCTGTGCTCCCCATAGCCTGGCAATAATACCAGCAGATCTTCTGCAGCTTAGCTTCCCCATCCAGAAGTGAGGAAAGTGACAGAATTCTCTCAGGATTTCCTTTGTATACTTAGCTCTGGAAGCTGAGCACTCACAAAAGACTTCCACTGGCACCAGGAACCAAACAAGAGCCCTAAGAGCAGAGGCTCAACACCGTAACCCAAACACAACTTATCATAATCCCTTGCTGCCTTCTGTGCTTGTATAATACAGGCCTTCTTGAGTTACAAGACACTTTGAAGATCTCACCTTCTCCCATTACTTGTCTTTTACATAAAATAGCCACAGATGTGGGCCTGCTAGCCTGTTGGAGCACACTGTAGTGAATAATTTATAAACCAATACTTCCATCCTCTTACGTTCCTTGGAAATTGTCACACAGGGAGTGTCAGAGTTGAGTCAGGCAATCTTGCTGCAGGAGCACCCCCTGCTGATTGTTCTGAAGAGGCAGCTGAGAACTCTTGCCATGATGAGGTGTGAAAATTAGCAGCTCAGCTTCACAGGAGCAGCGGACTTGCTTGTGAATGGCATCAGTTCTCAAACGGCATTCTGGGAAATGAGAAGGACTGGGCAAGGTGGCAAGCCCAGGCGATCTCACTCTCTTGGTTGAGAAGAAATTCTGTGATGTGAAAGAATCTAAAGAAATGATTTCCTGCAGTTCAGCAGTAGCTACAGTCTGAAACTGGAGAAAGCAAATCATTTTTAAGAAAGTTGAAAATGGCACAACCCAAATTTCACATATGCTTACATAACAGATAGGACAGATAGATTTGCCGTGGGGAAGATGACCTCACCGATCTTCATGCTCTCCTTTTAAAAAATGTCTTAAGGGCTGTTCACATGTACACCAATCTGTGTATCATTGTTACAGCACAATCCTATACATGTCTATTCAGATGTAAGTCCTGAAGAATTCAATGAATATTTCTCCCAGGTAAGTGCATACAGGATTGCAGCCTAAGTCTGTATATGGGTACAATTATTCATACATTTCATTCAATGCAGATATAATGATCTGTAGAAAGGAACATCCATTAAACACAGAAAGGCAAACCTGGATACAATGGGTGAACAGTCCTTTGCTATGTGCTCCAGTGCAAAGGAAGAGGGCTGTACTGCCTTTAACTTACTTACAAGACTTACAGCGCAATCCTATGCATGCCTACTCCTAAGTAAGTCCCATTATAGTTATTAGGGCTTGCTCCCAGGTAAGTGTGGATAGGAGAACAACTTTAATGATTTACTATAACATTATATTAACATTTTACAAAATGATCAAGCATTTTTTCAGGGGGTTTAACAATTGGCCGTTTTCTACATATTGAAAATATCACTGGAGTTCCTGCCCTGGAGACATGCAATGAGCAAGTATAGGTGTAAATATGGCAGACATTTGTGTCACTACTCACCAACCACATCACCCACAATATCTAATTAACACTCACAGTTTACAGAATAGTTTGAAGAACAATGAATGTGCTACCTGGAAGAAGTATTACATTTTCCCAGGTATAAAAACCTGTTGTTTGAGTGCTGGGAAAATGCAATACTCTAATAGCAGAACAGCCTTAAGGGAAGACATGCTCTCTGTGTGCAAACCAAGATGGATCTAGTGTTCATTTACTGTGCCAAAAAAACAGATCGTGGGAAAGGCCCTAACAAAGCTATGGACAGAACCATAAAAAGTATTTCTGAAAACATCACAGCCTTGTATTTTTTAGCAGTTACTCTAAAAAAGACTCGAGTCAAATCTTAAGGAAAGTATCTAGACAGCTGTGCTTTAAAGATGTGTCATTTCATATGTTGGTATTTGTACTGTACTGTCACATTACCAAGAAAAATGCCTGGAAGTTGAGTCCGTATCTGGATATATGTAGCTGTGTGTGCTTCTCTTCACTTCATAACAGTGTAGTATCCACTGCCCCATCCCTCTTGGAAACATAAAATAGGTCTGAGTAGGTTTCTGCTCAGTACAACTTGGTAAGTTTGCCACTTGATGCTACTGATCAAAGTGGTTGCAGTATTCCATATTACAATAATTGAAAATACAAGCATATGATTTTATTGTTAAAAAGTAAATTACTATTAAGCAATATTTAGCCCTGCTCCCCACTTACCTGGCAGTCTGCATGATAAGCAAGGTTGTCTTTAAGGAACAAGCAGTCCAAGTGTATGATTAGAGAGAGTTACCTCAGCATTCTTTGCAACACTACAAAGCATTCTGGGTACAATTCTTGGGTTGATAATAGTACAAATAGCAGCTTGGCTGCTGCTATGGAGCCATGGGGGGTGGAGGAGAATGGCTCCTAAGGGGAGGGGGAGGAGCTGCTTGCACGTTGCAGGGAGGCTCCCTGCAAAACTTAGTGCACCGCCCCCCCTCTAGCTATGCCAGTGCAGCTTGGAGAGTGTTTTAGAACAGGGGTGGGCACACATTTTGGCAGAAGGGTCACATCATCTCTCTGACACTGTCAGGAACTGGGGGGAAAAACAAAAGTAGTCACATTTCAAATTTGAATAAATTCACATAAATGAATATATTTGAGATGGAATTTATATGAATGAATTAATTGCACTGAGGTTATTTATAATACACAGAGGAATTATAATACAGGTATGTAGAACCACATGAGAACAATGAACTGTTTGCCACACACCTCTTGCATAGTGAAAACATATAGGCCAAGCCAGAAACACATGGAGTCATAAGCTGTTCAGAGGCAATGGGGGTGGGGTTAAAATAAGGCTCAGGGAAAAAGAGAAAACACATGGAGACTATGAAAGGCCTTGCTCTAACTCGCCCCACAGCTCGCATCTGACAGTCTAAGGCCAGCGAGGGTTCCAATAATCTCCAACAGGCCAGAGGCTCATTAAAAACTGAGAGCTCCTTGCAGGCCAGTTGGGGGTCCCCAAGGGCCTCAAATGGCCCACGGGCTAGGGTTTGCCCACCCCTGCTTTACAAAACACATAGAAGGAAAGGATTAAACTTCTCTCTCCCATGGTCCTCATCTCATTTAAGAGGTGTAACAGTATTCATGGCTGCTTTTAAAAGGAATGGAAAGAAATGGAAGATCCAACCAAGGCTCTACAATGTCTTGTCCAGTTTGGTTCATTTAGTCCTGCAACATCGAGAAACCTTTGAACTTAATTTTATTTAAACTGGCAGATTATTTTGGCGGGGAGGGGAGTGATTATAACAACAAAACCTCAACAAGAAGCTTGTCAAAGTCTTAGAGGATAAAGCTGTGTCAAACATTTTCTGTAGTATTCTGGTGTTTAGGTAGCAGAGGCAAGTTTCAAGTTTTCACTTGGAAGAACATCAGGGAAGACCAACACCAGACATAATATCGAATTTGCATTGTACTTAGAATAGCCTCAGCTGTGTCAACCTGTACTTGATTGAAAAAGTGCTTATTCTGGATAAGGCAGACACGTCCCTTACAGGATGCTGCCACACATGCAACAGGAAGCCAGATGTGTTAGTCATTATGCTAGTGGGCATTGTGGCCCTCAGTACATCTGCACTGTGTGGACTGCATGACCTGTTAAAGTAGGTCAAATTTTATCCCCGTCCCTAAGTCTCTTCAGGGTTTGAGGCTGTAGAGGATCCTGATGATCCATTGAAGGAGTGCTAATAGGAACAGACAAAAGCACAAAACACAAACACACAAAATGATGAACCACAAGGGTTGTGAGAGAATTATTTGAAAATCTAACCATCCACACACACCCCCACTCTATAATGCAGTAGTGCTGTAGCACTAAGTTCAGGTTTGGGGCAGCTATCTCTCAACCATACATCATGTAGTAGCCCTGAAAATTTGAAGTAGCTTTACAAGTTTACAGGGATTCACCAGCCAGGCCTCAAGCTACTTCACATCAGAAAAGTTCCTGCATTGAGTGGCAATTCCACTTCCACTCTCTAAGAGCTTTTTAGCTGCTGTGGGGGTCAGTTTAAGTAGCCCTTTCGAATGCTTAATTTGGATAGGTGGAATAAATTTTCTCTCCCACCCCCATCAGCCACCTCCTTGAAGCTGTTAAGTACAAAGATTCCTTACAGCTTAAAACTGGGGTCAGGGCATGCCCAACCCTAACTAGGTGTAGGGAGTAACCCCAGTTTCCTTCCCTACCTTAGACCCTAAGCTGATCGCATACTTCCTTTCAGCTCAATGGTCTCCCAGAACACTGAAGACCTGTGCTTAGGCTCATCCCTCAAGACATCAGGGTATGATAGCAGCGCAAGGGCAATGCATACAAACACTCCCCTCTCTTCCCATTTTGGAAAAGGTTTTCCTTTAAAAGCAAAATTGACACAGTGGGTGTTGGTGTGTCACTAACCAAGTATGCAGAAACTATTCCTGTGTGGCTCCCTTTCAGTGCACTCTAGTTTGCATGGGGCTACCCACCTTGCTATTACAAGAAATGACAGCAAAGCAGGAGGGTCGCCACAACAAGGTGGCAAAAGCAAGGAGAACTCGATTCAAGGGCAAATGGAACTGAAGCTACAAACAAAAGGGAGGCAAAAACAAGAAATGGGACAGCAGGGGACAGGTGAAAAACAATGCAGAGAAAGAAGAGAGGGAGAATGGGAAGACAGTCTAGGTCAGGGGTGTCAAACGCATTTCATGCAGTGGGCCAAATAGCATTCATGGTGCTTGCTGCAGTCTGGAAGAGACAGTGTTAAGCAGGAAGTGACATCATTAAGCAGATGATGACCAGAAACAAGCACTTCCGTTGCAAATGACAGAAGATAAAATGTGCAAATCTTGTTTACATTTTAAAGATACGAGAGAGCCCAATTATAACAGGGGCCAAATAGTTGCTTCTGGGGGCTGCCTCCAGCCCTCAGGCCTTATGTTTGATAGCGCTGGTCTAGGCAGTAGAGGAATCAGGTCTAGTGTAGCCTATTGATTAATTAGTCAGGCACTGATCCAGAAGGGAAGACTGAAATGGAATGTGGTGTGAGAAGGCTGGTGGGTTATGCAAGTCACTTAATGTAGGTGAACAGGTCTCAAACAGTAGCTGCGAGTTGGATGTGCCTTATATTACACCAGTGACCTACAATCATCTGCAACAGCTACAGGTGAAAGGTAAGGCTAAGAGGAGAGAAGGAGAAGGGCACCAGTGCAGAAATAAGAGGCAAGCCAGACACCCAGGAAGTGGTGTAAATGTACCTGCATTTGACATGGAAGACTCCCCTGGTATTTTACTACCCAAGAGTTTGACTCGTCTGAGTGGGCCAACTGGCCCTCTATGTAGACTTGCAGGCTGACATATATTGTTCAGTTTGACTCCTGGCTTGCAACAGACACTTGGGGAAACCCTTCTTGAGATCAACTGAGCACTTTTTTTCCCCTCCTATGATCTTCAGGCTGATTTACAGGTGTTCCAGGCACTGAATAAAGGCATTTTCTTGATATCTCTGCAAAAAATTTAGCCAAAGAACTCCCTCCTCATATCTTCCATTGTGTGCAGAAGCTAGGAAGTTTGCCACAATGAAGTGTCTAAAGTATTTGTACTTCCTGATTTGTATCCACCGAGAATAAGATTTATGCCGAAACCCTTTAACTACTTACAGCAGCCAGCAGGAGGATAGATTTTCAAGTCCTTTCATGTGAGAGAAAGAGTAAAAGGCTTAGAAGTGCCAATATTTTTTCTTCTGTATCAAAACCCTTGTGCATTTTTCTTCCTCCTTCAGATCAAGCACTCCAGAAGTATGCGGTTAAAAAACGACATCCTGAACTTGCCAGGCACTGGAAATCAAAACAGATCTTTTATATTTCATGAATGCATGGCATGCATCATTTTTGAAGAATAATCTCTTTGTATCTGTACTCACTTGGAGAATGAACTTGAATGACCTGAAATGTATGTGTGCCATTTTTCCCCATCATCATCATTACAACAAAGACACAGATTTGACTGAGAAATACACTAAAACAGTTACCCTGCACATGCCCAATCTTGTCTGATCTCAGAAGCTAAGCAGGGTCAGGCCTGGTTAGTACTTGGATGGGAGACCACCTGGGAATACCAGGTGCTGTAGGCTTATACCATAGTCTTTCGAGACTGAAGGTTGCCAACCAACCACACTAGAACAGTGCATAGTATACATGTTCACTCAAAGATAAGTCCCACTGTTGTCAGTGGGGTTTGGTCTCAGGTCAGTGTGCATAGGATTGCAGCCTTATGGCCCAATCTTATCTGGGCATTGATGGAACTTGTGTTCCATCAGCGCAAGGCCCAGGGCATGAGTATGGCAGCTGCTGCAATGGTGCTGAGCCTGGGCCACCAGTGCAATCAGCTGATGGCTCTGGGCACATAGTAACAACCCCCGGAGCCCCTGCCAGAGCAGGTGACTCAGCAGAGAGGATGAATAAGGATTAAGAGAGGATGGAATAAGGATTAAGACTGTCCAGGAACGTGTTAAGGATGGCCTGGGGCAGGTATTACTGGCAGCAGTGGCACCAGTATCCTATGCCCCTGGCCTGGGCTTGACATGCCCCTTTAGACACACTTGAATTTACATCAGCCAAAGAACTGGCACAGATCCAAGTAGGACAATTGGGGACAAGGCAGCAGTGGAGTAGGCAAGTAAAAATGTGTCTTGCTTACGTTTCCATCACTGCCTGGTCCCCATCCGGCCCACAGCATGCAGCAAAGTCTGCACCAGTGCTGCTGCATGCTCTAGGCTGGCCCAGGACAGGACAGGACAGGACAGGGCCATTAATCTGTTAGAAGAAGAAAGTATACAATGTGCAATATGTTTTTCCTTATCCCATCACCACCTCAACCAAGATATTCCTCTTTGTTTAAAGCTAAGATACTTTGTTTAAAGCTAAGATACTAAGGTGGCATTTAACAGAGAGAGCAAAGATTAATAAAGACAAAATGCATAATGATTTTTAGAACAAAGTGTACACCCAGCTTCTCATTACCAGATGACTGACAAAGAAGAGAGAGGACTCGATTTCAAATAAACATGGATTTGTATTTATTTACTTATTTTAAATGACAATGAGGGATACGAACTGCTTCAGAGTCACTCATTATTTTATTTTAAGCACAGTAACTTGTATTGAGTAGATCTGGTTTGAATAAGATTTTTGTCTTTCTTGAATAGAAATCATATGTGATTCCAGGCAATGGCCTGGACCATTTGCTAATACTAATTGTTGTTGGTTAAAAGTAGGATAGAAGATTGTTAAAGTCTTTTCTGGCAGTAACTCGATCTGTGGAAATGTACTTTACAGGAACTGTGATGTTTTTTGCAGCTGTCAGGCATTTAAGTCAGTCATGGTCATGTGACACGACATCTCCCGTTCAGTAATTGAATAAAGGCTTACATGAATGACACCGTTTTGCTAGCCTGATGATTACACATGGGCTGCTTTCTCCTTACCCACCCAGCTTGACCTTATCGACTGACATCAACAAAAGTATGTACAAATATGTACAACCATTTTACACTTGAAAAGGAGGTAAATTGATGATGTGGCTATTTGAAAAGAAGAATATGATATTAACAATGTATATTTTTTTAAAAGTAGGAAAAGATTTTGTTTTTTTTAACAAAAGTCATTAAAACCCTGGCCTAGCGTAATAAGAAAACGCTGTTCCTGTTCCTGTTCCTGTTGCTTGCCCCGTCTGAATGATGGCCCCATGAGGTCTTTCATGCCACAAAAAAAGTAAGGAGGCACACCCAGACACAGGCAGACTTGAGTCTGCATGCATAAGGACTGAGTGTCAAGTCCGGTGGCCTCAGACTCAAGTCAGTGCCCAAGTCACCAATGCAGGTGACTCAAGTGTACTGAGTCAGCAAAAAGCGTGTTTTTGCAACTTGGACTTGAGTAATCTGACTCAAGTTCCCATCCCTGGTAATTCCTATTGTATTCAATGGAACATACTCCCAGGAAAGTGTGCATAGCATTGCAGACTAAGGATCCAGTCCTATTCAACTTTCCAGCATTGATGCATCCATGCCTATGGGGTATACACTGTGTCCTGCGGTGTGAGGGAGGCAGACACAGATCCTCCTCAAGGTAAGAGAATATTTGTTCCCTTACCTCGGGTCTGTATTGTGGCTGCATCAGTGCTGGAAAGTTGATTAGGATTGGACCCTTAATTTACACATTGACATTATGCCAACTTAACTGGGATACCAGTGTATCAGGTCCATGGGATTGCCTATTTCCAGTCCTGATAGAAAATGTAGGGACCATAGTATAATTATAGAAAGTATTTTTTGTAATTCCCTAAGGAGAGAATCTACCCAGCAACATCCTCTTCTGATCTTTAAATCAACTCTTTTCCACAACAGCCATATTATGCAAATAAAAGCATGATAATTGTAATAGTATGGGAAAGGTTAAAAGCAGATGTAGCCCAGTACAAATAATAAAAACAGAATTATTTTTCTCCATCAATTGAGCAGTTCTACATAAAGTGGTTTGATACCTTGAATATGCAATTCAAACTACGATACCCTCTACAAAATGGAAATTTCAGGCTGAATTTTTTTCATTCTAATTTTTTTATTTCACTTTTCATTTTTTTTTCCATTTCATTTCTTTTTTCATTTTTATTTTTCAGTTTGGTAGCTCCTAATTTTGGTAGGGGGATTTTAGTAGATCTCTTATACCAACCTTACAGCATTATGGTAAAATCCAATGACACAATCACTTCAACAGACTTTGTGCTTCCTTCACTCAACATATTCTTTTCTTTTGATAACTTCAGTCACTTGCATTTATTAAAGGGTAGAGAGTAGCGAACAATCAGATGTGCTCTTGCAGGGTCTGGTTTTAGAAGGTTGTGATGAGTGCTTCTGTACATAACATGGGGGAGGGTGCTTTTGCTTTCAGCCCCTCCCATGGTATTTAGCATTACACATACAGTATTCCATGGTTGCTATTTACACTGGGGAACAAAAGCTCCCTTTGGGGGGATTATTTTTTCCTGGGGAAAAATACTCCCCCCCCCAACTCCAGTGGGGATTTTTTTTTTTACTGGGGAAACAGCAGCTGTGGGTGTGGGGAGCCCAGTCCTGATAAGGAACATAGCAGGCAAGAGGGTTTAACCCTTGTTCATGACATAGTCCCAAACCACAGAGAGCCCAACTCAGCTAGTATTTGCTTCCTATAACGTCTGGTTTGACTCTTACATTGTCAATTATATTAAAATTACAATGCCATAACTTGGCTTCAGTCTGGGATATAGTTTCATAATAAAGCGTTTAAACAAGGACTGAAGAAGTGAGTCACTGGATTATCCATCAGGGAGATTGTCCACACCTCTGATTTTAAGGACAGATGAAATGGAAATGTTGTGGCTAATGCAAGGCTGGCCCAAGACCTCCAAGACCAGGAAGCAGTGAAGGGTTAATGTTTTGCTTTCGCATTGCGCAGGAGGGGAGAAAGTGGGAGTGAGCTCTCTTTTCCTTCTCTGAAGGAACCGGTGGTCATTGGATGAAGGATGGGTGATCTGATTTGTTTCTCTGGATGAGGGAGAGCAGGAGGAGGAGCCCAAGGGAGTTCCTGCCTTAGAATTGGCCAGGGAGGGAGAGAAAGGAGGTGGGGGAGGTGATTCGTAGTTATCACACTTTCCAACCTCATTGTTCCTTTGGGCTCTATTCTTACTTGGGAGAAAGATGCCTCATTGAATGATCAGTGCAAATGGGACTAATTCTGAGTAGAGCTGCAAAGAATTGGGTCCTATTGGTAAGCCTCCCAGCTGCTGCACATGACCCTCTTCCCTCTGGCCACTTCTGTCCTTGCTCTCACACATTTTGTCCCATTCCTCCCACTTTGTTTACAGATGGAATGGGGACAGCAGGGGGAGTGTTTAAAGAGAACTCTCTCTCTCTCTCTCTCTCTCTCTCACACACACACACACACACACACACACACACCAACAGCAACAGCAACAACAACAGCAGCAGCTCTGTTTTTTCCATGGAGCCCTGATTGGCTTTTTAAAGGGAAAGACTCATGACTCGAGTCTTTTCAACTTGTGAAAAGTCACTCTGGGCGACTTGGAAAGTCTGCCCATTAGGATTCATATTTGAGTTGAGTCACAAGTCAACTGCTGGACCTGCCCATCCCTGGGAATTCCTTCTGAGAAAAAAGGCAGGCTTGCACTGTTGCAGCCCAATCCTACTTACTGGTAGCAATGGTGGAACATGTGTTCTGCTAGTGCTGGCTGCTACAAAAGTGCTGTAAAGCACTTTGTGGCAGTGTAGGGAGCCAGTGCACTGGAAAGAAAGCCAGAGCCTTCCTGTATGTGCTGGTGGAGCAATGGAGGCTTGTTGAAGCATGTAAGTGGAGGTGTTCACTGCATGCTACAGTTGGAGGGAGGAAGCAATCAGGAGGCTTGCAAGAGGTAAGGGAATATATTTTTTCGTTCCTTATCCATATGCCTCCTAATGGCCTATGGGTGTCCTTGGACCTATGCAAACTATACAGCTGGCATAAGTCTGAGGAGAACAAAAGGAAGATACCAGGGTAAGGAAAGGAGATAGGATCCTGGCACAAGTTGCTGCTGCCATAACCCTATCTGTCCCTGCCCTTCCCTGAACTTTCCTCAGACTCCCCCAGCCGTCCCACCTACACAACATCCCCCACTGCCAAACAGATCTGCCTTGGCATGGTCGAGGGACCCCAGCAGAGAGGTTCTGCTGCTGCTTTGTGATGGTGGCTCAAACTGGCCCAGTGGTGGTGCTCTCTGCACACCGTTGTAAGGCATTTTGTAATGGCCCATAAGAGTGGGCCTCAAAAGAAGCAAAGAAATCTTGATATTCTTTCAGATGTCATATTTATAATGTGGGATAAGTATCACTTATAGTCATTTCCACTATTCACTCAACAGTATCTGAAACAAGGTTGCCACATTTTCTTCTAGCAACCCAAGCTGGTGTATATGTCTCAAAACACTTTTTACTGCACCTCTGATTCCTGCTCCCTGAAGCAATCTAACAGCAAGATCTAACAGAAATAGACCTGCCAAGTTTTGTAGCCTCTTCTTTATAGCCCTGGGGAAGTGTGGAGTGCATTCAGAAATATTATCTGGGAGTTCATGTGTCAGATTACCACTGTACTGGAACAACAGGGAACTTGCCCACAAGATAACTTTGAGAACTGAAAGTTCCATTTATTGTGAGGACATTGTGGAGAGTAGCTGATTAGTCTAGAATTTACTGATACTGTAAAAAGCACTGAGATTAAGACACACATAGAATTTTTTTCCCTTCATATCTAAAACCTTACTTTCTCAACATCAGTTACTTCTGAATGCCCTTTAAGCATAAACCTTGGCTCAGAGCAAATTATAACAAGATAGCTGGATGCGTTGTACTTTTACAAAGGACATGCTAAATGGGAGTTAATGGAATTCTTCAATCAGCACTTTGGCATATGTGTGTTTAATAGAACTAAACCATAGACAGAAACAAATGTTCACATAGTTCCCCTAGTATAAATAACAGGTGATGTAGCGACAGTGCCACATTCCCTCCCTGAACATGCGAACAGCATTAACTTGGTTCTATCTTCTAAATTCCAACACTTCATGGACATTAGCTGCTGACACTCCTAAGTAAATCAATGAGGCCAAGACTTGAAGTTTATCCACAAAATGTGTTGGCTCCGTGAGTTTTTTCCAGTATTATGTCAAACTCTCAATTACTTATCTTGGTCCTGCTGCAAGCACCCCTCTTTGCAACGCACTCCAGGCAATCCTGAGGCTTTAAAGGCCATCACACTCTCCAGTAAAGCCATTCTAATCTGGCATTTTCACACATTACTCCTCAGTCACAGCTCATACTGATTTCAACCAACAGGCTCACAATCTTCATTGCAGGTTACCATACCATTCTCTCACCCATCCATTTCCAGTCTATCTTATCCTCAACATGTGCAAATATTACCTCATCCACCCTACTCCTGGCTCAAAAGATTAACCCCAAAGTGATATGATAAATTACTTATTTAAAAAAAACTGACACCAAGTCCTCAGTTTTGTTTTAATCCTCTCTGGAAGCTGTGACATGGCTACCAGATTTTGATTTACATTTTTTTCCCCCATTCCCAGGGTGAAAGCCAAATAGAAAGTTAAGATTTCAGGTATCCGATAAACTCAGCCCTCGTCTTAACAGAAAGTGTAGGTTTGAAAATTAGTTCTGTGTTGTTTAATATTGCAAAAGATATGAAGACAAGCATGTTGTTATAGAAATCCCGCAAGGCTCATAGGGCGCAATCCTAGCTAACTTTCCAGCACAGGGGTAAGGGCAATGCAGCTTGGAGGTAAGGGAACAAATATTCCCTTACCTTGAGGAGGCCTCTGTGACTGTCACCCAACTGCAGGATGCAGCACATGCCCCATTAGCATTGCAGTGCCAGTGCAGGAAAATTGGTTAGGATTTGGGCACAGAGTTCCCAAAGCAGTTCAGCTTGGTGATCCACACAGTAATGTTACTGGTCAGAATTTCCATTTGCGTCTCTGTGTGCTGTAGTATCGATCTACTTGCTTTCTGCCATACTGAAAAATTTCTTTACTGATTATATTTGAAGTGTATTTTAGCATAATTCAGTTATGCCAAACCCTGCTAGGCAGTAGTGCTACAGATCTGATTAAACTCACTAAAATGCCATTGAGATACTTGTACTGAACATTGATGTAGCTTTGAGCACTTTAATCCATGGCTTGTGGCTCTCCAAGCTGAACTGCTTATGAAAACTCCTGACCGAGAAGTCAGCTAGAGATTAAAAGAGAAGATGTTTCAGACCTCATTGATAAATTAAAGATCAATAAGTCACCGGGCCCTGATGGCATCCACCCAAGAGTTATTAAGGAATTGAAGAATGAAGTTGCAGATCTCTTGACTAAGGTATGCAACTTGTCCCTCAAAACGGCCACGGTGCCAGAAGATTGGAGGATAGCAAATGTCACACCTATTTTTAAAAAGGGAAAGAGGGGGGACCTGGGAAACTATAGGCCGGTCAGCCTAACATCCATACTGGGTAAGATGGTGGAATGCCTAATCAAAGATAGGATCTCAAAACACATAGACGAACAGGCCTTGCTGAGGGAGAGTCAGCATGGCTTCTGTAAGGGTAAGTCTTGCCTCACGAACCTTATAGAATTCTTTGAAAAGGTCTACAGGCATGTGGATGTGGGAGAACCCATGGACATTATATATCTGGACTTTCAGAAGGCGTTTGACACGGTCCTTCACCAAAGGCTACTGAAAAAACTCCACAGTCAGGGAATTAGAGGACAGGTCCTCACATGGATTGAGAACTGGTTGGAGGCCAGGAAGCAGAGAGTGGGTGTCAATGGGCAATTTTCACAATGGAGAGAGGTGAAAAGTGGTGTGCCCCAAGTATCTGTCCTGGGACCGGTGCTTTTCAACCTCTTCATAAATGACCTGGAGACAGGGTTGAGCAGTGAAGTGGCTAAGTTTGCAGACGACACCAAACTTTTCCGAGTGGTGAAGACCAGAAGTGATTGTGAGGAGCTCCAGAAGGATCTCTCCAGACTGGCAGAATGGGCAGCAAAATGGCAGATGCGCTTCAATGTCAGTAAGTGTAAAGTCATGCACATTGGGGCAAAAAATCAAAACTTTAGATATAGGCTGATGGGTTCTGAGCTGTCTGTGACAGATCAGGAGAGAGATCTTGGGGTGGTGGTGGACAGGTCGATGAAAGTGTCAACCCAATGTGTGGCGGCTGTGAAGAAGGCCAATTCTATGCTTGGGATCATTAGGAAGGGTATTGAGAACAAAACGGCTAGTATTATAATGCCGTTGTACAAATCTATGGTAAGGCTACACCTGGAGTATTGTGTCCAGTTCTGGTCGCTGCATCTCAAAAAAGACATAGTGGAAATGGAAAAGGTGCAAAAGAGAGCGACTAAGATGATTACTGGGCTGGGGCACCTTCCTTATGAGGAAAGGCTACGGCGTTTGGGCCTCTTCAGCCTAGAAAAGAGATGCCTGAGGGGGGACATGATTGAGACATACAAAATTATGCAGGGGATGGACAGAGTGGATAGAGAGATGCTCTTTACACTCTCACATAATACCAGAACCAGGGGACATCCACTAAAATTGAGTGTTGGGCCGGTTAGGACAGACAAAAGAAAATATTTCTTTACTCAGCGTGTGGTCAGTCTGTGGAACTCCTTGCCACAGGATGTGGTGCTGGCATCTAGCCTAGACGCCTTTAAAAGGGGATTGGACAAGTTTCTGGAGGAAAAATCCATTATGGGGTACAAACCATGATGTGTATGCGCAACCTCCTGATTTTAGAAATGGGTTATGTCAGAATGCCAGATGCAAGGGAGGGCACCAGGATGAGGTCTCTTGTGATCTGGTGTGCTCCCTGGGGCATTTGGTGGGCCGCTGTGAGATACAGGAAGCTGGACTAGATGGGCCTATGGCCTGATCCAGTGGGGCTGTTCTTATGTTCTTATGAAAAGCCAGTTAGTGCAGTACGGATCCAGCCTTGTTATACACGGATTTGACTCAACACGGTTGACCCCTGCAAATGAGAAGGAATGTGCTGATCCCTGGAGAAAGGGAAAAATGCAGTTTAAAAAACTTTAAAATCACAGTTTAAAAAACTGCTTTTTACTGTTGCAGAGAGATAGTCATACAAGGGATTACAGGTATAACCTAAGTATCCACAGATTTTTCTTTCTCTAAGCTGATGGGAAGGGCCTTTTAAATTAAAGGAAAACAATCGTTTAATAATGCCAGAGAGGGCAGCCGGATGACAATCCATCAATCATTCTCTCTGCAGGCTTCACTCCTCCCTTCCCCCTGAGCACATGAAAGAAGGCTCAATGGCAGCGATTATCACCTTCTCCATTCTTTCCCCCTTGCTGGGGCTCCTGGTGAAGGGAGGGATTGCTGTCTCCTAGTGAAGCCTAAGGTCCTGGAGAAAGACTGATAGCCTCTGTGTGCATTACAAAGGTCAGCAAGGCTGTTTTTAAATCACCAGAGCAAAAAAAACTTTGTTTTTTAAATGGATTTGATTTAGTGCATTTTTTGCCATCCATGTGAGTGGAACCTTCACGAATAATGAGGCTCAACCTGTATGTTGAATACTGGTGGAGCGTATCTGAGTTCAAATTCCCATTTTTCTAATGAAGCTTGCTGGGTGATCTTGGGCAAGACATTAGTACAGCCTATTCTAACTGTGATAGGGACAGATGCAATGATGGGAGATCTGTGATTGGAATTCCCCCTCCCCCAAGGATAAATTTAAAACATTCAAAATTGGGAATTTTCTATAAAAGTATTTTTTTTAACTAAATGATTGAATGACTGTCATGTCAGTCACTCTCACACTACACTGAATCTGAAATCTGCAGTTTTTGCATGACCCTTAACTGGCAAGTACATACACATGCATATTGTGTGAAACAAAGTGCAGGTTATTATTTTTGATTTTTTTTTCTTTGATGTTCTTTCAATATTATGAAGAACTCTTGGTGTTGTGTATTTTGTGTTTGTGAACAGTTCCATGTGTGCCTTATTACAAGTGCGTTTATCATGTTTTCATGTCACTGCAAAGACCAAAATAAATTTGGTCTGATTTGTATTTTGATATTGAATAAATTGCTGAAAGTATTGAAAGATTTATTAATTATTGTTTAGTTTTACATATGTAACTATTTAAATTATATTTTAGCAACGTACATAATTTAATGGATTTTTTTTCTCCTTACTTTACACTGGTTTTGGCATGATTGGGAATTTTTTGCAAAAATCTGGCAATTTTTTGGCCACTCTCTGGGAATAGTCGGTATCTCTGCTCATCGGTGCTTTAGAGGCCTCAGTGAGTAATTGGGCCTGCTGTCCTCTGGACCTGAGAGGAGACTAACAACCCAACCCTAAAGGCAGCACCACTGCAGGGTGCAGCGACACCAAAGCAATACCGCTTCATCCTGGCAACACTGTGGCAGCCACCGAAGGTCTCCATGGGGGAAGAGGTCTTTTGTTCCCTTCCCCTGGGGAAAGCTCCAAGCCCTGCAATGGGGCTTCTCAAGCCTGCACCAGCTATTTTGCTGGCACAAATTTGAGAGACTTTGTGTCCGGCCCGAAGTATCTGCTGGTCCCGCCCCCCTCCCATCCCAGTTCCTCCCTCTGGCCCCACCCTGGAATACCTTTCCTCATCTCTGAAGCTCTCACCACCACCCGGAGCTCTTACCTTGCTCCAGGCAGCATCTGGCCGCTGCTGGGCTCAGCGCCAACTGGTGCAGGGCTGCCGTGGGCACTGACTAACTGTAGTGTGTTACAGGCATGCCTTATTGGGCCCTAAGGCCAAAAAGGTACTGGGAAGGTACTGGAATTTGGATA
Organism: Tiliqua scincoides; assembly: GCF_035046505.1. NCBI lineage: Eukaryota > Metazoa > Chordata > Lepidosauria > Squamata > Scincidae > Tiliqua > Tiliqua scincoides. Next base: position 182,788,712 of record NC_089821.1, on the reverse strand, counting down.
CCTCAGTTATGTATGGATAAGTTGATTATTTTGGTTAGTAGTACAATCAACAGTTATTGCTGGAAACCTGAAGCATGGGACGTCTTTCATGAGCAAACTTATTAGAAAACTGCCTAGCAAGCCTAAGTAGGCCGTCTTGAGCCCTATGGAGCAGGATATATATGTCATAAATAAAATGACTCACAAACTATAGTCTGTGGAGAAGAGGTTTCTTTTTTCCTTCTAAGTCTAGTCTCCTTTCTGCATACATACCATCACAGGCTTGGTGCACAGGCTTAAAAAAAAAGTTCAGGCAATAGGGATGAAGAATCCAGCAACAGGCAGCATCTGCAGAGGCCCAGTTCTCAGAAAAACACCCGCACAGGACATTTGTCACAAGAGAGCTGCGGCTGTGTCCTTAGAAAACAGGTCTTCTCCACTGGTCAAAAGGAGCAAAAGGCAAACAGGTTCTGGCTTATATACCGCCATGTTTTGTTTGTTTTCATTAAACACCCTTACTGATTTTAACCATCTGTATTTGTTAACTTGTTTCATTCTTTCGTACTTTGGAGTACAAACAATACCATATGTGCACTCAGTCACTGCTGGCTTTTCAGCTCATCATGCTGACATATGCCTGAAGGGCTACATTAACATTTGTCATCTCAGTGGATGTGATTCACTGTGAAATTTGAAATATTCAAGGTATTTCTGTCAGAGAAACATCAAAACCACTTAAGTGGACAGCATTAATCTCTAGAGAAACCTGTGTAGCAACCTGCATTTAAATGTCCAACAACTGTAGGCAACAAGCTGGGGACAATCAATGGGACAGGCTGAATATGTATTCTGTTTATTTCTGTGATATTGTTTGAATAGAGGCAGGAGTCCCTAGCAGGAATATCTTATTTAGCTTTCGTGCTCACGTTTTAGAAAAAAGTATGCAAAGAGCATGGAAATGGGGAAAAAAATGTGTGGACTAAGATGAAGAGAGGGTAAAAAAATGGCATATATTTAGTTTAAAGTAAAACCAACTGATTGAAACTGTCATGCTTAACATCCAAGAACCACTTTGGATTTTACAAGTTTATAGGTACAGTATATGTTTTAGAATGGTATTCTGGGCCTGTGAAAACTGTCTTTCAAGCACTTGCACATCTTTATATTATTATTAACCTTGGCATGTCCAGGAAAGCATCTGAGAACCATAGCACAGAGGACTGGGACAAGTGGCACATATTCCTGACCACCCTCTGCAATAAACTCTGAGCCACAAAGTATTATGCCACTACTGTATTTGTTTTGAGAGTGAGGAGCTGTGTGAATGACAAAGGAGTCAGGCATGAATCAAGGACATAAAGGATTACTCGTATTATGGTGTCTGTTCAAAGAGGTCCTAGATGCCTTTGCATAGCCCTCCCTGAGTTAATGCACAATGACACAGAGCTGCCAGATACTGACTCAGAGCTTGAGACCATCCAGCCCAGGATTGTTAATAATAGCCAGTAGCAGCATTCTAAAGTGAAAGGGCAGGTCTTAATCTTCTGTCTGAGATTCCTTGACCAAAAATGCTGGGGATTGAACCTGAGACCTTCTGAATGTGGAATATAGCTACTCCACTGGCTTATGTGGACTTTCATTGCTCGATGGGTGTTCCAGCAATGGCCTTCAGGAGTGGCAACTTCCTCCAAATCCTCCCTGTTGGATCCAGCTCCTCTGCCCATTGCTATGTGTATTGTGGTGTCCTGCATTGTCAATGGAGAGATCATGGCCATCATTGGCTGCACTGGTGTCATCTGCAAACACTGTGGAGGTGTTCAACTGCAGTTGCTGCTGTTGTTTGGGCTGAGGAAAGGCAGTTAAATAGTTAGACCTTTTTGCATTATACAAGGAAGCTGGATTCCTTCAAGGAACCCTGGCAATCATTGTTTTATGCAAGTGCTAAGTCTCTATTAGTGATTGCAGCCCTTTCCCAGAATTCCGATGCCATACAGCTGTTGAATTTTTCTGCATTTGTCATGCCCTAACTGTGTGCCCATGCAAACTACCTGGTTCTACAAACAAAGCGAACCCTGATATCCGAAGACTCTCTACCCTGACGAGGTAGTGCGAGGAAGCCTTTGTATAAATAAGAATCAGGTCTGTAGTGTTTTAAAACCACATCACACATTTGGGGCAGAAGCAGCATTAGCTTTTCATTGTAAATTATGCCTGCGATTGTAATTTATCTATCTGGATCAAACATTCTTTGGCACCACTTTCCGCAAGATCCGGTTTCAGCGACTTTGTCGGCATCAAGTGAAATCAAACATGGCTTGTGAACAGAGGCTTAGTGATGAATAAATCATCCCAGGGAGCTGGAGAGAGAAACAAATCCTTACACATGCCAGTGTTACAGTCTTTGCCTTGATTTCTCCTGCAGCTTTTTTGGTTAGGTTTCATTTGCAGCGTTTGGGCGACATATGTTTTGCCTTATTCTGCCATTTGGAATACAGGTGTACTGCTGTGTTTTTTGATGGAGTGTTGCTATTCTGGAGTGCTCTGTCCAAAACACAATCCCACACATGCAATCCAAACCACCGAGGATGAGTCAGACATCATGTCATTGCCACGATAATTATTGTACGCATTTTCATGCGGAGTTGCAGAGTATTTATCATTAGTCACAAACTCAGCACCAAAAGCAACATCCCCAAAGCTTAAAGGTTGTGTTTTCCTTAACCTAGAGGAATTTGCGATTTACAAAGGCATGTATTGTGTGACCTCTACCTAAGCCAAATTCAACTACAGAAATGCAAAATAAAAGGACATTTTAAAAAGGATAAAAACGTGTGTGTTTGACTGTATAGTTCAAAAAAAAGACATTAGTTTCAGTAAGCAAGCACCCAAAACATAATACGTTAACCAGAGTTTATTCTTTGAATAACCTGAAAAGCTTTCACATGGCAGGGTTCATACAATCATAAAGGTGGAAGAAAACAGAAGATGATTAAGCAAGACTGCATCACAGAAACTTAGTTCATTTCATGTTTACTTTTCTGATTTTTGAAGGGCATTTGGAGTTCTGATGATTTACTGCGCTCATAAACATATTTACAAAGTTTCAGTGCTATTCTTGATGCTGTTTTCCTTCATTTTCTAAGGACAGTAACGAAGAAGGCAGAAAATGGCACTAGGAGTCGGCAACTGGAGTCACAAAAAAGCACCAGACAACACTGAAACAACTTGAAAGAAACAAAGCAAGTATTTTTAAATTTTATTTGGCTGCATCAAATGTGCTGCAAATTTTGAGGCACATACAGTATAGACACTGGAGAATATGTGCAGTCCCACACTAAGAAGTCCCCTTTGGCAAGCAGTGCAAGACAGAGACTTCCAGATAGCAACTGGTGACCTAACACTGTATTGTGCTCTTCAAATGGTTGCATGCCACATCCTTTATGCTCAGCAAGAAGCCCCATTCCCTCCCCTCCCCCCAAGTCTTTCTTCCTAACATTCATCACTGCAGAGAGAATCTGTGGTGGCAAAAAAAAAAAATAAATCCAGAATAATTCTCAGTGCTGATAGAGTTGCCTACCCCTAAGCTACACAGGTTAAAAATATATAATTTTTATTTCCTGTCAAACATTTCTTTTGCTTGACAAATGTGTGTGTGTGGGGGGGGGGGAATAGACGTGCTTCTAAAAGCCACACACAAAACAACCTCTGACACTAGCTTTTAAAATCAAGCTCTGCTCTTATAGGAAGCTGCAAACTGCTCATTCTTCCCCATCTTTCCTAGCACCGTTCTACTCCTCATCCTATGTCATCTCCCTTGTGTCTATTTTAGATTGCAAGCCCCCACCCCACCCCAGCCAAGGGAACTCTCTTCTATTGTAAGCAGGGCTTTTTTTCTAATGGAACATGGGGGGACGGAGTTCCGGCACCTTTTTGCAGGGGCCCCTCCCCTTTGGAGGCATTCCGGGGGGGAGCAAAACAGAGGCATTCACTGGGTGGGTGCTGGGGGGTGCAGGGTGGGCGGGCGCCTGGCCCCTGCCTGACCGCACAACAACCCCCTCCTGCCCCCATCCCCAAGCTCTTGCCTGAGCCCAGCCCGCCTCCCTTCCCCCCACGCTCTGCTTCCCTGCGCAGCTTCCAAGCCAATGGAGGGCGCGGGGGGCATGTGCCGACGCCGAGAAGGAGGATAGACAGCCAGCCAGGGAGACGGGCTGCAGCACCCATGGAATGCCCAGGTACTGGCTTGGCAGAGGAGGAGGGGAAGGAAGCTGGCTGGTGCAGCCCCCGTGCCAATCTGCAGCCTCTACTAGGACTGACTTCTGAGGAGACAGCCATAGGCTTTGGCTCTGAGGCTGCAGTCCTCTCCACACCTTCCTGGGAGGAAGCCCCATTGACTCTAATGGGACTGACTTCTGAGTAGACAGGCACAGGATTGGGCCCTAAGGCTGCCATCCTATCCACAGTAAGCCCCATTCACTAAAGTGGACTTCTGAGTAGACATGCATAGGATTGGGCTCTTAGGCTGCAATCCTAGGCACTTTCCTGGGGGTAAGCTCCATTGACTAGAACGAGACTTACTTCAGAGTAGACATACCTAGGATTGGGCTCTTAATCCTGGCAGAGATCTATATCTGCAACCGTTTTCACATGCTAAGGGCAGGTGAAAAGGAATTGTACATGTGTACAACATGCTGTCCAGCCTTGCCAGAGATCCTCCTCATCCTTCCCCCACAAGCATGCCCTCCACCAGCCAGCATTTGCAGCTCCTCTCCAGCAATGCACAGCAGCTGCTCAGGGCAGCAGAGAACATACAATTGCATGCCAAGCGCCTTCCCAAAGACACAGAGTATTCTGATACCTGAATTAAACCATATTTAATCGCTTGTTTGCAAGCGTAGCTGTTTCTATGTGCACCTAAGGACCCTTCTCGTGTAAGAATTCCTTTTTTGTTCTTACTCCCACAGTTGCTTAGAGTAATTTTACTACATGGAACTCATGTAAGCCATTTTTTGGAATCCATTCACTGCTTCCTCTCCTCGAAGTAATACCACACTACATACTACACGCTACAAGTGCACCTGTACAGTATTTTCCCCCCTGTGTAGAAAAAGTAGCTACGGGGAAGGGGATGTGGAGATTGACAGCCCAATCCTATGCATGTCTACTCAGAAGTAAGTTCAACTTTAGGGGGGAAGCACATAAAAAATATTTTATTTCTCTAATAAAAAATGGTTTATAAATAAATAAATAAACAAATAAATAAATAAATAAAAGATTAACACGTTGTGAGTTCCTGCACTTTTTTTTTTTTTTTTTTTTACAAAAAAAGCATTGATTGTAAGCATTATGCACACTGATGCACATGCTATTGATATAAATAATGATACTCAGGTTTGTTTCAGTGAGCAGCTCATGAGCAACTCAATCCTATTAGGCTGCCCTTCTGGCAAAATGTGTGTTTTGCCAGCACTGACTGCTGAAAAGCAGCTGTAAAGTGCACTGAGTAGTGTGCTGCCAGAGTGCCAGCCAGAAATCTGGAGCCTTCCCATGTGCATCACCGGACCCACTGCTCATCTACCAGGGCAGGTAAGCTGGTGGGAGAGGCAGGAAGGGTGGGGTAGGCAAAACAGGGCAGGGAGGGGGCAAAACTGGGTGGGAAGGGTGAGGAACAGAAAGAGGGGAGGCCCACCTCTGGCAGCAGCCTCCGTGCCTCCTCGAACTTGCACCAGCAAAATTGCAGGTGCGAATCTGAGGAAACCCATTGCAGAGCAGGAGGCTTATGGAGGGGTAAGGGGATTTAAATCCCTCTTTCTCCTCTGAAATCTCCCAGTTCGCACCCCGCATCCTGATACAACGCATGCCTTTTTGGTGCAGCTATGCTAGCTTGGGGGTAGGGGAGAGGATATGGTTGGGCTATTGGATACTGTATAAATAGAAAATGTTAGATCAGTGTTTCTCATTTGTCCTCTGCCATACCACTTCACATGGTCCACCTATTCAAAATAACTGCAGAAGTAACCGGTGATGACATCATTGCCAGATATTTCTGGACTGGGAGACCAGATGCAATGCAAAAAAACACCAGTAGGAGGCTCAGGATGGACCGGACTGCTTTTTCAGATGTGGAAAAGCATGCTTGGAGCCTCTTACCATGGTGGCACCCCTACTCACTCCTGGGAGGGGGAAAGTTCAGGGGTCCTGTGAGTACCACCAGACGCCACCACTCAAAAACCACTGGTGGTACCTGTACCACTGGTTGAGAAACACTACTTTATTCAGTTTAAAATGTGATGGCCTAAGGGCTCAAAATGAGAACCTAAGGGCTCAAAATGTAAAACTCAAGGAAGGTCTGCCCTGGGACACATGGAACCATCATGAAGATGTAGAGGATAACTATGCCCAGTGCATGATTTAGCTCAGTTAGGCCACTGGACCTCTTTCTTCCTGCCTACAGTGGTCAAAGCAGGAGGCTAGCATGGATTTTGCGTGAATCAACTTTACTGATGCAACTTGCATTCATATTTCATTTTAATTATTCATGGGTTGAACTTTGGCTGTAAACACCACAGATCATCCGATTATACGTATGTTTACTGGAGATATTCAAGCCACTAGCCCTCAGTTCAAATGGGGGAAAGAATGGATGGCAGGCATGGTACTTGTGGAAGTTCTAGTAAATAAAAGAAAGAAGTTTGATTTTAAAAAGAGGAATTGAATCATCTGCATCTTCAGTATCTTTCCATTAAGTTTTCAATGACGACTTGTAAAAGCTCTTGAAATGCTAGAGAAAAATGAATGGAAAGCCATTTGCTATGAAAAGCTATTTATAAGAGACATGAAATTAGGAAAAGGAGAATGATTTCACCACATTCCAGAAATGTACTCTCTGGCAAATAAATTACTGCTCTTCCCATCATCTTAAAAAAAAGAAAAGAAAAATCAAGTGTACCATGTGGAAAAACAGCTATTCTATTAACAAGCAATAAACGTTTCATTTTTTCAAGATATTTTTCTAATTGTGAATAGAGATTTGAGAGGTCTCATGTTTTAATAGTTGTTTCACAAATGAGGTGTTTCAGATTTGTGTACAAATGCATCAACAGCTGTTTGGAAACACACTCTCATGTAGGTGCACAAATCAGAGAGTCAGGACTGGCTAAGCCTTCTTGTCAAGTTTCCATTCAGGTTAGTTTATTCCTGTGTAATTTGTAGAAAGGTATGGCTGCTAGCCTTAAGGCAAACTAGTTGCCCCCCAGATCAACTCTGTGGAGCAAACCTAGGAGTACAAACAGATGACCAATTACCACATCATTTCTGCTTTAACAGACCCATTTTGTAGCTCTAACTGCATATGCAGCTATCCTTAATCCTTAATCCTGCATATATCCTTAATGCATATCCTTAATACATATGCAATTGACCATATGCAGGATTAAGGGCCCAATCCTATCCAATTTTCCAGGGCCAGTGCAGCCATGCCAGTGGGGCGTGTGCTGCTTCCTTTGGTGGGGAGGCATCCACAGAGGCCTCCTCAATGTTAGGAAACATTTGTTCCCTTACCTCTGGGCTGCATTGCAGCTGCTGGAAAGTTGGATAGGATTGGACCCTTAGGGTGCAATCCAGAGGCACCCATGGGCCAGTGCAAGTCCCTTGCGCCAGCCCAGGAGGGCCGCAAACATGCCATTAGGCATGTTTGCGCCTCCTTGAGAGGAAGCTGGGCCGGCACACCAAGAAGTGCTGGCCTGTGGAGGCTGATGGAAGCCTTTGTGCCACCTTCCGCTTTGACTCTTGCATTGGCCCTACTGGGCCAAAGCAAGGACAAAAGGTAGGTGGGAGGGAGGCAGGGAGGCAGCGGGAGGGAAGTGTTCCTGGGCAGGGGAGGGTGGGTGCTGGGCAGCCCCACGGGTGGGCAGGGATCTGGCAGTTATGCCAGATCCTAATCCCCATTCCCAGGGAGAATGGACCGGCTCCAATCCTCTCCGCTCTCCTTCGACTTGTGCCACCTCAAGAGGTGGTGCAAGTCCAAGGAAACTCATAGGCGCCAGCGGCCCTTACTCAGGGGTAAGGGGAAATGTTTCCCCTTGCCTCTGGCTGAGTTGCTTATGGCCATAATCCTGTGTTGGATACAGCACAAGCCTCTTGGCTTGCCTGTTCCAGCATAGGATAGGACTGCGCCCTTAGTCATCTGCAGGAACAAACTTTTTCTTTACTTCTTCAAGAAAGTAGGCTCTAACACCAGTTCTGCATATAGTGAGAATTTATTCCTGGCACATTTCAAAGTGGCAAACACACTGTACATGGCTGGCTATTCCCATCCACACCACACTGAACATATAAAACTGCTTTATATCAAATTAGATCAGGGGTGCCCAAACCCTGGCCCTGGGACCACTTGTGGCCCTCAAGGACTCCCAATCTGGCCCTCAGGGAACCCCCAGTCTCCAATGAGCCTCTGGCCCTCCGGAGACTTGCTTGAGCCCGTGCTGGCTTGATGCAACTGCTCTCAGCGTGACAGCCAACTGTTCGACCTCTCACATGAGCTGTGGGACGAGGACTCTCTCCATTGCTTGTTCTTTCACGTCTGTGATGCAGCAGCAGCAGCAACAGCAAAGGAAAGGCTGACCTTGCTTTGTGCAAGGCCTTTTATAGGCCTTGAGCTGTTGCAAGACCTTCATTCATTCATTCATTCATTCATACAAGTTCCATCTCTAATATATTCATTTAAGCAAATTTATTCAAATTTGAAATGTAAATTAATTCTTTTTTTCCTGGTCCCCGACACAGTGTCAGAGAGATGATGTGGCCCTCCTGCCAAAAAGTTTGGACACCCCTGAATTAGATCATTGGTCTATCTAATTCAGTATTATCTACACTAGCTGCAGTAGGTCTTCAAAGTATTGGGGCAGTGATTGTATTTCCTAGCCTTATCCTGGAGGGAACTAAACCTGGGACCTTCTGAATACAAAGGTCTAACTAACTAACTAACCACTTACTGTAGCTACAGCCCAACCCCATTCACCATTGTGGAGATAGTTTTAAATGTGCAATGTAAAAAAAGAAAAAAATCCCAGAAGAATCCTTGGTGCCATGAATTTCATTCCAGGATTCCCCAGTGACTTAAGCAATGGCAGATTGTCCAAAATTTGACATAATATAAAACTCTTAACAGTTAAAGTAGCCTTGCTAAAGTGCCTTTGATTCTGTGGATAGGGAGCTTCTTTGGGCCAAGTTGGAAGACATGGGGATTGATAAAAGATTACTGCTGCTGATTAGGTCCCTCCATCTAAATACCTCGTGCAGGGTTAGATGCTCCTGGAGGGGGAATCTAACTCACTCCATCATCACTAACAAAGGGGTCAAACAGGGCTGTGTCTTGGCCCCCATGCTTTTCAATCTATTTCTAAATGATCTTGCCCCTTCCCTGAAGGAAGTAGATGGCCATTGTCCAAAGCTTGGCGCAAGCCAAGTGCCGCTACTTCTGTACGCGGATGATGCAGTACTGATATCTCGTACTAGGATTGGCCTGAAACGTCTGCTCAGTCGTGCCACAGAGTATTTTTTGACCAACAAATTGCAGATCAATTATGGTAAATCTAAGATAATGATATTTGCTAACAGATGGAAAGCTTTTAAGTGGTCTTGTAATGGCAACAAAATGGAACAGGTTAAGCATTTCAAGTACCTGGGTATCAACTTCCATTACAGACTCACTTGGGCTTTTCATCGCAAGGCAGTGCAGAACGCATCCAAACTAGCTTCCTCAGCCATTTCCCGTTTCTTTTTCACCTGCGGAAATGGTTATGTCCTGGCTGCTCTGGAGGCGTTTAAGGGAAAGGTTCTTTCCCAGGTTCTTTATGGTTCTCCTGTCTGGTATAAGGTTATTAACCAACCACTAGAACACGACCAAGCCTCCTTTTTACGGAAGATTTTGGGCTTACCCAGGTGCGTTCCCTACTCGGTCCTGTGTCTCGAGGTGGGGTTAATTCGACTAAGGACTACTGTATGGTTAAGACTTCTGAAATTTTGGTTTAGGATTTTATTTAACCCCACCTCTTCTGATCTAATGCAACAATTATTATCGGATCCAGTCCTGCCTATTGAGATCACTGATCTTCTAACTAAAATTAAGTCAATAGGACTGGACACTGAAGAGCTAGGTATGATTGGTTGTGATGCAGCTTACAGAATTGTCAAAGGAAGAATTCTGGATATTGAACAACAAGAGCTGTTTAGTGCTGCCAGAACCACATGTTCTCCACTCCATCTTCATATTCCAGTCAGTTTTGGGAAACCGGCCTCCTTCTTTTACCACCTGGTGTGCCCACAGGCCCGGAGAGCTTTCACACTGGCAAGGTGTAACGCTCTTCCATCAGCCTTGTTAACGGGCAGGTACAGCAGTATCCCCTACTTAGAGAGGAAATGCAAGTGTGGTAGGGATTGCGTTGAGACTTTAATGCATACCTTTTTTTACTGCCCGCTACATGTTGTGTCACGCAAGAAATTTCTAGGTCCATTGCTAGCTAGGATGCAGGGCTGGGAGGATTCAACCATGCTTCAGTCTCTCCTTTCCACACCTGATCCTGAGACTCTGGATAATGTTGCTTCCTTTTTATCTGGGGTAATAGACAGGCAGAGCCCTGGGACTCTGGGCAGTGACTGATGTTTATGCTTATGTTGTGTTGTCTTTGTACATTCCTGTTCTGTTTTGTTCTTTCTCTGTATTTTATGCCAATAAAGGTCTTACTGAACTGAACTGATTGTCCAAGATTTGACATAATATAAAACTCTTAACAGTTAAAGTAGCCTTGCTACTTAATGTACAATTCAGTAGCTAGAATGAACATGTGACTGGTAAATATTGTAGGTAAGCAATTGTTGCATTATTGTGAAATTGAAACAGAACAGTGGTCAGTCTCTCTCTCAACTTATAGGTGTTTCTTCATAAGAAGATGCTTGAAAGACAAGTAGTGCAAGCCTGTGCAAATTTACTCAAATGTCGCACTGTGTTCAGTGGGACATACTCCTTTGTAAGTAGGCTTAGGATCACAGCCTTTGAAATTACTGAAGTGCTTCAATGTCCTTTGTGGCCAAGATCCATCAAACCTATAGGCACGCATAAGAGAGTAGTTTGTGCTACAGCCACTTTTGTTACTGAAGGGACAAGCAGTGATAGTTTATCAGCTCCTGTTAAACTCAAAAGTGAGTTCCCTTATCATAATGCAGAAGAAACTTCAAGTAAATCTCTAGTTCTCCAGCATTTTTCTCTATGAATTTTAACATATTTGGGGGGATACCTTAAGTAGTGATCCTTAAACCACAGTTCAAGAACCACTGGCATAGACTTCAAAGTTCACTTCAAACTAATCATCTGACTTTAGAATATGGTTGTCAGATCAACATTTGAAAAGTAAATTATATTCTGAGGTAAAGATAATCCATCATTGTGTTCTGTAGAGCAGTGATATTCTGAAACAGTGGGCACTCCCTCAGGATGCCTCCCAAACATGGTTGTGCATGATGACCCTGCTGATTAATCATATATTTAATCTTAAACAGATACATTTCCAGTTTGCAGCATGAGGTGATTTGCATGTAATTTTTATTCTGCAGTTCTCTGAACTCACAACACATGCCTCTGTGATTGGCTTCTTTGTATCAACTACTGTCATTCTTGAAGCACAAGATATTAGAGTCTGAAGATGCCTGCTCTTGCTAAGATTCTCAAAAGAGACGCCCATTCATGTGCTATTTATTATACTTTAAAAGTACAAAAAAAAAACAACACACAGGGTGCAATGAAATTTTTTCAGGCTGGAGAGTGACCTCAAGATGTGGGAAAGTTGTCTATTGCTTATGTTATTTTTACACCCACTTTTGAATGCTTTGAGGCTACATTTCCCCTGAGTTATGACAGATATTGCCACCCACCTTAGTTCTTCCTGCCTCTGCCCTAACAGAACCTCTTTGTTGTTTTATCTAATCAAATTCAGAGGCTCTGCTATAGTTGGCTCTTTAGCCTGCTTCAAGTGGTTATATTTCTGATTTCCCAGGCTTTAGAAGAACTAAAAATAACCAAGCATCTGACATGGAAGGCTAAAATATCTGCCAGCATTTTGACCTACTTAAAATTAAGAGAAGACTGCCCACATCTGACAGAACCCCTAAAACTTGGATAGTGACACAGCAAGGCAGGGAACATACAAAGATCAGAAGTCAGTTGCACTTTGTCAGGAAACATGCAGTCCCCATCAGAAGTTCCTAAACATTTACCTTAAAAAGACCAAACTCACTTCAGTTTCAAACTCAACCCTTGGTCACATGATCTGAGCATGTGACAGGTATACAAAAAGCCTATGCATGTTGGCTCCCAGCATATGGTAAATCAGCTACCACTGTTACAACTCCAATTTTGCATTTTACCACAAATGTCACTTTCTGAGTATTCACAGTGGAGGCCTTCTTTAGAGCCAGAAACTTCGTAGGCACTTCCTGCAATCATCGTGCATTCAGTAGGCATAGGTACAGGCTCTTAAGTGTAGAGCCAGTATTCTTCTTCAGGCTCCTAAGACCCCCATGAATGCAGTATGAATTGTACTGACATGTCTCCCTATCCCAATATGTCATATCCCAAGCCATGTTTTAAAACTCTTTTCGTTTTTAGCCAGGAGCACAGGGGAGGAATGACACTGAGGAGCCATATTGTGCCCACATAGTTCCCCTTATGCTTCTAAGTATCCAGGTTATTGGTTACAAACCCTTTTGGAACAGGCTAGATTTTATAGTTTGGAATCCCAAGTGTCATGCAGGGTGTTCCAGTACAATTTTTTTTAGCATAGGTCTCAGTGGCAGCCACCCACACCTCTAATCCCCCCACTCATAGTCATCAGCTCTCTGGAGTGGCACTGCATGAGGTGTGACAGGCTGCTGTTGGAAGGAAATATCACCTCTTCCATCCATGAGCACATAGAAGCACTTTCCACTTTCACATGAGGGGTTTGAATTCCCTATAAGAGTCATCTAAAAGTTGTCATGAGATTGAAGTTTTTGTTAAAAAGTTATTCAGAAGCCATTTGCACTGCAGTTGTTGTGTATCTAAAGAAAATAATACCCATGGCAAGCACTGAAATGGCAAACAAAGAAGGGGACATCATGGGGTGGGAAGCAAGCCCTGTTCATCTCACCATGTGAATTCATTCAGGGCCCAATACTATCCAATTTTTCAGCACCAGTGCAGCTATGATGCAGCCCCAAGGCAAGGCAAATATTCCCGTACCTTAAGGAGGCCCCTGTGACTGCTGCCACACACAAGGTGCAGTGTATGCCCCAGTGGCACAGCTGCACCAGCACTGGAAAACTGGATAGGATTGGGCCTTCAGCTAGCTACAGAAAGAGAGGGAGATGGGGAAGAAGTCAGTCCTGTTCCACCAAGTGAATTTATGCAAAAATTCAGGGATGCGAAGCCTCACTGAAAAAAATGAAAAATTATTATTAACAGTATTTATATACTGCTTTTCAACTAAAAGTCCACAAAGCGGTTTACAAAGAAAAATCAAATAGCTAATGGCTCCCTGTCCCAAAAGGGCTCACAATCTAAAAAGATGCAAAAGAACACCAGCAGACAGCCACTAGAAAAGTGAGGTGAGGCTAGTTACTCCCCCCCTGGTAAAAAGAGGAGCACTCACTTGAAAGAGTGCCTCTTACCCAGTTAGCAGGGGTAATAGTGTTCATTATAAAAACAGTGTTCATTTCCCTCCTTTGGAGGTCCCTTGAAACTGGTGCAAAAATGCATCATTAACTGTGGTGCAGAAATGCACCAGCAACATAATACGGGTAATTCTGTGCCCAGTGCCACCTTCAGTTAGCGCCCAGGGCAGATGTCCCACCTGCCGCATCCTAGATACTCTACTGCACTGCAGGCAATACCAATGAAAATCATCAATGTTATAACAGAGTGCGGCTCAAAAATAAAAATAAAAAACCAATAAATTCTCTGCTAGAAAGCATACAAAATTTTGTCCTGTTTTTAAGCAGTCATGGTTTTCTGGATATTAGTGGCCAAAGTCACTCATCTTTGTCATTTTGGAATGAGCAAATTGAATATGACACCAATCTTTGCAAAGCTCAACTTCTCCATAGTTCACACATTGAGTCACCTTGCACTGCTCTACAGCAATGCATGCTTATGGTAATTTTCAGGTCACTTTCCCCTACACACATTTCAAAATGCAAGTACAGAAATCTAATTTCAGAAGCAAACTTTATTCCAGGCAGATACCAGCACTGATTTGCAATAGGTGAAACTGTAACAGAGGAATTGAAATAGGTGAAACTGTCCTATCTAAAGTAGGACAGGGCACAATCCTAACCAGGTCTACTCAGAAGTAAGTTCTATTTTGTTCAATGGGGCTTACTCTCAGGAAAGTGTGACTAGGATTGCGGTTGACTGCTTATATAACTCATGTCTTACGTGGGGGGAGAATCAGTTCACACTGACATCTCCTGGAAGTGCACATATCATAATTTTGGAATAAATCTCCCTTGCCACCGCTGTCCTTTGAAACTCTGACTGCCAGAGGTAAGATGTAATAATAAAATGTATTGAACTTAGATTATTTATCAATTTTTTAAAAAAATGCCATCCAAGAAGCTAACTTATTCTGTGCTCTGTATGACGGCCCATGTGCGGTAAGCTCTTTTTTGATGCAGTGCTGTGTGTTATTTTTATTGCATAGTCATGTAAGAAAGTAGCAGCAGTGGCCACAAACACAGAACACAGTTTAAAGAAAATTCTCCATTCACTGCTGTTTGTTTTTCATCCAATATGAAACTTCTAACCTTTAAAAAAAACACAGCTTTGAAAATGGTTTATGATTTATTATCATAATCTCTTATTTCACATATTTGCAAGTTCAGTCCTGAAATACTATCTAATCAGCTGCTCCAGCCAGACTCGGCAGTCTTTTCTCATTTCTCCCTCTTGTTTTAAAGCCTCATCAGCATTTGGACATAGCAGAAATAAAATGTACCAAACATGAACATAGAGATTATATATTTTTTATGCAATCCTGGACTACATTATTGTGGCAATATTCTAACATAAAATATATTGTTTAACAAACCTAAAAGAAAAGCTAGAAGAGTAATACATATCTGCCAGTTGACTTTTTGTCCTGAATGATTTTCAGCATTCTTAAGAGAACACTTCTGGTTTTCAGTATACAGTATATCAGAATGCCAGATGCAAGGGAGGGCACCAGGATGCAGGTCTCTTGTTACCTGGTGTGCTCCCTGGGGCATTTGGTGAGCCGCTGTGAGATACAGGAAGCTGGACTAGATGGGCCTATGGCCTGATCCAGTGGGGCTGTTCTTATGCTCTTAGTACAGTACTGTATTTCTGTGTCATTAACTATCCTCATACAAGGCAACTTGAAATGGACATGGAATAGTCTACTACAAACATCCATATAACAATTGCCAATCCCAGCAGATGAGAACTGTACTTCTGCGTAGGCATACATAGGATTGCACTGTGAACAATCTAATTCTGTAGAAAGTAACAGCAGTAAAAACAGAGATTTTGATTATTTGAAATGGTAACAAATTAAACTGCATCAGCTGCTATGTTGGATCTGTGATACAGCATAAAACAAAAGGACCATTCAACTTTCTATACTTGGAAGAGCTGCCTGCAATGAAGAGAAAATGCAGAGGCTCTTGTATCTCCTACTGCTCATTTGTAGCCCCCCCCCTTCAAGCAGCCTAGCCACAAATTTGGCAGAGTACCACTAAACCTGCAATTCTGTCCACACTTACCTAGAAGTAAGCCCCATTGACTATAATGGGATTTACTCCTGAGTTAACTCCCATAGGATTGGGCTTTAAATCAGTCTTCCTCCTTGTTGAACAAAGGAAAATTGTAAGTGCCTTTTTAAAGGCCTCTGGCAGGCCTTGTGAGGCTCAGGGAGATATCCCCATGCCTCAGATCACCTCTCAGATGCTTCCCCTGGAGGAGTAAGGTGTTCTGGGTATCTGGCCCCTGGGGGGTGCTAGCACTCCAAGGGAAGTGTTAAAAATTTGTGGCCCTGGGTGCCAGACCCCTTAGCTATGCTGCACACATTGTGATCTGACTGGAACTCTCTCTGGCAGGGATTTATACACTGGACTTATACACTTATACAATGTTACAGTTGGCTGCCAGATGTAGTCTGCCTGCATCCTGTGTTCCATCATGGTGGAGTGGGTGGTTCAGGGGTGTGCGTGCGAGAGGAGTGTTTTGCAACCCTACTGACTATGCCAATTTGTCCTAGCCTGCTAACTACACCATTTTGTCCTATCCAATTTTCCCTATCCTGCTGACTACGCCAATTTGTCCCATCCAAAAAGTGTTCCATCTCTCAATGCCTGCTTTTTTGGCTAATTAACGCATCCTTATCTCTAGAAAGAACAGCTGTGGTGTGCAAAGGAATGAATACAGAACTCCTTATCTATAGCAATTAACCAAATTTATTGCTACAAACACTTTCCCTGCAATCCCTCTTGTCCAGAGGCTTCCCCCCCCCCAACTCCACTTAACTTAGTGGGTAAAGGTCCAAAGCCTCCAGTCCAAGTCCAAATCAATCTCCACAGTCCAGTGCAGCAGAGTCCCTTCCTCTGTGGTAGTCCTCTCTTCTGTGTCCTCCAGCAGAGTCCTGGCAGTCCCCTTCTCCCATAGGTCTGGGTCAGGTAGCCTCTTGGTCAGGTAGCCCTGGGCTCCTTCTGAAGCTGCCTTTTATCCTTGGATGTCTCATAATCTAAAATGCACATCAGCTGTGAGCTACCTTGTTAGCTGCTTAAGTCCAAATTAGGCTCAGGTGAGCCATCCTTTAGTCCATGTCCATTCAAAGTCCCATCAAGGTCAAATGAAGCTCAGGTGTCCATCAGAGTATCCATTGGCCTTGATTGATTACAGCTGTGGAGCTAGCCCTGCCCTTCCCAGAGCTGTCAACCAGCTGTCAACACATCATCCACCTGGTGATCTTCTGATCTTCTATTACAAGGAGTTGCACTTTTCTTCTGTTTTTTGCATCCACATTGCCCCCCCCCCCCCCCTGCAAAGGAGGATCTCCTCAGTGAATCTTAGGGGTTTGGGAAGCATTGTCATATGGTGTCCTGCAATGGAGTCCAAGATTTTGGAAGTCCATTTGATAGACAGTGAGATTTATTTATTTGAGAAATTTATATCCTGTCTTTCCCATGCTAAAGCAAATGCCCAAGGTACCTTACAAACAGGATGACCAGATATCCTCTTTTCCCAGGACATGTCCTCTTTTTTAGCCTCAAGTCCTGGAAAAGAACTTAAATATCCTCCATTTCCCTGTGAGCAGGCCGTGCAGAGCCTTCCTGTAATTAATAAATTATATGTAATATAATTTTAAATTTAATAAGTAATATAGTATGTTTACATTAACCACATGAAGCCAATCTACTAGTGTTTCTAGCTTTTATTTTGTCATATCCTACATTTTTCTTGGATGTCCTTCATTTTAGGGTGCCTTGTTCTCTTTTGCTGTTATGACATCTGGTTACCTTGCTTACAAAGCTTTATAAGTCCAAGTATCACAACAGGTGAAATAGAACATAGAAAAATAAAGACATAAGACAAATAAAAGTAAAAACATCGAACAAAGCATTAAAACATAAATTTTAACATTACACAGTGAAACATAAGCCAAAAGAAGGCAAAAATCTAAGCAAATATTGCTGGGCCAATGGGGAACAGATTAGTCCAGGGAAGTAGTCAAGTCACAGCAGTATTTCAGAGGCGCAGAGGGCCGCTGTCCACTCAGCAACCAAATGCCAGACAAAACAGGTATGTTTTGAGCCCTTGCTGAACAGCCATGAGGGAGGGAGTGGTTCTCAATTCCCCTGGGAGGGAATTCCACAGCTGTGGCACCACCACAAAGAAGGCTTGCCCCCAGCTGCCACCCCTCTCACTTGGCAATTGTAGAATGGTCCCCTCAGATAACCTAAGGATGCATAAGAACATAAGAACATAAGAACAGCCCCACTGGATCAGGCCATAGGCCCATCTAGTCCAGCTTCCTGTATCTCACAGCGGCCCACCAAATGCCCCAGGGAGCACACCAGATAACAAGAGACCTCATCCTGGTGCTCTCCCCTACATCTGGCATTCTGACTTAACCCATTCCTAAAATCAGGAGGTTGCGCATACACATCATGGCTTGTACCCCATAATGGATTTTTCCTCCAGAAACTCGTCCAATCCCCTTTTAAAGGCGTCTAGGCTAGACGCCAGCACCACATCCTGTGGCAAGGAGTTCCACAGACTGACCACGCGCTGAGTAAAGAAATATTTTCTTTTGTCTGTCCTAACCCGCCCAACACTCAATTTGAGTGGATGTCCCCTGGTTCTGGTATTATGTGAGAGTGTAAAGAGCATCTCCCTATCCACTCTGTCCATCCCCTGCATAATTTTGTATGTCTCAATCATGTCCCCCCTCAAGCGTCTCTTTTCTAGGCTGAAGAGGCCCAAACACTGTAGCCTTTCCTCATAAGGAAGGTGCCCCAGCCCCGTAATCAGCTTAGTCGCTCTCTTTTGCACCTTTTCCATTTCCACTATGTCTTTTTTGAGATGCGGCGACCAGAACTGGACACAATACTCCAGGTGTGGCCTTACCATCGATTTGTACAACGGCATTATAATATTAGCCGTTTTGTTCTCAATACCCTTCCTAATGATCCCAAGCATAGAATTGTCCTTCTTCACTGCCGCCGCACATTGGGTCGACACTTTCATCGACCTGTCCACCACCACCCCAAGATCTCTCTCCTGATCTGTCACAGACAGCTCAGAACCCATCAGCCTATATCTAAAGTTTTGATTTTTTGCCCCAATGTGCATGACTTTACACTTACTGACATTGAAGCGCATCTGCCATTTTGCTGCCCATTCTGCCAGTCTGGAGAGATCCTTCTGGAGCTCCTCACAATCACTTCTGGTCTTTACCACTCGGAAAAGTTTGGTGTCGTCTGCAAACTTAGCCACTTCACTGCTCAACCCTGTCTCCAGGTCATTTATGAAGAGGTTGAAAAGCACCGGTCCCAGGACAGATCCTTGGGGCACACCGCTTTTCACCTCTCTCCATTGTGAAAATTGCCCGTTGACACCCACTCTCTGCTTCCTGGCCTCCAACCAGTTCTCAATCCACGAGAGGACCTGTCCTCTAATTCCCTGACTGTGGAGTTTTTTCAGTAGCCTTTGGTGAGGGACCGTGTCAAACGCCTTCTGAAAGTCCAGATATATAATGTCCACGGGTTCTCCCGCATCCACATGCCTGTTGACCTTTTCAAAGAATTCTATAAGGTTTGTGAGGCCAGACTTACCCTTACAGAAGCCATGCTGACTCTCCCTCAGCAAGGCCTGTTCGTCTATGTGTTTTGAGATCCTATCTTTGATGAGGCATTCCACCATCTTACCCGGTATGGATGTTAGGCTGACCGGCCTATAGTTTCCCGGGTCCCCCCTCTTTCCCTTTTTAAAAATAGGTGTGACATTTGCTATCCTCCAATCTTCTGGTACCGTGGCCGTTTTGAGGGACAAGTTGCATACCTTAGTCAAGAGATCTGCAACTTCATTCTTCAATTCCTTAATAACCCTTGGGTGTATGCCATCAGGGCCCGGTGACTTATTGATCTTTAATTTATCAATGAGGTCTGAAACATCTTCTCTTTTAACCTCTATCTGACTTAACTCCTCGGTTAGGAGGGGCCGTTCGGGCAGCGGTATCTGCCCGAGGTCTTCTGCCGTGAAGACAGATGCAAAGAACTCATTTAATTTCTCTGCCATCTCTAAGTCTCCTTTTATCTCCCCTTTCCCTCCCTCACCATCCAGAGGGCCAACCGCTTCTCTGGCGGGTTTCCTGCTTCTAACATATTTGAAGAAGCTTTTATTATTCCCCTTAATGTTGCTGGCCATGCGTTCCTCATAGTCTCGCTTGGCCTCCCCTATCACCTTCTTACATTTCTTTTGCCACAGTTTATGTTCCTTTTTATTCTCTTCATTAGGGCAAGACTTCCATTTACAGAAGGAAGCTTCCTTGCCCTTCACAGCCTCTCTAACTTGGCTGGTTAGCCATGCGGGCACTCTCCTGGATTTAGTGGAACCCTTCTTTCTTTGCGGTATACACCTCTGCTGGGCCTCTATTACTGTTGTTTTAAGCAGCCTCCATGCACTCTGGAGAGACTGGACTCTTTTTACCCTCCCTGGACTCTTTTTACCCTGAAAGATGCAGTCTTTCAGGTAGACTGGCTGGGTCCAGATCACAGAGGGCCTTAGGGTACCAGCCTATACACACTTACCTGAGAGTAAGCCCCACTGACTAGAATGGGGCTTACTTCAGAGTAGACATGCACAGACTGGGCTCTAAGGCTGCCATCCTATCCACTTACCTGGGAGTAAGCCCCACTAACTAGAATGGGGCTTACTTCAGAGTAGTTGTTGGCAACCTTCAGTCTCGAAAGACTATGGTATCGCGCTCTGAAAGGTGGTTCTGGAACAGCGTCTAGTGTGGCTGAAAAGGCCAATTCGGGAGTGACAATCCCTTCCACACCAGGGGCAAGTGCAGTCTGTCCCTGGTCTGTCTCCCTGGCTATGGGCCTTCCTTCTTTGCCTCAGACTGTTAGCCAAGTGTCTCTTCAAACTGGGAAAGGCCATGCTACACAGCCTGCCTCCAAGCAGGCCACTCAGAGGCCAGGGTTTCCCACCTGTTGAGGTCCACTCCTAAGGCCACCAGATCCCTCTTGCAGATGTCCTTGTATCGCAGCTGTGGTCTACCTGTAGGGCACTTTCCTTGCACGAGTTCTCCATAGAGGAGATCCTTTGGGATCCAGCCATCATCCATTCTCACGACATGACCGAGCCAACGCAGGCGTCTCTGTTTCAGCAGTGCATACATGCTAGGGATTCCAGCTCATTCCAGGACTGTGTTGTTTGGAACTTTGTCCTGCCAGGTGATGCCGAGAATGCATCAGAGGCAGCGCATGTGGAAAGCATTCAGTTTCCTCTCCTGTTGTGAGCAAAGAGTCCATGACTCGCTGCAGTACAGAAGTGTACTCAGGACGCAAGCTCTGTAGACCTGGATCTTGGTATGTTCCGTCAGCTTCTTGTTGGACCAGACTCTCTTTGTGAGTCTGGAAAACGTGGTAGCTGCTTTACTGATGTGTTTGTTTAGCTCGGTATCCAGAGAAAGAGTGTCAGAGATCGTTGAGCCAAGGTACACAAAGTCATGGACAACCTCCAGTTCATGCGCAGAGATTGTAATGCAGGGAGGTGAGTCCACATCCTGAACCATGACCTGTGTTTTCTTCAGGCTGTAGACATGCACAAGATTGGGCTGAAAGGCTGCCATCCTATCCACTTACCTGGGAGTAAGCCCAACTGACCAGAATGGGGCTTATTTCAGAGCAGTCGTGCACAGGATTGGGCCCTCAAAGGCTAGAAATAGCAACTTGATGAGAAGCAGAGGGCCCTTTTCCACCCCCATCGCCCAAGCCCTTCATGGAGGCGAAGCGCTCACGAGGAAGTAATCCGTTTACACGAGACACCGTCACTGCTTTTATTTTTATTGCGGGATCAGCGACAGGTTGCCGCCGGCTGGGCTGGCTCTCTCCCCGCGCCACTTTCTTCCCTTTTTACTGCCACCTTCCCTCCAGGAGGTGGCGCCTTCGCACCGGCCGGCCAGACCACCGGCGCGGGCAACATCACGTGACCCTCTATACCACAGTTAACGATCGCCACAGCGAAGCGGCCTCCTCCCTTTCTCCAGCCCCTGCAGTCACGTGCTCGCACGCGAACCGTTAGGAGAAGTGAGTTCTTCCGAACCGTCACCACTCGCGCTCTAGAGACGCCGCGCGCGCAAATGCGCGACACGTGACTTCGCAGCGACAGAACGGTGGGGGAGGGAAAGGGGAGTTCTTTCATGTCTCCCCGCGCCGCAGAGAGGCAACCATCACGTGACCGTCGCGTAGCCCGTCACCAACGGCTGGTACTACGGCGGCCCTGTCGGCTCAATTGGTTTCCTAGGAGACCCCAGCCGGCGCGTGCTGTTGGGCCGCATGCGGCTGTTGTGGGCTCTGGACGGCGCGGCTTCGCCAGGTGAAGTTGCGAGAGGAGGAGAGCCGTTAGGTGGCAGTTGCTCCGAACGGAGGCTGTTGCTTGGCAACGAGTCTCTTCAGTCACGAAGGGGAGGGGACGAGAGCTGAAAGGAGACCCTTGGGGGGGGCTGAATGGCTCCTTGTGGCTGCAGCACTGCGAGGAGTCTGAGGGAAACTTGGGGCTTCATAGGCTCTGCTACCTCCCCCCCCCATTGGCCTGGTTTGCAAATCACCTGTGCACCCTTTCCTGGTGGTAAGCCCCGCTGAACACAGTGGGACTGACTTCTAAGTAGACTTGTGCCCTCAGAAGGGCTGGCCCAGACTACGAGGAAGGGGGTGGAACGTGGTGGGTTCTCTCTGAAGCTCTGCTGACACCCAGCCCAATCCGATGTAAGTCTACTCAGAAGTAAGGCCCATTAGAGTCAATGGGGCTTCCTCCCAGGCAAGTGTGGAGGACTGCAGTCTCAGAGCCCAAGCCTCTGCCTGTCTACTTAGAAGCAAGTCCCATTATATAGTCAGTAGGGCTTACTCCCAGGAGAGTGTGGACAGGATTGGGCTGGCCTTCCCCTCCCCCCACACTTCAGCACTAAGCCTGTTGTTTGGTGGTTCACGATGTTTTTCCACCTACATACTAGAAGCCCATTTCCATAAATTGTACCCCTCGTATTAGCAAAATGTTTGTAACGAAGCCCAAGGTTGCCTGCACACAACAGGGGTCAGTGTGCACCTGTGGGTGGGCAGGAATGCGTTAATGTACTGTAGTTGCTGTTACTTCAAATTTATATGTTTTCGGCCACTAATCCATATCTGATAATATACATACAATTTGGTGACCAAAATTGTTCAACTCATAGTTGGTGTGGCTTTTGCAGCCAGCTTCCTCCCTGCCTTGCCAGCCCCGCGAGGCATTCTCATACTGACCTGCCTTTTTCCGCCACTGTTCAATTCTTTTTCAAGTATCCTAAAGGTCCTGGCAAGTACTCCTGGGGGTACATGCACCCAGGGTTGGGAACCACTGCTCTAGTTTGATCATTGGTTCATAAATGAAATACAGTACATGTCAGACGCTGAGTTAAAGAGTGAGGCAAGCTAGGTTTGCAGCAAATATCAATCCATTGAGGATGGTAAAATCATCTCAGGCAGACTATGGAAAGCTCCAGAACAATCTCACCAAACCATCAGTGCAGTTCTGTGCATGGTGACTACTCAGGAGTGAGTCCTTTTTAGTTCATTGGGGCTTACTCTCAGGTGACTGTGCTGCAAAGGATTGCTGCCTGTGAGAATGGACAGCAGAATCACTGGTGAAATTTCAGTGTAAGGAAGCACAAAGCACAGCATAGTGGGGTCTGAGGGCCCAATCCTATCTAGTTTTCCAGTGCAGCTGTGCCAATGGGGTGAGCACTGCATCCTGTGGTGGGGAGGCAGTCATAGAAGCTTCCTCGAGGTAAGGAGACATTTGTTCCCATACCTTGAGGATGCATTGCGGTGCTGGAAAGTTGAATAGGATTGGGCCCTGAATTAGCTGTGATTACTTAGAAAAAGGATATTGAGGGTTAAATGTACCTAAGCCTTCCTGTCCACCTCCCGCAGCAATGAAAAGCACAGATTCAGTGTTAGGAATTATTAGGGAATTGAACATAATGTTGTAAAGGCACTATTCATCAGCAAAGTCGTATGTGTATTTACTTAGAAGCAAGTTCAATTGATTTCAGTGGGGTTTACTCCCAGGTAAGTGTGCATAGGATTGCAGCCTCCTTCAGTTTGGCTGCATTTAAAATACAGTGTACAGTTTTCTTTTTAGTTCTTCAGTTCATAATAATATAGAACTGGAAAAAGTAATGAAAACAGCATCTTAAAATGATTGAGATATTAGAGCAATTTCCCTAAAAAGAGAGGCTGGAGCTTTTTTAAAAAAAAATTAAGAAAATATATAGTTTGTGGATATAGTTTACAGTGTATACACATAAAATTATCAGTAGAGTTGAGAGAGTGGATAGGAATCTGTCATAAACTAGAATTTGAAGGCACCCAATGAAGTTGCCTGGTAGTAGGTTCAGGACAGAAAGAGAAAATATTTCTTTTTATGATGCATCAACTTATGAAATTCACTGTAACACACTTATGAAATTCATATGTGCTGATGGGTACTTAGAAGGTTTTAAAAAGTATTAGACAAATTCAGGGAGTATAGCAACAGCTCTTTGCTATGATAGCTGAACTTTAATATTCAGAGACAGTCTATTTTGGAGTACTAGATAGATGGGACAAGCAGCAGCATGAGGTGACCACAGCTTGTTTCTAAGCTTTCAGGGCCAGCTGGCTGGCCACTGTTAGAAACAAAATGCTGGGATCAACTGGGCCTCTGACCTGACCAAGGAGAGCTATTCTTATATCACCCATAGCTGATGAGATCTTTATGCATGTCAATCTTTTCAGAAGTAGAGCTATACAAAAGTGAGTAGAAATTTTCAAAGCTCTTGTATAAAATCAGTGAAATCAACTAGGTTCAGGCTTGCAACTCATACTAACCATAAGCCTTTATAGAATGCTCTGTCAAAGTTTATGTGGAAAAATTATTGCAAAATGCCTAGGCAAGTCTGGTAAATTATATAAAGAAAATATTAAGTTAGAGTTGATTTTTATCATAAAGACTGAATTAATATTTTGTAGCACTACTTAGTTTTATATGTTGTCAGTAAAGCAAGAACCAAGAGGCTCAGCATGGTGTAGCCAATGGAACTGCTCCTACCCTGCCTCTGGAAAGGACTCCTTATTCAAGTGTATTCGTGTGGTAGAAGGATTTGCACTGGTCATTCTTTGTAGCACAAGACCTGCCACTAGGAGATTAGCTGTCAGTTGTCTTAAAGAAATAAGGGCATTATTCACTGTTCTAGACTTTTCTAAAGTTAACTTGTCATTTCCCCTGGGGGCTGGGGATAAGAATAGGACCTCAGTTTGGCTGTACTTGTAAGAGGCGACTAAACAGCTACCGGGTTGATGGGACTCGATAGCCTGGGAAGGCAGCTCATCTGAGAGAAGGAAAACTCTGATCCCAAACCTCCACTGCCTTGTGGCTACATTCAGTTATGGAAAAGGCTTCAGGAATCAACCTCGAGGCAAAATCTGGAACCGGAGTCCCTGAGGCAGTTCATGGCTGAACACCTTCACATTCTGGCAACTCCTGCGATGCCACTGGAACCAACCGTACTGGTTTCTGCCTTTCCATTGGACCATTTCAGCGATGTGGAGGGGGAGATTTGCTGCATGGGTAACAGTCTATCCTCCATATCTACCTTACCCAGGCTTCACGCACTGGAGAGGACACTGTTCCGGAACCACTATTCAGAGCGTGACACCATAGTCTTCCGAGACTGAAGGATGCCAACCAGTGAAGCAATACAATATTTTTTTCTATCTGTTAAAAAGGCAGATTAGATTATGTGTCATGAGCAGTGGCATTTGTAATCTTCTTACCATGTTTTTCCATGGACTTACGTAACAATAGCTATTTAATTCAATATTGAGCAGTCTTTCTTGATCTTTTATGTTGTGCTGTCAAAGAGCTGTGTAGGTTTCAGATGAGCAATTCATAAAAAAACAAAAATTGTGCTTAGTGGAAAAGTGCCCAAACAGAGGTTTGTTTGGGGCGGTATTTGAAGCAGACAAATAGTCACATCTACTGAGGCTTAAAATGTTCTATTAGGTGCTAATCTGGAAACTGTTCATTTGTTTTTCATGTACATAGTGTAACTCATGTTGACAAATCCTGAATTATTTTAAAAACAACTTGGATATTTGTTTCCGTTCTCCAGTATTGGCTCAACAAGAGATTTTCATTGGCAGGTAAGTGAGTCAATGTGCTTGTATTTCTAATGAGTTCTTGTATAAAATTGGCAGGGGGTGGTATTTTCCTGATCTACAGCTTTGTGTAAAAATGCTCAAGAATATCAAAGTTCCATTTTTTTGTAGCATTAAAAAAGATGTTGCAATGAATAGCTTCTTAGATATTTTGATTATTTAAGTATAGGCAGAAGCATCAGTATGCATGGTGCTTTAAAAAAGAGTAATAGAAGCAAAGAACAGATTTGTGTTCCAAGGATGCCTAAGGGTAGAAGAGTTCTCAAGTTAAGGCCACAGTCCTGTGCATAAGTAATTGAGCTCTGAGATACATTATACAGAATTATACTCATGACCTTCCAAAGCTGAGTCATCTAGACTTGTGTTTACATTTTTCAGTATCCAGAATGTAAGCAGTTTATGTAAAATGTTCATTTATGTGATTATGTACAGTACTTGAGTAAATATAGTGTGTTGTAGAATTAAAGTGTCAAAACATTGTATGTCAGTGAGATTGCTATACAGTTAAAACCTGGCTATAGTAATCATACTTTATTTTTTATTTGGTATCTGTTTAGTCATCTCAAAGATTTGGAAGTTTCAATCCAGTTGCTGACTATGGCTCACCGCTTTTCAAAAGAAGACCTAGATGAACAATTTGAACAGTTTTTGAAAGAGGTACAGTCTTCAGATGCGAATTTTGATTGTAGTATCAGCCCTTGTGCCCTATTCTAAGAATTTACAGAATGTCTGCAGCTCCTAATGACACCTCAGTCTCGTGTCAGCCAACAAAATATAGCAAGAGTCCCATTATGTTAAGCAGCTGCTAGGGTAGAGCTCTTTAGCTCTGCTTTATTTGTCTTGCATTGGATATCATTGTAGGTGGTTGCTCTCAGGCTGGCCAAAATGCTGTATTTTTTCACTGAATCCATACTGCAGAATTTGTGTACTTTATCACAGCTCAAGCCACTGCTTATTTAATGAAATATGAAGCTTTTTGAGCATTATAAATGTGCTGAATAAATGCTAAGTATTTTTTATTTAAGCTGATTTATGCTTCAGTTCTTTAGACATGTGTAGGGAGGGCCTGTAACCGCAGGTTCACTTCTCCATGAATCAGGCCCACAAGGTCCCCCGTGTGCGCCCCCTCCAAACACAAGGGTAGCTCTGCTCCCCTTGCCTCCAGAGGTCCTATGAGCCCAACAGAGGCTGCAGTCATCTATCCACGGCCTCTGCTGGTCTCAGACTGATCCTTTCTGTTAAAAAAAAAAAAAGGCAATTTCCAGTTGCTTCATGAAACCAGAAGTGACATTTTTAATGCCTTATAAGCCCAGGCTTCCCCAGCCTCCCAATGTCTTATAAGGCATTAAAAATGTTGCTTTCGGTTTTATAGAGAAATCGGAAGTTGTGAACACAAAGGCTCAGTCTGACCCTGGCTGAGGTCACGAATGAATGTCTGAGCCTCTGCTGGGTTCAGAGTACCCTTCGGAGGCAAGGGGAGCCCTTGTTTTTGGAGGGGGCACACATAGGGGGCTTCCCTTAGTGCCCTCAGCTTCCCCGGGCCTCCCAATGCCTTATAAGGCATTAAAAACGTCACTTCCTTTTTTGCAAAGAAACTGAAAGTTGTGTTTTTTTTTTACAGAAAGTCTCAGCCTGAGCCTGGCAGAGGCTGCGGCCAGACGTCCACAGTATCTGCTAGGCTCAGAGAACTCTCTGGAGGCGAGGGGAAAGCATTTGCCTGTATCCGCAGTTTCACTTAACCATTGGGAGTTCCGGAATGGAACCCCCATGGATATGGGAGCACACCTATACTGTAACTTCTGACAATGGAATCTGTTTCTCCCACACCCATCTCACCATGATATACAGGTCGGACCTTGGTATTCTCAGGGGATCTGTTCCCAGACACCCTGTGGATAAGTGAATTCATACTTCCGGTCCACTATGACATCCGGTCATGTTCGGAGGTATTCTGAGGCCCCCAGAGCTGCCAGAAAGGCACTTCCAGTATTTATCAAGACCATAAGTGCCTTTCCACCATCTTTGGAGGCCTCAGAAACGCTTCCGGAGGTGTCAGAAAGGTGCCTCTGGTTTTTACAAAAACTGGAAGTGTTTTCCTGGTGTGCACAGCCTCTGTGGTTCCTAGAAACCCTCCTGGATGTGACCGGAGAACACCTCCAGTTGCATCCAGGACTCGGGTCCATCCATCCATCACAGGTTTGGAACAGAGTGAGTTAAATCCTCGGGTTCTGAATCTTGTGAATAAACAGATTGGACCTGTATGTGTGCTTTCTGAAGAATAGCACTTATTTGAAGCAAAAGCAGATGCTCATTTTGTTGCCAAGCCTTCTGCTACTCTTCTTTTGAACCTTAGTTCCCACACACTTAAGGTACTTCCAAGGACATTAATGGAGTATGCATAGTGGAAACAAGAGGAGGAGCTTGTACGTTTATGAAAAAGAACAACTTGCACTTCTCATGGAGCGTTGATGACATTGCGACCCCCTTTTAAGCATAGTGTATCTCCATGCTTGTGTTCTGAGATGTTGCATGTCATTTATGGGGCATCCTGATACATTTAATGCAATACATCTGTTTTTAAATGTTAACCATCAGTTCATATTCAGCAGGATAAGAATTATACAACATAATCCTATGCATATCTTCCCAGAAGTAAGTTCCATTGGTTTCAGTGGGGCTTACTCCCAGAAGCATGTGTAGTATAGGATTGCAGCCATAGTTGTTTAGGGCAAGTCACATGCTGTGTCCATCTGCTCTACATTCACCATATTTTTGCATGACTTTGTAAAGTTTTTTGTTTGTCAAACTATGTTGAGAGGGTACAGTTAGAAAGGCCAGAGAACTTATATTTTGTTTTTTCTGTATTTCTGTAAATGGTAATTGTCATATATCAGAGATCTGTAATTGCAGTTTTTCTGTAAGTATTTTTTTCCCCAGCTAGTACTGTACTATTTGAAGTTGACAAGATGGCTGGACATAGAAGGTTTCCAGATCCCAGTCACAACATCTGGGGAGGTTTTAGTTTCCTTACTTAAAATACTCTGAGGAGTATCAGCATCATCCCAGGTTCCGCTTGCTAAGTAGAAAATGCAGTTAGTAGTCACAAAAGAAATAGCAAGTGTTAACAGAACTTCCATCAGACACCTGTCATTAGCTCCCAACTCAGTTGTTTTTGTGGCACTGGTGTTGCTTTAATACTTGTACAGTGCCTTTAAAAAGCAGAACTTGGCTTTGACTGTTATTTATAGTGTATACATTAAACTTATATTAAAAACGTAAATCTGTTTTCTCTGGCTAGTTCAATAGCTTGAAATAGCAAAAGTATGTGCTATTGTTTTGACTTTACAAATCTCAAAGGACTGCTTCATATGTTTTTGCTACACTGAATTTTTTTTGTCTAGAAACAGTGTATAACCTGCATGTAGATCACTATGTGTGAAAACTGCGCACTCATGTATTTGGTAGATTGCAGTTTTCCACAGGCACATATAATATATATGATGATCTACTAGTGGATTGTATGTGTTTTCTTATATGGAAGTGGTTTCACTGTATGAAAAATTTGTAAATGCTTTTGCTTTATGTTTAAGCCATTCCTGCCCAACATTGCATATATGCAAGAAGGGACCAAATGTGTACACTTGTGGGCGAGGCAAAAGTGAATTAATCTTAAGAAATTGCAAAATGTTTGTGTTACAGGAATTACAGTGACCTTGCAAATAGGTTCGTGAGCATTTGACAGCCCATATACCATGCATAGATGATCAATGATATTGCTAAGTGCCAGGTGCCATGGCCCAGGACAGGATGGGGCAATGATGGGCATGCTGCCCAAGCCCCTAGCAAGAGGATCTCCATGCCACATTTGGTGGTGGATGGGCCTTTCTGCCTGCCCATGGCTCCGAACTGCTGCAAATGATGGCTCCTGGAATCAATTTGGTAGTGTACGTGATGACACAATGATTCAATTGTTAAACTACTTCTAGCAAACCATGCTGCTACACTGCAATGGTAAGGCAGTGTCGTCACCCCAGGGAAGGTGTCACTGCTCTAGGGGTGAGATGAGATTTCTGACACATGGAGGTTCTGGTTGGCCTTTGGAATGAGGAAATGGCTGCTGTTGACATAATTGTGCCTGAGCATATTCTCAACAATCATAAAGTCAGGTTGACTCCTGGGGTTTATTTATTTGTGATGATACATTTGAAGAGATCCCTCAATTCATGGTAAGTTTGATTGAGCATGGGTTAGAGCTCCCTTTGGGGCCTATTTTGTGGTGAAAATGACAACACAGAAGGAATACTACCACTGACTGCAATCCTAACCACACTTACCTTGGAGTAAACCCCATTGACTTTATGGTCTCATTATAGAGAGGTACTTTTGAGTAGACATGCATAGGATTGAGCTCTCCCGTCTCCCTGTTACACCTTAGACCTGCAAAGGGGAGGAAAGGGTATCAGTTGCCCACTGTAATAAAATCACTAAGTACTTTGTGAACAAAACTTCCACTGTTTAGCAGTGGATTAATGTCTTTGGTACCTCCTTATCCTGCTTTTATAAATTTTTTTCAGTTTGTTCATTATTAGGATATGGACAGAATTTTTGGAAGTGTAAGTTTGTCCACTGGCACCCTTGTCTGGGCTGGCTGATTAGTCAGTAGAGGATTGGCCAAGTGGTCAGGGAGGGTGATTAAGCCTTCTTGGCTATTAAGGCACAATGCCGTCCTTCCTTAGGTTGTGTTGTGTTCCCTATGCCAAAGTAACCTTCCTCGGATTTCACCTTGTTGCATTATTACTGACCAGCATCCATACTACTATTCTTTCACAAAGTGCTCAAAAGTGTGTGGTGGTGACCTATCTCCAGACTCTTTTCAATATGGTGAGCCCATAAAAATAAAGAATAATAGCACAAGTGAAAGAGTGTTTTGTATTTAATCTGTTACTTTTTCAGTCTCTTTCAGATGAATCATTTGGAAATGAGCCAAAGACAAATTCCAACATCCCTGAGACAACTGGACAGGCCAGGAAAAAAGAATCAAAGAAGCAACCTGTGCCCTGGTGGATATCGGAAGATAATTCAGATGACAGTAGTGAGTACATGACTGTTCAATGTAATATCTCTACTATTTGTGGCCACATGGTGTCAGTCATGATCTTTTGAGATCATATTTTTTCATCGTACTGTAGCTTGTGACTGTTATGAAGTCATTTTGTTTTGAAAATAATGTTCTTAAAATATAAAATGTTCAGATCTGTGCAGAATGCCTATGGCTGCAATTAACTGTATGAAACATGCTTCTGCTTGCAAAACAGATATTGTACTCTAAATGCAGCTTGATTTGACTTGTGCAAAGTTCTTTTGCAAATCTTGCTTGAAGAAAAACTGCTTGGCATGGTGAAGTTCATTGATCCAACTATCCTCTTAGCGATAGCATCTACTAAGCCTGGATTACATGTTGAAACACAAGCACAATCGGAGATCTGAAAAATGTGTGGTCTTCTGCTGATATTCAGGGGACACAGAACCTGCAGAAGAAAAGGGAATTTGGCAAATACCACCTCTTTCTATTTGTGCAAACAGAGCTTCTAGTCACAGAAGATCTTAGGATACAAGCCTTGGAGTTTAGGTTGAGCTAAAACATGACAAAGTTCTGATGTTTTTCAAAGCTGTATTCTAATCATAGCGCTTAGTTCTACCAATACAACACAATTTTTTTAAAAAAGTTTGCATCAGCTTCCATGGTGCACCAGTTGCATTCTTACATTCACTTACATTGCAGATGCATAGTCACTGTGACTTAGCACTTTCACAGACATTTCTTTGGTTACATAGGAATCACATGGGATACAGAGGATTACATACAGATTTACATACATTTACTTGGGCTTACATCTGCAGGCCCAGACATCAAGGCCTTGCCCTATTCAGACAGCAAATTTCTCAGGGATATTTAGCCAAACAATCCTGACACATATAAAAAAACGTAAAGGATAAAGCAAAAAGACATGTGTTTAGGGCCTGCCATCAAGCATTGAAGGAGGGAGTAGTTTGTAAACCAAGAAGGAGGAAATTCCACAGAATTGGTGCCACTATGGAGAAGACCCTATTCCTTGCCACTGCCTGTCCCACCTCCATGGGCGGTGGCACTCATAAAAGGGCCCTCTCCAATGACCAAAGAGGGCAAATTGTATGGAAGAATGTGGTCTCTCAAATACCCTGGCTCCAAGCTGTATAGAGTTTTACAGGTCAAAACCAGCACCTTGAATTGGGCCCGGAAACAAACAGGTAGCCGCTGGAGCAGCAAACCGACAAGAGTCGCACTGCTGACCTCCAGCAAGCACATGGGCTGCCGCATTCTACACTAATTGCAGTTTTCGAACCATCTTCAAGGGCAAATGAAGTACCTCTTCATTTGCTTCTGCTCCAACAGAATTTATGGGGTATTCCACACAGTGGAAAACACATGCTCTTCATGTAGCAGGTCCCAGCAGGTCTTTTCATGGTGTCTCCAGGTCGGGCTCGGAGAAACCCCATATGAAATGTGGAAGAGTTATTGTCAGTTGGTAGACATAGCTGAACTAGATGAACTGGTTGACGCAATATAAGGCAGCTTCCTGTGTTACTATGTAACTTGGATGTTGTAGCTGCAATCCTAAACAGGCTTTCCAGACAGTGAGTCTTGTTGAAATCAAATGTTTACTCAGAAATATCTCATGCTGTGAGTCGGTTCATGATATTCATTGGAAGCCAAACTTGGTATGGGATGTTAGAGTCTGCATACTGAAAACAACTCCAGATTTCCTATGCATTCTGTTTTTCTGTCAGTCCTGTATACTGGAGCTAGGATATTTTTCTGTTCCTAATTGATCATTATGCTATGTCTGCGGAATAGTGAATACCATTCTAAATTACTGCAAGCATAATGATAAATGACCCAGTTTCTTATCTGCATTTTGTTTCAGTTTGGCTGTCACTTAGTGTTCCAGGCCCTAGCTCTGGCTATGAGCTGGAG
The DNA here is from genome assembly GCF_035046505.1 of Tiliqua scincoides. Taxonomy (NCBI): domain Eukaryota; kingdom Metazoa; phylum Chordata; class Lepidosauria; order Squamata; family Scincidae; genus Tiliqua; species Tiliqua scincoides. The sequence continues at coordinate 182,755,711 of NC_089821.1, read as the reverse complement.
GTTTTTTGGGATCCAAGAAAGAAGCAAGTTAGTTCAAGGTTGTCGTAAAAGAGCTTTATTTGTCTGAAAGCTGAGAGCACAAAGTTTACAAAAGCATTTTCAGGCAAATTGACAGGCAACACAGCCTGCCAGCATCTAACAAGACTAGAGAGCAACAAGCTACATTAACCACTAGATTATATAGGCTACTTGTTTCTTCATCAGACTTTGGAAGAAGAGATTAATTGGCAACAGTGTGATACAGTGTTACTGAAAATATTACTTGGAAGCATCCTATCACAGGTATAGCAGATAACTGGCCAGGTTGATAAAGCAGGGGATAACTACATGCCTTAAGTTTCTAGTGAAAGCACTTCATAATATGCCTTCAACTCTTCCCACCCTGATACGACTGGCTGCTACAAGCAGCTGCTGCTGAGATCATTTGCTTTGAGTTCATCATCTCAGCTTGTCATGGGAACAGTCCAGTGAGAAAGCAGTCAGCTCCCAGGGATGGGAGACACAAGATGGTTGCCAGCCAGGAAAGACGGTTGCTAGGTGTTACAATTAGGAACGAGGCACACAGAACTAAGTTACTTTTCGGACCCTCGTAAATAAAATGATTTTGCCAGAAAAGTTGCAACTATGAATACAGATAGTCTTATATCAATCAGTTATTAATAAATAAGAATAAGAATGAAACTTGATTTGGTTTCTCAAGTGTAATATTAATTTTCCATGAAGTATCTCAGTGTTTTTGTTAACCTCAGCCTGTAGTTTTTCAGTTTTTTTAAAAAAAACTTGCTGAACTCCACAACAAGATTTTCATCAAGTTTGCTGAATTAAGTTTGTAGTGCTTTAGATACTCATAATGTAAAGAACCCATCTTTTTATATAAAGTAACTGTAAGTTTATTTCTATAACATTTCAACTTTCAGACTGTGTGTGTTTAGGACTGAGGTGCTGCTAGGCTGCCTGTTGTGTAGAATTATTTTCATTTAGCTTAAAAATGTTAAGACCTTCAGCAGCCTTGAATATATGGCACAAAGGTTGCTGGACTCCACTAAACTTTAGTTCAGATACTGCTACCAAGACTGCTTTGGAATATTTGGATTTGAGGTTCAAAACCTAAATACTTCAGTTTGTTTTGTATTAATAGTGGGAAGTACAAGCTTTCTGTTCAGTGAGCAAAACAGATTTAAATACAGACATTTGGATCTCCGTGACAGACGAAGGGCCCAATCCTAAACGGGCCTAGCACCAGTGCTGGGTGTTGCAAACATGCCATAAGGCACATCCACAGCACCCAGGGAGGAGAGACCTTTGGCCCTGGGCCTCAGCACCCCATGGACAGACGGACGGTGCTCCTCTAGCACTGGTCGGCAGCAAGACTTCTTAGGCTGGAGGGGGGGAAGTGGGTAGAATGGGGCAGAGGGAGGGGAGGATTGGGGCTGGGGAAAGATAACTGCCTCTGCCAGGCACAGATTTGCAAAAGCGGGCACAGATCTGAGGAGACCCATTGGTGTTGCAACTGCATTACCTGAGGTTAGGAAGCAAATTCTCCCTTACCCCAAGGAAACTCCCAGCGCTAGCCCAGTGCCCATGGGATCCAGCGGTTTAGACTCCACCAGAGCCCTGGGTGCCATCAGGCTTTGGATTGGGCTATAATGGAGGCATCAGCATTGTTGCGGTATTCCCACAACAGATAGAAAGTCAAAATATTTTATCCACGAAATCCAAGACACGCTGGTTACTTGCAAAGATGGAACTCTTTATTTTCCTTGTAAGGGTTGAAATATTGATGTGAAAGCTCCGTAATAGTTTAGGAGCTGCAGTCCAACAGAGACCGAGCTAGAACACCAGTCCAATTGCATGTGATGGTGTGTCTCCATGTGATCTGAGGAGGATGGCTTACAGTGCTAGTTAGGAATGTTAATCTGAAAGTGGAGCAAGCCACTCGTGTGGCAGAATGAACGGATACAGGTGTTATAGAGGTTTCCTGCCCCAACACACCTGAGTGTTTCGATTGTAGGTGGTTTCTTGTAATAGTCTGGAAAGTATCTCTACAGCTTGTTGTATTGGTATTCTTGGATTCTTTGCTCTTCAGCAGAGACGATAGAGGTCAGCAATACTCCTTTCTGTTTCGCTTTACCCAGGACTTTTCAAACTGGGCCGCGATTGCTCCGCTTTCACTTTCACTGCTGCGGGGAGCCCTGCTGAAGGTTGCACCGGGCTCCCCGCACCTCAGGGAGGCTGCAAGAGGCTTGGGTAAATGCACCCAAGCCCCTGCAGTCCCCTGAGCAGCACAGTCCTGGGGATCGCGCTGCTGCCTTCCCCTCCGCCCCCGCAAGCACTTACAGTGTCTCAAACTCTCCACAAGAGTTTGAAAACCACTGCTCTTTACCCTTTTCACACTTGGCATGTTAAGAAGTAAGAGCTGTCTACACTGTTTCTTTTTTCCTCTTTGATTTTAATATTTATATTTTCTAGGTTATGTTTAGTATGTTTAGCAGTGCAAACTTTTATCTGTTTTCTGCTTTCCTTGGCTTTCTTGTTTCTGTCTTATTTCCCAAGATCCTAAGTTTATCAAACAAAGGTATCAGAAGAAAGTAATTGGGGGGGAAGATGAAATGATTGAAGATGGTGAGAAGAAGATGCCACTTTCAAATGGCCAATCTGGTACTAGATTAAATTTCCTGTTCGTAGATATCAGCTTGGTGTTAGTTGTGTGTTGTCGTCGTCTTCGTCCCCCGGCTCCAAATCCTTTCCCAATAATAAAGCTTTCCTTTGTTTGGTTGAATATTTCTAATCAAACAAAGTTGATATTAGTTATTTTTCTTATTGCCCAAAACAACTGAAGAACAATATAGATTTACACACAACCTTGAAGTATATTGCTGTTCTGTGATCTTTCCTAGAAAAGAACATGCACAAGTTTTGACCCATGCAACTTCTTTGCCTCACTGTTTTATTTCCAAGCCTGAGTGAAATGCTGAGTGACTCAGCAGTGCCATGCTTCTCATCAAAACAGGGAGAGGCAGGCCTATTTAATATGCACCAACTGAAATCAGAAATACATGAATGGCAGCCAAGCAGTCCAGTCAGGAACTCAAAAAAGGCACAGTTGTGGTTTTTTGAAAGCAATTTGGTACATTGGGAGACTGCATCAAAATCTTGTCAGTTTAATTCTACAGTTTCCCACTGCTGAATAAAACATTGAAAAGTATTTTCAGCAATGATTAGTATTTCCCATTACTTGATGTACGGTGGGCCCTTCTCATCTGCAGGCTCGGCATTCGCAGATTTGAATATTTATGGATGCCAGACCTGCAGCTGGAGGGCCTCAGAGGCCTTCCTGAACATGACCAGAAGTGGCTTCCAGTCCTACTGCCTCCCCGCACCTCATAAGGCTTCCCAGACATGACTGGAAGGCACTTCTGATTTTCTGGAATACTGGAAGTGCCTTTCAGTTGCATTCTGAGGCTCCAGGAGGTCATGGATCCAGTTGGAAGGTACTTTCAGTTTGTTGGCTTGAACCAGAAGTGCCTTCTGGTCACATTCAGGAGGCTTCTGAGGAGCCTGGGAGATCACATGCAACTGCCAGAGGGCAGGCACAACCCCCAGGTAAGCACTGCGGCACTGCATGCCCGCCCTGCAGATTTTGTTATCCATGGAATTAGATAGCCGTGGGGGGTTCCTGCAACAGATCCCCCATGGATACCGAGGGCTTACTGTATCTTCCTTGTACTGGGTGAGATACCCATTTGTGTTAAGTGCATGCAAGTTAGCAGAATTGCTATTAACTGTAAGTCAGAATTAACAAAATTAACAAGTCAGAAAATGAACTGACAGAAATCAGAGATAATCGAGGACTGAAACACTCATCAATGCAATGTTTTTGAACTTTAAACACAATCTTTATACTCATTTAAAAAACAATAAAATTTATCCTCAAAAAACTAATGATACGTCTTAACATTTTTAGTGCCTTGTCAGTCTGCCATGAGACTAAAAAAGTTGAAAATTGCTGTTCTAGCCTGTTTTCAGGCTGCTTTTAACATCTGATGCAGTTTTCATTTCTTCCCCTTGCATGAAGAACATTTTTGGGTTTAGTTTTACCTTTATTGCTTTCACTGTTGCTCCAGGTGTAAATCAACACTTTTATAAATAAAAAGCACCCTTTTCTTGCAAAATGTTATCCTAGGATCCATCGCTTTGCTTTGTAGTCTCCTCTGTGTGTGTTTAGCATCATGCATGTGTGACTGTTTCATGAAATAACTTTAGCTCTTGTAAGGAAATTAGAGCTTTAAAATATGTAATCTATAACGTCAGAGGTTTTGTAAAACTAATTGTTGAGCTTTAGAAATTTTATTTTCACCTTAGCCGCTAACTCATATCTATTAAGATCTGTGAAAATACTTAACAAACATCTATGAAGCAGGCACTGCTTTGTTGAGAAACATTTAGCATAATTGCATAACCAAATACCGGAACAATTTTGTATTACAGTATTTATATTTCTTACCAATTTTTACAGTTAAATTAAACTTCAGTAGTATGTGAGCAGCTCAAGATGCTGTTGTATCCTATGTTGTCTGACTCCTTTCTCAGTCATATGAATGCGTATAATACCATTTGTAAAATATTAAATAGGGAGAATGGTACACAGTTTTCAAGCAAACAGTCCAAATCTTATTATTTTTAAATGTGCCACCTAATTACACATGATGCAATTGAATATTCATTTGGAAAATACTTAGTTATTGGCTCAGTTCAGACAATCTAACAGACTGTAGTATGTTGGATTGTGACCAGGAGTGTAGTCAAAGGAGACTGGAGCTTTGGGATTTCTTCTACAGCAGGAGCAGAGATAACATGAGCAGGAGCACTCAGGTGCTATTTTAGAAACTTTTTAAAAAATACATTGGCCTAGAAGAAGCATAAGATTCAGCAGGAAGTAAACTGAGAAATTCCCGTAGGGGCCTATGTTAATGTTAGGTCATCATCTTTTCAAGTACTACCTGAGAGATAGCAAGTATCTCATACTACACTAAGGCGGCAATTCTATGCAGATTTAATGGAGAAAGGCAGCCCAATCCTGTGGTAGGAAAGTGCCAGCCCTGTGGCCATAGCACCAGCACTGGGTGTTGTAAAAGCACAGTAAAGCCCTTTTCAATACCCAGAGAGTAAGCAGTGCCAGTGGGAAGGCCTGTGCCATCCCGTGAGCTCTGCATCCTGCCCCCAACAGTCGCCAGGGCACAAGTATTGCACTGGGCAGTCAGGAGGCAGAGAAAGAGCATTCTGGATGTGGGAAGAGTGAGTTCCTGGGTGGGGAGGGGGTGGTTCAGACACGGAGAGGGGCGGGGATGGTGCATCAGGCCTCTGCTGTATCATAACCGCCACCCTGGGCCTAAAAGCCCTACACGGGGCTGCACAGATCCAAGTAGCCCCATTGAGCAGGCTATGGAAAAGGAAAAAATGTTTCCTTACCCCAAGGAAACCTCCCTTCTGCTCAAATGCAATTCTGGATACCATAAGGGCCCACTGGCACCACTGTGCCAGCATTGAATAGGATTGGGCCATTAATCTGTTTGAACACTGTGGGGCTTTTTTCTGAGTAAATATACATAGGCTACCTCTCCAATATATTGCTTATGTTTATGTGGGATATTTTTTAATTCCATTTTTAATTTCTATTCGTTTGTTTTAAAACTGTTTTAACCCACTCCAGGAGTGAGATGAAATGAATTAGACTTTTATGTGAAACATAATAATTTTCAAAGTAGAATTAAGTGGTAGGAGAAGAACACTCTAATAAAGAAAAGCAAATTTTCTTTAAAACACTGCTGCCCATTTGGAAAGCAATTTTAAGAAACCAAGGAATATTCACTTTATCTAGGAGTAAGGTAGGTACATGAACTTCCTGGTTTGTTCAGAGTCTAACTGAGCCATTTCATTTCAATAATGCTTCAATATGTTCATCTTGCCTATTAGACCACCTTGTGTCTATGAGAAAGACAGTATGTAAATACTGTAATATAAATAACATGATTTATCCGTCTCTTTCATCCCTAACCCATTACTCGTCAATACTTGTGAATATTTTGTGTGTAGTTAAAGTAGCTACTCCCAAACCTTTTTCAAGTGCATCTCGAAGCAAGGCACTGGCTAAATTCAAAACATTGGAAAAATTCCTTAAGGCAAAGAAAAGTATACATGTAAGCACCGAAGAAATCCCTGCAACTGATCACCGTGGCCATACAGACGGTAACAAACCTATGCTGATTTTACAATGTGATTTTTTCAAAATTTGAAATGTTTGCTCACCCTGTATCAGAAAACAGTCTCATTGGAATGAAATTTTGTTCTTTTTTTACAGGCGTGATTTAGAATCAATATACCATGTGATAGGTTTAGTTAAGTAAACAAGGCTCTTTTTCATGGCTATTGTAGGAATATAATCATTTGTTTTGCAAATCCACCTTTGCAGCTTACCAACAATCCTAATTATTGGTCTGCCAACCATTTATGAACATTCTATCATTGGGTACACCTAGCTATCAGATATGAGCCTTAGGCTGGCAATGTAAGAACTAATAGGGATTGAATGCATGTTATCTTTAATGCATGTTTTCTGATAAGAAGTTGCTGGGTTGTTGTGCTGGAATACAATAGTGTCTGAGCAGAAAACATTTTGAAATAAAGAGTAATAGCTGGAATCTGGAGACCACCTGCAGAAGCAGGATGTGCTTCTGTGCATGAATTAGGTGGGGATGTTGAGTTTCACTTTCAGGTGGTGGCAGCCTCTCCAACCACATTCAGTGCTGCACTGGAGGGTGCTCCAACCTTCAGCAGTGGCTACTTTAGGGGACATAATTAATGGGGCTGCATTGAAAAGAACAGGTGACCTTTTCACTTTGAACCAATATATAATGGCATTCACCAGTGCAATCTTTATTATGTAGTATACCTATCTATCTTTCAGTAGATTCATTATAGTATGGAGACACTGTTTGTCTCAATAGTAACTCACATTGATATTTTATTTCGCCTCTCCCCTTTGTTTAAGAAATATATGGTTCAAGTGGTAGCTTTCTGAAGTCACGAAGGCTTTCTCATTCTATTGTGGAGGTGGATGAAGATCATGCAGAAGGCATTCATCTCCAGCAAACTGGTGGTGTTTCTGTCTCTTTAAGCAGAGATAGTCTGGAAGGTAATGGTGAAAATGTTTCAGATAACTCACTTTTTCCTCTCCCTCTTTTCTCTTTCCACTTCCTACCCCATTAGATTTTTAACTGGTTCGTAAGATATCATTAGTATAGTTCTTCTGGATTTTATGCTGGTAGATATGCTAAATAGGTTAAGAACAGTTATGTCTGCTTTTATATTGGCACCACAATTTAAAACACACTGGTTTCACCAAGAGAATACTGCAGTTAAATCCCATTGAAATCTGTAAGACTAGGTTTCTTTTAATTGCCCTAGTACAGTAGTCCTAGTAGCACGAGAGCACTAGTGGGCTTACAGCTGTCTTAATGAGAACATCTTCATGTTGGTTTCAGCCAAGGAAGCTAGTCTACACACACACACACACACACACACACACACACACACACACCACTGTACAGTTCTTAATTGACTTCCTCTATTGAAGTATATGAATATACTGTGCAAACGTCCTCTATTGTGCAACAGACATGAGTCTGAGTGCCCACAAATCTCTTGTTTGGAATGAGAGATATGTATATCAGTGTCTGGACACTGTTAAGCTGTCATTCACTTAACCACATGAAAATAGATCCATATTAATTTTCTGCTCTGAATTCTCATGTATATTCTGATACTCTTAAAATTTAGATTCAGTTGTGGCTTCAGGATATAATGAGAATTTTGGAGGAGTTGGACTGGATACTTTGGAAGAACAAGAAGAAAAGGAGAGATTCTTTGCTAACCTTGAGAACGGGGCATCATCTACCATTGACTATTCAAGATTAAATAAGGAGCTGGACTCCAATGATTCTGAAGCATTGCAAGGATTTCTAAGGTAAATTCAAAAAGATCAACAACCTAAGCTCTCAACAATATTAATATTCAAAATGAACAATATTAATACAGCCTAGCCATGGCCATTTCTGTATTAGTGTTTTAAGAGGGCTTTTTCGGTATAGAGACATGCAAATTTTTTAACAACAAAAACTCAGAAATGTACTGCAGCAGAGTGATTGACTAGACAGACCTTTGGGCTGAATCAGTCCGTGATGATTTTCAGTATTCAGACAGTAACAGATGCTGCAGTATGTTTTTAAACTTTTCTCTATAACCACAAACAAAATAAAGTTGCTGGTTACTGGATTTTGTTTTATTTTTAAATAGTTCCAGGTTCCAAGATAATCTAAGTTGGGTGCTTGAAGTCATATATCACAGTGTGCATAAACAATAGTGTAGCTGGGGGGGGAATGGTAAGTGCTGCAGGTGTTGCAATGCGCCATGTAAGCGGCCCTTCCCACTCTGTCAGAGCCATTCTGGGCAGTGATAGCAGCATGTAGGCGCTCAGCAAACCAAGCAGCATCTCCTGCATGTTGCCATAGCAGCCCAGAATGTCTCTGATGGTGAGTGGGAAAGGTGGCTTACACGGTGTGTTGCCCAGCTGTTACAAGGCGATGGGTTCTCAGTAGATCATTCTTGTAGAATGAATTGACGTTGCAAAAAAATACATCTAAGATTAGAGTATGTAACAATTTTATCTAACATGATTGTCTTTACAGCATATTTTGGGGGTATTGCCAAAATAAAGTGTTAGCCTGGATTCAAATTCTATTTTAGCCTAAATATAAGGAGTGCTTAGCAGTTTTAGTGCATAAGAAGTTTTAGATGGACATGGTCTATATTAATACTGTATACCTTTCCATCTCCAAAGACATCCCATCTGTTTCTGGAGATGAAATGTCCAGAATTACTTGAGAGAATTATGTTGAAACTTCAGTAGTACAGATACCTCTCATTTTATACAAGGACTGTTTTTGAAAAGCAGTAAGTATCTCAAAAATACATAAATGGAAAATATTTTTCCCATAAGAATGTATGTAAATGATACAGCTTAGGGGAAAAGTCATATAACAATCTACATCACAAAATAAATAGTTCATTTATGACTGCCATTATCATTTACCTTACTCGTTAACAAAGAAAAGCCAGTTAATAAAGAAAAAAATAAAGATATCTTAAATAAACATTGTTTATTTAAAATCTCTTTTTAATGTACATGCTAACACTTACATTGATGACTGGCAACCACTGCTTACGCAAGATGGCATAGGTAGAGAGGGTTGAGGAGGGAGGCTACTGGGAGTGGGGAATCATCAAGATCAGCTGATGACATTAGTGAAGAAGGTTGTTGCCAGCCAAACATGCGGGAGCATGCAGGAAGTTTGACTGCCTTATTTATTGATTGATTTGATTTGATTTGTATTCTGCCTTTCTCCCCGAAGGGGGTAGTTATTCAGAAAAGTTGTTGTTCAGAAAAGTTGACCGTAAATTAGGTGTTGGTATTAATTAAACAAGGGCGTTCTTCAAAAAACATCTAAATCAAACGTGTAAAATGAGAGGTATCTGAACATTCAAAACTTTTTAATGTTTAGAGGGACATGCTATTAGTTACCATAAAAAGCGACGTCTAAATTGTAAATATTAGGAAACATCTCTTTAGATCTTACAGAGTTATATTTATAAGTAGTATTGTCACTTTTGGTAGAAACCACCCAGAGACGAAAGAGATGGAAGAAGGAAGTGAAGATGAACCCAAGAATAATGAAAAATCCGGTAACAGTACTTCAGCAGTGTTCAGATAACTTTTGGGAATCCTTAATTTGCATTGTATCCACAGTTTATGAACAATAATTATGGAACTCATTACTGCAGGGCAGTGGTTCTTAAACTGGTGGGTTGCGACCCACCAGTTCGTGTAACACTTCCCCGTCCCTTTAAGGGGTGGGGGAAGGGGAGGGAGGCAGTGACATGATCCCCAGGATCACGTCACTAAGGGGGGCAAGCGGGGTGCTTGTGACTTACTTTATACAATGTAGGGCTGCGGTGGGCTGCAGGAGGTGTGGGGAGCCCTGCGCAGCCCTGCACAGCACTCCCCGACGCTTGGAACCTGCAGTAGAAGTGGGCGCAAAGCACTTCCGTTTTGCAGGAGGTGCTTTGCGCCCACTTCTGTTGCAGGTTCCAAGTGTTGAGGAGCGCTGCGGAGGGTTCCCCATATCTCCTGCAGCCTGCTGCAGCCCTACATTGTACAAAGTAAGTCACAAGCACCCCCCCATCTCCCTTAGCAACGTGATCCTGGGGATCGCATTGCTGCCCTAGCCCCTCCTGCACAAGAACTTACTGAGGGAGTAAAGCTCCCTCAAGTTTGAGAACCGCTGCTGTAGTGTGTAGTGACAGCTAATGGTACATGTAGCTTTTATAAATAACTTCAAGGAAGATAGGAGCTCAGTGGCTACTAGCCATGAAAACTTAAAGTGGAGCCGCCAGTGCTGGAATAGATAAGCCTGGGCATCCCGATCCTCTGCCCAGGTAGCGCCGTTTGCATGTGTGCTGCCCAACAAATGGCAGTGGCAAACATGCCATAAAGCACATTGTGATGGCCATAACTAGGGAGAGGCCAGTACGGGTGGGTGCTTGGCCTCCATGACATTCGAAGAAGCCCCTGGAGCTGTCGCTGGTGAATTCACAGCTGAGTAGTGGGAAGGTGTTTCTGGGCAGGGAGAGAGCAGCAGCAAAGTGGGGAGGGAGGTTTCTGGGTGGGTTAAGGGCAGCCCCGGGGGCCGTTCAGGCCCAGGAGGAAGGTGGGGACAGTAGGAGAGGCTGCCACCAGATCCTATCCTCCCTTCCTCGCTTCCAAGCCCTACAAGGATGTACTTGAATCTGCACCAGCTATTGAATGGTGCAGATCTGAGTAGCTCCATAGGGGTTGTGGGGGTGCTACACGAGGTAAGGGAACCAATGTTTCCTTACCCCAAGGAAACCTCTGACTGCTTCTCCTGCCCCATAGGATACAGCAGCAGCTGTTTCAGCACTGCTGTACTGTGGGGCAGGCAAGCAGCATAGGATTGTGTCCTTAGTCTTATCCAGGAAATCTGTTCCTATAAGTGTACATGTAGAAAGCATTCGAGAATTGTTGAAAGCTGAACATGTTTTAGTACTTTTTATAGAATTCAGTACTTTATTATAGAATTTTAGCTTGTGCAGTATAAATGGACAACATAACAAAGTACTTTAGCTATGTTTCTTCAGTTCAGTTTTAACAGGGACATAGAGAAGAGATACTGTTTCAGGCTGCAATCCTATCCATGCTTACCTGGGAGTAAGTTCAATTGATTACAGTGGGACGGACTTCTAAGTAGGCATGCATAGGATTGGGCTCTCGGATACTGAGAAGAGATTTATGTGGACATAGAGAAGAGATACTGGCTGTCATATCAGTTTTCTGATACTTGCCATTGTATACTAAGAGTCCTTCTACCTTATTATATTTTGGTTAGTTCTCCTTTTCCTTGCCTGCACACTTTCCACAGTGGGTATAATTCACTCGAACTCTTTCAAGTTCAACGTTGATCAACCCGTGAGCAGACTTTTCCTGTGTAGAAGATCTCTTACTGTTCTGACTGTTTTTCAGTATGACCAGTATGTGCATTTTGCAGCCTGCTGAAGCCACAGGCTGGGGTGGCTTCTCATGAGCAGATCTGCTGATGGAAGAGCTCCATTCTATGGCCTGAAACCTTCTTACTCTTCAGTTAGCTCAAACGAAGGGATATATAGATTATCTACAGATACAGGAAAATAGAATTATTCCTGTTTTTCTCTTCCAAAAACTGTAATTAACCCTTTTTTTCTTCCAGGTGATTATAGTGAGGATTTTGAAGAAGATTCTGAATCTAATAATGATAAAGTTGAACAAGCGTTCACATCAGAAGTTAATGTAAGCATTTCGAACATGTACAACAATATTTAAGTGTTTTAAATATAACTAGTAAGTAAATAACATTATTTTCATCTAACTAAGGGCCTATCCAGACATTTGGTGCATAAACACCCCTCCACCCAGGCCTGATTCAAAGACAGTGGGTTAGGTGATTAGAGGGTTGAAATAATCTCTTTTTAAACATGTTAAGGGACATTGTGGAGGTGTGGGGACAGTAATGGTAACACATATAATATTAGTAAACAAGCCGAATGTGCCTATGCACTCAAGTTGCGATGAAAACCCCGATTTGCCTCCTATTTATTTACTTATTTATAGCTTTAGTGATCCCTTGGCATCCTCTGGAGACTGCTGAATCACCCTGAGGCAGTAACCGTGATTCTTCAATTTCCCTTATTGCCTTCTTAGACTGAGCATCTTCTTCTTCCCCATGACAAATAACCATAAGGAACCTAACCCTGAAGCCTATTTGATATCCAGGGACAGGAAATTCAAAAACACCAAATGAATTACACCAACTGTCTATAAAACCCCAAAAAATTGCCTTGGGGATAGAAGGGCTGGAAGGGGTACTCAGTTACCCCTGCTAACTGAGTAAGAGGCACTTTTTCAAGTGGGTGCTCCTTTTTTTAGCAGGGGGAGAGTAACTGGCCCACCTCACCCCAGCACTGTCTGTTCTAGTGGCTGTCTGCTGGTATTCATTTGCATCTTTTTAGATTGTGAGCCCTTTTGGGACAGGGAGCCATTTAGTTATTTGATTTTTCTCTGTAAACCGCTTTGTGAACTTTGAGTTGAAAAGCGGTATATAAATACTGTTAATAATAATTAATAATAAGTCTGAGACAGCATGAGTAAATAGAGTTCCAAACCATTGTAATTCTTTTTAATAAACTCTTTGAACTTTAGCTGATTTTCCTGCATGATCCAAGGTCATCCAGAAGGAATTTGGATTGCCACGTCTCACGATCATGTTTTGCTACTGTTTATGTTTTGACTTGGGGGGGGGGAAGCCGCAAGTTTTGGGGGCTCTCTGTTCATCTGGGGGAATGGGCATTTTCCCCAAAGAAACCTCCTCCTGCCTGGCCTCTGTAGCTTAGGATGGCATTAGCTACTCAATTACCTGTTCTTTCAGTTTTCCCAGTAAAGGAAGAGAAGTGATAAGTAGGAGCCACCAGTTAGACCTAACCCGCTAGGTACTTTGTGTCAAACAGCCCTTTAGCTTCTTTTACAGAAGCATTAAAAATAATAAATAAATCATTTAAAAATGACCAAATAGGGAATGCATAGAATTGCTGATTTTTGATGAACAATATTCAGTAGGTGGCACTGTCACTCCCTTTTTTGTGTAGCTTTTGCACTGACAATGACTGAGAAGAATGTTTTCGTTTTATAAGATATTTCACCTTGAAGGATTGCATATTTATTGCTCTATCATTGTTCTTCAACCTTGGGGTCAGGACCCCAGTGGGGTCATGAAGCCTCAGTTGTGGGGTCGCAACTACTTACAGGAATGAAATAAGTTGAAGGGTTGGAGCACCACCAGGTAAAGGGGGAGGCATCTGATGTACCCCTTCAAGTACCCGGAGATTGTGTCCCAGTCCTGCTCAGGTTCTTAGCTGTTGCGCAAAAATGACTTTCACTAGTGCCAGGCTTCATGATAACTTTTTCTGCTCTTTCTGATAAGAACATATGGTTACAGTGAACAATGCTGGGACGGCAGAATGGGCAGGGATAGGTGGATAGGGTTCCAGGGATGGGGTGGGATCAATGGTGGGTCCCCAGTTTCATTATTTATTTACTTATTAGGGTCATGGCACAAAAAAGGTTGAAGACCACTGCTCTAAATAATAGTGGGAGACATGCATATGGGCTTGTGTGTGCCTGGGAAGCTCCTTTTTCCCTATGAAAACCAGTATGCCTGTTCAAAGCATCAGCACACAGATCAGCTATCTCAAAATGGACAAAAGAAACATTTTGGCTGTGGGAACACTTTATGTACATTGAACCTCCTATGTCCAGAACAGACTGCTGGATCATTTTCGAGTGTGTGTAAATAATACTGTCATATATAATGGTATGTTTATCTGCCCTAAATATGATTTCTTTGAGAAGAAATATCAACTAGATAATTTGTTAACATTTTGTGTTTGTTTATTCAAATGTTTTGCCTTTCATTTGCAGACCATACTTTGGCTTTTACATTTTCTTTTATGCTCAAGATTGTAACCATAACTTTCAGTAATATAAATCTTTTGCTCTAGTCATGCTCAAACTTTATGCAGCTGAAAAATTACACCTCTGCATTGTACCAAACTGTAATGCAGCTGTTAAAAATGTAACTTATTCTAAAACACCGTATTTTCAGCTACTAAGGTATTCATTTTTCAAGTTCATGTATATTCATATGTGTTCTCTAACTGTTTAGGAGAAGAAGGCTGGCATGCTGGCAAAAGGTATAAAATTTAACAGTTTTCAAAACACTAAATACAGCAGATGGCTTGATTGTGTGCGTAGCTTCACTGCACCAAAATCTTTATGTGAAATAGTCAGAAAGGTGGGCCTTAGGTTTTAAACAGACTTCAGCTGAAGCTATGAACATGCTAGCAAACTTTGCTTTTTGAATGCTTTTATGTGGTCTTCCTTTTATTCAATTTTGTAGTGCTTGTGATCATTTAGATTTTATCATGAAGCAAGTATTATTAATCCTCATTTTTCTCTGGGAGGAATTCAACAAAACTTGGTATTAAATCTGTGATTTGCATCCATGGTAACAATGAGAGACCAGTACATTTATTTTTCTCGTGGAATCAACCTAAAAAATCATTTTGAGACAGTAGTCCAAATTAGTAAATTTATATAGTGCAAGCACAGTCTTGGTCAGTGTTTCCTCAAACTGTGGCTTTGGACCCACTTGATGAGTCACAGCCCAATTTCTGGTGTATCCCACAGAGCCTCCATTGAAAACACTGATGATGAAAAGATCAGATAATTAATTGTCTCATGCCCTGAGGCTATTCAAAAATCAGATGGCTGCTGACTGTTTTGCAGTTTACAAGCTTGTGTAAACCTTTTTTTTAAAGTCTAGTAAAGCTAGGTGGATTCCAACAGAGTGTTATTTTAAAAAGTAGGTCCCAGTGCTAAACATTTTGAGAACCACTGGTCTAGGTAGTTATAAGTATTCACTTTTCAGCATTAAAAAAAAAAAATCAAAGAACTCCTAATAACAAATATGTGTTTAAGTTAAAGACTTTGACTGGTGCTGCGTTGTTATTAAATTGTATACAAATATCTGCAATTTACACTGTCATGGCTTACTATAACAAACATGTGCCCCAATTGTAAAATAATGTTTACTCAAAAGAAAGTCCCATTCATGGTGGCTTATTTCCTAATATCAGTGCATATTACTGCAACCTGAAATTAGACAAAGATTTGGAGGAAACTAGTCAAATCTGTACAGAGCTAGAATCAGGACCCAATCCTATCCCATTTTCCAACACTGATGCAGCTGCAATGTAGCCACAAGGTAAGGGAACAAACATAATTGTTACTTACAATATTCTATAATGAATTGCTTATTAAGGTATTATTATCAATTTTCCTTTCCCACTGTGTTTTGTTGTTCGTTTTTGCATCCCATAATGAACACTCAAGACAGCATAGCTGGAAGAATGGGCCACTTTATTAACTAATATTTACAGATAGGGAGAAGCAGAAATCATGAGATCTGCAGTTCTTAATGTGGTGAAGCAACTGTACTGCACAGGCTAGTTCATAGAAGAGGTGCCAGAATACATTACTGTGCCCCGTTCAAGCCACTCTGTAACAGCCGTGCCCCTGTTCAGGCTGTGCCAACTTATCCTCGTCAACCCCAGGAGGGGGGCTGAGGCAGCTGAACCTCGCAGGGCCACTCCATGCTGCTAAGTCTTTGAGGCAGCCCCGGCAGTCCAGGCCAGGGACAACCCATCCAACCCCTTGTGTCACCTATGTCTTTGCTGGCCTCAGGGTGCACATCAATGGCCATGCTCATGCCTTCGAACCCACACTGCAAAATTAAAGTGACCACTCAAGTGAAATTCCTGCTCAAGGCAGAGGGAAAGATCCCAACACACCAACAGTCAGGGGTAGGCGAAAAAACTGTCTACCTATGGTCAATTCAGTGAACAGAAAAATTCCTGCCCTAGCCTCCTTACTCTTAAATTTCTTATTTGTGAACTTTTCAGGAAGTGTGTAACTCACCCTAAAGTTTATTGCAGTGATGGGGAAAGCTGGGATTGTTTTTAGATGGATACTTTTAAAGGCAGTGCTGTAAAAAGCAAAAGAGCTGAGAGTTGAAGTAACATAATGTAGCTTGATGTACAGAGGATATAATCTTGTTAAGTGGCAATTTCTCTAACTTTTCTTTTTAGTTGTCCTTGATTCCCAGGATTCCACTATGGAGACTCAGAAAGTCAGTGAACAGCACGAAGCAGCTGTTACAGAACAACAGCTCCCTCTCAAGATTCCTGCAAATGAAATGAATGGGACAGGTAAGCCTGCCTTTTGAACAGCTGTTTATTTCCCTATCTGTTAACCATGCTGTAAATGGAAGTGAGACTAGAGATCTTAATGGTCATATCTATTTCTTCATGGTTAACTTGTGACTATGCAAGCATTTAGGGCATAATTGAAATCCTATTGGAGTGTGACCTCATTAATGTTTTCTCCCAAAGAGTAATTTTTTTACTGCGGCAGCAAGTCCAAGCTCCATTGCCTGGCTGCCAAGTGCAGCAGCCAGCGGGGAACCCTCCCTCGTGGTGCGCCTTCCCGCTTGTTACCTCTGACCCAGGGTGCGGCAACCACCTCAGCTGACAGTGAGGTGGAGGCATGGCAACTACCGGGAGCGGGGGTAGGGGCGAGAAGGTTTAGGGCACCCTTAGGGCGCAACAACAGGCGCAGGGCCTTTGGTGCCCCAAGAGAATGGGGGGAGGGGCTGTCATAGTTCTTGGGTGTTGCCTGGAAGTGGTTGAAGCCTGGATGAGGTCTAATAAACTGAAATTAAACCTGGACAAGACAGAGGTCCTCCTGATCCAGGAGGCTATGTTGCAGGTTCTAGATCTAAGCTTGGGGTAACACTCTGGAGGAGCAGGTTCACAGCCTGGGATCTCACCTGGACCCACAACTGTCTCTGGATGCTCAAGTGGCATCTGTGGCCACAGGGCCCTTTCTCTAGCTACTGCTGACACAGTCTCAGCTGACAGGTCTGAGTCAGTTGGATCTGGTTACAGTGGTCTATGCCCTAATGCAGTGGTTCTCAAACTGGTGGGTTGTGACCTACCAGCCAGGGAAGCCCTGTCTCTGCCCCCTTAAGGGGCAGTGGGGAGGCAGTGATGCAGTTGCCATAATCGTGCCGCCACCAGGGACAGAAGGAATTTTTCTGCATACTACAGCCAGCACCAGCCTCCGGCGGGGAGGGGTGTGGGGAGCCCCACTTACCCCTCTGCGGGGCTCCCTGCACTTCAGGAAAGCTAAAAATAGTGATTGCAACCCACTTCCAGTTTGCAGTTGTGGACTGGGAAGATGGAGGGAGGACCAGTGGGCAGATCAAGAGTCGGCAGCAGAGGCTGCCACTGAAACCAATGCCCCTCCTGAGCCGCGCTGCCTGACACCAGCCTCCTTGGTTCTGCACTCACTAGATAGCGGGCACAGCTCCAAGGAGACCCATTGGTGCCAGCAGAGTTCTACCCCAGGGTAAGGGAACCAAAGTTCTCTTACCCCAAGGAAACTCCACTGGCTGCTCTGGCCCCTTAATGTATAGCAGTAGCCATTTCAGCCAGAGCATAAGATCGGGCTGCCTGAGTAGTCCAGATGTGATGTGGATCACTGTAGCCAAATCTCCTTTCTTCAGGAAAGGCCTCAGCTAGCCCATCAGTTGAAGCTGGGTAAAAATGCTCTTGGCCACAGCTTCAACTGCATATCATGGAGCGAGGCTGAGTCCAGAAGAATTCTGCGACTGTGAATCTGATCCTTCAAGGGGAATGTGACCCCTTAATAACTAAGGATGCCATCAGCATTTTACTGACATCACACTGATAGACAATTTTAATGGTTGTGAGCAACAGTTAGTCCATTTGTGTTATTAATTTATTGATTTTATAGTTTATTTATAAATTTATTGACATGTTCCCTCTTGAATAGATTTTACAGTTCACTCCATCTTGACTGGCTTTTTGTTTCTTTCCTTCATTAGGTATTTCCAGTGGGCAAACTAATAGTGATATTGAAGCTTTGCATCAGGCCTACTGCCATATTGAACATTCTTTAGAAGACACAGATGAGCAAAGAATTAATGCCAGTAAAATAGAAACTACAGAGAATTCCAACAAAGATGCTTCACAGAATAAAGAAGATTGTCCCAAAAATACTTCCACTACTGAATCTGGTAAATGCTGAAACTTTCAAATTCTTGGTTGATTCATTTACCCAAACAATATACAGGTTGTGTCTCATTATTTTCGAGGGTTCTGTTGCCAGAACTCATGGATGGCAAAAATCACATTAAAGCAAATCCATTTTTTAAAAATGTCCTTTTGCGGGCGATTTAAAAAAGTCTTGCTGACCTTTGTGATGTAAAACAGAATCATTAGGCAGAGAATCCATCAATCAGTTTCTTAGAAAGGCTTCACTCCACTCCCAGCCAGGGACCTCTCTCTTCACCCAGAGCGAAGTGATTATCTTTCTTTCACTTGCTCAGGGGGAAGGGAGGGTTCTAAGTACCTGGAGAGAGAATGGTTGATGGATTGTCAGCTGGCTGCCCTCTCTCACATTAAGAAGGCTCTTGTTAAATGACTGTTTTCCTTTAATTTAAAGGGCCCTTCTCATTGTGTTGAGATAGAAAAATTCATGGATTTTTCCACAGGTGTAAAATCCATGGATTATTAGGTTATACCTTTAATTGCTTTCATGTCTGTCTCTCTACAACAGTAAGAAAAAGTTTTTTTTAACTGTGATTTTAAAGGGATGTATTTTCCCCCTTCTCCAGGGATCAGCACATTCCTTCTCATTTGCAGTGGCTATTCACATTGAGTTAAATCTGTGTATAACAAGGTTGGATCTGTATTCTGCCTCTAGATAGAGCCAAAAAAGAAACTTTTGATTTCGTAGTAAATATTAGTAGCAGTGGAAATTCTATTTGTATTGCTATATCAGTGATGGCGCCATTTGCATGTATCAACAGCGGTTTAATCCCGCACCACTGCAGTATGTGTGTGAACACCAGAATCATGTGGTGAATCAGTGTTTCCCATCTGATTGTTACCTAGTTGGGAATGGTTGGGCAACCTGGATGGGAAACACTTGCACTGTTATTGACCCTTCCCATGTTGTTCCATTATTCATATTCATAATGCTTAAACATGAGATGACTTCATGGAGAAGTAGGCATCATACCATTGTGAATGCATGTCAGTGGGAGTAGTTTTGCTGTCCTTGAGCATGTTGACTTTGTACAATTTCTAAAGAGCATTTATGTGATTCTGCTATAAAGATTGCCTCTGTCACAGAGTTTAGTAGAACCATGAAAACCTGAAAATCTTGCACTCCAATTTCTAAAAAGTTTTTGGCCTTCATGGTAACCTTGTATGATCTGTGGACTTTGTGATTTTTTGAAGAATTTTCCCTTCACCTTTTCTTCATGGCTCTAAAAATGAACAAGGAAAAAAATCCCAAACTTTAAATCAAGGGAATGCATTTCATTTAAAGTATTGTTGATCTACGACAGTACTGTACATTGATCTAGAATGTTGTTGTTTCGTTGGTTTAGATTTGCCCACCATAGAAGAATTGATGAAACCTATCAGAGCAGATTCATCTCTTGCCAGGGGCTATGATCTGGAACCTAAGAGGTATTCATTATGGAAAACGCATTTGTTTACCTTGTTGTTTTCACTCTCTCTACCCTGTTGAAAGAATTTGGGTATATTTGGGTATCTGCTGGGCAGCCTGATCCTCCGCCTGGGCAGCATTGTTCTCGTGTGCTGCCCAAGCAACAGCCATCACAAATATGTCATAAGGCACATTGCAGCATCCAGGAAGGGAGAGGCACCAGTGGGGAGGCCAGCAACAGTTGGCACTGCGCCTCCTCGCTGGCGGGAGGATGCCAGGCACCCACAAGCGGTAAGTACTCCGCCGCTCAGCAGGAAGGCATTCCTGGACAAGAGGAAGGTGTGAGAGTGGGTATTTCTGGGCAGGGAAAGGGTGGCCCATGGGGTGGCTCAGGCCTAAGAGGGGAGCAGAGACGGCAGCGGAGTCCTATCCCCCACTTTTGTGCTGAAAGCCTGACATGGGCTTTTCAAATCTGCACCAGTGATTCTGCTTTTGCAGATCCAAGTAGACCCATAGGGGCTGCAGAGGTGCTACATGGGGTAAGGGAACCATTGTCTCCTTACTCCAAGGAGACCTCCGGCTGCTTCTTCTGTCCCAAAGATTACAGTTGGCATTTAATCCTGAAGTTATTCCTCCACTATATGACTCCGTATAGTCACTGCCTATTTTTGTTCCATTTTTGTCCCTATTAGCTAGTATCTGTAGTTTAAATTCTGCTTAAATCCTGTCCTGCAGGAGTCTGGTATAAGTTAAATGGGCTCTGATGTTATGCTGTGTTAACCAGCATCAACTACGTATAGTTTTTTTATATGATATCATTAGTGATCATATGTAGTGAGGAAAGACCAGGTCTCATCACATATGTTTTTATTTTCTCTTTCTGTAGTTCTGTGAAAGTGCTGCATAGCAGCACAGATGATTTAGGAATCTGTTTGCCACTTAAGGAGCCCCAGAGTGACACTATTCTGCAAAATCAAAATATTGAGTGTTTGCTGGACCAGCATCATGAGCAAGACAATGTTTCTGTTCAGGCAGTTGCAACACAAGATAATAAAGGTAGTCATAATCAAGGAGCCAGCAAAGATTCTGAGGCTGATAAAATTAAGGAGTTTGTTCTCCACAAATCCTCCGAATTTCATCAAGAAAATAAAACTAACCAGGTAAGCAGTATCTATATCCATTTATATACATGGATAAAGCTTAACCATATACTGGTAGCTCTTGATTTACACTGTCTTAATTTGTGCATGTTTGACTTGCAAATTAAGAACAGAAGTATAATTTATCCTGCCAATTTTTGAAATAACACGCTCAATAAATAAATTCACCATAGTCTCCAGTGCTCATCTATGGGGGACTCCTTTCACAGACCCAAGATGGCATGGGGGAGGGTTGAGGCAGGAGGCTACTGGGAGTGGCGGAGCGAGTGGCTACCGATGGCTGAGAAAGCAATGAGGAAAACAAGATACATTTCCTAACCACAACCCTTCCTCTGAGGCAAACACTCCTATCTGCCTACATGTTCAGCCTTTTCACTGGCAGCAGCTATAGCAGCCAGTGCCTGAACTGGAGCCTCACAGATGTTCAGCTCTACTTGTTCCCCTCCCCTGCAGACAAGTAGGATGAGCACAAGCAACGGGACTGTGCCATGTGGGTCTCTCATTTTGCCTTCTCCTATTGCTGGGGTGATTAGTCTCTCTGTTCCTTCTCTCCCAAACTGATGCCCTTAGCTGACATCTTCCAAGGTGCCCAACCTTCCACTGCTTCTTCTTTACCTTTGTCTCCTCCGTATCATCCCCCATTTCAGCTCTCCCCACTTCCACTACCTGTCTGCCTACCCCAAATACACTCCACAGGGATGGGGGTAATTATCTGGTTCTGATGTTGTCTGTTGTGATAATTCAGTGGACACTCTGCATCACCTACAGATTGGGACAGATTGCAGATGATCCTGGCTATGGGGAGGGAGACTCCCGGGGTTGACAGAAACCAAGCTTAAGACCACTTCTTCCTCACTGTCTGCTTACACTGCATTCCTTGGTGTAGGAGTGCACTTCCTCTGCTGCTGCACTACCCTTGAGCTTCTCATGTGGGATACCACCGCCCCCCCCCCCAGGTCCATGCAGAGGAGCTGGTCAAGGAAGTTGGAGAAGAACATGCTTGCTCTGGAGCACCCAGAGTGGCTATTGTCCTTCTTCACTAATTTGTAGTTCCTTGACTTTGCTCCTGCACATTTCAAGATCCCTCAGGTAGCCTTTGACCTTGAGCTTTTCAAAATATAGTAGCACTTCTCCATGTTTCAGCAATTTTGGCAAAAGCTACCCAGACATCCTCTTCTTGCCAAATGTGTATAAATGCTCTCAAGTCTGCCTCGCCCCATGAAGGGTTCTTCAGACAGTGAGGAAACCCCTTGCTGCTGAAAGGAGTTGCTGAAGCAGTTGGAATACCTGTATCTTGCATCATTAGTTCATCCAAAGAATCAGCCACAGTTCAAATGCCCACCACATTCACATCTGTCCCTCCTGCTTGCTACAAGCAATGGGGAGGAGATGGCTGCCTTGTAAAGCAGAAATCAGGAGAGGATGTGCTACAGCAAAGGTTGGCTCAGTCAGGAGCCAGTCTCTAGGGAACTGTCTCAACTGGTCAGCTGAGTGTCAAAAGTCCTTTGATGCCCTGAAGCAAGGTCTATCCTAAGCACCTGTCCTGAGAGCACCAGATTTTTCTAAAAAGTTTGTGGTTCAAACTGATGCAAGTTTGAGTGGGTTAGAAGCTGTTCTTTACAGAAATCTGAAGGAGTGTTACATCCAATTGTGTATCTAAGTCGTAAACTATTGCCTCGTGAAACCCATTATGCTGTATGTGAATTAGAATGTCTTGCATTAGTGTGGACTTTGTCTAAGTTAAGACCCTACCTGTTAGGAACTAAGTTCCTGGTGCAAACAGATCACTCACCTTTAGCTTTCTTGGCTAAAGCCAAAGACAAATCAAAGGATCCTGCGTTGAGCTTTATCACTACTGGATTACCAATTTGAAATTCAGCATCTCTCAGGTTCTAAGAGTATTTTAGCTGATGCTTTGTCGCGCATGTGGTGTAGTGAAAATCAGCAAAGCACTAGTTCATAAATAGTAACCAAACTGTATTAGTACGAAGTCTGTGAAGTACTCCCCATGTAACCTCACTGTATCTAATGTTGCTAATACAAACTGCCTTATAGCTTTCACTGCTTTATACCCTGTTAGTAAACCCTGCTATGTATTGCTTAGTAAGTAACTGTAGAGTAAGCTCATTATAAGAAGTGCCCTGACCTGTGTGTTAGCAAAGAGTGGCTGAAGGTGTTGAACCTCCGAGCCTCTCTTCCCAAAAGGGAGCGTGTCATGAATATGTACAGTTTAGGCCTAGGTTAGCATGTGAAGCCTGAACCAAACTAAGTCAGTAACAGAGAAGTGGCTAGCAGTTCCTAGCTGCAGGAATGTGAGTAAACAAACAACAAGAATTACAACCCATTGGAATGTTTAACACCTCAGTAGACTGAGGGTCACCTGATCAAGCGGAATGGAATGCAGCTGTGAATCTCCAGTTGGGAGGGGTAAGAACTAGGAGGGCTAGCAACCAGACCCACTCTGAGAAGATTCTGTCTTCAAAAGTTTCTGATTGGACAGTCTAAATAAGTATGAAGTCACCTCAGTACTATTAGCATAAGAAGTATAATAATGAGTACCCCAAGGGGTGTGTCCAGTTCTTCTTGGGCAGAGTTTTTGGGTGCAACATACTGCACGCTGTGAGCTCCATTGTCCACCATGGGCATCTGGCCTAACAGGTAGCCTGGAGCTAAAAGATCTACAAGACCCAGGTGAGAGATAGAGATTAATAGAGATAGCCAGCTAGCTTTATTATTTTATTGCTGTTATGTTTCCTAGATGTTTATGCCTCTAGCATTTGTTGCCTTATGTAACCTTATGTACTTAATAAAGTAAAATCTCTTTTACTAAGTTGTTTCATTGCCTGTTGGGGACAAAGTTTCAGAATCCTGCCTAGCCGTTCAGCAACCTACCAAGTGCTCATTGAGGTCTAGTAACTTGAGAACTGAAGCTTTAATTGGAGAAAGAGCTCAGTGCCTGCAAGGGATAGAGTTAAGCCTAGAGGGTCTCAGTGTCCCAGGACTGAGGCACTGGCACATACAGGGTGGTGGCAGTACTACTGGACAGGGGTGACTTGAGGACTTTAGAGTCCGAGAACCAAGTACTCTGAGCACCCCAAACCCCCCTAAGTTTGTGACACTCACCTCTTCTGAGTACTTGAAACTTACAGATATTGAAGACCACATGTGTTTTCCTATCACATGTTCAAAACCCAAATGGAAAATTTGAAATTTGCAGAAGAAAAAGTGAAACGGATACTTGAATAAAAAAATTCTCACTGATGTTTCATGTAGCGGCAGACCTCCACAGCCCCACACCCAGGTCAAAGGTCTGTGATGGTGCCCCCCCACAGGCTGTAACCACCACCTCCCGCACAAAAAGCCACCCCTTCCCACTCACCTGAGCCTCATAGAGCCTCACGCAACCTCCACACACATCAGGGAAGCCTCTCTGAGGTTCCCCAGTGCTGTAAACTGTGCTTCTGGAAAACTAGAAGCGGTTTCCGACCCTGTCCGGAGCCTCAGAGAGGCTTCCATGGAGTCCTAGTAGCTTGTGCCCAGGGCTTTCGTACCATTGGACCTTATGGCAGGTCTGCAACTGGTCTCCTGGGAAGCTGTGTGAGTTTTGCATCCACATATGCACTTGTTCCATAGCAAATGCTCATTTCCATTTGGGTTTTTACATATTTGGTCTGAATGTAACTTTCTTTGGATACAATCCATTGAGATTTCCTTTCAGATAAATTGTATTAGGATTGCAGTCCCCCTCTTTTTCTGGGCACTCTAATTGTGTAGCTTCATGTGCCTGAAAGAAAATTGGTTGGTTGTCCTTTGTTTTCAGACCTTAGGAAGTACTTGGGTTTGGTTGCTGACAGAATGATGTTTTATGAATGAACTAAATGGAAATTAGATCTAGCTCATTGGAATGTTAGTACTGTATGTGCCACATTATGGCTTAATGCTGCTGTAATCACTACTATCCCCCTTGAACTTTCAAATGACCACAAATTTAGTGCATGTAGATTTAGCAATCTCGTTATATATTTTAATTGTACATGCTTATTTTTACATTCCCAAACTAGGTTTGTTGATAAAAATTTCATCTTCCTCTCAGGCACATCAGGACAGCACTTGGACTAAAGAGGGTTTAAATGCAGTGATAAACAAACAAGTAATGTATAAGAATACCAAAAATTCAGCTGCTATGCATAAAAAGAAATCTCTAAGTGGACCTTATACTGCTGTTAGGAGTTCTGGATATGGCAAATCTAGTTCTCCATTAAAACACCTTTCCACTGTTAATGAGAAGAAGGGATTAAAAGAAGGTATCAAAAAGCCAGTTTTAAAAGCCAGATCCCCTCCAAGACAAAAAGGTAACTGATTGTTCATATGTTTTTAATGAAAGCATGTTTTGTTTTTCATAGAGGTACAATGTGAGTGTGGAACTCCTCAAAATTACGTTAGTGCATGTTACTTCTTGTGATAATGGTATTTAGAAATGTGATTTATATGGTGAATTTCAAACACTTAAAAACAAAATTGATACTTAACTAAATATTTGTGACTGCAATCTAGCACTCCAAGTTTGTATAGATTGCATTGAACCAAGCTGGTCTCTGTTTAATTTTGTACAGTTCTTGGGACTAGTGCTTTTTAAAATATATAGTATTATATACAATATATAGCATTGTGTATAGTATATAGTATAACAATGGTTCCCAAAGTGGTGGGTCGCAACCCACCATGGGGAACCAAAACTGGGTCATTCCCCCTTAAGGAGAATGGTTTTCACATGAAAACCAGAAGTGCACTCCAGTCCCCATACAGAGCAATTTCAAGCATCTAGGAGGCCTACAGAGGGGGCTGTGGGCCTCCCAGATCCTCCCCAAGGCCAGTAAGACCCTGCAGATAAGGGGGAAAAACACTGGGTCCCCACGGCACCGCAATTACTGCATTGCCATCAGAACACCCCACCCTAGGCCCCACCCCCACATATTCTTACCTGCAGTCCCAAAGTCCAAGTACAACTTTGGGAACCACTTCCAGGTATTATAAAGTACTATATAAAATATATAGTATAGTAGTATAAAATATATTGTATTATAAATAAAATTGATTGATTTACATTTTTTCTGTGTCACAAAGAAATGTTTTCTGGAACTAAGTTATTACAGACAACAGCCGATCCAGTTTCTACAAGGAAAAATAACCTTGTTACTTCTGGACATCCATCAGCAAATAGTCTTCAACAACAAGCTAAAGCAAGGGACTCTTGCCTTCAGACTCACAATGTAAGTCGCAGAGTCGCTGCTCCCAGATTGACATTTCTTAAGGAGATGTGGCAGGGAATAGCAATATGCAATAGATTGAGCCATGCATAGCTGTTCCCTTCTGGCTTCCAGGTATTTTACCCTTGCTTGAGATATCTTCCCCCACCCCCCATGCTGCATTCCATATGCATTCCACATACTGTCAGCAGCAACTTTTCAGAGAACTTTGATGGGGAGGAGTAGATGGGGAAAGGTGGTTTTCATGGGCTTAGTTTCCATGAACATTATACTCTAGATCAGTGATTTTCAACCTTTTTCATCTCACAGCACCCTGGCAAGGCACTAAAATAGTCAAGGCACACCATCAGTTTTTTGACAATTGACAAGGTACACTGTGAGCCAATGAAGGGCTCACATCCCTCAATGGCCCCCCTAATAAAGGACCTTTTCCCAAATTTCCACAGTACATCTGGGGACCATTCGCAACACACCAGTGTGCTACAGCACAGTGGTTGAAAATAGCTGCTCTAGATGCTGCCCATTTTTTTTAAACTAGGTTTCCTCGTATTCCCCCCAAAGCAGCGGGAGGGAGCTTTACTTACTAAAAAGAGTTCAGGAAGCAGAGGAAAAATGGGCTACAGCCCATGATTTGACTCTACAGCTAAAAGCCACATCTTTGCAAAAGGAGAAGGAAATGGAGACAAAAATATTGGAAATGAAAATGCAACAAGATAAAGAGCTTTTTCAGCTAAACCAAGAAAATTATGTTCTTCGAACTCAGGTACTGAATCCCTTTCCCTATTCAATTAAAAAAAATAGTTACTTTCTTATATTGCTCACTAAACATGACATTTATTTCATTTTAATTGTAATAATATCAATTTATAAAGCACTGAATATGGCATATTACAAAATGATAGTGATGTTTTGCTTTTAGAAGAATAACAGCCCAATCCTGAGCTGCCTGGGGCACGCGGCTGCAGCAGGGGACTTTGGTCTCTTTCTCCCCATTAAGGGAAACAGCCCTGCAATGGGGCTACTTGTTTCACCACCGACCAAAAGGTTGGCGGTGAGGGAACAGCATTCATGTCAGGCAGTGAGCCCCGCACGAATGCTTTGGATCTGGTGGAGCGGAGCCCCACCAGACCTGCCTCCCTGCCTCTCCGCTCCCACCCTCCGTCATGCCTTCTGCCAGCCCTTGCCCCACCTCCCCGTCATGCCACCTCCCTGCCCTCTCTTTGCCCTCTGCCAGCCTCCCCCCCTCTCTGTCACGCCTCCTCCTCGTCTCTCCCCCAGCCCCCACTATCCTCTCCGCAGCTTGGCGGTCCATGAGACCGCCAAGTGGCAGAGGCCGTGCGCCTGCCAGGCACTGGCCCAGCGCCAGCCAGCACTGGGCTAGCATGGGCGCTAGCCCAGCGGTAAACTTCGCAAACATGCCGTACAGCATATTTGCAACAGTGTACTCCGGCAGAAAGCCAGAGCACTGAGCTCCTTGCATCTTTTTTATATCTTATTTAAGAAAATATAATATTTAGCTATAAAACCTCTGCAGGAACTATTAATAATAAAAGAAATGCCAGTGTTTTTTAATTTATGGTTTTCATAGAATGGGATAAAGCCATATAGGACATCCTGAGCTTCTTTGGGAATTGTCCTGATAAAAATATTGATTAGCAAGATGAAAAACATCCCATTAAATGGAGGCAAGCCTTTTTATAAGGTCTCCTTCTGGCTAACAATTTCATATCTATCATGCATGTTTTATCAGCTAAATAAGAGTGACGAATTGAACAAAGGAACAAAATGGGCACACATGTGCACAAAAATTCCTGATGATGGAGAAATGTTGAAAGAAATTCAAAAAGAAGTCCAGAATCAGGAGATCCTTCTTCAAGGGTATCAACAGGTAAGGATTTATTTTTCTTGTTGTAAAAAGGTAGACTGCAGAAGGTAGGATTTTTCTTATTAGGTAAACGTCATGGTCATCTTTAAAAGCTATGACTGTGTTCAGATATAGCACAGGCAGCCCAATCCTAATGGGACGTCCCATGGTACAATACAACAGCGCTGAAATAGCCACCACTGTATCCCACATGAGGAGAGAAGCAGCTGGAAGTCACCTCGAGATAAGGGAACCCTTTACCCTGTGTCAGACCCTAGCAGCAGCTACAGGTCTACTTGGATCTGCGCCAGTTCTCTTACCCCATGTCAAGTCCTGGCAGCCCCAATGGGTCTATTCAGATCTGCACCCGCTATTTAATGGGCACAGAACCAAGGAGACTTCGGAGGAGGTATAAGATCAGGTAGCAGCCACTGCTGCCATCCCTGCACCCCTGCCAGGCCTGATCCTCCCCTCCCTCTCTTCCTTTCTACCCCCTTCCTGCCTTCCCTCCACCTTTCCCTCACTCTGAAAAGCCTCCCCACCACCTGGCAGGGATCCTTACTGCTCCGCACTCCTCCTGGGCATCCGGGTGGTACTGAGACCCAGCGCCGACTGGTGCTGGCTTCTGACCACGCTGTGGGCTCAGTGCCAGTGGTATAAGACTTTCAACACTTTCAGGACAGCTGTTGCCTGGGCAACATGGGAGCAAGCGTCGCTGATTGGGCTCAGGATCAGGCTGTTAGTGTGATAATGCAATATAACAGTAGTCTATGTGACTTAGCATGTGGATATTATCTTTGAACAATTTAATAAGGTATCCTTGTGAATATGCATGTAGCTGAAGTGTGGAAAGAAAAGAGTCTAGATCATGTAGGATTGGAATTGGCTTTCTGTGAAAGGAATTAGTCATTCGCTCATTGATGCAACATACTTTATCACATCTTTTGTTCACCATCAGTTGTTGGTGGACTAAAATGATTTGCTTCATCAGTCAGCCACTTTGACAGAACACTTTTCTTCCCAAAGGCCAATAACTTTGATACAGTGTACAGTAACAAATGGAGGGCAGGAAAGCTTGTTTGTGAAGTGGCTGAGTTGTGCAAGGTCAGATGCAACAGCATTTGTCCCTATTGTAAAAGGAAATGAATAGAAATTAAGCAAAATCTCCGTGCAAAAGGGATGCAGAAAAGCCTGTGATAATAAAAGAAGAGAAGATGGACAATTGTTGCCTAATCATAAGTGAGGGGTATTGTGGATGAGTGTTCAGTACGGTACTTATTCACATGTAGCGGAGTGGAAGAAATGGAGTACTACTCAGGGCAAGTCACACAATCAGGTGTTAGCTGTGTAATTTCCAGGTACAAATTGCAGAAACTCATCTCCACCTGTGAGATGATGGCATAGAAGCAGGGTGCAGCAAACAGGAAGTAGGGCTAAAGCAGCACTTCCATACAAATTTCTAGCTGAGTCTTGTCAGACGGTGTGCTGGCCTTGTCAGACGGTGTGCTAGCTCACAGCTGCCATGCTGCCCTGACTTTACCATGTCTGGTTGCCCAGTCTGCTCCCTCCCATCCCCATTTGTTCTTTCAGCCTGCTATGCTGTGAAAAGGTAGAGGGCAAGGATAAAGGAGTAGAGTGACTGTTTTGGGCAATTTTTCTACTCCTTTTTGGTCCATGTTCCCATCTTTTGAAAGGCAGAATGTGGGTAGTGAGGAATCGGAACTGGATTGATGGAATCCATGATGGTAATGTCGAGGATACTGGTCACTGCAAACTGAAAATGTTCACTTTTGAAAATGATGACTGTTGTTGGAAGTTGCTTTTATAAACACAAATTTTAGCATGCTGTGTGGTACATTATTTGTTAAACAAGGGAGAGTTGTGACACCTGAATGACTAGCATATTTATTGTGACATCAGTTCTTGTGGGCCAAAGTCCACTTCATTGGAGACACCAAAAGAAAAGACTATTGCTTTGCTGAAACAAAATGAAATTTTCATTGCTTTTGCTGAAACAGACCAGTACATCTGCTCTCTAGAATTTGTAAAGAGCACTGTATATGTGTGTCTTTCCACATGAGTAAATGGTGATTAAGTGAAGGTAACTCTTGATCTTTAATTAAGGAAAATGAAAGATTATATAAGCAAGTGAAAGAGCTACAGATGAACAACAAGAAAAATGAGGAAAACATGTTTAAAGAAAACCAGCGTTTGGTGACTGAATTAGCATCCTTAAAGTGAGTTTATTTGGTGATTTTTTTTTAGTAGATCTTAACAAGTAAAGCAAAAATAAATAGGAGGCAGTTCAGTTAAACAAACACTCATTGATACTTGAGTGTGATCCAGTCAAAGCTAAGCACAATTAAGTTCCATTTATTTACGCAGAAGGAATTAAGCATAGGTTTAACTTTCTTATTTGAAATAAATGGGGCTTACAGCCCAGTCCTATAGGTGTTATGGCATTGGAATGCGCGTTCTGCCAGCACAACATGCTTTGCAGCTGTTGCAAATACAGCACTGCCAGAGCACGTGGTCAGTACACAGGCTTTTGGTCAGCTTTTTGCAGCATCTTTGATTTCACAGTATTCAGAATAAAATTTGCCTTTGAAAGTGGAGGCCATTCAGGAAACCTGACTGGAGAGATCAAGATCCCTGTTTTGTAGCTGAAGTACCAAGTAAGCAAAGCCTTTGTGGGAATGTTGTGCCTTTTGCAAATAACTTTAAGTCATTAAGACACACGAACAGATACTCAGATTCACTTGTGAGAATAGTGTTTAAAAGTGGGACTACTGACTGGGGCTTGTGAAATACAAAACTATGCCAGATCACTAATTCCAATTTTTCCAAATTCAATTAGAGAACAGATGGATAAAAACAACCTTTTATCATGCGGTGTGCAGAATTCTGAACCAACTGGAAATCAAAGTTTCACAGACTTGGTTTTCGAACTTCGAGCAGCCAAGGTTAGCTTCTTTGCTATTCCCTTAGAACCCAATCCTGTTGGGCTGCCCTACTGGTGGAACGAGAGTTCCGCCAGTGCTAACTGCCTTAGGGCCAAATCCAATTTTCCAGTGCTGGTGCAGCTGTGCCAGTGGGGCGCACACTGCATCCTGTGGTGGGGAGGAAGTCACAAAATCCTCCTCAAAGTGCAGAAGCACTTGTTCCCTTACCATGGGGCTGCATTATGGCTGCACCGGTGCAGGAAAGTTAGATAGGACTGGGCCCTTAAGAAGATGTAAAAGCACTTTGACAGTGCACAGAGGCATGTGCTGCTGCTAGCTTTTCTCTGCTGCTGCCCCCATCAGCTGGCCTGCACTCTGATGGCATCTCTGTTCCAGTCTGCAGTTGTTTGTCACATTTGTCTCCTGTTCTTCTTTCAAGGAGTTAACGTATAAATGAGGTTCACCTTACACTATAAAGCTGTGATATGAGATAGGAATGACTTTACTGCCCCAGGAAGGGTGTGGTTTGCCAAGATTGCACCCCTCTAAATAGCTATGCAGAGCAATTTTTGAATGTGGATTTTTCCCATAAAGCAGCATGTTGTGTCTTCAGTACAGCAGACCTGTGTCTGAAAATCTTTTGTTGCACCAAGGTTTGTGTAATGTTCAGTGGTTTAGAACAGGTGATATTCTCATGACTTGTTTTCTGTATACTTTTATTCTTTTTTTGGGGGGGGGGGGAATGTAGGCCATAGAAGCCAGCTTGCTTGAAGACAGGAAACGACTGAAGCAAGATAAACAAGCCCTTGAAGTAGATTTGGGGCAAGTGAAAAAGGAGCGAGATTTGGCAAGAGCCCAGATTGTTTCCATTTCAGGTAAAGCATTACCCTGATTGGAAGATCTTACTATTTAGCTTTCATAATAAGGTAGTTCTTCACAAAAGTAATTGAAAATATTGCATCTGTGTTTCCAGTAGCCTTTCATTGTCTTTTGTGATACTGCAACCTCTTCATGATTAGCACATACTAAGGGAGCAAGTTCAGGAGCAAGGGAATCATGAGAGATGGGGGGGGGGAAGAGCCCCTGCCTCACACATTAGCAGCTGCACTCTGTCCTCCACTTCCCACTTCAAGAAGCTGGCTGCTCCTGTACAGTGCCTGCTTGTGTGATTTCTTTCCTTCAAGTAGCTGAAGGGGATCACACAGACAAGACCACTGTACAATTGATCATCATCAGGGAGGAGTGCCTCTGTGATATTACTTGAGATAGGGAGTGATGTGGAGGATGCCCTTGCAGACCTCTGTATGTGGGGGCCACCACCAGAATATGAAATGGGGCAGAGGATAGAAAAGGTAGAAGAGAGACAGCCTACATCAAGGAACTAGGGTGGTAATGGAGAGATTCTTCCACAGTGCATTGGAATTGTCTGCCAAATGATTGACTACAGGCCAGTCATTCTTGAACTGTAGGAGCTACAGCTTCCTATTTGAAATGTACATGCGTTTGCTTGAAATGCAAAAGCAAGAGTACCACACCAAACAGAACTAACAACCATTCCCACAAATGGCTGTTATAATCAAACTTACAGGAGTTTCTCTCCACAAATGGAGACAAAGAATTTTGCTAGTGCTTTTGTTTTGTTTTTGAACTTGATTGTTAACTTTAAATTCAGCACTCATTAATAGTTAGTATAAATCCTTAAACTGTGTCAAATTGGTTTGCCTTCATTTTTAAGCTTTTTAAAAAAAAATAGCAGTGCCCACAACTCACCTAAGTATGAGTTACATATGCTTTGTCACATTTTTAAACAGCACACTTTCTTTCTAGATGAAAAAACATATGAGATGAAGATTATGGAAGAATCCTACAAAGAAGAACTTGGTCGTTTACAGAAAAGACTTCAGTGGTATGCAGAAAATCAGGAACTCTTAGATAAAGATGCAGCTCGACTTAGAGGAGCAAAAGAAGAAATTGATAAACTGAAACTGGAGGTAATTGCAATTTCAGGCTTCACTTCAGTGCAGTGGCAGGTGGGGAGAGTCCAAGACAGATGAAGAGAAAGACAGTCTGTAGACAGCCAGCAAGAATAGGTGTCCTAATTGTCCACATAGAGATATGAAAAAGCTTGGAGTAACATCCTTGCCAGTATTAAGCTGAAAGCCACCATTAGCCATGATTCTCACTAGATGCTCATGGCCAGTCTCTCTATAGTTATCTCTGCAGTCAGAGCCAGATGGTGGCAATCAGGCTGAATCCCCAAGTGACATTTCTTGGGACTTGCTGTGGGATTGATTCCTGATGCATGAGTAATCAGTGGGCATTTAGATCTTTAGATTTTCCTATATAGTGATAGCCACCAAAAAACCACTAGACAACTAAAATGAGTCTGTCAGCAGCATTTCTCTTTCTTCGTGCTATGTTCTCTATAAAATCAGTGTCCAGGCTTTAAATCAGCTGAACATTTACCACACTGGAGTATGTGTTTACAACATTCTGACATGAAGAACAGCATGAGCTAAATTGGAAGTAAACTACACTGTCATTTCCCATATTGGGTATTGACTGCTCCTTGCTATTTAAATAACTGGTTAATCCAGTAGAATAGAAACAATTGTTGCAGACATGCTGTGCGTACCAATTTCTGTTTAGATCACCCCATTCATGTACAGAAATGTCTTTAATTGTAAAATAAAGGCATGCAAGTAATTATCATGCTAAAAATAAAATGAATGAATGCTTGTTCCCATCTTCATTATACTTCCGTGTATATTGAATAGGTTGATAAGCTTAGAAGTGAGGCTGGAAATCAGTCGGCACAACAAAAGAAGCGGCTGAAAGACAGAGCAGCAGATGCCAAACGCATTCAAGACCTCGAGCGACAGGCATGTCATACGTTCATTTAATTTTCTCCTTGATGTTTTATAATTTGTGGTGAAGTTCAGTGAGCACCATGACAACAGCACCACTGTGAGTGCTCTGAAACACTTAGCTGCATCTTCAGCAATAACCGTTGGATAAATGTTTTAAGGGGGGGGAAAGTTTCTGACAAATCATCAGCATCCTGAAAGACTGGTTTCCGTATCTTTATCAATATAGTTCCTGTTCTGTCAAGCAGGTGTGGGCGGACTTCTGGCTTACAGGGTCTGCTTTTGTGTGTTTTACTGGAATACTGAGGTTCACCAACCAGGAACAGTGCAAAATGGTGATTCAGTGAAACCAGTCTCCTACTGCATCCTGCAAGTCATACTGTGACTATATAAGTAGTATATGAGTATATATAAGTATATAAGTAGTATATGAGTATATATAAGTTCAAATCTACATTTTAGTTACTACAGTTAGGGACTTAGAATTTAAAACATGGGGCAGCCTTATTGTTAAAGAAAAGGGGTTAGAAACCCCTGCTAATCTGAATATCATTCAGTGATTTATCAGTAAATTCCAATATACCTTTTTTCTATTGCCTATTTAGTCTATAGATAACTCGCAATCCAAAGAACCACATAACAAAATACAATAAACAGTTCCACCTGTCCAAGAGGACTTTGGCTTGTGTTTCATAATCAATAGTACCATATCCTTTTCCCTGTCCTACCAAACTAGTTTAGAAACTGAGGGGACTTCTAAAAGCAGATTGTTGCTAAAGCTCTGGAACTGCTGTTCAGTTGAAAAGCAGGGATGTGCAAGTCCATCGTGACTAGACTCTAGTTGAGTCCCAAGTCTCCACTCTGTTTGACTCAACTCGTACATGAGTCCTAATAGGCGGCCATGGGGACTCGTTCAGAGCCCTTTACTGATTCTTTTTGACTTGAGTCCAAAGACTTTTTTAATACATGTGTCAGGCACAGCTCCGTGGGGGAGGAAATGGAGCTCTTTATGTGGGGGGTTGTTGGAGTTCTCATTTAATACTCCCCTGATGACCCGATCCCATCTGTAAACAAGGCGGGAGTGGATAGAATGGACTGCATGACAGCAAGGACAGAAGTAGTTCCATTGTGGCTGGTCACTTAATGAGCCCGCCAGAATAATGCCATGAAAAAGCACTCCTCCAGGGAAAAACCTTTGTCCAGTGATCATTGTTTCCTTCAAAGATGGACAAAAGAGCCCACTCTCACCTCCCTCCCCCCTCCTTCTCTATGCAAAACCAAAACATTAACCCTTCCCTGCCTCCTGACTGGAATTTCCCTGCTGCTCACCCAGTCTGAATGAATACCCCACGAGGTCTTTCAAGCCATGAAAAGCATAAGCCGCCCAGACACACTTGAGTCTGTATGCATGGGGGCTCATTTCCGAGTCAGTGGCCTCAGACTTGAGTCAGTGCCAGAGTCATTGACACGTCTGACTCAAGAGTACACGAGTCAGCAAAAAACATGTGTTTTTGTGACTCCAGCTTGAGTCACCTGCTTCTTACAAGGGATGGGGACTTGGTAAAAAGCAAGTTAAAAAAAACAACTTGCATGCATATCTAAAGATATTCTTTGGACCCTGGTCAGTTATTGGCAGTAGCAATACTCTTTTGTTTAAAATGCTGTTTAGGGGGTAAAAAATTGGTCTTAATCACAGGCCAATATTTTCTGTCAGTGACATAGTACAATTAATTAAAATAATTTTTGTTGTCAGGTTAAAGCTGATTGCCATTAACTTAAATTTGTTACCCTCCTTTTTTGAAAGGTTAAAGAAATGGAAGGGATTCTGAAAAGAAGACACCCAAATTCTCTGCCAGCTTTGATCTATGCTGCTGCTACAGCAGCTTCTGAAGGAGATGGTGATGCATCAGTAAAAACAAACACCATTGATTTTCTTGAAAAACGAGTTAAAAAGTTAGAATTGGAACTTGAGGGTAAAGATGATGAAGCTAAAAAAGGTCTCCGTGCTATGGAACAGCAGTTTCAAAAAATAAAGGTGACAGTTTTTACTGTGCTTTCAGGGAGCGAGATTGATTCTTTTTTTTTCCCCTTGACAGGTAGGTGAACAGCACAATCCTATGCAGGTCTACTCAGAAGGAAGTCCTATTGTGTTCAGCAGGCTTACTCCCAGGAAAAATGGGCATAGGATTGCAACAGGGCAGCTATCCCAGCCCTAGCTATGAATAAGCAGCTGTAAAGTGTGCTTCAGCAGCATGCCAAGTAGTGCGCTGGTGGGGTGCCAGCAGGGAGGCCAGAGCCTTCCTGTGCATTTCATCTAACTGCTGGCTGCCTGCCGGAGGCTGCAATGGGGGAGACAGGAGGGTGTAACCAGGGTGGAACTGGGGTGGGGAGGGGCGAACCAGGCAGGGAATAGGTGAAAAGTGTGGGAAGGCAGTGGGAGGGGTGATTCTAGCAGCGATGGTGTACACAGCAATCTCCCTTTCCATCATCAGACTTACCAGGGAGACCCATTGCAGGGTGAAGACTTCTGGAGAGGAAAGGGGATTTAAATTTTAGTCCTCTTTTTTTTCTCTCCACAGTCTCTCACTCTGCTCTACTCCCACTGGATACAGCACATGTATTTTTAGTGTGACTGCATCTGCTGGGGGGGAAGGATAGGACTGGGGAACTTCTAGGTATTTCCAGATGGTGGGTTGATCATATGGTGAAATCAGCCAAGGAAGAAGCCACCATTTGAATTTTATAGCATCAGAATTTCAAAGCTTTCTGTAAGACAAGTCCCGTCCCCCGATACATCAAATTGTCACTCAAAATATCCAGTGGCTCTCATAGAGATTCCTATTCTTGGTCACATGAAAAGATTTAGTCTTCCCATTCATGTGGGCTTAGATGAGCTTACATGGATGTGCATTAGGGATATGTGATCAGGGGAAGCAGAGTCTTCCTGTCCTGTCAGCTCAGCCTCCCTGTGATTGTGCATGTGCTCCACCCAGTTTCTCAGTGGTTGCACAACCGTTGAGAAGGCTGAGCTGCTGCAACCACAAACTCTAGTATCTGGCCAGTTTACCGCCAGCACACACTGTCACAAATGTACCGTAAAACACGTTTGTGAGACACTAACGCTGGTGAAACACTGGTGCTCCACCACTCCATGGTCACCCAAAGCACCAGGCAGCAGAGAGGTAGTTGGGGGCCTGGGGGGAGGCGTTCTGGAGCAGGGGAGGCACGAGGAAGAGGTGTACCAGGGGAGGAGGTGGGGCAGGAAGGAGGCGGGAGTGATGGAGTGCCACTCCACTGCATCCAGAGCAACTGTGCCGGGCCACAGGCCCAACATGGAGGCTTTGATTCTACAGCAGCCCAAGGTTGCTGCAGAATTGAGTAGTCCCACTGCGGGGCTAATTTGCCTTACCCAGGGGAAGGGGATGAACATCCCCGTCTCCCGAGGAGCCGCCACCAGCTGCTTTGTTGCACACAGAATGCCACAGCAGCCATTTTGGTACTGCAGCAGTGCCAGCACAATGGGCAGCTCAGGATTGGGCTGTCTGTCTCTCCAAGAGACTAGAGCTTGCAGCAGTGGCAGCTCAGTTTCCCCTGTGATCTTGCAACCACTCAGAAACTGGGTGGAGTGTCTGTGCAATTACCTCCCTTGTGATTGTGCACGTGCCACCCAGTTTCTGAGCGGCTGCATGATCACAGGGAAGGGCGAGTTGCCACACACTATCCAAGAGACGTCCCAAGACTATTTGAGTCTCTCTGAGATACTAGAGCTGTGACAGTGAGAGCTCAGCCTTTGCTGTTATTACACAGATGCTCGGGCTTCTGGATAGCCCCCAGAATGCCTTGAGGCATGACATCACCCCAGAGCTCCATGCATTGTGCCTCCCAGCCTTGGATCTCACTGTGTGTTACTGATGTGCATCTAGATGCACATTTGCATTTTATTTATTTAGTTATTACATTTATGTCCATATTTCCATGATGGAATTCAGGAAAGTTGTAAATATGAAATACATTCATTGATCCTTCAAACCTTCAGCCTACTGAAAATTCAGATAAATATGGAAAGATCAAAGAAATAGAACTAACAAATATAACTGTATTCTAAAACAAGGCCTCTTAAATCACGTGATGTGTGTACCTGTAAACTAGTAAATTTGGGATATTTATATGGCATGATGAAAATTGTGATAAATTTTACCTATTAAGTGTCCCTTTGATATTTGTCTTTTCAGCTTCAGTATGAGAAAAGGGTAGGTGAGCTTGAACAGCTCTTGGCATATAAATTGCTGAGTGAGCCACAGAAGCTTCAAGACCAGACAGCCAACCTTGCGGCACTCAGACAAGAGATTTGTAGCATAAATGAGACCCACGAGGTTACAGTAAAAAATCTTGAAGCCGAAAAAGATTCCCTTCGAAATCGGATAGTACAGCTAGAGCATCAGAAGACTGTTGCAGATGACACAAACTTACAGTCACTGGAATACCAAGTAGAGCAGGCTCATGCTAAAGCCAAGCTAGTAAGATTAAATCAGGAAATGGCTGCCAAAGACAGAGAGATACAGGACCTCACAAAAACAATCGAGAGGCTTCAGAAAGAGAGAAGGTTTATGCTATCCGATAAGGATTCAGCTGGCAAAACAGACACTAAAGAGAAGCCTTTGGGGTTCTCACAAAAGAGGGCTTTGAACTCGATTCAACGGAACACCAGAAATGAAGAGTTCTTCCCTTGCACACTTGATGAGAAAATATACCAGCCCAACGCCTTTGCTGATTCTCACATTTCTGAAGTCCTGCAAGAAAATACCAGGCTGAAAGATGAGTTAGAAAAGTTGACCCTGGAACTGAGCCAGCAAAGGATCAAATCTCAGGCAGCACTGGCAAATTCGGAAAGTCTCATCAGGAGGTAATATGTGTAATGCTAAGCAACTTATTTTTTTGCCATCCCTTTACCTGGCTTTAATTCTATTCTGTAAAGTGGCAAACTATAGACATATTTTAAAACTCCATATGTTCTCTGAAGCAAATATAGCATTCCCTTAATTTTGTGGTTCACAGCACTGCTGGGAGCAGATTCACTGGCAATTGATGTGAGTGGGGAAGCCCTTCCTTGCATCAGACCTCTGAATCCTGTTGGAATAGGGAAGTATCTTGACTCCCAGATCATGGTTAGGGATACAGTCTATATGAAACCATAACTGTAAAAGTTGTAAACTCAGTGTATTTTAATTGGGTTTATATCCAAGCCCTAGATGAGAACCAGTCTACACCTAGTTAGCACGAAATGGCAAACTGAACAGTTTCACTTCAGACTGCAAGTGGTGTTTTTTAAGGCATTTGCATGGAGGTGGATTTAAAATAATGATTCCCCTTTCATAAAATAGCAGACTCTTTGCATAGAGTGCATAGAACCCTGACTGTAAGTAAAACAACTGTTCTCCACGAGTGGATAAATGTATCCTGGTACAGATAACTCCTATGTATTTTGGTAGGCAGGGCCGCGAGTATAGGAATTTTTGGTCAGTTTTAGTGCTCTCTCTGAAATGAAATACATACAAATCTGAAGAAACAAACATTTGCTTTCTTGAAAACATGGGTGTTTTCCTCTGTTTGCTTTCTTGAAAACATGGATGCATTATGTTCTCTTGGTGGCATCTAGAGCCTTTGCACAGCAGTACACTGCTAGTGGAAGCTCCTTCCAGTCACAGAAGATTCCGCTCATACAAGGACTCCTTGCATGAATGCTGCTCTTGTTCCCTTCACAGAAGGCACTTCCACCAACAGGATGCTGCTATCCAAAAGTGCTAGATGCTGTCCACTGAAGTTTCACAGAACTGAAACAGGTATTTCTTCTTAACTACAGGATGAAGGAAAACTCAGAAGAATACATA
Source organism: Tiliqua scincoides (assembly GCF_035046505.1). Lineage (NCBI taxonomy): Eukaryota > Metazoa > Chordata > Lepidosauria > Squamata > Scincidae > Tiliqua > Tiliqua scincoides. Next base: position 182,715,901 of record NC_089821.1, on the reverse strand, counting down.
TCAGCCCTCAAAGCATCACATCAGAAAGAGTTAGAGAAGATCCTTTGTCAGCATGCAGTGGAGCATTCCACATCTAAAGTCGCTGAATTAAACAGCAAAATTTCAACTCAGGAGGTAAAATAGACGAGGTGTCTGTCTCAGTGCTTCAGACAACGTAACAACATTATGTAAACATTACAACAGTTACTTTCCTCTATTCCATGCCAACTCTTATCAATTCTTCCCCCTTCTCTGGAGACCCCTAAAGTGTTCCGAATACCATTTTGCAACTCTGTGCCAATAGGTAGATAAATTATTTTCAAGCTGGTAAAAAGAAGTGAGTAGGGGATTGTATCCCTACTACCTTTAAGATGTATACCGTTACATCATTATCCAGCACACAGTTCATTACAGTACCCAGTTCTGTGGATTGTAACCTTTGATGTAGAGATGATCTATAACTCAGCAGAAGAGCACATGCTTTGCAGATGCATGTTGCCAGGTTCAGTCCCTGGAATCTCCAGTTAAGTGGATGTTGGATAGCTGGACTGGGAGAGACCCTCTGCCTATTATAAGTCAGAGCAGACAGTACAGTGCTAAATGAACTGTGGTTTGCACTATAAAGCAAATACAGGTGATGCCTAGTTATCTGCAGGGGCTCCATTCTTGCAACCCCCGCCAATGCTGAAAACCGTGGATAATGAAATCTAAGGTTCAAGGCATCTTTAATTCTCCAAAGGAGACCATCTGGTCAGCATGTGGTCTCCCCAACCCTCAGAATGACTTCTAAGGCCTCCCAGAGGTCAGGCTGGCAGGAAGTCTGGTCTAGAGGGTAGAGCTACCATTAAGCCTGAAGATAATATTTGAAAGTTGCCAGTTCAAGATCACAGGAAGTTTCCATCAGCAGTGAGACCTCGAGAAGGCTGACAAGCTGAACTGAGCTCTTTGGGGTGAGAGACAAAGAAACTGGCTCTGAAGCTTTTTTCTGTGAGAGGGAAAGGCACTGTTTGTCAGTGTGGGAGGCAACTGCAGCCAGAACATTCACTGGACTGAGAAAAGATCCACCTGGAAGGTTGATCATTCTTGAAAGATAGAACTATTTGTTATTGTAAAAAGTCCCTCGGGGGTTTAGAGAAAGCCTGCCTGCATGAACCACCTTGAATAAAATCAAAGGAGCAATCCATTGACAAGAAAGGCCGTATATAAATACCAACTATTATTATTGGAAGTTTTACGGAAGGCATCCCGGAGACCTTAGAAGTAATTTGAGGGGTGGGGAGGCTGCATACATCCTCCCCAGCCCTCAGATTAGCCTCCAGAGGTGACTGGAGCAGGCTTCAGGTTGAGCCATGTGTGGTTCAGTGCGGGTCAGGGGACCCATGTGGAGCCAAATCCCAGATAGAAAATCTGCAGATAAGAAGGCTCAACATGTATGTGCTTATTTAGAGGCTCTCTCTTCAGGGTACCACAGGTCTTCCTGTTTTGCATCTCTGGTTGATCTCTTAATGCAGAGCTTCTCTTTTTATTCAGCTTCTTCTACCTTGCAAAGTAAAAGTTTTATCATATTCTCTTCTCATCAAAGCACAATCATATTAACTGCTATAGACTCTTTCCATCTTCCCACATAGTGATCACTGCCTAAAACATTTGAGCTACGCTTTTCCCTCAGCCTGCTGTGCATAAAGCCTACTCCTTCGACTGAAAATGAAAAATGAACAAATGTATGATTATGCATGTATTCATATTTTTGCCTTCTATTTAGGAAGGGAACAGTTGAGAAGACACATGATGCTAAATTGTGTGAATAAAGATAAATAGCAGTTCTTTGTCCTCATTATGTAAATCTTCGATAGCTATCTGGCAGCATACTGGAAACAAAGCAGAAATCGGTCCTTTAATGCCTTACATAACTGACATGCAGGATTTGTTGGAGGATGGTATAATGGCCAGATATGGCCATTGGTTGGCCATATTTGGTTGGGCTAAGCTGGCATGAAATGGCTACATGGGTTGGCTTGGATGTGAGAAACTTGGAGTTCAACCCTACCTGTTTGCTTCAGCCTCATATCTTTATAGTATGGGTTCTCTTTTCCCATACAGGTTGGGGTTGAGAAGGCACAGTTGGCAGTGGTTGATGCATCACTTTCCCCATAACTTCCCCTGCCAGGTTCCAGAATGGGGAAAAGCAACTGCTAAAAGGGGAATTGTGGGGAATCACCCTTAATTGTGGGGTTAAAGGGAGGTAAAATTTCCCCTCTTCCTGCCCTAAGTTTGTGTGTGTGTGTGTGTGTGTGTGTGTGTGTGTGTGTGTGTGTGTGTGTGTGTGTGTGTGTGTGTAGTTTGGTTTTGATTTTGTTTTCTGGTGCAGTCACAGAAAAAGCAGTGGACAAACTATAAAGACATGAGTTTGAAGTAGAATGTATAGTTCTTCCCTCAGCCACCAAAGCTGAGTAGCTTTGGGCAGGACCGTTTCTTCACCCTTTCTCGGAAGGTTGTCATGCTGCTAAATATGCTGCACTGAGTTGCTTAGAGAAGGGATGAGATACAAATGTAACAAGAAATAAATGGCACTGCTAATATCTAATGCAGAAACTAAACAGTTGAGAAAGTAGCACCATCATTAGCACAATCCTTGCATCATGCCTAGGTTATTCCTAAAACTGAGTGGTTGCTCTTAGACTGTAGTTGTTGAGGTGCTTTGTTGAATTGTCCAGTGCTAAAGGTAGGAAGTATCTAAACGTATCACTGTGGTGGTCCTATATAGCAGCAGTTAGATTCTGGTATGCTTTTAACTGGAGCTTTTAAGGTGCAATCCGCCCAGTGCACTTTACCGAGACAACTCTGTGAGCGCAATCCTATCCAACTCTCCAGCACCAATGCAGCCCCAACGTAAGGGAATAAATGTTGCCTTATCTTGAGGAGACCTCTGTGACTGCCCCTCCACTGCACAATGCAGCGCAGATGCACCAGCACTGGAAATTTGGATAGGATTGGTCCCTCAGTCAGTCAAGTGTTCTTACAGCCCAATTCTGCAGTTATAAGTCAGTGTTTTTCATGCAATCTTCATTAACAGTGTTTAAGCTGTTAAAATGGACCAGCTCATGACTAGAGGTGTTTGAAAAGGTGTTATTTACCTTTCTCAGAAGTAATCCCATGGTGTTCAGTAAGACTTCGACTGAAAACCTGTCTTTCTCTCCAGAAACACCTCAGAAAGTAGATTCTTAGGCATATGGAACTTGTGCGTAATGTGACACACCGTAGCACATCTGCCCATAGTAAGCTTTGAGTAATTCTTTCTCTTGGAAATGTTGAATAACTTGTATAATTGAGAAGGCTTAAATCTTCTACAGATCCTTATAAAACATCTTCAGCAGCAAGTTTCTGCATTGCAAAAAGATCAGGAAGCCCTTACAGTTTCACAAATGCGAGAAGAAATACTTCAAAAAGAGGTAAATGAAAATTCAGCATATTTTAAAACATAATAATTTAATTTTGGAAGTGTTAACAATAACATTTTATCTAATGTGGTGTGTGTGGTGTTTTATTATTCGCATCACATTGACACCAGTAATGTGAGATGAAAGCAACACATAAGTGAATGTAGTAACAGCCATTGTTGATATGATTTGTGCATGTATAAAAGACAATATCAAAACAGAGTACCTACTGGGTAATCTCCAATATCTCACATTTCAGATGGCAAAACTGCTAGAAGAACTCAGGGAGGCTAAAGAGAATCAGAGTCCTGAGATGAAAAACTTTGTGTGCCTAGACAGGAAGATCAAACAACTAGAAGCCAGATACGAACAGAGAGAACAAGAGCTTCAGCAGGTAAATAAAATGGGGAATTCTTTTCTGAAAAAGCCAGTATAAGTGGGCCCGAGTATTCATGGATCCATTATATGTGGGTCCCATAGATACCAGTGACCCATCTTAAAGATGTTTAGAAAGTGAAGAAAAAAGCCCCAAATAGCTTTCCCTACTTGTTGCACAGCAAAACTACTGCATTTTGAGGAGTCTAGGCAGTCTTCTGAGCTCCTTGCAGCCTCTTCCAGGTTGAATCACAATGCATTCTGGGCTGAGCCTAGGTGAAGAGAAGGGCCTCTGCACAACCTAGAAGAGTGTGTTGTGAAAGTAGTCTTAACATGTAGGTATAGTCAATTCATACATTGAATTCTAGAAAGTTTTACATCATCAGAATTATAGCTCATGAGTACTAAACTTGCGGAACAAAAATGGCTGATTTTGAAATGTGATATATGTCTACATGTAAAACGTCTTTATTCCTCTCCCAGGCGGTCTTTCACCCAAGTTGTAGTCTGCCACTAATGTATTTATTACAGGGAGATCTGAATTCTCTCAGTAGAAATATGCAATGGAATAATGGCTAGGTGGTTCTGCCTTCTAGCAGAGGGTTGGACTGGATGGCCTTCTGGTCCTTCCAACTCTTGTGATTTAAATATTAGTGTTCAGGTATTGCAAACAATCCATGCAGCACAGAAGTATTACATAGAATGAGTTGATAAATCTACTCCTTGATACGTTTTGGCTGAGCTACGACAAACATTCAAAATTAAGGACTGAGGGGCTTTAAAATCCTGTGACATGTTTCCTTTATGTGTCTTCTTCCTTTTGCTTTGCAGTACTGACCTTTATCTGGTTGTTGGTTTTTTTTAAGTCTCTTGTTATGTCTCTTGTTCTTATATCTTATTTGAAATATGTTTCTTGTTCTTATATCTTATTTGAAATACCGCAGATCCCCATCTATAAGTCGATCCCACAGATAAGTCAAGGGCAGGTTTTTGAGCCTACAATCATGGAATTTTCTATGACCCTTGGATAAGTCAGGGGTTAAACTTAGGAGGGTGTCTGACTATAGTTTTGTCTGATTTTACCCAAGGCCAGATCCTGAAAAATAACCTACCACTAATTGTTACCTAAGAACTATAGTCTCTAATTTGATTAAAAACATAGTAAAAGATCATAAGATACATTTAAAAAAAAAAAATTCTGGTCTTCATCACCTTTTTGTAAACACTATCAGAGTAAGTGCACTGTAAACAACATACCTGTAAAACAGTGGTTCCCAACCTGGTATTCATGTACTCCCAGGGACACTCAACAGGACCTTTAGGGGTACTTGAAAAAGAATGGAATAATGGCAAAAAAAAAGGCAGGTTGTGCCCCAGAATGCCTCGCAAGGCAGGAAGGGAGGTAGCTAGTTGGCTGTGAAAGCCCCACTAAAAGCTAGTTTTTGCTCATCAATTCATGTATGAACCAGTGATTGAAAACCAGCACAGTAAAAAAGCTGAAACATAATATGGAAAGTGATCAATCAACCAGAATTTCTCAGCACACTTCTGGTGCAAAACAGTGCAAAGGCAGAGTCTTCTGTTCTTCAAACAGATGAAAAGAGAAAATATGTGATGAATACATGAAGTCTGAGAGGAGATGAGGGCTTGTATTATTACAAACATTTTGCTAATATGAAGGGTACAGTTTATGGAAATGGGCTGCCAAGGACTATGCAAGTGAAAAAGGTTGGGAACCACTGCAGGAGAACCATGAATCAAATCCACCTTTAAGGTGTCTGGTGTGTTAAGTCAGAAGCTCTACATAAAACATACAACCCATAACACATAACTGAGAGTGTGCAATTCAGTTCACAGCAGAGAGATGAGATATTTGCAACCCTTTTTGCTCAGAAGCAGACCCACTGCTTTCCACTGGTGTTATTCTTAAATAATGATGCACTGAATTGTAGCCTGGGAAGGAGGGTCCCATCCTGGTGTTGAAAAAAACAGACCTGCTTTGCAAGTATTTGCAAAGCAGAACCAGGCTGCAGCAGAAGGAAGGAGAATAAAAGGTTTGTCAGGTTTTTGGCATCCCAGGATTGAGATTATTATTAGCAGGCAGATGTGGCAGGAGGCCCAGATATCTGGGGCTGGTGTGAAGCAATTGGCAAAGCAGCACAGCTGATGCAATCAACTGCACCTGTTGCAGGTGGGAGTCATGTGACTTGGGAAGAGATTAGTGCTGAGTCACGTAGGTTATGGAGGAATGGTGTAATGCACCACTGGACAGCCAGTCAGAGTGGGTCACAAGACTGTCTTGTGGCTATGAGGTCGCCCTACTCTGATTGGCTGGCCCCGTTATATATGGGGGCAAGCACAGACTCCAGGTGTGGGTTGTTGTGGTGGAGTTTCTGTGTGTCATGCTGCTGGTTTGTGTACTGATTTGGACTGCCTTATCGTGACTGTGACCTACCGTATGACTGACTACTCTTCTGCCTGCTCCTTTTACCAATACAAGCTTCTGCAACCAACAAGCCTGTGTCTGCTTCTTTGCCTCTGTTTGGGATCACCTGCTTCTTTTGCTGTCTCCCTACGCTCCCATGCCACTCTGCTATTGGGAAAGGGCTATCCTCCCCTGCTGACCTGACAAGGTTACCTTTGGCTGGAATTTCCCAGGAAAGTAACTATAGAAACAAATTATATCAGCATCTCTTCTATGAGCGGTGCCTGCCTGCTGCTTGAGAAAGAAACTGAAACTTTTCAGAGCTGAAAGGCTCTGCCCTCTGATTGACCCGGAGAAAAGGCGAAGTGATAATTTAAGCTTGATTACTTGGCAAAAATTTTACATACTATAGGCGAGTATCTACGGTAGTTCAGCCTCCTGATCACTAGAATGCAACAATAAATTCTATTTTGAAGTGTGAGTTGCTGCAAGTTTGTTAATAAATGTTTGTATCCCTGTATGTGCACATGCGTAAGTGTTATTGAGCTTTCTTCACACTTGAGATATTTTTAGGATTAGTTATTTTTCTGGGACAAAACCTTCATCTAGCACATTTTGATAAAGTCTGTGATAGGAACCAGTGCTGTTTCTTGCTGCTGCTTAATTCATTGCAGCAAAGACAGGTTTCCACATTTCCTGTGCCAGTTGACCATGCCAATGGACTCCCCCAGCTCCCTCTATATGCGCCCTTCACGAAATTCATATTTTGTGTGGGTTTATCTGTGGAGGGTTTCTTCTCCAAAAAAATTTGTAAGACAAGCATGGAAAAATATTTTTCCTAAATGTCCTGATAATTGTCAGCTTTCAAAATGTATTTTGTAGTTCAGTAAACTTGTGCCTAGAAACCAATATACTCTTTTGCTGCACAGGTGATACAGCAAACACAGCAAATAGCAGAAGTGGAACAATTTCAGGAAACCGAGAAATGGAGGAAGCTTGCACTGCTGAAGAATCAAGAGCTGGAGAAATTTCGCATAGAACTAGATTCAATGTTGGATGTACTACGCCAGCTGCAGAAACAAGGTGTTATTATTCCAGTAGGGGGCTTGAACATTCCGAAAAGTTACTGGAAGATCTAAAGCACACAAGTTCTTAAGAGAACCAGGGTTGTAATAAAAATAGATTTAAGCAGAATATATTCTTTAATTGCTTATTTCATAACATTGGGTCCAGAATTTACTGAATAATCACCCAAATGTTTCCTTATACAGTAACTTTACATCTCAATTGTTTTATTTATAAATGTTTGTTTAGATATTAAATACTAAACCAGAGAGTGTTGAACCTGTTTTCTTTCACAGATAGAAGTCTATTCGTACAAGATTTTCCAGAAGCATTGATAACCAGCTCTGTTCAGCTCATAGACAGAACATAATGCTCACAGGCACCTATCTTCGGACACAAGTCTATCCAACTTTCCAGTGCTGGTGCAGCTCTGAGTTAAGGAACAAATGTTCCTTTACTTGAGTTGGCATCTGTGACTGCTCTTCCCCCAATGCAGTGCACAACCCATTGGCGTAGCTACATTGGGGCTGGAAAGTTGGATAGGATTGGGCCTTTAATTTCTTAGGTCCGTCTTCATTTATTTCCCTGAACCAACTTCCCAGTATGAACCATATTTCCCAGTATGAAAAGCCATATTTCCCAGTATGGTTCCCAGAACCATATTTCCCAGTATGGAAAGCCACCCCAGCTATAAATCTCAAGAGTGAAGCTTTTCCAGTAAACCAAATGCACTCAGTCTTGTATACTAGTTATGTCATACTAGATTCCTATCTGTTGAAATGCCAGAATTCAAAGCTATATAGAAATATGCTGTGCTAAACCAACTTGGAACAAAAGTCGCTGGTGGCGGGAGGGGTGGAGACTAACAGCTCACTCCTCTCCACACTTTCCTTGGAGTAAGCCCCATTGACTCTAATGGGACTTACTTCTGAGTAGATATGCATAGGATTGGGCTGTTAGGCAAGTAAGTTATCTTTCCTTTTAAGTTATGTGGTACACAACCATGTTAAAATCCAGATTTTGCTTATCTGTGAGACATACATTTAGATTGTGAGCCCTTTTGGGGCAGGGAGCCATTTAGTTATTTGATTTTTCTCTGTAAACCGCTTTGTGAACTTTTAGTTGAAAAGCAGTATATAAAAACTGTTAATAATAATAATAATAATACTGTCTCTGACTTTTCAAGCTCACACTATCCCTTCTAGATTTCGTGGATGGTTTTTGTAAAATAACCAGATAATCCCTTTTGAATTGTTGGTTAAGAATTTGATCTGCACTTGATTCTTTCTTTCTTTGATTAGGGCTGTCTCCTTTTATTTATTCCGCCCCCCCCCCCCACAGCTTTCCTTATTCTGATACCAGATTTGTTGGCCTTGGTAACTAGTTTGGTCATATCCTGCCATTTTAGCCTTGTTTAGCTTCAAAACCAGCTTCTCCCTTCTTCAACTCTTTTTTCAGTCTTACTTCATCGTCCCCTATATTTTCCCCTCTGCAACATTTGTTCATTGTCTTCTTTAGTCACTTTTTACCAAAATTGTCCATTCTCCAGGTTTCTTGGTATCATTTCTCCTTGTGAAATTACTGTGTGAAATTTGTTTGTCACAATCTATTCCTTCTGCTCATCAATTTGTTTTAAAAAACCCTTTATAGGACTAGTGTTAAGCATTTCATGAGGCAACCTTTTGTTGTAGACTAATCACAATACCTCTCTCATAACTCTCCATTCCTTTGTTATGCCTCTAGCAGTAAACCTACATAGGTGTGCTGAGAAGTAAATCCAACTGTGCTCCATGGGACTTGCTTGCAGGAATGCATGCATAGAATTGCAGTCTAGGAGACAGAAGATAAATGGGCCTTCTATTCCTTGTTCTCACTGAATGGGAGCACCTCCTTGCAGTTGTTTGGTAGCAGAGAGACTGGTTATCTAGATTTCTACAAGATCTTATTCCAAGTAATCCTGGTTCAAAGTTAGAGCTGTTTTTCCTTATTTCTGGCAACCAATAGGTGTGCGTGTGTAAAAAAAATCACTGCTTACTTGGTGCTAGAGCCAAATAGGAATGTGGGGAACACGGCTTCTTCATTCTCTTCTTGCTCTGCTTGTAAGTTACTAGAGATCTGCCTGGCTGCTGTTGAAGAAATTAACCTAGACTATTAGACGTTGAAGTGAATGGTGGGTACATTTATGAGTACAATGTGTATTCACAGTGTCTCCTTTAACATGTGAGAGCCTTATTAGTCTCTTTTTATCATGGATATATACTGAGGGAGAACCACAGCAGATGTCCAGTTCCTGCTGCAGTAAGCACATATGAGCTTGCACACTCATTCACTCTTAACTTTCACTGTCACATACAGAGCCCTTACATACCAGGAATGGTTGGGTATACACGGGTATATAGCTGTGAATTCATGTACTATTTATTTTACAATGCAAGCCACATTGTGAGCTTTTCTTGTTGAAAAATGGTACATAAGTATTTTAAATATGGAGCATTACCGTAAAACTCTGAAATGGAGATATTACCATTTGGCACTATACCACAAGAACACTTAACTGGCTTAACAGATTTATGTATGTCAAACACTCTCTTGTTTGGCAGGAGACTTTCACTTATACACAACTTCACATGATATCTACCTCATTCCAACATGTTTTCTAATCACCTTCCTATTTAACAGTAAAAATAAAAGCAAGATGACCGTGGTATAGAAGCTTTTGGGTCTTAAACACTGAAAAAAAAAATCTTATGTGCCAAAGAAGTCATATCATGAATCACCTGTAGTTCTCTATCCATAGATGAAAGACAGGATGGGACCTGAACAGCTGTTTTGGGTCTATATTAAAGGGTGAAATGCTACTACAGGATGAATCCCTGCTAAATGTCAGAAATAGTTTACTCAAGTGTTTTCAGTCAAGAATCTGGTGGGAGGTTTGGCTAACTGGTTTATTCTCTAAAATAATAGGTGGCTCTGAAATCAGGAGGTCATCTTCACCAAGGGAAGAGTTCTGGTCAGTGTGCACAAAGTTCGGGATGTTGAATTTTGTGTGGCAAGTCTGCTCCTCCTCCAGTCTCACACGGTTCTGAACTATTTCCTGGAAGTGGATATTACTTTCCAGAACTGGTGCTCTGTGGCACTGTTTTGCCCTGTTGATATTCTCAAATTCATGGATGTAGCAGTGGAACAGCAACCTGGATTCTTCAGCTGCTTGTTGAGAAAAGGTCCTGTCAGAATCCAGTGGCCTTCCAAAGTCAGCCACAAAGTTGTTTGTGCAGAATCTTTTATCAGAAGGATCTGTATTTCTAGAAGGCAAAGAAAGAAGCACTATGGGTAACAAATTAGGCACAATAGGGTTCAGGAATAGTGTGAGAAACAAGATGGCAACACTGCAGTTTCACTTATCCTCACCATTATGGACACATCCAGAATGTTAGCTTGCCTAAGACATGCCTGCCCATGTTTGAGTCTGAATTATTGTAGATCTGCAATTTCAGTGCTTGGGGGTGGGGAGCAGTCACAAACATCTGCCTTGTTTGGATGCACCAACACTCTGTCCATCATCAGCATCCTGAAAGACTGGTTTCCGTATCTTTATCAATATAGTTCCTGTTCTGTCAAGCAGGTGTGGGCGGACTTCTGGCTTACAGGGTCTGCTTTTGTGTGTTTTACTGGAATACTGAGGTTCACCAACCAGGAACAGTGCAAAATGGTGATTCAGTGAAACCAGTCTCCTACTGCATCCTGCAAGTCGTACTGTGAACATACGAGTATATATAAGTTCAAATCTACATTTTAGTTACTACAGTTAGGGGCTTAGAATTTAAAACATGGGGCAGCCTTATTGTTAAAGAAATGGGGTTAGAAACCCCTGCTAATCTGAATATCATTCAGTGATTTATCAGTAAATTCCAATATACCTTTTTTCTATTGCCTATTTAGTCTATAGATAACTCGCAATCCAAAGAACCACATAACAAAATACAATAAACAGTTCCACCTGTCCAAGAGGACTTTGGCTTGTGTTTCACAATCAATAGTACCATGTGTCAAATGTCTGTGTCATGTGTACCATGTGTCAAATAATCTGTGTCAAATGCCTTCTGAAAGTCCAGATATATAAAGTCCACGGGTTCTCCCACATGTCTGTTGACCTTTTCAAAGAATTCTAAAAGACTCGTGAGGCAAGACTTACCCTTACAGAAGCCATGCTGATTCTCCGCCAGCAAGGCTTGTTCGTCTTTGTGTTTTAAGATTTTATCTTTGATAAGGCATTCCACCATCTTACTTGGAACAGACATTAGGATGATTGGCCTATAATTACCCGGATCCACCCTCCTTCCCTTTTCAAAGATTGGTGTGACATTTGCTATCCTCCAGTCTTCTGGCACCATGGCTGTTTTAAGGGACAAGTTGCATATTTTAGTCAAGAGATCAGCAACCATTCTTCAATTCCTTAATAACTCCTGGGTGGATGCCATCAGGGCCTGGTGACTTACTGATCTTTAATTTGTCAATTAGGTCTGAAACATCTCTTTTAACCTCTATCTGACTTAATTCCTCAATCAGGAGGGGCCATCTGGGCAGCGGTGAAGACAGATGCAAAGAACTTATTTAATTTCTCTGCCATCTCTAAGTCTCCTTTTATCTCCCCTTTCCCTCCCTCACCATCCAGAGGGCCAACCGCTTCTCTGGCAGGTTTCCTGCTTCTAACATATTTGAAGAAGCTTTTATTATGCCCCTTAATGTTGCTGGCCATGCGTCCCTCATAGTCTCTCTTGGCCTCCCGTATCACCGTCTTACATTTCTTTTGCCACAGTTTATGTTCCTTTTTATTCTCCTCATTAGGGCAAGACTTCCATTTCTGGAAGGAAGCTTTCTTGCCCTTTACGGCCTCTCTAACTTGGCTCGTTAGCCATGCAGGCACCGTCCTGGACTTAGTCCCACAATATCGCCTTTGAGAACAAATGAATTGCTACCAAAGTATTGATGGTTCATTGCATAGAGGCCTCCTGCAATATGGCAGAAGTACTTACTCTTGATGTGGTGCTCCTGTCTTTGTCAACAAGGTCAGTACAAAGAACATAAAAATTACAAAGACTGCAAGGCCAACCCAAAAACCAATCACAATGGAATCTGGAAAAGAAGGGAAAAGAAATAGGGAGGATAAACTGTTGACATGGAGTAAAAAGGAGAGTAATGCTGTATTTTAAAGGATGACAATATTTTGAGCATTGGCCAAAACCAACTGGCTGCATCCCAATATGCAATGTAGTGGAAATTTTGGTGTGATTTTCATCTCTATGGCTCAGTTCTGTCAATCCCTAATTGCTGGACCTGCATGAATAGTAGCCAGCCCACCCAGCAAGGATCTTCTGGACAGTGCGATCTTATGCATGGTTACTCAGAAGTCAATGGGAATTATTCTCCAGTAAGTGTGCACCAGATTGAAGCCTTCTGGATTTAGGGCCCTCATAAGCAGAAGTTGCTGAAAGTCGGGAAGAACACTCTGCACTGAGCAACTAGAGGCACATGTGTAGTAATTCCAAACATTACTGGCCATGTTAGACTTTCCCAGTTATTTGTTTGGCAGGAAAAAATGTGTGTGTACTGTCTGCTGCTGCATATAGAGACCTCTGACCCAGAACCAGGGTTTCAGGTTTTTAATAACAGCATCAAATATATGTCAACTTTCAGTCCAAATGAATAGAGGAAAGAAGCCCTGCGAGTAAGCACTGCAAGCTATGCCTGCTCCTAACCCATGAAAACAACCTCTCTGTTCTCTACAATGAGTGGTGTTCCTATTCCAGTGTGCCTATGGATAAAATTAAAAGCAGTGTGTAAAGCAAACTCAAATAATGCACAGAAATAAGATATTAAATCTTCTCCTGGCTCTATAATTTTCAGACAGTAAAAAGAATGATTACAGCAGGGCACAGTTAAGTGGCCTCTCATTAAGGCTGATTGCAGTTTCATTATGTGCCAATCCCAGATGAGGTTTTATACACTCCTTCAGCAACTAAATTCCCTTTTGAAAGTTGAACATTTCATCCAAAGCATCCCTGCAAGAATTCTGGCTGCTAGTCAGAAGAGCAGCTCCAATCCCTGAAAATTCAAACAGTGGCCATTGGTCTGCCCATTCACCCAGTGCAGACAGGTGTAATATAAAAACAAGGCACACAGCACATCCTTCAGGCACACGGTGAGTTTCATCTCCCAACTGAAATGGCAGGCATGCAGGCCAGTGAGTTATTGGCCCTGAAGACACTATTGTCCGCCTCACAAACTTCACGTAAACTACTTTTTTTTTCTTTTTTTGAGGATGTGTCACATTAATGTTCAGCCATTTATGTGGTCATTTGTCCCCTTCTTTGTTTTTAAAGCTATCTTTTTCTAAGGGCAGAAATGCTCCAGAGAAAGAAGCGGAAAGGTTTCTTGGTGTATCTAAAAAATTAGATACAATTTGATTGAGCGCAGTAAAAGTGATTCCACTCCAGCCTCCCTGCCAGGGACCTTCACCAGGTATCAGCTATTCCATTTGCCATTCATGCCATGCCAAGTTTTGTCACCTTCTGGCAAGCATTAGAAGTCCCAGCATTCCTTCCAGCCTTAGAACTGATTGGGGGAGAATCAGCCTCAGCCTCTTGGCTGTGCTGTGGAGGAGCCTGAAAGGCCGTTTTTCTCTGCCCGCCCACCCTATTCAGCTCCAAGTGCAGAAAAGGGCTGGGGCTTGTTTTTGTGCTACAGAAGTAAGTGCAGTTTCAGGAACTTTTCCCACCCCCCTCTCCTGCTGCAAGATTTGAGCCAAGGTGGGTGGAAATCAGGATTATCCCTGACCTTGCGTTGTGCCTCTGAAATGCTGTGTAAGACTGGGAACAAGATCCCATTCTTTTAAAAAGGAGTGGATCCTGATGACCACACATTTTGGCTGGTGACCAAACTAACCAACTGTGTGGGCTCCTGCTATATTACTCGTATTTTCAGAGGGCCCAGGTGCTCCAGCTGGGCCAGGATCTTTCATCCATCTCCAGTCTTCAACCCCCTCCAAAGGCAAGGAAAAAGGAACAGTCAACCTGTGTCCCAGCAGTTGGGCCTCAGAGTTCCTTTTTTTCCTGGGAGGGAATCACCCAATTCCTCTTCCTCCCAAGCGAGTAGCATCTCTAGACTACCCAGCCTTCCTTGGTCCAGAAAGCTTCCTGATGCCCTTAGCCTCCTGCCAGCTTTCCTCAACACTGGCCTCATCACAGGGCTTGAAAGCCATATTGATATCTTGCACAGATGCCATTCCTGTCTTCCTCACCCAGGGGTGGGCCAGAACAAGCATCTTTGTTGCTGTGGCAATGGAGGCAATGATCCGCACGTTCTCAATCTTGATGGGCTTTCACCCATAAAATAGTTCACTGAATATCTATATAAAATTACCCAGGGAATAGACTGCCTGTTTTCTCCCTCTCTGAGAATCATTACTGTCTCATACTCACAAAGCAAAGAGTGTCATTTCTATTGTTTATATTCTGCCTCAAGTGATTACTAAAGCTGGGGGAAAATTAGCCAACCAGCTTGGTCAAATGTTATCTAACAGACCAATGTATCTGTTCCCTCCCTTCACTGCATAGGAGCATATAATATTCCCTTTCCTCTATCCCATTTGTCAATGAAAGTACCAGCATCACAGTGCTTAGGAAGAACTCATCAGCCAGTAGTAGACATTGTGTGACAAAACATACTCCCGGTTTGCCACCTAATGTGAGGTGGAGAGGCATTTGAAGGGAAGAAGCAGTGTGCTGGGGGGGGGGGGGGAGGCTGAATGCTTTCTCTGACCACTGCTTTCTTCCCACAACTCATCCTCCCCAATCACTTTCCCCACAGCTTTCCCCCCCAGCTGGGAACCAGAATCTAGTAGCACCACTATTGCATTACTTCCACCTTAAATCTGGCCACATTTGAACCAGGACAGAATTTATTATCTCAAATTGTACATATAAATAACTAAAGCTACATTTTGGAAAATGATGCAATAAAAACTAATAAAGCACACATGTATGTGCATGAACAGGCAAGAGAAAGGAGCAATTCCCTAAGGGAAGTTTCTTGCAAGTATAGTTAAAATAAAGTAAGTTTTGACATTTCACGTAACTAAAACAGAGAACTCCCAATAAGACTTACACTTGTGAGCCTTGAGGCCTTCAAATGAAACTGGCTCAAATTCATAATATTCGTATTCCCAAGTGTAATCAGAATGAGATAAAGCATGTTGAGATGTTCTATTGGAAATAAATCTAGGTCCAGCCATCTTCAACCTATATAGGTATAGAAACATGAAGACAAGGGGCATTAGCTGGAAGAAAAAAGCCAAATCATTTTGCTATTTGTTTACATATACAGGGTATTTCTATCTCATTTTAACCCATACAGGGTGCAATCCTAAGCCCCTATGTCAGTGCTGGAAAGCACTGGCATAACGGTGCCAATGGGACATGTGCTGCATCGTGCAGTTGGGTGGCACTCACGGAGGCCTCCTCAAAGTAAGGGAATGTTTGTCGCCTTACCCCAGAGTTGCATTGCCCTTACGTCACTGCTGGAAAGCACTGACATCAGGGGTTAGGATTGCGCCCCTAGTTCCACAAATCAGCTCACAACAAGAAGTAAACAAAACAGATTAATAGCCCAATCCAACAGGAGTGATGGCAGAACTGCCATATGACAGTCACAAAAGGCATTCAGACAGATGCAAAGGGGTGCACTGCCACTGCACCAGTGGGAAGGCTGAAGCCCTCGCACATGTGCCAGAGCAGCAAAAACTCAGCAACACAGATGAGGTGATGGGGGAGGCAGGACAGGGTGGGGGAGTGACAGGGGCAAGGGGAGGGCGGAATGGGCAGCCCCCAAATCCTAGTCCCCTTCTCTGACTCAATCCTGCAGTGTGGTTCAGGAAATAAAGGGGAGGAATGAAATAGAAACTAAGTGGCAGATAAAGAGGTCTCAGGTGTAATGACTGCACATTACACTGGCCCTCAATGGTCCTTGCAGGAGGTGTGATCCTTAGGAACAAATAGAAACTTTCACCACACAATCTCTCATTTTCAGACCATTGAAGACGGAGGATGTGCTGTGCCAGGACTCCATGCCCACCAGGCCACCCTCACCAGACTTCCACACAAAGGGAACACCTCTAGGGTTCTCTGTCCGCGGTGATAGGAGCCTCTGATACTTCAGAAGATATATGTGAACAACCATGAATTGAAAGTAAAATTTTTCTTACGAAATCTTAACCAACCTCTGCTTCTGGTGTATGTTTTATTGACAGCAACTAGCCTGGGTGGTTTACTTTACCATAGGGAAGAGGTGCTTCTGCTGATTGCTCTGCTCCCCCGGCCCTTTCCCAGCACAATTCATACAAAATCAGTGGAAGAATGAAAAAATTATAAGCACAAGAAGATGGAGCGGATCTCCACTGAAATCAATGCAAATCCAAAATGAATGAAAGGAAAATAAATCAAATTGTTTTTTAAATTAAACAAGTGAAAATGAATGTAAACAAAAATGAGTGCAAACAAAAACAAACAAAACAAAAATGATGGGTTTTTTTGTCCATACCTGTTCACACGAAAGCAGAAGCAACACCTTGCAGCTGCCATTGCTACTTACTTCAACCTCCTTTGGGTCACCCCTTTGAGGGTGAGCAAGCAAAATCCAGGAGGAGAGGCAGAGCCGGGGGGCTCTCGGCAATGGGCCCCCTGCTGGGAAGTTGACATTAGGGGGTACTTAACACCAGCCCTGTCCCATCCCATGAGCCATTTTGCACATAATTTCACACTTTTTGTTGAAAAGCAGTATATAAATACTAATACGAATAATAGTAAAGCAAAGTTTGCCATCAACCATACACTTGGTACAGAGCTGCAACCAAGCCCGCTCCCTGTTCCTACAGATCAGTATAGCCATTTCTGCCCAACACTGCATATACACAACAGGGACCAAACGCGTACACCTGTGGGCCAGGCAAAAATGGGTTAACACCAGTTTGTTCACACTTTTCATTTTCAGGAGCATACTAAACACATTGTAGGCATTGTGCTCCTAAAAAAACCATACTGTATGAAGAGATAAATAAGAGATGAGGAAGGTATATTGGATTCTATGGCCACTTTTTGTTTAAAGAGAAGCTGAAAGGTCATAGAGAAAAGGGTACTTCTGAGATGTCCACAATCTAAGCAAAAGAAAAAATGATCCAATGAAGAGATTCCAAGGGTAATTGCACTTGCAAGTCCGAGGAAACACTACTCAAAAATCAGTTGCAGATTCAAGCACTCCATTCTGTAGGAATGAAGGAACCCTTTATTTTATTCCTTTTTGTTAAACAATATACCTTTCTTTAAAATAATTTTAAGATGTAGATGCAACAATAAACTGTATCTGGACAAAGTGCAGGAGATAAAAGTCTCCAATCCGCTGTCTAAAATTAGCCACATAACTTCATCATCACCACCACCAGCACCTCTGTTTCTCACCACAGTGAGAACTTGCATGATACCCATAAAGCTTCAGGCAACGGTTTAGTTCATCAGCAAACAAAGAAAGAGGAGAAAATGTGCTAATAATGCTGGCATTTGAATTTATGACAAAATGGGTCAAGTGCAGACAGAGGATTAGGTACATGCACACACATGTACGAACTCACAACCCATAGGCGCACATGCTTATGATTTAAAATGCAGCACTACACCTCTGGAGGGAGGGAAGAAGCCAGCCTAGATGAGTGGGAAACTTGTACCATTGATGGGTTTGCTAAACGTGGATTTTGCTAAAAGACTGGGCAATCAGGTCAATCAAATGCAGCATAACCAAAGTAACAAGCTTTTGGGAAAACCAGTGCGATTACTCATCTGTGATAATGAGCTCCAAGACAACAAATACGGCTGTTCCCAGAAAAGAAAAGCTGCTTGGATAACTGCTCGACAACATCTACTGCCATAACAGCAACAAATAAAGTACCAGGCCACATTTTAAAAAATAGGGCAGGAAACAAAATAGGGAGGCAAAATCTTAATACAGCAGTACAACTAGTTACAGGGGGGATGGTCTCGGTCCTCTATCTCCCTCCCTCTCTTTCTCAGTCATCCCTGGTCCACTGGGAGACTCCTGATCCAGGGGGAGTAGAGGTGGCAATCCAAACCTTCCCTCATGGCCTGGGGAGACCACAGCATAGGAACAGGAACACCTCAGAGTTAAAAGTCTGTTAAATGCTGGGTTTACGCATAATATTAGCACAATTTAAATGACAATATTCTTTAATAGGATAGAAAGGCAGCAACAAATATTTTGATAAAGGAAGTAGCAAGGTAGAACTGAGAAGCATCTCCCATCTTCAGTGGTTAATATGACAGCCTTAACTGTGAAAAAGACATGATTTAGTTGTGCCTGTAGCCCACTCTCTCCCATAGGCCCATAGGTTACAAACATTTCCCCAAAACAAGAAAATCACTGCCCTTAAATGATGTAGTCTAACTTAATCCTAAGCATGACTACTCAGAAGTAAACCCCACTGAGTTAAATCAAACTTACTCCCAGCTAAGTATGTATAAGTTTGCAGCCAGGCAACCCAATCCAATGTAACTCCCCATGTGGTGATGCAGCAGCGCCAGTGGAACATCTGTGGCATCCCATGGGGAGTTTCAGCCGTCAGGAGGCCCCTGCCAGCCTGGTGGTTTTACCCAGATCTGTGCCAGAGACATCACTGGCACTAGTCCACATGGACCTGTGAAAATGGATTGAGCCTGGGAAGGGGCTATGATTCAGCAGACGCCAATGCCACAGAATCTGCCCCCTTCTTATTCCCAATTTGCATCACCACCCTATCTCCATTTATTTCACTATGTTAACCACTTTGTGAACTTTTGTTGAAAATCAGTATATTTAACAAAAACATCCCACTACTTCCAAAAGCCTAATACACAAGTCTGAACCTTTGAGTTGTTCCTCATTAAACTCTGAAGTCTCTTCAGAGTAGCAATGCAATCGGCTGCCCTACACATGCAGCCTGATTTCACCGCTACATCCATCATTTACATTTTATGTGGCTTATTAAGATCATATAAGATAAAATGCTCAAATCAGCCATACCTGCTCCCCTTTGAGCTGAAACAAATTACCCATTTCTCCAGATGCTGTTAAAATCACTATGCACAACTAGATTAAATTCACAAGGTTTATTAAACCTGAGCGCCTCTGAAGGTGAAGCAGGCACAGGACGGGCAGGATTCCCCCAGCCCCACAAAGAACACAGCACTGGTAGGAAGAAAAGAAAAAAAGAAATAATGGGGTTGCTCATGTGAAGTAACCACTGTAATGTATGGTCAAAACAGAAAGAAGGAAAAAGTCAGCTCCCAAATCAGCTACCCCAAATACGAACTGAAGCCCCAACCCCCTCCTCATATGAATATTTTACAGAAAGACCATTCGTCACTTGGCAAACAAAACTTGGCTAGAGGGAGGTTTGCTCTGTTTCACCAAACCAATTCTACTTCAAAAAAGCAGCACACCACTTATCATGGTTAGGGCTTCCACAGCTTTCCTCCCCATATTGCTGCTTCAGTGGGGAAAATGTTCAGTGGGTTTTTTTTCAGTGGGTTTTTTTTCTGTAAACCGCTTTGTGAACTTTTTGTTGAAAAGCGGTATATAAATACTGTTGTTGTTGTTGTTGTTCAGTGGGGAAAATGTTCAGTTTTAAAACAACACTGAAGGAAAGGAAGAGCGAACCTTCTCCTCTTCCAACATATCAACTGCAAACAACTGCTCTTAATGAAAAACAGGAGCATCCAATAGGAAGCATGCTCAGATTGCACACCTTGGCAAGCATATCACGTTTGCCCCTTAGGGGGTGATTTTCATTGGGGAAAACAGTCTGACTGTTTTTCCATTGAAAATCCCAGTCACTCCACAGGTCCAAATCAGTACAGGCTCTCCATGGCAGCTACTTCTTCAAGAGAGAGAGAGAGAGAGAGACTGCACAAGCACAGAGAGATGATTGCATGTTTAAAATATTGTTTAGTTTGACTGGAAGCATGTAAGAAAACACTTTAGAGAGGCACTTGTAATGCAAATGAGTCTTCTGTCCAATATAGGTTTTACATTTTTATTACAATACTGTACTAACTAAAGCTAAAGCTGTACAGTATTTTCACATAAGAGGGTTCGCTTTCTAGGGCTCCTTTCCTTCCTCCTATTCTTCCCATCAGTTACCTCCTATAAAATATATTAGGCAGCTTCAAAAACTGAGCAGCTGTATTTTCACGGTAAACACAGAGAATATGAGGCATTGAAGTCTTACTGCCCATGTCCATAATAGGGAAGCCATTATAGATGTGCTTTATTATGTAAAGTAAGCCATATTTTACTTCTTCCATAAAATGCTCTGCTGCTAAATGACCTCTCTTGATCATTAGGAATCATTAACGATGGCTGAAGGGAAAAAAAATTTTATAATAAAGGATACAAGTGTGAAGGAAAAAAAACATGCACATTACAGCAACGTACTTGTTATTTTTATCTCACCTTTTCTATACTATTAGACAATAATCCAGCTTACTCTGGCCCCTTCCTCTATATCAGCGAAACCTTAAGCTACAATTTTATTCAACCAGTATGCTATTAAGCTTCGGTTTTGACCTATTTTTCTCCCATCGTAATGCTTCACAGAAACGATCCCAGATTGTGAAGGGGTCAAATTCTACCCCTTCAAATTATAGTGAAACAAAGTTTGTATAGCCAGAAGCCCCACAATAGCCCCATTATTATATTTGTTCTGTTATTACAGCGGTTACAAACGCATCCATCCTCTAAATCAGGGGTGCTCAATAGGTGGATCGTGATCTACCGGTAGATCGCGAGGCAAAATGAGTAGATCGCGGAGTGCCGACCCCCCCCCTTCAGGTGCCTCTGGGAGGAAACGCCAGGAGTAAGGCCCATTGTACTCAGTGGGGCTTACTCCCAGGTAAGTGTGGCTAGGATTGCAGCCTCACAGCCTAATCCTAGGCATGTCTACTCAGGAGTAAGTCCTGTTATACTCAGTGGGGCTCAAGGTACACCAACATACATTGTACACATAAACGTTATATGTTATGATGGCGCGAACATTGTAAAAAAAACTCTGGTAGATCTCCGGGCCTTGCTGGGTTTCAAAGTAGCTCTCCAGCCAAAAAAGTGTGAGCACCCCTGCTCTAAATTACTTTCCCCCACCTCAACTTACCCCTCCTCTACAAACTGCCCCTCCTGTCCACATTACAAAAATGTGAACTGCAGCCCAGGGTTAGCCTCTGGCCCATTTTTAGTGGCTTTTCCTTACTCTTGCCTCCTGTCATGCAATCCTTAGGACCGTGCAACCTACATAAAAAATGTTATTTCCTTAAAATTTTACTTGTTTTGTCCAAAGACAAAGAAATGTGCCTTAAGAGATAAAACCATGAAGCAGAAACTGGAAAATGGTCAATGCAAAACATCCCAAAAAGTGCACATACACGCAAAAAGAAAACCTCACAAATCTAAGCCTACTCTGCAGGTGATGAGGTTGCCACTTTGAAAACAAAAAAACAAAAAACCTTTGGTGTTGGCAGGGGCTTCATGCAGTTGCTCTAAAGGACATAAGTGGTTCATCATGTGGACTAGACTTACTGCATGGGAAGTCTTGCTATCTCCTCCAAAAAGCTGACGCAAGACTACAAAGGGGTACTCTTCAATAATTTAATCCAAATTTGGGAATATAGTACTGTATAGGTGGGCCCCCATATTAGTGGATCCCATATCTGCTGTTTCAATTATTCATGGATATGGGGAATCCCCTCCCACATGCTGGCATGGCTAGATCCGGAGAAGTCATGTAAGTGCTTTACAGCATGTTCCTGACACTTCTAGACAGGAAAGAGGGCACCTTTAGGATTGCACTACGACACAAATAAGACAGATTTCTAATCCTCCGAGCAAACTGGAAGGCAGGCTGCAGAGCAGTTCACACATTTAATCTGGAGATAAAACTGCAAATGGGGGGGCAGGGAATCTATTGGCATTCATTTCATTTTTCCATTGCTTCTTATCTTTTATATTGCCATAAGAAAAAAAAAGGCACATATAAAATTGCTAGTATCATGTTTAGTATCATGATTTATGCTCAACACACCCAGGACTTTCACTTCAAAGTTTTCATGCATCATTGCTTAATTTCTAATTCCCACACACAAACCCATTTCACAATCCTTTTAATGACCCCACTGTCATATAACATCTCATTGGTCGCAAAAACCAGAGATGGGTTGGGAAAGTGATTCTTTCCATTTGGGTATCACACTTACTTTAGTTACATACCTCTTTGTTATTTTTACCTTTATATAAAATTACGTAAAGAAAAAATATTTACTGTTTTTTAAACCTATGTCTAACGACCAGCTAGACATTGCACAGAAAATAATCATAGATCCTGCCCTTCAGCTCACTATTTTCATCTCAAATCCACCTGTCTTTATCAAATCTCTCACTAGGGATGACTCAGTCAGGATCCTTATGCTTGGGGGCATAACATGATTTGAGGGAAGAGGGAGAGAGGGAAAACAACAATAAATGATGTCTGCCTTCCAATACCACTTTTTTCTGAAGCTGCATACGAGAATGGCAGGTGGAGTGGTATCAAATGTTGTAGTCAGAGTGCAAGTAGACACATAAGTTTGATAGAGAGAGCTGTCATAGGTAGCCACTAGTTTCCAGTACAGGTGTTTAAAGTGAGCTCTTCGGAAACCTTGAAGAGTAACTTGCAGACCTCCTTTAAAGTGCTATTTCCTTTGCCAAGTACAGTTACCTCTTGTCTTACACATATATATATAATATGTCTTACACATATATATATAATATGTCTTACACAACAGTTAGGTTCCACAGTTGGCACGTACAACTAAAATCGCATATACTCAAAATTACATTGAAAATCCCTTCAATTTGGAAAATGTGTACTGGTTCTTTAAAATCTCATGAGACAGGAGCCCTACAGAGGGAACAGCAGCTTTATTCCATGATCTTGGGCTCCTTCTGGAGCATATATGTAGTAAGTGGAATTGTCTTCACTGTTTAAACTATTGTTTTTCTCTCATTTTGTTTTGTTTCCTTTGCCAACCACACGTAGTTGAATTTTCACAAGTCAACTGTGCATAAGATGTGCGGCAACTGTACTTACTTAGCATTTACTATCTGTACTAAAGAAAGAAAGAAGTGCTGGGCAAGTTGATATTCCTGGGCTAGGTGGACCTATGGTTCAACTCAGAGACAGAAAGCAGCTTCATTTTCAGTTTGAATGCAGGACTTGGACTGAGAAACAAAACTTCATATCCTCATACAGTCCACCAGAGACACTGAGTAATTCACAGTCTCTCAGCAGAAACTACTTCCCAGGATTGCAGGGACTTAGCTTTCTGCCACATGACTTTCATTGCTTTGCTCTTTCAACCATTTTCACTTATAAACACATTTCAAATTTCATCCACATTCTTTCCTCTTTTGTCCAATTTCATCCAACCTTCCATGATGTTCGCTGACGTTCTTATGTTTCTTTTTCTTTTATTTAGGTTTTGCACGTATTTGCATGTGCTATATAGTTAGTTCTTCACATTTCGCACTGGACAAAATAAATTTGCAAGCTAAATAAGGTTATGCTTTCACATTCATCCTTTTTTGACTTTCAGCCATGCTCTGGTCCCTACCCAGATGAAAATATAGGAATGGGATTTTAACATCTTGCCAAGAGAGAATGGGAAGTGTGAGTCAAAACAGTAGAATGCTTCCTTCTGCAAGACAGAATTGCTGTAATCTCAACAGGCAGGAAAGCAGGGAACTGCACAACAAGCTTTCCTTAGAGGCTATCCCAGTGATTTTCCACATCCAACAGCAGGGTCTCTCACAGGTTAGCCTGTCTGGGCATATTCTATTCTTACTGCCTTGTCTCATCTTTTAACTGCAAACCAATTATAGTTTAAGACCACAGTCCCCATAAACAAAAGTTTCAGCCTGTGGACTTGCAATCTAAAAAAATAAAAAATCAGTGAATTTCATTCTGGACTAACTATTCCAGAGTAAATACCACCAATTGTTTTCCATTCACACAATCGGTGGCAGTTCAAACTGCACCACTGGCCACATTATGAAGACCACCTGTTGTAAAATAATTCAAAACCAAAGTAGGAAGTAAATGGTCATGTCTAATATTCAGGCTACACACCTGGAAATACTGTCATTGTCCTACAGTGATGGGCAGCCCAATCATAACCAGTATCTGAGCCAGCGCAGGCCTCCCTGTGTTAAATGGGGTAAGGGAAAAAATATCCCTTTCAGCCTGCTCCCAAACTGCACTGGATACAGTGCAAGTCATGTGGCCTGGCTGTAGCAGTGCAGGTTAGGATTGTGCTGTAAATCCATTTTAAATGACTGATTATAATTATGTTGTGTATTTCAGCCTAAGAAATACTGAAAAAGTAAGGTGCAGGGAACGCACTTTAAAAGTACATTTTAGACTCTAGTTGTGTGTAAATTCATCATTTTCAGAGGGTTAGCAGAAGGTAATGGAGAAGCAGCAGTCACTCTGAATGCCTATCAGAGAGATAAAGCGGCATAAATTTACTAAATAAATAAATAAATAAATAAATAAATAAATAATGGCATACCTAAACAGAATATCATTAGGACCAATTCAAGACACAGGATTCACTTTCATTATAAAATCTACAGCCACAACTCATGAACTAAGTTCTACCTTTGAATTAAATGTTCAGAGGGTGAATGAGAGGCATGAGGAAGTGAGAACAAGGTGTGCTATTTCTCACAACACCTACATTATTACTGCAGGTTTATAGTCATGAATGTTGGCTGGTGATTGCTGTTTAGGGTAATAATTCAAGATTTAATTCCATTAATGTTTCTTAAGGATCCCTAATGGTTAAGAACATAAGAACAGCCCCACTGGATCAGGCCATAGGCCCATCTAGTCCAGCTTCCTGTATCTCACAGCGGCCCACCAAATGCCCCAGGGAGCACACCAGATAACAAGAGACCTGCATCCTGGTGCCCTCCCTTGCATTGGCATTTTGACATAGCCCATTTCTAAAATCAGGTGGTTGTGCATACACATCATGGCTTGTACCCCGTAATGGATTTTTCCTCCAGAAACTTGTCCAATCCCCTTTTAAAGGCGTCTAGGCCAGATGCCGTCACCACATCCTGCGGCAAGGAGTTCCGCAGACTGACCACACGCTGAGTAAAGAAATATTTTCTTTTGTCTGTCCTAACCCTCCCAACACTCAATTTTAGTGGATGTCCCCTGGTTCAGGTGTTATGTGAGAGTGTAAAGGATGTTCAGGATGTGCTCCTAAATGAGTGACATCATCTCTGCTTGCAAGAACTTCATGTAGGATCTACCCAACTAAGAAATGTTGAGGTGCAAGGCAACTCCATTCCATCCTCTCTTGATCCAAGGTAAGAACAGATAAACACATTTTATCTGAATAAGAGCATGACAGACTAGAATCAGTGCCAAGTTGCTGGGAACCCTGGGGGAAGCCCTGCACTGAGTCCCCCGTGGTATTCCCTACCTATTAGTGATGGGGGTAATACCACTTCCACCAATACTGAGTGTTGAAAGAACCGCTGATCAGGTGGGCCTTCTGATGACATGCACCTTGAGGCCAGTGCTTGACCTGGCCAGCCCCGGAACAAAGTTTCACTAAAATGGAGGAATGGAGTGACAGCAAGCTGAGAGCCAAACACATCTTGGTGTACGAGGGCGTGCTCTCTAGACACTTGCTATTGTTTGCAAGGAATGTTCTGTTATCTACCATCATTCAATGAACTATATTAAACATTGTATTAAAAAGGCACAATAGCCCTCCAACACTCTCCTCCAAAGAAACCCAGAACTTGGGTAGCACTGAGCCCCTGCAACTTCCCCCTGCCCAGGGAAGAGGGACATAAGCCACTAAAAGTATGATAAGGATAATGCAACCAGCACTACAGCCGTTGTCACTAGTATGCACTGGTAACAGACCCATAAAGACCAAGGTGGCCTCCCAGTCAACAAGAGAACATGGCCCAAACCCCAGCTTGTAGCAGGGTCTATTATCCAAGGATGAATTATGTCTTATTTACTACACCTGCACATTGCCCAAAAGGCTGTTTAATCCTCAAGATGGTGGTTCCCTGTTGATTGGTGTGAAACCACAAGGGAAGGATCAATGATGCATTGTTATGTTGTTCGTTTTCATTATCACCTAGCAACAGAGACAACTGTAAAGCAAACAAGAGGTTATATATTCACTACCAAGCCTCAGGTCAAACGAAAATGAGCTAAAAAAACTGTTTCAGCTCTAAAGATCCAGTGCCAAGCTAGCAGCCACAAGTGTTCAGAATCAGGATGTCATTTTCATTCATACATGGCTTTCTCCCCTTCCAATCCAGAAGCAGCAAGTCATAGATCTTTTTTATGGATATGCTTCTACCTTCTAACAAATCCGTTTATGTTGCCATATAATAAAGTTTGTCAAAGCAATAATATCTTTGGTTGGAAATCCTCTCTCCAGTACTGCCCGAGAAGATAACAGAAAGCCATTACACACTCACCCCTGAAAAACGCATTTGCTTTCTTGGTGCAAGCATGGCAGTAATGAATTATTTGTCCTCCAACATTTTGGGCTGGATCAGGCTGTAACAAGTGAGTTTCCACTGGCTGCTGAACAGAGCCTTACAGCTGTTTCACACATATTTCTTACAGTTGCATGCAAAACATTTTACACATATCCATAAAACTGTACATAGCAAATATGTGCTTTTATACATCATAGAGGTATATACTGCAGAGATCCAGGTGTACACAATGGATAACAAATATGATTTACCACTATGTAACATGTAAAATGTCTTTGACACTGGACTTTGTAACATACTTATGTGGGAGTAAGTTTCAACCTGTGTATTTGCAAATATAGCAAAAGATTATGAAGACACCATAAGCACCCCCCCCCCCCAGGGCTCCCTCCTTCAAAGGAGGAGTCCTCTTGAATGTTGGCATCCTTCAGTCTCGGAAGACTATGGTGTCACGCTCTGAATGGTGGCTCTGGAACAGAGTGTCCTCTCCAGTGCGCGAAGCCTGGGTAAAGTAGGTATGGAGGATAGGCTGTTACCCATGCAGCAAATCCCCCCTCTCCACGTCGCTGAAATGGTCCAATGGAAAGGCAGAGGCCAATACGGTTGGTTCTAGCAGCGTCGCAGGAGTTGTCAGAACGTGACTGTGTTCAGCCATGAACTGCCTCAGGGACTCCGGCTCCGGATTTTGCCTCGAGGTTGACTCCTGAAGCCTTTTCCATAACTGAATGTAGCTACAAGGCAGTGGAGGTTTGGGATCAGAGTTTCCTTCTCTCAGATGAGCTGCCTTCCCAGGCTGACGAGTCCCATCTACCCGGGACTCTTGAATAACAAGTCCCGCCTCTTGAATAACAGCACTGAATAGACATAACTATAGCCAAACAGACAAGAATGCGCTGATGTAGTTTCAGAGGTGTCCTATGGAGGAAGTCCATGCTACTGTATCATGTATTGCCTGCAATTCTGTTCAACCAATTTGTTAATAGAAGTTCTATCTGCTTACACTGATTTATACGGCAGATGATGAGCCATGCCCTAGAGAGCATAGCTGAGTCATCCCTAGACCAGTGCATTCTGTCAGTTTCTACATCATACACCCATCACTGATTTTTCAATCTTAAATCCTTAAGATCCTTAAAGAGAAAGCTTTAGCTTTTTTTGTTTTTTAGAGTTCATCCTCACAAGAAGTTTCCCATGTTCAATAAGTGTGCTTTAATGCACAGACAGAAAGCAGTTTAAGTATCATGAGTGTACATGACACAGAGTTTCTCATGCCCACATTGCACCTCCCCATTTGTGCACAAAGTGCCTTTCATGTACCATGTGGGAAATGGAGGGGTCAGGGACAGGCTGTATTCCGGTGCCATCTGTTTTGTGTGCCTCAAATGCACTGAATCAGGAGTTGTCCTCCCCTAAAAACCCTGTAGCCAAAACAGCTGCAAGTGTTTCAGAAAACCCTACCCATTGCCCCCAGACATTTAAAGATATTTGCAACTCAAAAAACTCTGTCAAATGTCAGCTGTCAAGAGACAGCTCTTTGTCAAGAGACAGCAGCAAAACTGCCTGTGTTAGCATCAAGCCTCCTATAGGAGAAAGGCAGTTCTCACCACATAGGAAAGCTTTCCTTGTATGAGATTCAAGATTTACACTCTTAACAAATGGGCATCCCTCTGTATCTCATTTGGATAACTCTGCCCCAAGTCAGTTACGCCAAACAAGATGGAAATGCCAGTCTAGCTTGGGGTCCTTAAGGACCATGGTTCAGCAGTTACTGGCCCCATGTCTAAGTCTTCTGCACTCGAGGAAACTCCCAAGGCTCCCCCAAACAGAAGCTTCCTGCATTACTCGTTCCAAGCTTTAGGACACCCACAGAGCTATGCATATCCTGCAACTGTCCAAATAAGCACTAAATATCAAAGCACCAAGTACAAAAAAAGCAGAACCCTGAGAATTGCAATTTGAAAGAACAAAAACATACTCCTAGTTCTGATATCTATAAAGATTGAGTGGAAACTGTTTGGTCAATGCTTTGAGGGATTTCACCAGGCACTGGTGGGGTGAGGCTCAGCAGGCTCTGATCACCTGTCAAATCCAAACCTCCTTCCTGGGCCTGATCCGCCCGTACAAGTGAATGCAGATTTGTACCAGCAATCTCACTGATGCAAGACCAAATTGACCCATAGCAGAGCTGGGGCTAAGGGACAAATGTCCACCCTACTCTGAGGAGACCTCCAGCAGCCAAAACTCCCCGACAGGATGCAGCAGAAGCCAAACCGTGTTGTGTTGCTGCACCAAGGGATTAGGTAGGATGGAGTTGTCAGACAATCCAAGGTATCACTGGCACAATGTAGCAACAAAGTGCACTGTAATAGGGCTCTCCTGATACAGAAAGAATACACTCAGAAGCACACGTTCCAAGAGCTCACACGTGTCAGATGTTCCTTGTGATACAGAAGAAAAGGCAGCCCGGAAACATCAGATGATCACACCCTGAAAAAGAGGTCTTCCAATTCCGAGTACAGGTATGCCTCTGAACATTATGTTGCAGGACGGCAACAAGAGGAGAGAAGTGTGCCTTTCTCTTCCGCTTATGAACTTCCCAGAGGCAGCTGCTGGGTCACTGTGGGAAACAGGGTGCTGGGCTAGACGGGTCTTGGGCCAGATCCAGCAGGGCTTTTCTTATATTATACACTCAATTAGAGAACAAACATGTGCATTATAGATGTATATGGCATAGGATTTTGGAAGAGGGGAAACAAAATTTCACAAGCATTATATGGTGAAACTCAAAAAGAAACATGCTTTTCTGATCTCAAAGGTCAAATACATTGCTGTGTGGTTATAATTTATTGATGAGTTATAAAAACAGCCCACAATCCCTAATCTGTAGAGCATACTAAAAGAAGCAACAGAAAGACAAAACTACCACTGAAAATAATGGACACACCTTGAAAAGCCACTAACGCTTGCTTCCTGGTGTCATTTACCTTCCTTTGGGGGCTTGTTGCTTAGCATTCTCTACAGAACATTTGCAGTCTCCCTGAAATAAGAAAGCTGTACTGATCATTAGAAAAAAGAAAAAGACAATTTTTTAAGATGCTGTAGAAGACTGTTTTTTTCAGAAATCAACCTGAAGCATTTTGAGCATTCAGCTATTTTTAAAAGCTATTTTCCACTCTCTCTCTCTCTCTCTCTCTCTCTCTCTCTCCCTCCCTCTGAAAGAAGGAGAAAGAGCAAAAAGAATCTGCTCTCTTGGGAAATATTTGCAAAAAGGAAAAAAATTTAAGTTGTAATACTCAAAACTCATTGAACCATTTTTAAAAATATTCCAGACTTTTAGAGCACTGCGGGATATTTTACCTCTAATTTTTTTATCAAACAATTCACAACTCATGTTTGCATGGATGTTTTTCTTTTTCATACTACAGCTGATACAAAGGAAGCTAAATGCAGTTCCAGTGGTGCTTTGCTATAATGTATTCTAAAAAACCCCAGAAGGGGGAACATACATACAAGCAATGATTGAAATACACATTTTGCATCAGACTTTAGAACCTGGAAGGGACAAAATGAATGGACTGTAATGGACTTGAATTTGTAATGTACCAACAAACTGAAGCTCATAAAACAGAGACACCGTAGTGTGTTATTTGCTCAGGGAGGAGCTATGTTCAACATGCTGTGGCTGGAGCTACATCTTGTCTAAAAGAGCAAGGCAATTGCAGACTGGGGTGCTCAAACATCCAGCTTTGTCAATGGAGGCTCAATTAGCATCAGTAGCACAGAGTGCCTTCCATCAGCAGAGGCTGGTGCACCAGGCGCAAAGATCTCCCTGACAAAGGTAGCCTCATCTCAGTTATTCATGTTCTCTTGATATCATGGACTGCTGCAATGTGTTATATACAAGACTGCCCTTGAAGACTCTTCCAAAACTTCCATTAGTGCACAACATTGCAGCTAGATTACTAACTGGGACTAGGCACATGGAACATATCCTGGCAGTCTTAAAACAACAGTACCAGAACCCTATGCATTGCTGAGCATAATTCAAGTTGATGGTTTTAACCCTTAAAGCACTAGACCACATGGGAAGTGGGAGAAGACAGCCTGCTCCCATATGAAGCAGTCCAAGAATCTTCCTTGGAGATGTTTCTCCAGACAGTCCAGAAGTTACATGGGTAGTACCCAGGCTCTAGAATGCTCTCCCACCCCAGGCTGGCTGAGCAAAGTGGCACCTGAAGATCTTTTTCTTTACGCAGCATTTCAAACAGGTAACCTGTCGTTTTTATTTGCTATTGCTATTTGGTAAACTGTTGCTGTTTGTTCAGCAGCCTTACCTTTGTTTAATCTTGTTTTTATACTTTTTAAAAAATACTATTCTGGCAGTTCTTTATGGGTCTGAACTCTGAAGACCCTTTATGGGTCTGATGATAGTCCAACTATCCTGAGGTCGACACCATTGACAGAGGGTTGACAATGTAAGGCTGTGGCCATAAATCAACCTGTACATTCTGTACCAGCAGCCAAGAGACCGAGATGGGGGGCATATATATATTTTCCTTTTTCTGCACTCTTGTTTTCAACCCCAGTTATCTGCACACCATGAAGCACTCCTGCTTCCACTCACAGATCAACAAGCTCTCTCCAAGCAGTTCAATCCAACTCCAGGGGCATCTCCTGTCCCCTGTGATGTTTATGTAGCGCTTCCTAGCTGTAGGTGTCAGTTCCACAAGGTGGGTTTCTTTCTTCCTTCTTTCTTCCCCAGAGGTTATTTCAAAGCATCACCATGACTGGAAGTGCCACTTATGAATCAGGCTGCATCTTAAGAGAATGCAGAGAACTCGATCGATCAATATATTGATGTGGAACTGAATCAACCAGTATATTGATTTGGAACCGAAACAAACTTACAGCCCAATCCTAATCAACCCTTTCCTGGGAGTAAGCCTCATTGATTCTAATGAGACTTACTTCTGAGTAGACATGCCTAGGATTGGGCTGTTAATCAATCAGTATATTGATTTGAAATTGAATTGACCAATATATTGATTAGGAACTGAACCAACCAATATAATGATTTGGGACTGAAACAAACTGAAACAACCAATGTATTGATTTGGGACTGGATCAACCAGTATATTGATTTCAGCCTCAATCAACCAATAGGATGGTACCTGAGCAAAAACGTGCTCATGGATCAGGCTCTGCCAAGAGGGAGACCCCCCGCGCCTCAGAGCACTGGGACCAGGTCAAGCTTAGAGCCAGACAAGAGCACCAAGAAAAGCATCTCATCCCCAGTCAACCCACCAAGAGCCCAAGACTATGCATGCCTACTCAGAAGTAAGTACTATTACTCCCAGGTAAGTGCAGCCTCAAACTCCCTTGCATTTGCAGGCGCTGCCTCTGTGCTCACCGGTCCAGCTCCGCCACCGCCGCCAGGTCCGCTCCACCAGCGCGCGCCCGCCTGCAGGTCCACTCCAGGCAGCCGGGCAAGCCGCTTTCATTCTGAAAAGCCGGCGCGCGCCCCGGGCGCGTCAGCAGCCAGCAAGCTCCTCCCCCGCCGCGGCTCTTGTGAATGAATCAGTCTCCGAGCTCCTCCCCTTGCCCCGCGGGGAGAACGCTCCGGGCAGTCGCGTGGCGCCGCGGCAGCTGCACTGCAGGACGGAGAGCGCCCTGGCTGATGTTGTTGGAGCAGAGGGATTCGGGCTGCAGAAGGGGGAGAGGGGTTATTTTCTGCCTCCTTCCGCCTTTCAGAGAAGAAATGTAGTAAATCAGCCATAGACTTCCCTGCATGTAGAAAACTAGCACATCAGGGGAAAAGATGGTTTAAAACATGCAGGAAGCGTTTTATGTAGGGAAGAGTTTTAAAAACTCCCCCTCCCCACAGATTTGCAGTCTCCCACCCTTCTTTCCCCCTTCCATAGGTTCATGAGGTGACCCTGGGCTTTTAAGTGGTGTCCTCTTATATTTAGCAGGGGGGGAGCAACTGTTCCTCTCTTCACAGACAAAAGAAAATATTTCTCCACTCAGCATGTAGTTAGGCTGTGGAACTCCTTGCCACAGAGTGTGGTGATGGCAACTGGCCTGGGTGCCTTTCAAAGGGGTTTGGACAAATTTCAGAAGGAAAAGTCCATACAGGTTAAAAGCCTGTGTGGTTGGGGGTTACAAGGTTGGGGATGTGCAACCTCCTGATTTTAGAAGTAGACTAGCTCAGAAGGCCAGGTGTAAAGGGAGTGCCCCAGGATGCAGGTCTCTTGTTGTCTTATGTGCTTCCTGAACCATTTGGTGGGCCACTGTGAGATAAAGGAAGCTGAATCAGATAGGCCTATGGCCTGATCCAGCGTTATTACGCTAACCCCAGCTTGGCACCTTTTCCAGTGCCTGTTGCTGGTGTCTCTTCTGTGGTTGGTTCAGAACATAAGAAGAGCTCTGCTGGATCAGGCCAAGGGCCCATCTAGTCCAGCTTCCTGTATCTCATCGTGGCCCACCAAATGCCCAAGGGAGCACACAAGACAACAGACACAACCTGTGTCCTGGTGCCCTCCCCTGCATTTGGCAGCCTGCCTCTAAAACCAAGAGCTTGCACATACCTACTATGACTTGTAACCCGTAATGAACTTCTCCTCCAGAAATTTGTCCAATCCCGTCTTAAAGGCATCCAGGCAACAGTTTGTTTGTGGAGCCAGCCCTTAAGGAACAGGAAACCATTCATTTATTTCTGTGTAAACTGCTTTGTTAACTACTGTCTTGAAAAGCAGTAAATAAATATTCTTAATAAATATTCTTCTAGTGAGGCGAGAATTGTATCACACCCTCCAACATTTCACAGCAGAAAATAGGAACACACCTTTCATATTCCTTCCCTCACTACTGAAGGCCAGCGTGCCCCCCCATTATGCATCTACAGAAGGCAGTATCAGCCCATTTATTATTTACTAATTTAATAATTTCTACTCCATCTTTCAATATTAAAACAAGCTCAAGGCAGGTTGCAATGCAATATATTAACTCTGCAATAGCATACCGTTGACAGATTTGAAAGCCATTTGTTCTTTGAATTAAGTGTATCAGAAGTATATACACTAATTGACCTACAATATACTGTCATGCTTGCAAACTGTAGCATATGAAACAGCAGACTGTGCCCGACATTGTGTCCTGGTGTTCCAGCACATGCATTTCTGTATATGTGCTCTAGAGGGCCTGCTTGATACCATCATACATCCCCTTGATGTTGCCCGTGTCAGCTGCTATCTGTATCTCGGAACAGAGCTGGAGCCAGTAGTCGTTGGCAAGGCACCTGGAAAAGACAGCATCCCTGCTGAAGTCCTAAAGTGCTGCAAAGAGATCATCATCACTGAGCTGCATGAAATCCTTTGTCTCTGCTGGAGAGAAGGTGGAGTACCTCAAGACATGAGGGATGCAAACATCATCACGCTGTACAAGAACAAAGGCGACAGGGGTGACTGCAACAACTACCGTGGCATCTCTCTCCTTAGCGTTGTAGGAAAGTTGTTTGCCTGAGTTGCACTAAAGAGGCTCCAGGTACTTGCAGAGAGCATTTATCCAGAATCACAGTGTGGATTCCGAGCCAACAGGTCCACCACTGATATGGTATTCTCCCTTAGACAACTGCAGGAGAAATGCAGGGAACAACGACAGCCACTCTTTATAGCCTTCATAGATCTCACAAAGGCTTTTGACCTGGTCAGCAGGGATGGCCTCTTCAAGATTCTCCCCAAGATTGGATGTCCACCCAGGCTCCTCAGCATCATCAGATCCTTCCACAAGGACATGAAGGGCACTGTTGTCTTTGATGGCTCCACATCAGACCCCTTTGACATCCGAAGCGGCGTGAAGCAGGGCTGTGTTCTTGCACCAACCTTGTTTGGGATCTTCTTCGCTGTCCTGCTGAAGCAGGCCTTTGGAACTACAACAGAAGGCATCTATCTCCGGACCAGATCAGACGGAAAGCTCTTCAACCTCTCCAGACTGAGAGCAAAGTCCAAAGTCCAGCTGAAATGTCTGCGTGACTTCCTCTTTGCCGACGATGCAGCTATCACTACCCACTCTGCCAAAGATCTCCAGCAGCTCATGGATCGTTTTAGCAAGGCCTGCCAAGATTTTGGACTGACAATCAGCCTGAAGAAAACACAGGTCATGGTTCAGGATGTGGACTCACCTCCCTGCATTACAATCTCTGCGCATGAACTGGAGGTTGTCCATGACTTTGTGTACCTTGGCTCAACGATCTCCGACACTCTTTCTCTCGATACCAAGCTAAACAAACGCATCGGTAAAGCAGCTACCACGTTTTCCAGACTCACAAAGAGAGTCTGGTCCAACAAGAAGCTGACGGAACATACCAAGATCCAGGTCTACAGAGCTTGCGTCCTGAGTACACTTCTGTACTGCAGCGAGTCATGGACTCTTCACTCACAACAGGAGAGGAAACTGAATGCTTTCCACATGCGCTGCCTCCGACGTATTCTCGGCATCACCTGGCAGGACAAAGTTCCAAACAACACAGTCCTGGAATGAGCTGGAATCCCTAGCATGTATGCACTACTGAAACAGAGACGCCTGCGTTGGCTCGGTCATGTCGTGAGAATGGATGATGGCCGGATCCCAAAGGATCTCCTCTATGGAGAACTCGTGCAAGGAAAGCGCCCTACGGGTAGACCACAGCTGCGATACAAGGACATCTGCAAGAGGGATCTGAAGGCCTTAGGAGTGAACCTCAACAAGTGGGAAACCCTGGCCTCTGAGCGGCCCGCTTGGAGGCAGGCTGTGCAACATGGCCTTTCCCAGTTTGAAGAGACACTTGGCCAACAGTCTGAGGCTAAGAGGCAAAGAAGGAAGGCCCATAGCCAGGGAGACAGGCCAGGGACAGACTGCACTTGCTCCCAGTGTGGAAGGGATTGTCACTCCCGAATCGGCCTTTTCAGCCACACTAGACGCTGTTCCAGAACCACCTTTCAGAGCGCGATACCATAGTCTTTCGAGACTGAAGGTTGCCAACTACTAGCTCTAGAGGGAAGCAGCTCTGCCTCCAAAATGTGACCTAGAGATCCTGGGGAGCAAGCTAAAGTCAGACAGACCCATCCATGAGGCCACCTGAAGTGATTGCCTAGGCAGTGGCTTTGCAGATGGTCACCCCTTGCTATCTCCTCCTCTCTCTATCCGAAAAGAGAAAAAAGAAGCAGAAGTGGAAGCGTGGAGGAGAGAAAAATGGTGGGCACATTTTCTCTTCCTTTTGACTCTGGGGAATGGGAAGAAAAGGCAGTGGCTGGCGTACTACTAGGTAAGGGGGAAAAGACTGGCACACTGCAATCTTATACTTGTCTACTCAGAGGAAAGCCCCACCGAGTTCAATGGGATGTACTTCCAGGTATGTGTATAGGATTGCAGCCACACTGCCTCACGCACCAGGAGATATTGGACCAACTCTATCCTGAAGAATGGTATATTTAGCAAATCATTCTGAAAGCACATCGATAAAATATTCCCCAAAGGGAAAACAGAGGCAGTTAGGAGAGTGATTTACCAGGAGCACGTAACAAAAGCAGGAATATGTTAAGTTTAGGACCTTGAGAGTACTGTCTTGTACATGCTTACCTGGGAGTAAGTTCCATTAAACTCAGTGGCTTTTACTTCTGAATAGATATGCATAGGATTGCACAGCAAGTCTGGGAAAGAAAAGTTAAATCAATAAATGTGAGATGACTAAGGGCCCAATCCTATCCAATTTTCCAGTGCCAGTGCAGCTGTGCCAACGGGGCACGCACTGCATCCTGTGGTGGTGGAGGCGGTCACAGAGGCATCCTCAAGGTATAGGAACATTTGTTCCCTTACCTCAGGACTGCATTGCGACTACACCAGTGCTGGAAAGTTGGATAGAATTGGGCCCAAACCAGTCAAGGAATGTCTGCAGGTGGGAAAAGAAGGGTGGCTTCTGGGAACCAGGAGATTGAATCTGCTCTGATTTCTGTTCTTACATCTTTCTGTGCAGAATCCTACTGTGTTATTTTTAAGTGGACAATTTATAACATTAGTTCCAAAATGTATACTATATAATGTGCTAAAACTACCCCGGCAGGCACAGCCCATACTCCTGTGGCTGTTACTGTTACATTTAGTAACAGTGCAAAGAATTGGAGTGTTAATACTGGTAGTATAAGAACTATAGGAGCCAGTGACCTACAGTTATAATTGATAATTATAAGCTGATAATTATAAGCTGATATTATAATTGATAATTATAAACTATGCATGAGACATAATTACATAGCATGTGGGTCTGATGCAATGCAGTTTCTGTGCTGCCCTTGAGACACTGCAGAAGTTTCAACTGGTGTAAAATGGAGCTACTGGAATGCCAACTCTCTCAGTTCCATTCTGCCTTTGTTGTTTCAGCTGCTTTGGTTGCCAAGTTGCTTCTGGGTACAATTCAAGGTGCTTGTTATGACTTTTCCCCAGTTTAACCCATTTTTGCCCTGCCCACAGGTGTACATATTTGGCCACTGTTGCATATATGCAACATTGGGCCGAAATGGCTTAAACAGCTCAGGACCAAGATATCTGAAGGACCAACTTCTTCCATCTCAGCCTACTCATTCCCTGCTGTCAGAGGTATGGCTTGAAGGGATGTGCAAGAAAGCTTCTTTCATAAGAGCTCCCTCCCTGTGAAATGCCCTGTGTTTCATGCCTCTCCTTAACAATTTTTCAGGAGAGACGGGAGGTGTTTTTGTTTCAGCATGTCATCCCCACATTCCCCTGATCGATCTTCATTTTCTCTCTGTTTCTCCATCCTTGCTCTTTAGTGTTGCTAATGGGTTCTGTTTGCTGCTTTTTGTGGTTAGATTGTCATTTACCACATTGGATAAAACAACTTTTATCAATAAATATGCAAATTATATTATAAATAAGTAAATATGCAAATTATGCCTAGTACACCAGTTTCATAGAGAAGCAGCATTTGCACATGTACCATAGGACTAGCATTTGGCAGAAGAAAGCCCTTTTCAGTGCTTGCTTCTAATAGTTTGGAAACAATGCACCAAGGGAAACTTCCAATGCAATCAATAAATTATGACCTTTTGAGTTTCATTTTCCAGTCTGTTGGTTCAATAGCAGTTGTTAAAAGGCCCTCAATTCCCTCTGGCAGGTACAGATAATCAGTTTAAAATTCTTCCTTGATTATCAAAATGTTAAAAAAGCAAAATACACTTTTGGAAGCTGTCTGCCCTTCTGAATAAGTGTTTTAAGCTTAGTACCTGCAAACACCACCCCGGGGAGAACATGACTGTTTCTCTTCTACAGGAAGTTCTTATACGAATCTCCCATTTGCTTTACCTCCTTCGTTCTAGTCTCTGGTTTTGCTTGTTCCATTGGTGAAGTAGTTATGAGGAAGTTCATCTCAGAATACGGAACAAAACAGCACGAACTTCTTCCAGCTGTTTGCTTTCCCTAGCTTTAAGTATGCCCATGTTGCTATGACAACCCTCTAATAAAGGATTGCGCAGCAAGATGTTTTTCTTGTAGTAATTTAATACTCAATGAAAAGAAACTATAAACCACCAGAGGTTCAGAACAACTGTAACACAGAGAGAACAGCAGGTCACCACAGTGGGATGAGACCAAAGGTCAATCTAGTCTAGCATCTCTGTGCACAAAGTGGTCAGTCAGATGCCTCTTCCAAGGTAGGGCAACAGACCCCCCCCCCATCCCCATAATTTGCCTCTCTGCCTTTAATATTCAGAGGTACCTCATCTCTGAACCTGGAGGCTCCATTTCAGGCTATTGCCAAGAGCTGTAGCTATACCTGTCTTCCAGACATTTGTCTGGATCTCTTAAAGCCATCTGAGTCAGGCCTGATCACAGTGCTGTGGACTCCATAAAATTATGCATTATAAAAGCAACCATATTTTCAGCACATAGAATTCCAATTAAGGCATTTCGCATGTAGATTTATTTAAGGCGATGTTTCAGTGCCTTCTTGTTTTTCTAAATAAGTAGGAAGAAGTCATGTCAGACCTATAATTAAGCGCCATATCTATACAGGTTAAAAGTCCAGGTGAGCAGTACATACTTTACAAGTAATCCCATGCCACTTGCATAAGAGGTATATACCAGTGTGAAGCAGAACTCTGAAGATAAAACCACTTACCAGGACTTGTTTGCAAAAAGCTTAGTTATAGCCAAGACTGTCATGAATGTTGCTTTAGTGGCACATCTTATAAATATGGGATTTAAGGCAATCTGGGCACACCTAAGAAGTATCACATCACAAACACCGTTTCTGCTCAGGCAATTATATTTAACTTCAACTCTTTTTTAATTAGTCTTATACAAAAAGTAATTTTCAATACAAAATTGATGTTCTGTGTATAATGAACAAGAGCACAACTCAATGTTTACAAGAAAAGGACAAAGTGTACAGTACACCTATCACATAACTGGGGTATGTGTGCTTCATTTTCAAATGTAAATACCAGTTATGTGGGGATTCACATCTGGATCAAGACTGCAATGGGGGGGTGACTTTAATTTATTGCATTCCCCACCACTGACCTGGACCTCCCTAACAGATGCTATTTGAAAAGGAAGACAGCTTCCATTGACACCACTGGGAGCTATTTTCCCCCAAGGTGAATAGCAACCCCAGCTTTGCTTCAGGGGGTGGGGTTAAATTGGAACTGTGATTGGGTCAAAGGAATAAAGCCCCCATTAAGGTTGGGGAGGGGGGTACTGGGGCCTAGCTGAGACATTTACAACAGAAACATAAAGCACACAAACCCCAATCACAAAAAGTGTATTATCTAGTTTGACCCAAAAATACTGTACCCAGACTTTATTGTATCAGGTAAGACTGCCCTAAAACCAAATATTTTCCTGAGTTAACTGTGTAATGTAGAAGTTCAGACAACAGTCATGACAAGACATTTTACAGTAATGAAATTGTAATTTTAAAAAAACTATATTGTGCCTATAGAGCTAAAGTAAATCAGTGCAAAGGGATGCTACTAAGGGTCTAATCCTATCCAACTTTCCAGTGCTGATGCAACTATAGCAATGGGGCATGCGCTGTATCCCACGGGGGGGGGGCAGCTACAGTGGCCTCCTCAAGGTAAGGAAATGTTTGTTCCCTTAACTTGGGGCTGCATTGCAGCTGCATCGGTGCTGAAAAGTTGGATAGGATTGGGCCCTAAATCTCATTATTCGGTGAGGACAGAGTTCATATTTGCTCAGCATATAAGAACTGTGCTACTTTAATTACCTCTAGTTAAATTTTACATAGTAGCAAAAATAAATACAATTTCAAAGCAGCAGAATATAAAATTATCTCCTCCAAATATGACTGAGTTCAAGTAATCACACTGAAAAGAGCCAAGCACTCATGCATAACCTATTTCCCTCTCCGAATTAAAAGGGAAAAAACAAATACAAAGACTGCAACATGTGCAAACTGGGTCCCCATGTTGGCATTTTAGGCTGTAAAACAATGTATTTCTTCACAGGAGTGCCCAAGATCTTGCAGAAACCTGAAATTAAAAATGTCAAAGCAGGAGTGAAATATGGTGGTTATTTGTCCCCGTCCCCCCCTCAAAGTACAGCACATTCTCAGGTTTGGCTCAGATCAAATTCATAAATAGTATTATTGTGACACACATG
Organism: Tiliqua scincoides; assembly: GCF_035046505.1. NCBI lineage: Eukaryota > Metazoa > Chordata > Lepidosauria > Squamata > Scincidae > Tiliqua > Tiliqua scincoides. The sequence goes on along the minus strand of NC_089821.1, from coordinate 182,675,284 downwards.
CACACCCCACAGTGAGGGTTCTATATTGCAAGCCTCCAACATATCATTCATAACTTACATAAATGCCAAATCAAGTCTCCCCACCTCCACGGCATTCACACAAAAATTCCAGCACTGTTCATGAGGAACATAAGCTACAGTCTGTACAAATACATTCCCCTAGAAATGTCTAAGAGATAAGCAGGGACAGCCTGTTTTGAAGTGTCCTTTTAAAGTACGTATGTGAGGTATAGGTATTAAATATTTGCTCCTTTCACTTACTGCATTCCTTGTTCCATAAAAGGTAATGGACCACAGATACAAATAAGTATCTTAGAACCACATTTACTTCTTTTCACAAACGGAGAGAGCAGAGAGGAAGACACTTTTCCTTGTTTGCCTGTCCATCCTTTGTTTGGTTCTGAGAGAACAAACTGAACATCAAACCTGGAAAACAGAAGGCAGAGATATTTAATGTACAGGTGTTTTGTTTAGATTCTAACACTATATTCTGTCAGTTTTGGATACCTGTTTTGGATACATTCAATGCATGAACCACTGAAGAAGCTGGAAGGAGCAACCTAAGCAGATGTGCTGTGCTAACACAGAGAATCACGGATTCAGGCTGCTCATCAAACTAACTGTTATATGCAACTGCCTTTTAGATTAGGGCAGCAATGACTCAGATAATCATTCTCAGATAATGCCTGCCTCATGTCTGCAGATGCTCAATGTACAGACATGTCATAAGAGCAAGATTGATGATCTTTGCAAGAAGAAAAGTAGGCTTCCCACCCTCCCTCTGCCTCTCCCACACCATATATGTTGCACTCCACTTGGAACATTTACGTAATACTCTCTCTTTTCTTGCAGCCAAGTGGGCCAAGACACTGAAGAGGTGGCAACGGTGACACCCTGGCACCATTCCCCCAGTACCTTTTCTAGTATCTGGAAAATTATTATATCAGGCAACTCTTCAGTCCTGAAGATGCTCAATATCAGAACTTTCACTGTAGATGGTTTTATTCCCCACCAAGCCAATTGCTCACTGTATACATGTACCTACACCCTCAAACCCTGTGGGAAACCCTGGCCTCTGAGCGGCCCGCTTGGAGGCAGGCTGTGCAGCATGGCCTTTCCCAGTTTGAAGAGACACTTTGCCAACAGTCTGAGGCTAAGAGGCAAAGAAGGAAGGCCCATAGCCAGGGAGACAGAGCAGGGACAGACTGCACTTGCTCCCGGTGTGGAAGGGATTGTCACTCCCGGATTGGCCTTTTCAGCCACACTAGACGCTGTGCCAGAACCACCTTTCAGAGCGCGATACCATAGTCTTTCGAGACTGAAGGTTGCCAATACACCCTCAAAAAAGACAGAGCTCAAAACTGACTGACCAGTTTCTGCCTGGTGGGACTGTATCTGCATGCACATCCTCTTGCAGCAATGAGCATCCTCTGCCTAGCTTCAGGAAGCTAGATGCAGATGGCTTTGTGTTATGCAGATCAGGACTATCTGGATGCCTGGATGTCAATGTTTACTGGCAAAATACTGCCCAAATTGTTTTGTAAACAATTTCAATTTCTGCAAACCAGTACCTTGCATCATTAAGGGCTAATTGTTCCAGCTGATTTCTCCAAAGTATGTCATCTTCTGTTTTGTTGAAGAACATCAGTTTCACTGTCCTTAAAAAGACATTACAGCTTCAATATTTAATCACAGCTGTTACAAATTATATAAGCAGAACACATTGAATAATGCAACATACTCATGTTCTCTGCAGTATGAAGCCTCTGCTGCTTTTAGTTCTGTCAAATTATGGTTGAACTCCAAAGAAAGAGCTATGAGTTAAAACCACCCAAATCAACTTATCTGTATTTTTCGTCTTTTAAAAACAGCATGTGTCGACATACAGAAGAAGACAGAGCACCTGTACGTTTAATAGTTGTGTAGAAGAGGACATTGTAACCAATACAGCTTTTCTCACCTCTCAAGGAAAGACTGCACCCTCCAGAAATTGTCCTTCTGCCCTATTAATAGTACAAGAACCATATCTTCCTTTATCTCCATCACGCATATGGCAAACAGTCACATACTATAAAAATAATCAACATTTTATTACATATTGCAGGTTGAGTAAAGATGGATCCCAGGCGAGTAAAAGGCTGAAGAATCAAGGTGTAATAAAGTTCTCTTAATTCCACTTTCATATCTTGACTTGTTTGCAAACTGTGATTAAAATAACCTGGGATTTGCAGATCTCACAATAAGTCTCAGCTTGTTCCCAAAAAAGGTCTAGAAGTTGCACATTTCCTTTCTTCATGTGTGAAGGGAAGGGAGGCATTCACAACCTCAAGGTGTGCAGTACCACAGCATGAAATCATGGTTCTCCACTGAATGGTTCTCAACTGAGCCATTATGTGTTACTTCCAGCAAATCATATTGTTTGGTATTATCCATGCCTACATCAAAGAATGAGCAGCTACTGCACAATGCCTCTTCGTTTGTGCTACTAAAGAATTTGTAGCAATCTTGCCCATTAGAGAATGCAAGGAAAAAGAATTACTCGTTAAGCCTGGTATAAGTAGATAATGACATAATTGCTAAGTCTCAATTCATTATTTAATATTTATGGGTTCAGGTGGCTATGCAGAACTGGGTTTTAATAAAGCATAGTTAGAGAGAAAGGCTTCTAATGTAGCAATGTTGCATACTGCAATTTAATTATAGGTCTTTCTCTATCAATCACAGCCTGACACTGTAGCATGAATTAGAAAGATACAATGAATTAAATGCAATTTGTAAAAGGTCCTAAGACTAAAGTCAATACAGTTTACACAGTACAGTTTTACAGGGCCCTCTTGGCATAATTTGAAAAACTTCTGAAGTTCTTGCATAGTGGTTTGTATGTATGTGTCAGTCTTTTACCACTCACACTGATTGCAAGTGCATTCTCAAGAGATCTTGTGTTTTGTCAGGCTCTTGCTGTAACTGCACCATTGGTTCAGTTACTTAATGCTGACAGATCCAGGGCCTGGAAACAGAATGCCCCATCAAAAGAGGGCTCTTAACATTTCTAATTTTGATTAGAAAAAGTTTGTATGCAGGGTTGCACTGATCATTTAATCAGGTATGCACTGATCATTTAATCTTCTTTGCCTCAATTTCCAAATCTGTATCTGTTATCCTCTTGGCAATCATGCAGTGATTCAATGGACTGCAGGTCTGCAGTGCTAGATGGACACAACTTCCTTCAATATGCTTCATTCCTAGTTAACTATCTACCAGTGCAGCAGGTCTTTCAAATAAATATGCAGACTTATTTGAAAGAAAGTACTCTTCAGTACAGAAGGCAGGCTGAATAAACATGCTTAGGTATGAGTCATACCAGCGTTTCTCAAACGGTGGATTGGGACCCACTAGGTGGGTCATGTAGCACCTGGCGCAGCCGCCACTGAAAATACATAGCTAAAAATACAGGGTACAGAGCTTCTGGGCAGTGTGCTCCCAGTGGGAGAGAGGCATGGTGCTTTGACCTGCATATGTGGGAAGATGGGACACTGGAAAGTGAGGGCTGCATGGTTGGAGAAGGATCCATGTCTGTGTTTTCTGCTTTGACTTCCGAGCTGGAATGTTTGAATTCTGAGTGATGAGAAATAACAGCATAAGTGTGCTGTGTAAAGGAACTTTGGCTGATCGCAGCTTAGGTTTGAAGCCTAAATTGTCACTTCTGGGCATGACATCACTTCTGGTGGGTCCCAACATACTGCCATTCTAAAAGGTAGGTCCTAAAAAGTTTGAGAACCACTGATTGCTATTTTAGGAGCGTGGAGCTTCTAATCATAAATAGAGATACCTGAGACAACCGCTTCTAGTCAAAACATAGTTTAGCAGTTTAACCATTGGTGTGAATCCAGTGCCTCCTGCCAATAAAAAGAGATCTTCTACAACTTCAGCTTGCATCTTTCTGAAGTTACCTTCAGGGTTACTCACAGAGATATACTCCCCTGAAGAAGAAAACCAAATACTGCAATCAGGCTTAGAGAAAGGAAACTAATGGTGCAAAAAGCATCCATTCACCACAGTAAACCCAAGTTTGGGTCACATTTTACAGAATCACAAGCAGAGAAATCACTCTTTATGAAAAGATTGAAAAACAAGTAATCTGGGAAAAAAACTGGCAGCTTAATTTTTAAACCACTTACTAGGTAACATACAAAAAAATCAAATACATTCTGAGAACATTTTTTTTTAAATTCAAAGAAAAAGTATCACAAGGTTAATGTCAGAAAAAACAGTCCGGGTGGCAATGAAAATGGAATGTGGGAAGGGGGACCTTACCTATTTGTACAGAATCAAGTACTGGCGTGAAGAGTCCACTAGGATATATTTTGATCATGAAAAAAATATGCATCTTATCATTGCAAGAGGGGTCTTTGAATGTTGGTACCAAGGAAGAGGACACAGGTGTATATGGCTTCACTATGTCTGTGTCTAGAAAGAAAATTGAATGTTAAGCATCCATGCCATCTTTACAGTAAAGTAGGAGGGTGACAAATCAGGATTTGTCTACATAAACAGCTTTGAGAACGATTTATTTTAAACTGGCATATAAATATTGCAATCGAACAGGTTTTTACAGTAATTGCCCCACATTTTTGGAAGTTTCATTTTGAAGGGGAGAGGAGGACCGCTACTACTTTGATGGCTTTCTGTAAAATATACCTCTTATTGTTGGGTTTTTGGTAGGCAATATTATTTTCTGTAGCTGGATTTACAAAATTGCCAGTGGTATATTATGTATGATATGTTAATACTGTGCTGTTGGTTTACAATTGTATTCCTGTCATGACTTGAACCTTTTTAAATCTTTCAGAAAGTGCTATTTTAACATTCAGAGCATGAGTATAGCCATGGTGAAAAAAGAACAACATCATGAAGAAAAAGGTTCTTACATGAGCAATGAACAACTGACAGTTCAGTCTTTTGTGCGCCTATTCATAACTTAAGTACACCCCATGACTTCAATAGGACCTAGTCCCAGGTAAAGGTGCATAGCACTGGAGTTGAAAGGGACTGTGGAGGCCATTTAGTCCAACTCCCTGCACAAAACATGTAGCTGCTACAGCATCCTGAACAAAGAGCCATACAACCTCTGCTTAAAAATCTTCAATGAGAAAGAGAGAGCACTACTGCACAAAGCAGACTATTCCAATGCCAGACAGCAATTACAGTTAGGAAATCCTTCCTTATGTCTAGCCTAAATCTAGTTCCCTCTAGTTTCAATCTACTGGTTCTAATCTTGTCATCAGTAACCATAGGACATACTCCTGTGTGACAGCCATCTTCAGATACTAGAAAATGGCTATCCTCTGCTTAGTCTTCTTTTCTTTAGGGTAGTCTCAATGTGGTTGAAAACAAAAGTCTCTCCTTTTTTCTAGAAAAAGTTCAGATCCTGCATAAATGAACATGCACACACATGCATGTCTCCCCCCCCCCTGCCCCAGGCTAAACAAAAAAATGATGAAGACCATATACAAGACTTCTTTTAAAACTCACTTTCCCCAGACATACCTCAATTATATGGTGTTATTGTTTGAAGACATTTCACCTCCTCTCAAAATGAAAGATAATTAGGAGGAGCTGAACAAAGTTTCAGAAGCACTATACTCATTCTAATATTTGTTGCAAGCACAATGCAGTCTTCATTAAGTCTGCCATACTCCCAAAACACAACATAATTAAAGCCTACTACACATCCAGACCTGACAGCAATGAAATATTGATCATAACACCAAATGAAAAGTATTATTCTCATCATCCTAAACCAAGTTTCAGAACAAGAGCAAAGATCCAAAGTGTGATACATGGTGTTCTGCATGCAACAATGCTTTTCACACAGATCCCTTTCCTTCTCAGACCCATTTCTCTCCCCCCAAACTCTCTGAAAATTTGAGGACCCTCTTGAGTGACACATTAACACAGTAGAAGGGAAGTTGAAACCACAAGTTTCCCTTCCTCTGTAGATGGGAATCTCCGTCCACTGAAAGACAGGAATTCACTAGACATTTTGACTGTGTTCCAGTGCAGCCTCATTTAGCCTAGAACTGCAGTCTTTAATTTAAAATGTAACACAATTTCACAGTTAACGTGATTAGCTTTCCAAGAATTTTACTGCAGAAAAACAATTTATTTCCTTTATTGATAGCCTACTCACCTACTCCATTTGATCAAAAACTGATCTGGCTTTATAAATATTTTAATTCCCTGCTGGACTAAAATTGATATTCCCATAAACATCAGTAGAAAGACAAGAACAATTTTTCTGGATTTACAACAGGCCCAAATAACTGAATTAATGTCACTGTGAAAAGATGTACAGTAGTATAACAGAATTGCTTTATTAAAAGATTTTCTAGGGGTTTTAAAAAACTTCTAGTGGTTTTACACATTGCTTTTGCACTGGGCTTATTATTATCTTTGTAAGCAAGGTCGACCAGCTAGACAAGCGTACATAACGCAAAAAACAAAAGCAAACTAAGCAGTAGTTTGAGGTGAAAGGAATACAACATCTTTTCAAAAATGGAAATATCTGAGTCATACCAGTTCAGATGTTTTTCCACTGAGCAATGATTTAACTTGTGCAGCTATTTTTATACGTTTTTATTTGAAAAAGTCAGAATTGGGGTTGACAAATGTTGGAAGAGGTAATAGATGGCTTTCCTCCACTATATTACCTGTAATTGTTTGTTTGAGGTAAAGGTGGTACCCAACTGGAACGTGGAGATGAGTTCCTGGTGGTAACATTAAACAAAAGAGTCTAGTGTCATGTGTGACGTTAGCCTTCGATATCAATTTGCATTTTCTGTAGAACAGACCTTGAAAGCACAGAAACAGAGAGTTTCATTCAGTTCATGCAACTTAATATTACATTCCTAAACCGTTATATAAGCCATATGCATAAAGTACCAACACACCCTTGGTATTGCAAAGTGTACTCCGCTATTTGAGAAAGCAGACCCCGTCCTTCAGATTGAGAACCTCTCAAGGCAGCTTACATGTCATACCAAGTTAAGCAGTTTAAAAAACGTTTACACAAAATACTGGGTTATTTCCCAAATTGTCCTTCCGGTCACATAAGAAGACTTGCAGAGTTATAAGCAATGGCACAAGATTCCTGCTCACAGAAATCCAAATGGAATCCTGGCTTGGCACTTGCAAAAGATGTTGTACAGTACGTTTTGAAAAACTGCACAACAATTTTGTGTGTAATATTTCTTCTATGCTCACACCTGCATAACCACACACAGTGCAAAATGCCACTTGGTTTCCATGTGCACTTCCTTAGGGTACAACTAATTAAGAACACCACAGAGAGAAAGAGAAGCAATTAAAAACACCGAAACAAAACCACCAACATCTAAAAGATGTGGACCAACAGAAATGCTTTCACCTAGTGCCAGAACGAAGATAGAGAAAGTGCCAGGCAGTCCTTTGAGGCTATATTCATAGGATCTTATTTCTAACCATCTGCTTTTACTGTGCCATGAGCAGTCCTAACACATTTTATTAATAGAGTTAATATTATTTTCCTAGTATTATTAAATTTTAACTGTATGAAGATATCAAAGAAATATACAGATGGGGCCTCAGTATCCCTGGGGGATCCATTCTCCTAACAACTCTATGAGCACCTTACAGGAGAACTAAGCACAAGGCACGCACCCCACTTCTCAAGTCAGGGATACTTTCCTTTTCTGGGAGTAAGGAGTGAGTGCAGTTCACTACTTAGAGCCCTAAATCAATGCTTCCCAGTATCTCCAGTGCCATGACCCACCTCATACTCTGTGGTGGATTGTGACACTGTTGGTCAGAATGTCTTACCGGGTGCCTCCAGAGGCCTCTTCCAGGTCACACTGGGCTGGCAACCCACTCTATTGGCCTCTAAATGGCCTGCAGAAGCAACCAAAAACTATTTCTGGTCAAACTAGAACTTACCTCCAAAAAGTGGAAGTAGCTTTTGGTTGCTTCTGTGGGTCATTTTGATGCCTGCAAACATCAATACAGTGGGTTGCCAGCCTGGCATGACCCAGAAGAGGCTTCCGGAGGGTCATTCTGCCTAGTAGCATCTCTGGGCCGGCACCTCCCCCTCTGGAATCTCAATTTGCAGCCAAGCAATACCAGGAGCAGGCAGAACTGCCCAACCCACAACACATAGGTTCACGATCCACCAGTGGGTCACAATCCACACATTGGGAAACCCTGCTCAGATGTTTCTGAAACTGGCTCTGTGCAGACAGAGATCCACATGTGTGACTACACAAAGAAGGACTGGGGGTTCTGAATACACTATAAAATTCTGAAACAGACTGAGAAGCTTTGTACTCAGTACAAAACTGGAGGAAAAGTGGGAAGAAAGGGAAATACATAGGATTCTTAGCATCATACCCATGAAACACATTTTGTTCATTCCATGCCATGGTAGCACAAACACATTACATTACACGTAGCTACACACAACAGCTTCTGTCAAAACAGACAGACCCCTGCAGTTATCCATTCACTATTTGAAGATCAACCATCATAGAAGACAAAACGAAACTAGTAAGTTCAAGGAGAGGGGGGAACTAGTCTCCAGTATGATAAAGTTACTTACCTCTGTCTGTACATTTGACAAAAGTATCATGACTCTCCAGTGGCTGCCCAAGTGTTTTCCATGAGAGACTTTCTTTCTTCTTCAAGACAAACTCTACCTTCCCTACTTTTTCAGAGACCTGTACTAAAAATATATGTAGTGTTGTTCTATACTTAATATAGGCACAATACTTTACACAAAAATATAATAAGTCATTATTATGGAACAGCAGCAAGAATTCATAAACACTGTGAAACAGAGAACTCCAAGGAGGCTTTTGCCCTGTTTTCCTTAATCAGCTGCTCTCACAAGGCATGCTGGGTCACAAATTACTTTTGGAAACCCCACTCAGAAGCAGTTTACTGTTCAAAGTTTTAAAAACTAGCCCACTGGGCTAGCACAAGCCATTTGTATGAGCTAAAACAGTTGCCTGGGGCCACAGATACTATTTCATTTCACTATAATAGAAGAGCTCAAAGGAATTATGAAACAAAAAGGTATGAAGTCATTATAGAATTCCAGCAAACATTTATGTACTCCAATGAATAAATCTAGAGATTTCATAAAGAAGTTGGCCCAAGATGAGAAATCCATTTGCATTCTAAAACTTAAATGAATGCTGTGCTCTCATTGTAGAAAAGCCTTTTCATATACACATGTATACATGTGTAGTGGACCATGTTTTACAAACTAAGATTACAATCCAATTGCTACAGCAGCAAATTAATATTGAGGCTTGGGGTGGAGGAGAAAACATACTCTATTGTGGAAGTGACTTATTTCAATCTCTGAAAAAGTTACTTTGCAATTATGCAAAAGTAATTATTTTCCAACAAGACTAACACTAATTCTTTAAATTATAGAATATTTTACAGCACAGTGTTTATATTATTGCTATAAAAGGTTATCAAGCTATAAAACATACTAACCAGATGGACAAAAAAGCACATGTTTGCAATAGAAAAAGATGAAACATACTTACTTACCTATCATATCTTCATGAACTGCGGAACTCAATTCTAAAATGAAAATATATATATGCAGAATTAATAGAAACCACATTTCTGTCTACAGTGATTATTAGTAGTAATATCCATTTAATGTGAAGATGACAAAGAAAATGGGAAGCATATCTTGCATTGAGCATTGAACTGTGGACGCAGTATAAACAAAGTTAGAAGGTTCTATATAATGGAGAACCCTTATGCTACCAAATTCCATTACATTAATATAGGAGTTCAGTTAATACTACATGAATTAATCTTGTACTTGTGCACTTCTCTGTCCTCCCTTTTTAGCATGCTCCTTCCTTTCAGTAAACTAGTTTGCCATTACATGCAGTTCAGATACATCATGGATTGAGCAAGCTTAAATTACCTGGAAACCAGAATTGGCAACCACAGTCCATATAGTTTGGTAACAAACAGAAAGAGAGAGTGGAAATAGGAAAGCATCATAAGATGAAAAAGAATCCTCATGAGCCAGGTTCAATCATATAGTATCAAACAATGATCTGATGTTTCATAAGAGCAGAGCTATACAGTTAAACCAGGATCTAAGAAGGTGATGTGTACACACAACTGGAGCTTCACTTATTATCTTCTTCAGAATTCCTAGAGTTGACTCAAGACTTCTGGTACCTGAAGCAGAAAACCTTAATGGCATCCCAGCAAAAAATAAGTACAACAAATGACTATTTGCCAGCCTTTAACAGTGACCAAAAACTACCACCTGAAGTGACCATCTCATTTGACCTTGCTGTTTCCACCGTTTGGACAGAGAGGCTGCTTTTGCAAATCAGTGATCTCTTTCTCCAGAAATGGGAACCATTGCAAACAACAAAACTCCACCTATACAAATGAGTCTCCCCAGCAGGCACATTGTACATCTCCTGATCGTGACCTTAAAATGTAAACATTGGGTTAAATCCCAATATTTCCTTCTTCCAGAGCAAGGAGTTCTTAAGATACCAGATGTGTACAAGGATATGGTATACCATAACTTGGGAACAATCCACTGAAGTCAACAGAAAGGGGTGCAGAATTTTTAACAGAAATGGATAGCATTTAAGCTTCATTTTTTAATTCTAGCACTAAAAGAATTTGCCAATAAAACTCTTACCAACATTTAAAACATATGAGTAGCCATTCACAATGATCTCTCCTCTTAGTCTACCTTCTTGAAGATCGGCTATCACCAATTCAGAGTTCATATCCTTACAGAGAGAGGAAAAAATTGAGCCATTTCAAGGTGGCTGTTAAAACCAAGAGATAATAATTTATTATTGCACCATCAATGCTCATGGTGCTTTACAAGTAACATCAAATACAGATCCTGCTATGAAGAATTTAGAATTTAGAATTTGACACAGGAGAGACAACAGAGGAAGGCAAAAGAAGGAGGTGAAAGTAAATCAGGATGAGCCAGGCAAGAGCCAGGATAGTATAGAGTAGCGATTTTCAACCTTTTTCATCACACGGCACACTGACAAGGCACTAATGTCAAGGCACACCATCAGGTTTTTGATAATTGCCAAGGCACACCATTCTGCCAGTGGGGGCCTCATCTCCCTATTGGCCTTACTAATAAATGACCTTCCCTCAAATTCCTGTGGCATACCTATGGACCACTCACCGCACACCAGTGTGCCACGGCACAGTGATTGAAAATGGCTGGTATAGAGGTTCTGGAATTGGACTTTGACCTGGAAGATTCAGGTTCAAATCCCCACTTAGCCATGAAGTTTCGTGGATGACCTTGTCCAGTCACTATATCTCAGCCTAACCTATCTCACAAGGTTGTTGTGAGGACAAAAGGAGGGAAGGAACTATGTACATCAGTCTAAGCTCCTTGGAAGAAGAGTAGTATAAAATTTTGAAAATAAATAAACAGGAAGAATGCTCATCAACATAAGCTTCATGTATCTAGACTTAGTTTTAGTAAGGAAAGAGGTCTTAGGGATTGAGCCAAAGACTTCACAGAAAAGGTGGATTGTGAGGAAGAGTTTCAAGGATGAGAGAGGTGACATCACATAGGAGACAGCTGCAGGTATATGGAGCAGCAAGGAAGAAAGGTAGATTTGATTGAGAAACAGGAGACAACAGTGATAGAGCAGGAGGACAAAAAGCCAGGGGGAGGGATACATTGAGATATGATGGCAGACAGGAAATGAAACAAGAAAGATGAGAAAGATGTACTCATTTGGCAGCAGACAGGAAACCAGTTTATAGATGGGGGAATCATGCAGCATATGGATGAGAGTGAGTAATTTGGGGTTCATAAGGAAACACGACTATACTTTTGCAATTCTTTACCATCATTTACCTTTTGTTTAGTGTATATGACCACAGTGACTGAAACATCTGTCTGGAACCAATCATAACTGAAATAGATATTTTAAAAAAATACATCTTTTGAAACAATGCATTTAAATAGCTTTAATGTACATTCTGAAGAATTATGCTGAGGTTAACAGAAGAGCAACTCTGCTGGATCAGGCTAAAGGTCCATTTTGTCCAACATCCTGCTTCTCACAGTGGCCCACTAGCTGCCACAGGACATTCTGTGAGCAGCAGAAGAAAACGTACTCCTCTCCCCCCCCCAACCACTCCCCTGCAACTCCTCAGATCCTGGAGATAGTATACAGTCATCAGGACAGATATTCAGCAGAAGAGAGTGAAAGTGAAGTGTCCTACTTCAGATTGCCAGAGGGCACATTCCATTTTTGAATGTTGCTCTTTCATGTGCTAATGTTTTTGCTTACAGAAAGTAAGGAAGGTTCTATACCTGCTCACTCCCTGCAGAGTTTTGTTGTTGTTGTTGTTTTTCACACTGAGGAGCATCCAATAATATAATTCTCCCACTCAAAGCCTAAAATGACACAGTTCTTTCTAACACCTGCAGACTCTTCCATCTTATTCTGCTGCATGTGTCAAACAGGTCTATGTGAGGCACTTAGACATTGTTGTCAACTACCCAAACAAGTGGATCTATAGTGCCCTGGAACCAGAGCAGAACTCTTGCAGTTGAATAATAAATGCAGCATTTTGTCACTTTTGTTATCTTAGTTTACCGTAAATTGAAGTCACCAACTAACCTTGAATTACTTCATTTTATTTACTTGAGCAAGTCATTTCACTTAGCTGTTCATTTCCTACCAAATCCCACACTGTTCACACTGTGAAGTAATCAATACCTCGTTATGTTACTGCAGAGCTATTTAAACTGGGGCACCACAACACCCCAGCCTGATAACCCTGGCCTTAGCCTGACAGCCCCAGCCTGACAGCCCCGGTGAGGAACAGCATCAAACATATATGTCTCAAAATAGTGATAAAACTCTGTTTGGTTTTCTTGGCATGATATTTGGAGACCATAAAGCTTACTACAGTGAAAAAAGTTCTGTATTCTGTTTTATCATATTGGCTTAATCAAGTACTGTACCTTACTTAAAATCAGTATACAGCCACATAAAACACTGCTTATACAAATGTGTTCAGTCCTTACACAAGAATACAGAAATCTAAAGGGATAGAAAAACTGTCAGTAGCTGAAACAGAACAGTACCTGGGAATGACCTCTTTAGAATTATCCAAGACTTTATTTTGAGATAATATACCTAAAAAGAATGAAAACGTGATATGCATAAGAATGTAGAGAGAGAGACCTGAACCCAAATCAGCACATTTTACATGAATATAACACTAGATATCTATTTACAACTATCACAGAAATGTCCATTAGTCCTCTTCTGAAAGAAAACCAGACCTCAGTTTGAGCTACCCCCCCATATTACACATCAAGGGACAGTATATGCAACTTTGCCATTTCCTGTTTGCCATATATTTGCTTGCATTTCTGAAGACCACTTTTATTCTAGACTAAATCTCAGCTCAGCATTTTCACTCCTATAAACTCCAACTTACTAGAATATTAGCTTCGGTTCACCACAATGGTCTACTTAAAGTTGGTTTGTTTTTTTAAAAAAAAATCGTCTAATCATTCATACAAATTCAAGAAGCTGATTTTGACTATTAAAGCTCTAAATGGTATGAAGTCAGGAGATCTTAAAGACTACCATATAAAAACTGTTTACTAAACTTTGATAGTCTTTAGAGGTCAAGTTCCATATTCCTCTCTCCACAAAATGTGCCATTCCGGGTGGCTACACAATTTGGCTCAATGGTGAGGTGTGGAATATGAAATTTGCTCTCTTGGAAGGCTCACCTTTTCCCCTCACCAATGGCATTCAAGGGGCAGTTTAAGACCTTACTTTTTGAGAGGGCATTTGTGACAGCCAACCTGTCTTTATTTCACTCGTGTTTAATTGTTGCCAATTTTTGTGATGCTACTATTGTTTTATTAAGCTTTTATTTTATATTGAAGTTAAGCAATCTTAACGGTGGAATATTAATTTTTTTTAAAACCAGTCAAATACTATGGCGGCACTTTACTAACATAGTGTAGTGGTCAGGGCATCAAACTTTGACTTTGGGTCAACTCCCAGCTCAGACATGAAGCTCATTGGGTGGTCCGAGGCAAGTCATTATTTCTTGGTCTAACTTATTTCACAGAGTTGTTGTAATGATAAAAAGGGAAGGGAAGAGATTATGTATGTTGCCTCCTCGGAGGAAGGACAGAATAAGTATGCAACAAACTAAAATGATTGGTTCAGATAAAGCACACTGTTTACTCACAACTATCTGAAACTTACTGGATCTTCAGGTAACAGCTGCTCTTTTTTGGCACAAAAACATTTGGATATGTTCACACATTGCTGTTCCATCCACCTGATCACACAGCCAACCCGAGCAAACTCTTATTTTCACATGTAACACCACAACTATCCTAGATAGATCTTGCACATCAGTACCTTTCAGAGAAGTGTAAAGTTTTTATGGTGTGTGTAGGGGAGGGGGAAGCTGTTAGAAAACCACAATATTAAATTCTATAGCTAAGCAGCTCTCCCTAGTACTTGGCCTCCATCTCAGCATGCCAGCTCTCTTTGCCTCTATTCCAGCTGCCAGAAACAAGACTGCATTTCCTTTATATCAATCCTTCCTTTGTATCATCCTTTTCAAGGCCACAGTGCAGCCTATCCATAGCATTGGACTGTATTGCTGCATTCTTTGTTGGTAATGCCACTGACAAGCATGGCACTTCCTTGTAGAAAATAGTTTTTAAAGGAATTCCTTTAAATTCTGGATTCCAGATTCACAGAAATCAATCGCATATAGGATACAGAAATATCCCCTGCAAGAATTACAATGGCAGCAATGACTAGAGACCTAAGAAAAAAAAGAGAACCAATATATCCAGGAATGCCTTCTAAGCCAAACAAGAAGGTTATAAAATAGATTCTATTGCTAGCAAAGCAACACATACCAAGGTTAGGGGGAAAAATTAAGAGCTTCCTCATGCTTAGGCATGCCATTTCAACTCTTCCATCTAAATATAGTTCTGTTTGTTTGAAAATATGCCCTTCACTTGAGAATGGAAGTGACATTCAGAAATGCTGACCTTATTTCCCAGGTATTATCTAACAGGGCAAGTCTGAATAGCAGAGAAAGGGTCTTGAAAATGGAGAATAGTAGAGAAATAGCAACATGAAAATGAGGCATTATTCAATTAAAAATAAAGACTTAAGACATTACTCTTTAGCTTCATTGTTCCATGACAATAATTTTATAGCATTACAAGTTTATCAATACAGCCAAATAATACTGTTTAAGGGGGGGGAGGGGAAAGGCAGTCTATTTTAATAATCTTTAAGGTGGGAACAGTTGGATATCATCCCAGATGTGACCAAATTTATTAGTTCTAGGATTCATTTAGTTCTAGATCTAGTAAGTTTTCCAATAATATAAATGCATCGTAAAAAATATTCAATAGTTACAATTTTTATGTATTTAAAATACTTTAAATGCTGTATAGGTACATGCAACAAAAAACTGTTTAGAGAATTTGCTTTATTAATTAAAGTAAGTCTTGCCTATCTGCAGAAAATATAGTTCCATGTAACATTAACAGCCCAATCCGATCCAACACTAGCACAGCTGGGCTGCCAGGTCCATACTGTATCCAGCATTGGATTTGAGCAGGCAAGAGGTCTCCTTTGGATAAGGGAACATTTTTTCCTTTACCCAGTGTAGCACCCTAGCCTGCTCAATGGAACTACTCAGATCTGCTCCACTATTCAGTTGGCCCAGCACAAACCTTAACTCTGCCGGTGGCTATTGGGCAGGATACAGCACTCGTGGGACAGCACAGACCTTCCTGCAGGTGCTGCTTATTCACTGGGTGTTTGAAAGCACTTTACAGCATTTTTATAATACCCACCACCAGTGCTCCCATCAATAGGATCAGGCTCTCATTAGATTTAACACTAAACAATTTAAACACTTTAAGGCTATAATCCAACACACATTTTCCTAGGAGCAAGCCAACTGAATACAATGGAATTTATTTATGAGTAGACATGCATATAATTGTGGTGTTAACTTCCCAATTTACCATTCTAAGGGTTCCAATAAATCAGCTTGCTTAGAAGTCACAAGTGTCAGAATTCTCACCACTAGAAATTTATGGAACACATCTTCCAGTTTAACATAATAAGATTTTGCAGTTTAACGCAAGAAGACCAAGCACTTAGGAAGTCAGGAAATCAAATCAGCAAGGCTTGGAAAGCCAAGTGATATTTATACTGACAAGGTCTAAACCAAATGCAAGTATGCCAGAAAGATGGGGTCACCATGGAAAGCTCACTGAAAATGTCAACTCTTCAGTGGCACAGAACACAGCTGTATTAGGAATGATTAAAGTATTGAAAATAAAACTGCAGATATCACAACATTATTATATAATTCTACAGTATGGCTACATTTTTAACACTGGGAAAACTTAGTCACAACTCATCTGGAAAAAGGAAAGTACAAAGCTGGAAAAAGATGCCACCTTTCTGTTAAAAGTTAAGATGCCCAAGGCAGCTGATCAACTAATGTGATTCTCTACACAGAAAAGTATAAAAAGATTGAGGTTTTGAAATTTTGAAAAAACACACACAATTAAAGAAGGACCTGGTAAAGACTTGCAGAATTACAAACGTGGAGAAAGAATTTATTCTTTAAATCACAAACTTGCAACACAGTCCTATGCATATATACCCTAATAAGTTCAATGGAACACTTTCAGGTAGACATGCGCAGAAAGTCCCCAACTTGTATCCTGGTTCTCTTCCTGATGATTATAAGGTGGAGAAGTGGGGCACCCTTAAACAAAACATGGTCATCTGTCCATAACCTGCTTGCACTGTTATCTAACAGCCAAATCCTAACTTGTGCTGGAGCAAGCAGGCCACCGGGCCTTGTGCTGCACCCAGCACAAGTTTGAGGCCAAAACCAGCATAACCGGAGGCAAGGGGAAACCTTTCCCCTTATCCCATGTCACACTGCAGTGGACCCAATGGGTCTACTCAGATCTGCGCCAACTGAAAAGGTGATGCAGATCCAAGCAGGACAGAGCAGCTAGGGGCCGTACCGTGCTGCCCAGGAACATGGTCAGGACCTGGCATAACTGCCAGGTCCTGGCCCTGCCTCCCGGTCCCAATTGATTGCCCCAGGAATGCCTGGTGCCTGCCCTCCCCTGTCCTGAAATGCCTCCTCCCCACCTCCTCCCCACCCTCCCCACGCCCATCTTGGCCACACTTGGCTGACGCAAACTTACCCCGCCAAGCCTGGATCTGGTGCAGGAGGCCAGCATAACTCCTCTCCGACTCCTAAGTTGGCACAAACGTGCCCTACGGCATGTTTGCGACACCCCTGGGTCAGCGCAAGTGACTTGCACCGGCCTAACCCAGGGGTTAGAAGTGTGCCCTAACTTTGAATGTTAAAGTATGAGGCCTAGGACACCAAGTGTTCTGTCAGTTTCAGAGTATAACCAGTATTCCTTCCTATTTTCATCATTAATTTATATCACCTCTTTAGTCACCAATCTTTGATTAATTTTCTCAGCCACCCCCCTCCCCCAAGTTCTTCACACTTCCACATTACAGAAGTGAAACTGAGGTCGAAAGAAAGTGATCCTCATTGATTCTCAGTATACTCTTCTTGTGATCTCTCATTATTCTAATAAAATTATAATTGTGGGATGTAACTACTGCATCCTAACCAGTCTATTGATCATAACCTTTGTTCTCTTCATAAATTAATGCTGATCATAATAAAGCTTATTCAGAGAAGAAAAGAACTCGGGTGTATGAGAGTTTTCGGTTACAAAATCATGAGATTAATTACACTTGCTTGCTAGTTTGCCCCATGCTGGTCTGCTAATTTTGCCCCTACATTGCTGTCTGATCACTCCTATTCAAGCATACTCACGCAGGCATATAGTAAGAGTGACCAGCTATGTCATGGTACATGGGGGGGGGGCAGAGTTTAGACAATGCATGTCAGATATCTGTTTTCTCTTGATCAGTGACCTTTTCCTTCTAATGAACTTCTCTCTTGTGCTGCCTTTTAACCATTTGTTGTCAGCTTTAGGTTTCTCTCTTCTGTCCCCTCTTGTTGCCTGTCATCAGTCAGTCAGTCTAGTGTTCTTTCCTCTTCTTTCCTTGCCACAATTTTCCTAGTTTTCCTCTGTCTTCTCCTTTGCCCTTCCAACTGGTACAAACAGTTTGTTTCTTGCATCAGGATGTTTATGGTACAATATGATGTTTTAGGGTTGTCTTTGAAGGTCTTTCCTGGAGCTCTTCTTGAAATTCAGCCTTGTCTGTTTCTGGAGAATCTGCTGTAGTGGGACACATCAGAACTCCCCCTATTTTAGCCATTTTCTCTGGTGCACTCACATGTGTGTGGCATGTGCACGCACACCTCGTTATACTCATCTAAAAGCCAAACAATGTGTGAATCTTGTGATTGTTTCGTTGTTTGCATAATAGATAGATGGCAAGGTGAGCTTTAGTAGCCCAGAAGTTAATATTAACAGGCCAAAAATCTAAGCCATCCCACTCACTCATTTCTGAACCAGATGGTGGGTTAGAGATGGGTAAAATCAGCATAACAACCCTGAAACAGCCACTTTAGTAAATGAGCATTCTGACTCGACTTTGGGCCCAATCCCAGCCAACTTTCCTGTGCCAATGCAGCCACAATGCAGCTCCAAGATAAGGGAACAAATGTTCTTTTACCTTGAGGAGGCATCCATGACTGTCCCACCACCACAGAATGCAGGGTGCACTCTTTTTGGCACAGCTGCATCAGTGCTGGAAAGTTGGATAGGATTGGAGTCTCTGTCTCTATAGTTACAGAGAGCAAATTAAACCTTTACAAAGGTCAGCATGTGTATCTCAAGATTCATATCCCTTCCAAAACTGAATTGCATATTTCTATTTTGTAGGCTGCAATTAAAAAGGAGCCAAAACTTGAGATGTTGTTAGCATGAAAACTTACCATTTAAGACTCTCTTTTCTTCAGGTACAGCGGGGCAAGTCTCTGGAAGCAGTCAAGAAAAGTGCAGTGACGATGATAGCAAGAAACTCCCACAGTATAAAATGAAAATACGTAAAATCCAGAGCAGCAATAGCAATAGAAAGTGTTTTCATTTTTATTTTTTAGCAGTTCCCACCTCCTCCTCTAGGCCCTCAATGTCTCAGCCACCCAAGATCCTCCAACCTTCAAGAACACAGTGGGCTACTGTGGAAATTAGAGGACAGCAAAACCCCACTATACGAGTAGACTCTGGATCTAATGCAAAGCCACTAAGCTGAAGAGAAATGTATGTCCATATGTACTCAAATATCGTTATTTGATGAGCCACTGTTATGTAAGTTCTTGAACAAAAAGTAGAGAGCATTTACTTAGATATATGTAGGCACAATACATTTATTATTATGTTTTCCAAATTCATGTAGGTTTACTGTATAAACACCACCAAGTGGTACATTAAATACTTGATTTGTAATTAGTATGTTCTCAAATTTGTGGAAACCATATTCATGGGCTATAAAAGGGAGGAAAACCAAACAGGTTAAGATCTTAGGGAGTGATAAGATATTTGGGGGTGAATTTTCATTATAATTTCACATGTGCTGTCCATCAGAAGCTGTCAACTAACCTTAGTCCACTATACTATTCAACCTATTCATTTTTTTCTTTAGGCAAGGCAATTGTCATATTCCATCTGTTCTTAAGGTCTATAATGCCAAAGTAGTACTGCAGCTCCTATACGGTTCTCCAGTATGGTTAAGGTCGATTAATCATTCGTTCAAGCATTTTCAGGCTAAGTTCTTTAGGGATATACTGGGCACACTGGATAGTATGCTATACCTCATGATTTCTGAACATAATACCTCTATGTGACTCACTAGAATATGGAAGGAAATAGAATCTCTGGGTCTTCTTTTTGACCATCTGGCCATGTCTTCGAAGATGGAACTCCTTTCAAAAGTTAAACAAAGGCTTGCGGATATCGAAGCTCAAACCCCTCTTAGCCAGGCCACACGGACTTGTTACCCCTTAAACTTTCACGTTCTGTTACCCCACAACCAGATGGTTCCTTATCTGGCTCTTTGGATTAACCCTAAGGAATGTTGTGCAATTACACAAGCCAGATTTAATGTTGTTCCATCGGCAGTAACCTCAGGAAGGTATCATAAGGTCTCTTTTTATGACATTGCCCTGAGCTAAGGGAACAAACATTCCCTTACTTTGAGGAGGCCTCTGTGAGTGACACCCAACTGCAAGATGCAGCACATGTCCCATTGGCACCGCTATGCCAGTGCTGGAAAATACTGGCATAAGGGGTTAGGATTGCACCCTCACAGCCCAATCCTATCCACACTTTCCTGGGAGTAAGCCCCATTGACTATAATGGGAGTTACTTCTGAGTAGACATGCATAGTATTGGGCTCTCAGTCTGTAGCCTAATTCAGTGCAATTCAGGATAAATATTTACAGAAATGTACTTAGGAGTAAGCTCCACTGAAATCAATGGGACTTACTTATGAGTAAATAGGTATAGGACTGGATTGCATTTTTCTCATCTTAAACTATTCTCACAAACATACTTGTTCAGCCTAAACTCCCCCTTAAAAATCTTCCCTGGAAATTGGAAGTAATTCCATATCACTGTGCAAAGCATTCAGAACCATGGAAAAAACTCATTGGCCCCAATGAGGGGCCAATCCTATCCAACATTCCAGCGCTGATGCAACTGTGCCAAAAGTGTGTGTCAGATAGCATTGAGTCCTGAGTACACTAACAGCTTGCCACATGACAGAAACCATAACAAGAAGCAATTTAAAGCAGCTTTCGTGGGACATCTATTCATGCACACCACCCCTAGGGCTTGTTCTAGTGATGATTTGGATGGGATGTATCCACAAATCTGGACACTGCAGGCAATAAGATGACACAAATTGCTTAAAATTGGTGGGATAGACGGACAACGGAGTCACAAACTATATAAAATTAAAGAAACTGCAGTCAAAATAGCAGTCAAACTAGCAATACGGGGGGGGGCGTATCCATGGATCCTGTATCCATGGATTAACTTATTTGCAGATCAGATTCGTGCTCCCCTCCCACAGCATGCACCCCCTCCGGGGGTGAGGGAACCAGTTCCAGGGGGGTCATCTGAGCCCAGTAGAGGCTGTGGACATCCACAGCCTCTGCCACACTTAGTCTGAACCTTAGAGGCAAAAACACAAAAAAGCCGGAAGTGACGTTTTTAATGCCTTATAAGGTATTAGGAGAACTAGAGAGGCTCAGGATGGGGGGTGTTTGCCCATATCTACAGTTTCACTTAACCGAGGGGGGTTCTGGAACAGAACACAGGCAGATATGGGGGCACACCTATATATGCTTACATTTGTCAGGCATTATTTGGCAGTTGCCCCTATTTTCACGTGCATTTAACATTCCCAAGTACTTACTACAGTAATCAGTTGCAAAAACTGTACTATTCCACTCATATATGGGTCAAATCTTAACTTCAGTTACATTAACTGGTTCAATGACTTAATTGAAGGGGGGAAATTTTTAATGTTTTTTAATAAAACACAAAATGTTGAGCATTAACATCCACAGACAGACCATTTAAACATCTTATAACATGTATACCACAAACAAATTTAAACCGTATTTCAAGAAACAGAACTAGCCAGGATATGGATAATCAGCAATCAGTTTATGGCGTATCTGGACAAGAGGAGGGCCTACAGACTAGCTAAAGCTAAAAATCAGGCGTACACTCCTGCCTTTCTCTCCTGTACTGCATTGCTTCCTGACAGGGAGCAAGAGATAAAACCACATCCTGGGAACATAAGGAGCTGTGCTAAATGGGTACACTCTCATACTTTGAACTTGGAGTGATGATACACTATTCCAGACCAAGAGATCTAAATGAGCAATGAACACAAGTTATCAAATGCTATTGACTACAAGCAAACTAAATCAAAGTTTTCTATATAAAAAATTTTCAGTGACTAAAAATACATTTTAAAATATTCTTTTCAGTAAAGTCTCCCTTACAAGCTGAAAATCAAAGTTTTTGATTTGCAAGACAAGGGGGGAAAAACAAGCTTTTAGCTTTCGACACTCAGCAAGGTCCAAAGATTGCACAAAGCTGCCCTATTGCAAGCAGAAAATACATAGCAGTGTTATTCAGCAGAAAAACCAAGATTGTGGGTCAAGCACAACTTGTAATTTGTCAAGTTACACAGTTCCTGTATGTTATTTTAACCATATAAAAGTAATAGAACAGCTTTGGTCCAAGTCTATCTAAAAACAGCTTTGCTATTTAAAGGTCTCAGAGCAACGTGGTGTTTCAATGCAGCTAAAAGACCATTCTGTTATGTTACACACTGCAGCATCTAAATATGCCAGTGACATCAGCTACCTAGCAACAGTAAAATTCAGTTTCCTGGATTGAGTCAGACAGATTAGGAGCCAACAACAGTGCTTTTTAAATGAATTCCCCTTCATATTTAAGACAGGAATGCTGACAAGACTTAAAACATGCACCAATTCTAACTAAAAGCTTATAACTGATCTTAAATGAGAAAATCAACAGTTTTGCAAGGGTATCAATGATCAGCAACCACTGACAAATAAACTAGCCTGGACCAATGGCCCAATGGAGAAGGTGACAAGGAATCAGCAGGAAGCAAGCAAAAGCAACAGGCACAAGCTTTCCTTTGCGCTGCTTCCCATTACTATAGTGGCAGCAGAGAGGCCTTCTTCGCCACAGCAGCTATGGGTGGCAGCATGAAATACGACGTGCATCCCTGTCTTTCCAGTTCCCAGGCACCAGGACAGGTGAGAGGGGATATGTAACATGGATGCCCTGCTCCTATGGATGTCCTGCCACCTATGGAGGTAGGAAAGGTGTCGGAGGTAGGAAAGGAAAGGTAAAACATAGGGTGCATACCTTTCAAAGCAGCAGCAGATTTGACAGCCATTCTTCCAACAAGACACTCTTTCAACATAGATTCATAATTGACCCATCGATGAACCTACAAAGAAATAAATTGTACTCCTTTTAAATGAATGCCAGCACATATGATAGTGCTTTTTTCAAAGAACTGCAGACGTGTCACAAACTTAAGTAAGCTCATTACCCAGAATTTTTAAATTAACTAGACAGAGGTGCTCTCGAGGCCACTGCATTACACTGCGAGTTCTCTAGGATAGCAATACTTGAGTAAATAAATATTGGTTTTCTACAACCTGAATTCTAGATGTGTAGCTCACCCTATTTCTAAGCCAAACTACATAAAAAGGAGCAATAAAAAAGGAACGTTTATTTTATACACTTCATTAGTTCTCTTGTTAAGGTTCTTTCACTCATGAAGTGCTGAGGTGAACTTCCCCCACCATTCAAAAAGGATTGATATAGTACTTGCAACTTGGATGAAGAAAAATTGGCTTTAAAAGTGCAGGTGTTTCAAAATCAGGTTCATAACTATTGCTCCCATTTCAAGCACTCTACATGTCCACTCTACAGTGGACTACATGAACTGCATTGTGAGAACACAAAGACTAGCAGTTGAGTTTCTTTCAACTATATAAGCATGTATCTTGTTCAATTTGTCCTTGCTTGTCCTTAAACCTTAAGTACGCAACACAAATGAATGAAATGTGATCAAAAGAAAATTGAAAGCTACTACAGAAGCAACAGAATACAGGTGCAAACTTTTTATGTACAGGGGTTTCATTTCCTGAACCTCCGTGATTGGGAAAATCTGTGTGTTGCTAAACTGGAACCGGAAATGACGTGATTTTACATAAATTGCATAGAGTTACACAAATTGCATATAGTTAAGCAAATAGTGCTACAGCCTGACACTTGGGGATGAAAGGAAACTAAGGCAACAGTTCTCAATAGCCTCCCCCCTCACCACGTCCCAGTTCCCATACCATCCCCCCTTCCCTGTTGCCCGCTATCCCCGCTTGTTTCACAGATGGCATGCAGAGCTTCTCAGAGCCCAGTCCTATGCCTCAGAAATAAGTCCCATTCTAATCAGTGGGGCTTACTCCCAGGAAACTGTGGATAGGATTGTAGCCTAAGTATAATGCTTTGGATCGTTCGGAAGATTTGCTTGCTGGGTTGTTTTGCTTTCTCATTTTCGGCTCTGAGAAAGGCATACAAAACAAGCTGGAGGACAATACTCCGTGGGGTTTTAAAGCAATTCCCTCCATGAAAGAAAGAGACACACACAGACGGGCAGAGACAGAGATACTCTTTGCTGCACCTGCTCTGGCTACAAAGGTTTTTCTCTTGGCTTCCCCTCTTTCACTCTTGACAACTGACTCCATTTCCCATGAACACGATGTTGAAGAGTCTCACTGATGGCTTGGGGGCTACAAGGAGTCTTACCATTCCTTCACAAGGTGCACAATCTTATGGAGCCTCCTCCATGGCTCCAGGGCTATTTCTGTGCCTATGCAAGGCGCAGCCTTTTTTCAATGTTCTGGGCTGCCTTGAAACAGAGTGAGACACTAGTGAGGGGCAAAGGTGTGTGCAACTTTGAATCCCCCCAATTGAGATAAATCCTCAAATAAAAAATCTGCATATAAAAAGGTTGCACCTGTAGTTTAGTTCTCATTGTGTGTTATAATTAAATGTTGGTCTTATACCACACAGGAATGCAATATGGGCAGATCTTGATTTACACAGGTTCCTGAAAAATTCTGTGCATATCAAAAACATGCAGAGCCAGGATGGTGTAGTTAGTATTTTGGAAGTAAGGCCCCAGTCCTATCCAGCTTTCCAGTTCTGATGAAGCCGCAGTGCTGCCCATCCCTCCTCAAAGCTGTGAAACCTCCCACGCTCATACTTGAATCCTGGAGACACTTGACTAAGCTCTTGGGATCTCTGGCTGCTGGAGCTGGGCTGGGTTCTGTTAGATGTAGTGGTTATCTACACAGGCGCTAGCCGTAGCCTTAGTATGTTGACAATGAAGCAAAGCACACTTTGCACATGCGCAAGAGCAAACTCGGCGCGGCCTTGGTGACATGCTCAGGTCTGAAGCTTTGTAGCCTGTCAACAAGGTGATATTATAAAGAATCATATCTAGGAATGTGATTGTGGTTTAGCTAGAAAGCCGACTGGTTACAGCCAGTGTGAGTCTCATCATCTTTGTGGAAATTTCCCTATTACGCAGACTGTTGACTCATGGTTTAGTATTGTAAACAAGATCAGAGAATGGAAAACCCCAGCCTGTTGTGAATTGTATGAGAAGGAATAAAAGGCAGAGAAGGCTGGATCCCAGATGCTTTTTTCCTTCTGCATCAAGTTCTTCTTCTGCATCTGGCCTTCTGTCTGCATCTTGCTACTATACATGTCTGTTGTATTCATTGCTCTAACGCTTTGCTGCCTAGAGATCTAACTTTCAAACCCTCAGAGTGCTTCTGCTTTTAGCACTCTCCCATCAGGCCACAAGATATAGTCTTGTGCGTCTCCCACCAAGCACCAAGGCCCTCAAAAGCCTTGGGTGCTCCCCAGAGCAGCATCCTGTGCTGCTACAGTTAGAGATAATGGGCAAAACACAGAGATAGCAGAAGCGCAAACCAGCAGCTGCAGCTTGTGGTGCTCAGAGCACAGGGAAGAACATCAGAAAAAGGAGGCAAGACCCAGGGAAGTACCAACACCAGAGTCTATTTACAGGCAGTATTTACAAGTAGAAGGCAGTTCAGAAATCGGCAAGCAGAGGCAGTCCAGCAAACAGTCCAAGTAGTCAGCAAATCAGGCATCAGTCCAGCAGAGATTAGTGCAGCAACTCACTCCTACAACCCACCCAGTGGAGTGTGCTTGCTGGACATTTATACTCCTGTCAGCCAATGGGAAAGGCCATGACCTCATCACTGAGGAATATCATTGCATCATCCTGGGTGGGGATTGCATCAGCTTTTCCCATCTCTCCTTGTTCTGTGCAATGACTCAGCACTTTGCCCTGATTGGTCCTTGCCCCATTGTCTGAAAGGTGTGCTTACATTTGCTTACACACAGCAGTAGTCTGGTAGGTCTGCCTTATCCAGCCACCAAAGTGCCTTACTGTATGGGGCACATACTGTAACAGGTTCCCTGCTGTGCAGAGTCATTCTGTGAGTTCCCCCCCCCCCCCGTCTTGTCTGGTTGGCTGGCAGACTGGCTGAAAAGGACTCTCCCTTCCTGCATAATTCAAGGCAGAGTCCATTCCAGGCAGACAGAATCAATTCCAACTTGCCTGCCAGACTGGCAAGCCTGGGGAAAAAACCTCAGGAGTGGCAGAAAGAGAAAGATATGGAACTGCAGTCAGAGGTCCTGACTGCTGTGTGAAGTAACTCCCAAATATTCAAGTAGGAGTGTGGTGGGTACTGTAGAGGGAGACTCATTCTTGGGGTTTAAGAAAATAAACACAAAGAGCCCCACCCCATTCCAGCAGCAAATCACATTACAGTACAGTATTTTTTTTAAAAAATGAGCTTACTCAAATTGCACTCCTGGCATTAGTTTTTGAACTGGGTGATTTCAAAAACAGGTAAAATAAGACCATGCAAGTCAAGAGTTACAGGACATAATTATTTTAAAAAGTGATAAAAAAGCAACTTCTTATTCATGTAGTATGCAAATTTGGAATTATTTTTTAATAATATGAAAGGTTTTGTACATGATTTTTACCTGATCAAACAGATTTGTGCCATCAAGTCCAGCTGCTTTCATTAATTCATCCTCACCACCTGGGTGATATTCCATGTATGGAGTGACATTATATACAAGCCCTACAAAATAAACAATTTTAATTGTTTTAAAAAAAGATAATCTCTCATTAAGCACAGACTTCTCTGCAAAAAAAAAAATTTTTCTTTGGAAATAACACATTTATGAACTGGAACTGGTATAATGAAAGAGACTATATTGTACCCGTGTTTACACACGCACACACAAAAAAAACATTGGGTGCAATCGTAACCTACTTTCTACCAGCATAACAGCAATGCAACTCCAAGGTAAGGAAACAAGCATTCCCTTACCTGGAGGAGGCTTCAGTGAGTACCACCCAATTGCAGGATGCAGCACACATTCCATTGGCACTGCTTTGCCAGTGCTGGAAAGTTGGTTAGGATTTGGGCCATTGTTAAATTAAAAAGAAATAGCTGGCCAGGGGCCCAATCCTATCCAATTTTCCAGTGCTGGCGCAATTGTGCCAGTGGGGCGTGTAGCTGCATCCTGTGGTGGAGGGGCAGTCACCAGGGCCTCCTCAAGTTATGGGAACATCCGTTCCCTTACCACGGGGTTGCATTATGGCTACACCGGAGATGGAAAATTGGATAGGATTGGACCCTAGGGGCCTCTCCACCACAGGGTAGCCCAATACTATCCAATCTTACCCTAAGGGCCCAATCCTATCCAACTTTCCAGGGCTGATGCAGTCAAGGCAATGGGGCATGCACTGCATCCTGTGGTGGGGTGGCAATCATGGAAGCCTCCTCAAGGTAAGGGAATGTTTGTTCAGGGCTGCATTGTGGCTACATCAGCACTGGAAAGTTGGATAGGATTGGGCCCTAAGTAAAGTCAAAGCATTAAAACTAACACAATAGTTTGTGTTCTAGAGATTCGGCACCTGCTGAATTCTCTTCAAGGTTAGGAAATAAAATCAAGTAATGTTATTACTGCTTCATATAATATTTTTACTGGATTTTATTGATGCTGTTATAGTTGTAAAGCTGCCTTTAAGCAAAATACAGCAAAAAAAATGAAATACAAGTTCAAGAAATAATATTTTCGATAAACCACAAATACAGTATTCTCAATAGTGTTTAATGCCATCTTTTGTAACTGTGATTTGCAATACAAAATAACAGGCTCTACATCCACAGCCTCCTTATATTTGCTTATACACAAACATGGAGGATCAGCACAAGCACTTATCAGCACAAGCACAAGTGGTGAAGTAAGCACCACTTACTTCAAAGGATACACCTCATACACTTGAATGTGCACGGTTGTCCCCCAAAATTAATGGACAAGCATCTGCATGTGTGTGTACATATTATGTGAGTAAACATTCATCCCCATATGGATACAGGGAAAACATAAATACACATGTTTGCTTTCCAAATCTGTTACTGAATCAGTATATTCATTAAGATATTACATGAAGTTCTGTAAATTCTTCTGCAGAATTTAAGATAAGAATGCTCTAAGCCAGCAGTTCTCAAACTCTCTGGGACTTTGAGTCCCGCTACAAGTTCTTGCAGGGGAGGGGTGAAACAGCGATGCGATAGCCAGAATCGTATTGTATTGCTGTTGAGGTGCACAGGGGCTTGCTTAAACTTACCAGAGGCTGAAGCAAGCTCCTGGGGATGTGAAGAGCCCCGCATCAGCCTCCGCAGGGCCCCCCAAAGTGCACAAACTTTCAAAACAACGATCGCAACCCACTTCTGGTTTCGCAACCAAAAACCAGAAGTGGATTGTGATCATTATTTTGAGTGTCTGCATGCTGTGGAGGGGCCCTGCAGAGGGTGGCACGGGGCTCCCCGCACCCCTGGTAGCCTGCTCCAGCCTCTGGTAAGTCTAAGCAAGCTTCTGTGCCCCTCGACAGCGACACAATTCTGGCGATCATGTTGATGCCTCCCCCCTCCCCACCCCTTAAGGGGGCAGAGGGCAGGGCATCGCAACACCCCAGTTTGAGTACCACTTCTCTAAGCTGTCAAGTTACCCAAGCAATGGTAGCCCACGTATATGCCATTGTCACAGAAAAGGAGCGTATTGGCCTAGGCTAGTGCTTGTCCTCGCTTTACCAGCCTTCCTCAGTGGTAGCAGCAGTTTCTCAGAAGGCAGAGATAGCTAGGCTCACCTGCAGGGACAAGAGAGTGCTGAGTCCTGGTCAGGCCAGCCTTTTCCCCTTTCAAGCCACCCTCCATTTTGTTCCAGCCACAGCCTCTTTTGTAGGGCCATCTTTGGAGTGAGAACAGCCACATATTATCAGCAGTGCATCCCCAAGTGCCACTGCTCTGGACATGTTTATTTCCAGCTGGCACAAGCAGAAGGTTGCCACTACACAGCTCCTGTGACCAAAGCTTCCAAAATATGTGCTACAAAAGTTTATGCCGAAATAAACTCGTAGCCTTTAAGGAAACAAAAACCAAAGCACTGTTTTTGCGCAACATCAGCTATTCAATTCTGTAATAGTGCACCAATACTTTGATGTCAAAATAAAAATAAAGGAGAGACAATTCATCTGAAAGCACTGTACCTCTTGGTGCAACAAACATATATCAATGGCATCAATGGTTGTATGCGAAATGACTTTTAATCCCACATGTGCCAAGAATGCCATCTAGTGTAAAGTATCAAACACTGCATATATAGATTTAGATACACTCAGTCCAATTCTAACCAACTTTCCAGCCACAATGCACCTACCAGTTAACGGAACAAATGTTCCCTTACCTTGAACAGGCCTCCATAACTGCCCCCTCACTGCAGTGCGTGCCCTGCTGGCATGGCTGTATCAGCGCTGGAAAGTTAGTTAGGATTGGGCTGGTAGAACTCTACAGGCAGTTTTGCATATAGACTGCTCTCCTTTTATCTCTGTAGGATGGTCCTAGGCAGTCAAGTGAACTTTCATCATCAGCACCACCACTCTTGCAATTTTACAGCTTCACTGAAAAGCAGAAGCAGGTGCTGTTATTAAACTTTGCCTCTCTTTATCTTAGGAGCATCACACTGAGACAACACATAGAAGAAACATACAAAGCAGCAACATTTAATCGTAACACTTGGAAATACTAAAACTTAAATCATGTCATCTAGGGGAGAAGTAGAATACATTACAGGTTGAGCCTCATTATTCACGTGGGTTCAGTTCCAAGCACTCAAGTGGATGGCAAAAAACCCACTATAGCAAATCAATTTAAAAAACAAAGTTTCTTTGCTCCAGTGATTTAAAAACAGCCTTGCTGACCTTTGTGATGTAAGATAAGAGTCACTGAGAAGACAATCCATCAGTCGTCCTCCAAGCACTTAGAAAGCTTCACTCAGCCCCTCCCTTCACAAGTGTAAAGCTATCACCTTTCTTTCACATGCTCAAGGGGAAGGGAGGGGTCCGCTGGACAGAGAAGGATTGATGGACTGTCAGCCAGCTGCCCTCTCTCTCTCATTAAGGAGGCTATTGTTAAAGGACTGTTCAGTTTTCTGAACTGATTTTAAAGGGGTGCATTTTTCCCCTTCTCCAGGGATCAGCACATTCCTTCTCATTTGCAGTGGCCATTCATGTTGAGTCAAATTCGTGTATAAAAAATCTGTGTTTAAATAGGTTGGACCTGAATACAATAATATGTGTTAGTTCTAGTTTGCTGTCCTTGCAGAATACTAGCCCGAAATCCCCAGGACAGCCATATTTTTATGAAGGTTCTAAAAGTAAAATGTCAGACAATATGATCAAGCATTATTGCTCTTCAGAACTCTTTTTCAGGCTGGACATGAAGCAAAAGAAAAGGGGGAGAAGGGGAGGAGGAGAAAATGCAAGGTAAGATAGAAAAGTATGACAGTTTACAAACTGTTTAACAGTGCAGACCAGGTGTTTTGCAGGCTTAACACATCTGACCATACTAAGTGTAAAACAGATTTTATATTGCACCATAAAGTGGTTGCCTCCTCTTGTTTTTAAGAATATAAAAGTCAGCAGGTACTCAGATCTGTCTCTCAAATTAAATAGAATGTGAAGATTCTAAGCATTTCTTCCAATAATCCAAAGGAATCTCAGAGCGCAATCCTAACTTACCTCTCCGCTGGTGCAACGGCTGCCCAGAGAGCAAGCAGCACCGCAGAGAGGCCTTTGTCACCCCACCAATGCTGAATCCACAGCAATGGCCACCAGAGAAAGGCCATCTGATTTGTTCAGGACAGTGGTGAGATTCAAACTGGGGAAGTTCTGATTTGCTGTTCTGTCTCTTACCCCTATGCTACACAGGTTCTCCTTTGTGCCAAGAAGCGTAACTGATACATCATACCTTTGATGGCACTCAATCTACAGCTGGGATGCAACCCAGGTATAATTACACAATGCCAAGAAATCACAAACTCCAGTAACAAAAGCAGAACAAAGCACATTTAGTGCTATGCTAGACTCAACTTGTCAACAACAAACAGATTGTTCTCAAGGACTGAAGAGAAAGAGATAAAGTTGACTGAACAAGTACAGGTTAGTACAAAGTTGTACTACTGACAAAGAAAAATACAGAAGAGATGGACAAACTGACATACGGAAAAAAATCTTCCAGGGAATCTAAGAAAGAATTGCACACCTTTATGGAGCACAGGTCTAACAATTGCCATTTCCCATGAGTGCAATACAGATTCTCCATGCATTACAACTGCAAAAGTGAGGTGCTGGAGGCAAAAACCAAGAGAGGCAGTCACCTTCACACCCTGCTTATGAGCTTTCAGAGGCAATTAGTCCACCACAGCTAGAAACAGAAAGCTGGACCCTGGTTTGTTCTGCCAAGACTATTCTTATCTGCTTGCAGAAGTAGTACACTGTGAACAAAAATCTTACATGTGAGCAAAGCAGAACAAGAGATGACATGTGCTGTAACAAAGGAAAGATGCAAAGGAAACTGCATTTTAGTTGAATCAAGAGTGGAAACAATAAGAAAAGTTACACATGAAAGTGCAGTTGCATGCAGCCCATCCCTCCACTCAAGTTTTATATCTCCACGTTCTTTTTTCAAAGTACCAGTACACATCATTATCAGTACACATCAATATCAGTACATAACAATCCTGAGGAATCTATAAAAACAGGTTCTAAGAACCAAGTTGCAACAGAATTTTTCTGCAACTATCCCCATTAGACAGCATTTGGAAGCAATGAATACGTAGATCGGAAATGCTACAAATATCATGTTTAATTACTGGGTTATCTCCATCTCACTGGTTAAAAAAAAAATCAAAAATATTTGTTGAAAAAGTGCATGCATTTTCTGTCACAGGGTCCGAGTAAATTTCTGTACAGAGTACATTTTGTGAATTACTGTACTTAGTATTCTGCTTAACAGAATTGATCAGGAAGCAGACTTATTACAGGTCAAGAGTCCAAAAATGGTATTCTTACAGTACAGGAGAAACAGAAATTCTGCTCAATTTTTGGTTCAGGTTCTGCTTGATCCACTCATTTCAAGCATACCAAAAGCAAGAAAATGAACCTTGAAAAGCCATGAGCTCACACAATTCCCTCCTCCTGCAAAGGAGACGGAAAAAAGAAAAGAGGAAGGGGGAACACACAAGCCCACAGCCCTCCAAGGCTTAATCATGGAGCACTTAACCAGGGGTAAGCACCATATCTGAAAATGGCCTATCTAAAAACCTTACTACTACATACGCCTATCACAATTCGGTAACTGACGTAAATTAGTGTAGCGCATCAAGTATCATCAAAACTGGAAATAAAAAGCACACCCATAAGAACTGTGAAGAGAACAACATACCTCTTATACATATCCAGCAGTCATGCTTCTTATTATGTTTGGCAAGCTCCTCCTCAGTCACTTCTATCAATCGTCCTTTTAGACCAGTCAGATCTTTTCCACTTTTAGATAACCGAATCCAATCCATAAGGCTTCGGCCTGGTTTTAAAGGTACCTAAAAAGGGACAGAAAGGGGCAGAGGAATATATTAACAAGCCAAAACAAAACAGAACATGAACTGAGGACTCAGGACCTCTATGGTTAGAGCAAAAACCCTTCTCAGGGCCAAACTACATACTACATGCCACTCAAGTTTTTTGTTTTGCTTTTCTTCTTAAAGCAGTGTGCAGAGCTCAGCAAAACCACAACTGGGGGGGGGGGGGACCTTCAAGACTTTGTCCCCAGGCAGTACCAATTGAGATGGGGGATTCTTAGTGTGCCTTTCCAGAAGGAAACAAGCTTCCATTGACACATTGAGTTTGCCTGCAAGTTTGTAATGCTATATAAGCAGAAACACAAAATAATTGTCTTACAGAAGGAAACAAAGAAGGGAACAGATGAAGAAATTTAGCATGCAAGCTATTTCCTTTTCTGATATCAAAGCAGAATAACTATAGTGAGGCAGGTTTGTAGGATGATAACTCCTGTTAAATTCCCTATCCAAGCACGGATCCCTAGCCAAAACCTAGAAACAACTCTGCAAGATCCTTGTAAAGCTTCCTTTTCCAAAATGCATTTTGCTTATTGCATAAAATCCCACTGAAATCAAAATTGGCAATATTAGCTCAATCATCCGCAATGGATGTTTTGTTTTTTTTCTGGGTTGGCATATTAAAGGCAGAAGTATATAATAAGATGACAATTAGCATTTGATAAACTGCATACTGTAAATATATTAGAAATCAAATACTGAAGTATATTAAATGCCTTTATCAAATGAAATTCAAGTTCAAGAAGCATAGCAAGTCATAGCAAGGACGTACTATTTGGAATATCATGTGCGACACTCATCCATGAAACCTGAGGGGACCCCACATTCCCCGCCCCCATCTACCAAATGGCCTAGCAGAAATCAGCAGACAGACTGGCATCATTGCCAATCAGCTTACAGAAATCAGATGCGCTAACTGTTCCAAACTTCAAAAAAAGACCATGTGTGGATTAGCCAAATGAACTGCCTTTGTAGTTTCAGAATTGCAGCAATAATCTCGGTCAGGGGTGGGCAAACCCTGACCTGCGGGCCATTTGCAGTCCTTGGGGACCCCCAATTCAGCCCACAGGGAGCCCCCAGTCTCCAATGAACCTCTGGTCTGTCAGAGACTGTTGAAGCCTGCGCCAGTGTGGGCCAAATTAGAGCAAGGCATGTTTTTCCTTGCCTCTGATAGTTATGTCCCAATCTGTGCTTTATGTTGGAGGTGTGTGGTCAGGAATTGTGTGCTTAGGCTAGAGGTGTGTGCTCAGGAGTCATTTATAACCCCCCTTCACTTTTCTGGCTTGGTCTGCATGTCTGGCAAAAGTGCATCCATAATTGTCCCAAGTGTATCAGGTTTCCATACATTTTCTGCTTTTTACTAGGCATTTACCCCTCCCCCACTGCCTCTAAACATTATGTCTCCATGTGTTTCTGGTTTAGTCTGAATGGGTCTATATATTTGATTATTTATACAGGTATTTATATACCGCCTTTCTTTGGTCGTCAGATTTCTCCTCAGACTTTAATCTAAGGCGGTTTACATAGGCAGGCTGTTCTAAATGCCTGTAGGGATTTTTACAATTGAATAGTTCTAGTCTTTCATAGCTGGATTCCATCCTGGTCTGGCTTCTCTCTGGCCCTTCGCCTCCCACACTCCACCTAAGTGGAACTTGACGGCAATTCCTCTCTGCCACCTAGGGTCAGCTCATCAGTATATCAGCGTTTCGTCAGTTCTCGGGTACTTCCGGTTGCTTCGAACTAGCAGCCTCAGATCTTCAGGCATACAAGGAGGCAGCTCTACCAACTGAGCCAGACCTCTTGCCAAGAGTGTTTGGCAAACAGTTCACAGTTCTCATGTGGTTCTATATGCCTGTTCCATGTGTATTACAAATAAGCTCAGTAAAATTCATTCATTTATATGTTCCATCTCTAATGTATTCATTTACATAAATTTATGTAAGTTTATTCAAATCAAACGTAAATTAATTTTTCCCCAGCCCCCTACACAGTGCCAGAGAGATGATGTGGCCTTCCTGCCAAAATGTTTGCCCACTCCTGATCTTGGTTGACAGACTGAAATATCTACCAAGAAATAAAAACTCATCCTCACCCACACATAGGGAATACAGTCACAATTACATTTTGAACTTTACACAAAACAGTCAGGCAGCCCAAACCTATGGTCTGGGGTCGCTGTGAGGTACAACAGCATCAAAATGGCGGCCATTGTATCTTGTGGGGCTGGACCAGCTGCCAGAGCCTCCTCTGGGTAAGGGAACAAATGTGGGATGGGATTGGGAAAGAGATGAAACCTCTCAAATGTTCCCTTGTGGAATTCTGCTGGCAGCAATGCATCTCCTCAGATCTGCGCCCACTATTTAGTGAGTATAGAACCAAGGAGGCCTGTGTCAGGCAGAGTAGCTCAGAGAGGACATTGGATTCGGTAGTGGACTCTGCCGCTATCTTCTGCCCCCTCCTGGGACTGATCCTCCCCCGGCTCGCATTCTCCCTGCCAAATTCTGCCCTCCCCTCACCCCAAAAAGTGTCCCTGCCCTCAACAGGGTCACTTACTGCCCAAACACGCCTTGGATGCATCTTCCC
Source organism: Tiliqua scincoides (assembly GCF_035046505.1). NCBI lineage: Eukaryota > Metazoa > Chordata > Lepidosauria > Squamata > Scincidae > Tiliqua > Tiliqua scincoides. The sequence continues at coordinate 182,639,934 of NC_089821.1, read as the reverse complement.
AGCACTGGAGTCCAATGCAAACTGATGTTGGCCTCAATGCTGGCACAACATCCCAACCACTGGTGGCAAAGTGTCTTACAGCACTTGCACAAGGACAGTTGCCAGGGCAGCATGCTGGCCGCCAGTGCTGCCCTGGCTTAGGATTGGGTCCTAAGTGCCTTGCAGTTTCCGTCTAGCCTTCCGACTTTCAAATGTATGTTTCATCTCTTTCCCCATCCCATCCCATCCCACATGATTTAGTGAGAGCTGAAGTTTCAACTTCAGGGCTCAGTTCCAGATCATGGGAAGAAAACAGAATGCCTCTAAGCACCTGCAGAGTGCCATTCCACATCCCTCAAAAACTAAAGCCAAACTCTGTAGGCATGGAATTAAGACATCTAAGATAGCCAGTATGTTTTCAAATGGAGGCTAGAAGGCTGTTCGGAAATCAGCACTGATTATGCAACATTCCCAGAACTTGAACAAGAGGAAGCAGTTACAGACATCTGAGTCACCTACAAGACACAGACAAGAAAAAGGGCAGCACAGCAACTCAATATCTATGACAGGTTTCTCAACAATTATCCCCAACTGTACCATTTCACATAATCCACCTATTCAAAGCAACACCTTTAGTAACTGGTGATGATGTCATCGCCAGTTACTTCTGAATTAAGAGGCCAGATGCAACATGATAAACACCAGTAAGAAGTTCAGGGTGCACAGAAGGGCTTTTTAGAGTGCATGAAAAGCACGCTATGGAGTTCCACCCACCAAGCCTCCTACTGATGTTTGTCAGGTCACATCACTTGTCTTGCTGCAGGGCAGCAGATGTCTGGGGGGCCCTCCAAGTACCACAGGTTGTGCCCATACCACTGATTAAGAAACACTGATGGATGAGCATTTCCATCCCTCATTCTAGTGCCTTTCTCTCTCTCCTCCAGAGTAGAATTCCAGCAGGTTCAACAGGTGCATGGCAGGCAGGCAGGCAGGCAGGCAGGCAGCGAACAGGTGGGGCTTCTTCTTTCACATCACTGCCTCCCCAGGCCAGGAAAGGTTCCAGCTGCTGAATCTGCAAGTGCCATGCAACTGGTTGAAGAAGACCCAAGAGCCTAGCAGAGGAAAGCAAAGCAAAGCGTGGCAATCCCAGTCTCAGCATCTGCAGGGGCAAAACAACCCCCCACGACACCAGCCTGCTGTGGGACCCCCCCCAGTCCAAGCTTACCCCCCTCAGGGGCATCAGAGAAGGAAGCCCCACTGATCCCCCCCCCTCCCAGCCCCGCACCTTGCTACGCCCTGCCACAGCCACCCTCTGCTGGGAGCTGGGCGCAGGAAAGGCCTGAGAGGGGACGTTCAGCATCCTTCCGCTGCGCAGGGGCGAGAGACGGTCTCGCCTCCTCTTCCTGCAGGCAGAAGCACCGCCACAGCCGCTCTCAGCCCTGCCTACCACTTCCGAGTTCGGCCCTGCGAGACAGGCAGGAGGAGGCAAGGAGAGCGCACTGCGCAGGCGCAAAAGTGGATGCGCCGGGGAGGGAACGAGGAGAAGGGGCTGAGCTAGTGCAGCGGACCCGGGCACGGTCGCGTGCCTAGCTGTGCGTGCCTGGGCTCGCGCGCCATCCGCCAGCGTTGATTGACAGTGACAGGGAGCACGGCGGGGGCTCGTGGCCCGGGGACGTCCTGGGCAGAGGCTGGCTGGGATCGTGCTGCGTTGGAGGGATGCGAACCTGGCAGCTGGGCTTGCAAACCTTGCTTGCTCAGCTGCTGTTGTTGCCCACCTTGAAGACTCCTCTTTTTCTTTCTTTCTTTCTTTCTTTCTTTCTTTCTTTCTTTCTTTCTTTCTTTCTTTCTGTGCATTTGTCTCCTGCTTTCCAATGCATTTTTAAATTGGAAAAAAACCCCTCCACAAACCAGTCTGTGGTTGGTTTGAAGTAAGTCTTGCTAAGTTTATTAGAACCTAAGAGGCAGTGCATGCTGACCTCCTGCAGGGAAATTTCCACTGGCTTCAGTGGGATAAAAAAGGCGCCTGAGGGGGGAGGGGGCATGATCCTAGACATAAAAAATTATTCAGGGGATGGATAAAGTGGATAGGGGGATGCTCTTTTCCCCTCGCACAACACCAGAACCAGGGGACATTGAATGTTGGGAGAGTTAGGACAGACAAAAGAAGATATTTCTTTACCCAGCATGTTGTTAGTCTGTGGAACTCCTTGCCACCGGATGCGATGGGGATGTGCAACCTCCTGATTTTAGAAGTGGGCTACCTCAGAATGCCAGATGCAGGGGAGGGCACCGGGACGCAGGTTGTATCTTGCTGTCTTGTGTGCTCCCTGTCATGGATATGTACATGTTAGGCCTTGGTTAGCATGTGAAGCCTGAACCAAGCTATGTCAGTGACGGAGAAGTGGCTAGCAGTTCCTAGCTGCAAGAATGTGAGTAAACAAACAAAAAGATTGTTGTCTCTCCTTTGCTGGCCAGAAAGGACAAACAAGAATTACAACCCATTGGAATGTTAGCACCTCTGCAAGACAGAAAGGTGCCTTATCAAGCTGATGAAGTGCAGCTGTGGATCTCCAGTTGGGAGGGGTAAGAACTAGGAGGGCTACCAACCAAACCAACTCGGAGAAGGTTCTGTCCTCAAAAGTTTCTGATTGGACAGTCTAAGTATGAAGTCACCTCAGTACTATTAGCATAAGAAGAATACTAATGAGTGCCCCAAGGGGTGTGTCTGGTTCCTTCTTGGACAGAGGTTTTGGGTGCAACATCCTGCAGGCTGTGAGCTCCATGGTCCACCATGGGCATCTGGCCTCACAGGTAGCCTGGAGCTATAAGATCTACAAGAGAAGCTGACCCAGGTGAGAGTTAGAGATTAATAGAGATAGCCAGCTAGCTTTATTATTTTATTGCTGATATGTTTCCTAGATGTTTATGCCTCTAGCATTTGTTGCCTTATGTACTTAATAAACTAAAATCTCTTTTACCAAGTTGTTTCATTGTCTGTTGGGGACAAAGGTTCAGAATCCTACCTAGATGTTCAGCAAGCTACCAAGTGCTCATTGAGGTCTAGTAACTTGAGGACTGAAGCTTTAATTGGAGAAAGCACTCAGTGCCTGCAAGGGGTAGAGTTAAGCCTAGAGGGTCTCAGTGACCCTGGACTGAGGCACTGGCACGTACAGGGTGGTGACAGTACTACTGGACAGGGGGCCCTTGAGGGTTTTAGGGTTCAAGAACCAAGAACTCTGAGCACCCCAAACTCCCCTAAGTTTACAACACTCCCTGAAGCATTTGGTCGGCCATTGTGAGATACAGGAAGCTGAACTAGATGGGCCTTTGACCTGATCCAGCAGGGCTCTTCTTAAGGTCCTATATCAGGGGTGTCAAACTCATTTCATACAGAGGGCCAAATAGCATTCATAATGTCTGCTGAGGGCCAAAAGTGATGTCCTTAGGCAGGAAGTGATGTCATTAAACAAGTCATGACCAAAAATGAACACTTTTTCTCACTTGGGAACTCATTAGCTGCAAATGATAGAAGAGAAAATATACATATTTTGATCATATTCAAGATATGGGAGAGCTCAATTTTCAAGTGGGCTTACCTTTCAGCAGTAACACCTCAGCATGGCTCAGCAGTTGAGAGCCTGAGGGCCAGATAAAAAGCTTCCGCGGGCCGCATCCAGCCCCCAGGCCTTATGCTTGACACACCTATACTATATAGTAAATGTGCACAGGATTTGAATGCAGAATACAAACACATGCACTGTTGCATACATAAAGGGTGACCAGACACAATGGAGGACAAAGTGCCTATACCTTTAACCATTATATAGAAGTGGGCATTTTGGCAGGTGCAGCTTTTTAAACCCTTCCACATGGAGCTGCACCTGCCAAAATGTCCTCTTCTATACAATGGTCAAAGGTATACTTTGTCCTCCATTGTATCTAGTCACCACACACATACATAATATGAATGTAGAGCATAGCAGGTTTGTAGCTTCCAGGTTCGTTGCGGGTTCATAGCTTAGGTATGGCTACTCCATTAAGTTCAATGCAGTTTGCTCCCAACTAAGGAAGGATGCATTTAGCTAATGTTCCAACACAGCTGTCCTCATTGCGATTTGTGACTACCTTGGAGAATACTAGATTCCTCTGAGATGGCTAAATTTAGTATTCTCTGAAAGAGCTGGGAGAACCTCACTTGGGGATACCGGAATAGGAGGAAGTAAATAACTTTCTTCTCTCTAATGATGGGCCTTTGTGGAAGAATTAGGGTATTCTCCACCAGAGTTACGCTACTCAGTTTTGTTTCTATTGACTGTATGTCTAGTGTACCAATCTCCAAAATTAATCTTTGTTAATGGACGAGCAACCAAGTTTTTTTTCTTTACAGTTGCTTTCTCCTGCAAAATTGGTACTAGAAACAGACCTGAACAACTGCTGACAATTTCAAAAAGGGAACAACCATTTTTCTCTGCAGTCTGGATGCAACATGAAATACTTGTCTACCAAACACTGGCTAGTCTTATTAGGTATGCATAACATTATTGTTATTAACAATAAGTTATATAGCACCATCAATGCCTTAAGACTATTACAGTCTGTAGACTTGGACTTTTTTCACAGCAGGGGATTCACACTTTGGCAAAACTTGTACAAACCCCACAATGCTGATGCTTTGTTAAATTGTTAATAAAATGCTGATGATTTAATAAAAAGCTCAAATAAGACAATCTTAATCACTTGACGTGTTTCAAGTGCATTCTTCAGAAGAAAGAGTTCCATCAAGAACTAAGAAAAAACATTTACATTCTGGTAAAAAAAAAAAGACTGTTCATTTCTATTCTGTAAAGATCTTTCCATCCTTGACATTCAGTCTTATAAAGTTCTTTATAGAACTTGCCTCTGAAGAGGAGCTCACTTGAAACACAATTCAGACTGAATATTACTGAAGTTTCTTATTTCCAATATTTTCTTCTTCAGCACTTTGGCATTTCTGCACATAGTCCAACAACACCCTTTTCTCTCTGTCATCCCCCTCTTCTTTTTTTCCCCTTGACATCCAACTTGTTGAAGAGTTTTGAAGAACAAAAAAGCTTGTCAATTTGTTGTACTGTAGTTCTAATAAAAGTGTTACCCTAACATTGCTTAGTTTTTTTTTCTTTCTAGCAGACTAGCATGACTCATAGTAGGCTCATGACTTGTATTAGGTAGTGACCTCAAAAACCAGTCAAACTGGTGTTTTTACTGAACTCACATGTTTAGGTCCATGTACATTGTCTTTTTACCACTCTGTCCTGAATCTTGAAGTCTGTCTCAGCTACGACATGAACTCATTGGCCATAGGCAAGGTATTATCCCGAAGCTCCCAACTGACCCAAAGGAGGATAATGGCTTATCTTTAAAGGGTTGTTGTGAGAATGTTTTAAGTCAAGATAATGTACGTGAGTTGCTCTGAATACATAGGAAAAACATTGTAGAAATAGAGTGCATTAGCACAGTCTGTTATTAAGATCATGTCCTGCAAGACCTTAGCCCCAGCTACCAAAAGTCTGTCAATACAGAAAAACTTTGCAGTGCTTTGGAACAGACCTCAAAAATGAAACTTTGATTTCCAGTAAAATACACAGTTAGCACATGGATAGCACAGTAGAAGTTCACTCAGGCCTAGATCCTAATCAGTTTACCAGAAATGACATAGCTGTACCAATGAAACATGTTGTGAATCCTGCAGTTGGGTGGAAGTCACAGAGACCTCTTCAAGATAAGGAAATGTTTGTTCCCTTACCTCAGAGCTGCGTTGCCCTTACCTTGGTGCTGGAAAGTTGGTTAGAATTGTGCCCTCAATTTCAGAAACTGCAACAGCACTTGGCGGTACAAGATCTCACAACTATTAGGATTGCAGCTACCTGATATGTCATCTTAACAACCTTACAGATCTCACACAGCTGGTCCAAGATGTCCCAGTGTCTGAGACAGTGTTCCACAGGCTGGTTCCCCCCTCACCTGGTGATGTGTCAACATCTCCCTCACTCCCAGGATTGGAGAAGGGGGATGGAATGGAAGAACAAGGGGGATGGAATGTGGAAGAAAGTGGTGAGCTATAGAGCTTCACTCTCCTCCACACTTCATTTTCCTTTTCCAATCCAGAGCGTAGGAAAAGGAGATGAACCAAGGAGGAGGGCAGACAGAAGTGAGCACTTCCCTGCCAATCTGTTATCTGAAATGATCACCTCAAGCAGTCTCATAGATGGGTTAGCCCCCATATGACTGTTTTGAGTTCTTACAGGAATAACAATTCTCAACCATTCAGCCCAGAAGTTAATTGGGTGACTTTGTAGAAAAGTCAGTAACCATGCATCATTACAAAGAGATCACAGTTCAAACAATTGGTTATCAACAACAGTTTAGAGCTGCTTCAAACATTATCAATTTCCTATGTGAAAATCCTCCATGTAGGAAAGAACATGAAACCTGAATAAAGATATTATAATTCTACATAAAGCATATGTGTCATTTGCTGCATGTATACACACTATTCTTACTATTGATCCTTACTAATGATCCTAACCAAGTTTACATGGCAGTCAGTTTCACTGAAATCAATAGTGATTCCTTTTGGATAAATATGTTTAAAATTGGGTATTGAAACTATCATGGGGAAAAAGGGAAAAAATAACAAACCTCTAGATCTTAAAATGCAACCTCACTATTCCTGCCCTTTTCTTCCAACAGTTCTTCAAGAACTCCATCTGTATTTCTATTCATTTTTATGGAGCACCTGGCATAGCAATGTTATGGCATCAGAAATAGAGTTTGTTTCTTATTTATGCGGGTGGCATTAAAAAGTCAACTACTATTATTATAAAAATAAAAATACTTTAAGTTTTAATTAAACATAACTTACATATAAATTAGCATAAAATACTATTATAGCACATATTTAATAATAATATTAAAGGAATTAGTACAGCGATATTAGCACCAAGTACAATTAATCATCCAGTTCTGCTCCTGAATCTTGCTCCAGTTCATCACTTTCCTCGCTCTCTGACTCTTCATAAAAGGAAATAGTTGCTTGGACAGGAAAGTTCCTCAGAAGTGCTTCAGCTTCTCGATACAAATAGTCAAAGCACCTTGATTTAGGCCAGAATAACCTAAAACAAACATACAACACACTTTGTACACTCAGTGTTTAAAGGGTGACTCAAAGTCACATATGTATTAATGCCAATCTGATTGACCCTTAATTGATTGTCAACATTTAGAGATGTTATAGCAAGGTGGCCTTTTGAGTCCAGGCACTGAGAGGCTTACTAAAATTTTCTTTATGCTTTCAAGACTGTGGGATTCTTTTTAGTCTATAAAAGAGAACATGATAACCAATTCTGCATTTATACATCTTCCTGCCTCAGAAACTGCCATAGTATAGTCAGTACTGTATATAGATCTGAAATCTGATATATGAGTTCAGATTTCACATTCCAAGACATTCAAACACAAATGCAAAACATTTGCAATACTATCTAAGTAATACAGAGTACAATCCTGACCCGGTACCAGGCTGGTGCAAGTCACTTTCGCCAGTCCAGGAGTATTGCGAATGTACCCGAAAGCGTGTTCACAACTCCTCTTGAGGCAGCTGAGCCAGTGCAGGGATGTGTGCTGGCTCCTGGAGGCTGGTTCCAGGTCAGGTGCAGGGGGATGGTGGCAGAAGAGCGGAACGGAAATGCAGTGGGGGCATTTTGGGGTGGTGATGGGGTGAACCAAGAGGTGGATTGGGCCTGTGAGGGCGGACTGGATTAGCCGTGGCACCTTGGGCGGCATCCTAACCCCCACTCCCAGCCTGATTAGCCTTACATGGGCTGCTCAGATTTGCATCAGCGAATTTGCTGGGGCAAATCTGAGTAGCCCGACAGGGGTTGCTGGCACGTGACATGGGATAAGGTATAAAAAAAATTCGCTTACTCAGAATTGCACTCCAGCCGGCACCTACCATGCCCTGGATATAATGCAGGCCACTTGGCCTGTCCCAGCACAAGTTAGAATTGAGCTGACAGTCAGTATTGGAGGTCAAAAAGCAGCCCCGTAGCCCTTGAAACTCAATCCAGTTTTATGTCAAGTGAGCTCCTCCACACCAGTTAACTTTTCCCAAACAAATGCACCTCCTGCCCCTCTCTCAATAACAGAAGTTGCTTCAAATACTTGGAAGAATTTAAAATACAGTTTGCATTACACTGTAGGGTGCTGCTGGTGGGGGAAAAATAGCATCATATTACCACAAAAACTGCACATAGGCAACAAAATGCATAAATATGAAGGATAGGCTAGGACACAATTCCACTGCAAACACATGTTCTCAAATTCACATTTACTGAAGTCACATATATGTGAGGAGCCATTTTGGGAAAAAATCAGTAGGTAGGCAGAGTTCCTGCAAATCCCCCTTGCCCCCACATTTACCTACAAGGCAAACACAGGCTTCAGAATCTCATATGTACAGTACCTCCACCTTTTATTCCATATCTACAGTTGCAAAATTAAGGTATAAAATGAAAAAAAGTTTAATGAGACGCTAAATGCTTATGTTGAAATATAATCAGAAGCATTTCTACACTAAAAGTATCCCTACAATGATATACTAAGTGATGTTTCTAATAGGGTTGCCAATTCTGGTGGATATTTCTGTCTGGTAGAAATCTCTGTTATTCCTGGATTCTTTTTTTCCCCAACATGATGTAATCTTGGACATTCCGGAGGCCCTGTAAAAATCTCCAGGCTTGTTCTAAGTAGCCACCTGGAGACTGATGCTGATTTCTGGAGATTCCTGGCCAGTCTTGGAGGATTGGTAACTTTGGGTTCTAAATATATCAAAATATTATCCGACTACAGTACTGTACTTCATTTCTGGTAGCAGTAATATTTTCACATGCACATTTCAGACATAACATGTACTGTATAGACATAACGTGTACTGCCAAGCAGGAAAAGAGTTCTCCATCAAACAGGAAGCTAATTGGGAACTCCAATTCTCCAAAAGATTTCTAGCTGGCTCACCACTTCAGACTGCTCTGCTTCTCAGTTTTGTTTCTCTCATGAGAATTTTCCAACCTTGGCTAAAATACTGAAAGCAGACATTCTACAGAACTGAGCAACCAACAAGCTCCAGTATATGTAATCACTCAAATACAACTTGTTGCACAAGGTCAGGTAGGTATCTATGATTATACATACCTCAAATATGACACAGAAGAACAGGAAAAGTGGGTAGAAGGCCTGCCCACCCTGTAAGAGCTGCTGGGGGAAGAGGCCTCCTGCATGTCACTTTCTGGAGTTTCTATTGGTGTTTAGGAAGAATTTGAATAACCTCTTGTTCCAACAAGCATTTGTTGATTTCTGTTGAGTTTCCTCTTCTAATGTTGATACTTTTATTTTTATGCTGCTTATTTGCTTGTCACATTTCTATCCCACCTTTCTCCCCCTGAAGGAACCCAAAGCGCCTCACAACAAATAATCAAAGAACAAATTTACAATTAACAAAGGTACAATGCAGTGGCATAGCTAAGGGGGTGCAGGGGGTAGCAGTTGCACTGGGCAACAAGGTTTAGGGGGGCAACAAGCTGAGCTTGACACTAGTGTCCAAAATTGTGAAAAAATTGATATGTATGAATAATATCATAATGTTATATATCATTGGAAAGATAATTTAATGCAGAATGCAATGAAACAAACCTCATTGGAATACCTGTATTCTATCAAAATTTATAGCCAATTAACCAGAAAATGAAAACACCACTGCCTTATGGAACAGAAAGTGGATTTTCTTAAAACTGACCTATGAGTCTGATTGTTCTGAGAGCCAATGAGATGTTATTATGATACAACATGGAATAAGTATGTTCCATGTTGTTTGCGATTCACCTTATTCATAAGGTGTTAATATGAGTCCGCTCTCATTTCCATGTATCATAATACAGTTACCCTGCTAACTGGGTAAAGAGGCACTTTTTTCCAGAGGTGTTCATCTAGTATTTAGTAGGGAGAGAATAACTGTCCCTCTTCAGCCCAGCACAGTGTCTCTAACCCAGTGATTTTCAACCTTTTCCATCTCAGGGCACACTGACAAGACAATGAAATGGTCAAGGCACACCATCAGGTTTTTGACAATTGACAAGGCACACCATGCTGTCAGTGGGTGGGGGAGAGGCTCACATCTCCCATTGGCCCTACTAATAAATGATTTTCCCCCAAATTCCTGTGGCACACCTGTGGACCACTTGCGGCACACCAGTGTGCCATGGCACAGTGGTTGAAAATGGCTGCTCTAACCAATAAGGGGTACACTTTTAATTAACTTAATTACATTTTATTTTGTTGTGGGGGGGTTACAAAATCTTCTTTGACCCCAGATGGTAGGTAGATGCATTATGCCATTGACTGGGGGGTGGCAGCAGAGCAAGTAGGTGGCGAGCTTCTGGGTGGGAGGAGGCTGGTTTCCTTCAATTTTCACTTTTTAAAAGCCCAGGTGTGGCATCACTTCCAGTTGTGACATCACTTCTGGGGCATCATTTTGAACTTGATGCTGGGTTACATGATCATTAGCTAAGCCCCTGGTACAATGTTATTTTTATTAATTTGTTTTTGTTTATTATGCTTGTTAGTTACCTGTAATCTTTTTGGGGAGGCGGGTGTGGAGAATGGTGGGATAGAAATATTTTCAATAAATAAAAACTGAAATTATGTTAGCAAAAGCCAGACCTCATTAATGGATATGTTGCGAGAATTCAGAAATGAACTGAAGCAAGAGGTTGGAAAACTATCTGAACAAATGTCTATTCTAGTGGCTGTCTGCTGGCATTCATTTGCACCTTTTTAGACTGTGAGCCCCTTTGGGGAGAGGGAGCCATTTAGTTATTTGATTTTTCTCTGTAAACCGCTTTGTGAACTTTTAGTTGAAAAGCGGTATATAAATACTGTTAATAATAAGACAAACAAAGAACAGTATGGAGGGGATGGAAAAAAGAATGGACCAAATGTCAGATGAAACTAAAGAATTGGAGATTTTTGTAATGAGACAGGAGATGGAAAAAGCAGCATTTATTATTAGAAAGAATTTTCAGGAAGAAAAAAGAGGAAACTCTCAGAGAAAGAGAGCGCGTCCTTTCAAGAAGAAGAATCTTTGGATTAAATTCAAAAAGAATAAAACGGAGAAAAAGGAAGAAGAGAGGGATCAAGAAATATAAGAGAGTTAAGAAGAAGAAGCAGTGGAAGGAGCAGTGGGAGGAGCAAGAAGGAAAATATCAACAGCACAGAAAACAAAGAAAATAGTACTAAGACAAGAAGTGAAAATGGCTGAATAACAAGTGGAAATTTTTTGTAGATACTTGTATTAATGGATTGAATTCTCAGAAGTGAGGAATATTCCATTAATTATGTCAAATCAAAGAAGAGGTAAATGAAAACAAAGTTGGAACACAAATATTAAGATAATTAAAGTGGTATTAAGATAATTAAAGCGGTATCTTCTAAAGATACCCAACACAGTATCTTCTAAAGAGAATTTATATAAATTGTTTTATAGATGATGTTTAATTCCAGAGGAAGTAGCAAAAATGTACCCTGGGTCATCAAATAATTGTTAGATATGCAAAGAGAATGAGGGAATTCTTTATTATATGTGGTGGATATGTGGAAAGTAAAGAAATACTGAAAAATGATATATATTGTTACAAGAGATATTGAATTGTGTAGTACCATTCAAACCGGAAATATGATATCAGATGTGATTATTAAATGTGATATCAGATATTAAATGTGATATCAGATATCAGATATTAAATGTGATATCAGAACTGAAGACCAATATAAGATATTAAATGTGATATCAGATATCAGATATTAAATGTGATATCAGATATCAGATATTAAATGTGATATCAGAACTGAAGACCAATATAAGAAACATTTTATTGTACAAATCAGTATAGCAGCAAGAATATTGTATGTGCAAAATTTGAAGCCTTTTTATGACTGGATAAATAATTTTAGTTGAACAATAGTGATTATTTAGTTAAATCATTAATTAGTATAATGACAAGTATGATAATTTTTGTATCAATGGCTATTTTTTTTTCAGTCGTTGTTGATTTCTTTTTTGGATTAAGACATGTTGTAATCTATGGCCAATATCCTCAAGTGAAACCTAGGTAGTCCCAGCCCTAACTTTAACCCATTTTCCTTACCTGTATCTGTAATAAATTTTTAAAAAACCTGAAATTATGCATGCACCTGACGCCTAATAAATTCCATATAACTCAGCAGAATGAACATACATACAAGTTAGTGTAGCTCTCCATGGGAAACTCTGGCATGGTGGATGCTTTCTAAGGCCGCAATCCTAACCCACTTTCCAGCACTGACATAAGGGCAATGAAATCTGAGGTAGGGAAAAAACATTGCCTTACTTTGAGGAGGCCTTCATGACTGCCACCCAACTGTAGGATGCAGCACATGCCCCATTGGCACAGCTGTGTCAATGCTGGAAAGTGGGTTAGGATTGCATATATCAGCATAGGACACCATCCTATTACTGTACTAGGAGGAGAAACTGCAGGAAGTTATTTTAAAGAGGAAAAGATACCTTCATGGAATTTTCCACATCATAATCTTTCATTCCGGCTATGTAGGCTGTGCAATCCATACTTCGCAGTTTTAGCGACACAAGGCACATGAGACCTGAAATAACTTTCCAGGCAGAAATGTCCTACATAGCCTTGTTTTAATCACCATAGCTCAACATAGCATACCTCAAAGGGATCCTGTTCCTCACTAAATAGGATATAGGCAATTCTATGCTCACTTGGCCACACCAGGAAAAGGAGGTGTGTGAGAATCTCATGGATCAGCAGCCCAAAAGGACTGAAATCTATTGCAACTCTCCTTGAGTCCTTACAACATGGTGGGAAAGAGATCTAAGGTTGCAATCCTATTCACACTTACATGGGAGTAAGTCCCATTGAGCTCAATGGAACTTGCTTCTGAGCAGGCATACATATGATTGCAGTGTCAATAAAGCAAGCAGTACTGAAGCCACAGAAAATAAAGTGGCATGGCATGCAGAAATCACACAGAAGTTGGAAGCAAACGCCCCATTTCTGAGAAACTCTTCCTTGGGTTTTGGGTTACCAGGGGCACTGGTAACTCATATTGCAAAATCTATACAACATTTTTCCATAATTATTATCTGTTTTTAGTTGGATTTTGTTCTGAATAAAGCCAAGGAGGAATTTTTCGTGATTTGAAATTTTCCAGGATTTCAAACACTATTTCAAATAAGGATACTGTCTTTAAGGTTATTAGTTTTTATTTTTCTGGTAAGGCTCCTATAACTTTAACTGCTGCCTGACAGGCAGAAATTCAGCAGGTTAGGTAACAATTCTACACCAGAAATGTCTTTACCTGTTGAACTTCTGCCCACTAGGCAACTGTTAATTGCACAGGAACCTTGCTAGGAAAAAACTTAGAAGGTAACTTTAACAATTTCATTGACAATACACAAAAGAACATTCATGCTTATGCCTTACCTCACTGGGTGTGTATACTGCGTGAGTTTTGCTGGTTCTTCTGTAGTCTCATGATGAGGACTGCACAACTAGAAGTTCGAGCAGGAGACAGGGTCACATAAAAGGATGAACCACATAGATACAGTGAAAAAAGCCCCTGGCTTTAGAATTCCAGCCTTGATAATATAAATAAGGCATGACAGTAATGATGATACCAGAAAAGAGCAGATTTGAACAGTTCAGTCAACCTAGATCAGTGTTCTTCAGCCTTGGGGTCAGGACCCCAATGGGGTCACGCAGCCTCATTAGTGCTGTCATGGCAACTTACAGGAATGAAAAAGTTGAAGACTGCTGGAGTAGAGCACCACCAGGTAAAGGGGGAGGCTTCTGGTCTATCCCATCAGGTACCAGGAGACTGGGTTCCAGTCCTGCTTAGGTTCCTAGCAATTGTGCTAAAGTAGCTTTCAGTAGTGCCCAGGTTCATGGTAACTTTTTCTGCTCTCTCTAATAAGAATATTTGGTTACAGCGAACAGTGCAGGGAGGGCCTTACGAGGGCAGGGAGTGGCCGGTGATGGGTGAACAGGGTCCTGGGAGGCAGTGCCGGATCGACAGTGGGGCTCTGGGTCTCATGCTTTATGTATTGATTTATTTGGGTCATGGCAGGGAAAAAGTTGAAGACCACTGACCCAGATTTGACATTCAAATTGCATGTGTGAAATGTGTGCACTTGTGCGGGCGTGTCTATTGGGTTAGATAACATTCTGGCTTAAGAAAAGACAAAGCAAAAGGCATTAAACACATTTCATTAAAACAGGGGCAGGGGTGGCCAGAATGGCTAAAGCAGCAACACCTCCATATATTATTGTTATAATAGGCATATTTCCATATACCACCTCAACTGTGATTGCTTGGTGGGTTTTGGAATGGCTCACCACTCCCGAGCCTGGCCCTTCACTCAGGATGACCAGATGTCATAACTGCAGAAGAGGACAAGGCACCCCTAAATGTAGGACATCCAGGAAAAATGTAGGACATTGATTTCATGCGGTTAATTTAAACATTATATTACTTATTAAATTTAAAACTATACTACATGGTTTTATTAACTACAAGAAGACTATGTGGGGTTTGCTCAGGGGAGAGGACATTTAAGGCTGCAATCCTATGCAAGCTTTCCTGGGAGTAAGCCCCATTGAACTAAGTGGGGCTTACTTCAGAGTAGGCATGCGTAGAATTGGGCTGCAAGTTCTTTTCCAGGACATGAGGCTAAAAAAGAGGACATGTCCTGGAAAAAGAGGATGCCTTGTTCCCCTGCCTTTGCTCTTGCGTGCATGCAAGGAGTTTGGAGGTAAGGATGGGTCCAGGCCCTGCTCCGCCTTGCAAGGACTCCATGTGGGGGGCTGTGGCGAAGGCATTTGCCCCGGTCCCTCCCGACCCACTCACCGCGCTGGGGTCGCTCTGCCTCTCCGCCTCTCTGGGGGTGGGCACCCAGGGCCTCCAGAATCCGTTGCACCTGCAGAATCAAACAACAGGACAGGTTCACGTTAGCGAGGCTGGCTCCAATTTTCCCACGCTAGCAGCAGCGCCGGACCCTGGAGAGAAGTCACCCCAAGGCGTCTGGTTGCACCATATGGGAAGCATGCGTGTCTACTCAGAAGTAAGTCCCATACAGTCAATAGGGCTTACTCCCAGGTAAGTGTCCATAGGATTGCAGCCTGAGAGCCTGATCCTATGGTGTCTACTCAGAAGTAAGCTCCATTCTAGTCAATGGGGCTTACTCCCAGGTAAGTGTGCATAGGATTGCAGCCTGATCCTATGCATGCCTACTCAGAAGTAAGCTCCAGTCTAGTCAATGGGGCTTACTCCCAGGTAAGTGTCCATAGGATTGCAGCCTGAGAGCCTGATCCTATGGTGTCTACTCAGAAGTAAGCTCCATTCTAGTCAATGGGGCTTACTCCCAGGTAAGTGTGCATAGGATTGCAGCCTGATCCTATGCTTGCCTACTCAGAAGTAAGCTCCATTCTAGTCAATGGGGCTTACTCCCACGTAAGTGTGCATAGGATTGCAGCCTGATCCTATGCATGTCTACTCAGAAGTAAACTCCATTCTAGTCAATGGGGCTCACTCCCAGGTCAGCGTGCCTGGGCTGGGGGTGAGGACAGCGGTACCCGTGCGGCGCTGTGCAGCAGATGCAGGAGGGCCGTGCGCCCAGGGGTGGGCTCTCCATGCTGCGTCCCCGGCAGAGCTGGCGGCTCCGTCCCGGCCAGAGTTGTGGGGCTCCGCGTGGCCGGAGGGCGCTTATATCCGCTGGCAGCCACCTTCTCCCCAGGCCGCAAAACGGCTGCGCGTCAGGATAAACAAGGAGCGTGGACGCGTGCGAGCTCCAAATGGCCCAGGGAGAGATTTGGCGAGGGGGTGTGAATCACACTTGAGCAGACACCGGGCTCCAGGCAGGCAGGCAGGGGGAAGCCCGCGCCTCTGCCTGCCTGCCTGCCCGCCCGCCCGCTAAGTATCTCTCCAGCGTGAGAAAGAGCCTGCAGAGTCGGTGGAGGCGTCGCCCCCCGCCCGTTGCTACTAAGAGGGAACCCCCTTCCCATGTCACAGTAGCTCTGAGGAGATACATACCTGTGTTCTTACTTGCCTGTAACCCCACCGCCCCAGCAACTGTGTCCCAAGCAGCTTCACAAGAAAAAGAACATTTTAGAAAACAAGGAACTCACTAAACCAGTGTCTCTCAAACTGTGGGTCCGGACCCACTAGGCGGGTCGCAAGCCCGTTCCAGGTGGGTCCCCATTCATTTCAAGATTTTATTTGGAATGTATTCTTCTTGATGCTATCCCTCATATGTGACTGCAATGGGGGAAATGTTACAGCTCTGTACTTCTAACATGCTAATATGTATACGATTTTAACAAGGATAGTCGATGGGACTTACTCCTGGGTAAGTGTGGTAGGATTGCAGCCTAGGATTGTTAAAAATGTTCCTGCTTGATTATGTCACTTCTGGTCATGACATCATTTCCAGTGGGTCCTGACAGATTCTCATTCTAACAAGTGGGTCCCAGTGCTAAACATTTGAGAACTGCTGCACTAAACAGAAAGGAGACTAGAGTAGTTTGGTGCCCAAACTGTGGACTGGGACCCAGTGGTGGGTCACAAGTTGATTTTTAGTGGGTCACAGGAAAAAAAATTTTTTTAATCTTTGCAAACACCCTTACCTGGTCTGCAGAAGACAATCATTCTAACCTGGAATTCTAACCTGTCATAGGAGGTAATTTTCATACCCCCCAAATAAAAACAAATAAATTGTCACATTTTCTGATTTTCTCTAGTAATTGGAATGCTGTAGTATATCACATGTGAACCCAGTTTCAGCCTTTTGCATGGCCTGGAAGTCTGTAACTGAACTTCTGGCTCTCTAGTTCAGCATTCTGGGTAGGCTGGAATGACTAACGTTTTGAGGGAACAGTCCTTGAACTCCATTTCTAGAGAGTGTGTAGCAAATGTCTACACACACACAATATGTGAGATCTTTAGCAGCCTTAGGAGCACAGGAACCAGATTGTTATCAAGTATTTATTGTTACTAATAAATAAAAATATTACTTCCTATATCTGTTTTTTTGTCAAGTGGGTTGTGATAGATTCTCATTTTAAAAAGTGGGTGCTAAAACGTTTGGGAAGGACAGGCCTAGAAAAGAAAGCTAAAGATTGCCACAGGTTTTTTCTTAGCATCTAAACAAGGACAATGAAAGTGCCAAAGAGCCTTTTGGGGAATGGGAATCCTATGCTGCCACTA
Organism: Tiliqua scincoides; assembly: GCF_035046505.1. NCBI lineage: Eukaryota > Metazoa > Chordata > Lepidosauria > Squamata > Scincidae > Tiliqua > Tiliqua scincoides. The sequence goes on along the minus strand of NC_089821.1, from coordinate 182,622,600 downwards.
CAAGGAACACCCTGTCTCCAATCATCATCTGGCTCCTTCCAGGGCGGAAAGATGTGGTGTCCAGAGAAGAGCCTCCAAAGCAGATTTGAATGAATTGGCAAGAAAAGAGACTGTTAGGTCCAAATCCTAACCAACTTTCCAGCACCGGCATAGCTGTGCCAGTGGGGCATGTGCTGCATCCTGCAGTTGGGTGGCATTCATGGAGGCCTGGGAGGTCACAACACCCCAGTCTGAGTACCACTGCCTTAGTCCGTCAGAAAGGGCAGGCTGAGAGGAATCCAAGACACCAGAATGGTCCGGATCCAATGAATGCAGCCCCAAAAACACCTGAGAAGGAAGTCCCTCCCTCCAAGCAGACGAATGTATTGAGCCCTATGGAAAGCAAAACTAAGCCTCACGGCTGTGTTTACTCATGAGTTAGCAAATGTGCCTTGGCTGGTGGTCAGGCCAGGCCAGGCAAAGGGGAATGTGAAGCCACCAGAATGGTCCTGATCTGATGGAACTGGAGCTCAACAAATGCTCCAGAAGGCAGCCCCCCCACACACACTAAAAAGGATCAAAATGGAGGCTTCAGCTGATAATGTGAACTTTTTTGAGACTTGCAAAGCCAGGTGGATCCTGACAGTGATCTGGTTTAAACAGAAGTTCTTAAATTGAACTGGGCACTGGGTAGGGCTGAAAACCTTACTGGTTTTGGAGGGGGGGGTGTTATTGCAGGCAGGCTACAGAGGAAATTCACTTGGTGGACCAGGGCTGGCTTCTGCTTATTTAATTATTTGTTTTACTTTAATTATTTATACTTATTTATTTTAATTTGCCTGATGATGTCACTTCCACCATGACATCACTTCTGGTGGGTCTTGGACAGATTGTCATTCTAAAAAGTGGGTCCCAGTGCTAAAAGTTTGAGAACTGCTGCAATAAGGTGTTAGTAAGTTGACACCCTGGGGGTGTGTGACACCACTAATGACCAAAATCACTAAAATCACAGTTTGGAGGAGTAATACCATCATGTTATCTATCAATCAATGCGTAATTTCATGCAGAATGTGTTCTATCTTTGTTCTATAGAAGGTACAGCTCAAAAACCAGTGGGGCGGAGTGATGGTACATCACCATGCCCACCACCTGGGGTGTTGCCCCGCCCACTGCATGGGGGGTGATGAGATGGCATCCTGCACCAGGTGACGCGAACCCTAGCACTGTGTCAGTGCCTGAAATTGAGTTAGGATTGTGCCCTTAGGCTGTTTAGAGTTTTGAAAGGCAAAGCCAGCAGTTTCATGCTCTTAGAAACACACCTGAAACCTGTGCAGGTTTTGCAAAATATGTTTATGGTTACTGAAGGCTTACACCATCAAACGTCTTGCTGTTGCATTTCAGACCAATTGATGTTTCCACACAGTCAGTTCTTCAAAGGCATCCCCACGTATGCTGCATTACAATACTTCACAACCTTGACATTTTCCAAGTGTTAATAACTGTGGCCGTGTTATTCCTGTCCAAGAGAGATTGCAGCTGGCATCCCAGCTGAATTTCTTAGGGTCCAAACCTATCCAACTTTCCTGCACCAATGTAGCCATGCCAGTGGAGTGTGTGCTTGTTCCCTTACCTTGGGGCTTCATTGTGGCTGCATCAACACTGGAAAGTTGGAAAGGATGGGGCCCTTAGAAGGTGTTTCAAGCCATGGATGCCACTTGGGCCTCCAAAGACAAGGGAGGATCAAAAGCTGCAAAACTGGTTCTTCAGGAGGCGCACACCTTGGAGACACTGGATTATGCTTCAGTTTGTTGACTTTTGTCCAACCCATAAATGACTTGTGACACCTGTTCAGCACATCCGCTGTACCCGCAGACTGACATGAGAAGTGAGGGAGGGAAACATATTTGGCAAGCGCCTATGCCTACTATGTGGAGTGATTGCCATATTATTGCCACTAGCAGGCAGCCCAATCCAATGCTGCTGCAGCACTGGCACTATGGTCCAGCACTGGTGTGGGTATTGCAAACATGCCATAAAGCACATTTGTACCTCCCAGGGAGTAAGCAGCTGTTGATGCTGCAGTGGGAGCCCTGGCCACTGGCAGAAACCAGGTAAGTGCCAGAGAAGTGCAAGGACGTAGGGAGGGGAGGAGTTCCTGGGCAAGGGAAGGCAGAGCAGGGTGGAAAAGGCCCAGGGGTCTGGGGGTGCACAGTGAAATGGCTGGTGCAGACTGGAGAAACCCCATTGAGCAGGCTGGAACTTTACTTGGAGTAAGGGGATGAATGTCCCCTTCGCCTGAGGAGACCTCCTGCCTGCTCAGTTCCAGTACAGGATGCAGCAGCAGCCATTTGGTAACACTGTTCCTGTGCTGAATAGGATTGGGCCATTAGATTGTTCAACATTGATATATCAACTACTAGGGCCAGAAAACTGCATGTCACTGAAGGAGCTGCTTCTGTGGGCTGGCACTCTGAGGCCCCAGTGATATCCAACTTCCCAACACTGATGCAGTCATGCCAACGGGCGTGCTTTGCATCCTGTGCTGATGGGTACAGAGGTAAGGGAATGTTTGTTCCCTTATCTCAGGGCTGCATTGTGGCTGCGTCAGTGCTGAAAATTGGATAGGATATGGGTCTGAGTCATTCATACATACTTATAAATTGTAACATTGGTTGGCATTTACATACCTTTCATGCATTCTTAGCATGCATGAAAATAATGGCAAAATGCATTTTTTTGAAAAATTGTAACCCTTCCTGCAACTGTGCATATGAAAGAATAGATTATCATAAGGGTAACTGAGCTGATGAATCTTAAATATGTATCTCTGCATTGAGTGCTGGAAACGTTAAGCCACCATAGTAAGGAAAAACTATATTGACCTGCAGATCTGCCTCTTATGGCCCAATCCTATTCTTACCTTATTCCAGCAGAGCATGAGCTCCACTGGTGGTAGCCAGTGCAAAAGTGCCATAAAGAGCCTTACAACTGTGCACCTAGAGGCTATGCTGGTGGGAACGCCAGACCCCTCTAGGCAGCGGCAGCAGACGGAGCTGCACCTGCCAGAGCAGGTAGGTCTGGCACTGGGAGCAAATCAGGATGCGAGATGGGGGGAGGGGGTGGATCGAGCCTGGGGGTGGGCAGTTTGGGCCAAGGAGGGGGCGGGATCAGCCGCACCAGTGTGCGCTGTATCCTATCCTGGTCCTGTATCCTGGTCCTGATCCACTGACATGGTTCAACACAGACTTGTGCCAGCAATATCACTGGTGCAGGTCCGAGTTGACCCAAAGAGGCAGCTGGGGCTTTCCCCAGGGCAAGGGGACAAATGTACCCTTACCCAGAGGAGACTTCCCACCTGCTAAATTGCCCTGTGGGATGCAGCTTAGTCCACGCTGGTGCCACTGCATTGAAGTTTTCAGGCAAGAGGATGATTTCTACAGTAAATCTTTCCCAGTGATCTTGGCTCCACATGGTTGGATCCATTTGAATGCTAGATTCTCCAGACTGCACACAGAGCAACCATGCTAATGCCACCAACTTTGTCTTGTTCACCAAACAGAGGGTACTAACTAAGGGCCCAATCCTATTCGACTTTCCAGCACCAGTGCAGCTGCAATGCAGCTTACCCCTGAGGTAAGGGAAAACATTCCCTTACCTTCTGGAGGTCTCCATAACTACCCTCCCACCACAGGATGCAGAGCACACCCCATTGGCATGGCTACACCAATGCTGGAAAGTTGAATAGGATTTGGCCCTAAGTGTCTTGCATTTTGGCTCCAAAAGTTGGTCCATGGGATTGGAATATAAGGCTGTAGTCCCTAAGAAGAGCTCTGCTGAATCAGGCCAAAGGCCCATTTATTCCAGTTTCCGATATCTCATAGTGGCCCACCACATGCTTTACGAAGCACACAAGACAACAAGAGATCTATATCCTTTTGCTACTCCCTTGCATCTGGCATTCCGAGATAGGCCACCTCTATAACCCAGAGACTGCATATAGTCATCATGGCTTGTAATCAGTGATGGATTTTTTCACCGTTCGTCTGTCCAATCCCCTTTTAAGGGCATCTAGGCCAGGCACCATCACAACATCCTATACCAAGGAGTTCCACAGATTAATTACATGCTGGGTAAAGAAATATTTTCTTTTGTCTGTCCTAACTCTCCTGCAACTCAATTTAAGTGGCTGTCTCCTGGTTCTGGTGGGAAAATAACTTCTGTCTATCCACCCTATCCATCCCATGCATAATTTTATGTTTCAATCACATCTCCCTTCAGGCGCCTTCTTTCTAGATTGAAGAGCCCCAACATGTAGCCTTTCCTTGTAAGGGAAGTGCCCTGGCCCACTAATCATTTTGGTTGCTCTCTTTTGCACATCTTCCAGTTCCAGAATATCATTTTTGAGATGTGACCCGGATTGGACATAGTACACCAGATGTGGCTTTAGCATTGATTTGTACAATGGCATAATGATGTTGGCCATTTTATTCTCAGTCCCTTTCTTAATTATCCCAAGCATGGAATTGGCCTTCTTCACAGCTGCCATACACTGGGTTGACACATGTTCTGGACCCCAGTTCTGGCTGTGGGCTGGAGGTTCTTTGGGTTCTGAAGCAGAAGCCAGTCCAATGTTGTCATAAAAGAGATTTATTATCTGAAACCTAAGAGCGTCAACTTACAGCAGCACCTCTAGGCATAAGTCCTGAAGCATATTCAGGAATTAGATTTACAGCAACCTCCAGGTAGAAGACTCAGTATTCCCAGGCAACTCACTGGGTTACACAGCCTGCTAGTATCATCAGCGTGTCCTAGGGGCAAAGCAATGACTGAACACAGTGGTTTATACAGACTTAAGTATTTACTGCTAAAGTCTTACAACATGACATGTTCCCATCACTTGGGAGAAGGGCTATCAAGCAGGTGCAGCTAAGTTGATACATGTGAAGAATAAACATAGCCTTGAGCTTCTGGGTTAAACACATAGGAATGTATCTCTGTCACCCCATTCTTATGACACTGGAAAGGGGCAGCTGCTGAGGTTGTAGTTTTGGGCCCATATTCTCAGCTTCCCATGGGAACAGTCCAGCGGGAAAGCAAACAGTTCCCAGGGGATGGGAGACTCACAGAAGATTGCTTACAGGCACAGAAGATGACAGCCCAGCAAGGAAGATGGTTGGGCAAGGAAGATGGTTGTCGGGTGTTATAACACTTTCAGCAAGCTGTCTACTAGCACCTCAAGATCCCTCTCCTGATCTGTTACAGATGGTGCAGAACCCATTGGCCTTATGTGAAGTTTTGGTTTTTTGCCCCAATGTGCATCACTTTACACTTTCTTACATTGAACCACATCTGCCATTTTGCTGTCCATTCTCAGTTTCAAGAGATTCCTCTCAAGCTCTTCACAATCCCTTCTGGACTTCACCACCTGGAAAAGTTTAGTGTCATTCACAGACTTGGCCACCACGCTTCTTCTCTCCAAGTCCAGACTTTTGTTTACATCCAAAAGTCACCGATTTGGAAGAACATTCCAAAGGAATTGTATTCCATCAGGGTGCCAATTACATAGCCCTAACTTGTGCTTTTTATTATGCATTTGGCTCCAATTTTTTGGATTTATAGGGTCACCAGGAATATTTAATCAGTGAGGGGTTTCTTGTGCTGTCTTTGACTCAGAGCTGTTGATTAGTTGCAGGAGGGTTTATGAGCTAAGCACATAGTAAAACAAAATACTACTCAGGGTAAGGAAGAAAAATCCATAGTAATGGCATAGTAAGGCTGTTTCAAATATTTAACTGGCAAAATGGTATTCTGCAATAAAATATAAAGTTCAGCATCTTGGGCAGTGCGATTCAAGTAAGACCTGTTAGGTAAATGAGATTTATTCTTTTGCATTTTGAATATAAATGTAATATATACTCTTTAGTAAGTATGCTTAGGACTGCACTGTAAAAAATACTATTTCTGAAAACGTTACAGTTTTCAATGTGATCACCTCGGTTATTTAAAACAAACTGGGCAGTACAACTTGTAGCAGATAGGTAGTCTTTAGCATCAGGGGAGAGGGTAAGGCCATGCAATGAAAAGCTGTGTGCCAGTTTTTACCATGATAATAATACAAGTGAATAGCTCTTAAATCATACATGTTTGGGATCCAGGTATTCCCACATGAATCTGCCAGGATGTGTTCATCTTCTGAGGTCCTTCTCTGGATGCCCATACTTTAAGAAATCAGATGGGTGGCAACGGAAGCAAAGGCTTTTTGGTAATGGAATACTGTCTCTGGGGTAACTTACCTTTTCCACGCTATAAACTCATATACTTTTATCTATTTTTTTTAAAGATTTATACCCCACCATTCTCCTTATTAAAGAAGAACCTTTCCTTTTAATTAAATTGATTTTAAGTTACCCAACATGTTTTTACTGCTTTGTGGATTTAAATTATGCCTTTGTAATTTTTAAAAATTGGTTCTTGTCTTTTTCTAACATTGTAATAAGTATTGAAAACTGCCCCGGGAGTATAACACTGAAGGTTGGACTGCGGTCAAGCTAAATAAATATATCAGAAAATCCAGTTCCAGACACAAGGAAAACTAGACATTTGTGTAGTCATCCTGACATTACATTTTATATTCTGTAGCTAAGACAGCTATTAACTGTGCAATCTTATGCATGTTTACTCAAAAGTCCCATTGTGATCAGTAGGGTTTCCTCACATGTAACTGTACATAAAATTGTAGCATAAGACATGTACTGTGTTTGGAAAAAGTAACATAAGAACTAACTCTAAAGACCCAATATAGTATACTATTTTGTGTTTCCTTGTAATATATTACAGAGATATGCTTATACATACCCATGGTATGTATACATTATAGTGAGTTTCCAAGCTTTGATCAATGTTGAAATTCATGTATCAGTGCTGAAAATGGTTGGCAACCTTCAGTCTCAAAAGACTATGGCATAAGCCTATAGCACCCGGTATTCCCAGGTGGTCTCCCATCCAAGTACTAACCAGGCCTGACCCTGCTTAGCTTCCGAGATCAGACAAGATCAGGCATGGGCAAAATCCCAGAAACATTTTGAGCATGTCCAAAGAAAGTTAAATATATCTTTCTGTACTTTTTCAAACATAAATGGGTGGACACTGTCACCTACATTTAGGTAAATGTCAACATTCAGTGGTGTCTCTCTGAAATTCTGGACATTCACATTTGCCCAGGATTTACTGCATTTGAAGACATTCCCCATAATGCACACATGTAGGTCAGTAGCACAAAAAGCCATGGGAATTATGGTCGGGAACTGACTGTGTTTAGAGAAATGTTTTCATTGTCCACATTTCTGTAATGCAGGGTCACAAGGACACACAAGAGTAAGCAGTGAGATCCAGGCAGATTTGAGTATGTTATTCCACAGGAGGAGTGTGCTCACAGATGGCTCAGGGTGAGATTTGGCAGGATGGTGCTAATGGCACTTTTACATGGGAATATTTGGATGGAAAACATTCTGTAGCTTCATATTTATCTTGGAATTGAACAAGGTCTGAACACAGCTCTTGCTTGTCACATACTGTATTGTGCACCTCTCATTTGTTATGCAATAAACAGAAAAATCCAACTCCATTTACATATATAGTGTAAGGACTTTTGTGTGTGTTACAGATTGTCCGTTTGGGGCCAGGGTTCTGCTTTGCTTCACTGAAGATGGCAGGAAAAACAGAGGAGGTAATTGGTTTGTCACCTCTTTATCGCTCATGACTCTCTGAGGTTGAGAACTCTTTTTTACAGAAGATTCCACGGTCTTGAAAACTAGTTATTTTCAGCTTAGGGTCAATCCACATCACTTTTTTTATTTAACACAGAGAAGTCCACAAGTTTAACACAGAGAATAGCACAAGTTAAACCATGCAATACATTTTGGTATGTTGAACTCATCTTTAAAAAATTGGAACATATTGGAACACAATGTGGACACAGTGAAAGCTTCACATTCAGGTCTGCTACAAATGTCACGTCCATCATGGAAAGCACTTCCATGTAGGAAATAGCATTAATGTGTGAACCAGACAATCATGCATAAAATAATTCCAAGATTTCTAAGGGGGGAAAAAACAACCTGGTGTAGTCATGGGGATTGCTATTAAATGTATCTCATCATACAGTTCACCCACTGGGTGGGTGGAGATGCAGTACCATGGTTTTCCACCATGAAAATAAACCCCAGAGAGCTGTGGGCTGATGATATAACTTGCACAAGTCCACATGGACATGGGTCAGGAGTCTGAGGCCAGGAAGGGGATAGAATTCAGTGGACTCTGCTGCCACTGAACAGCGGACATTGCTTTCCTGGTCCTGATCTGCCATCCTCCTCACCCCTTTTACCACCCTATTACCCCCATCCTTACCTCCCTCCCACCCCCTCCCACCCATACTTACCTATACTGGTGAGTGTCCAGTGGTCGCTGGAGTGTGGAGCTGGCCACTCACCACTGGCAACGATGGCCAGGACACACACACCGGCATATCACCTTTGTGATAGCCAGAAAGTGTCTAGCACAGCTAGAACATTTGTTCTGGCAATGCTGGGTTCCTTTAGGCAGTTGCAGACCTCCCATTATGTTTGCCTGGGGCAAATGCCCCAGGCACAAGCCTTTAGGATCCCGCAGAAGCCTCTCTAAAGCTCCCAATGGGGTCAGAAACTGTGCTTCTGGTTTTCTGGAAGCACAGTTTATAGCATCGGGGAAACCTCAGGAAGCTTCCCTGATGCAGCCTGGGGTCGTGCGAGGCTCCGTGAGCCTCAGGTGAGGTGGAGCGCAAATTTGCACATGGGGGCGGCAGCAACAGCCTATGGGGGCACCATTGCAGACCTTTGCCCTGGGCATAGGGCTGGGGAGGTCTGCCACTACCTTTAGGATTGGACCATAGGCCAAAGTTTCATGTTAAGCTTCATGTTCAAACCCCAGTTAGGGAAAACAAACCAGGATTAAACCATGTTTCATATCCTGGTTTGTTCCAATTTTATCTATAATATATGTGATCTGAAAAATTTGTGGGAAGCTGTGCCAAAAAACTGCATCTTCAATCCAGAATATAATGTGGATGCAGTAGGGTAATCACTGGCGTTGGGTTTACTAGTCATTGCCTTAGCAGTGTACTCAGTTACTAAGGAAAAACAAAGCTATTAGGAGAAACAATCAATTCACGTCAACTTAGTAATATTTACAGTAGTGGCTTTTTAACTTAGATCTTACAGGAGCCCAGGGGACTAGAATAGACAGCTGTTGGTTCTGTGCATGTCTACCCTTTGTGGTAAGCTATGAGGCTGCAGAATGGAATGTCTTTTGAGGCAATAAAGGCTCCAAAGTTTGGGTCAGTCTCTGCTCACCTAGGCTGGCTGAAAAAGGAAGGTCCAAAGGTTTCCTATTTGGGCTTGGCCTTATGATTGTCTTCTGGTTTCTGACTCTCAGATCATCAGGCTTCTGGTTCTACCCTGACCTCTTTCCACAGTCCTCTGCAGGACTCCCCAAGCCTTTTTTTTTTACACTTACAGAGGCTTGGGGAGTCCTGTGGAGGGCTCCATGGGACTCCCCACAGACCCCCCCCCCCAGGCTGGTAAGTGGAAAACAAACCAAATCAGCACCAGCAGCAGTGCAATTGTGGGGATCGTGTTGCTGCCATCTCCCTGCCCCCACAAAGACTTAAGTAGTTCCCTTCTCCTGAGGAGGACTTTGGGAACCATTGATCTAGGCATTAAAACAGTGAAGAGTCTTGGTTTCAAGGTGCTAGTAGAACACAAGGGGGGACAGTCTTCACAGTGGCAACAACTGTATTCCCATTAGGTATGGTGCCTGCGAGCACCATACCTAATGGTTGAGAAATAGTTTGTTGTTATACTGCGGATCTCTGTTTAAATTCAATCAGTAATGTTGTGGCCAAACTTTATCTCCATACAGTGTCTTGACTCTTATTTCTGTGTGTACAGACAACCGCATCATCCTAGATTCAAGGGGAATATGTCACTAACTGGAAAGACACAGTATCACCAAGAACTACAATGCAGCAAATTTTCCTTATGTTACTGTCTGTCAGTGACAATCCTGTTTAAGTGCATAGCTTCATATATGGCAGGCTCAGTGGGCTTCAGCTGTAATGGCTAAAGTATCCTAAAGACCATACAGACATGAGACGCTAAAGAGACACATGCCCCATCTTGTCCCCCCATCCTGAACTGACACTACATTCTTTTTCAGCTATAGTCATGCCACGTAACACAAAACATCCTGGGACAGTTCACAGTGCAGGCACAAGCACAATGCCCTAAACTGACCTTCGGTACTGGTAGCTGTGTGCAGTCGGATACCCTGTCTGCTGATCCTACAGCTCAAAGAATTTGATGGGGCAGGGGTTGGAGAAGAAATAACCGCAGATCAGAATTCCATAATTATAGTCATCATCGAATAATATTTTTGTTTTCAGGATATATGGTACAACACCTTTAGTTTTACTTCTAGTCCGAAAGTGAAATGCTTTGAGTAGAAGGTAAGGCGCTCTCATCACAAAGGCATAATGCAAATTTATCTATTATATTTAGATTATACTATATTTGGATATATATTATATTTTAATTATATTTGGTTTTGGTAAAAATGAAGAACAAAAGATGGTCATATTAAAGTTAAAGCCTGAATACAGCTCAGTAGGGCTCATTTCCATCTGCATGCCATTGAAAAAACACCACCATCATTTTGTTTATCAGGAATAACACACAGTGGTTTAAAAAAAATGTCAGTTTAGTAAATAAGATGAGCTTATATGCATTCTATTTATTTCTCATCATCTTGCCACTGACTGTGCCTGTTAACTAGATCTTTGCAAGACATGAGACTTTTGCAATCATGAAGTAATTGGTTTTGAACCAGTCTTGCACCCGCTGAAGTCAAAAGGATTTAACTGGATGCAGGAGGATTGCAATCATAAACATGGTTCCTTGCAAGTACCAATGCAATGTATTTTTGAAGATCAGTGTGTTCATTTCATCAGGTTTTATTCACCCTTTGCTATGTTTTGTACATTAATGTCATTATAATTTACAATGTGATCTCTCTGCTTTCTGGCTTCCCTCTAACTCTTTGTTGATCATCCCTACCAATTTTCACTGCTGTGCTATGCAGGAGAGAATAAATTTCACTGATTGCCCTCCTGTGTACCATCATGCTAAAGGAAGTTCCTGCCCTATTGAAAGAACAACTGAACTGTTATACAGTCCACTGCATTCCCAATTTATCTTCTCTGCATTCCACACACCTGTGTTGACATTGGTAACCTGAATATAATATTTTGTCATGTCTAGTAAAGCCTGGGATTATACAGATATTTTCAACCTTATAAAATATGCTCTTCTATAATGAGTGTTTACAAACTAGGCTACCAGCCTAATCCAAAACTCATTTACATGGAAGTAAGGGATTACTCTCTCTCTCTCTCTCTCACACACACACACACACACACACACACACACACAATCAATAGCTCATCACCTCCACTGTGGCTTGCTCCAGCGCAGGGAGGCTGGCACATGTCCTTGTGCTGGCCACCCCAACTTGAAAAGACGCACAGATGTGACTTAAAGCACATTTGTGACTCTCCTAGGCCAGCATAAGGGACTTGCACTGGCCCAACACAATCTCAGGATTGCACTCTAAGGGCACAATCCTAACCAGCAGTTATGCCGGTATAGGTGGCCCTGGCTTGCGCCTCCTTAGGCGGGAGCTGCGTCGGCGCATTCAGATGCGCTGATGCGTGGACAGAGGCAGAAGGCTCTGCCGCGGCTCCCGCACCAACATAAGTGGCAAAGATGGGCGTGGGGAGGGGTGGGAGGGGCATTACTGGGCAGGGGAGAATGGGCCTGGGGGCGGGTACACAGGGAGTCAGGGGCAGGGCCTGGACCCAGCGGTTATGCCAGATCCCAACCCCTGTCCCCGGGGCAAGCGGAGCGGCTTCAAGCCGCTCCTCTCTCCTTAGACTTGCGCTACCTCCGGAAGTGGCACAGGTCCGAGGAGACCCATAAGGGCGCGCAGCCTTTACCCACGGGAAAGGGGAAGAGCTTCCCCTTGCCCATGGCTGAGCCACTACTTGCTGCAATCCCGCGTTGGATGCAGCGCAAGTCTCCTGGCTTGCCTGCTCTAGCGCGGATTAGGATTGCGCCCTTAGTGGTATAGTCTTCTCTACCATCCCAGGTTTGTGCCACTAGTACATCAAGGATCAGTGGCATAGCTAAAGGGGTGCAGGGGGTAGCAGTTGCACTGGGCAACAAGCTTTAGGGGGGGCAACAAGCTGAACTTTAGTGGCCAAAATTGTGAAAAAATTTGGTATGTACAAATAATACCATCATGTTATATATCATTGGAAAGGTAATTTAATGCAGAATGCAGTGAAACAAGCCTCATTGGAATATATGTATTCTATCAAATGTTATGGCCAATTAACCAGAAAATGCAACTGCCTTATGGAACAAAAAGTGGATTTTCTTAACTCAAAACTGACCCATGAGACTGATTGTTTTGAGAGCCAATGTGATGTTGTTATGATGCAGCATGGAACCAATAAGGTGTTAATATGAGTCAGCTCTCATTTCCATGTATCATAATACAGCTACTCCTGCTTACTGGTAAAGAAGCACTTTTTCAAGTGATGCTTCTCTTATATTTAGCGGGGGGAGAATAACTGTCCCTCTTCACCCCAGCACAGTGTCTCTAACTAATAATAGGCACACTTTTTATTTGTTTACTTAATTAAATTTGATTTTGTCATGGAGGGAGGGAGCTACAAAATCTTCTTTGATCCCAGGTAGTATATAGATGCCTTAGCTATGCCACTGGCTGGGGGGAGGTGGCAGATCAAGTGGGTGGTGAACTGCTGGGGGGAATAAGCAAGTTTCCCCCAAAATCGCACTTATTAAAAAGCCCAGTTGTGACGTCACTTCTGGTTGTGACATCACTTCTGGGGCATCATTTTGAGCTCTGCACCGGGATACGTGTTCATTAGCTATGCCACTGTCAAGGATTGCAATTCCCTTTTCTTGGTGTACTGTTTTTCTATTTGTAGGAAGGGGTGTTTTGTGTGGTTTGTGTGTATGTGTGCATGTAACATAGTGAAGCAGTCCAAACTGCCCCACACATGTGCAGTCTGGAACAGTGAAGTCCATTTTTCTGCTTCAACATTCCTTTTATCACACTGAAAAGCTCAACAAGATACTTTTCTTATCCTCTGATCCAACAATACCAGACTTTCATCTTTCTTTCCCGACTGTTAAGCTTCCAGCTTTAGTTCTCAGAACACTTGCAGTGTGACACATTTTGAGATCCCTGTAGTTTAAAAAGTCCCAAAAATAAAAACTTCAAAGTTAAAAGAAAAACCTTCAGAGTTTTAAAAAAAAGTCAACAGAGATGGAATCACTGCATTACTACTTTTATTAGAGTCAAATCTGGAGAAAGAATTACCCTTAGAAATCTATAACCCAAATATGATTTTACAGTGACTACCTATAATTTTGTTGACTCAAAAACTCTTGAGCAATGAAAGTTATCCTCTGTACCTCTTACGGAAATCATATATAGCTTCTTCCTTTTGTTGCATTATTTAATCTAATATTAAATGTATATAAAGCACCTACAGTATTTTCTCATTTTTGTACATAACAGATTTTGAATAATGATAACACAACTAAAATGTTGCAGAAGGCAGTTTATACTTTGCCCCATATAAGAACATAAAAATGTTCTTAAAGGGCCAGGCCAAGGGCCCATCTAGTCCAGCTTCCTGTATCTCACAGTGATCCACCAGATGCCTCAGGAAGCACACAAGAGAACAAGACAACTGCATCCTGGTGCCACTTCCTTGTACCTAGCATTCTGATGTAGCCTACTTCTAAAACCAGGAGGTTGTACAGGAGGTCAACAGGCATGTGGATGCGGGAGAACCCGTGGACATTATATATCTGGACTTTCAGAAGGCGTTTGACACGGTCCCTCACCAAAGGCTACTGAAAAAACTCCACAGTCAGGGAATTAGAGGACAGGTCCTCTCGTGGATTGAGAACTGGTTGGAGGCCAGGAAGCAGAGAGTGGGTGTCAATGGGCAATTTTCACAATGGAGAGAGGTGAAAAGCGGTGTGCCCCAAGGATCTGTCCTGGGACCGGTGCTTTTCAACCTCTTCATAAATGACCTGGAGACAGGGTTGAGCAGTGAAGTGGCTAAGTTTGCAGACGACACCAAACTTTTCCGAGTGGTAAAGACCAGAAGTGATTGTGAGGAGCTCCAGAAGGATCTCTCCAGACTGGCAGAATGGGCAGCAAAATGGCAGATGCGCTTCAATGTCAGTAAGTGTAAAGTCATGCACATTGGGGCAAAAAATCAAAACTTTAGATATAGGCTGATGGGTTCTGAGCTGTCTGTGACAGATCAGGAGAGAGATCTTGGGGTGGTGGTGGACAGGTCGATGAAAGTGTCGACCCAATGTGTGGTGGCAGTGAAGAAGGCCAATTCTATGCTTGGGATCATTAGGAAGGGTACTGAGAACAAAACGGCTAGTATTATAATGCCATTGTACAAATCTATGGTAAGGCCACACCTGGAGTATTGTGTCCAGTTCTGGTCGCATCTCAAAAAAGACATAGTGGAAATGGAAAAGGTGCAAAAGAGAGCGACTAAGATGATTACGGGGCTGGGGCACCTTCCTTATGAGGAAAGGCTACGGCGTTTGGGCCTCTTCAGCCTAGAAAAGAGACGCTTGAGGGGTGACATGATTGAGACATACAAAGTTATGCAGGGAATGGACAGAGTGGATAGGGAGATGCTCTTTACACTCTCACATAATACCAGAACCAGGGGACATCCACTAAAATTGAGTGTTGGGCGGGTTAGGACAGACAAAAGAAAATATTTCTTTACTCAGCGTGTGGTCAGTCTGTGGAACTCCTTGCCACAGGATGTGGTGCTGGCGTCTAGCCTAGATGCCTTTAAAAGGGGATTGGACAAGTTTCTGGAGGAAAAATCCATTACGGGGTACAAGCCATGATGTGTATGCGCAACCTCCTGATTTTAGAAATGGGTTATGTCAGAATGCCAGATGTAGGGGAGGGCACCAGGATGAGGTCTCTTGTTATCTGGTGTGCTCCCTGGGGCATTTGGTGGGCCGCTGTGAGATACAGGAAGCTGGACTAGATGGGCCTATGGCCTGATCCAGTGGGGCTGTTCTTATGTTCTTATGTTCTTACCCATCATGGCTTGTAACCTGTGATGGACTTTTCTTCTGGAAATCTATTAAAATTAATATAAATAGGGTAGACTCCATTTAATAGCCCTCATTGGAAGTGGACAGCTTGCAGCAGACTTTATAACTAAGTGATAGCTGGTGGGATCCACAAAGCAATGAAGATAGATGGTGTGGATTTAAACTGACTGGCGCTTCAGTTGTAAACCCACTGCATATCAATGAAACTTACTTCCATAGTTTGTTTAGGATTATGTGATGAACTTGATGGAGAGAAAATCCCCTGGCTTCACTGGTTTGTAAATGAGATTGTAAGTCTGTCATTGACCTGTCTCAGGCCAATACACAGAGGTGGAAGCAAAATTACTCATTTGCTGGGGTTTCCCCGTTGACTGTGGAAGAAGCATGCTTTAGGGAAGGAGGGGACTGTAGCTCACATCTTTGCATGCAGAAAGGCCCAATTCAGATCCTGAAATATTCACATAGGACGGTCCAAACCTGGAGACATGTTAACAATACTGAACGACGTGGTCCGTTGGCTGGACTTTATATAAAGAATCTTCATCACAGTACTGGGTGAAAGGAATATGATGTACAACACAAATTATCTCTGTTATACTATGGGGGGAAAAGTATAAGAGAGGAAGATTTTCAAGAAGCTTCTACAAAGCATGAAGGATCTTGCCATTGCTTATTTCTTTTCTCCACACTGGAGAAACAAGGTGTTAATGCAGAGCAACACAAAGGCATGAATACATTTCTTTCTTACAGCAGGAATTTCCCTCTGTTCAGCCACACCACAGCTGATTCTGATAAAACAGCCCAATCCTTACCAGAGCTGGCACAGCCCACTCTCTATCCAGCACTGGGAAGGAGCAGAGTGTAGATCTCCTTGAAATAAGGAACATTTGTTCTCTTACCCTGTGTACGGCTGCAGGCTATGCAATGGTGCCCCTCTGAACAGTGCCAGCTAAATTGGTGGCAGAAGTCTGAGAAGCCCCATATTCGGCTTTCAAGCCTGGGAGGGGGAACAGGATACGGCATAGACCAGCACCACAGATCCCGCCCCCTTTCAGACCTGATCCAGTCCCCTCCTCTGCCCTCCCAACCCCATTAACTCCATCCATGCCCCTGTTTCACCCTCCCTTGCTCCTGTGCTGCCCACGGGAGTCTACCTACTCCATCAGATGTAGCATCTGGATTCCACGCCAGCAGGACGGCACAGGCCTTACCGCTGAAGCAGCTTACTCACCAAGTGCTGCAAACGTGCTTTACAGCACTTTTGCAACACACTAGGCCAGTGCAGCAGTCAGTTAGTTAGGTTAGGTTGTGCCGTGTGTATATCTTCATTACAACCACATGCAATCATACCTAGTGTTTGCATTGAACTTTTGAGTGTTCAGAGCAGTTCACAAGTATTATTACAACAACCCTATAAGGTGAGTATTACTATCCCCATATTGTTGCTGGGTAGCTGAGGCTGAGAGGGAGAGGCCTGTCTAAGGAAAGGTCATGAGCTCATGATAGAAGGAAGAATGGAATCAGGGATTTCCTAATTGATAGGTCTGTTTAATAGCTACTAGGCAACCCTCCCGCCGCTAAAATGCCCTGCTGTATAGATATAATGTGACATGTTTCTTGCCACTTTCTATGACCAATTAATCCAGGTTTTACATGATGCAGAAAAAATGAATACAGTGCATTTTTTATATGATTTGGAAAGTATATCTTATAGAACGGTTTTTCAGAATTTTGTCTCCTCCCTTCTACTTATTCTAGTATTGGAGAATAAAACGTATCCACATGGGAGGAAAAGAAGAAATTGAAATAAATGCAGCCCAAACAAAAACCTCAAAGAATTATAGCAAATCAGCAAAGGAACAAGTATTGACTGTTTGCAGCATCAAGGGGCAACTCCTTCCAGGAAAATATATGTGGCATTGCCCAATTATCATTACTGAGCCATTTAGATTATCAGAGATTTTAATAATCCATCTCAATAAATCTAGTTTAGGTGTCATAAATAGCGGGAAGAACACCTGGTAATTAACGACTATAGTCTAGCAAGCTTCCAAGAACAACAATATTAATGAGGAGATAAATGCAGCTATGGATCTCCAGGGGTAGAAGCAGGGAAATAAAACCTCAGTGTGACTGGCATTGCAACCTTGATGAGTAATAGCGATGTGTCTTTGGAGAAACCACAGCGCAGGACATTTTTCTCATAGAAGACACAGCAAGAGCATGGCAGCACCCTCAATTGTGTGCCATTTAACTGCTAGATGTACATGACTTGCTTTCCTGGAGGAAGAAAAGGCTACAGTTGGCCACCACCTCATGTCTCCGATAAACACAAGGGAAAACCGGCGCTTAGGAAAAGACACAAAAAGGAAAATAATAATCCTGCACTGAGCGAGTAAAGTTGTATTTTAAAAGCAGTGACTCCTCTTTTCAAGCATTAGCAATTATTTGTGCAGAGGGGGAGGGGAGACTATGAGGAATAACCTCTGCAAAAAGCCCTGCAAACTGTAAATGCACTCCTACGGGTTGTGGAGATAAATACAGTGCCCTGCACTGACTGACCAGACTATGCTAGCTTCATGAAGGGGCAAAGGAAATACAGTAGAAGGATCTCTGGCTCTTCGTAACGTGATCTAGAAAGAGGAAGAGGAGGCAGAACAGCCTAAGAGAGAAGGAGGCAGGAAACTGAAAGAAGATCAGCTCTAAATGTCAGGCTAACTGGAGCATATTCTAGGGGTCTATGGGCCCAACCCAATCCAATTTTCTAGTGCCAGTGCTGCTGTGCCAGTGGGGTATGCACTGCTTCCTGTGTTGGGGAGGCAGTCAGAGGCCTCCTCAAGGTATGGGAACATTTGTTCCCTTACCTCCGGGATACATTACAGCTGCATCGGTGCTGGAAAGTTGGATAGGATTGGGTTGGAAAGTTGGATAGGTGTTGCCAAAAGCTGGATAAACTCGCGCCATTGGCCAGCAGAGAGGGAAAAGAGGAGGATGTTCAATCATGGCCACATATGTTTTTTAGCTAGCAGTGCCAGTAGCGCTAGAGAGGTGTATTTAAATCTCCTCCCAGCATGCTACGGTCGCATATCTTTTTTCAGCTTCTAGCATGCTTGCCATGCTTTCAAGCTTTCCTTCCAGCTCAGAGATATTAAACATGGTGGCCTCAATGCATATCATTTGCCTTCCAGACAGAATGTGGGGTGCCATGATTCTTGAGGGCAGATGCCAAATGTTTGTGCCATGATAGCTGAAGGCAGATCGCGTGACAAAAAACTTGGTAATTGGGGGCTAGCTGTTGAAAAAATTTTCCTACAGTAAGTCTGCACAGGCAAACATACTCTTTGAGGTTTTGTAAATAAATATTTACCACTGTGAAATCTGACATAATTTGTGCTTATGACATGCTTGTGGTTGTTTGTTAATGAATTGAACTAGAAACATACTAGGGCATGGTAGCAGGTTCACTTCCTGCTAGCTAAAAAACATTTGAAGCCCATGTCTACCTCTTTGCCCCTCCACCAGCAGCAGGACTACTGGAAAAACGTCCCTCCACCTCATTGACAAGTGGGGAAGAAGACGGGGGACACAAGCACGAGAAAATTAATGCTAGTTCTTCTTCCTTCCTCTTCTTCCCCCAGTCTATGCAGACATTTTTAGCTGTCTACCCTTCTGACTGGATTGGTAAATTGGTGGGTTGGAAAGTAGGCAAGATTGTGGAACAGGTAGAGTGAAAGAACATGATCTAGCCCAGTGTTTCTCAAACTGTGGGTCGGGACCCACTAGGTGGGTCCCCATTCATTTCAATATTTTATTTTTAATATATTAGACTTGATACTACCCTGGCATTTAGGGAAATGTTACATATCTGTACTTTTAACAAGTCACTATGTATATGCTTTTAACAATGTTAGTAAATGAGACTTACTCCTGGCTAAGTGTAAGTAGGAGTGCAGCCTAGGATTGTTAAAAACTTTCCTGCTTGATGATTTCACTTCTAGTCATGGCAGTATCTGGTGGATCCTGACAGATTCTTATTCTGGTCCCTGCGCTAGTTTGAGAACCACTGATCTAGCCTATTCTCATAAGCTATTTTTCCCCTGAAGAAGAGTTCATGCTGGAAACATCTGTTGGTTTTAAATGAAATTTTGGCTATCCACTGTAATTAGATCTATCATTGTAGTGGGTTATTGTCAACAGGAAAGAGAGAAGAGCTAAGCTCCTAATTTGCTTGGTGTAGGGGTCTGGCAAGATGTGACTTTCTTCTCTTAAGCGCCACAGGAAGGAGCTCAGTCCCTGTCTTCCACCTGTGCTGTCTCCCTCAATGAGAAAAGAGAGGATGGACTGAAAAGTAGCAAGATGACACCAAAGTAGGATCTCACATGCTTGCTTGTATTCATTTGCTCCAAGCCCTGTCTGGATACAAGTGGGGATTATTAGTACATATGAACGAGTGAGAAACATCAACAGTTGGAACCATCCTACAGCTCACTTGTAGCTCTTTTAAATATGCCATTTCCAGTCAAGTGTGATGGCTACTGCATCTTCAGCAAAAGATGTACAAAGCCATGAAGCTTCCTGGGTGATCCTGGGCCAGTTACTAGCCTACCTCACAGGATTGTTGTAAGGAAAAAAGAACGGGAGGAATTATGTACACTACCCTGAGCTCCTTGGCGGAAGGGCAGTATAAAAATGTGAAAAATAAAATATATATTGAATTTGTTGAGACTACTACTCAGCTCTAGGGCAAACAGGATGTGACTTTTGTAATGGGCTTTTGGCGCCATCTATAGATTATAACAAAACAGTATCCCTTTGACAGGAACTCTATGCAGTCGTGGAATCTGTTCTTATAAATCATACATGACAAGGGACAGAATACTAAAGTGGATCAAAAAAATCCTGTCTATGGTTGCCCAACACTTTTCACAGCCATGTGAGCAGAAAGCAAGAAGCCTTTTGCAACCACTTACTTAGCAGTGACATAAATCAGCAAGGTAAATGAGCAAGATTCAAGGTAGTTGCGAATGGTCTGTTGCAGTGCCCAGCAGAATTATTAATTTCCTTTCTATTCTACCTTTCTTCCATGGAGCTCAAGGTTGTGTACACAGGCTTCTCAAGCGCAGTCTCATCCACCTGCTTAACCTCAGTCATGTGCCTTCAAAGAATGTCTTTGGAACAAATGCAATACTGTGCTGTACATAGTAATGACTATTTAATAAACAAGAGTTCAACTGCTGCTGCTTTGTTTTGACAAAATGGATGTAGATTTTATTGTGAAGATGTGGGGAAGATCAGTGTACACATAAATGCAGTGTACACTGATGGAAGAAGTGCATCAACATTTATATGTTGTAAAAGTTACAGGAAGGTCCAGGAAGTAAGCTGGGCCACAGGTACTCCAGAGACGATGCAGGCAGAAAATCATTGTTCCACTAAAACATTGTTCCACAGATAGGAAGTATAGCACAGAAATTTCTTGCATTATCCTATTTTTTTTCTGTTGCTAAAACCCAACTAGTGGGGAACAACACTTCAGTGACATTGGCTTCAATCCTATGCACACTAATCTGGGAGTAAGCCTCATTGACCTCTGTGGGACTTATTTCTGAGTATACATACATAGGCTTGCATGATTATAGTCTCCCTTTTTGTTGAAGGGGGGCAGGCAAGGTAAGACCAGTCAATTGCAGTACACCAGGACTTCTGCCTGCATTACCTCTGTATCCAAGTGCTGCTCTCTCTTGCCTTAGACAAATCTTGAAGGAATTCAGATAGAAAACTATGGTTTTTCAGGGCAGGAAAAATCCCAAAGAGGACATTATCAAGTATTACCTATAACAGTTGCTTAACAAAAACGCCTTGCAGGATTAGATACAAAGGGAAAAAAACACCATTTTGCATTTGAATGCATATGCTAGCCAATGTGCATTTTCCAAACATATTAAAGAATGCATAAATATAAAATAGCACTGTATTGTCCAAATGCCCTTTAGGCAGTTTGATTTGAGCTGGCTTTTTTACAGGATTTTAAACCTTCATTAATCTATGAGAACTCTGCCTTCCCTGACATCACAATGGCACTTTATACGTATCTGAGATAGATTTCAGAGGATAAAAATGTCTGTCCTGCCATCATTGTGACTGCCAATAAAAAAAATAGCAGGAATGAAGTTCATAAAGCATTCATAACCTGTCTAGGCAGATATACTGGGAAAGTGTAATTACCTGAGCCACAATTAGTCACATTTTCTGATTATCCATAGCAGTAGGTATTTTATATAGCAATTCATAGTGTTAAAAGGACTTTACATATGCCAGCTAATCTGTACAACTACATTTTAATGTAGGTCAGGAAACTGAGGGTGAGCTCACCTGAAATCACACAGAGGTGAGATTTGAACTGGAAATTTGAGAGCTCAGTGGTCAGCCTCTTAACAACTACTGTATCCTAGCTCTCCAGGTAAATTCACTATGTGCCTAATAAACAGTCTCATGGGAGCATAACATAGCCATGTCTAAACTGCAGCTGTCTACAGTGTGCAATTGTCCCAGACTTGCATCTGTTGCATTTGTTATATACTGGGGTTCACATTTTATGTTTTGAATTTAGGTACAGAATTCAAAGTACAAAATACAAAAATGCTACACAGGTTTTGGAGGACTGACGCTCCTGAATTATTTCTGCTTTTTTTCTTTAAAGTATATGAAAACAGGAAAAGGACAATATGTTTCTTTCTTGACCCCATAATGTGACTACATTAAAGGGGGGGGGAAGATGTGTGTGCACACTTCACAACTAATACAAGTGTTTGTATTTGCAAGTGTGTTTGTGCCTGTACAAAACACAGCCCAGGAAGCCATCCATGGTTTTAGAAACAGGGTTTCCTTATAAGAGCCAAATTAGATGTGGTTTCAAACATGTCATTAGGCCTCTGTGTTTGTTTTGTTGTGGTGATTAAATGATAGCATCAGTATGAGCTGATCTGAACTGGGAACTCCAGGGCTGCTTTTTTCTCCAGGAGTGAAGCTGCTGTAATAAACAGCACAATTTTACACATGCCTTTTCAAAAATAAGTTTGATAGAATTCAATTAGACTTACTCCTAGCTAGGAAAGTATGTATAGGTTTGCAGCTTAAGGGCACAATCCTAACCCACTTTCCAACACTGACATAAGGGCAATGCAACTCTGAGGTAAGGGAACAAACATTGCCTTACCTTGAGGAGGCCTCCGTGACTGCCCCCCAACAGCAGGATGCAGCACATGCCCCACTGGCACAGCTATGCCAGTGCTAGAAAGTTGGTTAGGATTGTGCCCTAAGTGTTTCAAGTGCTTTGCTATCAAAGGAGTTACTAGAAGAAGCCTTTGCATGTGCAGCGGATTTGTTTTATTCTTAAAAACCTGCACATTTGCAGATATGCAATATTTGAACATAACTTTTATTAAAATAAACTCATTCACATCCAGTCGTTTTTATGCTGCCAGAGCATCTAAATTCAGCTTTACAAATACACCAGTCTACAGTATTAATTTAAAGCAACAGCCAACTCATGGAAGCAAAATAATCTCTCTCTCTCATTTCACTTGTCCTCCTAATAAAGGTACAGTCATAACTGAAGTCTAGAATTAGCCAGTTTATTAGTCCTGTTTGTCATCACTGATGATGGCCTCCTTATGCAGCACTAATATAGTGGCTTGCAAGGCCTGCAAGCATTTCTTTTAAAGATAATTAATGACTGATGCCTATTATTTAGGTTGATTACCCTCTTTTCCTGAAACATAAGGGGGGAAGTGTTAGGCTGGTTTCTCTTCATCAGCTGATACATACACACAGTAGTGTTCTGAGTACTGTATTCCAGAGCTACTTGTCACAAATGTTCTATAATTAGAACAGGCTACACAGATGTGCTCCAGAACAGCTGAGCAGTTCTGACTTCAAAAATAATAGTTATGGTATATCAGGCCCTTTTTGCTACAGATACTATGTTATAATATTCAACACTGCGAACACAACAGGCAACATCTGTGCCTTGCATCTGTGCTTCAGAATTCATATACATTTTCCTATTCAGAAAGTGAAGCAGGAGCTAATAGCAGTTAATTAGCAATCAAAGACACAGTACTGATCTCTTCCAGGTTGGTAAAAATGGACTGTACCGCCATGCAGCTCCACTGCATAGTGCAGAGCTATAAGAACATAGGAACAGCCCCACTGGATCAGGCCATAGGCCCATCTAGTCCAGCTTCCTGTAACTCACAGCGGCCCCACCAAATGCCCCAGAGAGCACACCAGATAACAAGAGACCTCATCCTGGTGCCCTCCCTTGCATGTGGCATTCTGACATAACCCATTTCTAAAATCAGGAGCTTGCGCATACACATCATGGCTTGTACCCCGTAATGGATTTTTCCTCCAGAAACTTGTCCAATCCCCTTTTAAAGGCGTCCAGGCCAGACGCCATCACCACATCCTGTGGCAAGGAGTTCCACAGTTTACTCAACCACATGCTGAGTAAAGAAATATTGTCTTTTGTCTGTTCTAACTCTCCCAACACTCAATTTTAGTGGATGTCCCCTGGTTCTGGTGTTATGTGAGAGTGTAAAGAGCATCTCTCTATCAATTTTATCCTTCCCATGCATAATTTTGTATGTCTCAGTCATGTCCCCCCTCAGGCGTCTCTTTTCTAGGCTGAAGAGGCCCAAACGCCGTAGCCTTTCCTCATAAGGAAGGTGCCCCAGCCCAGCAATCATCTTAGTTGCCCTCTTTTGAACCTTTTCCATTTTCACTATATCCTTTTTGGATGTGGCGACCAGAACTGGACACAATACTCCAGGTGTGGCCTTACCTTAGATTTGTACAATGGCATTATAATATTAGCTGTTTTGTTCTCAATACCTTTTCTAATGATCCCAAGCATAGAATTGGCCTTCTTCACTGCCGCCGCACATTGGGTCGATGCTTTCATCGACTTGTCCACCACCACCCCAAGATCTCTCTCCTGATCTGTCACAGATCTGATCTGTCGCCTTTCTTTCATGTGCTCAGGGGGAAGGGAGGGTTCCGCTGGAGAAAGAAGGATTGATGGATTGTCAGCCAGCTGCTCTCTCTCATTAACGAGGCTATTGTTAAAGGACTGTTCAGTTTTTAAAAACTGATTTTAAAGGGATGCATTTTCCCCTTCTCCAGGGATCAGCGTATTCCTTCTCATTTGCAGGGCCATTCATGTTGAGTCAAATCCATGTATAAAAAACCCGTGTATAAATAGGCTGGACCTGTACATGTTTGGTTAAAATGTTTGAGAAAATGTTTCTTTTGAAACAAGTTTAAATAAAATGTGCCATTAATGTTAGTATTACCACCTCATGTTCAGTTTGTGATAAGTCTAAGAGCCCAATTCCATGCTTGTCTACACAGAAGACAGTCCCATTATAATCAGTAGGCCGTAAGTCACGTTTGCGTATCCTCGTGAGTCAGCTAGACTGGCACACAGAGGCGCGCTGGCCTGCGGAGACTGACTTAAGCCTCTGCGCCAATAGAGGCACCAAGCCTTGAGTGCCAACTCAAGTTGCGCAAGTCCAAGGAGATCCATAGGGCCTGCGGTTATAGGCTTGAAGTCGCTCCACACTGCTCAGGAATGGGGTTGGGATGTTGCATAAATGCTGGGTCCCAGCCCGCCTCCCACTCCCTGCCCGCCCACCTCCTGGAGCGCCCTCTGCCCGCCCTCTCCTTGCCCCAGATCACCTCCCTTCTGCCTCCTACCTGCCCTCCCCAGACCCCTACTTCGGCCAAGCTCGGCCGACACAACCTTCCCTTCCGAGGTTGGCGCGGAGGCTGGATGCATGTCCCTGTGGCCTGGTGCATGTCCCTGTACCAGCCCGGCTGATACATGAGGAGGCGCAAATATACTTTACCACATGTTTGCGACCCTCCTGGGCCAGCGCAAGGGACTTGCAAAGGCCTAACACAAGATTAGGATTGCACCTAAAGATACGCTTCACTCCTTTACTAAGCTATTAATAGAAAGGATTCCTTAACTAGCCCAGAAGTGACTCCTGCTGAGCTTCTTTAATTCTTCCTTTCAGACTACCAATGTAAGAATCCCTTGTGGCAAGATTATACATGACAGGTGAAATGCCCAACTTTTTTTATTTTTTATTTTTTGCTAGCAGGGCTTACACTAGAACCTTTCCCAACTGCAGGCAAAAATTAGCAGGTAAAGATCAGTATTTTCATGCCTGGAAAAGATTCAACCCTCTGAACAAGTCATTTAGAAGCATCCGAATGCCTCAATCTTGAGCACATTTTCTTGAAAGTAAATCAATGGCACTTACCATCACATAAATGGAATTTGAATTGAGCGATTTGGGCCAATTCATACATCAAAAATGAGATGCTCCATCATGGCCATCTCAGGGTAAGTGAACGTGCATTGCAGACAAGTGTAGAAGTAATTTGACCACATTGCCACTCACCAGATAGTCCTTCAGTGCCTACTGAAAGGCTATCTGAGTAAGTCACAGAGTGATAAACAACCACTTCACCACCCACTTGGCTATATACTGCATGTTCATTTCCTCGAAGGTCATAATTTGCTGAGCATTTGGTTTTGGTCTTGAATTGTCCTTTGACTGCTATACAAAGCTTTTAGGTGGAATAAAAAGAATACATGTGGATAACATTCCCCTCAGATCTTGTATATTAACATTTGTGTTGAGAGAGGACAACTGAGCCAGAAAGTAGTGGATTAGTCTATTACATACATGCTGCTTTTGGCCAAGCAACATGGCTTCCTAAGCAAAGTTACTTGTGGAAATGTATAGTTCAAAAACAGTCCATAAGGTGCCACCGATGCTGCTTCAGAGGCCTCAGCCATAAAAACACAAGAAAAGCCCTAGATCAGGCCAAAGACAGATCTAATCCATCCTTTCATTTGCCATAGTGGCCACCAGCTGCCTCTAGAAAGCCCACAGAGGGATGTGTGTGTGTGTGTGTGAGAGAGAGAGAGAGAGAGAGAGAGAGAGAGGCATAATTCTCTCCCACCACTGGATCTCTACAATGGTATTCAGAGACGTACTGCACAACTATCATCACTAGGAGCCATTGATAGTTCTATCCATGACTTTGCCAATCCCCTTTTAAAGCCATACAAGCTAGTGGCCATCACCATCTCATTTGGCAACAAATTCTATGAACTAAAGCTGCAGATTGTTAAGTTCCACCTTTTGGCTATCCTAAATCTCCTGCCAATGAATGACTCATGGCACAGTCCTAACCAGGTCTACTCAGAAGTTAGTCCTATTTTGTTCAATGGGGCTTACTTTCAGGAAAGTGTGGTTAGGATTGCAGCCTTAATATTCTAATTAATATTGTTCTAATATTGTGAGAGAATGAGAAAAACGTCTCTCTGCACCATGAGTAAGTATAAAAATCTCATTCAGGCTCCCCTTAATTTCTTTTTTCCCCAAGCTAAAGAGCCCCAAATGATATAGCCTTGCCTCATCAGGAAAGTGTTACAGCCATGATGCAGAAAACTCAAAACGACCTCTAAAATGAAGCCAAGAAGTAGGGCACTTGGCTGGGAGGCCCACAAAAAATAGTCAGGGATGAAGAAGGAGAAAAATTTCAAAAGATACCCTTTTTTGCAATATTGTGTTGCAGCAGAACTTATGGAAAACAAAAGGGTCTTTTCCACAGTGTTCCTGATGAGGATTTTTAATCTTCTGCATGGAGTGGAATAAGAGCCCAATCCTATCTAACTTTCCAGCTCTGATGGAGCTATACCAACAGGGTACACACGGCATCCTGCTGTGGGGGTACAGTCACAGAGACCTCCCCAAGCTAAGGGAACACTTATTCCCATACATTGAGAATAATTGCATTGTGGCTGCATTGGCGCTGAAAAGTTGGATAGGACTGGGCCCTAAGCTGATAGGTTTGCCTTTTTTTTTTCATTCCTTCATGGAATTCCTTCATGGAAAGATGCCTCCCTTTTTTTCTCCTATAGTCATACATGGCCCATGAGGTGTTGAGTTGCCATCTTTGCCATTCTGTTCATTGTCATAGGCTGGCTATGAACAGGACCAAGTGTACTACACAGGCCAACACACATTTTGCTTCATTAAACGTTACACCAATTTCTGGGTATATTTGGGGTGCTGATTCCAAAAATGGCATCCGTTTTGCCCTATCACATCCAGTTTTGGAGATATAGTATACCCTCATAAGTGAATGGTTCAAGCAGCTTCCTCATGAGGAAGCCATGGTGTAGGATGCCATGGAATTGCCATTTTTGGCAATTGGTACCCTAAGTTCATATCAAACCACCATAAAGTTTGGGAGAAACTTTTCTGACCCTCAATTTTGTAGGCCTGGGCTATCAAGCAGGGTTAAACGACTCTCCTCGCAAGTCTGTACATTGCTGTCTTGAGCCAGTCCTTTCATGAGTTAAGATCATGAAGTCAGGCCCACAGCTGATGCCAGTTTGTACTGTACTACCAGCTTCAGTAAAATGGTACTCCGCCTGGAACCTGGGTTATTATTTCTCCTTCTATACAAGGTTGCATAAAACAATTAATTATTTTAAGGAACACATACAATTTTTCCAAGCAAAAACCATAAGAATTTCTCAAGCCATCAACCAGTTATACAAATTTCCCAGTTAATTATATCAATTTATTATTAATTATTATTAACAGTATTTAATTAAAGCCTTTGGTACAAATGTTGCAAGGTTGAAAGAAAACTTTCAAGACTCAGTATTAGGAGTGAAGGTTTGCGGGCTCTTTATTTTAATTGCATGCAATTGGCCCATGGGCCTCTTGTCTCAAAGCATGGGCCCCTCCCTAATGGAAATTTAGACATTTATACAATTTTCCAGTCCTTTGTCTTCAAATCTAGACAATTCATTGGCTGAAATTTTACATCAGAGATGGGGCAAACACCTAATAGGTTAGAGATAAGGTACAATAGGTGGGCAACAAGTGGGCAAAACAATTGATTGGCTATGATTTACATACAGGTGGGGTTTCACCTTAAAACCTAGAAAAGTACAAAAGTTTCTAAATCCCAGCAGGGTGCACTATAATACCATTTACCCAGTGTTGAATCACATTTACATAAATCAACCCAAGTATACAGATTGTTTTGACAAATTTTAGAATAACATCATTAAAAGAAAAGGTACTGTGTGATTTTATCTGCATATCTTTCCCTATGCGTTAATATAGACACTAGGTAGCAGCTGTGGTGCCTCTCTGCTATACCGAGGCTTTTGTCTTTTATTAAGACTATTTATTTTGTCTCTTAAGACTTTTCTAAAATCAAGCAACTTTGGTTTCTGTGGTTTAATTTTATATAACTATTGTGACCAGTTACCTTGGGTACATTGGTATCAAGGGATCACTGGGTTTCCATATTACATTTGTGTGCTTTTGCTTTAAAAGCATAAAAGTATAAAAGTTACAAAGCTAGTGAATACAATCAGTGAATGTCTTTTAACCTTTGCCAAGGTGTGAGCTCTTTCCCCTTCAGTAGCTGCTTGGCACCTGCTATCTCTTGAGCTATAATCCAAAGTGTAAACACCCTGAGGCCTCAAGCCCATCTTCAGCCAGACTGCAATTTTGCTGTCTTATTGAAGTCCACTAAGCAGCCTTTTTTCCATCTTATGTGTTGCTGTGCTTTATACTGGGCTATCCAGTAGCCTTTACATGTGGGTTACAGTCTGGGGTCAAAGGTCCCCATGCCTTACAAAGAGGACATACAAGCACTTTTTATTTTTTTCAACTTTTAGTATGCGGTTATTTGTCTGTGCTCTTTTCGGTCACATTCACTTCTAGAATCTGATCTGTGGCCTGCCTCACAAACACGTTTCTCAAAGCCATCTTTCCCCTTCAGAATACAAACAATTGTAAATATATTTCTCATTGATGACCATTTTTTATAAAGTGGATTCTGTCTGAACATTCAGGTTGCGTGTTTTAATAATAATAATAATAATAATAATAATACTTTATTTTTATCCCGCCCTTCTCCCTAACGGGACCCAGGGCGGCTAACAACATATTAAAAAAAACAATAGATTTTAAAAACATTAATACAAGCAGATAAAAACATTTAACTCAGACATTGACTGTGTTTTGACTCAGACAACGCTACAGATTGGCGTGGTTGTGGAATAAATAGTCTCCAATCCCACTCTTTTTCCTCATACTGTTACAAGACACCTAGTAAGATTCAGGCAGAGAAGGAAAAAAGTCAGATAAAATATAAAATGACAAGACTGAAATGATTCTATTGCTAGTAATTAATCTAGTCATCATATCAACTTTGTTCTGACATCTGAGATTGCTTGAATGTGTGTCAGTTCAGTAGGGCAGCATTTTAATATGACAGCTAGTCTTAACAGAAGACTGCAATTAGGCCATTGCCTCCCTCTTCATCTTACTGGTGAAATAAGCAATGCTGTACAGGCTCTGGTTGCTTCTACAGCACTTACAGAACTGTAGTCTAGGTAGGACCCATGGATGGTCCCTCTTACCTGGAGTACTGATTTGTCCTACCTAAAATATTACAAACAAAGGCTATGAAAAGTAGACACATCCACCTTCACGTACAAAATGAGAGCTTGTTTTTAGGATATGAGATGTTCTGATTTAAACAAAAACTGGAAGCTAGTTTCACCCCCTCTCCCTGATGGTGTTCCGTCCACCAGCCATAACCAACTCTGCCCACATACATAAAATACCTCCTAGCTCATGGATGATTTTTTTTTCAAGATTCTGAAAACGTTCCCCTTTAACTACTATAGGCGACATCCAGAGCAATACTTCAATTCACTTCCACTCTGTGAATGGGGATTCCCTCTGAAAATGGAAGGAGTGTTTTGTTCATGCAAAGTGCAATGCTCTTTCCATTCTTGAGATTGTGTTAATAGAGCATGTGAACAGCAGCATTACTCTGGATGCCACCCATCAACTGAGAGTATGTTGGGGTGCTACAAAGGGCAACAAGTTATTATTTATTTAAGGAAGGTGATCATTATATGTAAACCAAACCTTCTGAGCTTAAAACTAATCAATTTTACATGTTCCTGATGTGAACAATTCATAGGTCCTAAAACTCTAAGAAACACTCAAGCTTGATGTCAGGGTTACATTAGTTCCTGCTGGTTATAATCAGTGATTTTCCATTAATGTCTTTGAACCCTCTGTAACAAATGTGGCTTAAAAGCCTCCCTCCTGGTCATGTCACCCTGAGGAGCAACTCTAATTCCACTACCCCACTGTCTCACTATCAGTTCACAGGCAGAGGCATTTTGCTCATACGCACAGGCTTTATTATGTTAGCCACCCAGCATGTGGGAGAGTTGAGCTCAAGGACATACAAAGAAGCAGGCAAGCTTAAACAGGTTTGCTAAGTGGGGGGGGGGGCGGGGCGGGGGAATCAAAACCCTTTTTTGTGTGTTTTACAACCATACATATTAATTCCAAAAATGCAAAATATATTCATTCCCACACCAACCTATTTTACCCAGTTTGTTTACCACAGCTACAATTCAGCTGCCACTCCTGCCCCCTTTTTACAGTTTAAAGATTACAAAAGCCAATCTTGACCAATGAGAGACCAGTTATTTGCTGCCTACAAAGAAAGCCAGTCTTCCTTTTATATAAACAGTCTGGAGACAATGGTTGTTTGTGACCACCTTCGCCCAATATGGCAGCCCTACTTAGTGATGATGAGCTAGTCCTGAGCACTTCCAAATGACTACACTCACTGATCTATCTCTGGATGTGAACTTATCTGTATTTTATCTGAAGGCCAAATTTAGGGTTGCAGTTTTCCAGTTCTTCAAACCTGGACAGTTATTTGAATATTATGCAAATAATATTAACTGCTTCCTGTTAACCTTTGATTTAGTTAATCGAGTATTCGATTAGTAGCCTGCTCATGTTGTGCTATAAATTTGAATGCTTATAGCAACCCGTTAAAGCAAGAAACACTTCCCTGGTAAGCTTTTGAAAAAAGCTACTCTGTGCGCAGCGGAGGGGGGATGCGGAGAATGCTATTATTACAGACAGCACCCGTATCCACAGTTTCCATATCTGGAAGTGGATCCCTGGAATGGATCCCCCACGGATACGGGGGCATGCCTATATATTATCTACAGTTCAAATATACCACAGGAGCTGCAATAAGCGAAAAAGTAGGATGAGCACTGCATGGTTAGCATCTTGCTATTCATTTCGCAGCATTTATGTATACATGCACAGAGTACATTCATTCCCCACTCAGGCTGCACTCATGTGTACACTTACATGGAACAGAATTCCACTGAGCACAGTGGGACTTACTTCTGAGTAAACATGCATAGATTTGCATGGTCCAAGGTTTAACTTCCAGAGACCCAAAGTTGAGACCTGAGCTCCTTAGGGTTGCACCATGCTATGGTACTGCTATGTAGGTTATTTTTTGCCTAGAAAATGAACATGCATAATAATTTGGTCACTCCCATGTGTATATTTATTTATTTGGAGATTTCTATACCACCTTTCCCTAGGTAACAAACCTGGTGCTAAAGGAGGTTTGCAGCATAAAAAGATGAAAACATACATAATAAAACATGTGTAAAAACAATACTTAAATCACAGTAGCCTAAAAACCACAGATAAAATATAAAAGCATAAAACAAACAGCAGATTAAAACTCCAACAGGCCCCTCCAGTGTCTCACCTATCAAACCTTTGCCCACCGTATGCACCACCAAAAGCCAGTGTTCCTTTCCTAGTCATCCCTAAACTTATTACTTCCTTTGTTTTCTTTTTCTTTTTTTCCAATTATCACTCTTCAGATTCAATGTCACTTCCTCTCACATGGAGGGATTTATTATAAGAATATGTACAGAGTGACCCAAAAAAAACAGAACCCACAAATCTTTGAATAAAACTGTTAATTTTAATTTTTCTTATTTTTTCTTTCAGAGTATGCAAGTCGACTTTGTGCATGAAATATTGGAACAATAATCTTCCCCAATATGCCTTGGTCAACTAAGGGAAAGACATTTTGGACATTACTGGACCTTTGTAGGATTTAATAAAATTTTTATGGGTTCTGTTTTTTTGGGGTCACCCTGTATATATTCTATTTCAACAAAAAAAGTTCACAAAGTGGTTTATGTAGCTCATTAAATGGTTCCTTGTCCCCAGAGGCCTCAGAATCTAAATTCTAAAAAGATGCAGAAGAAATACCAGCAAATGGCCAGTAGAGTGATGCTAAGCTGGGGAGAAGAGGGGCAGTTGTCCTTGCTAAGCGTAAGAGAAACACCACCTTGCCTAGTTCGCTGGGGTTTGCTTTACCCATTTCTGCCCTTAATACCAAGCCTGCTTTAGCTGTAGTAGTTCAAAGAGGGATAAAGCAGCATGCCAAATAGGGCAAAACAAAGAAGTTTTCCCTCTCATTCCATGGAAAACCAATACAGTCTCTTCATAACAACAGGGTGTAGCATAGTATTTTTCCTATGAAGGAGATCTATGTGGTATCCACTCCTCACCCAAGGAGGTGCTTTCTGTGAAAGCACAGCAGTATGTACCAGGCACCAGAGGGACATATTGCACTACTTACTGGTAACCCCTGCTAACTGGTTAAGAGGCACTTTTTCAAGTGGGTGCTCCTCTTTTATTTAGCAGGGGCAGAGTAACTGGCTCACCTCACCCCAGCAGTGTCTGTTCTAGTGGCTGTCTGCTGGTATTCTTTTGCATCTTTTTAGATTGTGAGCCCTTTTGGGACAGGGAGCCATTAGATATTTGATTTTCTCTGTAAACCGCTTTGTGAACTTTTTGTTGAAAAGCGGTATATAAATACTGTTGTTGTTGTTGTTGTACTTACCAGCTCTGTATAACAGCAGCTACAAGGGGGAGAATTGTCATGGAAACAGGGCATAAATAAATCCATTTACAAAATCTTTATGGCCATAATTTTCCAGAAGATCCATCTCTCTTCCCTGGTTTGTGTCCAAAATCCTCAGCCTCTCAGATATACACACATATATTACACACATAATACACTCATAATAATAATACTCATATACACTCATAATATACATAATATATACACTCATAATACACTCATAATATACACTCATACATACACTCATAATATAGTGTATTGTGTACACTCATAATATAGTGTATTGTGTATAGTGTATTGTGTATAGTGTATAGTGTAATATAGTGTATAGTGTATATATGTATAACATAGTATATACCTAATACACTCATAATATACACTCATAATAATACACTCATAATACACGATACCAAGCTAAACAAGCGCATCGATAAAGCAGCTACCACGTTTTCCAGACTCACAAAGAGAGTCTGGTCTTACAAGAAGCTGACAGAACATACCAAGATCCAGGTCTACAGAGCTTGCGTCCTGAGTACACTTTTGTACTGCAGCGAGTCATGGACTCTTCACTCACAACAGGAGAGGAAACTGAATGCTTTCCACATGCGCTGCCTCCGATGCATCCTCGGCATCACAAAGTTCCAAACAACACAGTCCTGGAACGAGCTGGAATCCCTAGCATGTATGCACTGCTGAAACAGAGACGCCTGCATTGGCTCGGTCATGTTGTGAGAATTGATGATGGCTGGATCCCAAAGGATCTCCTCTACGGTGAACTCGTGCAAGGAAAGCGCCCTACAGGTAGACCACAGCTGCGATACGAGGACATCTGCAAGAGGGATCTGGTGGCCTTAGGAGTGGACCTCAACAGGTGGGAAACCCTGGTTTCTGAGCGGCCCGCTTGGAGGCAGGCTGTGCAGCATGGCCTCTCCCAGTTTGAAGAGACACTTGGCCTACAGTCTGAGGCAAGGAGGCAAAGAAGGAAGGCCCATAGCCAGGGAGACAGACCAGGGACAGACTGCACTTGCTCCCGGTATGGAAGGGATTGTCACTCCCGAATCGGCCTTTTCAGCCACACTAGACGCTGTTCCAGAACCATCATTCAGAGCGCGATACCATAGTCTTTCGAGACTGAAAGTTGCCAACATGATGAATACACTCATATATTGCTCATTAGTTTTTTACATTAACACTTCTTATTGGACTTCCTTTTTTTTGTCTCTCACAACTTAGTTCTTTCTAGATTATGAACCTTCAGGACAAGGATCTGTCTTCTTTCTTATGTCTTTTTAATGAATGCAATAGAATAGTTGTTGTTGGCAACCTTCAGTCTCGAAAGACTGAAGTTGTTGCAGTCACCCCTGTCGCCTTTGTTCTTGTACAGCGTGATGATGTTTGCATCCCTCATGTCCTGAGGTACTCCACCTTCTCTCCAGCAGAGACAGAGGATTTCATGCAGCTCAGTGACGATGATCTTTTTGCAGCACTTTAGGACTTCAGCAGGGATGCTGTCTTTTCCAGGTGCCTTGCCAAAGGTAAGGGAGTCCAGGGTCACGTGAAGTTCTTCTAGGGTTGGTATAGTATAGTACTAATAGAATAGTATAAAGTGCATAAAGTACACTTTATGCATGCATAAAGTACAATGCATAAAGTACAATATAGTACTTTATAATGTATGCAACATAGTTATGTAGTTATTTTATTTTCTCTGTAAACCACTTTGTGAATGGCGGAACAGGTGTGCCCCCGTATCTGCAGGGGTTCCATTTCTGAACTGCCCCCCCCGCCGTTAAGTGAAACTGCAGATATGGGCAAATGCCTCCCCTCACCATCCAGAGCTGAGGGGTGCTCCACTCCCCTCACTTCTGGAGGGTCCTTTGAGACCACCAGAGGCCATGGACATCCATCTGTGGCTTCTGCTGGGCTCAGACTGAGCCTTAAGATAAAAAAACAACACAATTTCCAGTTTTTCTGTGAAACCAAAAGCAACTTTTTAAATTCGTTATAAGGCATTAGGAGGCCCAGGAAAGCCCCTGAGGCTCTTATGGCCCAGGGCAAAAGTACAGAGCACAGGATCAGGCTCTTATCCAACACCACTAATTACTACAGTAGGTTCATTCTTCAATGAATTACTGAATTACTTCAGTAGGTTCAACCAGAAATTTAATTAATACCAACTGCAAAGCCATATATTTCAATAAAATAGTACAAAAGTTAAACAAAAAAAGAATAATTCTGTCCCTTACATTGCAAATACTGGTTTGCCTAACAAATCAGTTACATCAGTCTGTGACAAAAGCAACACAATTATTGACCAAGCAGAGTGAGGCCTTCTTCATAACACTTTTGTATAGCAGTGATTATATATTGCTGTTGCTATTTTTCTTTTGTGAAGCATTCTTTTGTGGAGAAGCAATATACAAAAGTTTAACCCAACTCACTAATTTGACATTCCATTTGTTTGTAAAATTTTGTTTGTTTCCTTGTAAAGGAACTTCATTAAACGCACTGAGATAGAATTAAAATTAGATATTAATTATGATGATGATGATGATGATGATGATGATGATGATGATGATTAACAGTATTTATATACCGTTTTTCAACTAAAAGTTCACAAAGTGGTTTACAGAGAAAAATCAAAAACCAAATGGCTCCCTGTCCCAAAAGGGCTCACAATCTAAACAAGTGAAAGAACATAATTCTATGTTTGAAGATCAAAGATCTGCTCAACCCCAACACCTGTTTTCAGGGCAGGGAAGAGATGCAAAAATGACTGTAATAAGACATTTGAAATGATAAGTCTTGGTCACTATGCTTCAGGATATGGATATGGCTGCTGCAGACACGTTGATAATTATTTCAGTGATTTTTCACAGTGCCTTATAAGTGCAAAGAAAGTGTTTTTCCCCATAGCTTCACAGAAGATGTTTCCAAGCAATCAATGTGCATTTGGAAGGTTGTGCAAATCAATGGAGATGCTGCTTCTGTGGGCTGGCATCTTTACCGTCAGGCCGCCCTTTAACCCATCAGCAGCTTTGCGACTCTCTCTCTCTTCCCTGGTTTGTGCCCTGCTCAAACTGCATAAATTGAAGCAGAATTATCTAATCAATCAGACAATATTGCCAACGGACTGGAAGACTCACCAAATCGTCAGGGTGACCATTATCAAAAATCATCATTTTAAAAAATATACTTTTGTCTTTTTCCAAAATAGTACAAACAAAAAGGAAAAGCATAACAGTGGCTCTTCATAGTAACAAAACACCTCTGGCAAAGAAGCAATGTACAAACGAAATCTAATAAATACCGTCCTGATTATATATTCTTGCCCATCTCCCATAAACATGTAATATTTCCAAGGAATGAAATTTTACAAAATAAAAATCATCCACTCTGGTGATTTGTATGATGAGTCACTGATGACTAACAGCGAAAATCTAGGCATGTATACTCAGAAGTAAGCCCCACTGTTTAATGGCACTTACTCTCAGGTAAGTAAGTACAGTATAGGATTGTAGTCTTAGGGACCAATCCTATCCAATTTTCCAGTGCCCGTACAACTAATGGGGCATGCACTGCATCTTGTAGTGGGGCAGCAGTCACAGAGGTCTCCTTAAGGTATGGGAACATTTGTTCCCCTTACCATGGGGCTATATTGTAGTTGCACTGGGGCTCAAAAATTGGATTGGAGTGGACCCTTCGTCAGATCAATAAAGTTTTAAAAGGGCAACCAGTGTTGTTGAAAATAACGCAAGTCAGGCTCAATGTATGTTGAGTTTGTGAGGCTGCATATATCCTATTTTCTCAAACCAGGATAGCTGAGTGTTTTACTCGTTTCCACCCCATAGCTACTAATACATGAGTCAGGATCAGGTTTTTAACTAACAATCCCAGGAGTAAAGTACACTAATTGCCAATTACTAATTGAATCTATTGGTAATTGAATCACTGAAATCTGATGGATATACTGGAGTACCCAACGGTTTTCGGCTTGGGACAATCTGACTAGCAGTGGTAGAATGAACTCCATCCAGGTCCCCTACTTTTTTCAGAAATGGCTTGAGCATGTTTTAACTATAGTACAATCATGTCTGAATGTTACTTATGTATTTTAATTGTTGATGCTAGTTTATTTTGAGGATTTACTGTTTTATTGCTAACTGTTCCTATTGTAAACTACCTTGAGTGCCCTGTATTTTAGGGGGAAAGATAAAAATCCTTTAAATAAATAATTTAAATGCAAGATCTCTAATGTTTAATGAGTAAACACATGGTGCCAGTCTAATTTCAACTGATTGATTTCTATCCCACCTTAAGATCTAGAAGAATCCCAAGGGCAGCTTATATCACACAATAAAAGACCATTACACTGGGGTTGCTTCTACCACCTCTGACTCATGATATTGCTCTGGGACAGGGTATTTAACCATTAAAAATCTGAATTTGGTTCTGGTTCAGGTTAATCAGTATTTTTTTCAACTCTCCAGGTCAGCTGTCGTTACCTCCAGACACTAACTTTAAAAAGTGGTTCAGTTACCAGATCATACACTTAAAACCAGTTTTGATATCAAGCCTGTAATTAATTTAAATCTGAATGAAAATAATTGAAATTAATCTTCTCTCTTCATGAACCTTTGCTCTGAAGACCAGCATCAACACATGGCACCATTGGGCAAATGCTGGTGTGTCAGTAGGACCAAGTACCAGAGATACTAAACTGTTGCCAAGTCCTTTCTGGTTATGCCATATCAGGGGTCCCAGCACTGTGAGGAAATTCAAATGGCACCTCCAGAGAGACGTGGTTAAATAGCAAGAGCAGGAAGACGGATCATAGGGAGATGTAGTGTGCTGGCAGGAAGATTGAAGGTTGGGAACCTACATGATCAGAATATCTAGATATAAGGCAGGGTGGCTGAAGAAATTGGGAAGTATAGGCAACAGATGGGGAAGCGAAAATCTAAGGAAACAATTGGTGAAGGTGTGGAAGAAGTATGAAACTGGAAAGAGAAAGAGTAAAAAATAGACTAGGAAACACCTTCATGTAAGGTCTATAGAGGAGAGGAACAAACTATGCATTAACAAAACAACAATCATAAGGTGTTGTACATAAGCACTTGGTTGGATGCATGGGGTCAGAACAACAAAGGTCAGGAGGCTGAGTGGAAAGAACAAGACCTATGACCAAAAAAGAAACCTTTTAAGATGCAGTTTGTAATGTAAGAGATGGAGAGAGGAGTGAGAAACAAAACAACTACGATTTTCAGAAAATACTGGCATTTATTTTCATCCAGCTACTCCAACATAAACAGTTTCCATTCAGTAGCCCAGCTATTCAGACTAGTTACCAAGTGCATGATGATGTTTCCCCATCATAATAGTCATTATTAACCAAAGAAAACCCCTCTAGTCCATCTATTATGGATAAACTGTTTTCATACCTATTACCTATGATTAGAGGTGGACAAAAACAGTGATAACACTGCTTCTCATTTTTGTTTAAAAAAAAATCTGCCAAAAAATTTTGTTTATTTGATTTTTATTTATTATTTAAAGAGGGTGCATGGCTGTGGCTACATCTGCTGGCACAACACCAACTATATCACCTACCTAGTTCAATTTTAAAGTGATTATGATTTATAATTATAATATAAATTTTAAATAAAAACATAACACGGCTTTTGGTACTTCTAACTTTTAGAAAACAGCAAAATCTGCAAAAAACTAAAACCGTTTTCTCCCACCTCTACCTATGATAACCAATGAAGTGATTACTACATCTATCTGCTACAGGGGTTGGACTAGATGACCTATTAGATTCCTTCCAACTCTATGATTCTATGATCAAAAACTTATCTTTTCCAGTCCAATGAACTGGGCACTCATTTGCAGGTGTATATTATGATAGCAAGCATCTAGACGACTCTAAACCATGATTTTAGTAAAGAAGGCAAGTGTACTCAACCTCACAGTATTTACTATTCTTTATAATGTGTTCATTGTCACCTACAGAGTATTTACTGCATAGTGAACCACTAGAAATGGCTATAAAATTCATTTGATTTCAATGAGGTAGATTCATAGGACAAACCTTTTCCAATTGTGAATTCAATTGTCATATGATAACTGTGGGTAGTAACTTTCTGTCACATATATGTTTATTTAAGATGCTCTCTGTATGACCACCTTCCAACACATGCAGAAGCAGAAACTATCAATGTAGGAAACTTTATCATGCAACTGTGTGAGAACTAGTTGTCCATTGGATGCCTGAAAAAAGCATTAAAAAGTAATAGTGTTTTCCAGCCATGTCATGCCATTGATATTTAATTTTGCTGATTAAAACAAAACAAAACCTCAATCCATACATCAACAGCTAATGCTTAATTAATGGAGATGGTTAAACGGTATGAGTTGGATCCAAAGGCTCTCTTTCTCCCCCCCCCCCAAAAGGAGCTTCTTCTTGGATTGAACTCTATGAAGCCAGAGCTGTATGGGGGGATGAGTGTTCTAGAACAGCTGCTGTCTCCAGAAAGTCACTGCTTCCTTCTTCAACAGCAGCAGCAATATCCAAAGACATGACCAAAGATGGCTGGCAGAGGAAGCATTCCTCAGATCGGTTTGTATCTCATCATTCCCTATCTTTCCTTCAGCCTGAGTGCTGCTACTGTCACTTAGCAGGGCAGGGAGCAGTTCCATCTTTGGAGAAGAGCAAGGAATTATGAATACTTCATTATAGTAACAAAGTGCAAAATGTCTGGGCCATGACAGCAAGTGATTATTGCCGCAGTGCCATTTGTGAGACCTAACCTAGCCTTGTCCTTTAACTTCATACCCCATAATGGAGCCAAAGTACCACAATGAAGAAAGCCAATGTACAACGATGACAGAATGTAAATACAGTGGGGCCAGGATCCTCCACAGATACCGAATTCCAAGGTTCGTGAAATTCACGGGAGGTCCTTGCCAGAAAACAGGAAGTGCCTTTCAGAAGTCTCTGGGAGGCCTTCTGAAGTGCGGGGAGGCAGCATGCAACTTCCCTGTGCCTCAGAAAGCGTCCCGGGTGTGACTTCCAGTTGTGCCTGGGAGGTCTTTGAGACCTTCCAGCTGTAGGCTCAGCCCCCGTGTATATTCAGTTCTGTGAATAAGGATGGCCCAATGTATCTGCTTTTGGGGAAATAGTCACTGCATTAAGTCACCATCTCCTGTTGAGTTATCTGGGGCAAAAGAAGCCTTGAAAAATGGAATAAAAATTATGTGGAAATAAAAGCTGTCCTGTGACTCAAATAGTTGAGTCACCAATATCACAGGAGGGGGGGCTCAGTTTGCCCTCCTCAGTAATGTTTATGAATGCAGTCTTTTGATATTCTCCTAGAGAATGTAATGGACTACAAATGAGGATTCAGTTTTGGTGGAGATCATGACTTCTTCTCACTTTGATAGAAGAATCACCAGTGTCAAAGAACATTTCTTGTCAATAGTGTCCCCAGGTGCTCCCAATCACTTTCTCGCATATAATAAAATAACTGTCATTCACTTCTATAAGGGAATTGTCAAGAGTAGCAATAAGGCTGCTGCCCTATAACCCATCAACAGTTTTCCTTCCAATAACTGTATGCTTTACATTCCTATGTAGCCCTCGCAAAACATCTGATCCTCTTCCTTACACCCTACTGTCCATCAGGATGACCCAAATTTTGCTAATTTTAAAAAATAATTGTTACACTAACAATTACATAATTGTTAATATGATGTCAATTGTTAATATTGATGTCAATTCCACTGCCTTGTGGCTACATCCAGTTATGGAAAAGGCTTCGGGAGTCAACCTCGAGGCAAAATCTGGAGCCGGAGACCCTGAGGCAGTTCATGGCTGAACACAGTCACGTTCTGGCAACTCCTGCGATGCTGCTGGAACCAACCATATTGGCCTCTGCCTTTCCATTGGAACATTTCCGCGACGTGGAGAGGGGGGATTTGCTGCATGGGAAACAGTCTATCCTCTGTATCTACTTTACCCAGGCTTCGCGCACTGGAGAGGACACTCTGTTCCAGAATACTATTCAGAGCGCGATACCATAGTCTTCCGAGACTGAAGGATGCCAGCAGATAATATGATGTAAGTTAATGTAATGTTACGTTACATGTAACACTAAGGGCGCAATCCAAACTGCACCTTGGGCTGGCGCAAGTCCCTTGTGCGGCTTAAGAGGGTTGCAAATGTGCAGTAAAGGATGTTTGCGTCTCCTCAAAAGTCAGCTGGGCTGGCACAGGGACATACGCTGGTCCACAGAGGCTGAATGCAGCCTCCACGTGGACTTGAAAGGGGAAGCTTGCGTTGGCCAAGCTCTGCCGATGCAAGGATCTGAGAAGGGCGGGGAGGAGGTAGGAGGGAGGCAGGGGAAGGGCGGGCGAAGGGCAGTCCTGGGGTGGGCGGGTGGGGAGAAAGAGGTGGGGCTGGAACCTGGCAGATATGTCTGATCCTTCCCCCCCTTCTCAAGCAGCATGGAGCAGTTGCAAGTTGCTCTGTGCTCCTCGGATTATGCCACCTCCAGAGGTGGCACAAGTCTGAGGAGACCCATTGGGGTTGCGGTGGCTTAGCCAGAGGTAAGGGGAAGAGTTTCCCCTTACCTCCAACTTAGCCACTTTGGACTCCTATTTTGCGCCAGATACAGCGCAGACCTCCCGGCCTGCCTATTCCAGTGCAAGATAGGATCGCACTGCACAATAATCCATAGCTTATTGTAACTGTAGTCTACCTGAAATAATAAACAAGCTATACATTTGGAAACAAGTACTAAGTCTATACAGCTAGACTTAGCCTAGAAGAAGTCATTTCAGGATTAAATTCAAAATTACTACTCAACATTAACATATTTCTGAATTGTCAGTAAACCTCCATTAGGTGACTATCCAAGAAAAAATGGTATGAAAACAGCACCTTTAAACAGGCAGCAAAATTGTAAGGCACTGTAGCTAATAGCAGGCTGACTCAGGTTTACTTAATTATATGACTAATTAGGTGCATCAACATCTTTCCAACATGCCCCCACACTCATGACTTATGAGTTGTGGTTATGACTGTTGTGTGACTTATGAGTGAGAGTTGTGTGACTTATGAGTGAGAGTTGCTCACTTTGTTATGATAATGAAGATCAAATGTAATTTAACAAAAGGGCAATAATGCTTTTGTTTTAAAATAGGGCAGTTTTTGAGTTTTGCTAGAATTAAAGGTGCTTACTTAAGACCTTACTTAAGACCAAGAAAGGACAAGGAGAAAATCTAGTATTATCATGACATAATTTGAAGAATAGTTTCTCAACCTTTTCTTGGCTCCCCTTAAGAGCTTTTCCAGGTTCCAGGGCCCCCCATCCATTAAACAAAAATACAACACAGATTAAATGTAGAATCATTTATTATTTTGGTTTTCAGTCTGTGGCCACCTTCAAATGTGCCAGTGTGGATAGGATTGCAGCCTTAATAGCACTATCTGATTTGCTTGATGTCACATTCTGATTTTTTGTACTCTTTATTTAACTTGATATCATTACAGATAAATATTTTTATGTGTATAAATATATAGATTAACACTGACCATCATGAGACTATTCTTAAATAATTCTCATTTATTATGTTAAGCTGTAATGCTAAGTATAAGGAGGAGAGCAGTAAGTATACATGCATGAAATTGTGCTGGAAAATAGTTAAAACTTTAAATCTTTATTTTAAACATTGCAATTTAAAAAAAACAATTTTACAAATGTGAAACAAACGCTTTAAGACAAATAAATCAAAATGATTTTTTTTTAAAGTCTACTCAAACAGAAAAGATGAGTAAGGCTCTAGGAAAGGGGAGGGGGAAAGTAGAAGCAGAACGAGCATGCAAGGATGCATTGGAAGTAGTATCTTCCAATGGGGACTTACAGCCCAAGCCTATGAATGTCTATTCTGAAGTAAGTCGTATTATAGTCAATGGGGCTTACTCCCAGGAAAATGTGGATAGGGGTGCTGCTTTAGGGCCCAATCCTATCCAATTTCCTAGTGTTGGTGCAGCTGTGCCAATGGGGTGTGCACTGCGTGCTGTGGTGGTGGAGGGGGGGCAGTCACAGAGGCTTCCTCAAGGTATAGGAACATTTGTTCCCTTACCTTGGGGCTGCATTGTGGCTGCACCAGAGCTGGAAAGTTGGATAGGACTGAGCTCTATGCATGTCTATTCAGAAGCTAAGTCCCATTCGAGTCAATGGGGCTTACTCCCAGGTAAGTGTGGATAGGATGGCAGCCTTCGAGCCCAATCCTATACATGTCTACTCAGGGTAAGTCCCATTCGAGTCAATGGGGCTTACTCCCAGGTAAGTGTGGATAGGATGGCAGCCTTCGAGCCCAATCCTATACATGTCTACTCAGGGTAAGTCCCATTCGAGTCAATGGGGCTTACTCCCAGGTAAGTGTGGATAGGATGGCAGCCTTCGAGCCCAATCCTATACATGTCTACTCAGGGTAAGTCCCATTCGAGTCAATGGGGCTTACTCCCAGGTAAGTGTGGATAGGATGGCAGCCTTCGAGCCCAATCCTGTGCATGACTACGTAGAAGTCAATCCCATTAGAGTCAGTGGGGCTTACTCCCAGGAAAGCGTGCATAGGCTTGCAGCCTCAGCCAGCGCCGGTGAACAGCGACGCCGGAAGCTGCTGCCCTGGCGTGCTGGAGAGCTCAAGGCGGGGATGCCCCCTCCCGCTGCTGGCTGAGTGGAGTGTCCCCTTTAAGAGTACCAGGGGCTTCTCCCGTCCCTGACGGCCCCCTAGAGGGCTGCCCGGTTCGTCCGCTGCCAGTCAGCTGACTCTGGAGAAGCCACGAACCTGCGAGGCCGCAGCAAGCAGAGAAGAGGGCCAGGTGCGCGCGCGCGTATTCGTTCATTCATTCATTCATCCAGCCAGGCTCTGGCACCGCAGGCGAGGCTGGTGGCCGCCCTGGGGATTAGGCTGCCGGGCGAGCAGGCGAGGATTAGGCTAGAAATAGCGACAGCTCCCGGGCGTGGAGAGCAGCCACTGAGCCCCCCGCAAGCCTCGGCGCAGCCCTTGCCTTCCGCCGCCACTCCCTGCTGCTGCACCTGAGGAAGCCACCCGTGCGCCCTGGGCGCGTCTTCTGGCGCGCATTGGAGCCAGGTGGCTGCTGCGCGCGGGGCTGGGGGCTCGGCGCAGCCACGAGCAGGCGGGGGAGGTTGCAGGGGGCGGGGAGACAGGGGCCTCTTCGCGAGCAGAAGGCAGCGCCAGAGCCGTGCAGGGGGAGAGGAAAAGGCGCGGCAGCCCCCAGAAGAACGAGAGCGCGCTGACAGGTCTGCCGCCGCCTGGGCTCTTGCAAGCCATTGTGGGGAGGGGGAGAGGCCTGGCCCGCCATCTGGCCCCCTCAGCATCCCTTCCGCGGAACTGGGAAGGGGGGGGGATGCTGATATGCACGAGTAACCAAACGCAGTATCAGCAGTCGCCGCCTCTGGTATCGTTTCCTCCCTGTTGGAAAGGGAGAGCAGAGCATTGCGTTACAGAGGGCGAGGAGAGGCTTGGAGAGGGTAGGGAATAATGCGGGGGGAGGGGGGCTGAGGCGTGGGGTTGCCTAATGGGACCAGGCGGCCTCCTGCGGTGGTCTGGAAGGAAGAGTTGG
Source organism: Tiliqua scincoides (assembly GCF_035046505.1). NCBI lineage: Eukaryota > Metazoa > Chordata > Lepidosauria > Squamata > Scincidae > Tiliqua > Tiliqua scincoides. Next base: position 182,577,774 of record NC_089821.1, on the reverse strand, counting down.
CTGAGGACCTGGGGAAAGGGACCGAAAGGGCATAACATGGCGCAAGCCTTTGATAAGCTCCCACCAGGGAGAGAGCAACGCTGGAAGGAAGGCGAGAGAATCCCTTTACTGCAGTAGAAGGGGGGGGGGAGAGGAGGAAGTGGTGGTGATGGTGATGATGATGATGATGATAGAGGCCGTGTGGGAGCCTGGCTGTTTAATGCATCCTCTGATCCCCCTCAGGGTTCTGTCTTAGCCAGGAAGGCCCAGGCTGGAAGATCTTTTGCTTAGGGGTTCTCTCTCTCCTTCTTCTCCATTCTCCATGATAAACAAGGGAGATGAGATAGTTGGCCTTTCTGGCTAAGGCTTTCAGGAACCGCCATCATATTGATCTAGAGACACGGTTGTAAGCCTGGGGGAGGGAAAGATCTCTCTCCCCACCATTTCACAGTGTCAGTGTGTGTTGGTTTATTTTCCTTTACCAGTCTCAAAAAATACCCCGATTTGCCCTAGGCACTGTCTCATAGATATTCCTGCAAAGCAAACACTTACACAACAGTGGGGAGGGGGAAAAGGAGTGAATAAAGGACCAGGGTTTAGAAATACGCTGCCACTGGTTAGATCCCTGAAGATGATTCTTTTTTTTCTTTTTCCTTACCCTCAATTGTTTTGTGTTTTCCCCTTTGCAGAAGTGGCAACAGTCCTAGAATTAGTCAAAGATGTCGGGGCAGACGCTGACAGATCGCATCGCAGCTGCTCAGTACAGCGTTACAGGATCAGCTGTAGCTAGAGCCGTCTGCAAAGCAACCACACATGAAGTGATGGGGCCCAAGAAAAAACACCTGGACTGTAAGCATCTCCTTATATAAGTGTTTGACATGAAGTGCTAAGAAAACTATATAGCTCTGTACTTCTCTAGATTCTCTGGGCAATCTATACCTTGTATTCTACAGATTGTGTGGGGTGTACAAGAAAACTTCTAATTACATATTTTCTATGTATTTTATTGCTTATTCTTCCTCATTTTGACCTTCAGTCTTGGTTATAGGACAGTGATGCATATATCATAAAGATTAGAAGGCCTGTGAGTGCTAGGAAGCAATAAAGTATACGAGTGCAGTCAATAAGTCATGCTTTGGACCCTGATAAGTTAAATCCATTATCATTTACTGTGGCCTTGCTGTAATGTGATGATTAATTCTTCTTCAGAATTAACAGAACAGAACAGACAGGTGTGTTCATGGAAAAATGCAATTATTTTTATTTATAGTAGGACCTAGAATGAACAAGTTGCATTTTGGGGGTGCCATGGAAAAGGCTGGTGAACTCAATGTTTAGAAGGGTGGCTTCATGGCTGTGCCACTTATTTTTGCAATGTTATTGCAATTTGCAATAATTGATTCTTTTTTAGTTGTGATTAAAGCTATTCCTAGAAGGATGTGAGTGTGGTGCAGGCCTGGGGGAACTCAACCAGTGAGGGCTTATATATCCCAATTAAGGCAGTATGTTTGTCATGAAGGCACGGGGCCCAGGGTAGCTGCCCCAATTATATGGCTCTAGCTGTGATATTTCTTCAAATGTTGCATATATGTAAGACACCAAAAAGATCATCATGAGATGGACTTGGCTAAGTAGAAGTTTTGCCACTTGATTAGGTGCAGTACTTTGTAACACGCTGCCATCTTTAACAACATCCTTTGGAAGTTATGGTTTACTTTGCTTGGTGTTCATCTGGTGGTCAGAAATGGCTAAATCATTAATGTGCAGGCCTACAGTCTTGGTACGATGACTGGTGTAATGTGTTTGTGATGCTGTGCACTTCTGGCATTAAAACTGAAAGAAAAACAAGAGCAACAGAAACAAGTGCTACTCAACCAGGCACTTCTATAATATCCCTGGCGCTCCTCTACCAATCACGATGCTGCCTCTGCCCCCTCCCATGACACCCTTGCAAAATAGTTTGCTATTTAGTGATGGCAGGGATCTAATGATGATGTGGCCAAATTCTGTCCACACTTTATCCTTAACACAGTTTTAAAAATGCTCCCAAAGCATTATCCAATCTGTCTTCTATGACCCCATTGGCTAGGAAGATCTGCAACTCAGGCTGCAACCCTAACCACACTTTCCTGAGAGTAAGCCCCATTGAACAAAATAGGACTTACTTCTGAGTAGACCCGGTTAGGATTGTGCCTTCACACTTGTAGTCATAAACTCTCAGATTCCTCTCGATCTGGAGTTCAAATCCCTTGGCAATTCAAACATAGCAGGGATAAACAAGTAGCTCTTCTCAGAGGACCCAATATATAGGTGGTGTTATGCAAATGCCCAAAGTCTCTGAGCTAAGATTGGGAAACTAAGATGCATATCTGAATGCCAGATGCAAAGGAGTGGCAACAGGATATGGGTTTCTTGTCTTATGCGCTCTTAAAAGCATCTGGTGGGGCACTGTGTGTTACAGGAAGCTGTATCTTACAGCTGTATCTTACAGCTTCCTAGTTGGACTCTTGATCTAGTTGAATCCTTGACCCCCAATAACTAGTTGGTCCCTAGACCTGATCCAGCAAGGTTCTTTTTACATTCTTATTGCTAGCAGTAGCCTACAAATAATCCTTTTGATAGGGACTGAGCCGTAGACAACTAAGCAAGGAAGGAGTGGCCTTCTAGTTACAAATGTCAGCCCACTCCATAGCCCCAGAGGTGTTCGTTTAGAACCTATAGGCTACAAGCCACCAGGATATGTGCTTGAGTCCTGCGGTGATACCAAAGACTCCAGGTAGATGATGTTTAGGGTAATGCTCAAAATAGGGATGAGTGCGTGGATGAGACGGTGGTGTAGGGAGGAGGGGTTTAGATTCGTTAGGCACTGGGGAACTCTTTGGGACAAGCGGGGCCTGTACAAGAGGGACGGGCTCCACTTGAACCAGAATGGAACCAGACTGCTGGCGCATAACATTAAAAAGGTGGCAGAGCAGCTTTTAAACTGATCCCTGGGGGAAGGCCGACAGGAGCCGAGGGACATCCGGTTCGGGACTCCTCATCCCTATGGGATGAGGATGGGGAGGTTAGAGAACAACAAGACAAAGGCAGAGTAGGAGAAGAAATTGGGAAAGGTAGTGTGATGGGATGTGATAGACAGTTTGGCACAATGAGAGGATGCGGGGACAAAGGAGCGAATAAGCAGCGCATCCTGGGGCAGTCCATGTACAAATGCTTTTATGCGAATGCCTGAAGTCTACTAGCAAAGGTGGGAGAACTGGAATGTCTGGTGACAAGGGAAAACATTGACATAGTGGGCATAACGGAAACCTGGTGGAATGCGGAGAATCAGTGGGATACCGCAATCCCGGGCTATAAACTCTACAGGAGGGACAGGCAGGGGCGTGTTGGAGGTGGGGTGGCCGTTTATGTTAAGGAAGGGATAGAATCCAGCAAAGTAGAGATTGAAGGTGGGTCCGACTCCACCGTAGAATCTCTGTGGGTTAAATTACCAGGCTTGTGCAGCGATGTAATACTGGGGGCGTGCTATCGTCCTCCAGACCAGAAATCGGATAGGGACCTTGAAATGAGGAAACAGATCAGGGAGGTGACAAGGAGGGACAGGGTTGTAATCATGGGGGACTTCAATTATCCTCATATTGACTGGGTCAATTTGTGTTCTGGTCACGATAAGGAAACGGGATTTCTTGACGTGCTAAATGACTGTGGCTTAGATCAGCTAGTCACGGAGCCCACCAGAGGACAGGTGACTCTGGATTTAATTTTGTGCGGTACGCAGGACCTGGTTAGAGATGTAAATGTTACTGAGCCATTGGGGAACAGTGATCATGCTGTGATCCGTTTTGACGTGCACGTTGGGGGAAGAATACCAGGCAAATCTCTAACAAAAACCCTTGACTTTCGACGGGCGGACTTCCCTCAAATGAGGAGGCTAGTTAGAAGGAGGTTGAAAGGGAGGGTAAAAAGAGTCCAATCTCTCCAGAGTGCATGGAGGCTGCTTAAAACAACAGTAATAGAGGCCCAGCAGAGGTGTATACTGCAAAGAAAGAAGGGTTCCACTAAATCCAGGAGGGTGCCTGCATGGCTAACCAGCCAAGTTAGAGAGGCTGTGAAGGGCAAGGAAGCTTCCTCCCGTAAATGGAAGTCTTGCTCTAATGAGGAGAATAAAAAGGAACATAAACTGTGGCAAAAGAAATGTAAGAAGGTGATACTGAAGGCCAAGCGAGACTATGAGGAACGCATGGCCAGCAACATTAAGGGGAATAATAAAAGCTTCTTCAAATATGTTAGAAGCAGGAAACTCTCCAGAGAAGCGGTTGGCCCTCTGGATGGTGAGGGAGGGAAAGGGGAGATAAAGGAGACTTAGAGATGGCAGAGAAATTAAATGAGTTCTTTGCATCTGTCTTCACGGCAGAAGACCTCGGGCAGATACCGCTGCCCGAACGGCCCCACCTGACCAAGGAGTTAAGTCAGATAGAGGTTAAAAGAGAAGATGTTTCAGACCTCATTGATAAATTAAAGATCAATAAGTCACCGGGCCCTGATGGCATCCACCCAAGAGTTATTAAGGAATTGAAGAATGAAGTTGCAGACCTCTTGACTAAGGTATGCAACTTGTCCCTCAAAATGGCCACGGTGCCAGAAGATTGGAGGATAGCAAATGTCACGCCTATTTTTAAAAAGGGAAAGAGGGGGGACCCGGGAAACTATAGGCCGGTCAGCCTAACATCCATACCGGGTAAGATGGTGGAATGCCTCATCAAAGATAGGATCTCAAAACACATAGACGAACAGGCCTTGCTGAGGGAGAGTCAGCATGGCTTCTGTAAGGGTAAGTCTTGCCTCACGAACCTTATAGAATTCTTTGAAAAGGTCAACAGGCATGCGGATGCGGGAGAACCCGTGGACATTATATATCTGGACTTTCAGAAGGCGTTTGACACGGTCCCTCACCAAAGGCTACTGAAAAAACTCCACAGTCAGGGAATTAGAGAACAGGTCCTCTCGTGGATTGAGAACTGGTTGGAGGCCAGGAAGCAGAGAGTGGGTGTCAATGGGCAATTTTCACAATGGAGAGAGGTGAAAAGCGGTGTGCCCCAAGGATCTGTCCTGGGACCGGTGCTTTTCAACCTCTTCATAAATGACCTGGAGACAGGGTTGAGCAGTGAAGTGGCTAAGTTTGCAGACGACACCAAACTTTTCCGAGTGGTGAAGACCAGAAGTGATTGTGAGGAGCTCCAGAAGGATCTCTCCAAACTGGCAGAATGGGCAGCAAAATGGCAGATGCGCTTCAGTGTCAGTAAGTGTAAAGTCATGCACATTGGGGCAAAAAATCAAAACTTTAGATATAGGCTGATGGGTTCTGAGCTGTCTGTGACAGATCAGGAGAGAGATCTTGGGGTGGTGGTGGACAGGTTGAGGAAAGTGTTGACCCAATGCGTGGGCGGCAGTGAAGAAGGCCAATTCTATGCTTGGGATCATTAGGAAGGGTATTGAGAACAAAACGGCTAGTATTATAATGCCGTTGTACAAATCTATGGTAAGGCCACACCTGGAGTATTGTGTCCAGTTCTGGTCGCCGCATCTCAAAAAAGACATAGTGGAAATGGAAAAGGTGCAAAAGAGAGCGACTAAGACGATTACTGGGCTGGGGCACATTCCTTATGAGGAAAGGCTACGGCGTTTGGGCCTCTTCAGCCTAGAAAAGAGACGCCTGAGGGGGGACATGATTGAGACATACAAAATTATGCAGGGAATGGACAGAGTGGATAGGGAGATGCTCTTTACACTCTCACATAATACCAGAACCAGGGGACATCCACTAAAGTTGAGTGTTGGGCGGGTTAGGACAGACAAAAGAAAATATTTCTTTACTCAGCGTGTGGTCGGTCTGTGGAACTCCTTGCCACAGGATGTGGTGATGGCGTCTAGCCTAGACGCCTTTAAAAGGGGATTGGACAAGTTTCTGGAGGAAAAATCCATTATGGGGTACAAGCCATGATGTGTATGCGCAACCTCCTGATTTTAGAAATGGGTTATGTCAGAATGCCATATGCAAGGGAGAGCACCAGGATGAGGTCTCTTGTTATCTGGTGTGCTCCCTGGGGCATTTGGTGGGCCGCTGTGAGATACAGGAAGCTGGACTAGATGGGCCTATGGCCTGATCCAGTGGGGCTGTTCTTATGTTCTTATGTCCGTATGGGGAAGCATGCTCACTGCAAAGAGGAGCTATTGGGGGTGGGGTGAGAATGTGACACATACACAAGACAGAGTATACCTACAATACCAGATCACAGGATCTTACTGTTAGTTCAGTGGGAGAGAGCAGTGTAAGAAATGCGGCTTAAATTCCACCTTGAGAAATGAATATGTTGCCTCTACAAGGCAAAGGCTACTTTCTGGGTGCCCTTGCAGCAGCAATAACTGTAGAGGGAAAAGGAGAACTGCAGGACTAGACTCCAACCCTCATGCTTCAGAGGGTAGTCCCTAATCATACAGCTGCAGAAGAGAGGCTCATGATTGGGCCTTTCTAGTTCCCTAGAAGCCTAGCTCACTACATTTACCCAGGGATCACAGTCACTTACCCCTGTGCTGAAGGGGCATTGTGTTCAACTGTAGCACAGTACAAGCTCAGCATACAAGAGACTCCAGGGTTCAGTAGAGCTGCAGGCTATTAGGAGAGTGGCTGTTAGGAGAGCCATGTACACATACACCCGAGATAGCAGTTAGAAGGCCAGTCAGAGTGACTGGCACACAGGACAACAGCCTCCTTCAGGTAACTATTTTGTTTGGGTGCTTTTGTTGTGTCTAGCCATACCTTTTTCATATTTGGTTGGTTGCCAGTGTCTCTTAGTGCTTTCTCCTGCACAACTTATCAATTTTTTCTTTCGTTCCCTCCACCACATGGTAGCAACACTGCTTTGTTTATATCATACCAGTATTGATGAGAAGGAGGGTTCTGAGTGGACATCAAGTTTCTGGAACCTACCTCTTCATCTTTGTTGTTGTTTTAGTGGCAAGATTGTGGGCTGGATGCATACACCACTGGCGTTAGTGAATGCACTAGCCTCCTCCCATTGTGGTGAATGCTCTAGTCTCCCATCCAGGATAACTGACTCTTCAGGAGAAGGTTTCCTATCTACTAACCATCTGAACACAGAAAACTAGCAGAACCACAGCTTGTGTTGAACAGTATCAATGGTAGAGTGAATTCTGACAGCATAATAACATGGACTTACCAGCCTTTATTTGTGCATGCCCCTTTGAAAGCTGCATTAGACTGATGAAAACATGCTATGGCAGCATTCCCATGCTGGGTACTGCTGTCCCTGCTACTATCATGTCCATCATACTTGTCTGAGAGATACATGAGCCCAAGGAGGAAAAAAGTGGCAGCACTACAGAGAAACTGTTAGCATCTCATTGAGTGCTGCTGCCATTGCTACTGTAGGCCTCATTCTTGCACTGCTGGGATGGGATGATTAAGGTAGTCCATTCTTCCATATTGCTAGGAGCTGAGAGTCAAGCACACTGTAGCCCTGAGTTTTTGAAAAATCCACACCTTAGGTTGCTTGGTGGGAGGAGGAGGATGGATGTTCATAAGACATACCTTTGTAGTTTGACTACCAGTGAGACCCTATATTTGCTCACCCTTGTAAAGTGCCTTGTGCTCACAGCCCAATTGATGGCAGCGTTGAGGTTCCTGGTGTTCTGTAGCAGCATATCTGTAAAAGTTTGGAGATGAGATGTATGTTATGAATTTCCCCTTCCTACTTAGTTCATTGTAGAAAATGCTTTCTTTGGCAGTAGCTACTCTTCACAGAATTCCCAGGTGTATATTCCTGGGGGCGGAGCAAGGCAGCTCTATTCCTTTTGCTTGATGTATGATCTGTATTTCTTTGCTGGAGATTATTTGTTTCTGATGCAGTACCTTGATTAGTTCCTCTGCGTATTGGAATTCCATGCTCGTCACTGTGCTGACATGGGGGAGGAAGCTTTGGGCAATGAACTCTCTATTGACTTCTATAAAAATGTCTTTACTATACCATGAATTCTACCATAGTATTTTGCTATTTGGAGAAGAATCTACCTTTTAGCAAGTATTGGGTCTGTTCTGAACCTTCTTGTCTCCCAGCATGCCCCAGCATCAGTGTCTTCTGGGGGTTATATTGCTATACCAAAAATACTATTGTATTCCTGCATATTTCCTTTTGCTGACACAGCAGGATGTAGTACTGATTCTATCCCCACAAATCAGGAATAAATTGGAAATGGCGTTGTGCTGTTAATTTTGCGGCCTTCAGCTGGGTTTTGCATCAGGGGTCTTTGGATATAATTGCTCTAAATTCATAAAAAAATAGTGTAGTTCAATAATTTGTCTGACTTTTTTTAAAACTGTAGAGTTGGAATGAAATGGGATGCATGAAGCTGACTCTGCATCATTTTTTGCACCTGTAGATCTGTTTAGGAAGTAAGGTGATATTCAGGGCTTGAGCTGACAGCCTTGTTGACAGTGATTGATACTTTGAAACTTGCCCTTTCCAATTTATTTTCTTTTTAATGTCAAATCATTATGCCATTTTTCATGGTAACTACTTGGCACTGGGAAATCAAATGGTAAAATGACTCTCATATTTTTAATGGCTCTAGTTGTGCAGGATGGTGTTCATCCTAACATGTTAAAATTGATCAGCGTATGGTAGCTTCAAATACTGTTCTCACTGCTGTATTTTTTATAGCAGGATTATTAATCGATTGTGGCGTACTATGTGTGTATGGTATAAAATTGATATTGTGTGATAATAAAATTGTGTGATAATGGAATGTGTCCTCCAAAGTATTCATGCATGGCTTGACCACCTAAAATAGATTTTTACTGGAAGTTCCATTGAAATAAGTGAGGTAAACCTGTTTTGGATACATGGTCATACAAATATTGGGACTGGTGGGTGGGTTAGTCTCTTTTGATCACAAACTGTTGCAATGATGTGGCTTGTAACTGCATATTTCTACTTTGTATGCATTGAGATTTAAATGCTGGGTCCCTTTAGGGAGAAGGACGGGATATAAATAAAGTTTATTATTAATGCTAAATAAATGCACTTGGAATATTGAGGAGGAACAATATATTTTAGCAGAAAGGTTTGTAGAGGAAAGTGCAGGGCAGAATTACAATCAAGTTATAGGAAAATACATAAATTCTTGATTAAACCAGAATGTTTTATAATGGGCAAAAATAAAGGGAGAATAATCTAAAGAATATTGATTAATAATCTTGATGTGTGACAATATCTAACCTTTTCTAGACAACAACACTTCTCAAAGTATCTTTTTTGCTACCTCTGGCATTGATTGCTAAGAAGCAGAGTACTTTCAGAAAACAAGGGTCATATTGTATCTTTTCCTGTTTCTAATGGGGATTGTGGCTAAATGAGGTACAGTAGCAAAGCTCAGAGACAATTGGGTAAAGAGGCAGATGTGTTTATGTTTAAGATTAGTACCTAGTAGTGGGATAAACTGAGGAATGCATGCCGTTTAAAAATTAAATACAATCAAGGCCTTGAAGTACAGGCAGTGGTTGCTGCTCCTTTTCCTCTGGTCCTAGTGTGTGGCCATCATGTGTTCCTCAGAAAATAATTCTAAAAATTTTAAGTGTAGCTTATTTTAATTGTAGTTATCTGTTACTGAAGAAACTGAATAAATTATAACATGGCTGCACGTGTAATATAGAAACTATATTACTGGGACTTCTACAAAAATCCCCCAGAGAGCCCCACTTCATTTATGTAGAGGGAAGACATGAGAGCAGAGAAAATAGGTCATGAAAGCCAGTGTTTTATGAATGGCCTGGATTAGAGAATTATGTTAACAGAGTAGATCAAGATGCAGTTTTGGCTCTAGCGTGGAAGGAGTAACCAGAACACATGATCTATCTGAATGTCTAGATGGTTGTCTTATCAACAGGTGCAGTCCTGGGCTTTGTTTCCTCTGGTCTGAAGAATAAGTCTAGGTAGAATGAGTAGTAATAATGATAGCATGGTCAGTATAATTGTTTGGGGTTTTTTAATCCCTGCTGAATTTAGGCTGTTGATTGAGTCTGAAAAGTAATTTGAATTGAACAAGAGAATTAGATTAATTATTCAGATATTGTTTTGAGAATGACTCTACGTTCTATCTGTGTACATCATCTTGTGGAAGGAGAAGACAGGAAGACCCATTAGATTTTGCTTGAGACATGAATACTTAACACTGACGGAGGGTGTAACTTCAAGGCAGGATAATGCAATAATATTTAATTTCAGAAAATGATTGAGAGTGCCTAAAAATGTATTCAGTATGGTGGGTCTGGTCTGAATCCAGAATTATATGCATTAATTTATTAAATTAAGGTTTCAGTTCTAACGCTTCCTAGAGGACTATTCTCTTTGAACTTCATGGGATTTTCTTTTTAAATGTTCAGTTTGTTCTAAACAGTTTGTTCTGAAAAGATTTTCAAAAGCAACTTTTCCTTTTTTAGGATTTAAGGAATACACCACCTGCATGTATACAAGTCTAGCATTACTCATCAAAAGGCTTCTTAGACTGAGTCCTAATAGAATTTGCTATGCATGTAGAATTCTTAGTAGCAGGACACATGGCTGGAAAATATATATCTATATATTTTAGAATGTGCATATGAACTATACACAGATTTTTAGTTTTTAGCAATCTGACTATCATAGTCTATATGAAATTATGCAGATTGAGGAAACTTGCATATTTGTTCTGCATTTTAAAGTACTGATTGCATAATTTTGGTTTACTATTCATGAGGGATAAAGAACTTACAACAGCACATCCCCCCCAATTACTGAGAATCCCAAGGACAAAACTAGGTAATGTTAATCATATGACTGCTGTGGTAATGTCAGACTTATTTTTTAAATAGTTTTAGCAGTAGTTGTACTCTTCATTGTATCCATAGGTCCTTTCTGTGCTGGTAGTAAGCTACAAGCTGCAAGTTCAACTGTGATACTCACTTTGATCTTATGCACATTTGGGAATATGTTCATTGAACTTTGTGGGACTTGTCCCAGTACAGTCTTAAGCCCTTGTGAACAATGGAAGTCAATCACAAACGGAAGACATTTGCTACAGGAAAGGTGTATTTCACCAGGGTTGTGCATGCATGACATTCTGCCCCAATCCCAGCCTCAATGCTGTCTGGTGCTGTACTTTGTTTGTTTGTTTGTTCCTAACTTAGAATTTTATTTAGATTTCTATACCACCTTTCCCCAGGCAACTAGCCTGGCACTCAAGTATTGTGCTGCAATACTTGCAAGTTTATATATTTTATTTATTTATACAGGTATTTATATACCTTTCTTTGGTTTTCTCCTGAGACTTTAATCCAAGGCGGTTTACATAGGCAGGCTGTTCTAACCCCCCTCCCTTAAAAAAATCCCTTTAAAAAAAAGGGGGGGGATTTTTACAATGCAAAAGTTCTAGTCTTTCCTAGAACTCCTCCTTCCAGCTGGATTCCTTCCCGGTCTGGCCTCTCTCTGGCCCTTCCCCTCCCATGCACCTCTTGATGGCAACTCCTCTCTGCCACCTAGGGTCAGCTCATCAGTATATCAGAGTGTCATCAGTTCTCGGGTACTTCCGGTTGTTTCGAACTGGCAGCCTCAGATCTTCAGGCATACAAGGCGGCAGCTCTACCAACTGAGCCAGACCTCCTGCCTCAAACAAAACAATATCAAAACAATAAAGTAGTCCTAGGAGGTCAGCTGATTTTTGTGTATACTTTGTCATCGTCAGACAGATGCATGATGCACAACATGGGGTAATTGTCCTGATTCATGTTTCCCATTAGTTAAATGAAGTACTGTACAATTATTTTATTTCATTTCAGATAACTTTTGTGTGCAAAGGAGAGGGGCCTAGGAAGGCAAGGTAGTTCGTCAGGACATAATTTCAGAGATAAACTGCAAGAGGTTTAATTTGACATCTCTCAGAATTTCAGAGATGAAAGATGTAAACCAGAGTCTGTAGTGCTGAATTGCACCTATTGAGTTCTATGGCAGGAAAATGGACTTTATAAGTCTACAATGCTGCTTATGAGAAGGTGTGAGCCATCTACACTCATTATTGTTAGGGTGCCATCAGTGTGCATGATATATTAACTGTAGTAATAGTACAGTAGGTAAGTTAAAACCTGTAGAAATGATAGGAATTTGCATTCATAGGAATTTGCATTCATACATTCATAGAACTAAAAATAATATTTGTTCTTCATGATTATTTCAATCCAGAATTGGTGTCTTTTTCCTCTCTGCTTTTAGTACCAGCCTTTCTCTCCCCGCTCCCCCCTTTGGTCAGTGAACCATTTGGAAAACTGTTCCATTTATCCAGTTTTACCTGTAAGTACTTGAAGAAAATGCTTCGTGGTATCTACTGTGACTACATGACAGATTTTATTGTTATCAAATGAAAATCGTATTGGTTGAAAAATTTGTTGACGTTAATCTGTTGATGGTTGCCCCATTCACATGTGAGGGGAAATGAATCGGTTATAGGCAATTCATAAGATGTTTTTTGAAATCAAGGCACTGTATAATTGCTGTTATAGTATCATAAACAATAGGATAGGCTCTCCAATTCAGGAAGTTGTCTTCCTGAACCATTAAGTGTCCAAAAGTATTCAAGAGGAACCCCTTTTCAGGCATTGGGGACAGAACTTATAATTGCTTTTAAAATTTAAATGAAAGGTAGAGTGCTGAACAAAATTATTTAAGGAAAATGAGATAGTGTTGATGGCTAGGCTAATAATAACTAAGGAAGTTGCACAGCACCTCTCTGTTTTGGACTGATAACTTGAAGGATAAACTACTGTGCTGTCCTAGATGAGGTTGCCCTTGAAAAATGTTTATAGGCGAGTAGTCATGAGTGTATTGTATGGTTTGGAGCCTTCATTGATTAATATATTGTGATTCTAAGTGCAAGGTGTAATGTCAGTTTTGCTTTTGAATAGCTTAAATCCAGCTGTGAACCTTCCCAGCCCTCTGCCCTGGGGCAAAGGTCTGCAATGGGCCCCCCCACAGGCTGTTGCTGCCCCCTGCGTGCAAATCTGCCCCCCCCCCCGCTCACCAGAGGCTCATGGAGCCTCATGCGACGTAAACCCACATCGGGAAGTCTCTCTGAGGTTCCCGAACACTATAAACTGTGCTTCCAGAAAACCAGAAGCACAGTTTACAACCCCATAGGCTTCTGTGGGGTCCTAGAAGCTCGCGCCCAGGGTATTTGCCCCATGACCATGAATGGTAGGTCCGCAACTGCTTAAATCCTGCATATCTGTTGTTCAACTCATCTATTTAAACGCCTGTAGAAGTAATCCAATTTCAGGTATTTCTTGATAGTATGGATTATTTAGATCCCTTTCAGTCTGACCTCTGACCTGGTTTTGGCCCTGAGAATACCTTGGTTACCCTGGTAGTTGATATAATCTCTCTGTCTAGCCCTTGACATATATCACTGTTGGTTCTCCTGAACCTCATGGTGGCTTTATGATACTATTCACCATGGTAACCTTCTCAACCACCTCGTTGCAAAAGTTGCTGTGAAGCACTGTTTTGTGGTAGTCCTAGTCCTTTCTGGAGCATAGTTTCTGGAAGGTAGTAGAACTACTGTTTGTTCTCATGGCCTTTGGTCAGTGGATTTCCACAGTGTTCCATTCTACCCCCTGTGTTTAACATGTACATGAAACTGATGAGTAAGGTTGTTGGGAGTTTTGAATTATATTGTAGTGGTGTGTTTAATTTTTTGATTAACAGAAAATGTAAGCTACCTTGAGTAGAACGGAAAGTGTGAGATAGCAATATTCTTAATAAATCTTTGTGAAGTTGGATGACCTTGAAAGTAATTGAACTTCTTAAATTCGCTGACTATCTCCCTGAGGTAGACTTCCTGTGTTTAAATCATGTGAAAGCTTTACATTTAAATTGTCTTAAACAGCTCTTACACTGCAATCCCTTTGACCTCCACTTCCTTTCTGCAGTTTTCTCTACTTTTCTAGTGTGTGATATGGAACAGACACTTCTGTTCTCCTGTTTGAGGCTGTTGACGTTTGTTAACAACTTTCGGCTTCTTGTTTGCTGAACTGTTTTAAAATTGCTGCAGTTTATAATTCAACTATCAAATGTGTCTGTGTTTAGAACCCAGAGTGCAGTACAAATTGTGATTCTTTCCCCATGCGGGCCCCCCCCCATTCAAGTTTGGTAGGGCTTTGGGGGAAAAACAGAACTTGTCAGGCTACCGCACCTTGAAGGATTGTCACACTTTGTATAAGTAGTTATAGGCCAGAATGTATTTGTTGTAAATTATTGGTGACCCCACAAAGAACAGAAAGAAACCCTTTCTCAAACCACATTTGTGTCTAGAAACTTTCAGTTATATTCCTTGTTAGGTACTTGGTGCAAGCATTATAGTAATAGTAGGTTTGTGGTCTGAGTTTGCTCCAAGTGAGGTCCTGATGGCAAGCTATGGTAACAGTGCAATCCTATGCAAGTTTAGTCAGAAGTAAGTTCCATTTTGTTCAGTGCAGCTTACTCCCTGGTAAGTGTGCTTAGAATTGCAGCCTCAGTTGCACACTGATTCTTGCTGAAAAATCAGCAATGTAGATATGAAACTTCTTTATTCCAAATGAAAAAACTGGTCCATCAAGCCGAGTTCTGCCTCCCTTCTGGCAGTGGCTCTCAAGATATTGAGCAGAGGTTTTTTTCTAGCCCTGCTATCTGAGGTCTCCTTAACTGGCATGTGTTCTGCCATGGCTTTTCATCTTGCCATGTCAGTTTACCTAGTTTTAACTTTTACATGGAAGTTCCTGGACTTATTAGCTTTTTCGAAGTGATTCTGAAAAGGAAACTCTTGAGTGATCAGAAAACATTATCAATTGCATCTTAATGTCAGGGGCTCCTGTTTTATGACAGTCTTCTGGTAACTTAAAGATCTATGTTGTAGTAAGTGTATTTCTTTAAGGTGCCAAAAAGCTGTTTGGTAGTTTAAATTTACTTTAAAAGTTTGTTAAAGTTTTTCCATGTTAATAAGGAAGAGGAAATCCCTCCACCCCACATACTGAGGCTCTAAAGCAGGGGTGTCCAAAGCTTTTGGCAGGTAGGCCACATCATATCTCTGAAACTGTGTCAGGGGCCTGTGAAAAAATTAATTTACATCTCAAATTTGAATAAATTTACATAAATGACTATATTAGTGATGGAACTTATATGAATGAAAGAAGGTCTTGCAATAGCATAAAGCCTATAAAGGCCTTGCACAAAGCAAGGCCGGCCTTTCCTTCGCTGCCGAATCACAGACGTGAAATAGCAAGCAGTGGAGGGAACCCTTGTCCCACAGCCCATGCAAGAAGTCGAACAGTTGCCCTCATGCTGAGAGCAGTTGCATCAGGCCAGCACAGGCTCCAGCAAGTCTCTGGAGGTCCAGAGGCTCATTGGAGACTGGGGACTCCCTGCGGGCCAGATTGGGAGTCCCTGAGAGCCACAAGTGGCCTCCAGGTCTGAGTTTGGGCACTCCTGCTCTAAAGGGAATGTTCCAACAGTGAGAGTACAATCCTATGCATGTTGACTCAGAAGTTCCATTCTGTTCAGCGAGGCTTACTCCCAGGAAAGTGTGCATAGGATTGAAGTCTGAGTTGTATAAGTTTTAAAGGCAGCAGAAAAGGACAAGCTAACTACTTACTGCATGACTAAAATTTCAGGGTTACGCCAAGCAAGATCAGTGTTCAAATGGACAGAGCATCTTGCTGTACCCCAGCCACAAATCACACTTCTATAGTATAGGCTTACCTCTCCCACTTATATAGCTAAAGCCCCTTTTGGACCAGTCCAGTCAAATGGCCCTAAATTCTGCTGAGTCGTATTCTGTCCATTGCTCAAGCAAGTAGCCTCTAATTGTCATGTATCTTGCATAACTCCAAATTGGCAGCACCTGGTCTCTGCCTTTGCAGCCCCCCTTCCACTTATCAGATAACAAGCCACCTGATGGGTTACTCCCTTTACTTTCCAGGCAGTAACTCTCCCCACTAAAACTGTCTGAATTTTCAGTTTTATTCCTCTGGCTGGCCAGTTTTCATGTACTTCAAATAGCATCACATGTCAGGTCCTTCCCAACCTAGATTTTACAGGAAGGATCTTACTTCAGTACACTGAAGTGATTTGCCCTTCTTGTAATATCCAAATAACATCCCCAGCACCCTCCTTCCGACATTTCCCACTCACCCTTCTAGGATGATGTAACGGGGGAGGGGTGAGCCCACCTCCATGACAGCTGTTGTCTGCTTATGAAGTGCATTATCTATCCTGGTCAAAAATAGAATGAAAATAAATGCTAAAGCTAGAAATTGAAGTACTGTTTGTCTTTTTTCTTTTTTCTTTTCAAGAACTGTTGAAGGAAATAATTCTGGTTCTAAAAACTTACCTTAATGGTGCTTAAAAGAATATTTGAGCTATATAGTATTTGAAGCAAGTGTCCTCCAGATAGGAACACTGTCAGCAGTATACATATTCCTACAAAATGTAGGTTCTGTTTGTTCTTACTTGGTATTCATCTAGTGTCCAAACAAATGGTGTCCTGTGTTAGATTCTTTGAGCTGATTTGTACAGCTTCGAAAGAGCATCTGTCTGTGATTAGCAGGTAGCTTTTGAATCTGTGCAGGAAGGGTCCTTGAGATTCCTTCTGTCCTCTCTTATTGCTAAAATCATTGTCCTCATAGCTCCTGTAAGAATCCAATAGCAGTGTGGCCTTTGAAGGTTAGCTTTTGGCTTGCAGAGAATGTACTTAAATTTGATAGGTACACAAACACTTGTTGCAACTAGTCCTCTCTGAAGTGCTTACTTGTATACTTGGTGATCACTGGTTACTAGGAAAGAACCAGCTACTTTTTCAGAGTTCAGAACTTAATACAGTGGACAGCTCCTGTTGGTAGTTTAATGAAAGACACAGTACTTTTCATCCAAAGACTGCAAGAGCTGTTTTAGTTACAAGTGGAACCAGCCAAAGAGGTTTTGAGCAGTGTTACTTGCTACTGATAAATTTCTCAAGTTCTGAATATATAGTCTCTTAAATCTGTACTGGCCAAAGAACCTCAGTAAAACAATATTTTATTTGAAAGAACTAAAAATTGCTTTTTGAAATTGTATAATTAAAGAATCTTGGCAGAATAAGATTGCTAATACTTGAAAAATCAGCTGCCACAAATAGTGCCTGTAGTTATTGTTTGTTGACCTTAAGATGCAAAATAGAAATACACCACAGCTTGATTTTTTTGACTTGCTGTTCAAACTAAACAAATAGTGGAACGGCTTCCAATGAATGTGATATAATTGTTCAATACTTTAGAAGAGCGTAATGGTACATACAGTGTTCAAGAACCTTTGTAGCATTAGCATTCTTCCCCCCCCTGCACACGCACACACAAACAGCCTTGGTTTTCTCAAGCTGTAAATTACAATTGTACTGTTGTGCTGCCAATATAGTAGTAAGTAAAATAGTTCAGTTCCCTCAGTGTGTCCCACCCATGTTGAGATTACATATTTCACTGCTTGAGTAAAGTATTCAAGTGAATTGGGACATCTGGACAACCCTTATTTCACAAAACCAGATAATGAAATGCACATTCTTTCAAAAGAATCCTTGAACTTCCCGTTTTATTCTAAGGTAGCCTTTTGAATGTTCTTAATAACAACATTATTAACCGTATTTATACACTGCTTTTCAACAAAGTTCACAGATAAATAAATCAAATCACACTTATTAGCACGTTATCCCCTAGTTTGTATTTTCAAAGCAAAATCTGTCCAGTTTGAATCTTCTTTCCTACATGCTGTGTAATACTAACCTTGATTCACCTTGATTGCTGCTTCTTTTTTCAGTTCATTGGCATCCTTTTAAAATGTGATGCCAAAAGAGAACACTCTTAAAATTAGTCTAAACAGAGCCAAAAACAGTGGGGCTGTTAGTTCTAGTCTCATTGCACACAGTACACAAAGGAGTGCAGTCTTTAGTACAGATTGACCTTTCTTTTAACATCATCACATAAATCACTTAAAGCCACTAAAATCATGATAGGCACTTTTTGCTAATACTCAAACTTTGCCACCAATTTGGTATTTATATCTTTTTTTTTACTTCCGATATGCAATCCATTTAATTTTTTTTTAACATTAGGACTACAGTGTTGTTGCTTCAGGTAATTGTTCAAAGAAAAAATTTCAGTAGTCTCTGAAGATGCCTCCTGTCAGTAGCACAACATTTTTTAGAAGCCATTTATTTTTAATATAGACCACAATGCTAACCAATTTTCTAGCACTGACATAAAGGCAATGCAACTTGGAGGTAAGGAAACAAATATTGCCTTACCATGAGGAGGCCTCCGTGACTGCCCCCCAACTGCAGGATGCAGCCCCACTGGCACAGCTATGCCAGTGCTGGAAAGTTGGTTAGGATTGTGCCCATAAGCACTTCTGAGAACTGCAGGCGACAGTCCAGTAGGCCCAATTAGCCTATAAAAGAAGGTGGTTGTATGTCTGTTATAATACCAAAGGAGTGTGGGAGTAGGGGACAAGTTCTGCTCTGTCTTACCATGCTGTGCTCTACTGTTCTTAAGCCTTTTCTGCCCAATGTTGCATATATGCAACAGGGACCAAATGTGCTGGGCGAAAATGGGTAGCAGTCATTGCCGAACTGACTCTCACATGCTGAAAGTGAGCAGGGCAGGGAGAAAAGAGTTTGGAGTAACCAAAGGCAGTGAGGTATAAAACACCTCACTAAAACAAAAGAGAAGGCTTTTGCTGCTTTCCCAACACCCTGTCCTAGGCTCCTAGGTATAAAATTAGAATCCAAACCTTCTTTGTAGGCAAATGGGACAAGTAGTTGCCTTAATTATCTACTTTGGTTCCTAAAAATGTCTTTGGTTTTTTTTGTTTTAATTTCTCAAAAAAGCTATTAGAATATGTAAAACTTTCCCCTACACAGTGGTTCTTCATACTGTATACAGTATATCCTTCTGCGAAGCGTGGGAGGGTTAATTTCTTATGTTAGTGTTCATATCCTGTTTACTGAAGTTCACTGCCAATGCAGCTCATTTAAAGAAACTACATGAAAAAGTTCTTGGAAAGAGCCATATGGCACAAGCTGGAATTGTTGCATGCAAGGAAGGATGGAGAAAACGTATCCTTAAAAAGATGAAAGCGTAATCTATCTGGTGTGCTCCCTGGGGCATTTGGTGGGCCGCTGTGAGATACAGGAAGCTGGACTAGATGGGCCTATGGCCTGATCCAGTGGGGCTGTTCTTATGTTCTTATGTTCTTAATGAACAAATGTCCTTGTAATGTAACAGTAGCTCCAGAGAAACTTTCCAAAAGATAAGGTGATGTATGTTTTAAAAGAACAAAAGCCAATGCAATGTAGTAATAGCATATTGCTTCATTGTTGTGTAGTAATGAGACTCTACTTTATTTGAGAATATAGGGAAGTTAACTTGAGAATTAAGGATGGGTTTATCTCCATCTGTAGTTCTGTAGATCTAGTCTTGTGAAACTGAAGCCAAATAGTGACTTGGTCCCTGAGGAAAAAGCTTCTGTAACTCAACCAGACAGATATAATCAAGTGGAAGACTTGGATAACAACATGATCCCCGATAATGTAAGCACTGATAGAAACAAATGTGTGCCTCCACATATGCAACAGAGAATAATAAAAGGGCAAACAAGATGACTGAATATTGAGCAGCACTCCCTTGATGTCAGCTGAGGCAAATCAGAGTTATGTTTTGGCATTTAAAACTTTTACATGCTGTGGCAGCTGCTTGCAGCATAGAGTCTTGAATTACCATGTTGCCTGTTTCTTGACTTCTTTTCATTTGCTCTGCTAGAAAAGAAGAGGCAATGGTATGTCCTAGCTTTGCTAGAACAGCAACGCATTCTAGATGTCAAATAAGTCAACTGTTTTATTGTGAACAACAAAGTTGAAGTCTAGGGCAGAAAAACATAGGAAGATAGTCTATGATTACTGGTCTATCTGGCTGTTGGTCTATCTGAGCCTAAAATTGTTCTGACCCCCTCAGGGATAATGCAGATTTGACCATTCAGTTGTGCTTCTACTGAAAAAACAAATTTGTGTCCACCAATACTCTCATGTAGCCTGTCTTCTCTTGTTGACTTTTGGGTTTGTCTCTTTGATCATATGTAGAGCAGAATTTCTTTTTCCGCTGCTGCTGACTGTGAAGAAAGACTGTCATAGTTGCTAACTAGGTTCTAATTGGGTGTAGATTGAGAGAACACAATCAGGTCTGGCTCACCCACAACAAAGAGCGAAAAACTCTTGTAGAGTAGGGAGGAAATGGTAAACTGACGAGGGTGTGCTCTGCACCCTACATCTGTCTGCCACTCACTGTGTTGCTGCAGTTGACATTCCTATCTTCTTTTAGCAAGCCGAAGGCAATTGGGAAGAGGATTGACCTGCAGCAGCCCACCTTCCATCTAGCATTGCTAGAGGAAGGAGATGAAAAATCTGACACTACCTCCTCATCCATACTGCTCTCCTAAGTAGCTGGATATGGGTGAGGAAGTAGCAGCAGGGTGCACAGTTGTTTTTTTTGGGTGCAGAGGCTGCAGAATTGGGCTGCCTTGGGCAGTGACCAAGCTTGCAAAGGGGACTCGAACCTGGTTAACCCCATCCTAAGCTCATCAGCACTTTGTGAGCTGTGCAGGGGAAACTCAAGCAGCTCAGCAATTTTCCAATTCTCTGTTGCAAAGCAGAGCTATGAAAGGTGTTGAACAGCAGGAGGAGGGGGAAGAGTATATGTCAATTTGTGTAGTTTTTTTTTATTTCTTGAAGTTCAGCTATAGTAGTAGGGTTGGTCATTAATCTACACTCTACTGAAATGACTTGACTTGCTCTTTAATAGATACATTCTCTGGGTTTACTGTAACTACTGTGTCCCCCATAGATCTGATTCAAGCCACGAACGAGACAAATGTCAACATTCCTCAGATGGCTGATACACTCTTTGAACGAGCAACAAACAGTAGTTGGGTGGTTGTGTTCAAAGCTTTAGTTACAACACATCATCTAATGGTTCATGGCAACGAGGTAAGCCTAGAACATTTTCAGAGTGAACCTTTTTATGCAAGTAGTAGAAATGTAGCTTTTAATTAAACATTATCATTGGTATTCATATTTATTTTATTAGCTTCCTCTTATAATATTACAAAAATGGTAATTTTTGTAATTGTGTCCTTAGGACTGATGTATATAACTAAGGGCACAATCCTAGCCCCTTATGTCAGTGCTTTGCAGCACTGACATAAGGGCAATGCAGTTCTAAGGTAAGGGAACAAACATTCCCTTATTTGAGGAGGCCTCCGTGAGGGACACCCAACTGCAGGATGCAGCACATGTCCCATTGGCACCGCTATGCCAGTGCTGGAAAGCACTGACATAAGGGGTTAGGATTGCGCCCTAATGCAGATAATTATGATGATCTTGCTACAGTGTGGATTTCATACAAGCCATTGTTTCTTCGTTGTGCTATGGCCAAGTATCTGATATTAAATGAACGTAGTTTCCAAACCTCAAGTGTGAATTATTTTTCTGCTGTGGTATAATTTCTTTGACTATAGGTAAATCATATTTTGTTGTGCAGATGTCTCTCCTATTGTCTTTTAATTGAGCTATAAAATTAAAAGGCACAGTACAGTTGTAAGATTTGCTGAGTCAGTATTTGGTTTTTGAGTTGGGTGGTACCAATAGCTGTTGGCAAAACGTAAGGTTATGCTAGCATTTTGAATAGTGTATGTAGGTTAATGTTTATGGTAGAAGTATAAATATCCAGTTCTGTACCAGTGTTGCTCAGAGGGGAATATTTAGTTTGATTTGCATGCCCATAACATTAACTACATTTTCTCTGTACTGGCCATCTATAAAATGCCATATCTTGCTGTTTGTCACAGTTAACCACATGTGTAGTGAGATTTTTATATGCAATGTCAAGGGCATTTTAAAATGTAATCTGTATTAAACGCAACATTGGATGAACTGAATATAAGTTGTTTTCTCAATGTAAAAAGATGCAGTATCAGTCCTGGCTTTGTGAACTGGATCATCTGTGTCCAGTCCAGACAGAGTTATTCAAATTGTCAAGACATGTGAAAGTCATGGCATTTAATCATATCATTCCATTTCTCATGGTTTTTCCACCTGGAACAGTATTTCTCAACCTCAGGGTTGGTACCCCCCAGGGCAGGCAGTCAATTTTGGGACACTACCATGTTAAGGTGGGTAGTGACCTGCCCGGGAACTTGAAGGTGCTGTTAGAATGCACTTCTGGGTTTTGCTGCTGCTACCAACTAGCACAGGTAAGTAAAAAAGGGTTTTTTTCCCCCCCTTACCTGTGTTTGGCAGTGGAAGGAGGGAAGGAAACTTGCTTGTGGGTTTGTCATAAAATAGAAGATGATAATTTAAGGACGAATATAACTAATATTTTATTTTGTTCCCCTTCCTGCAGAGGTTTATTCAGTATTTGGCATCTAGAAACACACTATTCAATCTCAGCAATTTTTTGGACAAAAGTGGATCACATGGTAAAAACCATTTTTCTTATGAAATTCTTCTAGTATCTGTGCAATACTTTATCACTTTGACAGAGTTATGATTTTCTTTCTCCTTTGGATTTTGGCATGCTACCAGTTGGATCAGAGCATTTACAGTATTTATCAAGAACTGGTGTGACAAAAGTCCAAACTTATTCCTTGATGTTGTTTACTATTGTTCACTGTTGTATGTTTTCCAGTGATACCAAATCACTAAATTGATCTGTCTACTTTGCAACTTTTGTCAATTTGAAAATAAGACTCTAAAAATAAGAAAAATGAGACTCCGAATTGCAGCAATTCACTGACAAGTGAAGCAATTTTAAAGAAAAATAAGACAAAGCGCATAACTTATTTTCCAAGAGTCTTGGCATGGTCTGAATATTTTGGCGTCTCTGGCCCTACAGGCTAAAAAAGGAGACAAAACTTCAGTTTAGGATTATTAACTTTAACACGATACTGATTGACTAATGGGCAGCGTTCCATAAGTGGAACTGAGATTTAAAGGCACGCATATGTATTGACACAATATATGGCACTATAGTAGGAAATGAAAAGAGACTGTTGAGGAACGCCTTGCCTTCTAATTGGCGATTTTTCTTAATGAATTGTGAAAGATCTTACACTTGCATCAAAATCCTGAAAAGGCAATTGTGTTGTGGTTTTACTACTATGTGAAATCTAGTCCAGGTCCAGCTGATCAACTAATAGACAGCATTAATTGTGTTGATTCCTTTTCAGTATTGTTTTGCAGTTTCTCACAGTATTGTTATGTGACTGGGGAGAATAGATGCCTTATTTCCTTTACAGGAGTTGGTTTCTTTGCACCAGAAAGAGAAAAGCATTTGTGTTTTGGGGGATAAGACTGAAAAGGGGGGGATTATTGGAGATTATTCAAAGATGAAATAACCAGTCTAGAGTTCTGAGACTTTTGTAATTTGGTTTGTACCCTGCTTTTTTCCCCTGGAGGGCACGCAAAAGCGGTTTTCCCCCTTAAAGTGTTATAAGAAACAACCTATAGCATGGTTTCCAGCTGTGAGCTGTAGCTCCCCAGGGAGCCATGGAAACTAGCCTGGGAGCTGCAGAATCCTTGCAAAAACCCCACCTCCCTATACAATGTGTAGCAATGGTTCCCATACATTTTAGCAACAGGACCCACTTTTTAAAATGACATTCTGTTAGGACCCACGTAATTTTATGAGACTAAAAAAAAAGTTCCTTTTTTTTACTACGAGGAGGGGGGGAACTACCTTCTTGAGTATTTGTTGAGCTCCATATTCATTAGATTTTAATCATTCTGCTTGGCCTGGCATTTCTCTCAGCCTGCTCTGAAGTGGACCAAAGCATGTTTTTCTACCTGTGAGTAAATATGCATGTTTTGCCCCTTTCAGATTCCATAGGACACAATACTCTCTCCTTGTCAGCTATCAGCTTGTCCATTTTTTGACCAATCAAAAGTCTGGTCCCAACCCACAGTTTGGGAATCACTGTTGTATAGGATTGTAGTCCTAATGGGGAGCTATAGCTAATGGCCCAGTAGGTCAAGGGAGCTGCCAGTCAAAAAAAGTTTGGGAATCCTAAAGGGTCATCCTAAAGCCCATGATGTGTATGCGCAACCTCCTGATTTTAGGAATGGGTTAAGTCAGAATGCCAGATGTAGGGGAGAGCACCAGGATGAGGTCTCTTGTTATCTGGTGTGCTCCCTGGGGCATTTGGTGGGCCGCTGTGAGATACAGGAAGCTGGACTAGATGGGCCTATGGCCTGATCCAGTGGGGCTGTTCTTATGTTCTTATGTTCTTATGGTCTATATAAGGGCTTTTCAAACTGAGACATTGCGATGCCCCAGCTTGTGAGCCCTGGCCTCTGTCCCCTTAAGGGGCGGGGGCAGCCTGGAAGCAGGGAGGAGGCAGCGGCGCGATCCCCAGGATTGTGCCGCCCAGGGGGGCTGCAGGGGCTTGGGTGCACTTACCCAAGCCTCCTGCAGCCTCCCCAGGCTGCAGGGAGCCTGACGCAACCTGCAGCAAGGCTCCCTGCAGCAGTGAAAGTAAATGCAGAGCGATTGCACCCCCTCTGCTAATGGAGTGCACCCAAGCCCCTGCAGCCCCCCTGGGTGGCGCAATCCTGTGGATCGCACCACTGCCTTTCCCCCCGCCCCCGCTGCCTCCCCCCGCCCATGCAAGCATGTAGTGGCTCTCAAACTCTCTCAGAGAGTTTGAGAACCACTGGTCTATATGCTTTAAGCACTTAAGCATTGACTTCATAACACTGCTATTTAGTTGGATTTCTTGGAAAGCTCACTGTGCTCAGTCCCAGGTAAAGTTTCAGGAGCCCATATTGTTAACCCCCAAAGAAGAGGTGAGCATTATGAGACCTGAATTTTTGTCTGGTATAGATTAAAATCTGATCTGGATAAGAACTACTGGCTGGCTTGCTCATCCATCCACCAGCTCCCTTTCCACCTTCCGTTTTTAAACAAGTCTTGCCCTTCTGTGAAAGTAGTAATGGCTCTTTGATATATAGCTGTGGTTTTCAAACTCCCAGAGAAATTTAAAAGCCTCAGTAAGTTCTTGCAGGGGTGGAGGGGAGGCAATGGGGGGAAGGCTGCAGGGGGGCTGCAGGGGCTTTGGTACACTTAACAGAGCCTCCTGCAGCCTCCCAGGAGTGTGGGAGCCCTCCGCAGCTGTCTGTAAAAGTGGAGTGATTGCACTCTACTTCCGGTTTAGCAGAAGTGGAGCGCAATCGCTCCACTTTCACTTGTGAAGCATTGGGGAACCCTGAGGACAGCCACACAGGGCTTCCCGCACCCCTGGAAGGCTGCAGGAGGCTCTGGTAAGTGTACCCAAGCCCCTGCAGCCCCCCTGAGCGGCGCGATCCTGGGGATCGCGCTACTACCTCCTCCCTGATTCCCGACTGCCCCGCCCCTTAAGGGGAAATAGGCCAGGGCCCACAAGCTGGTGGTGTCATGACGCCCCAGTCTGAAAAGTCCTGGTATATAGGAAGAGAGAAGGGAATTCTGAATTTCTCTTATCAGCATACTGCTAGCATCATCAGGGAAGAAGGGCTTCTGTGCCTATTGGGAAATGTGGTTGGATTGCTTATTTAAAAGGATAAAGCATAGCAATGGTAATTTTTGGAGCTGGAGGGAAAGTAATGATTCTAGGATAAATGTGCAACCTTAACATAAGAGATTGTTACTGGGATTCAAGGATTTTAAATAAAGTCTTAGAAAGTTTAGCTATTAAGTACATGCTGTGCATGGGGAAAAAATGTCAGTTTGTATAACCAAATTCCATAACAAATTGGCTGTTATGTCAAACTATAAAACAGAAAATTCAGGTAATGTGCCTTAGGCTGTTGGATACTTTTTAGAATATTGACATAAAGTTGACTTGGGGTGATTCAAGTGCTTTCAGGTAACTGTTCTTTGGATGGAGCTTCCTATAACCGGTAACCTAATATATAATTACCTATCTTACTCTGTGAATCAAAACTCACAGCTTGAAAATAGTGGCTAACATAGAAGGATATAGCAATAGAACTCACAAGGCAAGTAAGTGTAATATAAATTAGCCAAATATTCTGTTGTCTGTACTACTGTACTTAACAAATTCGCAATACTTTAAGCACTGTATGCAGTCATCCCAAAATCAAGTTAACTTCTTCTGTCTCCCAATATATCACCTTAAATAACGCTAACCTTGCAGTGTTAACAATAATTAGGTATTGTTCATAAATAGGTAGGTCCATAGATGGATAGGTGTTCATAGAGATTCTTTTCTTGCATTAAAACTATACACGAAATTTGTTCTTAAGAGTATCACTGAAATCCATCAAGCTTTTATCACTGATAATTTCATTGTCTGCTTTAAATATAACTATTGAAACTTTTCCTTAATTCAGAGGTTCTCAAACTTTGTTTCTGTGACTCCTAGAAAATAAAGAAATTTACACAACACCTCATCCCATACATGACTCCTCTCGCCATATTATAGCTAGCTGCAACCTGCACTTTGAGGACTTGGGGATGAATACAGATTATCCATGTAGCTCAGAATTTCCTTTACTTAATGGCATTGCCTTTCCAGGGTTTCGGGCAGGCTTTCCCCAGCCAACCTGGAGATTTCAGGGATTGAATCTAGTTCTTCAGAATTTGCTACCTTCCCCTGTTGGGTTCCACCCCAAACTTGACAGCCTTTGACGTAATCTATTATTTAATAGATTTTAAAAAGTGTGTTTTTTTTGGATATCTTTTTTTTTCCACAGGATATGATATGTCCACTTTTATCAGGCGCTACAGTAGATACTTGAATGAAAAAGCATTTTCGTATAGACAGATGGCATTTGATTTTGCAAGAGTGAAGAAAGGGTAAGCTTTCCTCATACTACAGATACTGCCTGAATGAAATTGGAGTGTGAATACTTGGCTGGATGATATTGTAGCATGTGGTAATATGGTTTGTTAGATTCTGTAAATATGTTGTAGGTTATAAAAATGACTCATTTTAGCCTTGTAAGCAAGTTCTTATTAAAATTAGGTATGCCGATCACACAGTGTAAGCAGTGGATTGGTACTTTGTTTGGCACAACCAGGAGCACAAGAGTCTCCTTCCCTGAAAGGGGATTGGAGGGGGGCTGGGAGCTGGGCGGGCCCAGAGGGTTCTTAGGGCAGCAGTGCCCAGCCCTCTTCCTCCTTTGCACATGGGCACAGTGCTGACACCCACCTGCCCGTCCCTAGAGCAGTCTGAATTTTACTGGTCAGGTGAATTTTATTTGCGGCCAGGTAGGAATTTTTTGCTGTCTGCCAGGATTGGCTGGTGGCAGGCCATTTTTTTCACCTACCCCAAACTGCTGGGGTTAAGGGGTTCCTTTTTCCTGCTATCCTAGGTCACTTTATGGCAGGTGGTGTGGGGTAGAAGGTGTGAACTGGACTTGGGGTGCACCTTCAGGCAGCATAGGCAGAGCAGGATCCACTTTCAGTCCTCAGGGGCACAGCGGCATGAGGGCAGGGACGGGGCCCTGGCCGGGACTGCAGGGCCACCTCAGAGGCTCTGTGGCTCGAGGTGGCATTGCCTGCAGTCTGGCTGTCTCACCCCTTCATGGAGTGAAGACCTGGATAAGCTGCGCAGCATGTAATGGGGCCAGGCTTGGAGTCAGTTGCACACCCAGCCCGGGGGACAGATACGATTCTGGTGCCTTCCAAGGGTCCAGCCTCCGCACCACTGGTGCTTCGCTGCCACAGCATCTGCAGGTCTCTCTGTCTCTCCTTCTACACCATCTTACTTGTTAATAAAGTGGCCCTTTCTCCCAGCTCAGTTGTCTCAAGTATTCATTGGGGGGTGCACAAACAAATGTTAATGTGTTGAGGTTCAGTCCATAAGTTCTTCACGCGATTAGTATAATGTAATGGAAGAACAAAAAATTAAAGTTGTAAAATGTGGTTGTTTCAGTGGCTAAGGTTTGGGTCACCCGATGCAGGAGGCCAGCATGTCACCCCCATGATGAACCGCCTCCCATGCATTGGGCGGGACAATGCCCTGGGCAGTTGGCGTGGTAATGCACCATTGCCCTGCCTCACTGGTTTTTTTGGCTATAACTTTTGCTGGCATAGAGATTTCAGTGCGATTTGTTTCATTGCATTCTACATGAAATTATATATCAAATAATATATACCATGATGGTATTATTCGAAAGTACCAAGATTTTAAAAATTATGCTCGGTAGTGGTGTCGCCTTCCCATGTGTGAAATCCAGTGTGGCCTGTGACGCCACTGGGTTTGTTAAATTTCCAATGTGGTTGAATGTTAGACCAGTGATTGTCCCAGAACTGCCCTTAACCGGATTGGTCTGTGTTGCATACTGTAGACTGGGCTGAACCTAATGCTAAATTGTGTTTTTGAAGTCTGCTTTAAGTTGTGGAATTGCTTAATAAATTACCGTTTAGAATTTTGTCTGCTTATTCTCCATAACATCTAAAATGACTTTGTGGCTATAAAAAAAGTATCCCCTTGCCTCTGGAGGGTTGTCTGAGCCTCCCAGAGGCAGCGCCCATCCGGGCGCTGCCTCTGCAAGGCTCAGACCGGTTTCCTCCATGAAAGTAGAAGTCTCGCGAGAGATGCTATTTCCCTCAGTCTAAGCCTTATACTTTGCACCATTTTTTGAGCATTATTTAGTGAAAATCTATGTGGCACACAATTGTTAATCTGAAAATTTGGTTATATTGTTTTTCATTTGTTGCTGTATATCAGCTTAAATGAACAATTTTTCCAGCAGGTTATCTCTGAACCCAGAGTGTTTGAAAGGAACTTTGCACTCAGGAACTTCCCCTCCTTTCTTCCCCCCCAGCAGGGTTTAGCAGCATCCAAAAATCTAAAGAATTACGGGGACCTTCCAGACCAATATGGGATGTGACATAAGGAACTTGGGAGAGGGGATGTGCCTTCTGTTTGTGCAGGTCTTAGGATAGCACTTGGTGGCTATAATACAGCCAGCTCTTTTGAAGCTGTAGGAAATTTTGAATTGGAAGAAAACCCCATTGGGGTTTATTGTAGCATAATACATGAGATTGCATTGTTGGATAAAATGCAAAACCTCTTACCCCTTGGCGGGGTGGTGGAGAGTATGCTAGTTAAACATTTCCTAGAATGAAATGTTGAATTCTCTAATTAGCATGTTTTAATCTTCATTCTGAAGTAGTGTTTTTTTCTGTGGCTACTAAGTATTAAGAGTGTTTATATATCGCTTTTCAAAAAGGTTAGTTCGATGTTTTCTACTAGTATTGGTTATCGGCTAATGTTTTCTGTGTGGCTGGATTTTGTGTGCATCTTGGTTTTTCCTGCAGGGCTGATGGTGTAATGAGGACAATGGTTCCAGAGAAATTACTGAAAGGCATGCCTGTTTTACAGGGACAAATAGATGCACTTCTTGAATTTGATGTATGTATTTAATTTTTTTAATTATGCTATAAATGGGAGATCTTTCTAACTATGGATTTGTTGCAGCACTCCCTGTTTTCATGTTGGGCACTAGATACGTGTGTCTTTTGACCCACTGTCAATGTCAGGAGAACGTGAAACGCAGGCTTAGTTAAGAAGCACTTTTTCCTTTTCTCCTCCCGTTCCAAATCATATGGAACGGGGGTGCCCAGGGGCCATTTGTTGCCCTTAGGGACTCCCAATCCGGTCCACAGGGAGCCTCTGGTCTCCAGTGAGCCCCTGGCCCTCCACAGACTTGCTGGGGGCCGTGCTGGCCTAACGCAACTGCTCTCAGTGTGAGGGCAACTGTTCGAACCTCTCACATGAGCTGTGGGATGAGGGCTCCCTCCACTGCTTGCTGTTTCACATCTGTGATGCAGCAGCAGCAGCAAAGGAAAGGCCAGCCTTGCTTTGTGCAAGGCCTTTTATAGGCCTTGAGCTATTGCAAGACCTTCTTTTATTCATATTAGTTCCATCTCTAATATATTCATTTATGTAAATTTATTAAAATTTGAATGTAAATTAATTTTTTTCCCTGGCCCCTGACACAGTGTCAGAGACATGATGTGGCCCTCCTGCCAAAAAGTTGGGACACCCCTGATATGGAAGATGAAATTTTCCAGAAGGTGACTGCAGCTTAGGTCTCCTGTCCGGATCCAATAGACATGGCTCAAACATTGTGACAGCCTGCCATCTAAAGTAAGGCTGTCTGAACAAAAGAATCCTGACCCCAGGATGCCCCTGCCACTGTGGCCCCTGTATCTGTCCTATCTTCAGCTTAGTTTTGGTAGTTGCAGCAAACTTAACTCTCTTATCAAGCGCCACATATCCCTATCTCAGTCCCAATTTCCCTTTGGTTCTAGGAACTAGTAAATGGGTAAAGCCAGTTTGGAAAATGGGGAAGATACCTTTCCAGCTTTCAAACATTCCATGAATGTTTCACTTGGGGGGGGATCATCTCATCAGAACTGTCCCCATACACAAAAATTCTATAATTATATAGGCTCACTCTATACTGATGCATAAGTAAGATTTCCACTTTGCAGCATTAACTCACCTCTGCTCGCCCTGTCACCTTAGCAATCACATCTGGTACTAGAAAAATTATTCTGCATCTCTCTATTTTTCCCCTTTCAGAACTGATCACATCTTTTCCCCTTTTCACATCTTTCTTTCTGTCAGAACAGGAGTGTTTGTTTCCCCCCCCCCATTTTTTTTTAACACTATTGCTGCAGTTCTCAAACTCTCAGGGAGTTTGAGGACTGCAGTAAGTCCTTGCAGGGGAGGCAGCGGAGGTGGGGAGAGGGCAGCTACATGCTTCCCAGGTTCATGTCCCTCAGGGGGCTGCAGGGACTGGCATTTACTCACCAGTCTCTGCAGCAGCCTGTCAGGGGTGCGGGGAGCTCTGCATGAGTGTCTTAAGTTTTGGTAAGGCAGAGCATGATTGCTGTGCTTTCACTTCGTAAACTTTGCGGAGCCCTGCAGATGTTCCCGAAGGGTGCTACAGGGAGTGGTGAGTACATGCCAGTCCCTGCAGCCCCCTTAGCAATGCCATCCTGGGGATCATGTTGCTGCCTCTTCCATGCCTCTTCCCTGCCCCCACCCCTTAAGGGGAAAGTGGCCAGGGCCCTCAGGCTGGAGCGTCACAAAGCCCCAGTTTGAATACCACTGCACTAAAGGGTGAAAGTCTGGTTTTCCTGGCCTTCCTTCCTTCCTTTCTTTGGCTAGCTGGCTGGATTGACATCAAAAATATCTCAGCCTATCTCTTTGGATGTTTATCAGCAACATCCCTTGAGGGCTTTTGATTACACAGGCCTACAAAATTGAGGGTCAGAAAAGGTTTTTCCCAAACTTTATGGTGGTTTGATATGAATTTGGGGTGCTGATTCAAAAAATGGCAACTGTTTTGCCCTGTCACATGTAGTTTTGGAGTTGTAGTATAGCCTTATTAGTGAATCGTTCAAGCAGCTTCCTCATGACGAAGCCATGGTGTAGGCTTCCTCATGAGGAAGCTGCTTGAGCCATTCACTAAAGAGGCTATGCTGTTTCTCAAAAACTAGACGTGATAGGGCAAAACGGATGCCATTTTTTGAATCGGCACCCCAGATATACCCAGGAATTGGTGTGACGTTTAAGGAAGCAAAATGTGTGTTGGCCTGTGTTGTTAAGGTACCAAACTGAAGGAAGCTGTCACTGTGAACCAAGAGTGAATGTTCTAACTCATGAAGGATAGTCATTGGGCTTCTCAGAAGGCCAGGTCATGTCACTTTTCCTCCCCCTGCATTACAATGAATTTCCAAGAAGTTAGTTGTTGCAGCCACGTCTCTCTGACTTGTTGCTGCTCTCTTTTAATCCTCCATAATTTGGCAAAATAGAAGCTTCTCTAAGGAGGTCCGAATCTATTTTTGCTTAAAAAAAACCCCTTGCCTCCCCAGTAAACTCACAGTCCAATCCTATCCACACTTTCCTGAGAGTAAACCCTATTGACTTTAATGGGACTTTAATGGGACTTACTTCTGAGTAGATACGCATAGGGTTGAGCTGTCAGTCTCTTCACCCTACCTTCTGTTTTTCCTCTCTGTGTTAAGGGACAAGGAATTTGTGTATTTCTTGCCTCTTCATAAAAAGGCTAGTCTAGTTGATTTCAGAACATAGCATTTCCCCCTTCATAGGTTCTCTGTAGATTCTCCTTTTTTTTTTTCCCCCGGAGCAGCACCTATGGTCTCTCTCTCCCCTTGGAGTAGGTCCCCTCTCCCTTGATTCTCTTTTTGCATTAGTCAGTTTCAATCCAGTAATGTCTACATAGCCTGTTCAATTGAAAACACACTGATCTATTGATCTCTCATGGGTGTCTGTTGATTTTCTTCGCCTCCATATTTTCCTCACCTCTAACTTATTATTATTAACAGTATTTATATGCCACTTTTCAACTAAAAGTTCATAATCTATTACTAATCTCCTAATAAACCGCATTTCAGTTAGCCTTGGTGCCTGCCTCTCAGCCCCTTTAAAAGCAAATACACAGTGTGGGTGTGTCACACCAGGGGTTAAAGATGCCTCATGTGCATATCTGGTGAAGCCTGTGCATGTTGATGTATGCACCCTAGTAGTGCATGGTTGGTAATAATTACAGTGAAAATATCTGCTTTCTCTGAGCCTTTGAGCTTGCACTAACATTTTCTTTGTAAGGGTGTCTATGTTGCAGGAAAATAGATTGCTGAAAACTGTATTGAACCATACTCAACTGTGGTTAAGTTGCACATTCAACTGCATCTGTGGTTGCACTCACCTGAAGTAGTGTTTGGTTTCCAGCTATTAGCAAGATGCAAAAATCACAAAATATATAGTGTACAAGATTCTGTTGGGTCCAGTACCATCCCATTTCCCATGTGCCCCATCTTTCTTTTCCCCAAGGATATGAGAGAGAGCTGGACTGGGATTTTGCTGGGAACCAAAAATGGACTAGAAGATGGGAAAGGGAGGGGTCTGAGCTCTTTGTGCTTAAGTTTACTTCGACCATTCTGCATTTTTAGGGAGATAAATTTAATAAGCAACTATGCATGTGAAACGTCCTTAAACATTCAGCCTTTAGCATGCATAAGTGTAGTATACATGACTGTTAATGGGCCACAGTATTTAACTTGGAAAACCTATTGCACACATCATTGTAAATCAAAATAAACAATGGGTTCCCATTTTGTGCGTAGGTTCATCCAAATGAGTTGACAAATGGTGTCATAAATGCTGCATTTATGCTTCTCTTCAAAGATCTCATCAAGCTTTTTGCTTGCTACAATGATGGAGTTATTAACTTGTTAGGTAAGCATGTTTTTAAAGTTTGTTGCTATTAAAAAGGAAGAGTAGTTCTGCAATGTATTCTTTTTAAAGAAACTGAAGTAATTGCAACTTCTGAAATCTTAGGACCCATGCAACTGTTAAATTTGTCTGTGTTGTAGCCTATAACTGTTGTATAGCAAACACATGTCACTTTGAAAGCATCTTTGCTAGTATGGCTAACTTTGAATTATGAAGGGAGCATTGCATAGAATTAGCTATGCTGTGGCTGCAATTGCATTCCCTCCATCTCATCTGGCTTGAACAATGGTGAAGATGAGCCACTGAAGCTGTTTATACTTGAGCACCACTAGGCTTCTTTCTGGCCCCTTAAAGGCATACCTCCTTGTTTGCGCACAATCAATTCTGGTTGAACAAGCCAGCCACCTGTGGGGGTGTTGCAAGTTAACCCTGCCCATATATGTGGGTGGAGCAGCTTTCTTTTTACTATGTGTGTTTACTAATGATCTCATAACCACCAATGTAGATTAGAATCCCAAGTTTATGTATAAAAATAGTATACCTCTAAAAGATGGAAAGAATTCTCGTGATTAGAGCATATTGAGTTGATTAAAAGAGGATTAAGAAAGCGAATGAAGTTACCTTTTGGTATTTGATTAATAGTTTGTTCCCAAAACTTAGATTTTTATAGTTACTATCAATACTGACCCAAAGTTATTCCTACTATACTTCTAGCCCTCCCATCTGTTTCAAGACTTGGAAGCCCAGATATGACAAAATAGTTGTATAATGATTGTGGTGGATTTAGTAATTAACTACTTAACTACTTCATGTGCAAGTCACTGGTATATGTTCATCTAGTGGTTTCTACAACTGGTGCATAGCATTTTGGAATTGTAGTTGTTGTGCTTTCACCAAAATAAATACTTTTTTCTTCCTTTATATGGAAGAAATGCCAGTCAGAAGTCCAAAGTGCATTGAGCCAAGCTGATTAACTCTGTTTTATGAAATCTGTTTGTATCTATCTTACAAATGGTATTTTGGTTTAAGCAGGAAGAAGGAATATTAAACACAAGACTTTACATTAACAGTACATTTACATTAACAAGGCTGTTTTGTGGTACAGTCATGAAAGTGCTAGTCCCTATAGAATTTCCCTAGGTGGTACAAGGAAAAGATTGCAATGGTCAGTCACTGCAGTATTTTTCTTAGTAAAAAATGAGAACCTGTCACTTTTTTCACCTCATATAGCTTCATTCTTATAGTGCTAAAATCTTGAGACTTAACACTTTATAATTTCTGTATTTCTTGCAGAGAAATTCTTTGAAATGAAGAAGGGCCAGTGTAAAGATGCTCTTGAAATTTATAAACGGTTTCTGACTAGAATGACAAGAGTGTCAGAATTTCTTAAAGTTGCAGAGGTAGGTGAAGTGACTAATATAAAAAATACTGAAATCGTGAAATATTAATCACTGTCTAAGCATATAGTCTCTCCACAGTTCTGTGTCTTATAGCAATCTGTTTTGTTTAACTTGGGATGGCTGACCTTTCAACTTTAGCGCTCCTGGACCTTTAACAATTGTGTAAAGGAGGGGATTTTAGCAGACACAGCTTGTCATCTCACACACCCAGTTTAACTGTTTTGTGTGTATTGAAGCATTTGAACTTGGCTTTTCACCAAGCTGAAGCAATATGCTTACGTAAGGAACCTAGGTATTAATGGAATACTCTGCATCCTTAATGATTCCAAAGTTTTATAAAGAAAATGGTAGTAGTTAAACTGGTATTAACCTGGTTTAGGTTCATGATGTAGATGTGAGCAGTATCAGTTGTAACAAATTTCTTACAATTGACACCTCCAAGTAGCAGGTTTGCAGATAAATCTTCTGGTGGATATTCAATCACTTTGCATACTTAATATTACTGATCCCTGCAACAATGCAATTGGAGTGACTAGTACAGTATTAACTTCTTGTGTATCTTACAATTAGTATCGAAGTCTTACTGAGAGCTAATGTAGCAGTGTAAATAAGAACTGAACTATGAACAACAAAATACCTAGTTAAAAGTCACCGTGGACATGAACTTGGCGTCTTGCTCAAGGCCTCATGATAAATCAAAGCCTCAAGTCTCCCACCTGCTTTATGCTAATACTGCTTACAATAATTCTATACAGTAGGTTAAGATTATAAAAAGATTATATATATATATATATATATATATATATATATATATATATATATATATATATATATATATATATGAAGTACTTTGAACAATAGTATATACAAAAATGAAATAGTATCACCCCCTTCCCATCTCTTTCCAATCTAAAATATCCATAATCAGCTGAGGGTGATTGTTCAGAATTTGCAAACCTAATGACTTGCATCCAAAGAACTGCAAGAAGAATTCAGCTCATGTTTTCCTGATTCAGCCCCTTGCACCTCTGAAAAAGCCACTTCTGCTTGTCGACAGGGTTCACATGGTCCAAGTTGTATACTGCAACAATTATGAATATTTTTCATCTTCTTGGATATGGATACATTTGGATAAATGCATGTGGATATATTTAAAATGTGCTAGATTATCATAAAAGATGCATGTCAATTGAAAGTGGCATTTATGTTTCTGTTTGTAATCTGGTTGGTGGTTTTAATGTCATGTCATTGAAAGGGTTTTTTTTAATCCCCAGCAAGTTGGAATTGACAAAGGAGACATTCCAGATCTCACACAGGTAAGCTCCTAACTCGTGTTTAGCCTGGCAATAGTAGCAAAAATGACTTCTGTTCATTTAGCATGCAACCTAATGGCTTAGCTCTGTTAAAACCAAGATATGCATCCTGAAAATGCAACCATTTTGACGTGTTGATCCATTGTTTTTCTTGCCAGAAGAGAACCTAATTTTTTTCAGACCACATTTAATTAAGAGGCCTATAATGAAAAGGCTGCCCATTTCTTCTCCCTTTCAGAGGTGTAGATTGATCACATAAGTTGAGAGTGTGCGTAGAGCAACTAGAAGAGGGAAATTTTTAAGTACTGAATCCATGCTTTGACCTAGTTCATACTATCACCTCTGTTGGGTTATCTTTTGTCTCCAGACAAGAGACAAGTTTAGGGCTGCCATAATGTGACCATAGCCTGGGTAAGAGGATAAACTTCAGAAGTCTGACAGCTGGTATAGCTTCAGTCATCAAGAGCATGAGCTGGAAGTTCCCAGTTCAGAGGTTTGCTCACTGGATGGCATTAGGCAAGACACAGTCTCTCAGCTTTCATCTGTAATAATACTGGCCTACTTTTATAGGTTGCTTCAAGGATTGAAATAAAATATATCAATTGATATATTTAAATGTTGAAGTTTGGTTCTGTATACATATTAAGTAATTTTAGATTGAGTTTTACAGAAGTTTAACCCAGGGATAAAAAAAACTTTAAAAATATTATTGTGGCATCCCTGTTCCTCAGAGTAATCATTAAGATGCTTGCAAATTGATGAGACTGCTTTTCCTTGAATTTGCACAGTAGCAGGACATCCATTACTTGAAATGAATCATTGAGTTAGAAATCTTAAGATAGAATGGGATGCTGATACAATGTTTGCATGTCTCAGTGCCTGCAAAATAGCACTGAAGTTTAAGGCAAATGGAAAAGCTGCTCTGAAGCCACATTAGATGTTATAAACTACAGTATTTGTATAATAAAACCTGTTCAGTAGCAATTAATCTTTGTTTCTTTAAAAGTTAAGAGAATGAAGTTGTATGAGAATGAAGAGTGCCTAGTTACAAAATTCAGAAGATTTGTTAGTACGGAGCTTTGAAACCTTTGAAAAGTTACTTACATTTTTTTAAGATTGTGTTGATTTCCGGGGTAGAAACTGATCATTAATCAACTATTTCATTATAAACTGCCTCTCATTTGTTGGTCATAGGCCTAGGTGTTGTTGCCAAAGATGGGCCTTTAATGTCTCGAATTATCATTAATTGTGATAATTTATCAAGAATAAAACCAATGAAATGTATAATTCTAGAAGTATTCCTATTTCTGTTTCAGTGAGCTGCTCTGAGCTTCTGCAGCAGACTTGTAGTTCTTTTGGAACTACATTAAATTTTAACCCCTAGAACTGAACTGTAAACATAATGCTATTTGCTAGCTTTGTGAGTTTTGGGGTCTTCTTTTGACCCTGTTCTGTTACTTTTGAGGATTTGCTTTATACAAAACTTCACATGTTCTGCATGTTTAGAGCCCAATGGTTGAAGATGCAGTGCTAAACTGGATTGGGGGACAAAGTATGGGAAGATACTGTATTGACTGCTACCCAGACTAATTAAAATGAGTTTATGTATTTTGAAGTGGAATAAGGGTTGGCCAATAGGAAAAACTTATTTCTTCATTAACTTCTACTTGACACTGGAGAATCTCAAATGTAGCTTGGTACATAGTTCTCAAATGAAAAAGTCTCAAGGAATTCTAATACCTATCATTTTTCTGACCTAATCCTCCACACACACACACACACACACACACCCCAAGATCTTTGTTCCCATGTTGAGTGACTTCATTGAGTGCTTTTATAAAATATCTGAGTTGCGAAGTGGGGTGTTAATAGATGTACTTGTGTGAATTTTGAGGTTAGGTTAGTGGTGTGTCTCATTTCTGTTTCTGAAAAGTCTTTAATGTATCTTTAGTCCATAAAGTACCAGTATTGCTGCCTGGGAAGCTTATCCAATCTTCTGTTAGTAATGGGTGACCCCCATCCAGTTTAAAATACTTGTGAAAGGTTCATGGCAAGGTGATGGCATAGGGTGGTGAGTGGAAATTGATGCAACTCATCAGTTGTGAATTGACCCGTATCCACCCTCACTAGTGTTGAGACACCTAAGAATCTGGGATCTGGCAAATTCCAACCCCTTATCAAAAAACACAGTCTACTCTCTAACTTTTGTCTCTTTTTGAATCAGCTTGATCATTGCCACTTCAGGGAAACTAGAATGACATGGGATTTCTAATCCTGCAATGAACTAGCTTCCAATTTATGGTGGCAAAGACACAAATTTTCAATTCAGGTCAGTTGTCTTAAGTGTAGAAAGAAGGAAATGATATTTGGTTTTCACAAGTATTTGGAAATCTTACCTCCAGTGGTTCAATCATTCCCTACTACTATGGGTGTTAAAGGCCAGAGATAGAAGGACCCTAAATAAAATATTGCAAGGAACTGATAGGCTGAACTCTGTTTTGTTGATGATCTTATACTGTGTGGCTTCTGGGCACATTGTGTAGAAGCTTTCTGTTGCCTGCCTTTACTTGGCAGTCTCTGTGGATAGTACCTGGCCATGGCAGGGGGGTGCCAGTTGGGAAGACAATCAGACCTGAATTGAGACAAAGGCCAGGTTTAAAGTTGGTTGATAGGTGTTATACCTGGAGAATAAGGCGAATAAAAATCATGTTAAAAATTGGACTAAAAACTAGTTAGAATATTTCATTTTAAATCAATTACTCTTAATTTCTTAAAACTGATTATCAAACAGATTTACATAAAGAGTTTATTCTCAGAACAAGTCATGATAAAGTGACATTGAAATCCAGCATTGCATGAACATGATAAATAAGAGCCCAATCCTGAGCTCGGCGCTTTGGCTCACCACAGTCACTACTGCCCTACCACCGGTCAAGCACCAGTGGTAGCTGGCTGGCACTGGGCTACTGCTGGGCAGGCATCCAAGCTTCACCACTCAGTGGTTGGACCGCTGAGCAGTGGAGAGGTAAGTAGGGGCGTGGGAGAAGGCGGGGAGGAGGCATTCCGGAGGAGGGAGGCAGGACTGGCAGAACTTTGCTCCACCTGATCCAGAGCCTTTGCGTCTGACTCACCGCCCGACATGAACTCTCTTGATTCACCAGTAGCCCCATTGCAGGGATACTTCGTTTACCCAGGGGAAGGGGAGGAAAGTCCCCTTCTCCAAAGAAGCTGCTGGCAGCTGCCTAGGGTGTACAGGATGTGGTGGCAGCCATTTTTTGTGTTGCCACAGCAGCTCCCTGGGCAGTGCAGGATTGGGCTGTCAATTGTATAACTATAGGCATCTCCCAGTATCTGGGGATCTGGCTGCCTGCAGATCTCCATGCTCTCCCCCCCATGCCCATTTTGGTTCTTGCCACTGGCGCCAAGAGAAAATGTTTCTTCCTATTACTGAACGCTATAGGCAATTCTATGTTCTATAGGCTAGGCAATTCTACGTCAATATGGCAATTATACACTTCGTTCCCTGGGAGTAAGTCCCATTAAACTCATTGGGGTTTACCTGAGTGGACATGGCTAGAATTGCACTTCCATCCCTTTTTCCTTTCATGACCGCGTATTTTTCTCTGCCTCCATTTCCCTCCCTTTCATTATATATTATACATATGTATGAGTCAGGCCATGGTTCCCATCAAAGTCAGTATTGACCTCACTGACCAGCAGTGATTCTCCAGGGTTTCAGACAAGTTAGAAGCAACTGTATGCTAACTTTAACGTGTGTGTGTGTGTGTGTGTGTGTGTGTGTGTGTGTGTGTATGTATATATATATTAATGTTCAATGGGTTTGCTAGAGCCACTCCTTTTAAGTGAGGTGACTTCCTATGAAACAGTCCATCTGTTAAGTTGTAGAAAGTGTTGCTTGGGATGGGGGCTCTGAGTAGAATTGGGACAGATGTCAATGTTTTCGGTTTCTGTGCCTATTGCCAATTTAGCCCTGAATGCAAGTTTTGCACATTGTCATTACTGAAAACTATTCTTTAATCACATTGTAAATCTGTTTTATGTATGGAAAAACGTAGGTATTGCTGACCAGAGTTCTCTGTGATCTGAAAAACAGTGATGAAAATGAAAAATCTCCTTTTAAAGACTATGCAATTGATGGACTGGTAATCTTGATAAAATGTTGCTTGCCTCTACTTCTGTATCTCCGAAGGTTTTCCTCTTTGATCACTGTGGAAATCTACTTAACTAGACACTATTTTTATCCTGGAGTAGCTAAGGACGCTATGAATTGTTCTTGCTGTATTTACTTTCCTTTCTCATTGTAACAACAGCAAGCGCATTGGGAACTATTTAAGGTCTTGTTATAAAACATGGACGTATCCTATGAAATTTTTGAAAATGCAGTTTTGAATGTAAAGGACACACCTTTTGATTCTTTTAAAAGCAACTCCAACCTGGAAAAATAATTCTGTAGGATTCATACACTGCTTCTAGAAAACACTCTTTTATGAACTGAGAGTTTTGCCTCTAAGGGTGGAAACAGACATGTTAAGAGGAACAGCTGCTGCCACTACTCTGTCTTGCTCTTACGTATTAGTAAAATCTAATAAATAACATGTCATTGTTTCATATGTCTCATTGTCCTCTCTTCACGTCAGTGGCTGATGGAGGACAGGGATTTGGCATGGTGACATGGCTTTAGGTGTTGTATAAAGGTTAAGGCAAGAGTCACAGCATCTGTGTCTTTTCCAACATGTAGTTCTACTCAGTATTGCAACCCCACCTTATGAAGAAAAGAAACAATTTGCTAAGCTTATTAGGTTGGATGCACACGCTCTAGTTACGCATGCAAATTATTTTAGTGTTATTGGCAACTTTGACCTATGAATGCCTGTGCTGTTGTTAAGTTCTTAAAATATTCACACCCTGGCATGGTGAGCATCTCTGCTGAATAACAGAAAAGTAATTCTTTTTAGCCAAATACAATTTCATAGAGCATGGAAGTGGAGTTCCTTTCTCACTGCTGTATTGTGGAATTAAGATTATGGCATGAGCATGCACGTAATTGGTTGTGGATAGTTCTGAGGTGAAGTTCCTCTTGGATTTCCATAGTTTGTGTGTAGTAAACACCAAGTTGTGTTCAAGGTATGGTTTTATTTTCTTTGTCTTCCTTAGGCTCCCAGTAGTCTTATGGAGACTCTTGAGCAGCATTTAAACAGTTTGGAAGGAAAGAAGGGGAACAGGTATGCAGAAAACTTTGCTAAATTGCCAGTGGAACCTTATTAACTTGGGTGCTAGCATGTACACATATTAGCTTAAGACTACAGCCCATGCTGCCATCTAGTTTCTCTCCTTCTGCTTCTCTTTAATTGTTAAGGCAATCTAGATTCCTGACTGTTCATTTCTTTTCACTGCCTCCACTAGGGTGCCATTCCAGTTGTTCAACCTGGCCTTTATACTTTGAGAATAGGTTCCTGAGATAGGCAAGTCATTGCATTACAGTGCTCTTTGCAACTCATAAGAGTGCTGTGATGAGTGACCGAACATGCATGAGGTGATGGTACAGTTTGCCACATTTGAATATAACCCCCAGTAAGCAGGCAAGCTAAGTGGAAGTTGACACCTGTCTACTGATAAATTTCTTCCAGAACAGTGCTAACGTACAGAAATCTTGCCCTCTGTGAATTGCTGGAGGGAGCTTTGACTATGTAGATTTCCCAGCTTCAGACTAGTAAGAAGGAACCAACTGATCTCTTTCAGAATTGCCATTTTGGTTGTGGTGTTAGCTTTGTTTGTTCCACATGTGTAGAAAATATCCCTTCAGTATCAAATCTTTTATCTAAAGCTGTCGTCTTCTATCTTTTTGTGCCATGACCCCAATAAAGTATGAGACTGGGGACCCACTGTCGATCCTGCCCCCGCGACGCTATCTGTCCATCCTGTCCCTCTTGCTGCCCACTCCTGTTATAGCCTCCCATCACTGTTCATTGTAACCAAATATTCTTATTGGAGAGAGCAGAAAAAGTTACCATGAAGCCTGGCACCAGTGGAAAGCTATTTTAGCACAATTGCTAAGAACCTGAACAGGATCTGAAGGGTGCCTCTCCCTTTACCTGGTAGTGCTCTAGTCAAGTGGTCTTCAACTTTTTTTGTTTCTGTAAGTTGCCACAACCCCACAATTGAGGCTTTGCAACCCCATTGGAGTCACAACCCCAAGGTTGAAGAACACTGATCTAAAGAAATGTGTCATAAATATAATTGAAACTCTGACACCTGTGGCTTGTAGGTTACCACCTATATTTGTGTCATTCATGGTCTAAAGCAGGGATGTCCAAACTTTTTGGCAGGAGAGCCACACCATCTCTCGGACACTGTGTCAGGGGCCGGGGAAAAAACAAAATTAATTTACATTTCAAATTTGAATAAATTTACATAAATGAATATATTAGAGATGGAACTTGAATGAATGAATGAAGGTCTTGCAGTAGCTCAAGGCCTATAAAAGACCTTG
Source organism: Tiliqua scincoides (assembly GCF_035046505.1). Lineage (NCBI taxonomy): Eukaryota > Metazoa > Chordata > Lepidosauria > Squamata > Scincidae > Tiliqua > Tiliqua scincoides. Next base: position 182,535,143 of record NC_089821.1, on the reverse strand, counting down.
CACAAAGCAAGGCTGGCCTTTTCTTCACTGCTGCTACTGCATCACAAACGTGAAACAGCAAATAGTGGAGGGAACCCTTGTCCCACAGCTCATGAAAGAGGTCAAACAGTTGCCCTCATGCTGAGAGCAGTTGCATCAGCAGTTGCCAGCACAGGCTCTAGCAGTTCTCCAGAGGGCCAGAGGCTCATTGGAGATTGGGGGCTCCCCACGGGCTGGATTGGGAGTCCCCAAGGGCCGCAAGTGGCCTCCAGGCTGGGGTTTGGGCACCCTTGGTCTAAAGTCAGAGCAGGATACCACATGTGTACTGTTCAAGTATAGTATTGCAGAGCATAAATGAAATGCGAAATTGTGAATATTGCTACGTTAGGCTACAGCTGAATTTGATTTGAGATTAAGTCCCAGTGAGTTCAGTTGCACTTACCGCAGAGTAAATATGTTTAGAATGAGGCTGCATCTTTGCTGTGTCTTTGACTTCAAGCTCCATCCTTTGGCATCACTGAGGTCCATGTTAATACTTGGACTTCACATTTGCCATACCTTTTCAGTAGGCATTTCATAGCTTTTTGCCTAAGTATGTACCTAGGCCAGTGTTTCTTAACGTTTGTCATCCGTCATACCACTTCACACGAGCCACCTATTCAAAATATCACTGGAAGTAACTGGTAATAATATCATTGCCAGTTACTTCTGGATTGGGAGCCCAGATGTGATGTGACAAACACCAGTGGGAGGCTCATGATGGATGAAGGGCGTTTACGAGCACGGAAAAGCATGCTTTGGAGCTCTACCCACTGAGCTGAGCATCCTGTTGCTGTTTGTTACACTGCATTCCTGGTTTCACTGCTGAGCGACAAGTGTCCAGGGGTCCATTGTGTACCATCAGACACCACCTCAAGTACTACTGGTGATACCTGTACCACTGGTTGAGAAACACTGATCGAGGCTACTTCTTTACTACTTTAGGAAAAAATTAATACTAAGCTGTCATTAACACATGTATCTTTGTATGTGCCTCCCTTTTTTATGGACTTGGCAATCCTGCACCTTAGTGAAGGGTGAGTAAATACGTGTGTATGTGTGTATTTATGCATAGATATAGTTTAGAATTGGTTTTAGTAAACAAATACGCCTATCCTAATTTTAATTCAATGAACAGTAGTTTCTTATCTGCATTCTTGTACTGTCCGGAACTGTGCATACAAAATTGAATGTGCATGAATAGATTTCATGAAAGAATGTGTCAAAATTAAATATCTGCAGTGCAGTTAAAAACAGGTTTGTTTGCCAAAAGAATTGGAACATAGGAAGCTGTCATATACCAAATCAGACCCTCAGTCTGTCTGTGTCAATATGTTGACACTTACTGGCAGCAGCTTTCCAATATTTCTGGCAAGATTTTTTCTCTGGCCTGCTTGAACATGCTGGGGTTTGAACCTGGAATGGTCTGCAAAGCAGATGCTCTTCCACTGAAGGGCTGCTCCCTGATTGTGTACAGAATGTTTACACTAGCTAACGTAATAGGCTGTATAAGTTGAATTTCTAACTTGTTTCAACTGCCTGAACAAAATACTATTAAGTAAACAGTGAAAAATGTTAATGGAAAGAGTGTTGTTGTCATACGTTGCTATCTTGCATAAATCTGTCTGTGTATAAAGGCTTGGAATCGGCATAAGGCACAAATAGGTTTTCTGTTAGAACTTCATCTGTTGAGGAAGAACTGGAGCTGATGGGACTGTGAATTGGGAGCACACTTTATTTTATGTAGATGTCTTGACCCTGGTGTGTTGTAATAGGAAATGAAAGAAAGTGTAGTCGGGCACCCATATCCATGGATTCGGTTTCAGTAATCCGTGGATATAGGGGACCCCTCCTTGTGCCCATTACAGTACCTTCGTTTTTCATCCATAGCGATGACAGCATGGGTGTTTTTACACGGTAGTAATAAGGCACACAAGCAACTTTGTCTTAAGTTTTGTATTTCCAGCATATTGCTGGAACTTAAGAAGCTGCCTTGCTCAAAGACAGATCAAATGATCTGTCTAGCTCAGTATTGCATACTCTGGAGAACTATTGACAAAGTATCAGGCAGAGGTCTTTTTGCTCTGCTACCTGGAGGTTGAATCTGCAAAGCTTGTGCTGCAAAGCTTGTGTTTAGCTATTGAATGCCTTTGGCATCTCCCTTCTGTATTTCATGAAGTTGTTACATTTATCATTGAAGCCAGTTACAATAACTACCTTTACAAAAGTCAATTTTATTTCAAGTTTTTGGACCTGAGGTAGGGAGTAGATATATATACAAATCTCTAGCTACTCTTTTTTACTATAGACTGCAAGCCTGTTTATTCCTAAGGTAAATTTCATTTTAAAAAAATCTCTTAATTTTATTCTAGCTCTGGCGCTCCTTCACCTTTAAGCAAGGTAAACACTTTGCACTCAACATTGAATACAACTCATTTGAAATAAGTGCATAAGAAGGTAATGGTAAAAGATTTCGTGATATAAATGTGTATTAATTGATATACTAATTTTCCTATGTGTAGGAGGCTTTTGCAAGGAGAAACATTCAAACCTGCAACCAGACATTATTTGTGGCAAACATTCCTCTCGCACTTTTTTTTAACAAACTAGAGATGCTAGTGGTCAACCTTATTGGTAGAATTGTGGAAAAAAATCTAAATGCTTCGTGGATATTCACAAAACTGGTGTTCTGTCGTAGTTTTGCATGTCTGTACTAATTAGAACAAGAGCAGGGGCCACCATGGATAATTGCAACAAGTTGACATCTTGGCTTCCCTTTAGCAATTTTGTGACTACTCCAGTGTGTAATGACATCAGAATTCACCGTAATTTGCAAACAATGATTGCTTAGGATGTGGTGTACAGTGTGACATGCTTCTGAGCACACCTAGTCAATAATAAATCAAGAATTGGCTCAAGTCTCAGGATTGCCAACTCATTCAGATGTGTGCATTTGTTTGATGCTGGCAGTCTCCCATATTCCCTCTGTGTGTGTTTCCATGTTTGTGTGCATGCTCCTCCCAAATCCCAGGAGTCTAGTTTCTTTTGCCTGTTGTGAAGCTAAGTCTTTTTTTAACATGCTTGAAAATCTAGAAACCAAACAGCGTATCTAGTGTTCAGGTAGCAGGAGTTCACTATTTTGCATATACATAATTTCCTCCCAGTTTGGGAATATTCAAGCCTTTTTCCCCTTGGCAACTATGTGAAATTGTCTTTTAACAATGAACTTCTACAATAAAGAGGGACACCCATAACTTAAGGTACTGATGAGATCTAGTCCAAGGTAGATGCTGGCAGGCTGCCAATATCTGCCATGGCAAAGAAATCTGAGATCTTGCTCAGCTGCTGATCCCCAGCGGCTGTGAACTAGAGACCTAAAATTCAAGTGCCCTGAGCAGCCTTTTAGCTCGCTGTTAGTACAGTAGCTTCTTTATCTTCCTGATTTGGCTCTCAGCATTTAAACATGGAAAGAAGCTTGCTGCTTTTATGTGCTGGCCTAAGTAATTAAGCAGTTTGAACATGTAAGGCTTTTTAGCAACTTACTAATAAAAGAAAACGATGATGTGTAAAATGCTGCCACTTATAAGGGGATTCCGTGGAAGCATGACTGATGTGTTGGAATGTAAACTGGTGGAACTGTAGATGCTTTTTAAACTGCAGGATGGGCAAATGGGAGAGGGTGTACTGAAGCCTTCTCCTGCCTGCATTTGTCCCCATCCCGTCCCTGTCCGTCCGTCCGTCCCCTGCATTTTCCCTCAGCCATTCTGATCTTGGATTCTTGCTGGAAGACATGATCCTCACCAGGAGAAAAGCATAAATGGAGGAAGAATTCAGCACCACATCATTTTCTGTGGCAGCACACAGGCCTGCCACTCTTGCATCTAGTGTGCCTTTCAGATTGTCCTGCTTCCTCCACCGTAGTACTTTAATATTGAGGGGTCAGTTAATAGCTGTCTCTGAGAAGATTCATGTTTAAACTTAACCTATCCTGAAAGTCAAGAATGAGAATTTAAGTTATTCAGAGCACATGTTCCATATCAAAGAATACTTCCTATAAAGAATGCTGCGATTTTAAATAGGATTTAATGTGTGTTTAAAAATTAAATTTTGTCTAAGCATTCTCTCTCCTACTAGTCAATAGCGCTGTCTTGAAGATATTGTTTATGGAGTTTTTTCCCCATTTTGAAATGATAAAACGCCAAAATAATGAAGACAGAGCTATTTAATGGCATGGAGAACCAGGGCATTTAGAATGTGCCCAAAAAAATGTATCTCAAATTCCTCCTTGAAAAAAATACTAGAAATCTTAAGGTTGGAATAGCTTGTATAAAGCAGGCTTGTTTTGCGAGCTGGGCTTTTTGTGTGTTCTTCTTGTCTAGTCTTCTCCAGCCACAACTGTTACATCTCCTAATTCAACTCCAGCAAAAAGTATTGATACATCTCCTCCAGTTGATCTCTTTGCAACGTCCTCGACAGGCGCTCCAGTAAGGTAAATAAAAACATTGTTCCCTTTGGAAATAATGGGCTTAAAGAGTATTAATGGAGGAAGTTCAAGGGATATGGTAAGTTGCCAAACAGTTTGAAAGAGGACTGAAACTACTAAGGCAATAGTGGTCAAACCTTCTCACAAATGGTGCCATTAGTCAAATCCATGGGTGTGCACAAGTGACCAGGTTCAGCCCCTGGTGCTGTGTCTTTTGCACTAATGAGTGACCAAATAGAGAGGAGAGGCAAGTAGTAGCATCCCCATGTCATCTGTTCTTTTTTCCCCCAAGTTTGCTGACCAGCCTGTACCTTTGGTAAAAACTGTCCTATGGACTGATCACCAGCAGGTCACAGGATCACGGCTGGGCCAATGTAAATGTTTGTCTGTAGTCTAGAATTTTTCCATTACTGTCAGTTGTTCACACTCTGCAGTCTAGTCACAGTCTTGTATGCTGTTTCAAACCTGCATCTTGTCCTAAAGACTTTCCTGTCCTGATTTCATAATAGTGCTTCCAAACTCTCCAGTGATCTTCTAGATCTTCAACCAGATTTCACTTCTACTACTGCGCAAGCAGCTCCAGCGGCTCCTGCTGGGGCAACTTCATGGGGAGGTAATAGCTTTTCTAATCTGACAGCATTAAAAACCAATATTATAAGTAATGCCAGACCTGAGAACCAGCCTGTTCTTCTTTTGTTTGTTTTAAAGGAGAAATTGTTTTTATCTAGTTTTGTACCCTCAGTATTTTGACTTGTTTTGGTCTTGCTATTGACGTCCTATAGACTCAGAATCTTTCTTCAGTGTGTGGTTCAGTAAGATAGCAGTGGGTATCTATAGTGCTGTACATTTCTGAAGAAATGTAAATTCTGTCCCACCTGCAGCGTGTGGACTTCCTTTCCCCTTTCTCCCACGTATACTGTGCCTGCTGGCAAGAGTGGAGGGGGGGTGCTGCCTCCCTTACACTCAGTCACTGCTAAGTAGCAGCTCTTATTGCCACTATGCTGCTCTTGAGGAAAAAAGCCACCGGAAGGCAAGATTTATATTCCTGGTAGGGTGTGGGTGAAAATGCTGTGTGTGACTCTCTCTACTGTTCTCTCTAAGAAAAGTTATGCACGCTATGTCATCATTACATAATGTTGCAAAGCAATATCTTTTCTCATCATTGTAAGAAAATTGAAATTTCTTAAGTAAAATAGCAAACCTGTGATTAGCACTTTGAATGCAGCATCTATACCGGAAGTTCTTGTTCTTTTTATTGTGAATGCTTTTTCAGGGACCAGCATATTTTGGAAGCTTCTGTTCTGGCAAGCTTGCAATGATTCAAGTCTATGGTTGATCAGAGTGGTTCTCCATTTCTGCTAATCAGCATCCTCATTAGAGTAATAAACCACTGATCCCAGAAATGTCTTCTCATTTTACATATGACTTGCCCTATAACAAAAGCGCTATATCCCTACTACACTAGGCTTTAATTCGCTCCTTCTGTAGACGGAATGTGACATTTAAAACTTGACTGCGTTAAATTGTCATTAAATATGCAGCACTCTGGAACTACAGCAGAGGCTGCCAGAACTTTGTAAACTTTCTGACACCTATAAGAGTATTAAACTTTGGAATGTAGGAGCACATAATATGCAGGATATCATCTTAAATATTTGTCAGTAGCAATTAATAATAAAACAATGGTACTTTTGGTGTTCTCTTTTATTGCATAATCACCATTTGATTTATGTACGTGCTGTTTCTTACAAGTATTTGAATTTTGAAGCATTAAAGAAGTGACTGTTCCTTTCTTTTGCATGAAATTGTTCATTGGTTTGGAAGTTCATGCTTTGTACAACTGGCACCCCAGCAAGTTCAGTGTAGCTCATTGAGGTCTGTGCTGTGGCTTCAGGAGTTCAATAATGGCTTCTGTGCTTACTGCCTGCCTGGGACTGAAAACAGGCATTTTGTGAAGCACCTGCCAAATCACAATACACAGCATGGCTGCTGGACTTTGTTTCATTTGCAGGGCAGCAAGCTGTGCTACAGCTTGTCGCATTCCTTTCTCACAGATGCAGCAGTGAACCGCTCGCCAACACTGCTCATTCCGATACACACGTGCATAATAACTCAAATTGAACCAGACTGGGGGAACTAGCAATACTTCCAGAGAAAGAGATCCCATTCAGCAGTGTCTGACCGTTTTGGGATCATTGACATGGGTGAGCAGTGAAAATGACCTCAGAGTGCCTCAAAACTAGGCTATGAGTAACCATGAGACTGAGCTTTTCAAAAGAAGATGTAGTTTAAAGAAGTATAATCAGTAAAAGTCACATTTACTTTCAGTTACTCTGCTTAAGAGATTAATTACAGAGCTTTAAATGGCTGTAAATAGAAGTGGTACTTGTAAATGGCTGTGTTTGGACAGCAGGAGTTAGCTGAAGAAGGTGACTGAATGAGGCTGAGGTAATCTGAGTTTACTTGCCAGTCAGCCAGCAGAAGGCAATTCTTTTGTGTCTATTTCAAAGCAAGCACTACGAAAAGGGTGGCTTGCCAGATAGTTGGGCTCTCCAAGTGTGGCAATTGGTTGCTCCCATATCTTGAAAACAGACCAAGATTTGCATATTTAATCTTGTCATTTACAGTTAATGAGTTCCCTGTCCCTCCTAATACCTTTTACAGGCATAAAACTTCACTTCTGGTTTTAAGAAAAAACTGGTAGTGACCTTTTTTGCCTAAACAGCCATTCTGAGCCCCACAGAGGTCGCAGGCAGATGCACTCAGCCTCTCCAGAGCTTGGAAGAGCCTCCAGAGGGTGTGGGAAACATGGGGGACCCTGCATCCACAGTTAAGTGAAACCACAGATACCGGATCCGTGGATACAGGAGCCCCCTGTGCTTGTAGTTCAGGAAGCAGTGCGTCTGTGAAATACTGTTCTACCCAAGGAAATGGGAAGACATTACATTCAGAATGGGTATGTGAACAGGGATTTTCACCTGTGTATTTCTTTTCATGTTCGTTCTTCCTTTCTGAGCTTGATGTAAAGTGGTTTTTGACTGGCAAAACAAAATGCCAGAAAAACAGTTTAGTTTAATGAATTTTAATTTTAATTTAATGATTGCAGACAGTTCTGCCCACCATTCTACTTACTGAATACATGCTTGAGAGTGTGTGTGAAATTGGCTGCTATTCCCAAAGTTGGTCTAATTTTTTGATTTAAGGGACTTCGAGCATACATGATTTTGGCTTTACGTTTGGACCTTGTAATGATTTTGGCTTTGCACAAGGGACCTTGCCTCTTGTGTAAGATGAGGGGCAACTGTCTCTTTTGTGGAATTGTTGGTGACTATGGCTAGTTTTTCTTTCCCCTATCACAGTCCTAAAAAAGATTGTGCCTCCAAAGGGCTAATTGTAGTATTAGCCCCTGGAAGGAAAGTTCTATTATCAATGGAAACTGCTTTCCTGGGGCTATTAGCATTATGGGGCCACAGTTTTTGTTAGTGGCTAAGTGTACTGGCAAAATTTTACTCTCTTCCAGTGTACCATAATTTCATCCTTGTACTATAATCATCCTCTTTTCTCACCATCCCCTAACAAGGACATGCAGGGCCAAATGGTGTGTTAAGCCCTAGGAAAAGCAGCAGCATCAGGAACTGGGGGGAGGGAGATGGTGGAACAGGCTTTTTTTTTCTTTTTTCCTTCCCTCAGGGTTCTTCCCTCACACACAATTTCTTTTCATTATCAAGTTTTCAGTGCTAGCTCAGGGCAGGTAAAATGATAAAAGTGCAATGGAAGTAGCTGAGATTGAGCCCAAAGGAAAAAATCTGTATATATGTATAACTGCTTGTTTCACATACATTTGTTATCTGCTGCAAAAAGAAGAATCTCTTAAATCACTTTATTAGCACTCTTGTTTCATTTTAGAACAGTGGTAATTATAATTAAATGTAGTGTAGGTGAACTTGTTGCATCAGTGTTTGCTTATCTGGATTAGTATCAAAGTAGATGTGTTTTTAAACATGTTTGGCCCTGCTTGTTTAGCAAAAAAGAGCAAACAGCAATACAAGAGTACTCAGTCAGGGCAGAGGATGTGCGGGAGGTTAACAGTTTGTTCCATGGCAGTCCTTGGATCCTGGTGATCCAAGTTGGGTTTCTTTGTGGCTGCTATTTAGAAAAAATATGCACATGTGGAACAAACTGACAGGTGTTAAAACTGCATGGAGTCCAGTCCTTAGTGGACTAGGTTGGGTGGGTGGCTGTGTGTTTCATTTAGTTTAGTGTTTTCTCTAAGCAATGATTGAGTTTCTGAAATTGGCAGACTTCCGTGACTTAAAGTACAGTGTTCAAGTAGACTGAACTTAAAACAGAATTTAATAGATAACACTTCTGCTCCCTTAGTTGCTTCCCATTGTTCAGTTAATATGAAATTATAACTCCACTGTCACAGCTGTCAACTTTGTGCATACGAAGTGAGAACCTGTCCCTTTTCAGTCTTTAAAGATGTCCATATGTTTTAGTCATTGAGCCTTAAAATACATGTATTTGGGTGAGGATGTGGTTTTTATTGTGGAAAATATGGAAAATACATTACATAGATTTGTATGTTAGGTTCATATGCTATGGAAAATGCTTAATAGTTAACATTTAAGCCCTTCTTTTATCTTAATTGAACTTGGGTCAACTGCTTTATAGTATCAAGATGGCTATATCAGTTTTACTTGGAGTAATCAATAACTTGGGGCACAGTCCTAACCAGTTCTACTCAGAAGTAAGTCCTGTTTTGTTCAGTGGGGCTTACTCTCAGGAAAGTGTGGTTAGGATTGCACCCTTAAACCATATTTAAAAACTCAGTAACCTTTGCTCCCAATTGAATTGAGAATTTTTGTGATTGTTTTCAATGTGACTTCTATTTTGGTAAATTGAAGTGGTGTTATATCTGCACTTTCCAGAGGTGGTGGCAAAATAAAATGGCCCATGAACTGCTTGCTTAGTAAATGTATGAAACAAGCCCTGTTCTTTCAAAGGTGAATGTGGTTAAATTAAAGCTGGATTCAGAGAAGTCTCAGGCACTTAAGAAGTCTTTGTTTTTAGGAGCTTTGGAAAAGGAAAGCAGAACTGCATCATGTAAACCCCCATGCAAGGTACCTGTGGCATGTCTGGAATTAGAACAGCATCCTGTTGATTGAAACTAGCCCACATTGGCAGAGAATGACTTCTGGATAGCATGCATGTTGACTCTGGCAGCTCTGTTAACTCTCTTGTTTCTTTACATTGCTATCTTCTATTGGACAATGTTGCAGACCTTTTGGGCGAGGGTGAGTAATACTTGATTTCTAAACCAGTTCCTCCAGTTGAGAAACTATTAATATACGACAAACCTAGTCTTTCTGCTCTTTTGCAATGTAGTGTTACTTGGGTTCCCCCCTTCTCTTCTGCTCACTTTTTTTTCTCCATTTGATCTTCGTACATGGGCACATGTAGACAGTTTGGCTGTGCTTTCCAGCGTTACTTCTGAGCCACAGATTTCAGATCCATTTGCAACAGAAACTACCACAGCTGTTACCACTGCAACTACTGAAATAGCAACTGCTTCTGCTACAACTACAACTGTTACTGCTGCTACTGCTGCTGCCGAAGTGGATCTTTTTGGAGGTTAGTTGGGTGGTTAAGCTTCTCCTTATTCCTCAACTGGAAAGTGAGAGAAATGCTATAAAACCCACTAACGTTCATAGCCTCTCTGCAGGATTGGTAAAATGTAATTCTTATACCTGGAAGCTTCAGTTAAGGCCAATTCAGGTATGAAGTTCTCTGGAGATGAAGTCTCTCTTGGAAAGTACTGGTTGCCTTGTGCATTTTGACACCAAGAACTCTAAATCTGTTCTGGAGCACAGTTGGCAGGGAAGAGATTCACTTGAGGATAGCTTGCAAAAGCAGTAAGTGTCTCAGAACATGAATTCTTATCTAAGTGTCAGTGGATTAGTTTAGTCAGGAAGTATAAATGAATGAAACTTTATTTCTTACAGTACTGTATCTTATGGGGTATAATAATTACGCTCCCCAGTGAGCGCACCTTTCCCTAGCTAAGTAAGACAGCTTATTTGAAAGCAACTACTAGAGAGGTTTTCAAGTACAGTCCTATGTATTTTTACTCTGAAGCAGATCTCATTGAGCTGGAAGAGTCTTACCCCCAAGTAAGCACGTATAAGATTGCTGTTTTACGGCATAATCCTAACCCACTTTCCAGCACCTACATAAGGGCAATGCAGCTCCTAGGAAAGGAAACAAACATTCTCTTACTTGGAGGAGGCCTCTATGAGTGCCCCCCCAACTGCAGGTTGCAGCACATGTCCCGCTGGCACAGCTATTCCAGTGCTGGAAAGTGGGTTAGGATTTGGGCTTTAATCTGTTTGTGAGTCTTGCTTGATAAGTCATCCTACCAGAATGGAGGATAAGAATATCAGTGCTTATAGGCCAATATCGTTGGGTGCATCTATTCTTTAAAATTGCCTCTCCCCACCTTTGGAACTTCAGGATGTTGGGAGGGAACTGCAAGGTCCATTCATTTCCTTTTCTGAATAACATTCTTTATCTGCAGAACTTTCAGTCCTTTCTTCTGTGTGTACAATCCTTCCTTTTTTTATTTCCTGCTGTTCAATATGAGGCACTAGCAGTTGTGGAAGATTTTGTGCTAACTCTTAAATAAGATTGTGAACTTGGAGCAGAGAAGAATGGAGAGGAAGAAAGTTATAGTATTTTGAGTGTGATGTTTTGAAGAATGATAAGAGAATGAAAAGATAAGGCAAACCTGAAACTTTTTAAGTTGCTGCTGATTGCTTATTTTGACGTGGATTTGGAATAGAATCTTAAAACTTTGAATTTCAAACACTACACTCACTACAGATTTAAGCTAGTTGAATTGTAATTCTGTCCGCCTGGGAGGTTTGTTCTGTGAGAGATGTTGAGAATCTCCAACAGAATTCTCAGTTACTTTCCCAAACTACAATTCCCAAGATTCTTTGTCAGAAACAGGGCAGTTATGCTAGTATAAAGTTGATATGTTTGTAGTGTAGATAATATCTCTGAGGAAAGCATGTCAGTGATTCCAGAATTCTACTTAAGTATTAACTAGTGAGTCTGGGAAGACTGTGACACAGTCAGAAAATTCCAGAAGACAACTTGAGAATGTCTATCTTGTATCATGAACATATACATTCTAGTAGGAGTAGCTTCATAAATGGAAGCCCCTTATAAGGAAAACACAAAAAATTGGTCTCCTTGTGTGCAGTCTGTACCTTTTTATGAAGTAGGCAAAATATTAGGGTAGATACAAAAGCAGCTTGTCAGGGCACGCTGCTGAATCTCCTCTTAGACAGTGACTATAGTACACACATTGAATATGCCTTACTGTTACTGAGAATCAACAGACCTACTGCTTGGCATAGCCACTACTTCCACAGTCAGTTCTACAACACCCAGTGATTTCCCTTGACTTTAACGCAAAATGTCCATGCAAACATGCTAGTGGAACACAGGAGGTAGAATTGGTTATGGTCCTAGGGTGCAGTATTCCAAAGCCTAGTGGTAGGTAAATGTAAGAGATAATCATTCACGTGCCCATTTTCTCAGCTACATTCCATAGTTAGTACTGGTATCATATTATTAGTAAAAATAAATGTTTTGAGAGCAGCTTTGGTCAAAAACAAGTGTACTGCAAATGAAACCATGCAACTGATTAGGAGAGCAAAGCAGGTAAGCAAAAGGTGATGAATAAAACAGCTTTGAAATTGTATATATTTCTCCATATTCAGAATCTATTCTTGGTTTTACCCTGCAATGTGACTTTAAAAAACTTCTTAACTTGTCGATTCTGAGCATCTTAAAAAATTTTAAATCTGCTCAAATCATTACTGGACAACTGCCATACAGTTTGCCATAAAAAATATGTGTTTCTTTTAAAAGTGTCACTTATGAGAATATACAACTTCAACACAATGAGAACTTTGCAGACTCCATTTCCTGTTTCTCTTCTGCTTGTTTTTTTCGTCTTTGTAGATCTAAAACCAGCTTTAGCTTATTCTGTTCTGGTTCAGATGCATGTTAATGTGAGCTTTTTAGAATAGATGGCATCAAAATTTAACAGCATGTAAAGCTTTCAGTGCTGGAAAAATAGTGACTGTAGTATTTCTTTCTAGAGGCTGCATGGCAAACAGAATTAGGGTAGCTAGATGGCTAACCCAGAGGAACCCACCCCTAATCAGTTTAAGGTTCCCACATCGTTCCCTCCCAACCCTCACACTGCTGGAGCAAACTGGATTATAGTATTGCCGCTCATCAGACTATAGTGAGAAAGGAAGGGGGAAAGTTGTGGTTGCTTCCTTTTTCACTGCTATATGACTGATAGAGGCAGGAGTATTTTCCAGATTGCGGCCTGGCATCATAGTCTGGATCTAGTGTTCATCCTTTACTTTCCTCTTTCCTTCTCAGCCTCGCATTCAGGTAGCTTTAATTAGAAGGTCACAAATGCTATTCTGGTTCTTCTGACCCCCATACAGGCTTTTTCAGGGAGCTTCAGAAGTGGGAAGTTGCTCTCTGCATACACCCTTGATCTTGTGTAGTATAATCATGTTATCTGGTGGTGTGGATTACACTGTAACATAATCATGAAGAACAGTGTCAAGGTAGCCAGGTTGGCTATCCCAAAATGTTACATAAAGCTTTAAAAATCCAAAGGATGAAGTTGCTATCTTTGGAAAAATTAACATTTCTCAATCAGACTGCCATCTTGTTATATAGGTATTTCATACCCTGATCCAAATGCAGAGTGGGTTTATTTTAAGTTTTTAGGTTCATCATTTGAAAACACTACTTTTAAATTATGTATTCAAAACTAGTACCATGTTACGATTTGTAGAAAAGTTCAGTGTTGTTGTATTGGCAATTTTTGTAGCCATGAATTTTCTTGCTCTTCCTAAAGAAGGATGAGATGTTTTGGCAGTGCAGTACCTTTTTAAGATGTTGCGCTGATCTGAAAATCAGTGATATTTTATTGGAATAAGTTCAAAGATTTGTCTGGTTATTTGAAGGTCTGTTATAAGAATTTGTTGAATAATTATAATTTCAAGGTTAATTTATATGAACTAAGCTTTAAACTTATCACTATTTGTCCCACTAGAATGTGACCCAAAATCATATGAAAGATTTGTCCTACCACATGCGGAAACAAAACCAAGTACAAACTATAAAATGCCAGAAATACTAAAGTAAAACATTGTTTGAGTTAACTATGCTGTTGTGGGTCATCATGGTGCAAAAGATCCCACATTATTTCTGGATTATTAGAAAAGCTTTATAGATGCTCTGTGTGTCTGTGTCATAGTCTGGAGACTTGTGGCCTATTCTTGCTATGTTTAAGACAAATAAGAGATGGAAGTAAATGGTCTCAGACAATTTGCAAATGCATGACTCGAACCTAGGAACTTGAAATCTTCAAGGGGGGAAGTGAGAGATCAGGATTTAGAACTACACTGGGGCAAAGTGCTAAAGCTCCCATATCCCTGCACTGTTAAGAAAGGAGAACTCAGACCAGATACATGCATTTAAATAAGTTTGTAGTTTGGGCCTTAGAATTTATATAAGCAAGACCCATACATGCTGCATATAGTATTTTCCCGGTGATCCGTTTTTATTAGGAAGGCGGCTATTAACTGCTGGGGTAGAAACAAATTTAAATGCTACAAGAGGTATTCAAAATAAGGTGTTCAGAACCAATTCTTTGGTAACTAGTGAAAGATAGGAAGTGTTATGGTTTTAATACAAATACAGAAGCTCCCCTATGTACAAACAGGTTAGGTTCCCAGAGTCTGTTCTTAAGTCATTTTGTTCTTAAATCCAGCATCACTATTATTGGTAGCCAGCAGTCCCAACTAGCCCTTTTAACCATCTGTGCCTGTGGGTGTGCACACATAACTTATGGGGGCTACCTGTAGGACATGTGGGCAGATATGTTAAAGACAGGAAGCCTTGTGCTGGAGACCCTGTGGGAAAATTGCCGGTTAATTTCCTCTGACTGCAGCAATGGCTCATTGGAGTACTTCAGGGCCTCTTGCAATACTCAAGATACTTATGGAGTGGTCCTGACCAGCTGAGTTTGTACCTTGAACATGCATCATTTGTGCTCCCTGAGGCATCTGTTGGGTTACTGTGAGATTAGAGGAAGATGGAGCAGCTGGGCTCTTATGTTCTTAAGCTGAAAATATACAAGTAGGGGAGCTTCTGTGATTGAATCGTTCACATATTTTAGGTGGTTTAGCAAATGCTCAAAGTATAAAGGAATGATCTATGTAGAACTGTGTTCTAAACAGGGAAGTTCAAGGTTCTAGTTCCAGTGGTTTTTATCTTCTATTTTTATATAGTTCATTACTTTGGCTTTTACTTTTTTCTTTATTTGTGTTACCCGAGCATGCTGTTCAGAACCCTTATACAATTAGCACCTTACTATCACTATTTGCTATCTCTTTATCTTGCCTGGAACATCAGGCTAGCTATGTAATCTTAACTGGTATAAGTTGGTTGAAGAAACTTTAGTTCAGTAAAATCTGTTGGTGTCTGGGGAAAAAAATTACTCAAAATACAGCCTCCCTCAATTTGTATAAGGGAATCTTGTATGCCATTTAAACTGGTTCTTTTACTGTATTTTCTTCTTTTTTTATTCTTAATTTCTGTTTCTGAAACTGCACTCAAGATGCCTTTGCAGCTTCTCCTGGTGAAGCCCCTGCAGCACCTGAGGGGGCAGCAGCACCAGCTACCCCAACCCCTGTAGCAGCAGCTCTTGATGCATGTTCAGGAAATGGTGGGTTCCATCTCATTAGCTAGTCTGTCAATGTCTGCGTGTTGTACTATTAAAATAAACTACATGGCAGTATGTTTGTCTTTCTTAACATTTTCTTCAAGTGTTTTGGACGGTGATTCTCTTGAGCAAACCCAAGCATCTTGAGACACCAAAGCCTGTTTCCAGAAAACTCTGTTAAATGTTTCTACCAGTGCTTTTTTAAACTAAAAATGCTGAATGTTACCCACTGGTCAGTGGGTTTGAAACTGGTTTTTTACAGTTTTCTATCCTCTTAACAATGATATTACTAAAACTTCAAAAGCCCTTTCCTCAGTTTAAATAAAATGCATTATTTTAAGGGAGAGAAAAGAGCTGTACCCTTATTTGATAGGGACACCAAGAATGGGATTAGCTTGCAATCTTCGTTCGTGTATGTTATAATGCACTATATCTGTGTGTATGTGTAGTTTCAATCTACAGTGTGTATGATTTTTTTTCCTCCCTGTTTCCTTCCCTGCTGATCCCATGTGTATATATATTCTTCCCTTTCCTTTTTACAAGACCCCTTTGCCCCATCTGAAGGCAGTGCAGAGGCTGTTTCCGAGCTGGACCTCTTTGCTATGAAGCCAACTGAAACCAGCGTTCCTGTAGTTACCCCTACAACTAGTGCAGCCACTCCAGTTCCCACAACTACTCCTACTCCAGCTGCTGCCACGGTCCCTGCAACCCCTGCTACAACTGCTACTGCTACCACTACTGCCACTACCACTACTGCTACCACGTCTGCTACTACCACTACTTCCACCACTTCTGCTCCTCCTCCTGCTCTAGATATCTTTGGTGGTAATTTTTGTTTTTAACTCTTTTTTTAAAAAAAAGATTATTTTGTTCATTGATGAATTGATCTCAGATATACAGCATATGGAAATAATCCTTTGCATGTGTACTTTATGTGGCCGTTACTCTTAGAAGAAAACAGTCTCCAGGATGGAGCTGCAGAAACTGAAAGGATTGTTTTCTAGAAATGAGTTAAAGACATTTATGTTCTTGATCTTAGATTTGTTTGATTCTGCACCTACTGATGCCCCTGCAGCCCCTAAACCAGATGCTGCTCCTAGCATAGACCTGTTTGGTACAGGTAAATAATAGTACTATGATATCCTTTCCCGTAACCCTAACGCCTTCCTCTTTTAATTACTTTTCTGCTTGACTGGCATTTTTTTGTGAAGTGAAAAGCATATTTCTCTATATTTTAAAATCTTTTCTTACTTTCTGCTTGGTTTTTCTTTGATTTCTGGAAGATGCTTTTTCTTCACCACCAACTGGAGCGACTCCTATGCCTGAGAGTTCTGTCACTGGTGATCTCTTATCTGGTGAGCAATGGTTACTTAGACGTTTTTCCACACTTTTCTCCACATTATATGTCACAATATTTCCAAAGGATGTTAGAAACTTTTCAGTATTTTTGACCAGGTGCGAATTTCAAATGACAATTTTATCCACTTCAGTATTCAAGCTGATCTCTTCAATCTCTCTTGTAGCTAACATGTTTGGACCAATTCACACATGATGATTTTCAGGCTCTGGAGGGCCTCTTTTCTTGAAGATTCATTGCGGTTGACTCTTACCTTGACAAATCCTTCTGCCCCAGGAGTCTCTGTGTGGCTTTGGAAAGGTGCTGCCTCTCAAATTTCTCATTTAAATAATGGTTATATAATGATGACCAACTTCCCGAGGAAGGCAAAGGCTACAAAATTAGCTTAAATAAGTTTGGTAAGCTGAAAGTTTTCAACATAAGCACTCTCACTAGAGGCTTAAGTGCCACCAAAATGCTAAATGCATTTAATAAAATGATCAATGGTAATAGTATTATGACTTCATAGATAAGAGAAATTATTATTTCAAGAACTTGTATATGCAGAATTCTCCCTGTGAACAAAAGCATTTTGAGTTCAGTGAGCCCAAGATATTGATGAACCACTATTACAATAATGTTTCCATTGGCAAGTTCACACTGTCATCTTCTTTCCCTTATTCCATATCTGGAAATCATGTTTGAATTGGTCCTTTGTAGCTTTTTGTTAACATCGAGCCATTGGTACAGATAGATTTTTAAAATTTTTTTGACTTGTGTTAGGAAGTCATGATAGGCAACTTCATATTGGTGGTACTTTGGGAACTAATACAGCACCAGCTCTTTCATTCAACCTCAGTACAGCTGTAGAAGATTGATTTTTGTGTATCAAAATTTGAAAAAGAAAATATGGAGGGTGGCTTCCCCTGTTCTCACAACTAGTTAAGAACATAAGAACATAAGAACATAAGAACAGCCCCACTGGATCAGGCCATAGGCCCATCTAGTCCAGCTTCCTGTATCTCACAGCGGCCCACCAAATGCCCCAGGGAGCACACCAGATAACAAGAGACCTCATCCTGGTGCTCTCCCCTACATCTGGCATTCTGACTTAACCCATTCCTAAAATCAGGAGGTTGCGCATACACATCATGGCTTGTACCCCATAATGGATTTTTCCTCCAGAAACTCGTCCAATCCCCTTTTAAAGGCGTCTAGGCTAGACGCCAGCACCACATCCTGTGGCAAGGAGTTCCACAGACCGACCACACGCTGAGTAAAGAAATATTTTCTTTTGTCTGTCCTAACCCGCCCAACACTCAATTTTAGTGGATGTCCCCTGGTTCTGGTATTATGTGAGAGTGTAAAGAGCATCTCCCTATCCACTCTGTCCATCCCCTGCATAATTTTGTATGTCTCAATCATGTCCCCCCTCAAGCGTCTCTTTTCTAGGCTGAAGAGGCCCAAACGCCGTAGCCTTTCCTCATAAGGAAGGTGCCCCAGCCCCGTAATCATCTTAGTCGCTCTCTTTTGCACCTTTTCCATTTCCACTATGTCTTTTTTGAGATGCGGCGACCAGAACTGGACACAATACTCCAGGTGTGGCCTTACCATCGATTTGTACAACGGCATTATAATACTAACCGTTTTGTTCTCAATACCCTTCCTAATGATCCCAAGCATAGAATTGGCCTTCTTCACTGCCGCCGCACATTGGGTCGACACTTTCATCGACCTGTCCACCACCACCCCAAGATCTCTCTCCTGATCTGTCACAGACAGCTCAGAACCCATCAGCCTATATCTAAAGTTTTGATTTTTTGCCCCAATGTGCATGACTTTACACTTACTGACATTGAAGCGCATCTGCCATTTTGCTGCCCATTCTGCCAGTCTGGAGAGATCCTTCTGGAGCTCCTCACAATCACTTCTGGTCTTTACCACTCGGAAAAGTTTGGTGTCGTCTGCAAACTTAGCCACTTCACTGCTCAACCCTGTCTCCAGGTCATTTATGAAGAGGTTGAAAAGCACCGGTCCCAGGACAGATCCTTGGGGTACACCCCTTTTCACCTCTCTCCATTGTGAAAATTGCCCATTGACACCCACTCTCTGCTTCCTGGCCTCCAACCAGTTCTCAATCCACGAGAGGACCTGTCCTCTAATTCCCTGACTGTGGAGTTTTTTCAGTAGCCTTTGGTGAGGGACCGTGTCAAACGCCTTCTGAAAGTCCAGATATATAATGTCCACGGGTTCTCCCGCATCCACATGCCTGTTGACTTTTTCAAAGAATTCTATAAGGTTTGTGAGGCAAGACTTACCCTTACAGAAGCCATGCTGACTCTCCCTCAGCAAGGCCTGTTCATCTATGTGTTTTGAGATCCTATCTTTGATGAGGCATTCCACCATCTTACCCGGTATGGATGTTTGGCTGACTGGCCTATAGTTTCCCGGGTCCCCCCTCTTTCCCTTTTTAAAAATAGGCGTGACATTTGCTATCCTCCAATCTTCTGGCACCATGGCCGTTTTGAGGGACAAGTTGCATACCTTAGTCAAGAGATCTGCAACTTCATTCTTCAATTCCTTAATAACCCTTGGGTGTATGCCATCAGGGCCCGGTGACTTATTGATCTTTAATTTATCAATGAGGTCTGAAACATCTTCTCTTTTAACCTCTATCTGACTTAACTCCTCGGTCAGGAGGGGCCGTTCGGGCAGCGGTATCTGCCCGAGGTCTTCTGCCGTGAAGACAGATGCAAAGAACTCATTTAATTTCTCTGCCATCTCTAAGTCTCCTTTTATCTCCCCTTTCCCTCCCTCACCATCCAGAGGGCCAACCGCTTCTCTGGCGGGTTTCCTGCTTCTAACATATTTGAAGAAGCTTTTATTATTCCCCTTAATGTTGCTGGCCATGCGTTCCTCATAGTCTCGCTTGGCCTCCCCTATCACCTTCTTACATTTCTTTTGCCACAGTTTATGTTCCTTTTTATTCTCTTCATTAGGGCAAGACTTCCATTTACGGAAGGAAGCTTCCTTGCCCTTCACAGCCTCTCTAACTTGGCTGGTTAGCCATGCGGGCACCCTCCTGGATTTAGTGGAACCCTTCTTTCTTTGCGGTATACACCTCTGCTGGGCCTCTATTACTGTTGTTTTAAGCAGCCTCCATGCACTCTGGAGAGACTGGACTCTTTTTACCCTCCCTTTCAACCTCCTTCTAACCAGCCTCCTCATTTGAGGGAAGTCCGCCCGTCGGAAGTCAAGGGTTTTTGTTAGAGATTTGCCTGGTATTCTTCCCCCAACGTGCACGTCAAAACGGATCGCAGCATGATCACTGTTCCCCAATGGCTCAGTAACGTTTACATCTCTAACCAGGTCCTGCGTACCGCACAAAATTAAATCCAGAGTCACCTGTCCTCTGGTGGGCTCCGTGACTAGCTGATCCAAGCCACAGTCATTTAGCACGTCAAGAAATCCGGTTTCCTTATCGTGACCAGAACACAAATTGACCCAGTCAATATGAGGATAATTGAAGTCCCCCATGATTACAACCCTGTCCTTCCTTGTCACCTCCCTGATCTGTTTCCTCATTTCAAGGTCCCCATCAGATTTCTGGTCTGGAGGACGATAGCACGCCCCCAGTATTACATCGCTGCACAAGCCTGGTAATTTAACCCACAGAGATTCTACGGTGGAGTCGGACCCACCTTCAATCTCTACTTTGCTGGATTCTATCCCTTCCTTAACATAAAGGGCCACCCCACCTCCAACACGCCCCTGCCTGTCCCTCCTGTAGAGTTAGTGTAGTGTAGTTAGTTAGTGTAGTTCGATTCCAGCTGGAGGTATGAATCCTTCTACCTCCACCCTTTTTCTTCTCCTGTCTTCATCCCTGCCCTGAAGGCAGAAGAATATTGGAGTCATACCTGTGGTCTTGTATTTGGGCCAGGTAAAGAATCTTTCCTTCTTGCTTTGGCCCTGAGCAGTCTACTGCCTGGTTAAAGATAGAGCTGTGGGTACTTGTCCATCTCCACCTACTTGGGGAAAGGAGGAAGATATATTCATTATAACAAAGCCAAACTGAACTTACTTGGAATTTGAAAGGAAAATGTGTAATGTAGGCAACATCAGTGTAAACTGAAACTAAGTAGAAATGTCTGAATCTTGTGGCATCTTAAAGACAAATACTTTTATATTGACTGCACTCCATCAGATGCATTCCAACCTGAGTTGTCAGGGGGATAATATACCGGCATGTACACAAGTATAGAGAGAACAGCTATAGACAATGGGATCAAATGGACACGGAGTGCAAAGAAATACAGTCTGTGAGATGTCTATGCAAAACTCAAATGTATGCAAGATAAGTAGAAATTGTAACTGTGTTAAAGTGGCTCTCTGCTTGCAGCATGCTCCCTTGTATAGTACAGTGCAAACAACTGAATTTTGGGTACTTCAAGAAAAATGCAACAGGTGTGTTCTAGTACCTCAAAAGTCAATGTGTGTGATTACTGTGTTGTCATGGATTCAAGGTAGTTGGCTCTCATCGCTCCTGATTTGCTGATACTAAATATTGTCATGCTTACTGCAGTGGATGCATTTGCAGCACCATCGCCCCTGCCCACTGCCTCCCCAGCTAAAGTGGATTCTTCAGGTGTGATTGACCTGTTTGGTGGTGGGTATTGCTCCTTCTCACCATTAAAGAATTTCCCATTCCATTTCAGTTCCATTTGTTAGCAGTTAAAATTATTTAACACTTTTGTTCATGCTATATAGCTTGAGTAGTATGCATTTTAACTTTGTTAGAAAGTGAAACTGATTTTTTTCATTCTCTCATCTGTTCTCATTACTTTCAATGTTCCATGCATGAAATAGCTCAAAAATGCTTAAATAAGTGATTACATTCTTGCACTACATAAATAGAGTTCTTTGCAGTGATGCTTAGCTATGGTATATTTGTTTCTCTGGGGTTTGAGATACTTATAGATGTGCTTCAACTTGATAGTAGGGCTGTCACTTTAACTTTGTTTTTGAGGAATTGAACTTAAAAGGATCTCCTGAAAAGTGACATTTACGCTGAAATTATTACAATGTTACAACTGCTTTTAAATACTAAATCTTGAAGATGGTTGCATGATGTAGTCAAGCCTGAGTTACAAACTCTTATTGTACTACTTTTCCACCTGGAAGTTGCTTTTATGACTTTAGATTTTTTTAAGTACATAAAATGACATGGGACAACAGAGTAATATGTTGGCAACAATGGAGAATGCTATTGTCCCCACAGTTTGGTTTTTTTTGTGACAGGCCAACTGTTTACAATTAAAATATTTGATTGGGGAAGGAATTCTGGAATAAATTTTGCAAGCTCATCATACTTACAAAAAGCTGTAGATTTGAGACCTTGTATTCAAGAGTATGCTTGTTTTAAATTGTTAAAACTATGTCCATTCAAAATGTCACTGCTGAAATGTCTGTGAAAACTTTCCCCTTTGAAATATTAACATGTGTAGAATATTTTTTTTTTGGTAAGCTATTCAGACTCTCGGTCAGTTGAAGTTGAGGCACTCCTGTTTGTGCAGCTGAGTATCCATCTAGAGCAGGGGTTTCAAGCATAAGGCCCGGGGGCTGGATACGGCCCGCGGAAGCTTTTTATCTGGCCCTCAAGCTCTCAGCTGCTGAGCAGTGCTGAGATGTTGCTGCTAAAAGGGCAGTCTCCATGAAAACTGGACTCTCCCATATCTTGAAATATGATAAAGATATGTGTGTTTTCTCTTCTGTCATTTGAAGTTAATGAATTCCTAAGTGAGAAAAAGTGCTAATTTTTGGTTATGAGTTGTTCAATTACATCGTTTCCGGCCTTCAGCAGGCATCATGAATACCATTCGGCCCTTGATATGAAATGCGTTTGACACCCCTGATCTAGAGTATTACCATCAAACAACTTGCTGCATCAGATCAGCAGCTGAGAAACAGAAGTGTAGTAGGGGCTTTCCCATTGTTGGTTAAGCAACAGTGTGTGCTGGCAGCCATCTTGGCTTCTGTAAAAGACAGTAAAATGTGGCTGAAAATACAGCATTTATGATTGGGCTCAGATAGCTTTTGAACTGACTTTCAGATGAATAAAGATTCCAAGGAATAACTAACCATGATGTGCATATAACTACAGGTGTGCTTAACAGCCGTTTGCTTAATGATAAGGACTCCATATGAGGGATAGTCAAAGCACAATGAAGTTGCTCTTAATGAGGCAATCACATCTCCCATAGCCTGCAGCAGAGTGTCTGTTTATACAACAGAGAGGCTCTTAATGCATAGAAGAGGTAATCTATCTCCAGTAACCTGTGCAGCCAGCTAGTGTCTGGTAGGGAATGACTGTTTACACAACCAAGACACTAGATTGGTCTGAATGTTCACTTAATGACCCAATCACATAACAGGGATTGTAGCTCACACCTGTTATTTGCTAAGCTAATTTTCTATATTGTCCTGCTCTTTAAAATTTCCCTCCTTACCTAAATTTCTGGTCGGGTGCAAAAGGGTGATTAGATTGTTCTAACCAGTTGGTGAGGCATTAGATCAGTCATTCCCAAACCAGAGGTTATAACCCAAACACTGGTTGTGTGGATATTGTTAAGGGTCAGGGGAAGCAGTGTTCCCTTGTAAACTGCATGGCAGCACAGCTGGAATTGCAGCCCTGTACAGGTTCCCTCTCAGTGCTCTAGAACTTGGTGATGACAGTGATGTTTTTATTATTATAATTAAAACGTACAAACCCTATGGGTTGCCAGACATGGGGAAACTGTATTTAGGGTCAAAAAAAAAAAGTTTGAGAAACACTGCATTAGATCAGCTCACCCAGTAGTTACATGTACATTGTGATATGTTAACACTTTGTAAACTGTATGTTCAGTGTGGGCATTCCTTTCTGCTGAAAGGGCTGTTTATCAACAAAACGAGTATTGTGCTTGAGACTGTCCTTTCTGTCTTACTCGTAGTCATTTCCTCTACAGTTATGACAAATAAAGTTGTTGTATGTTTTTCCTAAAATGATGAATGAATTTATTCATTGCTAAACCTTTTTGCCTCTGTTACTGCCTCATGGAAAAACCTGTAGATGCTTTTGGAAGTAGTGTTCCTGAACCCCAGACTGCAACCCAAGCTGCTTCTAGCTCCTCTGCTTCTGCTGATCTCTTGGCTGGTAATGAACAACAATTGTATGCAGTATTAAATAGCTTTTTTGGGGTAACTGCCCCTCGATGGTACCACAAATATTTCTGTACTCTGTACTCAGTTATTGGGCAACTGATCACCAAAGCAGGTGGCCCCACTTAATTTGCTATGTCAGAAATGCATTTAAGCCAATATTGCATGTGTACTTCTGTTCATTGGAAGATGTTCTCCTGAATATGAACAGCACAGTCTTTGTAAAGTTCTGATGCATTTAACTAACTCTTCAGACTTAGTTTATTCTGTATGAGGAACTAATGTATGGACAAGTGATTGATAGCTTCTATAAAGAAGAGGGACAGTATGGTGTGTCGTCATTTAGAGTGTAAGACTCTAAGAAGATCTGCTCAGAAATCAACTTGGGCACTGTCTTATAGCCTGGTAGTCTACTCTATCACCACAGGATTAATGGGATAAAATAGGGGCAAGAATGTTGTATGCTGCTGCCATGGACTCATTGGAGGAAGTATGGAAAAAATAAGGGAGAATCAACCAAGTCTTATCTGGGCTAGATAATTTGAGGCATAGCTTGATGGAAATAATTTTCCCATACTAAACTTCTTTGCCCATACAGTAACAAAAAACTGGAGTAAGCAGTGTGCAGGTATACCAAGATTGCTTGAAAGTTGAGAACTATGTTTCATTACAGTCACCCTTAATATTCCATGCAGAGAAGCATCATGGCTTCATTTCTGCTTGGCCTCTGAAGATTATATATGGGAATCTATCCAGTCTCTGTTCTACTTAAACACAAAGCTCTCGGACACTAATAACAATGCATGTACACAGTAATTGAACCTGCTTTTTAAAATTCCAAAGTGAATTTGATTCAGGAACTAAGCAGAGGTAAAGGCTTGAAAGACTGCTGATCGTGAGTTTAATTAAGATAAACCAATCCTCATTTGTAAGAAATTTTTCTTGGCTTCCAATTCTTGGGCATTTACAGCAGATATTTGGTAGTAACAAAGGTTAATGTTTTCAGATTTTTACACAGCCTTCTTAACCTATGGTCACTATACAGATGGAGACCTTTACAGTTGTCTGTAACAAGCAAACCGTTAATTCTTTAGCCCAGTGTTCTAGAAAGACAAGAGATGCAAAAACTTGAGGAATGGTGTCAGATGTATGTGGCCTTCTCCATCAGCAAGTATTTCTGGCGCCAAAGAAATGTGGTATATTCCATATGTTTAATCAGACTAGGAACATATTAATCTTTATAATATTTCTGGTAGGAGGATGTTGTGTCCTCCACCATATTATTCCTCACTTGGAGCAGACTAAAGCTTTAAACAGAATGCCAGCTAGTGTATGTGTTTTGTAGGTGACTATCCACCTCTTTAGAACATGGTTTCTCTCTAACATGGTCAAATAAAAGAATACAGAAGTCATTGCTGAGCAGTCTGATATGAATGTTCGTGGAAGGAGCAAGCAATTGCTGGCTGTCCTGGTTCTAAAATCGGCTCACCTAATATACAAGCTGTCAGACCGGTCTTAAGCAGGCACTAGCTAGCATCATTAGTGCCTCTGTCCCCAATTTGTGTCATGAGGACAACAACATTATTTACACCACTTTGAGCGTTAAAAAAAAAAAGTGGTAAAGAAATCTTTTAAATGTTTGCCTGTACAGATTAGCTGTAAAGTTTACTAAAAGAGTGTAACCCCTAATGTAGCTGTGCTCTAAACTTTCCAAACCCCAGCCTAGAAACCGAATCTGGGGTTTGGGGAAAGCCCTCTGCTCTGTCAGTTCCTACTGTGGAGCTTACTGTTCTGTCTCTGCGCCACATGACTGCCATGTAGATCTGGGCACAAGGACGTCCTGGTCAGTTGCGTCTGCCCAGACATCCTGTTGCACAGCTGTTTGGGATGCCAGACAACAAACGACTGCCTAGAGTGTCCCTGTGCCCAGATCTACACGACAGTCACGTAGCGTGGCAGTGCCCAGTGGTCGGAAGTTTGGAGCAGTGGTTTAGGGCAGTGGCTTCCAAGTTTTTGGGGGCCACTGCCTGCTTGGTTCCATAAATTCATCCCCATGTCCCTGCCCCTACCCTGTGAAAATGAAAAAACAGTTCTTTAGGATTCTTTGGTTCTCAGCATTATAACGAACTGTCAAAAGAAAATAATTTCTGTGACATTTCCAGTACTTTCTGTCCTCCTAAAACCTGGATAAGAGGCAAGCATTGATGAGCCTCTTCAACTTAGGTAAGAGTTGTGTTGTCTGACTGAAAGAAACCTGCAGCTGGGAGGAATTGAGGGAAATGGTTGTATACATTTAGGTTAGCTCCTGTCTTTTGTTTAATCAAGGGGTGCCCAAAGCCTGGCCCTGGGGGCCATTTGCGGCCCTCGGGACTCCCAGTCAGGCCTGGGGGGAGCTCCCAGTCTTCAATGAGTCTCTGACCCTCTGGAGACTTGCTGGAGCCCGTGCTGGCTCAATGCAACTGCTCTCAGTGTGAGAGCGACTGTTTGCCCTCCCACGCGAGCTGTGGGATGAGGTGAGCTCCTTCCACTGCTTGCTGTTTTACATCTGTGATGCAGCAGAGGCAGCAAAGGAAAGGCCAGCCTTGCTTTGTGCAAAGCCTTTTATAGGCCTTGAGCTATTGCAAGGCCATCATTCATTTATATGTTCCATCTCTAATATATTCATCTAAGTAAATTTATTCAAATTTGAAATGTACATAATGCCAAAATGTTTGGACACCCCTGGTCTAATCAATGTGCATGAAATGGGGCTAAGAGTGGGATAAGACAAGCTGTAGCTTGAGAAAGTACTAGCGCTCTTTGGTCCTTGATGACTTCTTTTTCATTTTATTTATTACAGGCTTTGGAGGTTCTTTTATTGCCCCCTCCCCATCACCTTCCCCTGTTACACCAGCTCAGGCCAATATTCTGCAGCCCAACTTTGAAGCAGCTTTTGGAGTATCACCGTCTCCTTCACCTGCTCCCAGCAGTTCCTTTGATCCCTCAGGTGAGTGAAGGTTTTCTTATACATTTCCAGAACAAAATGTTCCCTACGTATCTTGAACTGTAGCACTGGTGAAACTCTAGCAGATAAGCAGACATTATTCAAATATTCTTTACAGGTGTAAACATCTTATTGCCTTGAATTGCCCTGAAACGGGTGAATGTTCTGTATACTAGTTTCTAACTTGAAGTATAATTCCTCTTGTTCAGCTGTAAAGTTTCAGTATAGATAATGTTGAAGCATACACACCTCTTCTTTGCATGTGCTTTATATGCATGCTCATTTAAAAGAGACTCTCAGGATCTATCTGTATGTACAGTATATATTCAGTTTATGGATGTGTGGTCTTGCAATAGTTGCTGAGCCTTTGCTAAGCGTGCATGGCGCACCAGAAGTTAAACACAGTAGAACTCCAGGGTGTTCTTCCCTTGACATAAAGCTTAACCTTTCATCACTGCTCTGTCATTTTGTTTGTATCTTTCATTCTATACTTCCGTGCTGGGCCTTGCTACAAATGTGCAAATTGGGTGAGTTCTGCAAGAGAATCAGTTTGTTTTTTAAAACCCAAATATTTAGTATTGCTTTGCTTTCTTCGATTGCTTGCCAGAGCATAATGCAGTTCTGCTTTATGATATTAACTTGCACATCCAATGTGAATAGGTATATGTATTATGTGACACTGGTTTAGATTAGAAATTGCTACCTGTAGTGTGGTCAATATCAGCTGATTTCTGGGGTAGAAAAGTTCTGCTTTTCTTAACTGAAACAATTGCTAGATGAACCTGTGCTTTCTGATAAATTTAGAAATGTGGTTTAAAAACTTATTACGCCAAATACTCGTAAAGGGATGTTCTATAAAGTGGGAAAATAATCCTGGAATTAGCTTTTGTTCTAGTTGACTTTAAAGAGATGCATTTATTAAAAGGTGTGTGTAAGGCTCCCCTCCCCCCATATCTGCAGGGAATGGTTCCCCGCACTTCCCATGGATACAGAAACTGGGGGTAAAAGGGGACCCTACAAAAACATTCAAAAATCCCCCCATTGTACCCCTGCATCGTGCAAGTGACTCACCTGCTTCATATTGTAGCCTTCCTGTCGCTCTTCCTGGTCTCCTGTATCCTTACTGACTGCAAAGTGGAAGATAGAAGCAGCAGCACTCACAGGAACCAGTGCAGAGGGTTGAAAAGAACCCACCACTTATCAGAATGCAAAGACGTTAGTGTCACATTCTTTTCAGCCGTCTGCCTGACTTACTTTGAGTGCTGCTTGCTTCTTCCATTTGCAGTCAGCAAAAAGCCAGGAGACCAAGCAGAATGATGGGAAGGCTGCAGTCTCAAGCAAGTAAGAAATTTTGCATGATGGGATTTTTGAACTGTGGGTAGTTGAAACCATGGATACTGGATCTGTGTATATGTGGGGGGGATACCTTTATTACTTGAGATTGTGGGCTTATTTTCACTTCTGCATTGGGAACCCTTTCCATAAAGTATCTGCAAAGACTTCCTTATCCTTGCTCAAGTTCAGCAGATCTCCAGCTAGAGAAGATTTCCTCTAAGTTCATACTTGCTCTGCCTGAGGCCACTCCTGCAGCCTACCTAGAATGATCCCACAAGTTTGCTGGGTGGATATTTATAGACAAAAATTCAAGGAGGATACTTTGGAACTTTCCTAGCTAATTGTTACCCTTTGACATCCCTAACTGTTCTCTTGTCATGTACAACAACTATGTATTGGACTGGTTAGATATCCGTCTTTCTCTGGAACTGTCTTGGGTAGAAAAGAGGAATAGGCCTTGGATATTTCAGCTCCCTTTTGTTCATTCCCTCAGTGTGAGGACAAATGAGCAACTGAAAGCTGCACAATTATATTAATGAAAATGAACCTTCATTATGTAAAGGGAGGCTCTCTATAAGTTAGGGGGTTGCCACAATGTATTTCAAATCCATAATTCAGCAGCAATACAAATATTTTAAAAGGTATTTCATTATTTTTTTAGTCAGATTGTTGATTGGCCAGTGGGATGCAGCCTTTGAATTTCTAAGAAAAGTGGTCTGGTTGTTCAGTTGTTCACTTCCCACCACCACAGAGAAGAATCAGCAAAGACTGAACAAGCCTGGGGCCTATCTCCACTTTTTTCAGAGGCAATCCGGGGGGGGGGGGGGAACAATGGCCAAATCCTGTGTTTAACATACCAGTGGGTAACAAGGAGATGCTTATGTCACAGCAATGTGTTAATTGGCTCTCATATGATAGAAATGTTTAAAAAATACACAACCTTTTTTTTCTTTTCTTTGGTCTTATTTCATGGTAGCAATTTGGGAAGGTGATTAGTTACTATACTGAAAATTCAGGACATGCAACACCTTAAGAGTTTGAAAGGTAATTTAATGAGTTTGTGATTAGGCATTTGTTTTGCTGCAATATTCATTTTAGAGTATATTCTCTTTAGGATTACTGGACATCTCAGTTTGTTAGTCAAATAACATGCATGCCTTTCATTGGCATTACATTGACCGTAAATCTGTGTAACGCTTCTAAGATCTGTAGCCACTATATATGTTACAAAGTTCATGGTTTGACCCTTAAATCTTTGCCTCCTTGTATGAAAGACTAATACTCTAAACTACTACTTTCCCTTAAATTTACAGTGTTTGATGGCTTAGGTGATCTTCTTATGCCAACCATGATGCCATCTGGTCAACCCCTATCTGCTTCAGGCATGGGTGCTGCTCCTGCTTCAGCTGGAACCAAAGGCATTGGAAGTGATCTTGATTCTTCTCTTGCAAGCTTAGTAGGAAGTAAGTTGGCATAACTGGGGGTTTGATTTTTTTCCCATCTTTAACTATATTGTACAGGTCAATCTGACTGCCACTCTTGAGGTGGCACAGATCCGAGTAGCCTCATTGAGGCTGCTGCAGTGTTACCCGGGGTAAGGGGAAAGAATTCCCCTTGGAATTCTTCTGTTTCTATTAGACTTCTGTTTCCATGATTTGTCTTTAAAGTGAGAAATGCAGTGGATGTTTGTGGCTACGCTGATTGCTAGTACTGTAGGTTCCACCTTTCTGTAAATACCTGTCTGTGGAGGTTAACTGTTAGTTGGAGGTCATCATCAAGGTCATGTGTTGAATGAAGATTCACAGATCAGATATGATTATGAAATGGCACTTTAGTGTTGCATCCATAACTTTACAGTACAAAAACTATCCTGACATGTTGGTGTGGTGATAGAACATTATTTTTCGCTTTGTTCGTTTTGTTTTGGACAGCTGAATAAATGCTAAACTGCTTCTTAAGTTAGTCAACTGTGAAATAAGTTGATCCAGTAGGCTGAAAAGTACCTTAGTAAGAGTTTTCTTTAAGAGTTCGGGCATGGTAAGGTCTTACAGCAAGAACTATTAAAACAAACTGATGTTGATGGGTCATATGAAGGGCTACTATAATGTCTCTTAACATATTTAAAGAAATTTGCAAATTATTTATATTCATCTTTACAGATCTTGGAATTTCTGGTACCACATCAAAGAAGTAAGTAGTTTGTGAAATCAAAATTTCAGATGTCTTATTTTCATTTGCTAAGGCTTCTATGGTATTGTACTATTTTATATGTAATTTTGCTTCCCTGTAAATAGTCTTGCTTTGTGAGTGTGTTTCTTCAAATTATTGTGTTTGGAAAATGAAATTAGGATGGCATTGTTCACAGAATGCTAAATGCTAGACTTCAAGTTGCAGTCCTCAGTGGGAATTACTTTTGAGTAGACATACATAGGATTGTGTTGTTTTTTGAAAGGGTACCCTCTTGTACAAGGTGGAGTACTAATAATTCTTTCCACTATACCTGGCTATGAAAGTACTTGAATTGTTCAATCTGCAGAGAAAAAAAGATTCAGGAATCCTCCATCTAATTGATCAGCCAGTAGAAGGCATACATTTAAGCATAGTCAGGTCTCTGTCCAAAGTTCTGCTCTGTTGTAAATTCTCCTCCTTCGTAGATGAATGGCAACATTCTAGATGATTGTGTGAATTGTCTGTCTTCAGGGGAGACCTTCAGTGGAATGCAGGAGAGAAGAAGTTGACAGGTGGAGCCAATTGGCAACCAAAAGTAGCACCCGCAACATGGTCAAGTGGTGTTCCTCCAAGTGGCTCAATGGTATGCAGTGCTCTATATTTGTGAAAAAATTAGCATATGTACTGGTGGGTATACTGGGAAGGTATTTACTGTAGCTGTAAACTCTATCATATGCAAGACATGTCATCCCACAAAATCAACATTGTTTTGCTCCCCGTATCTAAAGTTTTCACTAATGTTCGGAATAGTCTGTCCCATCCTGTCTATTGTTTTCAGTGATATCTTATCATTTGTACTGGCAGAATAATGTTTACTTCCTCAGTGCATGAGAGAAGGCATGTTTTGAGTATTGCTTGTATAGCAGTTAGCACAACCTCTCCTGAGCGCAAAACACAAATTCAAAGCTCATATTTAACACTTTCATAACTCCCAATTTGACCCATTAGCATATAACAGCAGCTAATCCTGTGAATGATAGTACTGTATAGCAAAAGCTAGTTAAAATATTAAACATATGAACTGTGTACTACTTGTGTTTTGCTTGAGACTGTGGGCTATTTGTTAGGGGGGGGAAAGATACTATACTACTTGTATATAGTATTTTTCTTGTGCAATAAAACACTTGAAGTATTTAAATGGTTAATGACACTTCTACCTAATAATAAGTAATTTGCTGAATGCATTCCTTGTAACTTGAATTTTTTTTTCTTACCAGAGTGGTTGAGCAATTGTTTTATGTAAATAGCCTTTCATTTTAAAGTCTTATTAACAGAGAATTGGCTACCAAACTAAAGAAAAATAAAACTGCTTTCTAGCTGAGACCTGTTATCCAGGGATAGCCTTCATTCTAGTGAAGTGATAAAGTGGAACTAGAGTACAGCTTTAAATATCTGCAAAAGTAGGAATTAATGCACATATGTCTGGCACTTTTGCAATATTTAACAAACTAACAGCCTGATCCTATTCCGGGCCAGCACCAGTCTCCTGTGTGCTGCCTGGGAAACAACTGTTGCGAATTTGCCGTAAAGTGCGTCATGACAGCCAGAAGAAGGGAGGCACCAGTAAGGGGACCAGTGCAGGCAATCGCTGGGCCTCTGCAGAGGTCTTCAGAGCTCTGGTAGCCATTGACAGTAAATTCCCTGCCAAGCAGCAGGGAGGCATTCCAGGGGGAAGGTGGGGCAGTTTAGGACCCAGAGGGGGACAGGGATGGCAGCAGAGGCTGTGGCCGCATCCTATCCCCCGCGCTGTGCCAGAAAGGCCTACATGGGGCTACTCGGTTCTGTGCCAACCATTGAGTTGTTCCAGGTCTAAGTAGACCCACTGCGGCTGTAAGGGCTCAAAATGAGCAGACCTCCGGCTGCCTCCCTGGACCTCCAGCTCAGCAGGATACAGTGGGGGCTATTTCTGAACCTCTGTACCACAGCACAGGCAGTCCTATTAGGATTGGACTGTAAATTGATTATATACAGTAAAACTCTTTAACAACCAATTGTGTGCTATGTTACCTTAACTTTGACAGGATCAACGAATGATAGAATGGGTTTCTGTATTAAGGGTTTTCTACGAGGGTTTTCTATTAAGGGTTCTCGTATTTAAGAACATAAGAACAGCCCCACTGGATCAGGCCATAGGCCCATCTAGTCCAGCTTCCTGTATCTCACAGCGGCCCACCAAATACCCCAGGGAGCACACCAGATAGCAAGAGACCTGCATCCTGGTGCCCTCCCTTGCATTTGGCATTCTGACATAGCCCGTTTCTAAAATCAGGAGGTTGCACATACACATCGTGGCTTGTAACCCCTAATGGATTTTTCCTCCAGAAACTTGTCCAATTCCCTTTTAAAGGCATCCAGACCAGATGCCATCACCACATCCTGCGGCAAGGAGTTCCACAGACTGACCACACGCTGAGTAAAGAAATATTTTCTTTTGTCCTAACCCTCCCAACACTCAATTTTAGTGGATATCCCCTGGTTCTGGTGTTATGTGAGAGTGTAAAGAGCATCTCTCTATCCACTTCATCCTTATTTACATTCTGTAATACAGTAAAACCCGCCATGTTTTCAAAACCAAAGTTTCCATTCAGTAAAACAATCTAATAAGTGGAGAGCATGTGTCTTAATACTAACTTTGGTTTCTAGGCAGGATCTGTGCCTCCTGGAGGTGCTGCCCCTCCTACATCAGGTGCCCCTGTTGCACAGCCTGGATCAGGATTTGGGATGGTAAGCAAACTAGAAGTTATTTCTACATTTATTTGTGAAAGATAAGAACTAAACACAATGACAGGAAGGATTAGTACCAACCCTCATGTCTTCCATTGACCTTTTTGTTTCCTTTCATGTTACTTTTAACCAAGACTCCTTGTATTCTTTCTGTGCATTAAAAGGTACTGCAGCACATTCTGCAACAGGAAAAGCATAAGTTGCTGTGGGCCCAATCTTATCCAGATTTCTAGCACTGATGCAGCCATGCCAATGAGGTGTATGCTGCATTCTGGAGGGGGAAGGGCAGTCATGGAGGCCTCCTCACTGTGAGGGAACATTTGTTCCTTTACTTCATGACTCAATTGCAACTCTATCAGTGATGGAAAATTGGATAAGTTTAGGCCCTTTGTTACTTAAATGCAACTTTGCTTATGATGATTATATTTTTGTGTCTTAAAGCTTCTGGAGGGGAAAAAGCTATTGAGGCCACTAAAGCTGTGCTCTAGCCACTGCAAATCCTTTTCAAATGCTCCTTCTGCCCAAGCTTCTGGGATTTCAGCAAGCATTTCCCAAACATTGAAGCTTACTTTTAGAACCTTGAAGACTTCAAACACAGTTGTCTTTTTAAAACAATGAAAGCTGGGGTGCTCTGGATGCCAAATGGTGCACTGAACACCAGTTTCAGTGCTTGTGCATTGTGATTGCAGAATACAAACTGCACTGTACACTGTATTCCCTGGAGTTTATCGGCAGATCAAAATAAGTTGTACACATTCTGTTAAAGTTAGTGCAGCAAGGGCTGGACTTTATTTTTGTACAGTTCAAATATGAAGAACAGAAAAAACAGACTGCAAACTCCTCAAGGAATGCAACATAACAGTACCTGTCATGTTAGCACCTCAGCCAGATGAGTCACAAGTTTGCCTTATCCATATGACAGGCGCTGTTAATCACCCTGAACTATTTTCTAGCAGCCTTCAGCAGCAGGTGTTCCAATGATGCCACAGCAACCAGTTATGTATGGGCAGCCTATGATGAGACCCCCATTTGGAGCAGCTGCAGGAGCTGGTGCACAAGTAAGAATTCAGCAGATCTGTACATTCTTTTTGTAAAATCTAAGGTTGCTTAGTTCTCTTCCATGTCGACATATGTCCTTCGTATTGACTGTGATGGCTTTTCTAATACTTTGAATATTTGAAATTTTAAATATACATGCAAGTGATTATTACAAAGCAATAGAATTTGGTTTTCTTAATTTGAAACAATTGCACGTGTCTCTTCTTCAACTCAAACGAAAGGAATTTATTTTATCATTGTTATTGTTCATTATTTTTAACTATTTAAAAATAGTTGACTATTTTTAGTCAACTGTCGGTGACAGTTGCAATGCAACAGGCATCCACAACCTGCATAAAATAAAAAGGTTCTGTATGCCCAACATCATTGAACTGGAGAGAGTTGGACTGGATTTTAGAAATGGGCTATGTCAGATGCAAGGGAGGGCACCAGGATGTAGGTCTCTTGTTATCTAGTGTGCTCCCTGGGGCATTTGCTGGGCCACTGTGAGATACAGGAAGCTGGCTAGATGGGCCTATGGCCTGATCCAGTGGGGCTGTTCTTATGTTCTTATATTCTTGAACAAAAATGTTTTCTTGAACAAGAAGTTACATAAAGCAGGTGCCAAGACAGAAAAGTTCATCCTTTTCTCAACTATTAAACTTCTGTAATAAGGGAACCCAAGCAGGTTCTCAATCTCTTAATGACTGAGGGAAGTTTAGAGTGAAATCTATTTAGTTCCTCGTTCTGTGTAAGCAACTCATAATAATCTCCATTGAGTTGAATAAAAAGAGCTGAAGGCCTTGCCCATCAGAAAACAACTGGGTCTCTTACCAGTTGAGATTATCAAAAGGATTTGGTTAACTAGACTCCTTTTTTGCCATTTGGTATCCATTTATTTATTCTGTTAACATTAAACTGGCTCTCTCAAACATTAGGGATGTCATTGATTCTTTTGGTTTTATCTGTTGGACTGAATTGTTTTCTGGATTCATTGCTATGAAATAGATTGCAGTTGATTGTTCAGTCAGGTCCCCCCCCCCCCGAATTTAGTGCATATTGTGCTTATGTTTGGTAATAACAGTTATTTTAAAAAGGAAATGTCTGGTGTGGGGCAAACCTACATATTTGCACGCATTTTTTCAGCAGTTGCAAAAGCTTTCTATGATTTACAAGTATCCTAAGGCAGTGGTTCCCAAACGTTTTAACTCTAGGACTCACTTTTTAAAAGGACACTCTATAGGAACCCTCCTAGCTTTGGGAGACTTGAAAAAAATTTTCACATTACCAGTCACTCAAGCCCCCGCTTTTATCCTTTTTACTATAGTGGAGTTTTGAGTTCCACATTCATTGGATAGGAACCATTCTGGTGGTCTTGCTTTCTCCTTCATCTGGCCTCAGATAGGAGTTGAAGCACAGTTGCCTACTTGCAAGTAAATGCACAAGTGTAGCTCTGTTTCACTTTCTGTACGGCTCAGTACATTTTCCTTGTAAGCTTTGGGGAGGTGGAACTTTCTTGTTGAGTGTTTGGGGCCTGTGTTCATCAGATCAGGACCATTCTGATAGAGATGCATTCCTCTTGGCCTGCTCTTCGAAGTGGACTGAGGCACAGTATCCTATTCATGAGTAAATCAGGGTGGGACACCCAGTTTGGGGAACACTGCCCCAAGGAAATTCTCCAACAGCTTGATTGTTTTTGAGCCAAATGCATGTTCATATATCCGTAAGTGGGGACAATATTCATTCAAAAAATATCTGTTGCATCTTAATTCTGTAATATCTAAATGTTTATCTTTGCCTTTTTCCGTATGTTCATATATTTTCTCATTTTGTGTTTCTCCTGCTCTTTTCTGCTGGGAAATAAGCTCTCTCCAAGTCCCACACCTGCCACTCAGAGTCCCAAGAAACCCCCAACAAAAGACCCATTAGCCGATCTTAACATCAAGGATTTCTTATGAACTATTTATGGTATGGCTTGCTCATTACACCTTAATTTTGAATACTGGCAAACATATTTACATGTATTCCTCTCTGGCAATTTCATAGGTCCCTTGAAAAACTCGTTGTACTTTGGAAAATATTAATGCTGTATTGAATTTTCTTGACGTTCAGTTCTCATTGCTAAAGTAACCTCAAAGTGTCTTAATGTTTATGAAAACCTCTATCAATTCCACTCACATAATTTCTCATAATTTGTTTGCAGCTTTTGTTTCCCTGAATTGTTGTTTGTGAGGATGGGGGGAGAGGAAGAGATGCATCCCTGTTGCGAAGGCAGCTGGTCCAATGCTCTCCCAGAGAGCAGTGCACATCTAAATCCACATCCCATTGAAGGCTTTCTTTTGCAGATGTAGTTGTTCTGCTCTACATTCCTTTTTCAGCAAAATGCACACTTGAATGTGCATCGCAAAATTTTTCTTCCCCGCCTGCCCTTCACACACTCCGTGGTGCCCCAGGCAGCAATGGTGTGACATCACGCGACATTGTGCAACATAATGACATCATGTGATGACACTTCTAGGGGAGTGCCAGGATCACGCCCATGATCATAGCGGCTGCTGGGGTGAAATCGCCCCAGCTGCTGCTGTGAGCACCCAGATGGCAGGTGCTCCAGTCACTCCCTGCTTTGAGAAGCGTCTGGAGCATGTGTGCACTCACAGCTGGGGTGATTTCGCCCCAACCACTGCTGTGAATATCGCACCAGCTGCTGCTGTGATAGCCCATGCACTGCAGTTGCTTCCTGACTCACAGGGGCAACTGGCACCTGCCTTCAAATGGCACCCAGGGCTCTTGCCCTGGCTTGTCATACCCTGCACATACCTGCCAACTTTTGCAGATTGGTGCAAAAGTACCAAGGGGAGAAAACATTTGTCAGTATGCTGGTTCAGCACTTTTTCCCTCATACTGCTTTTTAACCAAGTCGAAGTACGTGTAGTTGTTGTATATTCTCCAGTTTATGTGCCATCCCTTCCTCTGTTTCCATTCTATCAGTTTTAGATTGTGAGCCCTTTAGGTAGTTCCTGCTTCCCCCTTGAAAACTGTAGCTTTCTCTTACATATGTCTTCAGTAATGTAATTAGCTTTTATCTACACTGGCAGTTGTGAGGTGGTGTACTTGGTTGGCAACATAGTGTTGCAATGTCTTGTTGGGAAGGTGTGGTTATGTTTTAAATGGATTAAGTGTTCCAAAGTATTGTAAAACCATTGGGGATTATATGAGAGACTTTCTTGGCCAAGTATTTTGTAGAGTGGCTGCTTGTGTCCCTCTTCACCACACTCGTATCATCATTTATGAAGAAGGTGCTGTATGTGAAGCGGTCCAAATGCAGTATTTCTCAAACTGAGTGTGGGGATTGTATAGTTTCATCATCTGCTCATGCAGACATCTGTGTGGACTACTTGTTTTAAGATGTATGGAGATTGTAAGCTCCTCCCCACAAGAATAGGTTCTTTGGTCCCAATAAACATTCGAACCAGGCCAGTTTTGCCAATACCGAAGGAGTGACCAATTTGGAGTAAAGGGCTATGTTTCACACCAATATATATGTGGAGGAAAAACAATTTCAAATCCACTTTCAGATTTCTCTAGACAGAATTTTCCACCTGGAATAACTTATTTAAACAACTTGAGGGATATAAAGATGCAAGAGTTCTGCAAAGAAAAACTATGAAACTAATTCAGATGTTTGAATTGTTGCTTGACCTCTCTCTCACACACGCGCATTCTCCCTTGTTTGCCTTTGCAGCTGCAGTTTTCTGACAAGATAATTGAAGATGCAAGTTTGGAGCCTACAAAGAAGAGTCTTGTTGCTCAGTTTCCAAGTGAGCCACCACTACCAAACCCAGTGCTTATTCAGACTTCTCTCCTACTTCCAAAAACGTGTAGCACAGCTGTGAAAGTGAACATTAGGAATGTGTACTCTCTTAGTTGTGACCCCTTCTCTCTCTCTTTCTCAGTTTGTGTACTTGGGTTATTATTTATGTGTTTTACAATTTAAACAATGGATGTATGTTTCTGATGCCTTCTTAGTGCTTTTCTGGACCTATCCAATAAGGGCAGATTATGCAGCTGTTGTGTGGTGAGCATTTGGGGCAATGTGTCTGTGTTTCTGGAGGTCACAGTGTAAATAAGTTGGGCAATCCCCTAAATTTTTCCCTTGAAGTCTCCTTTCTCTTATATCTATTTAAAAATAAATAAATAGTGCGATAATATTGGGTAGTAAGAAAAGCACTCTCAGTCCTACAAAATCCTTTTTTGTGTGGAATATATTTCTTCCAAACACAGGATTCTCAATTTGTGGTGGGAAATGTTTATTTTTGTGGCACTGTACATGTTAAGAAAATTATTATTTAAGGTAATATAAAGAAAACTCCCATTAATACATTCTTTTCTAAGTTGCTGTGTGAAGACAAAAAAATACCAACACTTTTATTTTAAAATATTTAAAGCTTTTTCATTTAAAATTGACTTATCAGTTTTGTTTAAATGCACTGAAAATAAGTAAAGGGTGAGTTTTTCTTGCCATGTAGTTGAGAACAACCTATCACAACTGTGAAGACATTTTAAGGATTGTCAGGCTAACTAGGTCACTCTTCAGTGTATCTATAGTCAAATCATGACAAACTACAGGGTTGTTGTTTTTTTATCTTTTATGTACATCTGTTAGTTGGTGCTTCTCTGTATATGCCTTAGACTAGTGTTTCCCATCCTCATAATGCACTGTGTATTTTCCGTACTGTCTGTGATTAGAGATCACATTAAACTGGAGGACTGCACCCTTTTCTGCAAACAGAAAAACTTGTTCCTTTTAATGTTTTAGTTTGTTCTCTCATACCGTTTGTGCTGATGGCTTGGCTTAAGATTTTTGACTCGTTAAGGTCACTGTTAATCAGTGTTATAAGTGGCTTGGCAGCTCTTTGTAAAAGCATATAAAGTTGGAAAGATATTCACCTAAGTCTTTCAAATTAACTATTTAATCAATATATGGTACCATTTTAAAAAGAGGTTGTATCTGAACTTATTGTGGGGATAACATACACTGTAATGACAGAGAGTCAGAGAGAGAATTTCAAAATGGCTTTTCTTTGTATTTTGGTTTGAGAAAAACCCAGTGCATGTATACCCTCTGAGATGCAATAAAACACATTGATCAAAGTAAATTCAAACATACAAGTTGCCTCCTTAATTTCATAAGCAGTTATTTAGAATTAGCTACATGTATGTTAAGCAGGACACAATTTGTTATATACTTGTTAAAGAGTAGAAAAGATCTTGCCATTGGCTTTCAGATCAGGTATCAGAAACCTTTATTGGCATCACAGACAACAAATAAAACATACAAACAATAGAAACAGCTGATAAAATAACCAGCAACCGTGCTTCTTTTGATTCATACAGAGCTACCCGGAGCATACATAAATCCCCAGTATACAGTTTCTCAACAGTCATGGATCTTGTAAAGATCATGCAAAGCCATTGGTTTTCAATAGCGAGTTGAGCCCTATCTAATGTCAATTTGAAGGTGCTGATAAACTCTTTGAACTATTGTGAGAGCAGTTACAATACTGTGACTGAATGTATGTAAGGCTGTCAAATGTGAGAAATGATCTGGGAAGATATTTCTTGTGAATAGGACACAAAACCTTTATATGACAAAGGTTGGTTTACATTACAGTATGCTTTAAAAATGTAGTTTTAAAAATAGATTGACTGAAGTCAAGCTGATTTTTTCAACCAGATTATCTTTAAACGCTCTTATACTGGACAATGATTGCAGTAATGTTTAAGACAAAGTTCTGAAACTGCCTTGTACTAAGTCAGACCATTGCAGTAGTTTCAATTCTGGCAGCAATTTTCCAAGGTTTTTGAAAGGTAGACACCTTCCCAGGACATCAGCCTGCAGTTCTTTATGAGAAATGAACCTGAGACCTTCTACGTGCAAAGCACTGGGCTCTTCCCACTTCCCCATGCTCTTGTACATGAAATGTCGCAACAACTTTTAAAATATCTACCATAATGCCAAAACATGAGAACTCCACTACTCATGCTCTCAAACTACAGGGAATCCTAAAAAAAAAAAAAATGTACAAACTTTTTAATGAACTCTAATTCAGTAGTTCTCAAACTGGGGCATCGCAAATCTCCAGCCAGAGAACCCTGGCCTCTGCCCCCTTAAGGGGTGGGGAGGGGGAAAGGCAGCAACGCAACCCACTGCATCATGCTGCTTTGGTTGTTCACATTTTTGCATTGCCCTTCTTCCAACAAACTGAAGGTAGTGTGTATTCCTCCCCCTCCTCTTATCAAGTACCTTCCACTGTCACACAGAAGAGGATGATTTATTGGAAAGGAGTGGAGCAGGGAGGGCACATCCAGGAGGCCAACTGAAGCTGTTGCCCCAGGTGGCAAACTAGCAGGGGGCACCCACTTCTGTACGCTTGTTCATCTCCACTGATCCTCTCACTTCCTGGATTGGAAAAAGCAAGGCAGGGACAAAACCAGTTTGGAGGAGAAGAGAGCAGTGTTGGAGAAGCAGAGGCTGGCATATCATCAGGTAAGGAACTAGAATTTGGCACTAGGCAGTCTTGGGCCAGGCCCTGGACCACAGCCAATGAATTTGAAACTATAGGGAAGCAGATTTAGGCTAGACATGAGGAAGAATTTCCTAACTATAAGAACTGTCCAGGGCTGCAACACTAACTCATATAGTTGTGGGCTCTCCCTCATTGGAGGTTTTCAAGCAGGGACTGAATGGCTATATGTTGGGGATGCAGTACTCACTTGTACTGAGCAGGGAACTAGATGACCTCAAAGGTCCTTTCCAAATCTAACACTCTGATTATCCTTACAACAGATTAGTTACACTGAGAAATCGTGACCATCCCAAGGTCATCCAGTAAGCTTTATGGCTGAGTTGGGAATTGAACCTGGATTTTCTTGGTTCATGTAAAACATTCTAATCACTACACTACACTGACTGTCCTAATCATCCTGAACTAGCCACTTGTACTCTCAAGCAGGGGTGATTTCAGGACTTGCTATTTAAATTTGAGCCTTGAGGAGTTCCATACAAGCCAGGTTTGTTTAGGAATAAGTCCTCTTAATTTCAGTGAGGCTTAACTTCCAGGTGTGCATGCTTATGATTGCAACTTTAATCCCGATCTTTCTAAAGGGAGCTGCATTGCTGAACTGTGAACAACCAAAGAAAGGACCAAAAGAGCATTGTAAAGTTCACTGGAATTTTCATTTAATCTTGGTCAAGTCTGGACATGTCCAGTTTGCTTTATCCAGAGTAACTGCAAAGGCTTGAAATGAATTTTTTTTAGTATACTGAAAATAGAATAGACCACTGCTTGAAATTCAGCTGAAGAGCACATTTTTGTACCTCAGTGTGCCCTCTGCTGGGTATCCAATAAAAAAATCTTTAGCACCATTTAGGTACAACTCTGAACATATGCTTTCGTAAAATTAATATTGTGTCTGTGCTAGTTTTTCTCACAAGTGCTGTGCACTCATGAGTCCTGGAGTCAGTAGGTGGCAGCCTGGAGCTTGCTGTAAAATATAGGCCAGGTTTAATTTTACTGCCCACCCTATGCACATTTAGTCAGAAGTAAGTCCCATTGGGATTAATGGGAGGACCTTCCAGGTAAGTGTGTGGAGGATAGCAGCAGTTCTTGTTTTAATTGTCTCCTGCTAGGATCAGACCCACTCAATTATTCATATACACAAGACAGTGAATTTGTCTTTCTTTGTAAGACAACAGAAATGTTATTTGGATTGCTCCATTCCTCATGCAAGCTCAAAAGATAAGACTTCCAAACGATCTCATGGGTCACAGTTCACAGTTCACAGTTTATATACAGCAAAGTATATAAAGATTTGTGGACACTTAGCAGGACTTAGACTAGTGCTCTATGGTGCTTGTACAATGCAGTAATTACCCATACAGTAAATGTAAAATAAAATGATAAATATAACTAGTCTTGGTAGTACTCTCTGAGAACTCCAAAAGGGTTGGTGAGAGTGCTGGTCAATATATAATTGGCCCCAAGCTGGAGAACCAGCTCTCTACTTCATCTGTTAATGGCATTTGGTTGGAATCTAATCAGTCGGTGGTTTTTAATACCACAGAGAGGTTTAGCAAGAGCAATAGGAAGGTTTTCTTTCCCTCTAATCTCTCCCCCCCATTCCCAGCTTAGATCATCCTAGATCAGCAGTTCCCAAAACTGCTTAGGAACCTGGAAGTGGGGGACGATGACGCAAGATGCATCACATTATGACATCACCAGCCACTCACTTCTAGTCCAGAGGTCATCACAAGCCTCCAAACCATGGTAAGAGAACATAAGAACAGCCCCACTGGATCAGGCCATAGGCCCATCTAGTCCAGCTTCCTGTATCCCACAGTGACCCACCAAGTGCCCCAGGGAGCACGCCAGATAACAAGAGACCTCATCCTGGTGCCCTCCCTTGCATCTGGCATTCTGACATAGCCCATTTCTAAAATCAGGAGGTTGCGCATATACATCATGGCTTGTACCCCGTAATGGATTTTTCAGGTTGGAGGGAGGGCTTCCCCAGTGCTCAGTTTTAACATGCTGCAGCTCTGCCTACTGCACTGACCTTCCTGCCAGGGCACCAAGCAGCCCACAATGCCCTGGCAAGTGCTTTGTGACACCTTAGGGCAGTGCTCTCAAACTGTGGGTCAGGACCCACTAGGTGGGTCGTGAACCAATTTCAGGTGGGTCCCCATTCATTTCAATATTTTATATTTATTGTGTTAGACTTGAAGCTATGTGACTGCATTTGGGGAAATGTTACAGACCTGTATTTTTAACAAGCTACTATGTATATTCTTTTAACAATGGTAGTAAATGGGACTTCTCCTGGGTAAGTGTGGGAAGGATTGCAGCCTAGGATTGTTAAAAATTTTCCTGCTTGATTATGTCATCTTTGGTCATAACATCACTTCCAGGAGGTCCTGACAGATTCTCATTCTAAAAAGTGGGTCCTGGTGCTAAAAGCTTGAGAACCACTGCCCTAGGGCATCGCAATGACGGTTTGGGAGCAGCTATCCTAGATACATTAATGTCCTAATCCAGCCAGCAGGTACTCATGCACAGGAGTGGGTTTCTTTGCTTATCCTTAGCTGAACTGGGCCGGCAAAGAGCAGTTGCATATGTCTCTCCTCCCCCGCCCCTTGCACCTTCTCCATGCTCTTCCCCCCTCCTCACCCAGTGCTGTTGCCATTTATGTGAGCTGGACTTCATACTTTCAGTGTTAAGTAGAGAATATTTTATTGGATTATAAAATGGAACTGAAAATTGCGTGTAAAGTTCCAGTCTAGGCTGTGACCCAAAACAAAAGGCAGTGGGATTGACTATTTTTGTAACCAGAATTGGATCAGCTACCATTCTGCTAAGTAAATGACAAGCAAGGCTTTTTTCCTCTTAAGGTATAGCTCAACAAAACATTGCATTTTTCACCAAGTAGCTTCAAAGTGCACAGGAGTTCATGTAGCTTAGCAGTTTGTGTACATCTCAGAATCTTTGGGATCTAAGACATTTTGCTCCATGATTTAATATTGTGG
This sequence comes from Tiliqua scincoides, assembly GCF_035046505.1. NCBI lineage: Eukaryota > Metazoa > Chordata > Lepidosauria > Squamata > Scincidae > Tiliqua > Tiliqua scincoides. The sequence goes on along the minus strand of NC_089821.1, from coordinate 182,491,389 downwards.
CTTACTTTTATCCTACCCTGTAATTTTAGTGTGGTTTTCAATTTTTTTGTGTGGTGTTTGACTTTGCCAATAGCAGCTAAAATATGGATTAGGTTCCTTCTGAGGTATTTTTAAAAGCTGTTAAAAGAACACATGGAATTTGCCAACATATTACTTGCAAGCTTATAATTGTCAATCTTTTTTTGGGATCGGGTGTGTTGGTTGCAAGATGGGCACATCAAATATAGTCCTCTGAGTTCTGTCTATGTTTTATGTTCAAAGAGAGTTGGAAGGCAACAATGACAGCCACGATCAGTATATGTAGCTTTTTGCATAATTTATCTGGAGTGAATAATACAGATTTGTGAATCAGTATAAGTGAATAATAGTGAATAGTGAATTAGTGAATAATAATAATAATATAATAATAATAATAATTTGCTGGTATCTCCACTGGCCTGGAATAAATGTGCTTTCCCCTTCTTCTCCTGCATTGTACCTTTTTAAATTTTGTGTTCATGTTTGCAGTTTGTAACTAGGAGTTGCTATGATGCCTTTTGCAGGGTGGCATTGGAGGCCAGCCAGTTTGGGCCCTGGTAGAGGGTCCACTCAGTCAGATTGAGCCCTCAGTGCCAGTGGCAGTGGAAGCACACAGTGTGACATCAGGATGGGTGGGGTGGCATGAGGGGTCTAGTACAGGCTTTTGCTTCAAAGCCCCCACCCCCGGGAAAGCTGGCCTCAGCACTGGCTGTTTGTACAGCTAACACCTAGTGAAAAGGAGTGCCCTTTACTCCTAGAACAAGCAGCAGCAACCTTGAAAATGACCCATCCTCAGCTTCTGTACTGTGGAGGAAAAATTCATCCCAGCTCTGTAAGAGGAGGCTGCAGCTTAGTTGTGGTACAAATAAACAACTATGTGTGAAAACCGGAAGAGACAAATACAGAGGCCAGCAAACAAGTCGACCCTATTGCTAAAGCAAGCTAAGAATTGTCCTAAGTTCCAGACCAGATGAAATCCTGAAAGTGTGGTAAAGCAATTGTCTGTTGGCTTCAGTGCATACTTAGACCACTGCCAAGTCTATAAGCTTGAAATGGATTTGAATGCAGCGGTTGCATGTACCAGGAATAAAGAACCAAATCAGGGTCCTGTCTTTGGCCATTTGGTGCACTGCAAGGACACCAGCATTTAATTCATTAGTATCACTACAGTCCAATGTGCGACCACCCAAGTGAGAAAAGAAGTCCTTTAAAGGTTCTTTGGAGAACTATTTTAATGTACATCTCAGATCTGCATAGAACTGAAATCCCTACTACAGAGATTTTCAACATTTTTCATCTCTGAGAAGGCACTAAAATAGGTTTTTGACAATTGACAAGGCACACTGCACTGCAGGCCTGGGGATCACATCTCCCAATAGCCCTACGGATATATGACCCTCCCTCAAACTCCTGTGGCACACCTGCAGACCATTCGCAGCACCCCAATGTGCCATGGCACAGTGGTTGAAAATTGCTGCCCTACTAAGTTAGTTGGAACCCAGCAGACCATAGCTCAATAACTTCCAGAAATGAGGCCTTTTTTCCCAAGGTGGATGCTAATACTTAGGGTGCCCAAGGCTTAAGAAGTTGGTGGTTTCTGGTTCAGGTGTATTTGACAAACATAAATGGTTGCACTGCTTTCTTTAAGCACGCTGCAGTTTTAGAACAGTGGCCTCAAGTTCAAAAGGGGGAATGGGCACAGTTTGACCAAGTATTTCCTCCTCCAGGTGAAAAGCTCTTCTTGTCCAACATCTGTACTTCTCATGCTGATCTTTTAAGAGTGGTTTTATATTTCATGCACATTCGTACAGGAACATCAGGGGTGCAGTATTGTATCCCCCTGCTGTTGTTGCTTTGCATCACTCCTTTCGGATCTGAACTATGTACTTGTGATCATGGTGCTGATATTGTCTGTGGGTCTTATGTTGGCTGCTCTGCCAGAGGGTCTGTTGCCCGGCTGTCAAAACATGTGCACCCTAATATCATCAAGGGATCCATTTTCATCTTCTGTGCTTTCTTGAAGACTCTTTTTAGAAGATGTTTATGAAGACAGCTGACTTGCTTGGCACGGCCCTTGAGGATACTTGTTGAATCGAAATAGAAATCTGGTCCCAGGGAAAAGAGCCCATGACTATAAATGTCCATTTTGGTCACTGCTTTGTGAAGCATCTTTATGGATGCTTTGTGAAGCATCTTTATGGAAGATGCTTGCTGCACACTCTCATGTATCGCATAACGTATATTTGTGAAATTACATTGTCGACCAAGATGTCTGTGGTTCCAGGCTCCAGCTGAAAAGCCAGTCTCCAAATTTAGCTGGCAAAGTGGGCCCTAAAATGGAGCTGGCCCCTGGCTCTGCAGATGTCGTTTTGCCAGCCTGCAGCTGCTGAGCAGGAATCTCCACTGTGGTCTTGACACAAGCAAAAGTACATGGCTGCGCCCAGCTGTTAGGAAGCCATGTCATTTCAGTCCTAAGCGGCACTCCACCGCACCACTGATGTGGTTAGAGGAGTAGACTCTAGGCCCACATAAACTTAGCAAACTGTTTTGCGCTTACCATGTTGTCTCCACCTTGCATGTTAAAATTAAAGGCTGGCTTTTCCAGTTGGGATGAGGACTGCAATATGCTGCCATCTGACAGAGTTCTGTGGGCTCATGCACTCCTTTCTGATTCTCCCTCATGTCTAAAAACAAAACAAAACCCTGTTTGAGACTGTATTAGGATTTCTCTCTTCTGAACCAAGGTCCATTCATAGACTGCTCTAAAAGCCATAGCATGGGATTGCAAGAAGGGTGCAAGTGGTGGGGCCTGTGGCAGGGAGCCACAGCCCTGTAAGACCTCCACCATGCTGCCAATCTCATGGACCTGCTGCATGTGCCGAAGCAGCTGAGAAAACATAAAATTGTGTGGTTGAATTTTCCTAATTCTGTGCAAGTCACACATACTGAAGAATGCAAAGTCACAGCATTAGATTTTTCTGTAGGCTACCATGACTCGTGATTGTTTCCTAGGGCTTCCTGTGCACAGAGGGTATCTGAAAGCAAGGACAAAAAAGTACCAGCATGAGCATTGGCAGAAGGGAAAGAACCACTCATGTCTGCAATGTTGGAAGGAGGCAAGAGACTGCATCATGGAGGGAGGAGGGGTGAAGCCGTGGCAGTGTCCCCTGAACTGACATGGAGCTCAAAGCCTTTAATTGTTCCAAGGTCTGACACAAGCTGGTACCAACCTTGGAAGGGACACCCGCACCCACACCATAATAACATACAAAGCTTTCCCTGGCAGCTATTTGGTTCTGCACACTAACCCTTAGAGCCTGTTGGCCAATTTGCTAAACCTAACTTAATAGTTGCTCCATAATTGACATCAAAACACTGAGAAGTTTGGATAGATTCTTCAGCAGACCAATGAACTTGCTGCCAGATTGCTGAAATAGGCAATTTGGAGCTGCTTCTGCATTTGCACACTCCTTCCTCCTCACGCCGGAATTCCTTCTCTTTTTGATTTTGGAAATAACTGTGCTTAGCATTACTGTACTTCTGCACTGGCATTTTTGTAATTGCAGTTAGCAACCTGCTTCTGACCATGGTTTGAATTGTGGTTTGGAACACTAACGGTTAGTGAAAATGGTTTTCACGTAAAAACTGGAAATGTGTTCCAATCCACAAACAGAGCAATTTTCAGCATTGGGGAAACCTGCGGAGGGGGCTGTGGGCCTTCTGGACCCTCCCCAAGACCAGCAGGACCCCCCCCAATTAAGGGGGAAAGCCTGCTGTGCCATGATCACTGCAATGCAGCTGGGACACCCATTGCTGGGCCACTCCCCTTAAGCTCCTATACACTCTTACGTGATAAGAAGATCCACAAGCTAAAGAGCTACTATAGCAGGCCAGTTTCCTCCCAGATTTGACACTGTGTTAAGAAGTGTCATGTATGCATTCCTCGGCCCAGCACATATGGCTTGCCAGTAGCTGCAGCTGCATGCTTGTGGTAGTGTCCCCAGAATTCCGTGCGGGCAACAAGTCTGAGTAGATAGGAAAATATAAGATCCCAGGAAATTTCTGGGCCCTTACTTTGGCTCCTGGGCCCCCTTTCAGACCCTGGGCCCAGATACAATTTACCCCCCTCTCCTAGGCCCTGGAAGTAATACGATTCCATTTGACAAGACGAAGCTGAGCTTTTGCAACATGAATGATTCTTGTGACCATCTTTCTGTACTTTTTGCATCTTACCAGATAGGAGGACCAATTTCTGTGTCTGTTGAAAAATGAAATGCCAGGACCAGTAGCATAGTTAATGATCGTGTAGCCTGGTGCCAAGCTCAAAATGATGCCCCGGAAGTGATGTCACAACTGGAAGTGACGTCACACCCAGGCTGTGATGTCCACCCAGGCTGTGACGTCCACTTTTCACACCCAAAAAGTGAAAATTGGGGAAAAACCTGCCTCCTCCTCCCAGAAACTCACCACCCACTTGCATTGCCACCATTCCCCAGTCAGTGGCATAGCTAATGCATCTACCTGCTACCTTGGGTCAGAGAAGATTGTGTAGGCCCCCCACCACAAAATAAAATTTAATTAAGTAAATTAAAAGTATTCCCCTTATTGGTTAGAGATGCTGGGCTGAAGAGGGACAGTTATTCTCCCCCTGCTAAATATAAGAGGAGCAACACTTGAAAAAGTGCCTCTTTACCTAGTTAGCAGGGTAACTGTATTATGATACATGAAAATGAGAGCTGACTCGTATTAACACCTTATTGGTTCCATGCTGTATCATATAACATCTCATTGGCTCTCAGAAAAATCATAGGTCACTTTTGAGTTAAGAAAATCCACTTTCTGTTCCATAAGGCAGCTGTGTTTTCATTTTCTGGTTAATTGGCCATAACTTTTGATAAAATGCAGATATTCCAATGAGGTTTGTTTCATTGCATTCTGCACTGTATTACCTTTCCAATGATATAGAACATGATGGTATTATTCATACAAACCAATTTTTTCACAATTTTGGTCACTTATTCCAAGCTCAGCTTGTTGCCTCCTAAAGCTTGATGCCTGGTGCAACTGCTACCCCCTGCACCCCCTTAGCCACGCCACTGGCCAGGACTCTTCTTGATGCAAAATTCCAAGACCCAAATAAAAGAAGCGACAGATTTAGCAGCCTCACTAACATATCACAAGGTGAATTCCTCTAGAATGTGAGTTATTCATAAATGTGTTCTGAGCCTGGATTAATACAATCCTGTGCTGTTTTACTGTCTCCTACAGGATAAGTCCTCCATTGTTGTAAGATCTTGTGCCAGAGGTTCAGCAAACCCATGGCTAGGAGGGGAGTTGGACGGTACCTCTCTGATAGGGGATGAAATCGAGACACACAGGAATGTTGGTTAAACTGCTATTTGCTGACCCTAGTCAAGTGACAGCCGTTTTGGTTTCAAAGGCAGGTTTTAATAAGTTTGGCATTCCTATATTACTAACAAGAAACATTCCCCAGCCATGGAGTATCCTCTCCCTTAACTCAAATAAGATGGGATGTAAAACAATGAGATTTGGGAGCATTTGGTGAAGTTCATTGTATCCTCCGTTCCTGGAATGTCACTGAGCATTTTACAGGAGCTTGTACTGAGGGTGTTTCCATGGTTAATCTGAGGACTGCAGTCCTAAGCAGACTTAAAACTAGGAAGTGAAGTCTCATACTGTATTATTTCAAACTTTCCTCCCAGTGCATGCATCTAAGAATCACGTTGCAAAGGGATGCCAGAGTCTCTCTTACTGTTCAGTTACATAGCACACCCACTGCCTGGGCCTGTATCTGTGGAGAGAGAGTGCTACATTTCATCAAAGGGGTTGCATTACATGGCTTAGGGATGGGTCTTTTCAAATCTTAAATACTCAGAAAGATTTGCCAGAAAAGGGAAGCAACCTAAAGTAGTCTATGAGAATTGAAAAATGGATTGCTATTACTACCTTAAGAATATCAGAAGAGCTCTGCTGGATCAGACCCAGGGCCCATCTAGACCAACTTCCTGTATATCACAGTGGCCCACCAGATGCTTTTTGGGCTGGTTGGATCAAACTCTCTTGTCAGGCCAAAATCCTTAGAATAAATTAGCAAAAGGAGCATGGCAGAGGTTGCTGGATCCAGCTGCTGCAGCAATAACTCTGGATTCAGAGTGACTGAATCCAAGGATTCATTTTTATCTTTTCATTATTTCCTCCGTGGTCTGCAGTGCCCACTTCCAGGTCAAGAACATCAGCCCCGCGTCTAACCCAGCATCTAGCAAGAACCAGTCAGATAATAACAAGATACCAATCACCAGGACAGGAAGCCAACAGGCCAGGCCGCCCTTATTGTTTGTCCCACAGTAACTGATATTCAGTGGACTTTGACAGCCATCTGGAATCTATGGCTGCCTTTTAGCTGTTATGGCTAATCCATCTCTATACTGTGGATATAGCCCAGCAGTTTTCTACAGATGACTTAAAACAAAGGAAGTTCCTGCAGGTTTCACATTCTGCTTAGCAAATATACTCTGAGGCTCTGTAGGGTAGTGCCAAGAAGGCCTACATTCCTTTCCGGGAAATCTGATGCTTCACTCTATCCTGAGAGCACATCAAAACCACACATATAGTCTTGCCCTGGCTGAACATGTAGATTCTAGCTGCCACCAGAGTTGCAGAATCAAGGTCAGATTTCCTCTCCTTCATCCAGCTAGAGCAGGGGTGCTCAGTACGTCGATCACGATCCACTGGTCGATCGTGAGGCAAAATGAGTCGATCGCAGGCTTTTCTCCCGTCCACGCATCCCTGGGAGTGAGCCCTGTCCTGGGAGTGACGCTTCCTGGGAGTGAGCCCTGTCCTGGGAGTGAGCTCCCTGAGAGTGACGCATCCCTAGGAGTGAGCCCCGTTGACTCTACTGGGGCTGACTTACCTTTCCCCTGTTTTTGCACTCGTATGTATGGAGATCTGTCCCCCCCCCAACTTCCATCTGTTGGTTCTGTGTGCAAGGGGTTTTGCACTGGTCTTGCTGTGATGTCTATATAGAGATCTTCCCCACACCTTTCCCCTGTTTTTGCACTGGTCTGTATAGGGGGGGGCTCCCCCCCCCACTTGTATTGGAATCGAGGAAGATCTGGTGAGGAGGTAGATGTGGTGTCAGCAGTGGCCCCTTTAAGGGTAAGGCCTGGGCATCCAGCAGAGTGTGCTGCACAGCTGCAGTCACTGGAAGGCAATAGGGCCCTCAGGGTTATAAGAGCACCTGAGGCAGGAAGGGCTCCACTTATTTATGTGAGTCAGCCTTTTCCTTCACAAAGATCATTAAGTCCAAGTACTGTTCCACCATGACTGATGAACATTTGGAAGTGTGCTTGAGGCTGGCTGTCAGCAGCTACTGTCCGGACTATGCATCCTTGGCTGATTCACTTCAGTGCAAGTCATCAAAGTAAACTCAAGTAATTACAAAAAATGTTTATAGTTAATTATGTTGTGTTGTGCAATATTGGGTCATGCGGTAATGCAAGGTACACCAACATACATTGTACACACAAATGTTATATGTTATGATGGCGCGAACATTGTAAAAAAACTCTGGTAGATCTCCGGGCCTTGCTGGGTTTCAAAGTAGCTCTCGAACCGAAAAAAGTGTGAGCACCCCTGAGCTAGAGGGTCTCTCTGTCAACCAAAAGCCCTCATGCTGAGCTACCTTAGAAGGGAAAAATACGGGGATTGCCTTGACTGACCTGCGGCTTTGCTTCTCTCCCTATCTAATTCACACATCCCTATATGATCACACATACAGTCAAGCTCTCTCTGGATTGTGTGCAAGGCTGAGCAAAACATCAGGGGTGGAAACCAATTGCTCTGTGAGGTAAGACACTAGGCAGGTTGCTTTTGAACAAATTAATGGAAAATATTTTGGGGGGATTAAAATGGAATAAAATCAAATTCTGTACTTGAGAGAAGGAAACAAAGATCAGGAAGCAAACATGGTTGAAGTAAGACTTTCCTGACTTAAAGCATCCACTTACCCAGAAGCAGCATCCTCCCTCCACAGAAGAGGGAGCTCTTCCTAGGAGTTAACTCCTTCCTAGCTGGTTGTGTCATGGCTGGCATCTTGCAAAGCCCAAGTCGCATGTTGCACTGGCTCTGGATCTCTGTCTTCAGCCTCTCCCCAACTGGGCAGCTCCCTTTGGGGGGAGTCTAGCCCCCCCCACCACGGTGATAGACTGGTTCTGTTACCTGACTTTCAAATATCCCACTCCAGAGTCAAGTGAGCAACTTAACCAATGGGCCTGGTGTGAGGTAGATTTTCTGTTAAGGCTGTTGTTCTCTGGTGATGCCAGGCAGTCATTTACATCTTAAAGTGGAAGGTGATGTGTAATCCGTGACCATGACTCTGGTAATGAGTTCCCTCTCCAGAGAACAAACTGAGTTACTCTAATATTTCCTTACTGCCATGTTCTCAACATTCTGTAGGTCCTAAAAATTCACCTAACTCTTTTAGTTATATTTGGCAGCAGTGGGGAAATCTTTTTTTTCTTTTTGTTTACAAATCCATGTAGTTCGGCATATTCATGTTGTCCTCCAAGTGCATAGGAACCACTGCTTTATCTTTGGATGGCTGCATTTTGCTTCCAAACTGAAAGGCATTTGGCCACCTGACTTTGCTGTTAGACAATGATGTTGATATTGGCTTACACTTTATGAAGCGGTTTCCTATCTTGCTAAAAGATAGCTCTGTGAAATGATCAATTCTGCAAATATTGTTTTTATTGAATGCTCTCTTCCCTTCCACTTATTACTTTAGAAATAATTATGCTTTCTGAAGTACAGTTTAAATTGTTCTGTTGAGCTTTATGCTTTATTTATTCATTCAGTTTTACACGTTATACAGATATTTAATAAAACACAAAAGTGAAACCTGATCACAAGCATTTTCAGGTGAAAGCTGGAAGAGCAATTAGAATAAATTGATCCCTTGCTTTTGTGTTCTAGTATTACAGTATCTTCCATTACTATCTTCAAAACAAACAAACACACACACACACTATTGCTTAGTTACAAAGAGCAAAATGTGGTTTTTCAGTTCTTTGATTATCGTATAGAACAGGGGTCTCCAGAGGGCCGCATCAAATATCTGGTGTGGTGTGGAGGGCTGGAAAAAAGTTTAAATATAAAATTTAAATAAATAAATTAGAGATGGAACTTAGATGAATGAATGAATGTGCTCATTCATTTAATCTCTGGCCCTCAGAACACCCTCCAGACACAATCGGAGCACAGTTCTGGTCATGTTCAGTTGAGTGGGCCAGAGGCTTTCAGGGGACAAGAGGTTGACTGTGGAACAGAAAGAGGCTTACTGCGGGCCCCATCTGGCCCCTGGGCCGGGGTTTGGAGTCCCCTGGTATAGAATAAGGACCAATGGATGTTACTTTTTATACTTGAAAACTGATGTGCAAGTAGGGATACACTGAATATTGTCACACTCAGGTATGTGGCATAAAAGTAGTGCTTTTGAGGGCCACAAACTCCTAAACACACCTTTTTAAAACAAAAGTTGTGTTATGCTATTTGACAAAAGTTTTGTTGTTTGGCATCGATGCTCATGTTCTGGTAATTTCTGGTAGCACTAACTGTGAGAAGCAGACAGAATTCTGGGGCAGAAAGAATTCAGATAAGCAGAAGTAGTGTGAACCTGAATATTTTTATATGAACAGATCATTATAGAACAAATCAGCTTTTTTGTGGTTGTTCATACCTACTATGCTCCCCCACTCTGCTACTTGGCACAATTTTTAAATTGTTCTTCACTGTGTTATCCCAGCCAATCAGGGAGCACACCGTGAATGTGGCAATGTCACTGAGGTAAATGTCACTGAGTTGCATTATCTTCACTGGGAGGAGGGGAAGGAGTAGATCCCTATAACCAAAGCTGCCAGGCTAATGCTTCCTGTCTTGCTGCCCTGCAATGAAACCAACATGGAGCAACATGACAGAGAGCATCAGCCTACGTGCCTCAATAGTAATGGTGATGCACTCCACGTCTTGCTATCCTGTACTGCAGAAAGTCGCAGGGGGTACCAGCCTAACTGGAAGGATCAGAGACTCATTCTCTCCCCCTGCATCATGCACATAAATGTTCCTACCCTTTCACAACCCCACCTCAACACCCCTATAAAGGGGTGCTGTGTAGGGTGAGCAAAAATATTCATGAAAATCAGCCATCCAATTTGGCTCGGTGTCATTTGAGTTCCAAATATGTGGTAAGGCCTTGCTGTCCTGTTTATTTTGCAATCCAAAGCAGCAAAGTATTCATAAAAGGTCGTGCTGGCAATCATAGGGTTTCAAGCCTGGATGTTGCCACAGGTATGTGCAGCACTGTCTAGAACAGTGGTGTCAAACTTGTTTCATACTGAGGGCTGAATGGCATTCATGATGCCTGCTGAGGGCCGGAAGTGATGTCATTAAACAGGGCATAACCAAAAGTAAGCACTTTTTCTCACTTATAAATTCGTTAGCTGAAAATGACAGAAGAAAAAACACGCAAATCTTTATCATATTTCAAGATATGGGAGAGCCCAATTTTCGTGCGGGCTGCCCTTTTCAGCAGTAACATCTCAGCACTGCTCAGCAGCTGAGACCCTGAGGGCCAGATAAAAAGCTTCCGTGGGCTGCTCCTGGGCCTTATGTTTGACACCCCTGGTCTAGAAGCTCTGGGAAGCATAAGAATTAATTCCAGTTCTTGTGCTTCTTGGTATACCATGCTATTGGCTTTGCGGTGGTGTCCAGGTTTGAACTGAAAGTGAAGGCCTTCTTGTTGCTGTAGCCCTGCCTCCACCAACACCACCTTGGTAAATTTAGGAAAGGGACTGTTGGGAATTGCTCACAGCAAGAGACAAAAAGTCTAGGCTCTGGAAGGTCTGAGCCCAGTGTGAAATAGATGTGGCGGGGGTGAATGGGCCATTCAGGGCCCAATCCTATCTAACTTTCCAGCATTGATCCCACAACTGTTCCCCCACCATAGGATCTAGTGCATGCCCCATTGGCATGGTTGCATCAGTGCTGAAAAACTGGATAGGATTTGGCCTTAAATCTGGTATCCAGACACAGTAGCAGCAGTTATGAAGAGTAGGGTATGACATATCCCTAAGGGCCAGTTAGATATAATGTTTTGGCAGATATGGGACTGAATCTCATTTCTGTATGTTCTATCAAAAGATCCATCAATATAATGGCCTGCACTTTTCAGCTGTACCAGTTGCTGGGAGCCATTTACTTCTATGGGAGACATCAAAACCATTCAGGGAATGATGCCACGGTAGGGACAAAACCTCCCAGTTTCTAATATCTGCAGTGTCACAATTTGCAATTCACTATGGAATTGCAGCCTGTACTGAAGCTTCTTAACTTTTGCTATAGAAATAAATGGCTGCCCTTTAATGCATGTTCTGATATTTCACTTCTTCCAACAAATACACCAAGTCTTCTGAATTTTATTTTTTTCTCACTCCTCAAAACTGACTCCAGATGGGGATTAGGTTTGAGTGAATAATCTAAAACTGCCTTTGGCATGTGCCTTCTACAAAGGTTTGTGCAAGAGTTATGTAAATCTAGCCAAATAAATAGACACTCCTTTTGAGCATTTACATAAGGTCAGAGTCAACTCTCTGAATGCTATTACTTACCATACAAAACTAGGTCAGCAATATGCTGCCGTTAAATCTCCTATTTCCTATTGCTAAGATGAGCATATTTCTAAGGAGTAGGGCAAAGGCCTATGAATGTTTAGAGGGTTTAGAGATCATCTTTTTACTGATGATCCCTGTAAATCAAGCAGCTTCGTGACAGGCTGAAATTCAACAGGTAGAGTTTCTCCCATCACTGCATCACCAAGTCAGGACACAAGAAGAAACCTGCTAGATCAGACTGCAGATAATCTAATCTAGCATCTTTCTCCCAACAGTAACAAACCAGATGCCTCTGGAAAGCCCAGAAGCAGGGCATGAAGACAGTAGCCCTCCAGAATTTGTCTCCAGAATCTGGAATTCAGAGATATATTGAGGTTGATCATGGAGCCAGTTGCAGTGACAGGTGGCTGAGGGCTCTGGGGTAAAGACATGCACTGGGCTCCCTGTCTGCCCTGTATGGTGCAATATGCACTGCCACTGGTGCTCAGGTGGGTAGCACTAGGCTACCTGGCCAACCTCTGATGTCACCCTTATACAGAAGTTCTATTTAGTTATGACGACAAGGAACCATTCACAGACCTGCTCTCCGCAAGTTTCTGTAATCTCCTTTAAAAGCCATCTAAGCTAGTGGTTATCACCATGTCTTGTGAAAATTCTGCACATTAATTATAGAAAACGAACAGAAAAGCATTTCCTATTAATTACTTGGGGAGGGGGGAACCAAATCCCAAACAAGACCATTATTTTTAGTGCAAAATTGTACAGTTAAAAAAACAAGCTCAATGCATTTAAAATTATATGTGCTAAATCTTTGGTGTTTAAGAATCCATGTTAACATTTATATCTATGGAGTTTTCTGCCAGTTCATCTGAGGGAATAGAGTAGTCTTAGTGTTCTGGGAATGGCTCTAGATGTAAGAAACCAATTTCCCTATGGATACACATATTTCTAACATGAAGGGAATGGCCGTTACAAGCTTTGTGGTCTGATCCGATGCCCTCTTCCACCATGACATAAGTTGGCATGTACTTCAAGCATTAGCGTTGCCACTTAGAGTAACCTAGAATGAGCTTTTTATTAATGCATTTGCCACCAATAAAGGAGCATAAGACCCTGTATAGAAAAGTGTCATGTTTACTTCTTGGTGTTCTGAAGTCCCATAAACTCGATTCAGATATGATTAAAGAGCAACTAATTTAAAAGACATCTTTTTCTGCCACTTCTTACATTCTGCCAAATATTGTTCTTAGCTGCTTGAGTAAATGAGAATTTAATCCTTTCCTGCTGTGTACTGATTACCATTACTGTAGGTCCACCTAAAACATGTAGGGATGTAGGTCATCCCTCAGAAAAGTTCAGACTCTGTCCCTTTCTCCCAAACGCTGAAAAGCAAGTCGATTGATCCTGAAGTTTTACTAGAGCTGATGTAGGATAGTGGGTACGAGACTGTGGAAGTCTTCAATTCAAATGTCTTCTTACTAAGTCACAAACTCACTGGTTGGCTGGTAAACCTCAGCCTTCTCCACTTGTTGAGGAGCAGTAATACTGTGGTCAGCCTAAGCGAGTTATATACGAAATATTGATGGGATCGAGGATAGTTTGGGGGGGGGGGGAATTGTATGGGTTAGGTGGAAAAGCTTACTTGCTGCTCAGCCAGCACAAAGCCATCAGCGGGCTGACTCTGAGTCCACCCATCTGACTGTTCCCTGTAAAAGGATGACTTTGGCCACACAAAGGGCGCTTTTTCCCAGCACCCAAAGAAGTTCTTAAATATGTTTGGAATTCCATCAGAGGGCAATTTGAAGCAAAGTAGTGGGAGGGGGATTATGCACCTCTCCTGCAGTTTTTCCATTCCAAACTGTTCAGTCTCAAAGCCACGTTTCTTCAGGAAAAGCAGCTGTTGGCTTTTCTGACATATATATTGATGTAACTTTTTCCATCCTTACTGAGTTATCTCAGGTGTAGTTCCCAGATTCAGGTGTCTCTCAGGTGTAGTTCCCTGCCCATGCAGGGCCATGTTGTTACTGTGTGGCATGCTGGTCGTCCAGAGGGCAGAATGACCTCAACCTAACCTGTTTCTCTGTGTTGCCTTTTTTGAAAACAAGAAAGAAATGTGATCTCAGCAAAGTATGCCAAACACAAATGTGAATGCTTTCAATGCTTCTGATGTAGTACTGAATTCACCACATTGAATTTACCTTATTTTGGTAGTTTTTCATAATCTGTGAGCAAACTTGTTGATTATTCATCAAATTTGGGCAGCAAGACATTTTTAATGGGGAGTTTGTAGGGAATCTTCCTTTTGTTCCACAGAAAATTGAAACAGACTCTCAGCTGACTTTTCACAAAAGCAAGAGAAAATGAAAAGCCACAGTATGATGTTAGTATCTTTATTTTGTTTTGTTTAATTCAACACTTTGAGAAAACATCCTTGGGAAATATCAATAGCCCTGGCTCAAACCAATGTACACTTATCCAATGGGAAAATTTATCTGTGAGTCACATCTGCGAGTTTTGATTAATGTTGGATTTGTAACCACACGTTCACTGTAATCCAGGGTTTTTGTTGTGGCACAAACCGTTTTGTTATTGCTTCTCCTGTAATGCAGAACACAGAGACTGCTGCAGCACTGTTTGCTTCTCTACTTTTCTTGCCATTACCTTGATTGTGTAGCCTGAGCTATTATTTGTGTACAGGTAGGGCCTTGGTATCTTTGAGGGATCCATTCTCTGACACCCCCCCCCCCCTGCAGATACGAAAAACCACGAAGTGGTTCAAACCATGAACCACAAGTAGTTTTTGGCACTTTAAACCCTCCAAAGGGGACCAGAGCTGTGCTCCAACTGACTCTGGAGGGCTTTCTGAAACCCACAGAGACTGTGAGTGTCCGCCCATAGCCTCTATGGGCTTCAGAATGGCCTTCACGGCCAAAAAAATGCTACTTCTGGTTTCCCTTTGGAAACTGGAAGTGACATTTTAAATGCCTTATAAGACTTTGGGAGGCCTCGGAAAGCCCCAGATATGCGGATGTAAAATCTGTGGATAAATAGGCTCACCTGTATTTAACTTTTTCAATGAGGGTCTTGTATACAGTATAAGACTGCAATCCTATACAGACTTACCTGAGAGTACACGTATGAGGGATTGTGCTGCAAGTCATTAAAATACCAATGTTTATGTACAGATGCTATGAAGTTTCAGAATAGATTACAGCTGTACTTAAGGTGCCTTCAAATACGTGTTTCAATAACAGAAAAACATCTTTGCATGTTCGTGTCAGATTTAATATCTTCAATCATATACAGAAATTGAGTTCTTAAGGAAGCCTCATTCACACTTGACAGGGGTGCTTTTAAAGGTCTAGCAATCCAAATATATATACACACATACTTTTTAAAGTCTTTGTTTCTTCTTCCAGACTGGTAAAGAAAATGAATGTTGGTCAAATCAAGTTAAACACTGAATTAGCACTGAAATACTAATAAAACCAAGCATATATTGGTCTAGAATATGCATATACTGTATATGTCATTTACTGTTACATATTAAATAGAAACCTGACAATCTTGTTTGTCATCAAGGGCTTTTACATCCATAAATACATTTAAAGCAGGAAGCTCAGCTGATACAAAGTTTAAAGAGCCATTGAAATGTGTACATTTTAAAGACTTGTGCTCTTTAAAAGCATGCTTTTCTAGCAGAAGTTGAGATTCAGAAACTGAAATGAACCCAACAGGTGTATTGCTATATAATAAGGCAGCTAGCATATTTACATTTAGTTAATCAACATTTACGGTAGCCATTACAATATGACTTAGCAAAGGAAGATCTGCTTTGGTTTCCTTCTTTAATATTTGAAACGGGAGGACTGTCATTATAACCTCCCATTTCAGAAATCCATCTGTGAAAAAGCTAAGTTATTACCGTGTAAATCCCATTAAACATGATATTCATCTTATCTAGTGATTTACTTCTCAGATTTGTGCTTTTGACCCTTGTATGCCTTCTATCAGCAAGTAATGCAGGGGACACATACGTATGGGGCAGAGGGCCTTTAGTACTTAGTTCCCACTGCAGTTCGTAGCTGAATCTCACTCACTCAACTTATAGAAAAAACTACTGGCTTTCAATAGTGTGCAGAGGGCAGGCAATCCAGCTGCAAACTATAGGGGTTGGCTAAGTATTAATGACCTCCCATCCCCCACAGTTTTGGGTTATTCCCCCCCATGCTATTTATAATAAAAATAATTAGAAATAAAGTCAAAAATACACATTTGCAATTGCATATCTGATTAGACTCTTATTACAGAGAGTGCTTCCCCATCCATTTCAATGGAAGGGCCAGCTGTATGTGATAGAGGCAGTTTTCACTCAAGAGTGTATATGGGCTCTGGGTTGGAAGAACCATGATTTCCTAGCTTTGAAGAGAAAACTACTTTAACAAAAAACTGTATCAATCTTTGGAATGTTCAGCTTTGTGTTGTTTTTAAAGCTTAAGTTAGCAGTTGTCACTGTGGCCTCTTATCAAAAGTAACATCACTGGCAAAAAGGCAGTGATTTGTTCATAACAGCAATTAGTTAAGACAAACACACATGAAATACATGCCAGTTTTGCATCTCTTCTCAGACTGGATTTATAGGCATTAAATTATACTCATATGGTTCCTTTTTCCTCCCAAAATAAGGGACATGCTACATTCATTAAGCTCCACTTTACTATTTTAGAATGCACGGAAATGGAATTTGTGGGTTTTACATGTGATCTATGCTAACTTGGCAGCGGCATCTCAGTGTGAATGAAGAGGTATTGTCTACTGTAAGCACCATAGGAGAACTTTTGTTTCTTGACTTATCCAAGTGCATCCCAATTTGGATTGTCCTGTAGATACTGTACAATAATGAGCATGCAACCTGCATAATAGAACCACACTTATTGGAGCAGAACCCTGAGAACAGTAAATTAATTCAAAGCAAAACAAAACACGTTTTAATAGTACCAGTTACAAGAGAAAATACTTCTCTTTAAAAAATGTAGGCAAACAAAAGGAGCCATGTTTGGTTGTTTTTTTTCCCAATATGAAGGATTTGGGTTTACCACAATTTAAAACAATAAATACAGTAAAACAATTTTGGATTTTAAGTGCACATCATGTCTATGGTCAATGGAAACAACTGAGTTGAAAAATTCTACTAAATGCTCTGTAAATGTCTTCAAACTTCAGTATGTCAAAAGGCAATTGCTGGTTTCAAGTTCAGATAAATTCAGACCCAAGTCAATGCATGTTCCACGTTTATCTTTGCAGGTCTTCACTCTGCGGCACTGCTCGGTCCCAGGTGACCTTGTGTTCGCTGCAATCAGACTTGTGCACAGCTTTCACTGTCTCCATGTATCCAGAGGCATATCTGGGCATATTTAAGGGGAGTGATTCGAACTGCCACGTTGTAATCCTGCTGCTCTCCATTGACATCCACCCACTGATGACCAGAATAAACAGCAATGATTTTGCGCTTCCATTTCTTCTCGTTTGGCTCTTTAAGGCGGAGATAGATGCCAGATCCAGTAGAGCCAGGCTCGGCATCACAGTACTGGTAAAAGAGGTCACTGGATTCATCAGATACGCTACAAAACCGATAGACCAGCTGGCCAGATCGGTCAGCATCATATCCAGAGAAGTGGATCATGCTTCCAGGTATCATTTTGCTCGTTGGACTGACCCCCAGCTCCATGTATTTCTTTTTGTGGGGGCGCTTCAGCTCCAAAACAGCATAATCATAATCCACGGCCACATCTCCAGTCACGCCTCTCAACCAGCCCTTGGGGATCTGAGTACTTTTAACCCTGGTCCATTGGAAGGAGGGCTTCCGCTCAGACTTTCTCTCATTCAGCGCAGATGTCTTCTGTCTTCTGCCAGTTCTGCTGGTGGATGCCTTCTTCAGCTGTTTGGTCTCAGCCGGATGATCCTTGACTTCCGATACTTCCCTTTTATTCCTTCTGGCACCCCTGCGCCTCTTGCCACTGCCTTTGGATTTCAGCCTCACCAACCCCACTCTCAGCTTCTTGCTACCTTTGATGTAATCCTTGCCATCATGCACACAGTGAGCAGCAGTGAGCACGTGCTTTGGGGAAATCAAAATGCCGCTGCAGCCAGTGGAAACCTTGACGGCTGTGTTGAAAGGAAAGTTGGTGAGAAAGCGCCGGTCTGAAATACTGAATCTACTGTCTGTGCCGTAGACCTGCCTCTTCCTTCTTGACAACACCTTCGTGGTAGAATTTGCGGCTGGATCGAGTTCCACTCCCAGGACGTTCACTTCGGTCAGGGTTCGTGTGCCGTTCTCAAAGACAGTCTCATAAGAGAGCAGTTCCTTCAAATCAGACAAACCTGGCCCTGGGAGTGCCCTTTGGCATTCAATCCCACATACACCACTCAGTTCTAATTTGACATTTGCTTCAAATTTAGGACTGTCAAGGGAGAAAGTCTTTTCCTTCACTATTCGTGGTACTTTTTTTAACTGCCAGCTGAAATCTTTATTTAAGTCTATTTCGTTAACGAGGCTCAAGGATGGAGTGGAAAATAGTAGTAACAGCAGAACATGGCCCATCTTGTCTATTTGTTTTCTGTTTAGAAAAAAAGTAAGAAGTGTTTTATTTAAATACTGTAATATTGTACAAGTTTCCAAATAAAGCATGACATAAGCATGGCACCACTATGGTGGCGTGATTAAAGCTACAATCCTATCCACACTTTCCTGGGAGTAAAACACATTGACTATAATGAGATGTATTGCTGAGTAGACATGCATAGGATTGGGCTAGAAACACAAGAATAAGGTACTCAACCACCATTAGTAATTTTCTCTGTTTTTAAATATTTGAGATTTTGGTCTGCAGTTAATCAAATAAATATTTAACCACTTCACTTGGCAGTTAAAAGCCAGAAAAGTTCATGAAAATATTTCTGCACACCTTGCTTTTAACCACATGTTGGCCTGGTCTTCTGAGCTATGGTAAATCTAGGATTAGGTAGAATATACACTGTGTGCAGGACTGGAGTAATGTATTTAAGAAACAATGCAAAATTCCTTTGGAAAAAAAGCTCAAACTTCTAACAGCTTCTGAAAGTTTGTTTTAAAAAGTTGAATGGAACTATTTGATTCAGGCTGTTTAATTCTAATTCACATGTAGAATACAGTCTGCCAAACAAAAACTTCCCATATTGCCCAAAGGGTTGGTAGGCTTAGGCCAAAGCTATTTATTCACCTACAAAAAGAATGGCATGTCATTTCCTATCTAAAAGAGACAAACTAAAGGAAACACTGAAAATTCATGCTTTGACCTCCCATTTCTTTAAAGAAAAAACAAAAAGCAGTTAAACAGGAACCTCCAGCTTACCCCCAATGGGCCAATGCTGCATTGGCCATTACCACTGCCACTGAGTGTTCAGAGATTGGCCCAGTTGGGTTGACCCTCAAATTGGTATGGGCCCTGAGTTAGTGTACAACCTGGCTGATCCTTGACAATACTTCTGTCCCAAAAGGGGCAAATGGCAGGTGGGGTATGTGAAACTCTTACGAAGAAAAAGAGGGGAGGATAGTTCAAAGCAGAAAAAACATTTCTTTTTAAACAAGCCTTCTAGTTCCTGGCCTTTTTAACATCTGGTTTTTACAGGCTTGGGGTTTTTATAAAACTGCTGCTGATGCTCTTTTTATTGTATTAATATCTTATTGCTGTTAATTCTGAAAGGTTTTAATGATTTTATTTCTGTTTTTAACTGATTTTATATTTTTGTGTTTCTGGTCATTGTCATAAGCTGCCTTGGGTCCCTTTGGGGAGAAAGGCGGGATTGAAATATAGTAAATAAATACCTAGAAGTTGAGTGACCCAGCGCAATCCAAGAGTGTTGCAAACGTTCTGTAAGGCACTTCTACGCTGACTCCAGAGTCAGGAAAGCCAGTGCAAGGACACACGACGACCTCCCTGAGCCGGAGCAGGCCCCAGGATGGGTGAGTTTGTGCCAGCTCCAGGCCATTGGCGCAGGGGTCTGAGGAGCGTGGGGGAGTGAGGAACTGGAGCGTTCCAGGGCAGGGGGGCAGTGGGCAGCTGCCATGTTACCTAGGGTAAGGGGAATCTATTCCCCCTTGCCCTGGGTTGCACTGTAGGCCTGTCAGACTGCCTGTTCCAGCACAGGTTAGGACTGGGCTGTTAACATCCTATGGCAAATCCACAAATTGTCTTTGGAGCCAAAGCCAGGCCTTCTGAATTCTACCGAATGGACAATCACCTCCTTTCACCTGCAAAGCCCAATGCTTTAAAATATTTATAGAATTCCTGACTGCTGCCATTCTAGGAAGGGAGCATTATAAATTCAGGAGTATGGAAGCATCAGATATGTGCAGAAATTACAGTATGTTAAGTCTATACCCTCAAAGCTAGGCATTTAAGGACATGTATATGGTTAGACTCCATGGGTTAGATATTGTAATTAAAGTACGGATCAGGATTGAAGAGGTTTCTTTTTAGTGTTACATACTGGAGTTCAAAGAGGGCTGAATACACATACAGGAAAAATTTATTCTAAAGCTGGAATTAAAGGCTAGGGAAAAGGTGCAAAGGAGACACAAGTTAATAGCATGTGGCTCATGTTCTGAAAGTTAAAAAATATAATGGCTGTGATCCAGTTTTGTGGGATGTGTGATTTGAAGCTAGTTTTAGACATGAGCTACCTGCCTGCAACATCAGTGCAATGTCAATAATATATGTCAACCTGTGGCAGAACAAATTGATAACACACATTGTTAGAGACTTTTCAGTTGGTGTAGCAACTATTTCTCTCCAATTCTGTGGGTCATCTGAGACACTTACAAATTGTTATCTCCCGGAGCCATATCTGCATATCATGGGAATAGTGAATCTGGGATTTGTGTAGACATGGCTGCTGTTTAGGATTAAGTTGCATATAAAGATTGCAACTAAAACATGAGCCTTCATGATCATACAACCTGCTCCCAGAATCTGGACAATACTCTCTCAAGTATTACTTCCTCCACGCAACTGTTTTCTGGCAGATGGTCAGACTGCTCCACGTGGAACAGTTTGAAAACTTCTGGCCTTATGCCTTTTCAATAAGAAAGATCCTTTATGATGAGAGGTATTAATAGCTTGTCTTGCCACAGAAGGTTTCTGCAGTAAAATAGGCACGGTGTTGTGGCTCTTTGAAATCGCCCCAAACACAGCCACAAAGACCACATCAGCTTCTTGAATTGCATTTTGGTCTGTTAAATGCATGTTCCCTTCTACAGCAAACTCGGAAAGGTAACCTGTAATTCACTGTTTGGCATATGGGATGCGATGGAGATCAGATGATGTCCTTACAAAAATTGGTCCACTTGAACCAGCTCAGAGACTAGGACACTTCTGATGCTTATAAATATTTAGAACATTTATCAAGTACTTAAAGCTATTTATGGAGTCTTCCCTTGGAGACTCGAAGACTGAGCATCATCTGGAAGTACTGCAAGTCATCTCTGTTTAGTCTACGTTTAGGGGGCAGCATGGTTAAGCTAGCAGTGGGGCTGCAAGCATTTGCTTGTTTCAATTAAGCAATTTAATTGAATTTTAAATTTAATAGCATCTTAATATTTGCTTCCAGTCTATTTTTAGCGGTTCTGACTCATCCTGAAGGCTGGGTGGACTATGAGTAACACAGAAAAAAAGGAAGATAAAACACAGTAAAAAATAACACAGCTTTCCTTGTAACACCATGAAAATATGCTCGTGATATACCCACTAGATGGCAGAAAAATCTAAACTTATCTAATAACATAGTTTACACAAACCTTCAAAGGTTGAATCTATATTTTGCAATGCAAGCAATGATTACTTCGGGATCCTAAATCAGTATACTGCATTGGCATGTAGAGGTCAGTGATAGTGTTTATGCTCTGTGTGTATTGCGACCCAAGTTCAACTCCTGGCACCTCCAGAAGTGGCAAGATTAATAGAAAGAACCTTGTTTAGACAAGCAGCTTGCACTCACAGTAACTGTAAGGAAACCTGGAAAGCAAAATGGGTTCAGGGCCTAGCAGTTAGAAGGCTCTTACTCTTCATTTTACACTTTACTGGTTAAACTGGGAATAATTGAGAAAAGCAATAGGTTTCATTGCCATCACCCAAGAGAAGGAAGCCTAGACAGGAGAAGGGTCATTGTAGGGTAGCCTCCCTCCAGTTTGTCACAGACTCCTGAAATCTAGGGGGCTCCCCTTTTAAAACAAACCAGCAGAGGAACAGGAGCGATCTGGTAGGTCCAGAAGTAATGGGACTTACTTCTTCAGGTTATTACCATTTTTTTTAGAATAGATTAAGATTGTGCCTTCTCCCAAGAGCTCAAAGTGGATTACAGTAATATAGTGCAGCCAAGTGGCCAAGAGACTGACAGCCCAATCCTAGCCTGTGCTGTATCCAGAGCAGGTTAGGAGGTGGCTGGAGGTCTCCTTGGGATAAGGGGATATTTTTCCCCATATCCTGTGTAGAGCCTCAGCCTGCCCTATGAGGCTTCTCGGATCCACATCAGTTTTTTAGCTGGTGCAAATCCAGGGAAGCAGGTGTAACGCTGGGGGGGGGGGGCCGGGAAGGGATTTAGGATGTGGAGGAGAAGACTTCCACTGATCCTGCCCCCTCCTGGGCCAGATCTGCCCCTGTTCTGTCCTCCCCCTACCCAGAAATGGCCCCTCCTGCACCACCTGGCAGGAGTATACCTACTCAGCCCAGCGCTGCTCTTGGATGCAGCACTGGCAAGCTGGCTCAGGCCTTTAAGCTGGTGCTGCCTGCTCAAAAGTAGTCACAAATGTGCTTTACGGCATGTTTGCGACCCTGTGAGCTAGCACAGGGATGGCTGTGTCAGCTCAGGCCACAATTTGGATTGTGCAGTGAATGTAAATGAGTGCTCCCTAGTTTGAATGCCATGAACTCACTAGGTGGGTTTAATCACGCAACTCCCTCTTATCCTCAGTCCCCTAGCTGCAATAGGGAGATAATACTTACCTTGTTAGACGAACATCAAATTTATATATGTGAAACACATTAGACATTCAGAAAGTACCTTCGAAATGTTAGGTACTATTATTAATATGGAAAACAAGAAAAGCCAATAGCAGCTTTGGGGATAAGGGATTTTATTCAGGACCACAGTGTGGGTTAAAGGGTTAAAATGGTTAAAGACCCAGTCCCCATCCAGTATGAGGCCCAGATGCTATGAAAAAAGAAATTGGAAAGACAATGTGTTTAACATCATGTCTATTTTGACCCATAATTATATACCAATCTTTGCCTTGACTCACCCTTTGATCTATCACTTGAGGGCTCCTCCTTCCTTAAAGCCATTCTAGCAGCTTAATGCTACCCAACTCTTATAAAATAATTGTTCCATTCTGATGCTTTAGGTTCCTCCCACTCCAGCCTTTCCCTCTAATTCAACTTCTCCATATGGATCCCATAAGGGACCATTTCTGGTCCTTAAACCACCCAAAACATACATTCCCTAGTCTTGAACTTGTTCAGCACCTCCACTTTCATGAAGGGTCTGGCAAATCTATATTTCTTCCTGCAAGCTAAATTTACTGTCCTTCCCCCATACCATCCTCAAAATGCCACTCAGCAACAGACATGAAGAATTTGGGTGATATGTGCTGGAGGGACAGTCATGTCTGTATCAGTGGCACAGTAATAACACATTTTGAGCACGAGCCTATGCTTGCCTACTCAGAAGTAAATACTATTGTCTTCAGTGGGGCTTACTCTCAGAAAAGCATGCACAGGATTGCAGCCTTTGAGACTTATTTTAAAGAAGTAGTAGCCTGAAATCAGCAGGCAGCTACTCTAGCCAGGTAAATACCTACAGTACTATTAAAGCTTAATTTAATGACACATTTGAGTGGGTGAACAGAAAACACTAAATGTTTTAATCTGAATAAACATGTGCTTTTTTCTAATTCCCAAGGCCCTTTGTAGGCAAATACCAGGACCTCACAGGCCTTCAAGGAAGTTTCATTTCTCCCCCTTCCACCCGCTTTCATTCCCACTACAATAGAGCTGTGTGATGCTTCAAGAGTGGGTCACAAGCTGCCAGTGAGTCACAGGAGCTTTGTGCATGGGTTGTCAAGTGTTTCAGCTGTAAATGTGGGAGAAGATGACACAGTGGTCAAGTAGGGGGAATCCTGCTACTGGACTCTGAACTGACAGGTGGCTTCCAAAGGAAGCCAAATTTCCACTTGTGGGTCTCCAAAAAAAGCTGGAAACCACTGCAAGGAGAGCAAGAGTTACAGCTGGCCAAGAAATTGTCCCCCCCCCCTTCCTGGTGATGGTTTGATTGAGTTCTTAAGGTTAGTCCTGTCAACACTAATCTCCTTACACTTTGCAATGTAAGAAGACCAGATGAGTCTCCAAGGAACCTAGCCTTTTAAATTACTCCATGATGGTCCACTGTGAGTAACAAAAGGAGGTGTATTCAGTAGGGTGTTGAACTGTTTAGGATCCCAGTGCAGTGACTCATTTGTAAACCATTATCAGCTTTGCATATTACAAAGAGGAAAATGTAGGCTCCACAAACACACCACAACTGAACCTTTTTTTTAAGCACTCTTGGGAACATAATCACTGTCCAAGCATCAAGACCTAAGCTACACAAATTCTGTGATTACCTAGCAAGAAAGCTGGAATACAATAGTTAGAAATTAGCTTTAACAACTTGGATAATTCATTATTCTTTTTTATTGTATACAGTAGTTTAGTGTTCTTTAAACTAAGCAGAAGATTTAAAAAATTTCTTTTCAATCAAGAATTCTGAGAAAGTACATAACATCCAAATTAACTATTTTTTTTCACAAACTAATCAAGTTCTCTGTCATTTTTACTTAAATGCGACCACTCTTTAGAGTTCACTCCCCTGCTTTCAAGTTTTCCTCCTCTTTCTATTGAGCTCATTTCATTTTTTTTAAACAAGGCTTCTGAGGCTGAAAATCAAATAAGTAACTTTAGTAAAGGGACTTCTGTGATTTCAGCACACAGTTTTGTCAGTGCTCGAAGAGGCAGTCTGGATAAAATTAGTATCAGTTTTCCAAAAAGGAAAAGGCATGGGAGTGCAGAAACTCTGTGGCTGGCTCTGAAGTGAAAAACTGGCTGTTCCCTAGTAGCGAAATCCCTCACACTGACTGAAGTGTACAGAATCTCAGTAGAATTCTAAAGACTTTTACCTGCCAGTTGTGCAAACCAGGAGTGTCAATAGAAGACTCTCCCCAAAAGCACAAACCTACTTAGGAGCATACCTAATATAAACACTTCCAGGGTGCTCCTTTCTGCAGTCTAAATTGAAATTCACATTATTTTAGTCTCTCCCTCTCTCCCCACTCTTCCCCTCTTAGGAGTCACAAAGATGTCACACAGTCACTAATAAATAAGAGTAGTGGCTGTGTGTTTGACAGCTTTCTCTTATGCCTCCAAGATGCTGGACAGCATTCTAGGAACTCGGAGCATCTTATAAATATCAAACTCAGATGAGTCTCAAAAAGAGAAGAGCCTGGGATGCTATTCAGATTAACAGCTTGATCCTATGCATTTTCAGTCAAAAGCCCCACTCAAAGCCAAATCCTATCCACACTTTCCTGGGAATTAGCCCCATTGACTCTAATGGGACTTACTTCTGAGCAGACATGCATAGGATTGGGCTGTCAGTCCCTATTCCTAAATGAGCACGTACAGGATTCCAACCAAATCTTCTGCAGATTTGCAACTTCATGGTACACTGATCACATAAAGGCTATGGAATTCCCCCCCCCCCAATAAAAATATACACAGTTGGTTATTGATTTCAAGAAATTTCATTAAACGACACGCATGCATGCATACTTGAGAAACGGTGGAATCCTTAAAACCGGTTTACTCCAAAGTCAGATCCATGTAGTTCAATGGGTAAGGCTGCAATCCTAATGCACACTTATCAGGGAGTAAGGTTACAATCCTATCCACACTTTCCTAGGAGCAAAACCTCACTGACTATAATGGGTCTTACTTCTGAGTAGACACGCATAGGCTTGGGCTCTAAGGTGACAATTCTATCCACACATTCCTGGGAGTAAATCCCATTGACTATAATGGGGCTTACTTCTGAGTAGACATGCCTAGGCTTGGGCTCTGAGGCTACAGTCCTAGTCACACTTTCCTGGGAGAAGCCCCATTGACCATAATGGGACTTACTTCTGAGTAGCCCTGCCTAGGAGTGCACGGTTCGGAGGTGTAGGAGAGCAGTGTGGGCAGAAGCCGGGCAGGGCGTGCAGCCGAGAGGCCAAGCCAACGTGCCGAGAGTTGGGGTCACCCTACCTCCTGCGCTGGATCCGCGGCTCGCCGCAGCCTCCTGCCGAGCTCAGCCTGCAGGGGCCTCTCGCCTCGGGGCATGGGAGAGCCCGGGGCCAGCGAGGGTCTCTGCACAGTTCGGGCTCCCGGAGCTAGAGGGCGACGGCAGCCTCGGAGCCCGGGCGAAGAAGCTACTGCGGGCGGGAGGCGGAGGGGAGCCGCCAGGTCCTTCCCAGCCGGGTGGGCGGGGAAGAGCCGCGCCAAAGGAGGGGGCAGAAAGGCAGCCCGGCGAGAGGCGCTGCCGGGCCCCGCAGGGAGGCTGAGGGGGGCGCATCCCCCCCCCGGGCAGAGACGTCCTGGTGCTCTTGCTCTCCTCCGGAGGTGGGCGCGGGGCAGAGTCCTCGTGGGGACGCACCTGGTGGTCCAGGTGGCGAGAAGGAACAGGCACCCGAAAGGTGACCATTCTGCAGGCACACACAAAGCCAGCCTCAGGCATGTCCGCTGCACCAGCCCCTTTTGCTTGCCTTGGAGTATTCCCAGCCAGGGAACGGGTTAGGTACTGATCAAGGAACCTTATACTAGTGTTTCTCAAACTGTGGGTCACGACCCAGTTTCAGGTGGGTCTCCATTCATCTCAATAGTTTATTTTTTATACATTAGACTTGATGCTACCATAGTATGTGACTATGTATGGGGAAATGCTACAGATCTGTACTTTTAACAGGCTACTCTGTATTCGCTTTTAACAATGATAGTCAATGGGACTTACTCACCAGTAAGTGTGGGAAGAACTGCAGCCTGGGATTGTTAAAAGTGTTCCTGCTTGATGATGTCACTTCCTGTCATGAGATCACTTCCAGTGGGCCCTGACAGATTCTCATTCTAAAAAGTGGGTCCCGGTGCTAAAAGTTTGAGAACCACTGCTTTATACTTTAAAGCAGCAGTTTTCAAACTCTCAGCGAGAGTTCGAGCTGCTCTAAGTCCTTATGGGTGCATGGAAAGGCAGCAGTTGGCTGCAGGGGCTTGGCTGTACTTACCAGAGCCTCCTGCAGCCTCCTGGGGGTGCGGGGAGCCTACACAACCATCTGTAAGGCTCCCTGAAGCTTAGATCACGCCCGCCTTTGCAAAACCCGAAGTGGAGCACGATCACTCCACTTTCACTTCTTAAGCTTCGGGGAGCCTTGCAGACTGTCGCACAGGGCTACCCTCACCCCCGGGAGGCTACAGAAGGCTCTGGTAAGTATAGCCAAGCCCCTGCAGCCCCCTGAGCGACAACGTCGCTGCCTCCTCCCTGCCCCCGCCCCTTAAGAGGGCAGCCAGGGCTCTCAGGCTGGCACATCACGATGCCCCAGTTTGAAAACTCCTGCTTTAAAGTAAAGGTTATACTTTACCCTTTATACAGGTACTTTATAGGTACTGATGAAGAACTCTGCTTTCTCCCACATGGCATCCTTGTGGAGATTGTGAGTAAACCATCACATCCTGCTTCATTTGAGGCAAAAACTCATAGGCAGTTGTTGGGGCCAAAGTCAACATTGTAACATGATGTGTCAAACAGATGCGCATGTATAGTGCCTTGACCACACTGCCCACAGCCTCCAAAGGGTGCTAAATTGAACCATAATTGCGAATTGGATAGAATATTTGTTTTGACCGCATCTCGGTGGAAGTGGTTTACACACATTTGCTGTCCTGAAAGCAGATGGCGGAAAACGGATGCACATTCAAACCATGTCTCTCTTCGTCCTCAGAATTTCTAATTATCCAATTTCTAGGATCATGTTTTTCCCCACATTGAATGCGCTCTTTTAGTGGTCATGGGCAAATGGCATCAAATCACCATTTTTGTATCCACCTTATGGCTAGTATGTATACACTGCTAGCATGTATACACCCTAGCATGTATACACTGCTGCTGAAACAGATGCCTGCGTTAGCTTGGTCATGTCATGAGAATGGACGATGGCCAGATCCCAAAGGATCTCCTCTATGGAGAACTCATTTAGGGAAAGCATCCTACAGGTAGACCACAGCTGCGATACAAGGACATCTGCAAGAGGGATCGGAAGGCCTTAGGTTTGGACCTCAGCAGAATGGGAAATCTTGGCATCTGAGCATCCTGCTTGGAGGCAAGCTGTGCAGCATGGCCTTTCCCAGTTTGAAGAGACACTTTGCCAGCAGTCTGAGGCAAAGAGGCAAAGAAGGAAGGCCCATAGCCAGGGAGACAGACCAGGGACAGACTGCACTTGCTTCCGGTGTGGAAGGAATTGTCACTCCCGAATCGGCCTTTTCAGCCACACTAGGCGCTGTTCCAGAACCACCATTCAGAGCGCGATACCATAGTCTTCTGAGACTGAAGGTTGCCAGCAGCATATGGCTAGTGGGCAAAAAGCCTGAAGGGATATAGCACCTTCTGATCAGCAAGTTCTGTCCTTTGTCCCCTACTTTGCATGTTCCTAGGTGAAGCCATAGCCTAACCCCTGCTAATTGGGTAAGAGGCACTTTTTCTAGTGGGTGCTCCTTTTTTTAGCAGGGGGAGAATAACTGGCCCACCTCACCCCAGCACTGTCTTTTCTAGTGGCTGTCTGCTAGTATTCATTTGCATCTTTTTAGATTGTGAGCCCTTTTGGGACAGGGAGCCATTTAGTTATTTGATTTTTCTCTGTAAACCGCTTTGTGAACTTTTAGTTGAAAAGCGGTATATAAATACTGTTAATAATAATAATAATATCACTGAGAAGGGTTCTACCACTGACCAATGTTCAGATTAAACTTTGCTTATTTTTATGTATGCATTGTTGTTGGCAACCTTCAGTCTCGGAAGACTATGGTATCGCGCTCTGAATGGTGGTTCTGGAACAGCGTCTAGTGTGGCTGAAAAGGCCGATTCGGGAGTGACAATCCCTTCCACACCGGGAGCAAGTGCAGTCTGTCCCTGGTCTGTCTCCCTGGCTATGGGCCTTCCTTCTTTGCCTCTTTGCCTCAGACTGCTGGCAAAGTGTCTCTTCAAACTGGGAAAGGCAATGCTGCACAGCTTGCCTCCAAGCGGGATGCTCAGATGCCAAGATTTCCCATCTGCTGAGGTCCAAACCTAAGGCCTTCAGATCCCTCTTGCAGATGTCCTTGTATCGCAGCTGTGGTCTACCTGTAGGGCGCTTTCCTTGCATGAGTTCTCCATAGAGGAGATCCTTTGGAATCCAGCCATCATCCATTCTCACGACATGACTGAGCCAATGCAGGCCTCTCTGTTTCAGCAGTGCATACATGCTAGGGATTCCAGCACGTTCCAGGACTGTGTTGTTTGGAACTTTGTCCTGCCAGGCTGTATTTTGCATTATGCATTATGCACAATGTATTATGCATTACAGCCCACATTATGTATGCATTTATATCCCACCTTTTTTCCATTACAAAACTCAAGGTGGCGTATTTGGGCTTTCCGGGCTATCACTCATCTGGGCACCCATCAGACCTAGACAGCTTAGCTTCATTGTGGGTGTCTCATGTGACCTCAGTGCCCTGGGATCTTCAACATGCCACTTTCTCTTTAATATAGTCTCCTCACACAGGCTGCAATGCTATACACGTTTTCCTGAGAGTAAGTCATCTTGGAGACAATGAAACTTCTAAATAGACTATCATTGGTTTCTGCTCACAGTGTATTATCCCAGCTTTGACTGTGTTTTTGCATTCTACCCTAAGATGTTTTATTCTCATATTCGGTTTCAGCATCTTTTGCACATTCAAGGCAAGCTGAACTGGTGAGACCTTTGTACTTGATGTCCAAGTTGGCAGTATGGATGAGACTGACTCAAGGCTTATCCTTGGAAGTCAGGCAAATTGTGGCAGGTAGCTCACTTACCCTTACAGATAACATCTTTCTCTCACCAAGACAGATTACCTCTTAAAGGATCTTGAGATGGACTTGGCGAAGCTTTCAGCAAGTGATGCACAGTCAAAAGCTGCTGGACAGGGGTTGGCCATCTTCTTCTGCACAGAGGCCATGTCTGTGAGTGGATGGCGAGCCACATTCATGGGGGAGAGGGAGTTCTTCGATGATGGTTGGCTTGGCCCTCACTGGTGTTTGAAATAGCAACTTTGGCAGTACGCGTGCATCTGACAGGGTGGGCAACTAAAGATGCCAGCCAAGAGATGGGAGAGAAGGAAGGGAAGATGGGGTTTGAGCACCTGTCACGCTGGCCTGGGTGACATGCTGGATGATGTCCTTCATGATTTTGGCTCCATAATGCGAATCGGCCAATGAGAAAGCCAGTGAAGCAGGAAGACCACCCCCCGAATGATCAGCAAAAGCTTCTGGTGCTGACACGAAGCAGAAGGAGAACCTGCCACTGAGCCACATAGACTATGTAAAAAAGTCTAATAAATGTTGGACTAGAATGATCAAAGAACCTCTCTAGAGCTAGTGGTGAAAGAACAGTCAGAGATCTGGAAGAGGAGTGTGATCTTTCTGCCTAGCAGAAATCATGTGCCTCCAAGTCTACATCAGGCTAGAGGTAAGATGATTTGGGGTGGCGGGCCTCATTTGGCTTGTGGGTCATAGGTTGCCTGCCCCTGCTGTAGGGAATTTATTAGGTTTATTAGGTTTATTTCAGCAGATGGGGGCAGCCTACTCCATCTCATTGGAAGAGTTTAGTTACTAGGCTTTTTTACCCACTGGGCCACATTTGATGTTCTGGCATGTTGACATATGAAGGTCAACGTGATGGGAATACTGAAGTTCTCCATTGTCCTTTGTACAGCCATATGCTAGAACACGAGAAACAGCAAATCAACAAAATGTTCACTATAAGGAGTTTCCAAACTGAACAGGAAGTGAAAAGACAACATGTCAAAAAAACGTTTGTTTTGGAAGTACAGTACCTGCAATGTTTAATTACTGCAGTTGTGGTTATTGACATTTTGTAGTTAATGCTGTATTTCTTTACTGGTGATACAAGGGTTTAGTGACTCATTCTTTTAGGTTCAGCTCACATCTTTTACTGTTTTGAGAGCCAAAACACACATGTAAATTTCTGTTGTAAAAACTAGCTGTGTAATTAGAAACAAAATTCTGTGATTGCATCTGTACAGAAGTATATGGGCATATTTTTTCTGTTCAGTTGAATTCCATAAATAGTCTGTTGTATAATACATAATTGAAATCTTTTGCTATTTGTTAAATAGCACAGAGGATAATCCATTTTCTTGTCTTATGATTAGTGATTTTTCAATCACACATATGCTTAATTGCGAAATTTGACCCAATGGGGTGTTAGCTTTAGCTAAAAACAGCAATTAGGAGGAGCAATGAAAGTAGAGTTTTCATTTTAAAATAATGCATATGGCAGGGTTGTGATCAGGACCTAAACTATGGTGAGGCTAACTACCAAAGCCCCCCAACCCCATTGGTGAACCTTTGCCTGGTGTAGCTGCTTCCCTGCTTTCATAGCTAAAGCTAAAATTCCATCAAATCAGATAGTGTGATTGATGGCTGCAAACCCACACACACACACACACACACACTCTCTCTCTCTCTCTCTCTCTCTCTCTTACTTATCTGGAAGTAAGTCCCATTAAACTCAATTGGAATTACTTCTACATAGACATGCATAATATTGTGGTTTTAGAGCACATGTGATTAGACTAACAGCCCAATCCTATCTCCCCCTCCCACCAATGCAGCAATGCCACTGGACTATGTGATGCATCATGAAGGGAGGGGCATCACAAAGGTTTGTTCCCTCCTCCACTGCTGTGATCTATTTACTCTATGCGCTAGCAATTTTGCTGGTGTATATCCAAATGGACCTGAGGAAGTTGATTGAGGCCGGCAAGAGGGATAGGACATTGATGGGGTTGCTGCCGCCGATACCAGCCTTGATACCTCCGTCCCTTCCCCAGTCTCCACCCCATTACTCCCCTCTTGCCCACCCAGGGCAGCTTCACCAGCACCAGAACTAGCACCAGCACATAGGCTATTGGCGCTGTGCGGAATGGCAGGTTGTGTTTTGCAACTGACATAAAGCATGCTATGCCTCTGGGATGCAAGTTCCTGCTGTGCATCAGCCCATAGGATTGGGCCATAAGTGACTGAAGGCATGTTTGCCCATGCACACGAATAAAGCTAACTGGATGCTTCCCCGTTTTTTAACCTAAAATATTTTCCAGAAGTTTATCAGCAAATGCATCTGCTACATTGCAGGGGGAAAAATAACAAAACAGGTGATGAGCAAAAGATTAAGAACATAATAAGAGCCCTGCTAGATTGAGTTGAAGATCCATCTACTCTAGCATCTTGTTTCCTACAGGGATCACACAGATGCCATTAGGAAGCCCATAAGAGAGATTGAGGCATATCCTTTTCTTACCATAGCTCCTCCGCCACTGGTTTTCAGAGGCATACTACTTCAAAGCTGGAGGTAGCGTTTAGCCATCATTACTGGTGCTATTGATAGACTTGTCCTCCATGAATTTGTCTAATCCAGGGTTTCTCAACCAGTGGTACTCATACCACTGGTGTACTTGAGGTGGTGTCCTTTGGTACATGTGGGACTCACAGGCCCCCACTGGAAGTGAGATCAGCAACACAACACGACAAGCAGCAGTAGGAGGCTCGGCTCAGTGTGCAGAATTCCAGTGCGCACTTTTCACACACTTGAAAAATCCCTCCCATCTGCCCTGAGCCTTTACCAGTGTGTGTTACGCTGTGTCTAACCTCCCAATCCAGAAGTAACTGGCAATGACATCATTCCAATAGGTGGACTATGCAGAGTGGTATGGTAGGAGACAAATGTTGAGAAACACTGGTCTAATCCTTTTTTAAAGCTGTTCAAGCTAGTGGCCATCAATATATCTTGTGGTAGCAAATTCCATAGATTAATTATACACTGTGTAAAAGAGTACTTCCTTTTGTCTGACTTCTATCCCTTTCCTAACAACTCCTACCATGCAGTTTTCTTTCTTCACAGCTACTACACTCTGGGTCATCTTTCATTGAGCTGTCCATAACTCTTTCCTGGTTAGTCATCTACAGTTCGGTTCAGTGTATATGTGAAGTTGGAATTAGTGAGTTAATTCCACTCATTGACTAATGTGGGTTCACCTACACCCTACCCCCACTCTCACACACTGCCTCTCTACTCGCAATCACTTCCTCCTTATCGTGGTGCTTTAGGAAAATATAGTGGCCTGTTAGAGGAATGGTGCACACACATGTTTGAGTAATGTCTATTTGGTCCTTAAAGAGAAGCCATGACAATGACTGGTTTCAGTTGACTGGATATGCCTTTATTGTCAGTAATCATAAATGTGCGTGTACATCAGTTGTACGCATGCTGACATGTAGTGACTATTCATAGCATGAGCAAGAAACGCATGTTCAGCACACATTTTCTAATGCATGATGTGATCCTAAGACATTACACTAGTCCAGAGCAACTAACAACCCAATCCTAACTAACTTTCCAATGCCGATGCAGACTTTCCTGCATCCTGCAGTGGAACAGCAGTCACAGAGGCCTCTTCAAGGTAACAGAACTTTTGTTCCTTTACCTTGGGGCTGCACTGTGGCTGCATCAGCACTGGAACGTTGGTTAGGATTGGGCTGTAAGGTTGCAATCCTATACGCAACTGGGAGTAGGCCTCATTGATTATACAGGTGGCATGCCACAGTATCTGCAGGGGTTAACTGAAAGCACAGATACCCTCCGGAGGCAAAAGACGCTCCAGAGGGTCTTCTTAGCTCCACAGAGGCCACATGTGTCCACCCACAGCCTCTGTGAGCCTCAGAATGGTCGTTTTGGGCAAAAAACATCACTTCCGATTTTTTCATAAAACCAGAAGTGGGGAAGCTCCAGAAGTGGGGAAGCTCCTGCTTCATCAGCCCTCATAAGGCCTTTTAAAGGCATAAAAACTAGCAGATGCCCATGTCCTCTGCTGGGCTCAGAAGACCTTTGGTAGTTGACAGGAGCACAGCTCCCCTTGCCTCCAGAGGGTGCAGGGAGCCAGGGGGGGGAGGTTCCCCGCATACGTAGTTAACTGAAACCATGGATTCAGGATCCACAGATACAGGGGGCCCCTCTGTAGTGGTATTTATTTCTGAGTAGACATGCATAGGACTGGGCTCTTGGTAGAATTTTTGTTAAGTGTTCAATAGTGGTTTTACTTTAATACTGTGTAGCAACCAGGTCTCTATTGCCACTGCTTCCAGCTTTATACCCCTTATGGGGTGTTGGATACTATCATACAAAGTACTAGCATGCTGTATCTACTTCCATCCAGAATGCACAACATGCAACCTGTAGTTTTGCTATAAATACCTCATAACAGTTGGAATCCTTCCAGTATCTGAACTTAATCCTTCTAAAGTAATTTTATCTCACTAGAAATTGAATGAACCCTTGTGCTATTTTAACATGTTCCATGTAATTGATATGACTGACATCAGATACTAATAAACAGACATTTGGTTTACATAAGCAAATATTCTTTTCAGGTCATTAGTTTTTTAACTAATTCAAAAAAAAATTCACTTTTTTATAATCTTGTTTATTGCTCGGGGACTTGCACATGTTAAAGTTAATGTAGAATAATTCATTCTCAGAAACCACAGCATATTATAACTCTTAGTTTCAACTAATGTGTGAACATTTGGTTTACATATTTAGTTGCCACACTCCTAATTTGTTTTCAATCACCATTCAGTTCATTGCTCCCATGCTTTTTTTTTACTGTGGCTGCAATCTTATGATCACTTACCTGACAGCAAGCCCAGTTGATCTTAATAGTTCTTACTTTTGCATAGATATGCATAGGCTTGCATTGCAAGTCAGCCCATAAACAGACTTATGAATTACAGGGTGACCCCAAAAAAACCAGAACCCATAAAATTTTTATTAAATCCTACAAAAGTCCAGTAAATTTCAAAATGTCTTTTCCTTGGTTGACATATTGGGGAAGATTGTTGTTCCAATATTTCATGCACAAAGTCAACTTCTATACCCTGAAAGAAAAAAGTAGAAAAATTAAAATTAACAGTTTTATTCAAAGATTTGTGGGTTCTGTTTTTTTGGGGAGTCACCCTGTATTATTGCAAATATTTATCTGTGTTCCATATGGTAGACTTCAAAACCTGCACAAAGAGGCCTCATTTAATGTTGTATAAATGTTTGTTTTATAAATTATACCCCACCTTTATCTAAGCAAATAAAAAAGAATAACATAAGAACATAAGTAGAAGTTAAAAAAGATATTCCCAATAAACTCAGTATATAAGACAAACATAATAAAATCTCATCATAAAGGACCATCAGATGTGTTTGAAATACAGTACCTGAACAGCTTATCCTTGGCAGGCCTTTTCTGGGGGAGTTCTACTAGGGCCCTTACAAGGAAGGGCTTCCTTCACCCACTTTCTTAATGTAATGTTAAGATAGAACTGGGAGAAGAATATCTTCTGAAGATCTCGATGGCAGGAGAGCAACTATTGGATGATAGTCCCAAGCTTGTAGGAGTTAAATACACTTTAGGTGATAAATCAAACATTATGGCATTCTAACTACAATTATACTAGAATTTTCATGTTAGGATTACATGTTGCTTCATTTTCTACCTTGTAATTCACTTCTCTATGTATGTGGCATGTACTTGCTTGCTTGCAGCTGCAGTACTGTATAATTTTTTTTATTTCTTGTCTTCTGAAGCAATAAAAA
Organism: Tiliqua scincoides; assembly: GCF_035046505.1. Classification (NCBI taxonomy): domain Eukaryota; kingdom Metazoa; phylum Chordata; class Lepidosauria; order Squamata; family Scincidae; genus Tiliqua; species Tiliqua scincoides. The sequence goes on along the minus strand of NC_089821.1, from coordinate 182,455,632 downwards.
CACATCTTACCGGCATGGATTCCTCTAATGTTGGTGTAGTTACAAAAAGCTTTAATGGTGATACTGAAAAATTATTTGAACTGTTACAGTGATTGTGGATTTATGTCTTATATGGCATAAAACAGAGCAGTTGTTTCAAGCATCCTACTGATACTTCAGCTTGCACAAAATCACTATGCAAAGGTCACCTGCTTGGGGTCTATCATTTAACCTATTTTTCTCTGTGAACTGTGTGTCAGATCTCATGGAAATATGCCTTAGAGGGAGCACTCCGTTCCAGTCACCAGTATGCAATCTCCTGAAAGAGCAGTGTTTGGAAATATGCTAGTCAACTGATTACCAAACCTTTGTCTTCTTCCAGGAGATTGCACTGTGGTGACTAACAGCCCAATGATGCTGTCCCAGCAAGCATGTTCATCATGGGGATAATCATTTTATCACAGAATCATACCTTGAGCTGCACTTCCTCATAAACAGCTCCTCCACCAACTACACAACAATTACAGCCTGTGACATCTCAAATGGAGTGAGTTATCAGAGAGTGCACTACACACAGCCTCAGAATAAAAAGAAAAAAAAAAACCTAGATGAATGGTTTTCGGCTTGCCAGACTGGTGTGCAAAGGAAAGATGTAACAGGTATCTCCCAATGAATGCTCATTGTAACAGAAATACAACCACACTCCCCATAATATGAGACCCACAAGAATTTTGTTTGGAGGCTTCACATCTCTTACTGCAAGACCTTGCAGTAAGAGCTGACAAGCAAAATAAATTACTTACATGATGAGCTGTCAGGGAAAGTAATTGGCTTCCAGCAACTGAAGCAGTAGTGTAACTTCCTAGAAGAACTTCCTGTGTTTGTGACTACCTGACGGTTCATATTTTGGCAGTCATGTTTTCAGTTTGAATCAGAATGCAGAGGCCCTTTGAGTCTGGATGGCCATCTGAGCAGCCCCCACTTTCAACCACTTGATGCTATGGTGCAGGTCTGCTTGAGGCCACCTGACTTGGGCTGTGATGTTGAACAGTCTCCCCAATTTAGGAGGCTTGCATCTGTGGTCATCCATGCCCTGACAGCTTCCATGATCAATGACATACTCATGCTATCTGGCCAGTCACTAAAAGAGATTATGGGAATACATCTTTAAATTGGTACTAATGTTTCCAGGACAAAGTCTAGAAACAGAATCCTAATCAGTACCTCCAGCCGGGTCTAGTTATTGACTTCATCAGCTTTTACCAGACATAAAGTGTGTGTTATCATCCTAGGGCAGTGGTGAGCAAACGTTTTAGAGGCCCTGGAGGCTGCTGTCTGATTTATAAATGCCAAGGGGTGTGACTATAATGGTGATTGGGCAGCAGTGCTCCACCCACAAGTAGCAGCTTGTTTAATCCTTGATACACATAGCCTAATCTGCCCTGTCAGTTTCACAAACCACCAAAAATTGAGTCACAACCCACTGGTGGGTCCCAGACCCACAGTTTGGGAACCACTATCTTAGGGCATTTCCCAGAAATCCTCAGTCAGTATACTTTAAAATAGTACTATTGATCAGCATAAGTGATTAATGCCAATGCTGAAATGTTAGTGAAGGATAAACTGTTGCCTTGATTTTGCTGTGAACTTCATTGATCAAACTAAACTGGATCAAGTTCAAGAGTGAGAGAGAGGTTTAAGTATTCTACTGGTAGACCACCCCATGTACAGTCAATGTTTCCCATGAGGTTGGTCAATTTTTTGAATTTCCTTCATAATTCCTTTATAGCTTTAAATTAGGAGGCACAGACATAGATTAAATGAATTCCAGTACATAACAGAATGTTGTTTACACACATTCCTTTCTCTCCCACGTGCATAATGAAGAAGGAAAGACTATCGCAACTCTACATGCTGTTCAGTTTCATGCTGCAGCTTTCATCAAAGCTACATAGGCAGATAGGCCAAGGTCAGTGGAATTAAATCAGCATGAATCCAATCACTCTGGCTTAACAGATTTGTGGACAAAATAATTTTGATGGAACACTTTGTCCGTGCAAGTGCAGCAAAGACAGCTGCATAAATAATAACAGAGGAGGCTGTTTTGTTTATTATTATTTTTTAACCTATAGGGGAGCATTGAAGTAACATAATAAATACTGTGTCTCACTTTTTAATTTTGATTGTTTATACATTCTCCTCCATAAAAACACTGAAAGCAATATACAGTAATAAAAAAGGAAATAAAAAGCAGTTCAACTTAGTCCAAATGTCCCCAATTCCCTTCCATCGCTGCCAGTTCTTTGTACGGAGCTTCTGAGTAATGTGTTTCACAGCACCTAACATATATTTGTTCTCTCCAAAGCCATGGCCTAAGAGCAGAAGATATAGCTACCTTGCTAAAATTAAGCAGGCTTCAGTCTGGGAAATGCTTGCATGGGTGACTACCTGGGAGCCCCATGTTTGCTGCCATGATGGAAATAAGGCATACTTGGGTATTGCAATCCTTAACTACCGGAACACGCACTGCTTCCTGTGAGGAGGCAGTCCTGGATGTCTTCTCCAGGTATGGGAACATTCGTTCCCTTCCCACCCCCTGCCTTTTGCTCCAACTTACCCATGCTGGGGCTGCTGGTACACAGCTGTTTGGCACTTGCACCAGCAGCCCAGCTGCAAAGAACAACAGGTTGAGTTTTCCAACCACCATAAAGCACATTATGCCACCAGAACACAAGTTCTGGTGGCACAGCAGACCTACAGGTTTAGGCCCTAAGTGTGTTACAGGGGAGAGAATGCGGAAGGGGCTACTTGCACTGAGACCAAATGTTTTTACCCCTGCCCTCTCTGACCAGCGCTATGAAAGGTTTCATTCAAAAGCCGACCACAGCAAAGATCTCCCATTTAGAGAGGGAATCCCAATCTGAAACACCTCTGAGTGCATCAGGTGAATACTGGATTTTTACAGTTTTAATTTCTGGGTGTTCATACTTGCACTTATTTAATACTTAGAAAAGACCAAATAAGGGCCCAATCCTATCCAACTTTACAATGCGGGTGCAGCCACAATGTAGTCCCAAAGAAGGGGAACAAACATTGCCTTACCTGGAGGAGGTCTCCATGATTCTCCTCCTACTGCAGGTTGCAGCACATGCCCAGTTGGCACGGCTGCATCAGCGCTGGAAAACTGGATAGGATTTGGCCCTAAATTATTTTATGTCAGTGCTGAATAAAGAATACCACAGGCAGAAGACATAATTTCCTCAACCCTGTTCAGGTAGGCTTAATTTTACCCAAATGAGCCTTTGCATTGGAGTCTGTAAGTGGTGCCAAACAGCTCGGTCTGACTACTGGGATGAGCTCCTCCTTTGTGGTTTTGCCAGAAGAGCTGAGTCATAACTGTGTTAAGAAATAAAGTATGTTCAGAAAATTATCACTTCACATTTCACCTCCTTAGTACAAGACTGGACATACTTTGTATCTTATAAAAACTCTCAGTAAATTCTCCAGCAGTTCTCTAGGGCAGTGGTTCTTACACATTTAGCACTGGGACCCACTTTTTAGAATGAAAATCTGTCAGGACCCACCGCAGGTGATGTCATGACCAAAGTGACATCAACAAGCAGGAAATTTTTTAACAATCCTAGGCTGCAATTCTACCCACACTTACCCAGGAGTAAGCCCGTTGACTACTCTTGTTAAAAGCATATACACAGTAGCCTGTTAAAAGTACAGGTTGTAACATTTCTCCAAATGCAGCCACATGCCATGGTAGCATCAAGTCTAATATATTAAAAATAAAATATTGAAATGAATGGGGACCCACCTGAAATTGGCTTGCGACCCACCTAGTGGGTCCTGACCCACAGTTTGAGAAACACTGCTCTAGGGGCTACAGGGAGGAATGTGTGTGAGTGATGCTCCATCAGCAAAGGTTTTGTGATCACAAAACTAGCATAATTTGCTGCTTCCCACTGACCCATGTCTTATAGTCAGTTATACAATCACCACAGCCATGTTTTAATACACTTATTAACGTGTGTCATTATTTACTAGAATTTTAATTGCAGGGTATAGAGCAGGGGTGGCCAAACTGTGGCTCGTGAGTGTATTGGAATTGTGAAAGATATTGCGAAGAGATAAGATGTGGTATCAGCAGTGGCTCTTTGCTCTGGTGAATGTGGGGAACACAGGGTTAAGGCCTGGCCTTTCAGCAGAGGGTTTGCTGCACAGCTGTAGCCACTAGAGGCAATAAGGTCTTCAGTGATATAAGCAGCTCCTGATGCAGGGAGAGTTTGTGGGTTGAGAGTTGAAGACTCTCTGGCTCATTGACCCATGACTCTACCAATGAACCAACAGACTGGCTAATGACTTACTGGACTGATTAATTGGCAACTTCACTGGCAGACAAACAAAGAACTGGCACACTGACTGATAGACTAATGGAATAATCAAACAGAGGCAGCTGAGTGGTGGAGAGCTGAGGTGGTGCAGCTTATCTGAAAGGACTGCTGCCTTAGGAACTGGGAGAAGGGACCCTGTTGCCCCACAGGCAAGCTACCCTTTTTTGCTGGGGTACAATGGTACTTTTTGCCCACTGCTAGAGCTAGCTGTGGTTAAGCTGGGGGAACTAATTAGTTTAAAGTGGGCATATGCTCTTTAGGCAAAGCATAGAATAGTGATTTGGCAAAACAGTAAGCCACATGCAGCTCTTTGTCATATAATGTGTGGCTCTTGGAAATATGTTGGCTGATCTCCTTTTTGCATCACAATTAATATAAAGGGTGAATTAAAAATGTTCAAGACTTATAATTTGCTGGGTATAAACTGGAAGTTCACTGGATTAAAATGTATATTGTTTATGGTAAGTAAATATGTTTAAGAATTTAAATGTTTCTTAAATATTGTGGCTCTCAAACATCTGAAGTTGCTCATATGTGGCTCTTACATCAAGCAATTTTGGCTATCTCTGGTATAGAGTTTAACATTACTTGTATTTTAGAAACATAATGTGCAGGTATAAACTAATTATCCATGAATTTTTCACCCCTATTTTATCTCAACTTGATGAGAAGGGCCCTGTCAACTAAAGGAAAAAGTTGTCTAAGGATAGCCTTGTTAATGTGGGAGAGGGCAGTTGGCAGACAATCCATCAATCATTCTCTCTTCAGGCATTTATAAGAGCTTCAATCCAAGGCAAGCAACCCACCCTTCCCCCTGAGCATGTGAAAGAAGGCTAAGTGGAAGTGATTATCACCTCCTCCTCCTGTGCTGTGGCTCCTGGGAGGGATCTTTGCCTCAAAGTGAAGCTTTTTAAGCACCTGGAGAGACTGATTGTCTGCCTGATGCATTACAAAGGTGAGCAAGGCTGTCTTTAAATCACCTAGCAAATGGACATTTAAAAAAAAAAAGATTTGCTTTAACTGGTTTTTGCCATCCATGTGACCTCTGGGAACAGAACCCTTGCAAATAAAGAGACTCAGCCTGTATAAACAAAACAAACAAAAAAGGGTAGCTGTGTTAGCTTCTTCTAAGAACAAGAAGAAAAGTGAAGGCTCTTATGGGAATTGTAGTTTGTATGACTACTGGAAGTACAGCACTCTTTCCACATAAAACCTTCTCACGATTCCCATAAGCACCTTCATCTCCCTTCCTGTTTGGAAAGGAAGGTAAAATGATTCCTTTTTTTCTTTTTGGCTTTTTTCTGCTGCCACAGAACAATTCCTGGTAAGTCGTTTTCAAAGAGTTTCACACACCCCTCAGTTTTATTCCCCTTAACTTATCTGAGGATCATAGAAAATTCCATGATTTTTAGCTCAAAATCTGCCCTTTACTTACACTCTGTTTGGTCGACTTACACTCTAGTCAACTACACCCTACTAGTATCTCTCTCTGTGTTTCAGGAGTGTGTTTTACCACCAGCAGCTTCTGAACAACAGAAGCCCTGACCTCTTCAGCAAAGGTTTGTTTCATCTCTGCAGATGGACACTCTGGGTGGAAGGTGGTGAAGTTGAAGATACAACCATTGTCTCGAAGGAGTGGCCTATTTCACAATTAACAATGGCAGAGTGCTCAGGACTCTCTTTTGCTGACCTTATAAAAGGCAAGGGCAGTTAACTGGAAAAGATTGGTCTCAGCTGGTGACTAGAAAAAGCCAAACTTGAATGAGAGTTAGTAGATTGTTGAGAGGGTGGAGTTCCTGGGCCATCCTGCTGGCTGCTTTGCAAACTATAAATGTGGGCTTAGAAGCACCATGAGATAAACAATCTCAGAAAATGCTCCCACCAAGAATGCTTCTCTCATGTTGGCAGTTTCTCCAAGAAATTCAGTTTCAGCCTCCACAGAAACCACATAACGGGGAGCCATTTGGTTGGCTGAGGTTCCAGACTCAGCAGCAGTTTGTGACCTGGGAGCTGGTGCCAGTGGAGTTAAAAAGCCAGGGAATGGTCTAGGATTTGCTGTTAAAAGGTTAAAGAATGGTCTCTCAATAGAAAGAGATCCTTCAGCTGTCAGGATGCTTGCAAATTGCTTTAACAGGCTCAGAAAATGCTTTAATCAATCCTCACTGTTGATATGCAGCAGTCAGATGTCAAAAAGGCAATGACTGCATCCAAAACAGAAGATTGTGGGGCAAAAAGGACTGAAGAAATATGTCTCCCTGAGCCCCCCCTATTGCCAGAGACTGGCACCTGCACAGCACACTCCTCCCATGGTGCCTTCTTACAGGGATCAGGGGGTGCCCTCCTGGGGGGACCCCCCTTTCTTCCCCTTCCTCCACCACTACTGCGAAAAGGTTACCAGATCCCTACCTTGAGAATGCCTGGCACTTTGGTACGTTCTATGATGGGGTGCTGTCATTGACAGACATATTGCCGCTAGCAGTGATGCTGATATGGTGTAGTATGGTAGTGCCACACCTTTTCAATACATGCCAGTTTTTACCTCGCAGATCATTTTCACAGACAACTGGGTGTTTTGCATACTTTTTTTTGCATAATTTATTTCAGTATTTATATACTGCCTTTCTCTGTTTAGACAGCATTCCAGGTGGTTTTTCAGTGGGGCTTTTACAAATATATTCTGTCAGTCACAGAATCTTCGGTCACCAGGTATTGTCTTCACAGTGTGGTTATCTCCTCTGGCTGCATGCCACTGAGCTTCAGCAGGCAATCATAAATCAAGCCTGGCCAAGTCCTCAAGGTTGTTCTCCATTCTTTGCCAGCTGGCCTTCTTCCAGGCTTCTCTCACTGCGTGGCTGATCAGCTCAGCAGCAACTCTGTCCTGCCACGATGGGTACTGCAGCTGGTCACTCCCTGGCATTCCGTCTCTCAACCGAAAACATAACCATAGATTCTCCTATTTAGCTCTTCAGGCAGTACCAGCAGCTCAAGGACAAGTCCACATGCCATGCTTCAATTAACCCATTTTTGCTCAGCCCACAGGTGTACACATTTGGTCTCTGTTGCATATATGCAGCATTGGACAGAAATGGCTTAAGTTCCATATTCAGTTTTCCTTTGTATTCCAAAGTTTTCCTTAAGTATGTCCCAGATGAAATTGATCCTATGTGTTCTCTTGCAAATCAGTGGGAAAATTGAGATTGCTTTAAATGGTGACATCAACATAGCCTAGTAATCAAGGGTTTTGCATTTCTTTTCCTCATTTTGCTTTGTTAGGCAGCCAAGCTGCTCCTTCATAAAATCTAGATGTTTCACTAAACTGCCCAAGTCTGCCAAAAAGTATAAGAACTGAAACTTCTTTAACTTTGTAAGTGAAAACTATGTGTGAAAAATTTAATGGGGTTGGAATACAAGAACACATCAAAACATTCAGCCTATCCTAGGGGATCAGGTTTCTGCAAAGCTGAAATATCAAGGCATAATTCTGTGTAACTGGACCATGGACTACCATTAATTGCTCGAACAATCTGTGTCTTTATAGCCACAGTGTTGCACCTTATAACTGGAAAAGCTGCTGATAAAGTGGTATCATTAGGAAATTAAAACATTTGACAAGTGTTTCCCGGAAAACTGCTATATTAGAAATATTGCCAAGGTGAAACAACATCTGTGGCATTGCCCTGGCAACTGGCATCATGCGAGTGCTGTAAGGCACTTTGCCACCAGCGGTGAGAACACTGCGCTGGTGGTGAGGCCAGCACCACTTGGCACTGGGTCTCAGCGCTGGCACGTTGCCCTCGAGGAGCTCCGGGTAATGTCGCCACCAGGGAGGGGGAGGATTTTTTGGGCAGGAGGAAGGTGGGGAGGGGGAAGAACTGGTTGGGAGGGAAGGAGTGGACCCAGGAGGGGGCAGGGTGGCTGCAGCCACTCCAATGTCCCCTCCCTCGCCGCCTGAAACAGGCTGCCTCGGTTCTGTGCCCACTAAATAATGAGCACAGATCTAAGGAGACCCATTGCCATTAGTGGAGTGCCACACAGGAACATTTGTTCTCTTACCCCAGCAGTTCTCAAACACAGGAAGTTTGAGGACTGCAGTAAGTCATTGCGGGGGAGCAGGGAAGGCGGCAATGTGATCCCCAGGATTGCATAGCCGGGGGGGGGGGGGCACAGGGACTGGCATGCACTTACCAGTCCCTGCAGCAGCCTCCCAGGAGTGCAGAAAGCCCTGCGCAACCCTATGCATGGCTCCCCAAACTTCAGAAAGTAAAAGCAGAGTGATCGCGCTCTGGTTTGCAATTGCAAACTGGAAATGTAGCAAGATCACTCCGCTTTCACTTTCTAAGACATGGGGAGCCCTGCAGAGGGTCGTGCAGGGCTTCCCATCCCTCTAGGAGGCTGCTGCAGTGACTGGTAAGTGCATGCCAGTCCCTGTGCCCCCCTTAGCAATGTGATCCTGGGGATCATGTTGCTGCCTTCCCCCTGCCCCCAGCCTTGCAGGATATAGTGATAGCCATTTTGGTATTGCTGTTCCTCCCAGTGGCACCGGACCATAGGATTGGGTTGCCCAATGGCTTGTGGGCCCTGGAATAGCAGTTTAATAGTGCTTTCTTAAGACCGCTCTGGAAAATTCACAGAATTACTCCACAATGGCAAAGATGTATAACAAATATGAAGAACAAAGAAAGTCTTGGTGTCCCACATTCTTTACAAGCACAGGGTCAAGCAACACCTGGGTAAATGACTTGTGGCTTACATGCCCTTGGAACTTATCTCTTTTCCCCCCAAAAGCTGAAGCAAGAAAAAGGCCAAGAGGAAAGTTAAGCAGTGTCTCCTCTGGCTGCCTGCTCTTTCTCTGCTACTTATTCCATAATACTATACATTTTAAATAATTTTGTCTTGGCAGTATTTCTAACACTGCAGTTATCCAGGAAACACCTGCCAAATAGTTTAGTTTCCTAATGACACTACTCTCTCAACAGAATTTCAGTTCTAGGGGATAACATTGTGATTGTAAAGACATATAGCGTTCCAACAATTACTTTCAATCATTGGTCTAATGACACAAAGTTGCATCTTCAGCTTTAGAGCCTGATTCCCTAGAATTTAGAGCAGTGTTTCCCAAACTTTTTCAACAGCTCCTTTGATCTACTGGACCATTGGCCACAGCTTCCCATTAGGACTACAATCCTATACATTGTATAGGCTGATTGGATTTTCACAAGGATTCTGCAGCTCCCCTGGCTGTTTTCCATAGCTTCCCGGGGTGCTACAGCTCACAGTATTGACAGAACCAAATTGACAACCAAAATTGACCTAATTGACAAATTAAAAATCAATAAGTCAGATGGCATTCACCCAAGGGTTATTAAGGAACTAGAGAATGAAGTAGCTGATCTCTTGACTAAAATATGCAACTTGTCCCTTAAAATGGCCACGATGCCAGAGAACTGGAACATAGCAAATGTCACACCGATCTTTAAAAAAGGGAGGAGTGGGGACCCGGGAATTTATAGGCCAGTCAGCCTAAAGTCTGTTCCAGGTAAGATGGTGGAATGCCTCATCAAAGATAAAATCTTAAAACACATAGGGCACAAGCTTAAGCAGGTCTACTCAGAAGTAAGTCCTATTTTGTTCAATGGGGCTTACTCGCAGGAAAGTGTGGTTAGGGTTGCAGCCATAGACGAACAAGCCTTGCTGAGGGAGAATCGGCATGGCTTCTGTAAGGGTAAGTCTTGCCTCACAAACCTTTTAGAATTCTTTGAAAAGGTCAACAGGCATGTGGATGCGGGAGAACCCATGGACATTATATATCTGGACTTTCAGAAGGTGTTTGACTCAGTCCCTTACCAAAGGCTGCTGAGGAAACTCCACAGTTAGGGAATTGGAGGGCAGGTTCTCTCCTGGATTAGGGACTGGTTGGGGTCCAGGAAGCAGAGAGTGGGTGTCAATGGGCAGTTTTCACAATGGAGAGAGGTAGAAAGTGGAGTGCCCCAAGGATTTGTCCTGGGACTGGTGCTTTTTAACCTGTTCATAAATGACCTGGAGACAGGGCTAAGCAGCGAGGTGGCCAAGTTTGCAAATGACACCAAACTTTTCTGAGTGGTGAAGACCAGAAGTGATTGTGAGAAGCTCCAGAAGGATTTCTCCAAACTGGGAGACTGGGCAGCAAAATGGCAGATGCATTTCAATGTAAGTGTAAAGTCATGCACATTGGGGCAAAGAATCAAAACTTTACATATAGGGTAATGTGTTCTGAGCTGTCTGTGACAGATCAGGAGAGAGATCTTGGGGTACTTGTGGACAGCTCAATGAAAGTGTCGACCCAATGTGCAGCGGCAGTGAAGAAGGCTAATTTCATGGTTGGGATAATTAGAAAAGGCATTGAGAATAAGATGGCTAATATTGTAATGCCATTGTACAAATTGATGGTAAGGCCACACCTGGAGTATTGCGTCCAGTTCTGGTCGCCGCATCTCAAAAAGGATATAGTGGAGATGGAAAAGGTGCAAAAGAAAGCAACCGAAATGATTACTGGGCTGGGGCAACTCCCTTATGAGGAAAGGCTACAGCATTTGGGGCTTTTCAGTCTAGAAAAGAGGTGCCTGAAGGGGGACATAACTGAGACATACAAAATTATGCAGGGGATGGACAGAATGATAGAGATATGCTCTTTTCCCTCTCACACAACACCAGAACCAGGGGACATCCACTTTTGGGAGAGTTAGGACAGACAGAAGAAAATATTTCTTTACCCAGTGTGTAATTAGTCTGTGGAACTCTTTGCCACAGGAAGCAGTGATGGCATCTTGCCTAGATGCCTTTAAGAGGGGATAGGACAAATTTCTGGAGGAAAAGTTCATTATGGGTTACAAGTCATAGTAGGTATGTGCAAGCTCTTGGTTTTAGAGGCAGCTGCCTCTGATTGCCAGATGCAAGGGAGGGCACCAGGACGCAGGTTGTGTCTGTTGTCTTGTGTGCTCCCTGAAGAATTTGGTGGGCCACTGTTACAGGAAGCTGGACTAGATGGGTCTTTGGCCTGATCCAGCGGGGCTCCTTATGTTCTTTTGTTAACTACTGATCTAGGGCCTAGATAGTCTGAATGTTTGGACTTCTCATGCCAGGAAGATGCACTCTTATGCCAGTCTCCTGCCTGGAGGGTGCACTCTTTCCTATCCCTTTCAGATTGCTGTGGACTTCACAGGAGAGAGTGGGTTTCACAGCGGAGAAGTCAGCAATGGTTTCAGATTTTGACTACCACATTGGACACTGATGAATTGAATTAGCAAGCAGAGAGTACTGCAGACTGCATTCCACTTTATTTCATAATATTTTCTGAATACTGGAGATTCTGCAAGGAGGTCAGCTGTAATACAAGGGACTAGAAGGAAATCTGGGGCAATGACAAGCTATGCACACATAAGCACCGGATCCAGCCATAATTCATATCTTAAAAGCTGCAATTCTATACACAGTTACTTTGGAGTAGGTCCCACTGAATTCAATAGGACTTACTTAGACGTATATAAAATTGGGTTGCTATTTTCAGCGAAAGCAGTGGGAGGTTCTGTAAACATGCCTGTCAGGCACTCTTGACCAGTGTTCCTTTAAGGGGTTCACACTGGTGTGCAGAGCCCTTCCATAGCTGCCCGGCATCATATTTGTGTCATAGTGTGCCTCTGGACTTTCATCGATATCATAACCACATCATTGCCAAACTTCTGCATTTCTGAGCTCTGCTCTGCATGGAGCTTGGCTTGGAAGTGCATGGCCACTTGGCTGCACACCTTAGAGGAAACAGTGCTCTTAACTCCATCATCTTCCCCCCTTCCCATCCCTATTTTTTTTTTTTTTTCATTTTCTCTGGTCCCTGTGGCAACCAGAATGTTTCAGGAGCTTGCCTTTTTCCCTGGATCACCCCCATATAAAGTCATGCCAGGGATATAGGAGTGTTGTCTTCTTCTTGTTTCAAGGAATATAATAATGGTTTTGTTGTCCTGTGTTTTGCAAATTCAAAAGCCATGTCACATCCCAAATTAATCACTTTCCCTAATGTCTTTATTTTTTGCATGTACAAGTTCAACCTTGTTATACACAGATTTTTTTATACACGGATTTGACTCAACATGAATGGCCCCTGCAAATGAGAAGGAATGTGCTGATCCCTGGAGAAGGGGAAAAATGCATCCCTTTAAAATCACAGTTTAGAAAACTACTTTTTACTGTTGTAGACCAGGGGTGTCCAAACCTTTTGGCAGAAGGGCCACATAATTTCTCTGACATTGTGTCAGGGGTCAGGAAAAAAAGAATTAATTTACATTTTAAACCTGAATAAATTTACATAAATGAATATTTTAGATATAGAACTTATATGAATAAATGGATGCCTTGCAATAGCTCAAGGCCTATGCAAGGCCTTGCACAAAGCAAGGCCAGACTTTCCTTTGTTGCTGCATCACAGATGTGAAACAGCAAGGAGTGGAAAGAGCCCTCATCCCATAGCTCATTTGAGAGGTCAAACAGTTGGCCATCATGCTGAGAACAGTTGCATCAGACCAGCTCGGGCTCCAGCAAGTCTCCAGAAGGGCAGAGGCTCATTGGAGACTGGGGGCTCCCTGTGGGTCGGATTGAGAGTCCTTGAGGGCCGCAACTGCCCCAGGGCCAGGGTTTGGGCACCCGTGTTGTAGACAGTCATGCAAGCGATTACAGGTATAACCTAATTATCCACAGATTTTTCTATCTCAACCTGATGAGAAGGACTCTTTTAATTAAAGGAAAACAGTCTTTTAACAATAGCCTGGTTAATGCAAGAGAGGGCAGCAGGCTGACTATCAATCATTTTCTCTCCAGGCACAAGGGAAAGGCCCCTCCCTTCCCCCTGAGCACTTGAAAGAAGGCTAAATGGCAGCGATTATCACCTTCTCCATTCTTTCCCCCTCACTGCATTTCTGTTGAAGAGAGGGATTGTAGCCTCCTAGTGAAGCCTAAGTGCCTAGAGAGAGACTGATTGCCTCTGTGTGCATTACAAAAGGTCAGTAAGGTTGTTTTTAAATCAGGGAAGCAAAGGGACCTTGTTTTTTAAATTGATTTGCTTTAGTGCTTTTTTTGCCATCCACATTCTGGGAACGGAACCCTCTCGAATAAAAAGACTCAACCTATATGCTATAATTTAAAAATGCACTTTCTAAAGAAGAAAACAAATACAAAAGCAATTACAATACTGCACAAAGAAACAGCTTGGACTTGATCAAGTATTGTTCTGATCCTTTGCAGTGCCCTTAATGGAATTAAGATTGACAATTCTTGTGTTGAATGAATACCTTGAAGAACTTTCTGAGCTACTCCAAAGAGGGAAAAGTCTGTTGTTTGTTTTGCAGCACTTGAAGGGCATAAATTTTTTTCTACACTTATTTAGAAAGGGATGATTAATTGATAATCAGTCAATATCCATTTCTAAAATACAGTGGTGCCTCGCAAGACGAATGCCTCGCACACCGAAAAACTCGCAAGACGAAAGCGTTTTTGCGATTTTTTCTGGTGACTCGCAAGACGAATTTTTCTATGCCGTGCTTCGCAAGACGAATTTTTAAAATTAAAAAGTTGAAGTTTTGTGCTTGAAATTTTTGAAATCCTCTGTACAGTATGTATGCCTTTAAAGAGCACTTAATAAACACTTTGTAAACCAAATTTGACTTTGTTCTGACTTTTTTTGCCCATAGGAACGCATTAATTAAATTTCAATGCATTCCTATGGGAAACCGCGCTTCGCAAGATGAAATTTTCGCAATACGAAATGACTTGTGGAACGAATTAATTTCGTCTTGCAAGGCACCACTGTATTTCCTATGTAACTTTCCTATGTAATTTTCTAAGGAGTCATTTAAATTGATAGTGTGGTCATTTAAACTGACCAATGAAGTACAGTAATACTACACCATCAATGTAGATGTCTCCTTACAAAATTACACAGAAAACATAGACAGGTCTGTGCTCCCAAGAAGTTTATAATCTAAAACAGGCGGTGGGAAAAAAAAACCAACAGGAGAAACAAATGTATTTATAGATACTTAGAGCTTGGAACATTTGGGGGTGAGGATTAAGAGGATAAAGCAAAGGACATACAGAACAATGGGTTTTGAGAATACACACCCCAGCATTTCACAAACTAAAATGGAGATATGCTTACATTTCATTTCTCCCTGGCCACCCTACCTCCAAGCTGTTATCTATATCTGAAGACTCTCTATGTGGTACCTCTTTATGCTATGATCATCAGTCTTTCATTGATTTAAAAACCAGGAGAATATTTTTTTCTCTTTTTGTTTAAAGAGATATTGAAAAAGATAATTGTTCTACAATTACTTCAGCAGGCCTCACGTGTGACATGACAAGCTAGCTGTGCACTGTGTTCACGTGCATACGTTTACCTGCATGGCCACTATGAATCCATTCCCCATTCACTTTGAGAAAGCCAGAGGAAGAAGCTGAACCCTGAAGAATGATAACCTTAACAGCCAACATTAAAATTTTAATAAGGCATTCACCCAAGAAGCAAATAGGGACCAAAGGGACAGGGATCTATCAGGGCCAGGTGACTGTCTCTATTAATTAGGAACAGTTGGACTGAACAGAGAGAGTGGATGCCAAACACAGCCTTGGTAAGTTGCCATTTTGAATTGAAACCAAGATTTGCTTTTCCAATTAATAACTGAATTAGTTCTTCAGAATTCATTTCCAGTGACAGAAGCCTGTGTGTGTGTGTGTGTGTCAGAGTAATTGGTGGAGAAAAATGACAGATTCAATGCCAGACTTTGTGCAGAGTGTATGAACATAAGTTATTCTTTATTCTAAACAACACCCTGCGAAGAGGTTATGCCACAACCTAGAAATGGGTCATGTCATAGCAATGTTCAACGTGCTGTTTAGAATAAGATAAGTGACACTCCCTGCAGGATAAACTGTATAATTAATGATGTGTTGAATGTTTAATATCTTGATTTTTGAGCTACCAGCTTGAAGAAATAAAATGCACTAGGATCAAAACGCAACTCTGAAGTCTCCAATGTGAAGCATATTAGAAGCAAGACCCAAGGGCAGTGTTATTCAAACTGTGAGGTGCCAGGAACTCAAAGGGGAGGCACGGGATGTCCTCTCACAGTGATACAGTCACAGCCTGTGTCTCTGCTTTTTTTTTAAAGCTGAAGAAACTGGAGTTGCTCAGCTGCAAGAGTAGCTGCTGCCACCCTGCCCTCTTCTCCCTCCACTCCGAGGCTGCCACCTTCTGTGTTCCCTGCACGTTGTTTGCGAAGCTCTTCCACTCCAACCCCCCTCTGACAGCTTGCAGTCCTTGCCCTTGCTGACCCTCAGAAAGAAACCCTCCCTGATCCTTGTCTAGTTGGTTCCTAGTTCCCAACCTAAGATAGATTCCCATCAAAGTGAAATCTCTCTTTTCAACCCCTCCCTCTTGCACTCCCCCCTTTCCATCTCCAAACCTTCCCACTTTCCTCCCCCTCCCCTTAAAGTTGTTTCCTTGCAGTTGGCAAAGGGGGAGGGGAGACAAGCACACACTTTACTTGGCCAGAAGCAGAAAAAGGGGACTGTTTTTAAAGTGATTTATTAATCTTGTTGTTTGACTGAAGAGGAGAGGCTGTATTTTTAAAGTGATGAATCTTGCTATTTGAAGGGAATACTTATCAGCCACTGATGAAGTGATTGCCAGCCCAATCCTATCCATACTTTCCTGGGAGTAAGCCCCATTGACTCTAATGGGACTTACTTCTGAGTAGGCATGCATAGGCTTGAGCTGTGCATCTCCTAGTATAGGAGCCAAATCAGTTTCCTAACCAAACACTTATCAGCTCTGATATATTTTCATGGTCTATTTTTGTTTTCCCCACAAGCTGCTGGAAAAATTAAATTAAAGTAATAAAGGGTTCAATCCTATCCAAGGAGAATGGGAGAAATGACTAGTTGGATTGGGGTCCACAGGGGTGTGTGTGTGTAATGTTGGTCAGACTGGTGGTTCACAAAGTTCATTTGATAAAACAATTCTATTGGTATGCTTACAAAGTTTAAAAAAATGAGTCCTCCTGGACCAGACAAAACCTACCTATTCCAGCATCCTGTCTCCAATAGTGATCAGCAGCTGATCATTTATAAAGCATGTATATTGCTGTGTATTAATAATATATTTTTAAGATCTGTGTTTAATTAATGATATGATTAATATAATTAATATTAATATAGTTAATATTTCTGACCACTTCCTGTTTAATGATGTCACTTCCAACCCTCAGGGACATGATGGGGAGTCACAGGGGTCAAGGGAGCCACTGGCCAGAGAAGTTTGAGTGCCACTGCCCAAGGGGAAGCAAAAGCAATGGGACTTACTTCTGAGTGAACATAGCTAGAATTGGGCTACACAAAACCTGGAAAGCAGCAGTGTGGTTCAGTGCCGTACCACGATATTTGTGGTCTTAAGCAGCTGCAGCACATGTTCCAAGAGGGGCATCCCAGGATCCCTTCCAGTGACACTGAAACACTGAGTTTCACAGATGGTACATAACTGTGCATGATTGATGAACTGCACCCTGGAATTCTCTGCAACACTGCAAGGCAATTCTGGTTGTATGTCTTGGAATAGATACTACTGCACTGATGCCCCTAAAAATAAAGCTGTGATATGCAAGTTTGGCTTATTTGTACAATTGTCAGATTTCTTGGTTGGTGCAGTGCAGCTCAGGATGAAACTTTCTCATTTCTTTGCACCTACTGTTAAACTGGAGTGCCCAACTGGGCTTTAGCTCAGCTGGACAAAAACGTATGTTGGGCTTCAAGTATAACAGAACTGTACAATTCACCCCCCCTCCCCCCCCAAAAAGACACAAGCAAAAAGATTAAATTCAGGCCATACAATGTAAGAGTGCGAGTGTGCATTTGTATATGAGGTTGCTATTGGTTTCAATAGAACTTGTATAGACACATTGTGAAACTGAAAGCTACAGACACATTGGCCTTGAAAACCTTTGTTCTATGCACTTTTTGATAAAACTTCTGGAAAGTGTTGCAGCCAATGGCCGTTACAAGGCTTTCTGTTCTCATAACCCACTTACGGTAAATGCTGCACAATTGTGATGTGGCTAATTTGACAGAGGCCAAACATATTTTCGTTTCTCAATTTTGTTTGCTGTTTTAACCTAGAATCTAATGCTATATGATATACATTTTAAAATCCAAAAATATTAAGCACATAGACATGAATAAGTAGCAGATTTATTTTCATTGTAGGGGCTGCATCAACACAGGCCACCAAAAGCAGAGAGATATAGATGCAATCTCCTATTTCTATGCTAGGCAAAGTTAGGAACTAATTGCAAAGTAAATTCAGAGACCATTACTGCATCTTTATTCAGATTTTGAAGGCAGCAATGATCAACTGTTAAATATTTAGAATCATTGGTACAAAATACAGCTATATTTACCATACGGAAATCTCAACAAGAAATAGGGAAGAGCCAAGCCAAAACATCTACACCACTTATTGTCCCTGGATTTGAAAAGGAACAGAATGGCACAGACCAGGAGGAAAGGAGAGTGGTGGATTTTAGATCCCATCTTTTGGTAGAGTACAAATTTGTGACAAGGTGCAATTCAAATCTCCAAGGTTTGAATGCTTCAGGTCCAGCAGTGCTTTGCAGGTAAGGTACAGGATGTTTTCAGAAAACCAAGAAGATTGTGTTGGGACAAGGGGAATCCCTGAGGGTGTTACCCCCTCCCCACTATGGTCAATTGGCAACTCTTAAAGAGAGTAGCAAAACTCAATGAGGGTTCAGATCTGGCTGTCATCTGCAAAGTATAAGAATAATGATTTCATATCCTCAAACATTTCACTGATGAAAACAGGGGTTCTCTTGAGTTCTTGTAAGTAATACATCTATCATTAACACAAAGATAACTGCTTGAGGGTAATCTTATCAGCCTTTACATAAAGGCAATTCTCCACCTGCTTTATGTTAAACTAGCCCCATCAGTTTATTTTTTTTAATGCAAGACTGTTGAATAGAATGCTAATCTCACTATGGATCTGGTTCTATTTGTAATAAAACAGCTGCAGCAAAAAACAGTCTGCAATTTTTATCATCTGGATAAATAGTTATGGGGTGGAGTAAGATGGAAGAGACAGAGCCCAATCCTATGCATGTCTACTCAGAAGTAAGTCCCATTATTTTCAATAGGGCTTACTTCTGGGTATGTGTGGATAGGATGGCAGCCTCAGTGCACCACCAGCTTTCTCCCTATGTGTTTGAATTAACATGCATGCATACATACATATCACATATGCATATATGTGAGTCTCAACAAAACATACCAGCTCCCCACTCAGAGCTTTAATGTCTGAAATGTTGACGTAAGAGCTGAAATGTTGTTGGTTCTTGAAAGAGAGAACCTCTATGATTGTAAAAATCCCGTTGAGGGATTTAGAAACACCTGCCTATGTAAACCGCCTTGAATAAAGTCAGAGGAGTAATCTGATGACCAGAAAGGCAGTATATAAATACCTTGTTGTTGTTGTTGTTATTTCTAGAGGAAATCAACATCTCATCAAAATGTAAAATAAGGACAGTGTCTTTTCAGGGACAGAACCAGAAAATAAGAGATTATCCTTGGTATAGTTTGTGCCTCGCTATCCACTGGGGATTCTCTTCTGGAACCTGTAATGGATTTTTTTTTTAAATCAGTGACTACCAAAGCAGTGGAAAAATAGCTTTAAAGACCCACTTCCAGGTTTCTTGCTCCTCCATTGTTGCCCCAGAATTCATTGGTATTGATGCTATACTGCATTCAGCCACTAGATGGGGTGAATATGGAATCTAATTGAATGAAATTATAATTATTTAACAGTATGAAGGTAGGAAATGGGATTTTGGTGCTTTTTTCCCTTGTTACAAGGCATTTAAAGGTGGACCCCAGTATCATTGGTGAGTCAACTCAGTGGATGTCAAATCAGTGGATACCGAGGTCCCACCTATAATAGGAATGATTGAAGGAATGTCTGGGGAAAAAGGCAACAATACCAAGAATCTGGAAATTAGTCTCTAATGAGTGCTGTTGAGCTGTGGGTTTCTGCTGTGGAAAAGCAGAAGGCACAATTTTGAGGAAATGAAGATTTTCATGACTGTGGTTTAAGTGTGGGTAACATGTATTGATCCATCTATTATTTAAAGTAAAATTCTTTCCCATCTTTCAACCTTCAAGGGAGATTTTGATTCAAAGCTATCTAAAAGACAATGAAATTCAACCAAGAACACAAAAAGTGCGCGCACATGTATTTATAAGTAATAACCTATGGGTAATTTTAAGGTGCACTAAATCTGATAAAGAAAATAACTATATTCATCAACAGAGTTGTACAGTAAACAAGAAAACTGGGCTTACTGCATTCCCACCCATTCCACAAACACCGAAATCTCTGAGGACACATGGATTCTGAAACTGCAAGGAAGGTAGTGAGCTTTTTATTGTTTCTTCTTAAGTCTTAAAATTGGAGCTGTAGGGCCAGAAAATGTTGGGTCTTTAAATTGTCTGAGAAGATAAAAAAAATTAACTCTATTAATCATAGTGGACAAATGTATTTTGAATCTTGATGAACTCAAATACATTCACCTTGTAAATACATTCACCTTGTAAAGATTACTTGTATTGCACGCATGCATCTGTGAAGAATGCTGGTTGAGAAAAAAGCATTTAAAGAAAATAGAAGTTGTGTTTGCACTTATAGTATTTTTCTCTGCAAATTTGCATGGATATTTAATGTGGTTTTACACCTATATAAAGCTCCAGAGGTTTCCACATCTTTTTCTTGGTCAACCTCTTATTTGTTTCCTTTCCAAACCCATTAATTTTTTGGGGCCTCCTAGAACAACTGGAAGTGATCTCAGCAAGTGTTAACATGAGCTTTCGATTGGGGCATTAGGTTGCAAGTACTGCAGAAGTTGAAGCAGAGTTGGCTCAAGACCTCCTGATGCCTGAAGTAGCATTCCAAATACTGCCCCATGACGTGCCAGCCTCTGCTCTTCCTACTCTCCAGTATTCAGCATTCTCTCCTCTTTCATATTCCCACTTCCACTCCGTCTCCCTCTTTTCCAATCCAGGGAGTGGAAGTAGGAGGAAGTTCCATGGAGGCAAGCACAGATTGGCAACCCCACCAGTCTGCTGCCTGAGGCAACCACTTCAGTTGGCCTCATGGATGAGCCAACCCTGAGTTGAAGTTGCATTTGAAATGAAAGACATTTCAAACCAGTTCATTCATTATCTTGGATCACAGTTTTCAATTGCTGATATAATCTAGCCGCATGTGAAATATAAAGTTCGGGATGGTAGGTCATCTGTTTCTGTAATCTCTGCAATATGTTTTGGAGCCTCCCAGATGTTGCTACAGATGTTACACATAAGATATGATTGGCTTAGACGTTACGTTGCTCAAGTGAGTCATACAATTATTTACCTGAGAAATGTAGTTGCTTTCATGAATCAAAAGTGCTTCTTGATGTGCACACCAGTTTTTACTCTTTTGGAGGCCTTGAGTCCCAGATCTGCACTATTTGTTGACCTTTTGCTATGTGGAGTTTGTCAGAGGAGAGGCCAGGTGCTTATCAACCACTTACTGTAGACAGAGATTTTCCATGCTGCAAGAGAGTAACTCGGGAGACCCTGGATGAGTTTAAAGTCTAGGTGCACTGTTAATGAAAGCCTCTGGTCATTTGAGAGGGCCCTTTTGTGGGTGCTGCCACCAGTGGAGGTGAGAGGGGTGGTGGCAAGAAGCAGGGCCTTCTCCATGGTGGCACTAGTTCTACAGAATTTCCTCCCTCTTGGTTTACGAGCCACTCCTTCCATAGAGGCTTTCTGGCGGGGCCTGAAGACATTTCTTTTTATACTTGCCTTCCAAGTTTAGGACTTTTAAAAATGGGGTTTTATGCTGTTTAGTTTTATGAACTACCTTTTTATTGTTTTACTGTTTGCTGCTGGTTTTTTTAATCTTACTCTTGGCTTTTAATGAGTGCTTTACGTTGTTCACTGTTAACTTTCTCTAAGCCACTTTGAATGCCTGGCAGGGAGAGAAAGTGGGGTAGAAACCAACCAACCAACCAACATACATTACCTTTAAGAGGCCCTTTCTCTCCTCCCAAAATGGAAATATCACCCCACAAAAGGTGGGCTAGGCCAGCCCTGACACCTAAGTATTGCCAATATCTATCACCTACAGAGATTCCTAGCGTGTAAAAGCCAGCAAGGGTTCAGTGTAGAAGCAACATTTTTTCTCATCAGAGTGTAGATCCCAGCTTAATTTTTTTTTCACAGCTAGAAGAGCAGGTTTCCACTGCAGAAGTGCAACTGGATAGTCTAATTCTTTGCTATTAGTCCTTTGTTACCTCCAGTGGGTGACTTGCATGATAAATGTGTATATGGACATGTGTGCCTGTTTAAGAGTGGCTATCTGACAGCAGAAGTGCAGGACAGTCCAATGCCCCCAAAGCATTTGGTCCAAGCCATGCTTGCAGGCTGTGGACTAACTGCATATTCAGGGGCTCCCTGACTTGTGAACATGCACACTTAAGAATAATAATAATTATTATTATCCAGTAATAATAATAATTATCCAGTATATGAATGTCAACTGACAGATTGATCCCCAAACATTTGATGGAAGGTCTACAGCAACTTTGGATGTCACATATTGCTGCTGGCTCCAAAAGAGCTGCCAACCCAATCTGGCCCTGGAGTGGTGTGCAAGGATGAGGTCAGCAGCAGTGCTACCTGGATCACTGCCTAATGCTGCCTTGGATCTGCACAATTACAAAACAATCAACAAAAAAGTAGCTGCATACCCACTATTCCTACAGTTTCTTCAATTGCAGTTAACAGCTTCTTCTTCAAGTCAAGTGTATGACTCCTGGTTTGATTGAAAGGAACTGCATGAATGAACGAGCGCCCACTCTGTTTTTGAAGAAGCTGCACACAAAGCAAGGTAAGGATCCACTTTCTGCTCATTTTATTGGAATAAAAATAGATACCCTGAATCTACTAAGCTGTTGCCTCTCTGCAATCTGCCACGGATGCAAACCACATCACCTTGCCTCATGGATGGGCCTGCCTTGGACAAAATGAAGAGAGGTGGAGGCAAACAGTAGAAGAAGAGAGAGAGAGAGAGAGAACAGGAGGAAGAGATAGCAGCAGTAGAGAAAACAGAAAAGATGATAGTGGGAAGGACAAAAATAGGAAAAGACTGGATTAAATGGACTTCTCTGGGCTAGCCTTGGAACTGGGCTAGCCTTGGTGTCACAAGGGGATGGGGACTGCATTGAGTGACACCTCGGGGAGTGACACCACTACTGGCCAAAATTGTGAACATCTTAGTATTTTCTAATAATACCATCATGTTATATATCATTCGAAGGATAATTTAATTCAACCGTGTTGAAATATCTGTATTCTATCAAATGTTATAGCCAAAGAACCAGAAAAGGAAAGCACAATTGCCTTATTTAACAAAAAGTGGATTATCAAGGTACGACAGAGCCCAATTATCATGCAGGCCACCCATTCAGTAGTGGCACCTCAGCACAGTTCAAGCAGCTGCTCTCAGCTGATGGTGATGCTGGGAGTGCCCAAGGGCTTCCACAGACAACATCCAGCCTGCGGGCCTTACACCTTTACACTAGAGAATGTCCTTGTTTAGCCAGTATGCCACATGATTGGTTTATCTACAATGTCAATATGAGGGTTTCTGCACAGAAGCAGCTTCTGGAATGCAGATGGGTCAAACTGGAATTAAAACATTATATTCCACCAAACTACTCTAGGAGCAGGGACAGTGGGCATCAGTCTGCCAGGTTGTTGCAGGTATTGAACATAAGAGCCAGCAGGACTTCCAGGGCTGTAAGGGAAGTTCTGTCCACAAAGGCTAGGCTTTCATGTCTCCACTTCCCTTCCAGTGTTTTGCCTGAGCCACGAAATAAACATTGTGGGGAAAATAGAGGGGAAAGTCTATCTCTTAAGACTTGGTTGGCACTTTGGATCAAGAGCTACCACTAGGAAAGTGCAAAATAAAACCCCATGTGTGCTGAGATGAAATTTCCTGATTGGCAACTCTCATGCCGAACTGCTCTTTAGACTCAGCTGTGGATACTGCTAATGGGGAAATACTGAAAATAACCTTGGTATGGTGAAAATATGTCCCTCTGGATTGCACACAAGATCGGAACATTCTTTCTATGTGTAATCTTGGGTGTGTATCCTCTAAAGTGCAGAACATAAAGGTGGGTGGATCATGATTAGCATATCATAGAATCGCTCCTCCTTATTTCTCTGAGATATAATAAGACATGACATGTATAACAAATCACTACCCCAGTGGATTAGTTACTTAATGTTTGTGAAATACTTCAAGTAGGAATGTTAGGCAAGAGCAAATTGTTAGGTTCACTTAAGTTTCTATTTCATTCTTGTGTTGTCATGTTTGTTGTAATATCCAGAAACACAGAGATAACCTCTCCGGTTTGACACGTATGGTATGTACAATGTTGTTGGCATTCTTCAGTCTCGGAAGACTATGGTATCGTGCTCTGAATGGTGGTTCTGGAACAGAGTGTCCTCTCCAGTGTGCGAAGCCTGGGTAAAGCAGGTATGGAGGATAGGCTGTTACCCATGCAGAAAATCCCCCTTCTCCATGTTGCTGAAATGGTCCAATGGAAAGGCAGAAGCCAATACGGTTGGTTCCAGCGGCGTTGAAGGAGTTGCCAGAACATGACTGTGTTCAGCCATGAACTGCCTCAGGGACTCTGGCTCCGGATTTTGCCTCGAGGTTGACTCCTGAAGTCTTTTCCATAACTGGCTGTAGCCACAAGGCAGTGGAGGTTTGGGATCAGAGTTTTCCTTCTCTCAGATGAGCTGCCTTCCCAGGCTGACGAGTCCCATCTACCTGGTATTTACATTGTATATTTTTGTAAAGGTCTGTTTTCAAAAATGTTACAACATAAATATATTATTATAACCCAGATCAACATCTATTTGTCACTGCCTAGGCAAAGGCTGCTATCTTATACACACTTACCTGGGAGTAAATTGCATTGACCTCAGTAGGACTTATTTCTGAGTAAACATCCATAGGGTTGCAGAGTTACAGCCCAATCCTGAGCTGCCTGGGATGTGCGGCTGTGGTGGCACCGAAAATGGCTGCCGCTGCATCCTGTATGCCTCAGGCATCTGCAGGCAGCACCTCATTCATTCCCTTTCCCCGGGTAAGCGTAGTAGCCCCGCAATGGGCTACTCAATTCACCGCCAACCAAAAGGCCAACCACCGCCAACCACCTCTGTGTCAAGAGGTGAGCTCAACATGGAAGCTTTGGATCAGGTGGAGAGTTGCTCCACTGGTCCCGCTTCCCTCCCTCTCCCCACCTCCTGCCTCCCCGTAATGCCTCCTCCTCACCCTCCCCGCACCCTCTGCCCACCTGCCCCCTCCCCAGAATGCCTCCTCCCCACCTCCCCCCACACCCCTGCTTACCTCTCCACTACTTGACAGTCTGTGTGACCGCCAAGTGGCAGAGGTTGGGTGCCCACCTGGCGGTAGCCCTGCACTATCCAGCGCTGGGCTACCACCGGCACTTGCCTGGTGGTAGGATCTTCAAACATGCCTTGTGGCACATTTGTGACATTTGCCCAGGATTGGGCTCTTAGGCAGGTTCAAGCTTACTGAAACCCATAGGCTTGAGAGCACCGAACTATATGGATTGTGGCCAGTATGTAAGCAGAGTTATGGAAAGCAACCATAAAAATAAAATATCTCAGCAATGGATTCTTCTTCTCTAGTTAAGCCCTGCTTAGGGTTCCATCTCCAGAGGAAGTGAAAACTGCTGCTGTTAAAAGCAGGTCCTTTGTTGCTCCAAGGCTAACAATCTTTCTCCTGACCTATGTAGTTCCCCTTTTCTCTGAGCTTTTGGAAGAAGTGTAAGCTAAGTTCACTTAGATTTTGACAAGGCGGATGAGTTTATTCTTTTTAAAAATGTGCTGCTTTGTTCTTATTTTTATATGTAAGCTGTCCTGGGTTTGGTAACGGAGGGTAACATTACCTGTATTTCAAAATAAGTACAGGCATAAATGCTAATCACACATTTATGTCTCTAAATCACGCTATTCCAGTGGGGAAGTGTCAGCAAGAGACAGTGAACTTGTTACCACCAGGATACCTGATAGATTGCCAGCTGACCAGGAGACTGGCTAGACCTGCTTTTGTACTCAGTGGCACACAAATGTGTGCAAAGATGCACTACTATGCATAATGTATGTTTCTGAGCTCACTGATCTCAGTGGTGCTTAATTCCAAGTAAAAATGCAAGGAATTGCTAAGTAATCCTGCCTGAGGGGTCATTAGAACTACAAACAAATGGGGTGAGTGAAGAAGTTATCAGATGTTAATCTGAAAGTGCTTCTTATATTTTTTATATAATTCTGAATACTGTTGTGCAGCCCCATCAGCGTGCGTGCACACCATTTATCTTGTCTGATCTCGGAAGCTAAGCAGGGTCAGGCCTGGTTAGTACTTGGATGGGATACCGCCTGGGAATACCGGGTGCTGTAGGCTTATACCATAGTCTTTCGAGACTGAAGGTTGCCAACCAACGAATACTGTTGTAATAGTTGGAGAACCAGGAGTACGACAGCCTACAGGTATCAATCATGCTCAGCTGTATGAGCTCCTGCCCAGTTTTGTCATGTGACTTGAGTTACTTTTACTAGAGAAACTTCTGAGAGTTTCTTTGAAGCAACAGTACTACATGTGGGTGACAATGTGGAAAATATATCAATCGTAAGTGCAGCCAATACAGAATATAGATTTCACATTGGTGTGAGAAAATTATGTAGAGCAATGCCAATTCTAGCCTCACATTTGAAAACATCTTGAGAGTTTCTCAGCGGTATAGATTTTGGATCTTATTGCTTTTTTCTTGGGGTGTGTGTGTATGTTCGTGGTTGTTGTCATGCTAAATCACTGCAGTTAGAAAAAGGGCAAGATATACAAGCAACAAAGAAACAATCAAGCCCTGAAAACTATTTCATCTGTAGTAGTTCCTGTATGTGTAACCAAAAGTAGCCTGTATGACCAGAGCGGCACATAATTTAATCCACCAAAAACCTCCAAGCACAGAAAAGAATTC
This sequence comes from Tiliqua scincoides, assembly GCF_035046505.1. Taxonomy (NCBI): domain Eukaryota; kingdom Metazoa; phylum Chordata; class Lepidosauria; order Squamata; family Scincidae; genus Tiliqua; species Tiliqua scincoides. Next base: position 182,429,048 of record NC_089821.1, on the reverse strand, counting down.
TTTTCATCCCCCGTCCCACAAGAAGCCCCTGTGTGAACAAAAACTGAATGCAACCTGCCTGCTTTTCAGAAATAAATGTATCAAATGCCAGGGCTCATGAGGCTCTGTGAGCTGCACTTTGAATACTATAGGGTCAGAATGTCAATTTTCAGTTGCATTTGTGTTTGTTCAGAAAAGGTTCCTTCTGTTCTGCTTTCTTCCTATTTCATTCACTTGTTTTAATCCTTTAAAACTTTTTTCACCTTAAACTGTGTGGCGCAACCCTTCCCTTCCATATTTACTAAGAACTAAGGCTGTAATGCTATGCTTGCTTGTGAAGAGTAAGTCCTACTGAACACAGTGAGACTGACTTTTGAGTAAACGTACTTAGGGCTGCATTGTTTGTTCCACATAGTCCAGTGTAACTTGCTAATAAGTGTTCATAGAGTGCAGCCACAGACTCCTAGCAACCCCAACCTAAGGTTGCAGCTTCTTAACTGGATCCTGCCTGTCTTTAACGGCAACTGTTTTTCAGGCCTTAGCTGATGATAATGCTTATCTCCATGTTGTGAAAAACGTGACTTGCTGATTTCTGCAGATCAAGCTGTTGTTTAATAGTAATACTGCTGAGCATTAGCATTTTCTGAGTGTGCAGGACACTGCTATGCACCAATCCTATGCATGTTTACTCAGAAGTAAGTCTTATTGCATTGGGCTTACTCTCAAGTAAGTGTGGCTAGGACTGCAGACTTAGGGCCCAATCCTATCAAATTTTCCAGTGCCTGTGCAGCTGTGCCAGTGGGTTGTGTGCTGCTTCCTGTTTTGGGGAGGCAGTCATGGAGGCCTCCTCAAGGTAAGGGTATGTTTGTTCTGTTATCCTGGGGCTGCATTGTGGTTGCACCGGTGCTGGAAAGTTGGATAGGATTGGGCCTCTATTCATTATGTTGGTAGAGACTTTGGAACAAATCAAAACTTAACACAGCCATTTTCAACCACTGCACAGTGGCACACTGGTGTGCCGTGAATGGTCCCCAGGTGTGCCGCGGGAGTTTGGTGGAGGGTCATTTATTAATAGGACCACTGGGGATATGAGCCCCCTACCAACAGCAAGGTATGCCTTGTCAATTGTCCAAAAACTGATGGTGTGCCTTGACAATTTTAGTACCCCGTCAGTGTGCCATGAGATGAAAAAGGCGGAAAATCACTGGTTTAACTTCATTTAGGCTGAAGAAGTGTTGAATTCATTTATCACTTAGATGTAATTCTGCCAGTTTACCATTTTAACATACTGATCTTCTTGCTACATGATTTCACCATAAGACTTTTAAATTAGCCTTTCCCCAACATTTGTCGTATTTGGCTTTGATTGGTCCCAACTGCTACATAGGGGCTCGGGATTCTAAATAGTGTGTGTAAATTTTTTGGAAAGTATTCCAATGGAAACCAGTGGTTTCCAAACTTTTTAGAAGCCATAGAGGCTGCTGCCTAATTTATAAATGCCAAGGGGCGTGGCTATAATGGTGATGGGGCAGCAGTGCTCCCCCCTAAGTAAAAGCTTGTTTAACCCTTGATGCACATATAACCTAATCTGCCCTGTCAGTTTAGACCCAACCAAAGTACTGGACCTACTGTTTGGGTGCTGCTGCCTTAGATGCAATGTGAAGCAGTCCAGCTAAAATTTCTTTGTCTCTTCTATTATTTCTGGGGTAAAACAATCCCAACACATTGTATTAAGAGGCATGTTGAGTGTGGAGTGCTAGTTTCCTATGATAGACAATTCATTTTACACATCTTTACAAAATCTCTATCAGTGAGACGCACATTGGTGGCCCCCCTATAGTTTACCAGGTGGTGGCAACAGTTCTTTCCATTCCTAGTCATTGTTCTGCCAAGGCCTTTGGGGGCAACTTCTTCCACTGGTCAACAGGCTCTCTGTCACACTCCTGCACCATCAGCCAATCAGAATATTTCCTACATGCCCTATTTGTAAAAGGAGTGGGCCTAGTGGTGAAGGCTATGGCAATATAAATCTTTTGACTGACTTGTGCTGCCTCTGCCTTTGCAAAGGATCACCCTTCAAGTGGTGGGTGCCATTGCACTTGTGCTCAACATGACCCATCAGTGACACTGGCCCTAAGTGAGTAAACAACATCAGCATATGATGGGCATTGTGATCAAGTGATAACCCAAGATGAAAAATGTCAGTTTTCAGTCTGACATTTAGGCTGCAATCCTAGGTACACTTACCTGAGAGTAAGCCCCATTGGTTATACTGTTAGTAGACCTGCCTAGAAAAACAGCAAAACAGTATGTGGCTGACAGCCATTTATCACATGGTCATAGTAAAGCAGTCATCTGTAGTCCAGCCACATGGTTTTTATCACACATCTGCACTCCTATGAAATACAGAGAAGAAGCAGGAGTATTGTAAAATGTTCTTGACCATACGGCTGGATGCCAGGGGAAACCAACAAGTGACCATGCCATGAATGGATGTCTGAAGCCATTCCTTGTTTCCCAATTAAACACAGGAAAAGGGAAAAGAAAGAAGCGCTCACCCCGAAGCCAGGGCCCTTTAAACAAACAGTCTTGTTCATTGCTGTAATTGAAATTGTACCGGCTGTTCACATTAACTCAGTGAAGGGTCAAATGAGAATGGAAGAAAGCCAATCTGGAAGATCTTCCAATAGAGAGGACAAGAGCTGTGGATACAAAATGTGGTATTTATCTTTTTATCTGGCCAAGGCCTACGCCACCTGCACATTCATACTTCCTCACTAGAATTCCCTGTTTTTCAGCCAACAACTGTAACCGGGCCTTTAGCAGTAGCTTGATCAGCAAACACCGCAGATAGGATGATAATGGTGGGCTGACAAAGTTTATCTCTGTTGTGTAAAAAGCTTTATTTATCAGCTGATTTCCTCAGAGCAAGCTGTTGATAAAGATGCAAGTGCAATGGTCAGCTATTTCTGAGGGGCAGCCCTTTGAACAGGTGTTTCAGGACAAGGTGAACAAAATGAACCAGCATAGTTTGTTTGGTAGGGAAAACTTCAGAATCCTGACTGAGCAGCCTCAGAGTTGCCTAACCATGACTTTTAGCTTCAAATTATCGAGACTCTTTGAAAGTATGAAATAGTTTTTACAACAAATAATATTTGTCTTTTCAAGAACAGAGAAATCCAATTGTGCAGTTGTAAGATCACTAAACTGGGAAATAAACACAACTACAATCAATATACTTCCTTATAAATTGTATTTAAGTTTAGGATTTAAATTATACTTTCATTAAAACACCTCTAGATTGAAGCAGAGAACGAGGGAACAAAAATACATGTGTATTTTTAGTAGCCTTCTTGCAGCTGCTTTAGGTTTTCTTTTATAGTTTTCATTCTTTTATAAAGAAGTGTAAATCATTACGTTTTTCAGTTAGGGCTCTTCAGGAATTCTTACCTGACTTGCTTTATTACAAGTTTATATTTCAGTAAGTATAGAATTTCAGCTTTAGTGACATAAGGAGGGCATCGGAGAAACGTAAAAGGCATTAAACACAGCTCAAGTTATAAGACCAAGGGGATGTATGTTGGGCTGTAAAGGATTCATATACTGAACAGACATAGCACTTAAGAAGGGAAAGACAAATGAACTGGTATCAGGACCACTTCTAATTTAACTCTTACTCTTCATTCTGTAAAAAGTGATAATGTGAAGTGATTAATTTTCATCCCAAATCCTATAAATGGCCTATGGCAGTGTATCTCACTATCATGCTCAATGAAGCCACTGGCAGAAATGGCCAGTGGCGCCGCATGTGTGTCAGAGCTGCCCAGACACTCCACTGTACCAGATAAGGTGGCTTCTGGAGCGGGCCTTGGGCAGGCTGTGGGAAATTTGGGGCAGTTCAGGGGAAGTGCAGGAGGGGTATGGGAATGCCAAATCCTATCCATTTTCCAATCCGTCCCCCCTTCCTTTCTTCAGACTAATGCCAGTTATACCAGAGGGCTTACCAAGGAGCAAGTTTAAAAGAAGGAAAAAAAAAAACCCTTCTGGTCACACCCCCCCCCCCCAAGTATGGCTGCATGCTGCAGCATGGCAGGGGATAGGTTTGGACTATCAAAAATTAAAAAAAATAAAACGCATAGCACAGCCATAAAACTTTGCTCATTACTGAGTCTGGTAAATTCAGCATCTTTCTCTTGTATGGTGACAGATTTTAACTACTCTTTTTTTCCTCTGGTTTACTTGTGCCAAGAAGAATTTTTACTGTCTTACACTGAGTAAAGTAAAAATATATGGATGATGTTGCATTTGAAAAATACTTCCTATATAGGGAGCCATTTAGGGATGTACAGATGGTAGCATTTTATTTCAGCTTTATTTCAACAAGGCACTTTATTCTTAATTCCAGAACACTTTTTGCCCTTTAATGCTAGTAACCCTAGGATCATCTTCTTTTCCAAGCCGTATTCAGTCAGGTCTGACTTCCAGCAATCCTATGGACTAAGTGGCGCCAAAATTTTTGGTCTTGAAGCATTTCTTTCTGTTGCTCTATGTTCTGATTAATGTCAGCCTTGATGGTGTCCAGCCATCTTGTCCTTTGATGACCTGGCTTTCTTTTTCTGCCAACCATTCCAAGCATAATCACTTTTTTCATTGAATTCAATCGCATGACATGGCCAAAATAGGCGAGCTATTGTTTGGTGATTCTTCCTTCCAATGACACGTCCAGTTTAATTTTCTCTAGCACTCGCTTGCTGGTGACCTTCGCTGTCCATGGAATACACAAGACTCTTCTCTAACCCCAGGATACTTGGAAGGGTGTTTTTTTTTTTTGCCGATTCTCTTACATTCCTAAAAGAAAGCATTAACAAGGCAATCCTATGCATACCTACTCAAAGTAAGGTCCACTGAGATAAATGGGAGTTACACCCATGTAAGTGTATATTGGTACTTGAAGGACAGGTCTGTTCCACAGAGGGTAGCTGTCACAGGGACTCAAGAAAGAAGAGAAGGTCTGGAAAGTATGTAGGTCAAAGGGTAGTACAGCCAAATTTTTCTCAGATGAGGGGACAAATCAGGAGAAAGAATAGCAATTAAATCTCAGTGGAACTGCATAGGCAGTCCTTTGAGAAGTATGGATTGATAGTTCTGGAAAATGCTATTTCCCATCAACATAGGCAAACATGTTTCTGGCAAATGTCTTGTATAGCTATAGCAGTATACTGTGCCTAGCAAATTGGGCACATCCACCCTGTGAAACTAACAGCCAGCTACAATCTCATCATGAAAGACATTATAAAATTTGAGATGTGCCTGATTGTGTCAATCTAGCTGACTCCCTGCCAACTTACAATTGGCCTTTATGACATTTGTTGGTGGATCCCAGGTTCCATTGCGCAGGCTGGAGCTTTACCCAGTGAAAGGTTTCCTTGAGACCTCCAGCCTTCTTTTTCTAGCACTGCAGACAGCGTGGGTGGAGCGGCCCCACTGTTCCATGTGGTTAGTATTGGGCTGCCCAGTTTAAATCCTACCTCTGATTCATTCAGCATATACTGTAACTGTTAATCTCCATTTGCTATAAAATGGAAAGAACAGTGACCTACCTCACAGAATTTACTGAAAGCACAATAAAAATTTATTCATTTCAGTATTTATGTACTTGTTTTCTCATAGACTCAAAGTGGTTTACATAGGCAGGCTGGCCATAAGCTCCATTTTTTTAAACGGGGTTTTTACAAGTGTTTCTATGAGAGAAACTCACAGAACCCTCCATTTCTCCAGATGTTTCCCTTTATAGTGCAGTTGTCATCCTGTCTGCTCAGCTCTTGTACTTTCCAAGCTTTCACAGGCAAATCACATCACATGCTGGTTGTCAGGATGTTATCCATTCTTGCCAGCTGACTCCTACACTTTCCTACATAAGACCACAAGAACAGCCCCACTGATCAGGCCATAGGCCCATCTAGTCCAGCTTCCTGTATCTCACAGCGGTCCACCAAATGCCCCAGGGAGCACACCAGATAACCAGAGACCTCATCCTGGTGCCCTCCCTTGCATCTGGCATTCTGACATAGCCCATTTCTAAAATCAGGAGATTGCATGTATACGTCAAGGCTTGTAACCTAAAATGGATTTTTCCTCCAGAAACTTGTCCAATCCCCTTTTAAAGGCATCCAGGCCAGATGCCACCACCACATCCTGTGGCAAGGAGTTCAACAGACCAACCACATGCTGAGTAAAGAAATATTTTGTCTGTTCTAACTCTCCCAACACTCAATTTTAGTGGATGTCCCCTGGTTCTGGTGTTATGTGAGAGTGTAAAGAGCATCTCTCTATCCACTTTATCCTTCCCATGAATAATTTTATATGTCTCAATCATGTCCCCCCTCAGGTGTCTCTTTTCTAAGCTGAAGAGGCCCAAACACCATAGCCTTTCCTCATAAGGAAGGTGCCCTAGCCCAGTAATCATCTTAGTCGCTCTCTTTTACACCTTTTCCATTTCCACTATATCCTTTTTGAGATGCGGCCACCAGAACTGGACACAATACTCCAGGTGTGGCCTTACCATCAATTTCTACAATGGCATTATATTAGCCATTTTGTTCTCAATACCTTTTCTAATGATCCCAAGCATATTGGGATCATTGGCCTTCTTCATTGCTGCCGCACATTGGGTCCACACTTTCACTGAGTTGTCCACCACCACCCCAAGATCTCTCTCCTGATCTGTCACAGGTAGCTCAGAACCCATTAGCCTATATGTGAAGTTTTGATTTTTTGCCCCAATGTGCATGACTTTACACTTACTTACATTGAAGCACATCTGCCATTTTGCTGCCCATTCTGCCAGTTTGAAGAGAGTCTTCTGGAGCTCCTCACAATCACTTTTGGTCTTCACCACTCGGAAAAGTTTGGTATTGTCTGCAAACTTAGCCACTTCACTGCTCAACCCTGTCTCCAGGTCATTTATGAAGAGCACCGGTCCCAGGACAGATCCTTGGGGCACACCGCTTTTCACCTCCCTCCATTGTGAAAATTGCCCATTTGACACCCACTCTCTGTTTCCTGGTCTTCAACCAGTTCTCAATCCATGAGAGGACATGTCCTCTAATTCCCTGGTCTTGGAAACTGGCTCCATATTAATATTAAATTACATAATGCTGTGCAGTCACTTGTTCTAATTCCTGGTCTAATTCCTTTGGTCTTGCCAGCAGCTTCTGGTCACCCATCCAATACAAAACTCAAGTTGATCCTGCTTAGCTTTTCAGGCAAGGTGCCAGTTCAACTGACCACACCTCCTGCCTATTTATATTTAATAGATATATTAAATATTTATAATATTTACATAAATTGTAAATTTTTATTTACTATATATTTGTATAATGAATATGTATTGTAAATATGTATAAATGTTGTAAAATAGCTGACAAATTTAACATTGCTATATATAATTGTTATTGATATGCCTTAGATGTGAATTTATACAACACAGTTTTTCTAAGTATAGTCATATAAACAAACTTTTTTAGTCTCTGCAGGTTTAAATATATAAGTGGTTTTGATCGGGTTTAGTCTTCCTTCTACATGACACTTATCTCTTCCTCAATTAAGTTAGTCTGTAAACGTTTCATTCTGCTGGAAACTGGCTCCATATTAATATTAAATTACATAATGCTGTGCAGTCACTTGTTAACAGTAGCTCTCCTGGGAAAGATTGGCTTTTATTGCTCCTATATAATGGAATTGACAATGTGGGATTAATAATGTAGATGCCAGTTCTTCAAATGACATCTGTTTAAGCAAATGCCTCAACTATTAAAAGCTAACTGAATACTGAAGAGGCAGAATGGGGATCCTACCCTGCTTTCTGCTCCGGTCAGGTGAGCTCTGGGGGGACTGTCTCTCCCACCCAACTGCCTTGCGTCTCGCCTGGTCAGCTGGTGAGGTGGCGGTGGCTCTGTGGCCAGACGGTTCTGTCCCTGGCCCACAGCCAGGTAAGGTGGGGGTCAGACAAGGGCTCGACCCCTGACAGCAGCCTTTGGGATGTTTGGGAAATTTTTTTTAACAGATCAACAACTGCTTGGGAGGGTTAGGAAGGTTTTTTATTTTAAATAATTTTTTTAACTTAATGTAAACTTTTAATTTTCCTTACTTAATTTGACTTGTTGTATGGGGAGTGTTAAAAATTTTCTGGCTTGGTGACCCCAGCACTGTCTGTTCTAGTGGCTGTCTGCTGGTATTCATTTGCATCTTTTTAGATTGTGAGCCCTTTTGGGAAAGGGAGCCATTTAGTTATTTGATTTTTCTCTGTAAACCGCTTTGTGAACTTTTAGTTGAAAAGCGGTATATAAATACTGTTAACAATAATAATAATAATAATAATAATAATAATAATAATAATAATAATGTTGTTGGCAACCTTCAGTCTCGAGAGACTATGGTATCGCGCTCTGAAAGGTGGTTTTGGAACATCGTCTAGTGTGGCTGAAAAGGCCAATTCGGGAGTGACAATCCCTTCCACAACGGGAGCAAGTGCAGTCTGTCCCTGGTCTGTCTCCCTAGCTATGGGCCTTCCTTCTTTGCCTCTTAGCCTCAGACTGTTGGCCAAGTGTCTCTTCAAACTGGGAAAGGCCATGCTGCACAGCCTGCCTCCAAGCGGGCCGCTCAGAGGCCAGGGTTTCCCACCTGTTGAGGTCCACTCCTAAGGCCTTCAGATCCCTCTTGCAGATGTCCTTGTATCGCAGCTGTGGTCTACCTGTAGGGCGCTTTCCTTGCACGAGTTCTCCATAGAGGAGATCCTTTGGAATCCGGCCATCATCCATTCTCACGACATGACCAAGCCAACGCAGGCATCTCTGTTTCAGCAGTGCATACATGCTAGGGATTCCAGCACGTTCCAGGACTGTGTTGTTAGGAACTTTGTCCTGCTAGGTGATGCTGAGAATGCGTCGGAGGCAGCGCATGTGGAAAGCGCTCAGTTTCCTCTCCTGTTGTGAGCGAAGTGCCCATGACTCGCTGCAGTACAGAAGTGTACTCAGGACACAAGCTCTGCAGACCTGGATCTTGGTATGTTCTGTCAGCTTCTTGTTGGACCAGACTCTCTTTGTGAAAGAGTAATAATAATAATAATAATAATAATAATAATAATAATAATAATAATAATAATAATAATAATGTCACTTCTGGCCATGACATAACTTCCAGGTTAATGACATCGCTTCCAGTGGGTCCCAACAGATTGTCGTTCTGAAAAGTCTAATATATTAAAACTGTAAATCAAACTTAATGGGGACCCATCTGAAATTGGCTTGTGACCTACTAGGGTCCTGACCCACAGTTTGAGAAAGGCTGCTCTGTCAGAAGCTTTAAGAGACTTTTAAAAAAAGTTTCACTTTAAAAGATGCTTAAGCCTGTTTTTATTTTTTATACTATGGTGGGGGGAGGAACCGCCTGTTGAGCATCATGTTCATCGTATTGGGACCATTCTAGTGGCCTCGTGTTGCCTTTTGCTTGGCCCTGGACAAGAGTCAAGGCATGTTCACCTACTCACAAGTAAACTTGCATGTGTGGCTCTGTTTCACTTTTCCATAGGACTCAATATATTTTCCTTGTCAGTTATCAATAGAGGTGTTTATTTTCAGTGAGTAAGATAGGTTTACAGCCTAAGACTTTCTGAACACAGTAGGCTTACTTCTGAGTAAGGTGAATAATAGTTTGCAAATACTCCCAGTTATCAGTTTTGTGATCCTCCAAAAATCAGGTTGCAACCCACAGTTTAGGAACTACTGGTGAGGTGGTTTGGGAGTTGGGCTTAGACCTGAAAGATCCAGGTTCAAATTCCCACTAGCCATGAAGCTTCCTGGGTGACCTTGGACCAGTCACTATCTTTCAGACTAACCTATCTCACAGGGTTGGTGTGAGGACAAAAGGAGGGCAGGAGCTATGTACACCATTCTGATAACCTTAGAGAAAGGGCAGTATAGAAATGTGAATGTTTTGTACAATTACTGATGCACCAAAGTGAACAGTGCTGAGAGAGTATAACAGGCAGAGTGGCTGATGACAAGGGCAGGGAATGGACAAATAGGGTCACAGGAGGGAGTTGGGACCAATGGTGGGTTCCTTTTTTTGGGGGGGGGGGTTATGAAAGTTGAAGACCACTGCTGCAAGGGATTTTTGGCCACTGGAGGCATCCTTGGGGTAAAGGAACATTAGTTCCCTTGACATGGGATAACCTCCAGCAGCTGCCATGGGTCTACTCAGACCTGCATCAGTAGAAATGCTGGTGGCTGGTTCAAGTCTGTGTTGACCTGGAAAGCTGCATCTGGCCTTGGAAAGGGGTTAGGATATGATGTGCACTCCTGCCACTGAACCCACCTTCCACCCAGGTCTGATCTGCCCTCCACCCCGCCCTGGTCCATCCTCTGCTTCACATCAAAGTTCCTGATACTAGCAAGCCATATACAATAGCACAGATCTTGTCCAATAACAATGAAAACTAAGAGGCTCAGCATATCCAGGACAATCCAAAGGAAGCAACTACTGCATATATCTTCCCTTTAAGCCATAAGGTTTTTTTAAAAAGCACTTAAAAGGGGCATGCCAGCACTAATGTGCACAGTAATGCTTTAATAATAATTACAAATAAGAAACTGCCAAGGCTGTCCCTGCCAGTTTTAGCAAGGAGGCAGATAGTGAAAGAAAAGGTACCACGGTGTGCTAGAATGATACCTGTAGAACTGCACAAGGCAGTATGACTGAACATCCAGAGTAAGTAGTGAAGGAATGCATTTTCCCATACTCACTGAAAAGGGTGTAATGTCATTTATAGTAGGAAAAGCACACCTTGTGAACAGTGGTAACAAGCATGAACAGAATTCCTGAGTGATAATAAAGCATATTAAAATCCACATTATCTGAAGGTCAGGAAAAGTCACCTCCTTACAATGCAATGTTATGTCTACTCAGAAGTAAATCTCATTTAATTCAATGGGACTTACTCCTAGGAAAGTGTGTATAGATTTGTGGCCTTAATGGCTGCATGCCAGCCTGCTGTTACAGACATTGGAGCAGGATGAGTGAAAAAAGGTGATAAGCAACCACAGGCCATTTTTTCCTGGGGAATGCTGCAACTGCTGAATGTATCCATGTCAATCTGCTACCAAAGCAGGGTGGGTAGGTGGAAAGGGTCACTCATGTAGTTCTCCTCAGGCCAAATTGTGTTTCAAAGCCTCACCTCACCACACCCCAATCTCTCTCTGCACCTGTGGTGCAAGTAAACTTGGAAGCCTTTTATTCCTCATCTTACAGTAATTAGGTCATGCACTTTGGTTACTAAATGGTGCTTTATGCATGCTCAAAGCACTCTCTTGACTGAGCTATGGCTCAAAAAGCTCCAACACTGTGTGTAGACCAGTGTTTCTCAACATTTGTCCTCTGCCATACCACTTCACATGGTCCACCTATTAGAAGTACCACCAGAAGTAACTGGCAATGTTATTGCCACTTACTTCCAGATTAAGAACATAAGAAAAGCTCTGCTGGATCAGGCCCAATGCTCATCTAGTCTAGCTTCCTGTATCTCACAATGGCCCACCAGATGCTTCAGAGAGCACACAAGACCACAAGATACTTGCATCTCACTGCCACACCCCTGCACCTGGTATTCTATCTACCCTCTTTGGGAGGACAGATGCAACAGGACAAACACCAGTAAGAGGCTCAAGGTGTTAGGCAGGGCTTTTTTGAGCATGTGGAAAGAATGCACTGCAGCACTGTCTGCCAAGCCTTCTACAGCTACTTATTGCATTGCCAGTCTCCCTGCCAGGTGGTGGGGGTCTGGGGGTACCAGACACCACCTCAAGTACCACCAGCAGTATCACTGGTTGAAAAACACTGGTGTAGATTAAAATTCCAAAACTCTTTTAAATCACATACTGTATTTCTTAAGTCTGCATTCCCCACTGGTTAAACCTCTCAGCCCAGGGAAGCCATGCTAGTTTGGTCATCTCTATAAGCCTTTTAGAGTCAATTAGCACAGCTCAGATGGGCCAGGCAGAACAATGTGATCCTGTTCTGAACCTACACCTGGGACTACCTACTTGAATACTCCCTGGCAGAAGTACAGCTAGACATGCAGGTTTTGTTCACATCTTTTTTTTTTTTTTTGTGACTCATGCAGGTTTGACCAGATACAATGGACCAGATCAGGGTGACCAGATACAATGGAGGACAGAGTACCTATACCTTTAAACACTCTGTAGAAGAGGGAATTTGGGCATGTTGAGCTGCATCTGCCAAAATTCCCTCTTCAATACAGTGGTTTATAGGCACTCTGTCCTCCATTGAATCTGGTCACCTTGATTTGTGTGTTGTCCCAACACACAAAACACACTCTTGTGTGTTTGTGTGCTGGGACTCTTGTGTGACACTATTCCAACACACAATCTTCCCTTGTTCCCTGTTGGGGAGACGGGGAGGGGATGCCTTGCCACTTGATTGGGTGGTGAATGTACACACTGTACTAGAGTGGATCCCTCTCAGTTGTAAGGATGAAGACTGGTAAATGAGCACCTGGAGTGGCTCCATCAAAGCCTATGCACGTCTACCCAGAAGCAAGCCCCATTCCAGTCAATGGGACTCACTCCCAGGAAAGTGCGGACAGGGCGGCAGCCTCAGAGCCCAAGCCCCCGCCTGCCCACACAGAAGCCTGCCCCATGCCAGTCAGTGGGGCTCACTCCCGGGGAAGTGCGGACGGGATGGCTGCCTCGTTCAGCCCCAGAGCACCGCCTCACTCACTCCCCCACACCCGCCTCGCGGCTCCTCCGGAGTGACTCAGCGGCTCTGCGCCCTGCTGACCCTGCGAGGAGGCGCCTTGTCAGGGCGCTTCTTCTTCTCCTCCTTCCTCCCCCCCCGCAGTGTCCTCCCAAGAGGCGGCCGCGGAGGAGCAACAGGCGCCGAGCAGCACCCGGCGTCACCGGCTCACTAGAACCATCCGCCCCCCAACGATGGAAGCCGCCGCCAGCGACCAGCCGCCCGCGCTGGCCACGAAGAAGGGCTACGACGTGCTCCGCTACCCGCACCTCAACAAGGTAGTCGGGAGAGGCACGAAGCGCGGGCCGGGCGGGCGGGCGGGACGGGGAGGCGCAGCGCCCTTGCAGCGGGCGGCTGACGTCCCCGAAAGAGGCTTCGCGCGGCACGCAGGCAGACCCCGTCAGGGTCGGTGGGTGTCCGCGCAGGAGGTCGCGGCCCCGAGGCTGCCCTCAGGAGGCTCCTTCTCCAGCAGCGGCCGGGCGCACGCGCAGCTCTCCCTCCCGTTACTGAGCCGGTGGCCTTTTCGGCCCCGCCTCGCCTCGCCCCGCCCGCGCTCGCCCTTTCCTCAGCTGGGCGAGAGCAGGAGAACCGCCCGACTTTCCCGCTGGCTGAAACCGAAGCGCCGCCTGACAGCCGCGGCCTCGGCAGGTCTACTCAGAAGTAAGCCCCATTGTAGTCAATGGGGCTTCCTCCCAGGACAGTGTGGATAGGATGGCAGCCTAACAGCCCCATCCTAGGCATGTCTACTCAGAAGTAAGTTCCATTAGAGTCCATGGGGCTTACTCCCAGGAAAGTGTGGATAGGATTGGGCTGTCAGGCTACAATCCTATCCGCACTTACCTGGGAGTAAGCCCCGTTGACTGTAGTGAGACTTGCATCTGAGTAGATGTGCAGGATTGGACTCTGAGCTCTTCAATCTTGTACTCCAGTGATTCTCTCGATCAGTAGTTATGGGTACCACCAGAGGTACTTGTGGTGGTGTCTGGTGGTTACTCGCTGGATCCCTGGTCTTCCCCTGTCAGGAATCCAGCACAACAAACAGTGGCAGGAGGCTTTAAAGCATGGCCCCCCCCACTCAAAAAGCCCCCCCCATCCACCCTGAGCCTCTTACTGGGGTTTCTCTCATCGCATCTGGCCTCCCAACCCAGAAGTAACTGGTAATGATGCCTTCACCAGTTACTTCTGGTGGTACTTTGAATACGTGGACTATGTAAAGTGGTATGATGGAGGACAAATGTTGAGAAACACTGCTGTATTCTCGTACCTGGGAGTAAGTCGCATTAATCAGTGGGCCTTCCTTCTGAGAATTCATTTTCTCTGTTGATCAGGTACCAGCATCTCCTTTTCAGTCCCATCCCCCCAACTTTTTGTTATCTCTCTTCTCTCGCTCCCCATTTGAACCGCAGCAAATAAACTTGAATAAGAAACAGTAGACAGGAAAGGAAAAACACAGGGTTGACAACCCTGAGTAGAAAGAACCCGATCCATTCTGCTCATGTGTCTGTGACGGGCTTGTCACAACTATGCTGTTCAAACTATGAAACTATGTTATTTCACTTCACAATCTACTTCCATCTCTTGACAGCATTCTCCATAGTTGGCTCAGTTTCTCCAGCCTGTCAGATATGAATGGTCACAGTTTGCTGAAGTCAGCAGGTGAAGCTTTTTCATTACATGGACCACCTAATGCTGTTGAGATAACATCAGTTTCAGCCTGCAATGAAGGGACAGTTGCCTGCAGACAGACTAGTTGAAAAGTTAGCAGTGAAAGAGTTAGGAGGGATTAAACTGCTCATCCTGAGTAGCCTTGACCTGACCTGCTGCTCAGCTCTTGGAGCTTTTGACCATTGCGTGATCTTTTCATGGCGAGCAATAGTTTGGCTTTGTTCTTGGCAGCAAAATCGGATGTTTCCAGAAAAATCAGTGGATGCATCTCTCATGATAGAGACATGCCACTGCATTATCAGAGGGCAAACTACTGTATTTAATGAGGTGCACACTTAAAAGCTATGCTATTTCTACAATCTGCTTCCATCTAAACAGCATTCTCCATAGTCCTCTCAGTTTCCCCAGCCTGTCAGATATGAATGGTCATAGTTGTCGGGTAAGGCTCCAAAGGAAATATAAATGTAAATAGAAAAGTGTTTTAAAAGAGATTGAAGAAAGCATCAGATGGGGTGGAAGGCAGCATGGGTTTCTTAAAGGTATATCTTGTTAGGCTTATCCGAGAGCTATTTTTTAAAAAGTGGTTTTTTTTTAATGAGAAAAGAGCCTATTTAGGGGTTTCATTGAATGTCTGAAACCAGACTACATAGGCTGTTATTATTCAAACAGGAAAAGTTTGACAGTACAGTATTGTGTGTGCTGCAAATATGGATAAAGAAACACGATAACCTTCAGGCTTAATAGAACTGTGAAGTAGAGTAGCTTTGGGTCTTTTAATTTGATATTTTCACCATGAGCTCAGGTGCAGTTTTTAACAGGAAAGGTGCAGTTTTTAACCATGTGCAGCTTTTAACAGGAAAGGTGGGCTATAAGTTTGCCCATTAAATAAATAAATAAATAAATAAATAAATAAATAAAATAGAATTGAGTTGATGAAGTTTATGAATGATGCCAAGTTAGGAGGATGAACTGTATACCGTTATAAACTAGAATCACAGAGATGAAATTCAGTACCACTCAGGAGATTTTCTTGACTTAAAAAAAAAAAGTGCAATAAATTCCTAGATCTCACTCAGTATTTTCTATTAGACTGCACTATTTTGTTGTTAGGGAAGCAGATTTTATCACTCTGCCTTGTCTCTTACCACAAGCATGTAAGTGTTGTGTGGAAGGAATGTGGTTGTGCAATTCAGCAATGACCATAATATCACTGGGGGTTAATGATGTTATGTCTGTGCCATTTAGTAAACCTTTTCCTCTTTTCTATTTTATTTATCCGGGGGGGGGGGGGTTTGCACACTAATTATGTAGAGGCAGAAAGATAACTCCCCTTGCAGGAAGGTTTAACCAACCCTTAGTGCAAGCCATGGATATTGTACCATGGATACTGGAATAGATCTGGTGCTGTCCTGGAGCCATAGATAAAATTGGATTTTATTGTTGTCTAGTAAAGTACTAAGTGTAAGAAGGTATGTCTGAGACAAGTAGTTACAATTTTGATTATTTTCTGTGAACTCATTTGCTGTCCCCCACTCCAAAAACAAAAAACCATCTGATTGACTTTAATACAAGTCCAAGCTGCTGTTGTGATGCACTGTGAAGAGGGCAGACTTAATTCTTGGATGTGTTATGTGAAGTACATATAGGATGTATCAGGCTTTGGGGAATTTTGCAAAGTCGTGATGGGCCTCTGGAATATGTCTCCAATTTTGGTTGTATTCAAGAATGATTAGTTTAATTGAAACAGCTGCAAAAACAGAACCTTTTTTTAGTGGAATGGAGGACTTGTAAGAAGAGATACAAAATGGGTTGATCTTTTTAGGTTAAGGACTAACCTGGGTGACTTACTCTTTGGTGACTCACCTTAGGTGTCTGAGAGAAGATATGATAGTACAGCAGGGATGGAAAGGTCCAGTGCGTCTTGAGTCTAAAGTCACTGCCCCCCTATGACTCAACAAAAAACGAGGGCACTTTCCGAGTCACCCTTTTGCGACTCAATAGGACTCGAGTTGAGTTGCCCCCTTTAAAAATCCAGCTGTGGGAAAAACAGGGCTGCTGCTGGGATGTGTGCGTGTGTGTTGGAGTTCTCCTTTAATGTTTCCCTGATGCCCCGCCCCATCTGTAAACAAGGTAGGAGGGGGTGGGAGGGACTGTGTGAGAGCCAGGACAGAAGTGGCAAGAGGGAGGAGTGTCACTTGCAGCAGCTATGAGGCTTATCAGGACAACCCAATCCTTGGCAGGTCTACTCAGAAGTCGTCCTACTTCAGACAGTCATTCAATGAGGCTTCCTCCACCCAAGTAACAGTGGAGCCAAAAGGAGCCATGTGTTCGGAAAGCATGATCTCTACGAACCACCTCCCCCACGTTTCCCTGTCTCCTCTCCCTCCCTGGGCTTCTCCAGCCAGTCGTGGGGCAAGAACCTCCTTGGCACCTCCTTCTGCTGTCCCTCAGCCTAGGAAAATATCAAGATGCCCATCCTTTGTCCAGTGATTGGACATTGGTTCCTTCCTTGCTATCAGAGAGGGGCAAAGAACTGGCTCATGCCTCCTCTCCTCCTTCTCACGCACCAGCAAAATATTAACCTTTGCACAAGCAATGCACCAGCAAAATATTAACCCTTTCCCTGCTTTGTGGCTGGAACCTCCCTGCTGCTCATCCATTCTAAATGATGGCCCCACAAGGATTTTCGTGCAGTGAAAACAATAAGCAGGCACACCCAGAAACAGGCAGACTCAAGTCTGCACACTTGGGGATGAGTGCCAAGTCAGGGGGCCTGACACAAGTGTTTTTCTGAGTCTTCCATGCACGCCTCTCACGAGTCCACGAGTCAGTGAAAAACATGCATTTTTGCGACTCGAACCCAAGTCATCTGAATTGCTTTCCCAACCCTGGAGTACAGTACTCTACAAATTATCCGAGTAGAAAGAGGGAACCTGTTTAACTTGAGCTGACCACTAATCTTTTCAATGGTGGAGCTACTGTGGAAGTATACTCATATTGTGTTGTTCACAAGAACAACCTTCTCATCAGTTCTGAGTTCAGGAAATACCAGTTCTGTCTGTTTGCTGCAGAAACTGGCTGTGCATACAGCATATTGGTTGGCACTTGTACCAACATGAAGCCACCTCCTCCATACTCCCTCAAGCAGTATTTCAACTCTTTAAACATTGATTATTTTTTTAAAGATGCCAAATGAGCACTTAATTGAATTAACATGCATGCTGTACTTTGTTTTAGGAAGAAGTGGCAAAGTCTGTTTTAGAGTATGTTTATGTGCCCCTTAGATAGACCTTTAGGGTGCAATTCCATCTTGCGCTGCAACAGGCAAGCCAAGAGGCTTGTGCTGTATCCAGTGCAGGATGGGGGCCATAAGCGGCTCAGCCAGAGGCAAGGAGAAACATTTCCCTTACCTCCGGGTAAGGGTTGCTGGTCCTATGGGTCTCCTCAGACTTGCGCCACCTCTTGAGGTGGCACAAATCTGAGGAGAGCCGAGTGGCTTGAAGCCGCTCCGTTCTCCCAGAGAATAGGGGTTGGGATCTGGCATAACTGCCAGATTCCAGCCCCGCCTCCCGCTCCCCCCCAGGCTGCCCACTGCCCACCTTCCTCCTTCCCCCGCCTACCTTTCCTCCTTGCCCACCCAGAGGAAGCCGGCACGGAGGCTTGCGTCTGCTTCCATAGGCCAGTGCTTCTCTGAGCACCAGCCCTGCTTCCTCCTGAGGAGATGCAAACACACTCAGACACAGGCAGACTCGAGTCTGTGTGTGGGGGGATTCATTTCCAAGTCAGTGGCCTCGGAATCGAGTCAGTGCCAGAGTCATTGACATACCTGACTCAAGTGTACCCAAGTCAGCAAAAAGCATGTGTTTTTGCGACTTGGACTCGAGTTCCCATCCCTGCTTGGGTCATATCAGTTAGATAACAAAACAAACATTAACTCTAATGATTCTAAAGTATCTAGGAACCTTGGCTGCCCTTTAGTACTGGGTGGTGCTAAGATGCTTCTCAGAGAGGTTTTGCTGAACAAGTATGAAATTTTTTGAGATAGCAGTTACTTTTTCTCATTTTGATGCATAGGCATTTTTGTATCTCATTGAGGCAGAGATCAGTTTAAAGGTGGCTGCCTTCCTTCTACTGCTGTTGATTTTAAGTACTGTATGTTGACTCTTTAAAGGGTTTTGTTTGTTTATATGAGATGCACGAACGCACTTACAAATACACACAGTTTGATAAATTGCTGTAGGTTACTGAAATTCTATGAAGACAGCATCAGGCTTTGTGGGCTCTAGGAATCTGTGAATAGTTGTCTCCCAAAACATCTAGGATTTCTTTATAGTATCTTCAGCATCTGGCAAAGCTGCTGCTCTCCAGGCAAGGGATGCCTTGTCATTTACCTCTCTTTCACGCTGGTTAAGGGCCCAATCCTATCCAGTTTTTCAGTGCTGGTGCAGTTGTGCAAGTGGGGTGGATGCTGAATCCTATAGTGGAGGGGCAGTCACTGGGGCCTTCTCAAGGTATGGGAACATTTGTTTCCTTACCATGGGGCTGTACTGTGGCTATACGGGAGCTGAAAAATTGGATAAGATTGGGCCCTAAGTGTGTTGAAAATTGGCAAAAATAACTTAGGAGAATAAAACCTTAAAGGAGCATAAAGCTTTAAAGTAATTGAACAGCTGTCCTAGGTTGAACTTGGAGATGGATAGGAAGAGTATGGTCAGCAGACCTCTTTTAAATCTGGGACAGGAACAATATCAGATCTAGATAGAAATCAGTATGTATACTGAATGTTCTGTAGGATGGGACCCAATCTACTTATTCTTTTAGTAAAATTCTTTCTACGTGCAAAATCTAAATTTTAGATATACTGGCTTAATGCATCTATAGATAGGAAGTCAACCTGTTTATCAGTAACCTTTTATAGTTGAACACATTCAAGGCCAACTTTATTTCCTTGTGGTAACAACAGGAAAGCACAGTACTATTGCTTTAAAAAAATGCAGTTGATGCAGTACTGTAGCTTCCTGTTTTCCTTGGAAACGTAGTGCATATGCTGCCTATTTTTTGTCTTTCTTGAAAATCTGCTGTTGACACTTGTCTTACCTTGGAAATCCACACTGCCATAGGGAGAAACTGCACAGTTTATTTTCACTTCTAACATACATGGAAAAAAGGGTAAAGATAAGGGAAGCAAAATGTTCAAGTTCTCCAAGTTCATATGTGGTTTTTTCAAACTTTATTTTCATTTTTCAAACAAATATATAGCCAAAATCACATCAAATCTACATAAATTAAATATCTATAAACTAACACCAAAGTGTGTACCAAAACACAAAACAGAACCACCCAAATGGAAAACAGAAAAAAAAGGTTGTGTACTTTTAATCAAGGTGTTACTTATCCTCACACACCAAATTTTATATTGTTAAATGGCTGCCAAATATTTTCAAATACATCCAATAATTGCCATCGATAGGCCATTCACTCAAAAGTCAACAGGTTCAACACCTGCCTTATGAGAAAAGGCTACAGTGTTTGGGGCTCTTCAATCTAGTAAAGAGGCACCTGAAGGGAGACATGATTGGGACGTACAAAATTGTGCAGGGGATGGATAGAATGGATAGAGAGATGCTCTTTTCTCTCTCACAGAACACCAGAACCAGGGGACATCCACGAAAATTGAGTGTTGGGAGAGTTAGAACAGACAAGAGAAAATATTTCTTTACTCAGCATGTAATTGCTCTGTGGAAATTCTTGGAAGTAGTGATGGCATCTTGGCTAGATGCCTTTAAGAGGTGATTGGACAAATTTCTGGAGGAAAAGTTTAATCACGGGTTACAAGTCATGGTAAGTAGGTGCATGCTCCTGGTTTTAGAGGTAGGCTACCTTAGATTGCTGGATGCAAGGGAAGGCATCAGGTTACAGGTTGTGTCTTGTTGTCTTGTCTTGAAGCATTTGGTGGGCCACTGTGAGATATAGGAAACTGGACTAGATGGGCCTTGGCCTGATCCAGCGGGGCTCTTCTTATGTTCTTAATAAGTCTTCTTTCCATTGATTTATTGTGGGTTGGTATTTATCCTTTTAATGTTGTAATATCAATCTTTTAGCTATCATAAGGTCATATAGAGTCTGTTGCCATTTATTCACCTTCCAGACTGCGGGTATATAATTTAATCTCACATATGTATGTGTAAATTTCAATGATTGTTGTAACACAGTATACTCCAAGTTGACGTGTTCTGTAATAATGACTCTGTTGAGGGTCATCTTCCTTACCTCTGTTAAAGATCATATTCAGTGGGAAGCTATTGCTTCTGTTTTGGCTCTTACTTTTGGCTGCTTTTGGTGTTTGTCTTGACCCAGTGGAATGAAACCTCACTCAGAAGAGGAGGCTCCATAAATCTTCAGTACTGCAGTACTCATTGTAACTTGTAACTGAGAACAAAGTTACAAAGTCTGAGTCAGATAACCCAGTTATAATCTTTGCTGGAACATGCAGGCCAACTGACTTGTACTGTATCCAGAGCAGGTTAGGAGATGGCTGGAGGTCAATGGGGTATTTTCCACCTTACCCTGAGTAAAGCCCCACCCTCCCCTATGGGGCTACTCAGATCTGCACCAGTGAAATTGCTGGAGCAAATCCGAGCAGCCTGTGTAAGGCTATTTGGGCCAGTGACGGGAGTTAGGATTTGGCAGCTGATCCCACCCACCTCGCAGGCCTGATCTGCTTCCCATTCCACCCTCCCCCACCCAAAACGCCCCTCTCTGCCTCTGTTTCACCCTCCTGCCACCCTCCCCCCCCCTTGCAGGCCTCCCCAGGTGTGAACTTATCCCATTGGAGGTAGGATCTGGCCTCCTTGAGCCAGCATAGGCTTTACAACATGTTCATGATATTTGGAAGCTGGTGCAGGGGGCCTGTGCCTGCTCAGTGAGTGCTCTGGGTTATGCTCTAAAGCATGGGTGTCCAAACTTTTTGGCAGGAGGGCCACATCATCTCCCTGACACGGTGTTGCAGGGCCAGGGAAAAAAAGAATTAATTTACATTTAAAATTTGAATAAATTTACCAAAGTTTACATAAATGAATATATTAAAGATGAACTTATATGAACAAATGAAGGTCTTGCAATAGCTCAAGGCCGCTAAAAGGCCTTGCACAAAGCAAGGCTGGCCTTTCCTTTGCTGCTGCTGCTGCATCACAGATGTGAAACAGCAAGCAGTGGAGGAAGCCCTTGTCCCACATCTCACAAGAGAGATGAAACAGTCACGCTCACGCTGAGAGCAGTTGCGTTGGGCCAGTGCGGGCTCCAACAAATCTCCAGAGGGCCAGAGGCTCATTGGAGATTGGGGTCTCCCTGAGGGCCGCATTGAGAGGCCTCGAGGGCCGCATGTGGCCCCAGGGCCAGGGTTTGAGCACCCCTGCTCTAAAGCAGAGGTGCCCAAACCCTGGCCCGGGGGCCACTTGCTGCCCTTAGGGACTCACAGTCTGACCCACGGGGAGCCCCTAGTCTCCAGTGAGTATCTGGCCCTTCAGAGACTTGCTGGAGCCCATGTTGGCCTGACGCAACTGCTCTCAGCGTGAAGATGACTGTTTGTCCTCTTGCATGAGCTGTGGGACAAGGATTTCCTCCACTGCTTGATATTTCACGTCTGTGATGCAGCAGTGGCAATGAAGAAAAGGTCAGCCTTGCTTTGTGCAAGAACTTTTATAGGCCTTGAGCTATTGCAAGACCTTCATTCATTCATACAAGTTCCTAATATATTCATTTATGTAAATTTATTTAAATTTGAAATGAAAATTTATTCTGCCCTCGACACAGTGTCAGAGAGATGATGTGGCCCTCCTGCCAAAAAGTTTGGACACCCCTGCTCTAAAGCATACAGAATGTAACTGTGTTGAAATTTAAGGATTCTGTTTTATTTATCCATAGTCCGGCTTGGTTTGGGCATAAGACCAAACCATATTTGACACTACGTGAACCAGACTAGCTTGTTCTCTTCTTCCCTCGTGGACTACAGTTCCCTCCCTCCCTGATTTGTGCCTCACCATTGCTTTTTCTTATATCCAGATTAGCAAACTTTGCTGGCCTTGAAAACTAGGATCAGACCTTGGTTCATAATCCTGTCTTTTGCTTTTTGTCATGCTGTCTGCTAACCCCACTGTGTTAGGGTTTTTTTCAACACTCTCCTAATCGTTGGTCTCCAGTTCCCCGACTTTTATTTTAACGTAGCCCTTTCAAGCCAGCTACTGTCAGTATAGTCAATTTTTATATCACAAAAGGGGGCTGGACTTGATAGCAACTGAATCCGTTCCAACTGTATGATTCTTTAAACCTCCCAATCCAGCTATTCTCGGTCAACCCATGTGAGGCAAGAAGGCACCTGGAACATGTTAAAGTTGGAGCAGCTTAGCTTTGCCTGTGATGCCTTTTGAGGATTCCCAAATGACTAAAATGTTGAATGATTGCATTAGGTTGGAAAAAAAATTCCTGCCAATTTTGAGATAATATACAACATATTCTAAATGGCAATTGTTCACTTAAAAAAAATTATTTTGCAGATTGTACCAGTGCTGTTAAAGTGGAGATGAAAGTCTTTGTAGTTGAAAATATCTTTTTAGTTTTGATTAAGAAGTTTCAAAGTTGTTTGGTTGATTTATTTTTTCTTTTAAGAGTATGTAGTTTAAAAACAGATGCTTTCAGAGAGAAGTTCAACAGAAAGTTCTAGACAGTGATTAGATTTTTTGACAAAAAGTCAAAAGCCACACAAAAACAGACAAAAATTGCTCTTTGAAGCAACTTGTACTGCATTGCTCAGATCCACTGTATGTTTGAATAGGGTAAGTTTGTTAATGTAAGGAACTTCTAGCTTCTGCAAATATGTTTTTTTTAAGCTAGTCAATCTCTCTACTCATTCCTTTCACTTTAAAATGTTGTTTACTCTATTCAGCACCTATATACCACTTGCCTAGAGGTCAAGTTTTGCCCTGTTACTATTCGCTGAAGTGGCTGGTTGGCAACCTTCAGTCTCGAAAGACTATGGTATAAGCCTACAGCACCCAGTATTCCCAGGCTATCTCCCATCCAAGTACTAACCAGGCGTGAACCTGCTTAGCTACCGAGATTAGACAGGATTGGGCATGTGCAGGGTAACAGTTGCTACACTGTAGTGGCTAGACTGGTAAAATCAAGATTTAAATTGCTGTTCAGCTAGAAAGCTCAATGGATGATCTGGGACCAGGGCATTTTTTGACTAACCTTCTAATATTGTAGTGATGATAAAATGAGGCTCTGTGTATGACAACCCTGAGCTCTGTGGAGGAAGAATAGGATATGCTGGGTTGTATTCTAACTTTGCATGGAGTTCTCCATTATCATTGGTAGATCCTTCTGCCTGTGGAAGAAGATTTGTGCCAGTGCAAAGCATCTCTCCACAAGCTTAAGGAATGCTGTGATGAGGCGTTGTGTGTGAAGTTCCAAGTTCTGAAGACATATCAACTCATATTTCTGCTCAAAATGTAGTGGCGTATTTCAGCCTGTGAAGTCACTGCAGTCAGCAGTGAATCATAGGATACAGAGATGGGGGGGGCAGAAGTCCTGGTGGTGATGGTGCCTCCTGTTTTCCCCCTGATCTGCTCCTCTGCCAGAGCCCAAACCAATAGACTCTGCTACCACCATGATGTCAGTCAGTGAGAGAGAGAGAGAGAGAGAGAGAGAGAGAGAGAGAGAGAGAGAGTCCTCATAACCTTCCTACCTGATCTGATTCTTAAGGTCTTTTGCCCAGTTTGGGCTGATGTGCCAACTGTGTCCTTGGCTGAGAATGTCAGACTTGACCATGGTGATCCATGCACAAGTTACAGTGAGATTTGTTTGCTGGGTCAAAATGGTGAATAAAGCTTCTAGGAGCAGCAGTCTGCTGAGCTGGGGGTGGGTGGGACTGGGTTGAGAAGCAGGACACGCGGGGGTGGAGAAAAAAGGAGTAATTTTACTTTCTAGTAATTTTTGTTGAAAGCAACAGAAATCGAACAAAAAAGGTAGCCAAAGGAATAGAAGTGAAGGCTCTTATAGGAATTGTAGTTTGTATGAAGACTTCTGCTATGGAAGTGCCTCACTGTATGCCTCATGAAACCTACAACTCCCATAAGCACCTTTATCTCCCTTCCTGTTTGGAGAAGAAGCTAAAATGGCTCCTTTTGCTGCTGCGTCAGAACACTTTCTGGTAAGTTGTTTTCAAAGAATTTCATACGCCCCTAAGTTTCACCTCTTGACTTATCCGAGGCCCATAGAAAATTCCATGAAAGTTAAGATGTATTGGGACATTATTTTGCTTTTAGACTTGCCTGTAATCACTTGCTTGCACTTTTGCCAAGATCCACACTTGAGCTTTGCCAACACCTAGTAGAATAGGTAGTGGGGGTCATCCACCCAGGTGCCTGCCATAAGGTGGTGCTAAGGGGGTGCTAGCATTGCATACATGTTTTGTGCCCCACTGACTGGCATGACAATCTTAGCAACGAGAAGAGAGGGGAGCTGCCAATGTTGCTCACCTGTTTTGTGTGCCCACTTGTGACAGCTCAAAGGCATGATGCCAGCATTTCAAAACACACTGCCACCACAAGGCTCTAGTGGCTGGTGCGGAAATACAGCACCAGTCCATTAAAAGCCAACCCAGGAAGCAAGTGAGGTACACTGAAAGCTGTTTTTTTAATTGTGCGAGGCAGAGCTGTTTACAGCCTGGTTCTTGCATGGATGGCGCACGCCGTGCCACACTGGAATCCATCTGACTGGAAGTCTTATGACTACCTTGGCATCCCTAATCGTCTTCTGATTTGGTCATGTAGACTTGGATACCCAATTGGTTGGCACATGCCAATCCCAGCAGGTGGGTTGTCAGAACCAGAAGATGAAGATGAGGAGTACAGAAAACGACACTTGCCTCTAACTCTTACTGCTGCCATGTATTCTCACTGGAATAGCTCATTTCCTATCTTATACCACCTAATCAGTTTGGAACTGCAAATACTTACTGCATCAGAGAGCAAATTATAATATGCCAAATCCACACAGGTGTTGGGTACAATATTAAGATACCATTAGTGGTCTTATTGTGAGATTACGTTTTGGGTCTAAGAAGAGTACTGAGCTCTTTGTTACTGCATGTAGACATTCAGTTATGCAATAGGGCAGCAACACAAAGCTAGTGGTACATGTCAGTTATGGAATAACTTCCACCTCACCAGGAGGTACGGTATATAGCCAAATCACAGTTAGCTGGCATGATCTTTTTTGTTCCAGTAATCAGAAATGAGAATGGAAAATCTCTTCAGTGATGTTGGGTTCAAGACAAAGTTGAATTTTTCTCTATCCATTATCCAGGAAGGAGAAAACTCTGCCAGGAAACCTGCAAAAGATACACTCTTTATCCTGACGATTGGAAAAAGGAAAAGGGAATAAAAATCATTTGGGAATAAAAGAATCCAGAAGGACAGGACAGGAAACCTAGAACCATTCATTTTTCCATCTATTCAGGGATGGGGATCAAAGTGGCATTTTGGAGACAGATTGAAAATGAACAGATTTAATGAACAATACATGTTGCTGTTTATTGTATCTTTTATTCTGGCTAGTGCAAATTTGTTTATATTTCCTTATTTGGGAATATCCTGAAGTCATAAACAGCACTTATATTTTCCCAGGTTTGAATGCGAGTATCCCTTTTTCAGATGGCACACTCTCAGTCTTTGAACATGTGGAGGAGAGGATGACTTCATACTTGATGGCCGTACCACTGGCAATCCTGGCCCCTGTACACCCCGGGGCCAGGACATCAAGGTCCTGCCAAGTGCTGGCCTCTGCCTCCGTCTGGGGGTCTTAGGAAAACCAGGGAGGCAGCACTCTGCCTCCCTGACCCTTCTGGCCTCTGGAAGACTGAAACTAGCTACTTCTGCTTTTTGGCCAAAACTGGAAATAGCAATTTTTGACCTTCTGAAGGCCTTAGAAGGCCTTCAGAGGATTGGGGAAGAGGTGTGTGGCCTCCCCAATCTCTGAAGTTCCCTGAATGGGGATGGGTGACTGGAACATAGCTCCAATTGGGTTTGGAGAGCTACAGATGACTCATCTCGCGGGTTTGGAACGTGTGGATTTTCAAATCTGTGAGTACCGAATTAGTGGATAGTGAGGGCTGCCTGTACTTCTCAAGAATTGCTGATAGAGGCCTTTTGATCGAGTTCATGTATTCCAGGATCCCACAAATACATGGTGTTGAAAGAGTTGAGTTTTCCTTGCATGATTCAATCTTAACCATATAGGTTTCTGGAACCCATGAGTTTTAGTATTTTGAGATCTGCACAAGAGATATCAACTAATTTCAGAAGGTTCTGTTAATTTCATCAACTAATTTTATATAGACAAGAAAAAAAGAATGTATTTTACAGATGGAAAAGTTCAATCTACAGGATGAGACCTGGAACTTTGGTGAGGCTTTTAATATATGCTCAGTATTTGTGCCTTAATGACTGAAGGCATACTGGGTGAATGCTGTTAAGTAAGGTTTTAATCTGGTCTGAAAGAATGAACAACAAATCCAATTAGTACTTCTTTCAAATTAGAAATGCTGCATGATAACAAATCTTCCTAGATTTATTCTGTTTGCTTATATTTTTCTGTCAGTCTAGATTGGTAATTTTATCTCTTTAAAATATCAGAAAGCAAATTGATTTTTGTCAAAATTGTCCTTTTTTTGGTTGATAGGTATTTATTAAGGTGAAGATACTGTAGTTATTCTGAAATAAGCAATAAATGGCGTGGTGTTAAATTGTATGGGAGACTCAGGTTCACTGTGCAGATACAATGTTAACTATGGTCAAGATGTATTTTTATTTTTCACATTTTTATACCACCCTTCTTCCAAGGAGCTTAGGGTGGTTTAGGAGAATAGTTCCTGCCTTTTGTCTTTACAACAACCCTACTAGGTAGTTGAGGCTGAGAGACAGTGACTGGCCCAAGGTCACCCAGGAAGCTTCATGACCATAGTTGGTTATGCTATCCCTGTTTTACAGCCCAATCCTGACCTGCCCTGGTGCGGGGCTGCAGCAGCACTGAAAATGGCTGCACTGAATCCTGTATGCTCTGGGCAGCCGCTGGTGGCTCCTTGGGAGAAGAGGACTTTCATCCCCTTCCCCTGGGTAAAGTGAGCAGCCCCGCAATGGAGCTACTCAATTCTCTGCTGACCCAAAGGTCGGTGGAGAATCAAGAGCCTCCATGTCGGGCTCACCGCCCAACACGGAGGTTCTGGATTCAGTGGAGCAAAGCTCCACCGGTTCCACTTCCCTCACTCCCTCTCTCCCTGGAATGCCTCCTACCTGCCCTCTCCCTGCCCTCCGCCCCCCTCCCCGGAATGCCTCCTCCCTGCCCCCATCCCCCACTTACCCGTTGCTTGGCTGTCCACATGACCGCCAAGCAGCGGAGCTCCAGCAGCCAGCCAACGCTAGCCCAGCGCCAGCCAATGCTGGGCTAGCACCAGCACTTGCCTGGCGGTAGGGCCTGCAAACGTTCCTTATGGCATGTTTGCAACAGTGTGTGTTGGCAGTAAGCCGGCGCACATTTTTCAGGATTGGGCAGTTAAATTCCAGATGTGTAGTGAAATCACGGTTTGGGTTGTTGAGGTAAGCTTTACCCCCAGAGTGCGTCTATAAGGAGATTGTAGATAGGTAATGTTGGCAGTTTGCACGTGGAAAGGCTGGAAAATGACCCTAATTGTGGTTTGCTCAGTGCACATGTAAAACATTGAGGGCAAATTGGGCCTTATAGCAAATTATGACCTTTGTTGTTTGCTTCCTTCTTCCTAATGGTTAAACTGGGATTACAAGGAAATTAATGGTCTTCCTACTGCCACCGTCTGAACTTAACTTTTTCCTCAAAACAATCTTGTGAGGTAGGTTAGGCTGAGATGTGTGACTGGCACTAGGTCACCCAGTCATGATTGAGAGGGGATTTGCGCCCAGAACTTCCGGGTCTATGTCCAGCACCCTTAACCACTGTATCACTAACCTGCCCCACAGATTTGCTACAAAGATTGCTGAGTATGCATGAAGGGGTTTCCCTTTGGATAATGTAGAAGTCCATCCTAAAACACTTATCTGGTAATAAATCCCACTGAGTTCAGGGAGATTTATGACTGAGTAGACATGCATAGGATTGCAATTTTTGTTTCTTACTCAGTCAACATAGCAAAAGAAATCCAGACAACAGTTGTAAAGAAGCAGATATGTTAGTGAATCAGTTGATTGATTTCCACATTAAAGCATTGCACATGGAGGTTATTAGTGTGAACATAAGAACATAAAGCAGATTTGGCTTTAAAAAGATGTCTGGAACTGGTTCATGTGCAGCTCCTTTGGGATGTCTGCAGATAAACCTTTCTCTCACCACATGTGCTGAACTGATTGTTTACTAGCTGGAGGAGATCCGAGAAGTAGAAGGGAGAGTAATTTCTTTCATTGCCTTTATTTCATTTTTTGGACCTATACTGTACTTAGGAAATGAATGCCCTTTTAAGGAGGTTGATTAGTCTTATTAAAATGAAGACTGTTGCAAAATACATAACACGCAATCAGTATTTTTTTTACCATATAAAATAACCTCTTAACGTCCCTACAGCAAATCTTTCTTTCATAACTGACAGCTGTGCATTCAGTATTGTATGGCTCTTGGTTACAGTACAGAGGGACCCCTTATCTGCAGATCCTGTGTCCATGGAATCACTTATCCATGGATTGGGTCTGTGGGCCTCCTTGCGTGGCCCCCCTGACTTATGTGTACCTTCTCTGGAGAGCAAACCTCTCCTCTGGAGGGTCCTGTGAGCCCAGCAGAGGCCACAGATGTCCGTCCGTGGCCTCTGCCAGGCTCAGACTGAGCCTTAGAAGTGAAAAACATCACTTTTGATGTTTTTAATGCCTTATAAGGCATTTGGAGGCCCGGGGAAGCTCCAGATGGAAAGCCACAGCCTCCTAATGCTTTATAAGGCATTTATAACATCACTTCCAGTTTTATGAAAAATACCAAAAGTGACTCTTTTTTGTCTCTGAGACTCATTTTGAGCCTGACAGAAGCCATGGACACCTGTCCTCAGCATCTGTTGGGCTCGGGACCTGCCAGATAAGAGGGGAACAGAGCTTCCCTCGCCTCCAGAAGGTGGGAGTAGGTGTCCTCTCGTATGTTCAGATTCAGGTTCAGCGGGGGGTTCCAGAACAGAACCCCTGTGAATATGGGGGCATGCCTATATTTTGAATAATTTTAAATAGATGTGAACCAGCCACTTGTAAACAGCTGACAAGTTAGGGCCCAATCCTATCCAACTTTCCAGAACTGATGCAGCCACAATGCAGTCTGGAGGTAAGGGAACAAATGTTCCCATACCTTGAGAAGGCTTCTGTCACTGCCTCCCCAACAGAGGAAGCAGTGCATACTCCATAGGCACAGCAGCACTGGCTCTGGAAAATTGGATAGGATTGGGTCCTTAATAGCCTGTAACTGCAGTTTTCAAACTCTCAGGGAACTTGAGGACCACAGTAAGTCCTTGCAGGGGAGGGGAAGGAGGCAGTGGGGGTGGGGGGAAGTGACTGTACTCACCATTCCCTGCAGCAGCCTCCCGGAGGTGTGACCCTCCGCAGGGCTCCCCAACATTCCAAAAGCGAAAGTGGAGTGATCGTGCTTCACCTTTGCAAAACCAGAAATGGAGCGCGATCACTTCGCTTTCATTTTCAGAAGGCTAGGGAGCCCTGCAGACGCTCGTGCACACCTGGGAGGCTACTGCAGTGTGATCCTGGGGATTGCGTCGCTGCCTTCCCCCTGCACCCGCCGCTTAAGGGGGCAGAAGCCAGGGCTGTCAGTCTGGGGCATTGTGACACCCCAGTTTGAATAGCTCTGGCCTACAAGGATTCAAATCCATCCCTAAAACAAGCCATCAGAGTCTACTTGTACTGCAGAACTTTCACTTGGGTTTTTGCCGGCTGTGTTGTATATGTATTCCAGAAATATAGTTATTTAAATTCTTCATAATGACATACAACATTAGCAACTACTTGGAATTGGGAGACCTGTAACCATAACTTTCCAAAGTTTTAACAGAAAATTGGCTATCTAACTATGGCAGGGAAAAGGGTATCATTTACAAATTCTTTACATAGGGAAAACTCAAAATGTTCTCAGGCCACCTAAGTAAATGCAGCTATTTGTTTGATTTATAAGGCATCCCCCCCAGAGCATGGACTTTTCCTAGATTAGGTTAATAGTGCAAGTTTTGCATTATTTTCAGACCTTTCATCTGAAACTTGATCACACATGTAAGGCTAGTAACCCCAAGTGCAATTTTATCCTGAGCATGATAGTTTTGTTTCTGCAATTTTTTCTGCCAACATGAGTAGAATGAGCAGAACATTATTTTTGGATCGAGAAATACAAACAAGCTTCACAATATATAGCAACAGTATAAATTTATAGCGATTAATAACTGCATATTATAGATTAATGGCGTAATCCTATCTTGTGCTGGAACAGGGAAGCCAGGAGGCTTGCGCTGTATCCACCGCGAGAGGGCTTCACTGTGGCTCAGCCGAAGGTAAGGGGAAACTCTTCCCCTTACTCCCAGGTACTCCTGAGGTGGCACAAGTCTGAGGAGAGCGGAGTGGCTTGAAGTCGCTCCACATTGTTCAGGATCGGGGGGGGGGGGAGGAATTGGGATCCAGCATAACAGCATCCATAATAGCTGGATCATAATAGCTGGATTATCTCTTACTGAAAAGGTTTTTCTCATACTCCACTATCTTAATCACCCAGAAGCTGAATCACCCTAAGGGCTCAAGCTTATTATGAGGAATAAATACCTTTCCCCTCCCTTGGGTTCAGGCTTAAGTTATATACCAAGAAATCAAGTGATAAATGTTTAGCTAACTAATGAACTCTTCAGTGTAGAAAAAAAACAGAATAAGTGTTACATAGTCACATGTGAAGTGTTTTTTTTTCTACTCCTGTTAGTTTTAATGAATGTTTTTGAGACCTTGCAAAATATTGGGTTAGACATACAACCAGCCCCCATATATGTTGGCTGTAGAGTTGGCGATAGAAGCATTTTATAATTTCACAGATTTTGTTTGGAAACTGCTAAAAATTTTTATCATCATCTCCCCCATTAGACAGTTCAGTTTTTAAAAAATCATTAATGTATTTGGGCTATTCAGTTGTAGTTTTTGAATAAAGTGTATCTTCTCATAAATTATTTTTGTATGCTGGCAATAAATAAAAAATAAATTCTGTCCATTCCCTTGCTAGATGGAAAAGTCAATTCCTGTGGAAAGTAAATTTCTCACTGTATTTTCATCCAATAATGACCATGTATTCTGTAAATTGGTATGAGAGAGTTACTAGTTATTTTTTAAAGCTACTCTGCACATTTGTAACAAAGATGTACAGTGTCTTGGAACGGTTTGTGTGTGTATATGCAGATTGGTTTGGAGGGCAAAAAGTTAAATCCTTATTTTGGTTCTGCTGTTGGAAAGTATTGCAAAGTTTCACATAGTTTCCAAAGACTGTAATTTTTTGCTGTCTAGCTGCATCTCAGTAACAGCAAATTTGCCTTTAGTAAATATTTCAGGTACTGAATTTTCCCCAACTCTGGCTCCCAAAGCTTACTGATACCCTCAATTGTAATTTCTGTTGATCTATTGATACCTCTATTTATTCTACCTCTATTGATACTCTCAATTGTAATTTCTTTCAAACCACACTCTCTTGGCAAATTAACTTACATAAATTGAAGCCTCAGGTGATAGTCTTTTGGGATCAATATACAGAACCCACTAGGACTTGTACTGATAATGTACAAGTGAATGAAAGTGGTCAAAGAGCCCCAACGACCTGGACTGCAGATATCTTCTCCTGAACTTGCTTTCTTGATTTCTCGGAAAAACAGTTTTGACAGCACTCAAACGGCAAATCATGATTTCTTGCAAGCATGATAGCTTCCAATTCCTCCATGGTACACACCTTTACTTTGTAATTAGAGAGAGGGACTGAGATTTTCCACTGCAGCAAAACTTTGTCCTCCTCTGCCAGAATAGCAATATTAGTAGCCCTCTTCCATTTTTCCAAAAGTAAGTAAAGAATAATCTACTTGAGCCCCAAGGTTCATATCCTTTAAGAGCCTGTGTATTCTGGAATCTTAGAATACATGCTTAGTCACTCTAGCTAAAAAGCAAATAGTTGTTTGACAGTTCAAAAATAAAGTTTATTGTGGCAGAAACTTTCATGGCACAATGAAAGCACCTGTCAGATGTGTGAAATGTGGTCTTTCACAGATAATTTTTATTTATCTGTATGTATTTATTTATTTGTAATAAAAATTATAGATATGTGCATGTGTAGAAAAAAATATTTGTGCCAGTGTATTTCTCTGTACCTCTGTGTTTAAAGAAACTATCCCATGTGAACCTGTTTGTGATTGTTCTCCTCTTTGGAGCTTCTCCTTTGTGTTCCCCTGCTGTTCAAGATGTGGCAGGTGCTCATGAGGGATAGGATCTTCCCAACTGTGGCACCTAAGCTATGTCATGGAACCCTAGCAATACACACATAGCCCTGTTTCTGGCTGCTTTCAGAATGGCATTGTAAACCGTATTGTTTAGGTAAGCTTTCTTGATCTTTTAAAGAGGATTTATTGGAATTTGTTTTTTCTTCTTGTTGCTATCAGTTTTTATTGTGTATTTATGCCTTAGTTAAATATAAGTTTCTTTGAGTTTACTTCTGTTTAGAAAGTTAAGGTGCATAATAATATTTGCAAATTTAAGATAATATTTCATGCAACTGACAAAGGGTACTCTTGTCCATGTAAGCTTATTCCACACTAAATCTATTAGCCTTCATAGTAAGACCTTTCGGTGCAACAGATGAACACAACTACCCCTCTGTAATTTGTCTGTTTGGTAACTGACATACATAGGTAGCAACTGTTGGCAGAATCATGGCTTTTCTTATCTTGTACTAGTATACAGTCCATGAAAAGATAATGCCTTGGATAAAAGGGCATCTTTGGATCTTTGACCCTTCTCTGTTCCCCTTTTGTTACTAAAAAGTGCTTTGAAAATAAACATTCATGAAAATGCATTGGTTTTTCTTTAGTCTAAAAAGTCTGTTTACATTGAAAATGGCAGCGGTCCTGGTATCATGATTGACTCATGATGAAAAATGCTTGCTGAAGACAGATTTGTGGTAAGGTAACTATTTCCATTGAGCTTTCCAATAAATACTGTAAAAAACCCAAAATACTTTGCAGCTTTATTCTTACACTGATATAGACTCATCATTTCCCCCTCACCCTTCTCAGTGCTGTTATCATTTCATGTGAAACACTTAAGACTTCTGCATCAGCACATTAGGCTGGGCTGTTGATCCATTTTGAAAGCAATTTAGGGCCCAATCCTATTCAATTTTCCAGCACCGGTGCAGTTGCAATGCAGCCCCAAGGTAAAGGAACAAATGTTCCCATACCTCAAGGAGGCCTCTGTGACTGCTGCCCTACCACAAGATGCAGTGCATGCCGCATTGGCACAGTTGCACCGGCACTGGTAAATTGGATAGGATTGGGCACTTAAATGGTTTATTTTTATGGTGTGGATCATAAGCTCATTCTTCTCCAAGATCCTTAACACATGAAAAAGAAGGTTTAGTATTGTCTTGTGGATAACACAAGAAATACAGTTTTGGTTTTTCTGCATTGCAGAGGAGGAGCCTTAGCTTTATTTATTGTGGAGCTCTATTTTAATATACAGTACTCTGTTCCATTTTTGCTCTAGTGACACAGATTAAAATTATGCAGGAAAATTGACAGTGGAATCCTAAGCATGCTTTCCTAGGCATGTACAAACCCCATTGTACATAGTGAGACTTAATTCTGAGTAAGCATACTGAGGATTCAGTTGCGGATCTGGTCCCAGTTGCAGGGATACATGACTGCAAAATACTGCCTGTCTCCCCAAAAACTGCACTTCTGGTTTCTGCGGAAAATGTGAAGTGCCATTTTTTGGCATTTTGAAGGTCTCAGAAGGTGTTTTGGGTGCTGGGAGACTGCAGGCAGCCTCCCTGGCTCTTGAAAGGCCTTCTAAGGCCTCAAAAATGGGCCCCAAAAAAGAAAAAATGGCAGTGGGTAAGGTCATGGTGCTGCCTACTGTGGGGTGCTGCCCAGGGTATTTGCCCCAAGCCCCCCCAGGTACACCAGTGGGATTACACCGTAAATGTAAATTTACAATATTAAAAAACCAAAGTAGGATCCTGTATTTCTGTATTGACATTAAATGGCTATATATGTGCAGGTTTCATTTGATCTTCAGAAATGCTTTATCTTAATCTTTAAAATAAATGAATAACATCTTAAATTCATCACCTTTACTACACTGGATTTCGGTGGTGTATACCTAAATCAACATACAGTATATCTAATTGGGCCACTATTCTGAGTAGTTCTCAAACTATGCTCACTATGCACATTTTCCTAAAGCTCTATACGTATTTATTTTTGTTTAATGTTTTCAGATGGGAACCATCATATCAGAATAGGAATAGTCATTGCCGCCAAATCGCATGAGATTGCTGTATTTCACTTTGTATCTGCGTATGATAATTGTGACTAGGAGGCAAATGTCTTGCTTCAGATTTTCTTTCTTGTTACTAAGTGGGGCAAATACATCTACCACCATATTCCATTATGTTATCCTTCAAACATTCAGCTTGCTGTTGTGCTGCTTCATAATGACATCTGCCTGGTAGCGAGCGTTTAGATTGTGACCCAGCTTGTCTAAATAATGCTGGTGTGCATTATCACTGGTATAATTCCTGAAACTGAAAATTGATTATCACTCATGAAAACAAGATAACTAGACACAAGTGCTAAAATTCCTTATCGCTGGTGCTCCCTTGTCAGGTATGTGAGTCATGAGATGCATGTTAGAATTTAGTGTGGTAAAAAGTATATATACAGTATAACAATGGCAGCACTATTATGGTTAGTGAAAAGGTGGGCAGCCCAATCCTGAGCTGCTGCTTCGGAAACACGGGACAATAGTGTAGCTCATTCTCTGATGAACTTTTGTTCAGAGGAACATTCCCCCCCCCTTGTGCAAATGGAGCTTCTTCTGTGAATGAAAGCAGTATCCTCAAATACAAATACCATTAAGCTATTTCTGCCCAGTGTTGTGTATATGAAACGGGTTAAATGTGTACACCTGTGAACTGAACAAAAACTGGTTTTAAATTTTAAGGGAGTCTCATGTTGCTGCCTGGGTTTAAATGTGACTCCTGTAGACTGGAGACAATTGACTAACAGCTCAATCCTATTATTGTCTACTCAGAAGCAAGTCCCACTGAGTTCATTGGGGCTTACTCCCAGGAAAGGCTGCATAGGATTGCAGCCTAAAAGAGTTTGAGATTAGGCCAACATCTACTTTCATAACAACTTGCAAGTAAACATTAGTGCTAAATAAAAAAACTCTACTGGCATAACAGGAGAGCTTTTGTTAAAGAATTACAATGCCTCTTCTACCTTGTAATTTTGATTCTACTTCTAGCTGTGTAAAAATACAGCTCATTCTCAAAAGGACCATCATAGTTTTCAGGGCAAAGATCTTATCCTTTCTGCTGAGCAAAACTTTAATTATAGAAGACCTTACTTAATAAGAACCCAATCCTGTGCATGCTGCCCAGTGACAGTGATCTTCCTGCAGTGGCACTGACTGCCATAAAGCAGTCAGCGCCAGTCACAAAAGGCATTTCAATAGCAGTCCATTTGGTGCGCTACTGGCAATACCAGTGGGAAGGTCTGTGCCTTCCTGTCTGTTCCAGCACTTCTCCTGTGGCTCAGTGACAAAGATAAGTCAGCAGGAGAGGTAGGAGGGGTGGCAGGAGAGTGAAATGAGGGTGGAGAGGGGGTAAATGGGGTGGGGGAGGGCAAGTGTTAGCAGATGGACAGATCAGGCGCGGGAGGGGGTTCTGCTATCTTGTCCACCTTCCCAGACCCAATTCTGTGGTACAGACCTATGCCGGCTATTTAGCTAGTGCAGATCTGAGTAGACCCCTCCATGCCACAGAGGCTTACCCCTGAGTAAGGGAGCAAATGGCAATGCTGTATGGGGGGGATGGATGAGATTGTACTGTAGATCTAGAAGACTTTGCTCTAGTATAGGGGTGTCCAAAGTTTTTGACAGGAGGGCCACATCAACTCTCTGACACTGTGTCGGGGGCCGGGGGAAAAAAGAATTAATTTACATTTAAAATTTGAATAAATTTACATAAGTTTACATAAATGAATATATTAAAGATGAACTTATATGAATGAATGAAGGTCTTGCAATAGCTCAAGGCCTATAAAAGGCCTTGCACAAAGCAAGGCTGGCCTTTCCTTTGCTGCTGCTACTGCATCACAGACGTGAAACAGCAAGAAGAGGACGGAGCCCTCATCCCACAGCTCATGTGAGAGGTCAAACAGGTCAAACAGTCAAAGAGGTCAAACAGTCACCCTCACGCTGCGAGCAGTTGTGTCGGGCCAGTGTGGGCGCCAACAAATCTCTGGAGGGCCAGAGGCTCATTGGAGACTGGAGGCTTCCTAAAGGCTGCATTGAGAGGCCTCGAGGGCCACATGTGGCCCCAGGGCCAGGGTTTGAGCACCACTGCTCTAGTAAGTCATGTCGGTGAGAAATGCCTCCTTTCCATCCTGCTAGATGGAAACTCCTCCGTACAATTCAAAAACCTGCATACCTTTTCCTTATTAGCATAAACATGTCACGTATTTTGTAGTTGCTTATGGTCAAAGAACAGTTTGAAGGATGTACCCGATGATGGTCATATCCTCCATTTAGTAGTGCTGACCTGGATCCTTGTTATAGCATCATCCATAAGCATGTCGATTATGCATGTCTAGTGTTAAGATCTTGTTAAGTGTTATACTGTATATTGCTTCTACTGATCATTGATCATGGTGTCTATATAGTCTGCTACTGAACAACAGAGAGAATAAAATAATCCACCAGAAAACCATGGTAATTATTTTTTAAAAATGAATTGCATTTCTTACCAGCTTGAGAGAGATTAAGTATTAGTAGGCTAAAGAGACAGTCTAGATATTTTTCAGCAGAGTAGAATTTCCATTTAGCAGTAAAATGTACTTCTACGTTATATTCTGTAGAACTATTTATTCTGGATAAGACCATTCATTCCTAAAGATTTTAGAAGAACAATTATCTATATTCTTAGGAAAAATAAAACACATTTTAGAATGATATTTGTACGATGCAACATTTACAGGTTGAGTCTCATTATTCACGAGGTTTCCGTTCCTAAGCAGATGGCAAAAATTGCATTAAAGCAAATCCATTTAAAAAGCAATGTCCCTTTCCTAGGTGATGTAAAAACAGCATTGCTTGCTTTGTGATGTAAGATTAGGGCCCAGTCCTATCCAACTTTCCAGCACTGGTGCAGCCGCAATACAGTCTGAAGGTAAGGGAACAAATGTTCCCATACCTTGAGGAGGCTTCTGTGACTTGCTCCCCATCAAAGGATGCAGTGCATGCCCCACTGGCACAGCTGCACCAGCCCTGGAAAATTGGATAGGATTGGGCCCAGTGTCATTAGATAGCAATTCATCAATCAGTCTCTCTCCAGGCGTTTAGAAAGGTTTCACTCTGAACCAGCAACCCCTCCCTTCACCCAGAGCACAGCACTGGGAAAGAATGCCTAGTGATTATCTTTCTTTCTCATGCTCAGGGGTTGCTTGACTTAGAGTGAAACTGTTCTAGGTGCCTGGAGAAAGAATGATTGATGGATTGTCAACCAGCTGCCCTTTCTCTCACATTAACAAGGCTATTGTTAAACAACTTTTCTCTTTCAATTGAAAGAGCCCTTCTCATTGCATTGTGATAAAATAGTGGGTGAAAAATCTGTGGATAATTAGGTTATTTGCTCATATTAGATGTAACATTTTAAGAGTGGTTAGATTGAAAACTTTAAAACATGGGAATATGCATTTAAAGGTGTGTGTGTTGTGCAGTGCAGTTCTTTCCAGCAAACTGGTTCTTGTAGAATTTTAAAATGTGTGTGTGTGTTTTTTTTACTGAAAACATACTTTTCTTTTAATACAGGGCCTGGCTTTCACCTTGGAAGAGAGACAACAACTGAATATTCATGGATTGCTTCCTCCTTGCTTTCTCAGTCAAGATATCCAAGTTTTAAGGGTTATTAGAAACTTTGAAAGACAAGCATCTGACTTGGACAGGTAAAGTCTGGAAGGTTTTTTTAAACACTAATCCAGGAAAAATATACCAGATGTTGCAATTTAACTAATTGCTGACTTTTTGTAAGAAGTGCCTGATGCTTAATAAGATATTGCTCTCTTCAGCTTATTTTAGCTGGCCTTGATCCAGAGAGCCTTGTATGCAGCTGTGAGCTTCATCTTTGCCCAAAGTTCTTTCTGCTCTGTGGAAAAAGGTTGTAAGCAGTGGTGGGTGGGCGGGCGGGCGGGCGCAAAGCACTAAGTTTTGTAGAGTGCCTCAATATACCCTGTAAGCTGCCCCTCCCCCTTGCTGCTGGAGCCATTCCCAGTAGCAAGAGCAACAAGGAGGAGATGCCTCCACGATGCTCTCACTGCTTGGAATGGATCAGACAGTGAGGGGGAGGTGCAGTTTATGGGGTTTGTTGAGGCGTGCTGAACTTAGAGCTTTGCCCCCCCCCCCCCGCCAATGCCACTGGTCACAAGAGTGTAATGGGGTATATATTCAGTACTGAGTAGGCACACAGTGCCATCCTCTCACATCTTCCACTCACTTTCTGTCTGTGGCTCCCTTTTGCCTGAGACAAAAAACACTATTATTGTTGTTCCTTTCCTGGAGCTGGACTTGCCTGACCCATGTAGCAGCCTGCCTGGTGAGCACAGTACAGGCTGGGAGGAATGGGAAAGGCCTCAGTGTGGCAGAGTGTAGGCCATTGGCTGGGTGAGCAGACCATGCCTAGCCATTCTGCAAGTATCTGCAGGAGCCTTCTTGTCTCCTGTAAGAAGAGTCCTAGAACCCAGAGTGTGACCAGGCAAGGAGAATAGAACCAGGAAGTGGGGAGGGACCAGCCAAGGGCAGGAGAGTGTAAGGAGTTGGCCAGGGATGATAGGGGTTGGCTGAGGACTGGAGACTGATGGGAAGAAAGACTCCAGAGTCCTGAGTGGTTAGAGAAGACCCTGAGGTGGGGGAGTAGTAGGCTGTTGTAAACTCCCTTCCTCTGCTCTGAGGCAGTGTTTTTCAAACTGTGGGTTGTAAGCCAATTTCAGGTGGGTATATTTCAATATTTTATTTTTAATATATTAGACGATGCTAACATGGTATGTGACTGCATTTGGGGGAATGCTGCACATCTGTACTTTTAACAGGTTACTATGTATATCCTTTTAATAATTATAGTAAATGGGACTTACTCCTGGGTAAGTATGGGTAGGATTGCAGCCTAAGATTGTTAAAAATTTTCTTGCTTGATGATGTCACTTCTGGTCATGACATCACTTCTGGTGGGTCCTGAAAGATTCTCATTCTAAAAAGTGGGTGCTCAGTTTGAGAACCATTGCTCTGAGGCCCTAGGGGAGGAAGACAACCCTGAGGAGACCAGCCACATGGGCATGGCCCTGAAAGCCCTGTGTAGGCTACTAACCCTATACAGCAGGCAGGAGTCTAAGCCCTTCTCAGTGCTCCTGACATTCCTATTAACCTGTTAAATGTTTCAGGTTTCTTTTCCTTTTTCCTCTTAATTAATGGAACCTTTTTAAAAAGAGCATTACCTCTGTGTACTTATAGTGAAAGGGATAGATGGCAAGATCAGATAAAATAAGTATTTGCTTTCTCAACAAACAGTTACAAAGACTGTCTTCTGCCAGTATAACTAAACAAGGTCTGATAAACTTTCTTGGGTGTTCAGCTCAACACCTGAGTGCACATAGATGTAAACTCAAACATGGTTTATATTACCACAATTATGACTTGGTTGATATGTGTGAGTTCTTTTTTCTGAAATTTTATTTGTAAATCACAATGACCAATGTCCTCATTAACTTGATAATTATGCATTTCTTCAGCACTTTGAGCAGTTTGAAATGAGCCAGGATGAAAGCAATGCAACATGAAGGGAGACAAATTTTACATATGTGGACCAAAGAGTGCAGAGACTCTCTGTCTGGAAAGCCACTGCAAGCATGGGCTTTTGTGCACATAAACATTTGGTCACTGTGACTAATAAGCGCAGTCTATGGTTGTTTAACTTCGAATTAAAAAAAAAAAAGCCTACTACCCAACCATGTGTAACAATTCAAAATGAAAGCACAATTTTATTATTCTGCAAAATACCTAATTCTGTAAAATGACTGAAGTGGTGTGCTTGGAGATGTTCTGTATGTCGCTACTATGTTCTGCATCTTATGTACACTTTACTTGTGCAAATTCCAAGTATATGCACTCACCCCCACCCACAGGGGACACACACAACAGTTTAAATAGTGCAGGTGATTCAACCTGCAGCTCCACTTACTCATTATGTGCCCTGGAGTGAACCTGAAATGGAAAAATAAAGCTACTTGTCTCACATACTCTCCTACTGTGATTAAGAACTGTGTCTTTAAGAACTAAGTAGTACATATTTTTTGAATTGAA
Source organism: Tiliqua scincoides (assembly GCF_035046505.1). Taxonomy (NCBI): domain Eukaryota; kingdom Metazoa; phylum Chordata; class Lepidosauria; order Squamata; family Scincidae; genus Tiliqua; species Tiliqua scincoides. Next base: position 182,387,886 of record NC_089821.1, on the reverse strand, counting down.
GGTAGTTTTGACTATTCACTATTTTGGTTTATTTGCCAGCCTCAAAATATAACCTTTGTGTGAGATGCGAACTGACTGTAATAACTGTAGGTTTGAAAAAATGGTTGTGGTTTGTGTAGAGGTGCAAATCTGTCCGTAAAGCTATTTATCCTCACTACATTATTTCAATGGAATGTGCACTTGAATGCACATTGAAGTGCATATACCAAGATGCTTTTTTAAGATCAAGAGGCTAAACATTCTGGGGCTAAACATTCATTCAAACCACATCTTCCCAGTTGGTATGTAGTCTTTTTCAGTTTTGATGTGTTTCCCTTTATAGGTGAGAATGGTACAATTCCCTCCCACAGGCCCAGGCATGGAACATTCTATTAGAAGCAGTGCAGTTTGGATAGACAATATCTGTATTGCTATATATGTTTGGATGCACATGTAATATATTTATTTAAAATATTTATACGCCACACTTCCCTGTTTAACTGGAGACATTCAAGGCAGTTGCAGGAACAATTTAAAACAACTAAAATTCATTAAAACAAATCAGTTAATATAGAAAAGGAACAAGAATGAAACAGCATACCAGTCAGAGAACTAACTGTAGGGAGTTGACCCAAATCACAGAAGGCAGAAGGGGAGAGAGGTTATCAAACCTTTGTTGCATGTGTGTGTGGGAGGCATGGGAGTCAGCCCAGTAGCAGAAGGCTGGGAATTTCACATGGGGCTTTCATTACTACAGATAAAGCCTTCCCACAACATTGCTGCCACCTTAATCTGTTAATGGTGGAATGTGTATGAAGGTTTGATCAGCTGATCTTAGGAGATGGGTACACTGATCTTGAAGTGCAAAAGGCTTCAGAGGTACTCGCCAGTTCCTTAAATTGCAGCTGGATGTGAATGGCAGCCAATTGGTACAAAAGTTGCATGACTGACAGCCCAATCCTGTTCCCCCCCCTCCCGCCCGCTGCTGGCAGAACACATGTTCCACTGGTAGAAGGAGAAGGATTGCTAGTAGGAATGTCACTTCCACTGGCAAGCACAGTAAGGCCACCAGGCAGTCACTGGCAGCTAGGTATTCTAACAAAGGTTTTCCTCAAACCCACCAAGTGGGTTGCAACCCAATGTTTGGTAGGTCCTGGGTTGGGTCCTCTCACTTCCCTTGCAGCTGGTTTGCTCAAAATTGGAGACCTCCAAATACAATTGGAGGCCACATCACGCCTCTGCAGGCCTCTAAAAGCAGCCAGAAAGTCACTTTCAGGTTTATGAAAAGTGACTTCCTGTTGCTTCCAGCGGCTTGTGGAAGCCTTCTGAGGCCTTTGAAGGCACAGTGCTGGAGAAGGAGGTAAGTCACGCCAGAGAACACTTGAGTTGTGCTGAGGTGGGGAGAAGTTAGAGAATCCTTATGCTAACTGGTGGAAAAGACTCCACCTACCACCTTGAGGTGAGTTGGGGTGAGCAGTGGGAGGAACAGGGGAAGTTTCTGGATGGGGACTGGGTGGGCATGGAGGTAGGAGGATGGGATCAGTAGCACTCTTGTACAGCCACATCCTGTCTCTCTTTTTTGTCAAAATAGCTGGTGCAGGACCAAGGAGATGCATAAGGAAAGTGGAGGCTTTCCTCAAGGCAAGGGAACATAAGAAGAGCCCTGCTGGATTGTGCCAAAGGCCCATATAGTCTAGCTTCCTGTATCTCACAGTGGCCCACCAGATGCCTCAGGGAGCACTCAAGACAACATGATATCTTTATTGTGTTGCCACTCCCCTGCATCTAGCATTCAGGTATAAGCCAGGGGTAACAATTTCCTTTACCCTGAGACCACTGCAACTGCCCCCTTCCCTAGGATCCATTGGCACACCTGTGTTGGTGGGGAAGGGGGGAGTTGAGTAGGATTGTTTGGTGAGTCATACAACCAGTCACCAGATATGCAGCTGAATTCTGCAGTGATTAACTGCTTTCCAGCTAACTGCTGCCATTGCTATCAGGTACTGATGGCAAGGATTCCTCTTTCCTGGTGACACCATAGAAGTGGCAGTAGTCAAGAGGACCATGAAACCATATTGGCTGATGTGCACTGAACTTGTTTCCTTTTAGTATTTCTACACCAGGTTTGATCTTATACTTCTACCCACAGTTGCCAACATTGCACATTCCTTGTTCCCTGCAGTTTTGTTTTAAGAAAGCTTAGCAGTTTTTTCATTACCACAATTTTCCTGTAAATCTCAGGGTGCAGATTATTCTCCTAGACTGACCTTTCCCCGTTTTCTTATTCAGCAAGTCTGCATGCATGACATCCACTTTGCTAATAATGGGAGTGTTAGTTCCAAAGTGTTTATAAACTTGTGTATGTGCTCTATTCTGTTTTTAAAACAAACAGTGCTGGATGGAAATTAAGATACGGCCTTATACCCCAAGGTTTGTGTCTAGGGGGGAGGTATGCGTTTATACAAATAGCTCTTTAAAAGGTCTTCTCTTGAAGTTCTTTCAGCACTTTTTTTTTTCCGCATACCTGGCCCAGAAGATCACTTATGCAGAATTTGCAGTCCAGGACTGCTCCAAATAAATAGATGAAGGATGAAAGATCACTTTGCGTTTTAAATAGAAGCATCTGGTTTTGGAGAATGAAGAAATAAAAAAGAAAATGGGCAACTGTTCAGAAAAAGACTGTGTTTCAGTCTTCTGGCTGCCATGCATGCCTGAGCTGTCTGGCATGGGCTCCATTAAGTTATGCATAATACATTCTCCACCTGTCACTTTCCTATGGAAATGAAATGTGTATCTCAAAAAGGGTCACCCTTGCAAAACTATATATCAGAACCAAGTATTATGAATTTGGTTTTTTTAGAGAAGAAAATTCTTTTGGAATTCAAAACTGTCTACACCTGAAAAGACAGAGTTGGAAAAGAGGGATGTAGAAGCATTCTTTGACTACAGACTAATGCACATGTGGCAAACAATTCTGAAAATATCTATTAAGAATATATATGCAACAACTTTATTTTCCCATTTAACAGGTAACGTGTTTGTAGTTGACATTTATATACTACAATTTGTACGTTGTTATCTGACATATCGGTCAGAATCCAAAGTGCTCAATGGGGTGTTTCTACATGTTCAGTGGGACTTGGGAGACTTCCTTTCTAATTGTAGCCTCCAAGCTTGCCAACAACTTGCTCCTGGCTTTCTGGACACCTTTATGAGTGGGTTCTGATTCAGCCTGAGGATCTGTGGATGAAGCAAACATTTTGTGGAAGCTCTGTAATATGTGCTCAGCCTCAAATTTTTGGGTGCGTGCATATGAATTTTTGAAACCTGCTACTATCACTTTTTACTCTGCTCTTTTATTCTGCTCCTTTATTCTGTCAGGGTTCAAATAGAACTGAAATGCACTGAAAAAGATACTGTATACTACCCAAATAACTTTCTCTTTGGGCTAAGTCAGTGGTTCTCACTGGGATCCACTTTTTAGAATGGGAATCTGTTAGGACCCACTGGAAGTGATATAATGACCGGAAGTGACATCATCAAGCTGGAAAACTTTTCACAATCCTAAACTGCAATCCTACCCATGCTTACCCAGGAGTAAGTCCCATTGACTATCATTTTTAAAAGAATATACATTGTAGCTTGTTAAAAATACAGGCCTGTAACTTTACCCCAAATGTAGTCATATACCATGGTAGCATCAAGTCTAATATATTAAAAATAAGATACTGAAATAAATGGAGACCCACCTGAAATTGGTTTGTGACCCACCTAGTGTGTCCCAACCCACAGTTTGAGAAACACTGGGCTAAGTAAAAGAAAGATACATATAGAAGCTAGAAAACAAAATTGTTACCTACAACATAATTTCCTAAGCATGTTTATTCAGATACAACTGAGTTCAGTGAGGTTTGATCTCTAGTATATATGCATTGGATTGTAGTTTTAGTGGCCTTCCTACACAGATAACTCAATCTTGTGGGTCTGCATCACTGCAATGTGTGTTCTGCTGGTGCAGTGTTTTTTACAGCCGTTGAAAAACATGATGCACAATAGAGTGCAGCCTGGTCACCACCACAAACAGTGTCAGCTGGACAACAAAAGCTATCATGGGAGCCCTGGGGCTGGTAAGTTGGTGTGGAGGCAGACAGGGAAGGATGGGTGGAACTGGGGGGGACGGTGTGTGTAGAGGGTGGAAAGGGGGTGGTTACTGGCATCAGCAGTTCTGCCAATATCCCCCTTCCCTGCCTCAGTCCACCTCCCCAGGTCCACTTGGACTTGCACTAGCAAGTCTCCGAGTAGACCCATCATTGCAGTTGAGACTTACCCCATGGCAAGAGAAGAAATGCTCCCTTACCTGAAAGAAGACCTCTGTGACTGCCTCCCCACAGGATGCAGTGTTTGTGCCGATGTAGTAGCTTCACTGGCGGGGAGTTGGATTTGGATAGGATTCGGCTGTAAATGAAATAGTACACATTGTGCTTGATTAGAACTGCATTATAGTTTCCATGCAATATAGTGTTATGTTCTATTTCTGTGATTTTCAATCTTTTTCATCTCATGGCATACTGACAAGGTACTAAAATTGTCAAGGCATATCCTCAGTTTTTTGACAATTGACAAGGCACACCATGCTTTTGGTAGGGGGCTCGCATCATCCAGTGGCCCTACTAATAAATGACCCTCCACCAAACTCCCATGGCACACCTGCAGACCATTCGTGGCACACCAGTGCGCCATGGCACAGTGATTGAAAATGGCTGTTCTGTTTCCATAAAATTGTTTGTTTATTGTCCTGTCCTATTAGCAAAATAATATGATTAATGCTAAAATAATATACTTGTCAGATAAGATTCCCTTTGTTGTGGCTTTTATTTCAGTCTCTTGCTTGAAGTTTGGTGATGATATTGTGGCAGTTAAGTACATTGGACCAGTAAGAGATGTTTTTCTAGACATAAAGAGCTTTAATGGAAAAATAAACAAACCACCACCTTATTATACATTTAATTCATGAGAGCTGCATATGTTGACAGTCTATTTTATAATTCATTTTTTCATAGGTACGTTCTGTTAATGAGCCTTCAGGATCGAAATGAAAAACTTTTCTATAAAGTGCTGACTTCTGACATTGAAAGATTTATGCCTATTGTTTATACTCCCACCGTGGGTCTGGCGTGCCAACAATATGGTATAACGTTTCGGAGGCCAAGGTATGTAAGCTTATACTTCACATACAAGTAATTGTATCTTTCTTCCCCTTGGCAAGTTGCTGCTTGACTTTCCCACCACCCCAGCATAGTTGAATGTAATTCAAAACGGGATTAATTAGGATAATTTGAACTACATTAAGTACACTTTAGTCTACCTAAACTGTAATTTGTATTACATTGCAAAAATAAACTGGTACTTTAGTGTTGGAAACACTGATACATTTTGCAACCTTGCTTAATAAAACTGAACATGATTTAACTGTTTGAAAAACAACAACATTCTAAATGGCAAAGGTGGATTAACTGCAAGAGCAAAATATCCAAGTCATGATATAATGCCATTTCTGTAAATAGGTTGAAACAAAGCTTTAAAAATTACTTTGAAATGTTGTTATTCCTTTTGGCAACATCAGGCAGCCTCTGCAGTTCACATGTATTTTTCCCCCAATTGTTTTAGTAGCCAACTTTTCTTTAATTTTATCAGTGTTTTCTCACAGTATATTTGTATAGTGCCAATGTTTACAGTGTTTCCTTTGGTTCCCTTTTAAAAAACTCCATTACAGCAATGTTTGAGCCATGCAATTATTAATGCTAACAAGACAATATTTTCATCCTTCAAGGGAAAGGGCCGCAGCTGTTATAAATCAGTAATCACCTGTGAAATCAGTAAGGCCACAATGACTTATATCAGCAGGAATTCTGACCCTGAGACACCATTATTATTTTATAATTTTTGTTCAATTTACTTCTTTTTTTTGCAGAAGTTGTTGTAGATATCTTAAAAATAGATTGAAGTAGAAAGAAATAGGGAGGGATCACCCTACAGTGCACCCTTTCATGGCTATGTCTGTCCTTGATATCTGGAATCAGTTGTATTCCACTGTTGTGTTTGATATTTCAGTGTTAACCTGTTTGGATCTTATATAAATTATTTTGTGCTTGGTAAACTTGCACTGCTACTAGGAATGTCATTTGGGTGGTTGGGTGAGAGTACCTTGGAGGCTTTCTGGGAGCATAGTATAACTTGGCTTTCAAGCACCGCATGTATCTTTGAGTTGAAAGAGGTACTGTGTGGGGCATGTGAAAGTACATGAACAGAGCCAACTTTTGTGATCTGAATGATGTCAAAATATATAGTCAGACTTTTAAAATATGGTTCTAGCTCAGCTGCTGCTAGACATAGCCAATTTTTTTTTTTCAATACTGTAGTACAATTGTTCTCACACATTTAGCATTGGGACCCACTTTTTAGAACGAGAATCTGTCAGGACCCACCAGAAGTGATGTGCAGTGCAATCCTATCCTGCGCTGTAACAGGCAAGCCAGGAGGCTTGTGCTGTATCCAGTGCAGGATAACGGTCAGAAGCGGCTTAGACAGAGGCAAGGGGAAACTTTTCCCCTTACCCGTGGGTAAGGGCTGCTGGCCCCAATGGGTCTCCTCCGACTTGTGCCACTTCTGGAGGTGGCAGAAGTCTGAGCAGAGCGGCTTGAAGCCGCTCTGTTCTCCTGGGAATTGGGGTTGGGATCCCAGCCCTGCCTCCCTTTCCCTGCCCACCTGCCCGCACACCCCCGGGACCGCTCACTGCTTGCCCTCCCCCTGCCCAGGAATGCCTCCCTCCCTTCTCCTCCTCCCTCATGCCCACCTTTCATCTTTGTGTCGGCTCTTGCAAGCCAACACATGGCAAGGGAGGAAGCCAGTGTGGAGACTTCCATCAGCCTCCGCAGGCCAGCGCTTCTGGGAGCGCTGGCCTGGCTTCCTCCCAAGGAGGCATGAACGTGCCTTACTCCACGTTAGGATTGCACCCATCATCAAACTGGAAAATTTTTGACAATCCTGGGCTGCAATCCTACCCACACTTATCCAGGAGTACGCCACATTGACTATCATTATTAATATACAAAGTAGCTTGTTAAAAGTACAGGTCTGTAGCATTTCCCCAAGTGCAGTCATATACCATGGTAGCATCAAGTCTAATATAATAAAAATAAAATATTGAAATGAATGGGGACCCACTTGAAATGGCTCGTGACTCTCCTGGTGGGTCCCAACCCACAGTTTGAGAAACACTGCTGTAGTAGCTTTTTGAGTTCCTGTTGTGCGCCATACACAAAATATTGTAATTGGTTTTTGTGTTTCAGTATGTTCCTTCTGGCCCCTTTGTTTTCTGTTCTTATGTGCAAGTTTAAAAAAATACTTTTGAAAGTGAGAAATCAGCTACTGAACTTAGTAATGTGTTCACCATTATTTTGACATGCATACAGTCACTGTTTTTTCATAGCACTGGTAAGGGAGCTTCAGTGCATTCTGTTTCTAAGGAACACTTTGGTAGCTGAGATGATCCAAGCATTACAAAAGACTGTACTTTGTGCTCTCAGGAAGGGACTGCTATGAGGCAGATTGGCAGTGTCTTATCAGTATATCAGTCTAAAGGCCAAAATAGACAAGGCATTAGATTGGATCCTAACCTTTTACAGGGCAGCACTTCATGGCTAGAACCTCCTTCTGTAAGCTCCAACAGTTGAGTGCTGCTCCACAAAAGGTTAGGATCCAACCCAGTGGGCCAACCAGCCTTTGAATTCACAAATTGCCACCTACCTGTACCACAGTCCTGATTCAAATTGCCTCCTTGCCAGCCGCTTTTAATATATTTAAGGATAAATACAATCTTTCACAAATCTTTAACCTCTTGTGAAGTTTGGCCCCAAGGACGTGAAGAAAAGTTAGAGAAGAGCTGAGATTTGGGGCAAGCTTAAACGTTCAACAGTTCTATCCTCTAAGATCAGTGGTTCCCCAATTATGAGCTGTGATTCCCTATGGAGCTGTGGAATCTTCACGAAGAACCTGCTGCCTTATACAATGTATTGAATTGTAGCCCTAATGGGGAGTTGCAGCCAATGACCCAGTAGGGCAAGGAAGCTGCCAGCTGAAAAAGTTTGAGGACTACTGCTCTAATATTCATTATCAGTTATAACCATGGTGGAATAAGAACGTCATCTCCACAGGGCAAAGGTCCTTGACTTTTTACATATGTTACATCATTGTTTCTCAAACTATGGGTTGGGACCCACTAGGTGGGTCGTGAGCCAGTTTCTGGTGCATCCCTATTCATTTCAATATTTTATTTTTAATATATTAGACTTGATGCTACCATAATATGTTACTGCATCTGTACTTTTAACAGGCTACTATGCCTATGCTTTTAATGATTGTAGTAAATGGGACGTACTGTTGTGTAAGTGTGGATAGGATTGCAGCCTAAGATTGTTAAAAAAATCTTCTGCTTGATGATGTCACTTCTGGTCATGACGTCACTTCTGGCGGGTCCTGACATATTCTCATTCTAAAAAGTGGGTCCCAGTGCTAAAAGTTTGAGAAACACTGTTATATTAATAGCATTTCTGAATCTGCAAAATGCTTCACATGTATTGTCTTAATATTTTCCTTTCAACAACAGTGGAGTTCATTTTTATTGAGAACTTTTGACACAGTACAATCTATTTTCAGCTTTTGCACAACACCCAGAAAAATTAGAAATTTATTTTATTGGGGGGGGGGGGAACATGGTAGACAAAAAGCCAAAGCCGGCTAATATCTTTATCAAAACCAACTTAAATATCACATTTTTTTCTCCCTTTTTGTTTTGCTTAACATCCAAACTGGAGAAGAGCTCTGAAGAGCTAAAAAGCTTGCAGACTACTTTTTGATACTTTATTTCTGTTTGAACATGACCCACCTCAATCTACCCATTCCTACACCATTGTAATTTATAATAAACTTGAAGCTCTCTTTCTTGCATTACTGAAGTAGAATAAATTGATCTCATATCACTGATACCATTTTTTCTATAGTTTTGAAATTTTTAAAAAAATCTTATTTAAAGGAAAACATCCGTATTGTATCCCTACAATGACAATACAGGCCATTTTCTTTCACTATTAGTGTTTCAAGAATATACAGGTAGTATCAAAAATCATGGAATGCCATTGTTGTGTGGCCAGAAAATTTCTGTTCTATAACTTGGCTATTGCTGAGGTATTTCTGGTGTAATCCTCTCAGGAGATTCATAAAGCTTTATAAACCTTTTCATTGGTTACATATCTGATAGTTAGGGTAATTTCTTGCTTTCCCTGCGTTTCATTTAAAAATGATTACGTAAAAAACTCAGTAATAAAGTTAGGTATTTTCTCATCTCTGCATAATTGCAGTTATTCAGACACTGCATAGCATCCACTGTGTTTGAGCTGGATTTTACAGACCCAACAAACGACAAGAGACTTTAATGGCAGGTGTAATGTTACATTAGGTGTAATGCTTCCATTACTTTGCCTTCCCACATTTCTTAAGCTATTTTTTTTTAAAAAAATTACATTATAAAACATTCGTGAACCTTTCCAACATTGATATTGTTGGAATATCTCATTAATCTGAGATGTGGCATGAATAGCATGTAAGTTGGGCTCATGACAAAAGAAATCTGTTAAGAGAGAAGCACTTTTTCTTGTTTTTTTTAACATTTAGAAGGCCTGACCTGCACTCAATTCCCACAAGGCATAATGGTCCCCTGGCTGTTTCATTCCCCATCCACCCTTTGTGTATGCTTGTGCTGGCACCATGGCAGGTCTTAAGGTGAAAGAGGATCCATCTGTGCCTTTTACCCTTTGGCCCACCCCTAAAGCTCCTTTTTTTGACCAACTAGAAGTGACCAAATCGCTGCATAGGGCTATGGGAGAATGCACAGGCCTCCTAATCTGTGTAGTAATGCATTGATTGCCTGTGTGTTCATGTTAGACTGGGAACAGAGACCTCTGCCTGTATGCCTCATGGGCAGAGATGTTTTTTTTTAAGTGATAGTGAAATAAGAGTACATAACACCACTTTCTGCACTTCTCATTTTTGTTTAAAAAAAAATCATCTGTGAAATCTGCAAAAAAACAAAACCCCAGTTCTGTAACATCTCTACGCATTCTATATGATTTCTACAGGCATTTGCTGTCATATCACCTACTTAGTACACTTTTAGAGTGATTATAATTGATAATTATAATTTATAAAAATTCACCCTTGGAATAAAAACGCACTGCCTTCTGCACGTCTCATTTTAGTCCAATTCCAATCCAAACCTTTACTGGCATAATAGATAATATACAAATCAACAATAACTAGCAAATAATACAACAAAACAAAACATAACAAAAACTTGACAAAAACACCACCGAGGGCACAATCCTAACTATGTCTACTCAGAAGTAAGTTCTATTTTTTTCAATGGGACTTACTCTCAGGAAAGTGTGATTAGGATTGCAGCCTGAGTCTCAGAAATAGATTCTAGCAGCTTACGACGCATCTGCATGAAAAGTTGGATATAATAAACTACACTCTTGGTCAACTCCTTGTTAGCTCCTCTCAGCTAACGTATTATCTTATATTGGCTTATCCTTATTGGCCCAGCTGACATGGAAAGAAAAAAAGAAATAATGCAGGGGAATATCCTGGTACTAGATACAATAAAACAGCATGTGGTGCAATGATTCAACAGCCCCCTGACCACATGACACCCTCTCAACTCTGACGCTAAACTACTAAATCTGCCAGTCAAGATATTAGACGGTATGACATTGATGGGTGCTTACCAGGGCTAGATGCAATTGAGAGGGTGATCCAAAAAATACAAGTAATCTGGCTTCTTACTTTAGTATAGAGTGGGGTGAGTATACCCCGGCCCTTGGGGACTCCCGGTTTGGCCAGCAGGGAGCCCCCAGTTTCCAATAAGCCTCTGGCCTGTCAGAGACTGTTGGAGCCCGTGCTGGCCTCTGAACAACTTATGTCTCCATGTGTTTCTGACTTGGTCTGTATGTTTTCACTGTGTAAGAGGTGCGTGACAAACAATTCATAGTGCTCATGTGATTCTACCTGCCTGTATTATTGTTGTCATGTGTATTATAAACAAGTTCAGTAAAATTCAATCATTTATTTAAGTTCTGTCTCTAATGAATTCATTTTTGTAAATTTTTTTTCTCGGCCCCTGACAGTGTCAGAGAGATGATGTGGCCCTCCTGCCAAAATGTTTGCCCGCCCCTTGTGTAGAGGCAGCTGAAAGTGTAATGGAGAGGATGTCATGAGAGCCTCTTTGTAAAGAGCTTGCCTCTCATGTCTAGAAGCCTGGTTCTAAGCACTCATGTGGGGGGCAATGAGTCCAGCAACTCTGGAGATAGCCCCATCGTTCTCACTTTCTTAGTGAACAGGGCTAAACCTGAGGGCAATACTGAGTCTGACAGCAGCGCCTGGAGTAGGGTATCCTGAGTCAAATAAAAACAAATCCGCACCCAGAATTTTAAAAATCCAATCCAAGCCAGGATCTCCAATCTATGCTGACCTCCTTCAAGGCATAAAGATGTATGGGGGACACAATGGCAAACTCCAAAGATCTTATACAAAAACATCACCTGAACCCTTTCCACAGAATTGTCAGATGTTGTCATCCATATTGGAATGCCATACAGGAGCTGCGCAGTAGATTTAGCATTAAAAATTTGCAGTGCAGCAGGAATATGAGTTTCTCCAAGTGTGGTAGAAGTGCAAAATTGCCTGTGCAGATAGTTTTGCTGCTTTGACCATTGTCTGTCAGTGCAACGACCGAGAATGTCTATAGTGAAAAAGAGCATCCAGATACTTGAATTTACTGTCCTGCTGGATAGAATTACTGTCAAATGTCCAAGTAAAAAATTTTCGCTGGTTGCCAAAAGCTAAAATTTTGGATTTATCAAAATTAAATTGCAATCTATTGCATATCAAATAGTCATAATATCACCGAATCGGGCGTTTCAAGCCAGTCCTTGCGTGGGACAGAAGAACCATGTCATCCATGTGCAGTAGGTCAGGGCCTGAGATAGAGCCCAGCTTGGGGCTGTGAGCCTCTATGCTATGTAAAAGCAGGGCAAGATAACTGACAAATAAGTTAAACAGAGCAGGGGCCAAAACACAACCCTGCTTAACACCTCTGCTGGAAAAATCTGTCCTGAGACCTCACTTCGCATAGAGATTTTAATTTAAGAGCTAAAACCCAGATAAAGTCTTTGGATCAGAAAAAGGAATCTCCTATCAATTTCCGCTCATGTAAGTTTCTGTCACAGGATATCCTGATCAACAGAGTCGAAGGCCCCCTTATGGTCCAAAAACGCTACAAAAAGGCATGAGGCATTGCATATTTGGTGATTAAATGTGAGAGGATCAGGCAAAAAACGAAATCAGCGAAAAAAATAAAACCTAAAAAGCACACCTCTACTCATGGAGTTTCCTTGACACTCAATATTCCTTTCTCTGAAGTAAATAAAGGGTGCAGGCAGCTTAAGTAGACTTACAGTACTGCAGCTAGATCAGGGGTGCTCAATAGGTGGATTGCGATCTACCGGTAGATTGCGAGGCAAAATGAGTAGATCACGGAGTGCCGACCCCCCCTTTCAGGTGCCTCTGGGAGGAAACGCTGGGAGTAAGGCCCATTGTACTCAGTGGGGCTTACTCCCAGGTAAGTGTGGCTAGGATTGCAGCCTCACAGCCTAATCCTAGGCATGTCTACTCAGGAGTAAGTCCTGTTATACTCAGTGGGGCTCAAGGTACACCAACATACATTGTACACATAAACGTTATATGTTATGATGGCGCGAACATTGTAAAAAAAACTCTGGTAGGTCTCCGGGCCTTGCTGGGTTTCAAAGTAGCTCTCGAGCCAAAAAAGTGTGAGCACCCCTGAGCTAGATCTTCAGTTTATGGGTTCCTAACACATCTTCCAAGTTACTGCAATACTAGCAGATGGAGGCCGAAGTATTAGTATTATTGCACAATATTAGTTCTACTCGTAGCACAGTTTTATCAAACTTGTTGATATCTAATAAACTAACACAGTGATTCTCAAACTGGTGGGTTGCGACCCATCAGTTCTTGTAAAGGTTCCCCCATCCCTTAAAGGGAAGAGGCAGCAACCCGATCCCCAGGATCGTGTCCATATGGGGGGTGAGGGGGTGCTTTTCACTTACATTATGAAGGTAGGGTTGTAGCAGGCTGCAGGAGGTACGAGGAGCCCTGCGCAGCCCATTGCAGCGCTCCCCGAGGCTTGGAACGTTCAAATAAAGTGGGTGCAAAGCACTTCTGTTTTGCAGGAGGTGCTTTGCACCTGCTATTACAGAATGTTCCAAGCCTCGGGGAGCGCTGCGGAGGGCTGTGCAGGGCTCCTCGCACCGCCTGCAGCCTGCTGTTTTATCAAACCTTCCTTCATAACCTATCTACCTTCATAACGTAAGTGAAAAGCCCCCCCTCGCCCCCCCCATACGGACGCAACCCTGGGGATTGTGTTGGTGCCCTAACCCTTCCCCCACAAAGACTTACTGAGGGAGTATATATTAATATATAAATTCTGTGTTTCTCAAACTACTGAGCGAGTAAAACTCCCTCAGAATTTGAGAAACACAGAATTTATATATTAATGTCAACTATATTTATGCTCTTAAATGGTAATGATGGTTAAACTTACATAACATTGTCTGTGCACCATAAATAGGATATCTATCTTCGTTCTGTTTTCAATGCAGTGTATATGCTTTTCATGCAGATTTGTTTCAGTACTCAATCAATCAATCAACAGTATTTATATACTGCTTTTCAACTAAAGTTCACAAAGCGGTTTACAGAGAAAAATCAAATAACTAAATGGCTCCCTGTCCCAAAAGGGCTCACAATCTAAAAAGATGCAAATGAATACCAGCAGACAGCCACTAGAACAGACAGTGCTGGGGTGAGGTGGGCCAGTTACTCTCCCCCTGCTAAAAAGAGGAGCACCCACTTGAAAAAGTGCCTCTTACCCAATTAGCAGGGGCAGTACTATAAGAGATGCACCCAGATCTGCTTCTAGCATTACTGGTATAGCCTAATTACCTAATTTTTTACAAATGGCAAGCCTATGAGTAGGGCTCAGATTGCTGTTGTATAGCACCTAGTAAGTTTAGACACTTCAGTATCAAATATGAGTGTGATCCAGATTTGTGCATGGCAGCTTGGCAAAATGTGTGTTTTAACCTTTCAGGCATTACCAATGTGCTAGCCAGATGTGTTTTCTTTCTCTATCCCTGATAGTTTCTCTAAGCAAGGAAATGTAATATCATTTGCAGTTATTTTTTGGGGGAGTTTTAAGATTCATGTATGTCCTTTCCTTGAAGAGAGGCAATGCAGGTAAGGCTTTCTGACTAGCTTGACTAGCTAACTAGCTTGTTGGAGTCACTCACACTATTTAGTTAAACTTCCATATTTGTGGCTCTGCACTCTTAAACATTTTCACTTTCACTTAATTCCAGTTCATTGTCTCATATTGTATTGGCAACCTTCAGTCTCGAAAGACTATGGTATCGCGCTCTGAAAGGTGGTTCTGGCACAGCGTCTAGTGTGGCTGAAAAGGCCAATCCGGGAGTGACAATCCCTTCCACACCGGGAGCAAGTGCAGTCTGTCCCTGGTCTGTCTCCCTGGCTATGGGCCTTCCTTCTTTGCCTCTTAGCCTCAGACTGTTGGCAAAGTGTCTCTTCAAACTGGGAAAGGCCATGCTGCACAGCCTGCCTCCAAGCGGGCCGCTCAGAGGCCAGGGTTTCCCACTTGTTGAGGTCCATCCCTAAGGCCTTCAGATCCCTCTTGCAGATGTCCTTGTATCGCAGCTGTGGTCTACCTGTAGGGCGCTTTCCTTGCACGAGTTCTCCATAGAGGAGATCCTTTGGGATCCGGCCATCATCCATTCTCACGACATGACCAAGCCAACGCAGGCGTCTCTGTTTCAGCAGTGAATACATGCTAGGGATTCCAGCACGTTCCAGGACTGTGTTGTTTGGAACTTTGTCCTGCCAGGTGATGCCGAGGATGCGTCGGAGGCAGCGCATGTGGAAAGCGCTCAGTTTCCTCTCCTGTTGTGGGCGAAGAGTCCATGACTCGCTGCAGTACAGAAGTGTACTCAGGACGCAAGCTCTGTAGACCTGGATCTTGGTATGTTCCGTCAGCTTCTTGTTGGACCAGACTCTCTTTGTGAGTCTGGAAAACGTGGTAGCTGCTTTACCGATGCGCCTGTTTAGCTCGGCATCGAGAGAATGAGTGTCGGAGATCGTTGAGCCAAGGTACACAAAGTCATGGACAACCTCCAGTTCATGCTCAGAGATTGTAATGCAGGGAGGTGAGTCCACATCCTGAACCATGACCTGTGTTTTCTTCAGGCTGATTGTCAGTCCAAAATCTTGGCAGGCCTTGCTAAAACGATCCATGAGCTGCTGGAGATCTTTGGCAGAGTGGGTAGTGACAGCTGCATCGTCGGCAAAGAGGAAGTCACGCAGACATTTCAGCTGGACTTTGGATTTTGCTCTCAGTCTGGAGAGGTTGAAGAGCTTTCCGTCTGATCTGGTCCGGAGATAGATGCCTTCTGTTGCAGTTCCAAAGGCCTGCTTCAGCAGGACAGCGAAGAAAATCCCAAACAAGGTTGGTGCAAGAACACAGCCCTGCTTCACTCCGCTTCGGATGTCAAAAGGGTCTGATGTGGAGCCATCGAAGACAACAGTGCCCTTCATGTCCTTGTGGAAGGATCTGATGATGCTGAGGAGCCTGGGTGGACATCCAATCTTGGGAAGAATCTTGAAGAGGCCGTCTCTGCTGACCAGGTCGAAAGCCTTTGTGAGATCTATGAAGGCTATAAAGAGTGGCTGTCGTTGTTCCCTGCATTTCTCCTGCAGTTGTCTAAGGGAGAATACCATATCAGTGGTGGACCTGTTGGCTCGGAATCCACACTGCGATTCTGGATAGACGCTCTCTGCAAGTACCTGGAGCCTCTTTAGTACAACTCGGGCAAACAGCTTTCCTACAACGCTAAGGAGAGAGATGCCGCGGTAGTTGTTGCAGTCACCCCTGTCACCTTTGTTCTTGTACAGCGTGATGATGTTTGCATCCCTCATGTCTTGAGGTACTCCACCTTCTCTCCAGCAGAGACAGAGGATTTCATGCAGCTCAGTGACGATGATCTCTTTGCAGCATTTTAGGACTTCAGCAGGGATGCTGTCTTTTCCAGGTGCCTTGCCTGGAAAAATCATATCTCTCAAACACAAACACCTGTTTTCCTTCCAATTAAAGTTCTACATGATTCATGTAAAGAAGATTAAAGCCAGTTAAACCAGCCAAGTGTTTAGTAAGCGCCTGTCAAACAACATGCTCTTTGTATCTATAGATTAATGATAACCTAATAGTCACCAGTAGTCTGCTTTCAACTGTAGTGATACAGAAAAAGAAAAGCTCAGCTAGATTGAAATGTAGTCTGTTGGTTTTCAGAATTATAAGCCCAATTGCTGTTCACTGAGACATGTCTGTTTATCTTAAAACTAATATCCCACCAACAAGTCTAAAATACTTCTTTGGCAGTATGTTAAGAGCATTCTGTTTTGCAAAGTGATAGGGCAGGAACAATTTTATGCTAATGAGCTTTTGCCTTATACTTGTGAATTTAGAGTTTTGTGTGGCTTAAAATTAGGGGCCAGATTAAGTTCAACTGTCTTTTATTTCTATTTTTTTAAACTTGGGCTTATCCTTGCATTTCTGAGTTCATGTTCACATCAGCTAGGACTTAGATCCAGGCATGCCCCTGTATCCACGGATACGAGGGGACACCCCCCACCCTCCAGAGGTGAAGGGAGTTCTGCTCCCCTTACCTCCAGAGGGTTTTCTGAGCCCAGCAGAGGTCGTGCACATCTGCTTGCAGCCTCTGCTGGGTTGAGAATGACTGTATGTAGTGAAAAAAGTAACTTCTGATTTTTTTTTTTTCTAAACTGGAAGTCTTGTTTTTTCATTAGGTACAGTCATTCTGAGCCTGGCAGAGGCCACAGACCAACGCGTATGTGGCCTCTGCAGGGCTCAGAAAACCTTCCAGGAACAAGGGGAGTGGAACTCCCTTTGCCTCTAGAGGTTGGGGGTGTCTCCTATGGGGGGCATGCATGGGAGCATGGATCTGATCCGCAGTTAACTGAAACTGTGGATACGGGAACCATAGATATGGAGGCCCCCTGTATTTGCTGTGATGATCCTCAGCCTTTGGAAAATTGTATTTGACCCACATTCTTTCGTTTCCAGGTCACAGGTTGTGTTTGCTCAATAAACTGTAAACCTGGGGACTTGTATAATTTTTAAATGAATCCTAGCTTAGTCTTGTCAGGGGAGAGAGTCAGAGAAAGTAGGATGACGGAGGAAAGCAGTGCCTAGTACTTAGCAATCATGCACTCCTTCTTCTTCTCCACTTGCCCTTTTTACTAAATTAGCAGTTAAATGATTGGGTACTGGTAGTTCTGTCAGCTGCAACCATCGCAGGCTCTGGAACAGGCCTCTAGTACAATCAAGAAGTCCCCTGCCACACCTTTCTTGGAGTGCTGCGCAACAGAAGACACACATGTCCACTGGGCCATCAGGATGCAAAAGAATGGTCTGAGATGAGCTCAATCCACATTAGCCTTTGTCTATTATCCTATGGGCATTTTGTCTACCAAAAGCAGAGACTCCTCATTTTGTTACTGTTGCTGTTCATTGTTAATATTGCTCAGTGACTCATTGGTGCTAAATCAAGCACTGCCATTCCCTCTGCTACCACACTATGCCAGCTGGCACCCAGGACAGGTATCGGATTCCTTTCTTACTTTTCTACTTTTGTTTCTTTTTCACCCACTCTGAGATCTTATTTTTTAAACTCATCCCAACTATATCACCTTTTGGTTTTTGTCAGATACCAGGTTTCCTGTTTGAGAAGGTCCCTCTGAACACACTGCTGTTTTGAATACACTAATTGAAAAGCAAAATTCAAGACAGCTGACTATAGTGGCTGGGATACATTTTGTTTCACATGTATTACATGCTGCTGCATATGTGTTTTGTAGTGAGAAGTTTGTTAAAATAATAATAATAATAATAATAAAACTTTATTTTTATCCTGCCCTTCTCCCAAAAAGGGACCCAGGGCGGCTAACAACATATAAAACAGATTAAAACATAATTTCACAAACAGATAAAAACATATTAAAAAACACATTAGCAGAACCCATAAAAACAGTAGTCAGAAGAGTCAGAATAAAAGAGCATAAAACAGCAGTTCTTAGAGGAATCGGGCCTGTAAAAAAGCAACTAAAAGATATATAAAAGATGTTAAAAAGGCCATAACGTCAGAAGGCTTGGTTAAACAACAAGGTCTTCAGGCCTCGCCGAAAGGTCTCAAGAGAGGGAGCCATTCTCAAGTCAAGGGGAAGGGAGTTCCACAACGTTGGTGCCACTATTGAGAAGGCCCTATTTCTTGCCACCGCCCCACGTACCTCCTTAGGTGGCGGCACTTGTAAAAATGCCTTCTCTGATGACCTGAGAGGACGAGCCGGATTGTACGGGAGTAGGCGATCTCTAAGATAACCTGGCCCAGAGCAGTATAGGGCTTTAAAGGTCAAAACCAGCACCTTGAATTGGGCCCGGAAACGAATGGGCAGCCAATGTAGCCCCCGGAGAAGCGGGCTGACAGAGTCAAACTGCCTAGCTCCAGTGACCGCACGGGCCGCCGCATTCTGCACTAATTGCAGTTTCCGAACCATCTTCAGGAGCAGCCCCACATAAAGCGCGTTACAATAATCTAACCTCAATGTCACCGTAGCATGGATCACCGTGGCCAGGTCTGCACGATCCAAGTACGGCCACAGCTGGCGCACCAGCCGAAGCTGAGCAAAGGCCCCCCTAGCCACAGCCGCCACCTGGGAATCCAGGAGCAGCTGCGAGTCCAGGTGGACCCCCAAGCTGCGGACCTGCTCCTTCAGAGGGAGTGCAACCCCATTCAGAGCAAGCTGATAATCCAGCACCTGCATCGAGGATTTCCGAACCAGGAGAGCCTCTGTCTTATCCGGATTTAATTTCAGCTTGTTAGCCCCCATCCAGATCCTCACTGCTTCCAGACAGCGCTCCAGGCCCTCAACCGCCACCCTGGAGTCTGGAGGAGAGATAAAGCTGGGTGTCATCAGCATATTGATGACACCCCACTCCAAACCCCCGGATGACCTCTCCCAGCGGTTTCATGTAGATATTAAATAGCATGGGGGACAGAATTGAGCCCTGCGGCACCCCGTACCTCAATGGCCAGGGTGTCGAACAGGCATCCCCCAGCACCACCATCTGGGACCGACCTTCCAAGTAGGAGCGGAACTACCGCAAAACAGTGCCTCCAACTCCCAACTCGGCCAATTGGCCCAGAAGGATACCATGGTCGATGGTATCGAAAGCCACCGAGAGGTCCAGCAGGACCAACAGGGATGCACTCCCCCTGTCCAGTCCCCGGCGTAGGTCATCCACCAAGGCGACCAAGGCAGTTTCCGTCCCAAAGCCCGGCCTGAAACCAGATTGAAAAGGATCCAGATAATCCGCTTCATCCAAGACCCTCTGGAGTTGGGCCGCCACCACCCGCTCAATTACCTTGCCCAGAACGGGATGTTGGAGACTGGCCAATAGTTGTTCAACACAGTGGAATCCAGGGAGGGCTTCTTCAGGAGGGGGCGAACCACCGCCCGCTTCAAAGCAAGCGGCAATGTCCCCTCCTCCAAAGAAGAGTTGACCACCCTCACTGTCCACTCAGCCAGTCCACCCCGGGCAGCTCTTATCAGCCAAGCTGGGCAAGGGTCAAACAGGCAGGCAGACGGCCTCACACTCCAAAGGAGTCTGTCCACATCCTCAGGCTGCACAAGCTGAAAAGAATCCCACAACACTGGACAAGCAGTTGCCAAGGGGACATCATCAGACATTGTCAATGTGGCATCCAAGTCGTAACGAATGCGATCGATTTTATCTGCAAAATGTTGCGCAAACACATCACAGCGGCTGACCGTGTATTCCTCCTGGTCCACTGGCGGGGCCTGATGGAGGAGGCCCCGCACCACATGGAACAGCTCTGCCAGACGGCTATCAGCAGACGCAATGGTAGCAGAGAAGAATGATTTCTTCGCTGCTACCACCGCCACGGAGTAGGCTCTATAATGAGCTCTACTCCGTGTCCGATCGGATTCATCACGAGTTTTCTGCCACCGTCGCTCTAGACGCCTGCCCTGCCGCTTCGTCATTCGCAGCTCCTTAGTGAACCAAGGAGCCGCTCCGAGTCTGCGACGTGGCAGAGGTCGCTCTGGAGCAATCTCATCCACTGCCCTGGACATTTCCCTGTTCCAAAGGTCAACCAGGGCCTCAGATGAGGTGCCAGTCTCGGCAGTGGGAAAATCCCCCAGAGCCCTCAGGAAACCTTCAGGATCCATTAGCCTCCGGGAGCGGACCATAGAAAACGGTCCCCCGCCTCTGCGGAGGTAGGAAGTTGCAACCAGCCTAAACCTTACCAGGAAGTGATCTGTCCATGACAATGGAGTGATCTTGATCTCCTCTACATCCAGATCACTGCCCCCGTGCCCAGCTGTAAGCACCAGGTCCAGCACGTGTCCTGCAGTATGTGTCGGGGCCAAGATCTTCTGGGACAGGCCCATCAGAATCAGAAATATGGTCAACCGAAATATGTGAGAAAACAGGCTATTGCAGGAGAAAGTTCTCTTCTTTAATTTTAAGACTGACAATGCATGTGACATTGCACATTGCTTCTTTAAGAGGCAATCTTTGCTATACCTCCCCCCCCCCCATTATAAAGAAAGCCCCTTAAAATATCAGCTTTTTCAGATACTTTTTTTTTTTTTATGCTGCAATTTTAGGTGTGGGAAAGTTCAGTGGAAATTTTAGGACGCCAAAAATAACTTCTTTGCACAGGCTGTGGGACACCCAGGTGTTTCAGGTTTATTAGCAGGCTCAATGTGTGATGAGGAAAAATCATGGGCAAGTATTGCTAAGTTTTGGAAACTGCTGAAAAGTGAGGAGGTTGAAATTTTAGGATTGCATTTCCATTTGTAATGGGAAAAGCAACTTTAGATAATTTGTAAAGTCCAGACTCTGAAAAGTATGTAATTGGGAAATCACCAGAATATAACATCAAGATTTGGATATGAAGATGTGAAGATATTTTCTTATTAGATTTCTATATTAGATTTTTATTCAAGAAATACATAATGAATTGACTGTGATTGCATGGATTGTGATCTGTCACCCTCACTTAATTCACTGAGAGCCTTTTTGGATGGCACATCTCTCCCTGCCCATCGCATCACAAAATGTGATCAGAAAGGTATCTGGCAGTGGCATAGCTAGCAGGGAGGGTGGGCTTGCCCTTGGTGCCACCCTCAGGGGGGACAACACCACTAGTGACCAAAATTGTAAACTATCTCAGTTCTATCAAAAGTTATGGCCAGAAAACGAAATTACAATTGTCTTATGTACCAAAAAGTAGATTTTCTTAACTCAAAATGGACTAATGAGATGGATTGTTCAGAAAGCCAATATGATGTTGTTATGACACAGCATGGAACCAATAAGGTCTTAGTAAGGTGACACCATCGGGATGTGTGTGACACCAATAGTGACCAAAATTGTGGTTTTTAGGAATTCTATCATGTTATATTTCATTTGATGTGTAATTTAATGCAGAATGTAATGAAACAAACCAAATTGAATTATCTGTGTTCTATCAAAAGTTATAGCCAAGTAACTAGAAAAAGAAAACACAACTGATTTATGTAACAAAGTGGATTTCCTTAACTCAAAACTGACCAATGATTCTGAGAGCTATTGTGGTGTTATTATGACACAGCATGGAACCAATAAGATGTTGTGAGTCAGCTTCCTTTTCCATGTATCAGAGCTAATACGCCAGCTCCTATTCAGTTGTGTGAGTGTCATCAGGTTGACCACTTTTTTGTTGGTCGCTGATGGTTGGGTGACCTGTACTGTTCTATAGTAAAATAAATTAGTGGGGGTAGCACCATGAGTTACCAAACCGGGTGATACCAACCTAGTGATGCCACTGGTGGGAAGGTTGGGTGTTGTTGGTCACTCGCTTAGTCTATCAGTGGTTATCAACCATGATGGCTACATTGAACCTCCATAGGGGCAGTATGTCATTGAGTACTATGTATAGGGGAGCAATAGCAAGGAGGGCACTGACATTTATTCATTGCTTGTGAGGAAATACTCACTGCATTTGTTTTCTGGGCATTATTATGCATTTCATGTTATGACTATTACTCTCTCTCAACTTCACCTACCTGAGAGCTATTGTGAATTATTTAGAAGAAGGCTGGCATAAAAATGTGAAAAATATAAATAAATTGCATAATTTTGTGGTATGGGGTGTCAAAAATTTATGGGCCCTGGATGTCAAATGACCTAGGTATGCTACTGGTATCTGGTTTTCGTACTCTCTCTCATAGGAGACAGGTTTTGTAGTGTAGACTTGGAAGGAATGTAGTGTTTGAATAAATGTAATATTTTCCTGTAGGTGTGGGTGTATGTGTAAGCCTGAAACTCTTTTCTAATATCATGAAATACAAAGGTGAGGGGGGATTGACCCTGGGGTAGATGACTCTGATCAAGTACTAGCAATCTATTTTGTCTAGTTTAGGGCTGTCCATATTTTGAAAAGTAGAGAGAGTATTTGCAGAGAATTTTGCTGTTTGGTTCTCCCTTGGTTCTAACATCTGAGGGAAATGGTGTAAGTTATTACATCAAAATGCAGAGCATCCCAAGGATTATTCTTTTAGGTCTAGAATAGGTTGCTGGTTTCACTAAAATAGAGTATAATTTGTAGAAATGAAAATGCATCACTGCTTTGACTTCAGGAAGCCTTTCAATCAGTTGCGTGATGCTGTTTCATAACAGAAAATAGGATTTGGAGGCCAAGAACAGAAGAGTGGATCATAGGACATCTGTACAGTACTTCACCTGTCAAGTGCTGGATAATATATTAAGGGTTATGGCCAAACTACTATAATTTTGAGATCATTTTATTCTATATCAGTTTTGTTAATGAGGTTATGAATATAAATGCTAATGCTAACCTCTGCTAGTTGGGTAAGAGGCACTTTTTCAAGTGGGTGCTCCTTTTTTTAGCAGGGGGAGAGTAACTGGCCCACCTCACCCCAGCACTGTCTGTTCTAGTGGCTGTCTGCTGGTATTTATTTGCATCTTTTTAGATTGTGAGCCCTTTTGGGACAGGGAGCCATTTAGTTATTTGATTTTTCTCTGTAAACTGCTTTGTGAACTTTTAGTTGAAAAGCGGTATATAAATACTGTTAATAATAATAATAATAAATGGAATTGTTATAGGCACACAGTATCGGGAAGTTCTGTAAAATTAATTCAGGTTAGCGGCATCTCTGGTAACTTTTAGGATGTAATTACTATCCACAACAACACTCTGATTGGTTCTCTTTTATAACCCTTTGTTGTGTCTACATAGAATATCTATCATTTCTGCTTGGTAAAACTGGGGAGATACTAAATTCAGTTTGGGGTTTTTTCTTTCTTAATTGCTGATAGGGTAGGCTATTTTTTTAAATAGGTCACAGTTTAGGATTATAAAGAACATGACATTAGATAATTTATTTGGAATAATGTGAAAGTATAAGGATATGTTCTCTAATGAATTAGGGTTGATTTTTTATTGAAATTGAGCCAAATAAAGTCCAGATGCTTAGCTCTTTCAAATGTTGCCTTAGGATTTCATCCAATTTTTTTTCCAATTTCCATGGCATGTTTTTGAAAGTCCTCTACTAGGTCAATAATTATCTAATGAATTTCAATTAGATGATAATTAAAACTTACTGTGTGCAATAGCCCCCATAAACATTTACATGGACTCATAGTACCCCATTTGTAAGGGCTTCTTCTTGCTCTCTGGTGGTGGCTGGGTGATATTGTAGAGTTGTACAGTTATGATTTTGGTATGTTTTTGTTGCCTTTCATTGGTATGAACTGTTTTGTGTTTGTTTGTTTTTGTTTGATTGTAAACTGCCTAAGCAAGGAAGCTGTGAAAAAGGATGATAGGATCCAGCAGATAACTTCCGAGCCCCTCTTCCTCTCCCTTCCCACCCAGTTTCACCCCCTCCCTGCCCCCATTCTGCCCTCCCATGCTGGTGTACCTGCTCCAGTGGGTGGCCAGCCCTCGAGTAACACATATGGGAAGACTGAGCTTTATGGCTGCTTTACAATAGTATTGGGCTCCCCATGTGGCCAACCTCTTTGGAAGTTATTATAATCAGTGTTGGAAAACTCCAACTGAGAGAGTTCTTATTTGAGGTAACCAGCCAGTCACAGATTTGTAACGGAGCACTCTGGTAAGATCACTGGAGACTTCTTAAGGTGATTCCAGTTTAGCATGTTTGAATCTTTCAAAGTGTGTGAGATATTTGGGGGTGGGTGGGTGGCAGACACGCCCACCTAGATGAATGTCTCATACATTCCAGTCAGTTTTTTTCTAATGTGTGCTTAAATTTTGATGGGGATAATTAACAAGCATTCTCCTGTAATAATGACCATCTTCTCTCCTACTCTTTTCTTTAGCATCACTTCTTTAGCATTACTCTCCTCACTGCCCCAGCTTTTCCTGTGGAAGGCAAGCCACTGACCTAGCTCAAAGGAATCCCTCTCTTGAGCCATTTATCTGCAACAAAATTGCTTTCTGTTGCTCAGGCCCCACGTTCTCATTTGCTGGTGGGATTGTTCTGCTTTCCCCATTCAGCCTTTGGACAGTGCTGCTAGCTTCCATGATTATCCACACTAGTCCTCAGAATACACAGAGTTCTGGATTCAGCTGTCAGCACATTTTGAAACCCTCACTCCAGGGGTTGCCCTGGGTTTCAGCAAATTGGAAGATTTCCAGTGAGCCTGTTCAGCAGCAAAAGGCCTTCATGTTCTGGGCTAAATCCAAGTCCTGTCAGCACTAATATCTGCAACCTCTTTTAATGGCCTCCTTTCCTTGGAAGACAAGCATCAGCATTCTTGAAGACAAACTCTTCCTCTGTTGCCATGCTTCCTTGAGTGGTCCCTCACCTCTCATTCAGACTGTGATTTCTTGGTTTCCTTCATCTCTAGCTGACCCCAATTAGCCTTCATTTTATGTCTGCCTTTGGAAACTCATCATCCTATCCAGCCCTGGAGCGCTGGCACCAAATGGTGCCCATTGTATCCTGTTCCCACATTTTTCCCCTTACCCTGAGTAAAGCCCCAGCTTGCTCCAGCTTGGAGCTGCACCAGCAGTTTAGTCCTGTGTTTGGCTTTTGAGCCTGGGAGGGGGAATAGGATTCAGAGGAGGCCCACCCCCCCTCCCAGGCTTGTCCTGTTCTGCCCTCCCCCCATCCTGGAATGCCTCCCTGCACCCTTGTGCCACTCAGTGCTTATTTTGTCTCTGTCAGCAGCCAGGGGCCCTACTGTGGCATTGAAGGGGTGACGCAAGCCTCCCTGCCAGCGCTGCCTACTCCCTGGGTGCCACAAATGTGCTTCATGGTGTGTTTGCAACACCCAGCACTGGTGCTCGGGCGACATTGGATTGGGTTGTCTCAAGTGGAAAGAGACTTACCTGAACTGGCTAGACCTGTTGATTGAATTATTAATTTTGCTGTTTGCTGTTCTTTTCTAATTCCAAATTATCACTTTGAAATGAGTTTGGTTTTCTAGTATTGGTATTGGGGATTATGTCTATGAATATGTTTGTTTATTGTCACTAATGTGCAAACAAAAGAGATGGACTGTTCTAAACCTCCCTCATAATTATGCGACTTACCAGTTTAGAAATTGTGCATAATAAATTGGTATAAAGTGGCGTTTGTCTGGCATCCATTTTGGTGTTACTGCAGTTATAACATTTTGGTGTTATTGCTTCAAGATAGCTTGAAGCAATGCTTGGATTGAAGACTACCTAATTTTGTTTGGCCTTGCAACTTGAACTTTATTTCTACCAGTAGCAAATATGCTTTTGTTTAGAAGTCTTGGTTATAGCTTTTTCATTTGGTTCCTTAGAATTAATGTATGCTATAATCTCGTAGCTCACCAATGCTGTGATCCTGAACTATTTTGAGAATGATGTAACAGCAGTGCAAATAATACTTTCAGCAGACTCTGATTTGGCCTGCATTATTCCCCTTCTGCTTCCCTGAAGAGCATTTTGGAAGGCCCTGAGCGCTCAGGTTTGGAATGTGTTTTATGCTTTTTTGCTTCACTGGTAGTTGGCCAGCTCTTGGATGGTGCTGACTATTTCTCCGACTTGCTCAGGATTCTCTATCATCAAAGCAGTTATTATGAGAAAAGGTTCTACCCTTTAATAGTACTGCATTTGTGTACAATGGAACATCAGTATAGCTGCAGTCATTTTTTCTAGTATGCTTCATGTGTAAGTCACAGATAATGCCCTCAGTTTTTCTTGTGGACCAATTGTAAACATTTTTCTTCAATCAAAGCTTCACTCAATTTAATGGAATTTGTTTCCCAGTAAATATCTTTAGGATTGCAACCTGACAGCTCTTCCTATGCACCTTTTATTGTTTTCTGTAAATCATGTTTTAGGTTTATAAGGGCTGATCCAAACCTTTCTTATGCATCACAGGATCTACCTGAATATGGTCCAGTATCACATGGCATTGATAATGCCTCTATGTGGGACTGGTAGATGACATGGTTACCTTCCACAGCAGTATTGCCTCCCCAGCAAATGTGTGAATCGGCTAGAAAAATTGTAAATTTCAGCAGCATTGATTCCTGGTTCTCTCCAAGGCCATTTTAGTCCTAGCGAATTTACTGCTTAAGAATTGCTGCGCAGGCAACTACTGCAGTATCATCTTTATGATAAAATGAATTAGGCTACAGTCCTATCCACACTTATCTGGAAGTAAGACCCATTGACTATAATGGGGCTTACTTCTGAGTAGATATGACTAGGATTGGTCTCTTAATCGCTGGTCTGCTGATGTACATAAATAGTTTTTAACGGTAACAACCAAACCAAAATTTTATTGTAGTTGGTTACCTGTAGGATTTGTTTTTATGATTAGGACATGGTGGCTGATTAGAAACTAAATTTAAGGTAAAAGTTACTGGGTAATGGAGAATAAATTAAAATGGAATCATTATTCCATGTGAATTGTAAATTCATAAAAATGACCTAATTTATTTTCTTAAAAGAATTAAAAATAGTCCCTGGTCTGAAAGGGCTTCTTTGGATAGAATTACTTGTTAGAAGGGAAACTACAGATTGATTTAAAAACTAGCCCAGGGCAAAGCTTTCTATGTGTCCTTGGAGATTCTCTTCTTTCCCAAGAGCTGCCAGAATCTAATTTCTTACTCTGAAGACTGAACAGTGTAAATTTTTCCTGCTTACAATGGAATAGGGTTATATTCTGATTTTAATATTTTCACTAAATCCACATTAGGTGTCGATAATGAGAAAGGCTATTGATTTGAAGACTTTGTATGTGTTTGTACATCTTTGGGCACAATCCTAACCAGCTTCAGAAGTAAGTTGTATTTTGTTCAAAGGGGCTTACTCTCAAGAAAGTGTGGTTAGGATTACACCTCCAGATATAAAACTTTCAGAAACAGTTATTCCAATGTTCACAGGTTTCTGGTGCCTGAGAAGGTTGAACCCCTGTTCTCTGCAAACTCTTATGCAGAAGACATTTCTTTCTTGCTGTCTCAACATGATTCCAGTGAGTGTGTACACATGCACATACCCTGCTGAGACTTCAGTTGTTAAATCATAAAACACTTTTACAAAGCTGATCCTACTCTCTTTTGAAACCTGTAAGAACTTTGCTCTCTCAGCTATCTTAAAAAAGGGACATTAAGCCTTCTAATACTTAAGCATCTTTTCATCTGGTATCTGATCTAAATATTCTGATGAAAAAACTGCAGTTATTAGTATGCTCCATGGACAGTTAAAGAAATAATATTCTGCCTCTACTATATTTGAATATCTCTGATGGATTATAGCAGGGGTGGGCAAACCCTGACCTGGGGATCATTTGTGGCCCTCAGGGTACCCTAATCTGGCCTGCAGGGAGCCCCCAGTCTCCAGTGAGTCTCTGGAATGTTGGAGACAGTTGGAGCCCATGCTGGCCTGTGTCTGCCAGTTGCGACCAACAGATGCGAGCTGCGGGTCGTTAGAGCAAGGCCTTTTATAGTTTCCATGTGTTTTCTGCTTTTCCTGGGCATTATTTTAACACCCCCCCCCCCAGTTGCCTCTAAACAACTTATGTCTCCATGTGTTTCTGGCTTGGTCGGTATGTTTTCACGGTGCAAGAGGTGTGTGGCAAACAGTTCATAGTTCTCATGTGGTTCTACATGCCTGTATTATTGTTCTCATGTGTATTATAAATAAGCTCAGTAAAATTCATTCGTATAAGTTCTGTCTCTAATATATTCATTTATATAAATTTATTCAAATTTGAAATGTAAATTCTTTTTTTTCCCCTGGCCTCAACACAGTGTCAGAGAGATGATGTGGCTCTCCTGCCAAAATGTTTGCCTACCCCTGGATTATAGTATACAATCAGCTCTATATTTTTACTTGCTGCACTAGCTATACTGTGTTACTGTTTTTTCTTATGGGAGACTCTCTGTTACAGTGAGAACTTCTTTCTTTTTCATTATTTTTTTAATTAATTATTATTAACAGTATTTATATACCACTTTTCAACTAAAAGTTTACAAAGCGGTTTACAGAGAAAAATCAAATGACTAATGGCCCCCTGTCCCAAAAGGGCTCACAATCTAAAAGATGCAAAAGAACACCAGCAGACAGCCACAAGAACAGACAGTGCTGGGGTGAGGTGGGCCAGTTACTCTCCCACTGCTAAAAAAAAAGGAGTTTTGTAGTTGTTGGAAAATCATTGTGTTTTCTTTGTGAGTAGTTGAAAGAGGATGGCTTGTGCTGTGATTGTTTTTTTTTAAAAGAGCATTTAATCTTTTGTGTGTTATATCCTTTTGTCAAGCAGTCTGAACTAAATAAGAATAGTGTGCATATGTTGGTATGTATGCATTTCTTGTTAAAAATGATAAAGAATGTACAGTATACAATGGGTGCAATGTGTTTTGACACATTAAAGTGCTTACAAATTTGTTAGCTGTGTAATTGGATCAAATTCTACCCGGCAATTCGCATTTATATCTAAAAATAGCGAGGAATTATGGACCAGTTTGAGCAATACTTTATTGGGCAGTGACTTTCTTGTGATTTTGTGTTTAAAACAGTGTCCAGGGAAGAGTGGAACCAAGGTGAGGTCAAAAGTCTCAGGCTACCCACTGTGATCAAACTCTGTTTTGTGGCTCTCCTCAGCCACTGTGTAAAAAAAAAGAAAAAAGAACTTGCCCATCAGGTCATGTTGCATGTTTACAGGCATCTCTGTTTAGGCCTTTAAAGTATTGGAATACTAGGAGCACACTCTGTGTGTGTGTGTGTGTGTGTGTGTGTGTGTGTGTGTGTGTGTGTGTGTGTGTGTAACACACACACAGGAAATTATGTTTGAAAAATTTCAGGCTGACTTATATTCTCATTATTTCCTTGCAGAGGACTCTTCATCACTCCTCATGACAGAGGACATGTTGCAACATTGCTAAAATCCTGGCCTGAAACTGTTGTCAAGGTGGGCTTGTTTTGAACTACATGGCAATACATGCTTGGTGTTGTATGTCTCTGTGGCTCAGATATTTCAACAAGCCATTCAGTTTAGATTTGGGATATGAGGATTTAAAGTGGAATTGTGCCATGTGCAGCAATTCTCAAACTGTGAGTTGTGACCCAACAGGATTTTTGGTGGGTTGTGTGTTGGTGTGGGTTGTGTATTGGTGTGGGTTGTGTGTTTGTGCATCTGGAAACTGCAAAGCATTCTGGGGCATGACACGGCCTATGAAGTGGGTTTTGCTGCAGGGCATTCTGGGGCGTGACATAGCCATGGTGGCTAATGAAGTCATGGCGGTAAAAAGACTAAGAAGCTCAACAACGTGTTAAGTCAGCTGACATTACACTGGTGGAAATGTTGACAATTGTGGGACCAGGCTTACACTGTGTGTCAATCAAACAAGCTGTTGTATTGGAATAATTCATGATAAAATACTTGATGATCCTTGCATCACAGTGAAAATTAGCAATACAGTCTTAAATCAGATTACTCTATTTTAAATAATGTTTGAGAAAAAGGTGCTCTCAATTAATCAGCAGAAGATGTACACTTTCATAAATAAAAATATATAAATAGTTGTAAAAACTGCAGATGGGTCATCTTAAAAGAGCCATTTTCTCTGGTCATGAGAGAGCAGGGAAATGTCTCTTGTAAGTCTCTGTGCCACTTGTGCATTGTCAATAAACAATATATATATTTTTTCTTTAGATTTTTCTCAGATTCAAACTTAATCACTAGATTAATCAGCAAAAAGCATGCTTGGGTTTATCAGCTAAGATTTTTAATTGGGTTGTTACAAATCTAGTAAAAATGTAACACACTGAAGTAGTAATGGAATCATTTACAGCTTTATTTTAAATAATAAAAGAGAATAAGAATCAACTTGTTTAAAAATGGCCATGAAAACAGCCCAGAATATGTTGACAGTTTTACAGTGCTCTTGATACTTTCTCCTTTTAGGCTATTGTGGTGACTGATGGAGAACGTATACTTGGCCTTGGAGACCTTGGTTGTTATGGAATGGGCATCCCGGTGGGTAAACTAGCACTTTACACAGCATGCGGAGGAGTGAAGCCCCAGGAGTGTCTGCCCGTTATGCTTGATGTGGGAACTGACAATGAGGTAAATGTTCCATGCTGCCATGAGTACTTGACATATTTCAAAAGTGAAACAAATAAAATTGTACAGTAGTATTTGCCTCTTCAGCTAAAAGATATACTGTGCATTCTTTTCAAGAAAGAAAGTCTCATTTCATGACTATAATAGCTCAGATGTGTCTCTTTTTAATAACTCTCTGCAGCCTAACTGTACCCCTCTTATAGATGCTGAAGGTGGCACAAGCACATCTGCTTGAGCTGTAGTAGTGACTGTAAGACTCCTGTGTCAGACACATGAAGCAGAGCTGGACATAAGAGAAGACCCAGCATTGTAACTTTATAGGCTATAAGTTACTGCCATAGATAAGTGGCTCTTAAGATGTGGTACTAGGGTTGGTGGTGATCTCCTTTGTAAAACAGTCTTTGTGAAAAGAATTTAGTTCTGTATGTGGAATGGGCCTAACTTCTGGAACCAGAACTAGTGTCTTGTATGAGGGCGAGCACGGCTGCACCAGATTCTCTGCTCTGCTTGACAATGTATAGGATTGGGTAATAGTAAATTTTATTATCATTTATGCTATTCTCAATGTACTTATAATATGCATCTCATTAAGAAAACAGAGTCTTGGATTCTAACAACTAGAAATACAGGAGAGCTTTGCTCATATAACGAGACTTCCTACCTCCTCTTTTGTGCACTAAAAAAACGGATCCAAGTGTTGGGAAATTTTTTGGAATGGCTTTAGTGTGCGGACAGGATAGCCTGCAGAAATCAGAGACCCCCTTTCCACCTCCTGAAAACAGAAGCTCATGCTAGGGTTCTGCTGGATCCAAGCCATTTCATATTACTGTTGCTTTTGGGTTTCTGTACTTGCTTTAGTAAAAGGAGTCCAACAGTAAAATATGGAATTGAGTGAAATTTAAAAAGATTCATCAAATAAATATGAAACATCTTGGGACATTAAGATTAGGAATGTCCAACCACATGGCAGGTTCTCTAAAACACAAAAGGAGGATGGTGTGCATTACTGTAGAGCAAAACTTGTGGAAATTTGTGTAAGGTTATTCAAATATACTGTACTCAGCTGTACAAGAAGAATATAGTGAAAAATGGAAATGTGATGAAAGTATTTTGGATGGTTTAGTCATATAGTGATGTAAATAATAAATGTATCAAAAAATTTTTAGATAAATTTGACTATTAACTGCGGTTAAGGAAAATGAAGAATAATATCACATGATGTAATATTAATATTGTAATATTACAGATCTGAGGAGATCCATTGGGATAGCAGATGTTTGCTCCATGGTAAGGGAATGAGAGTTTCCTTACCTCAAGGAGGTCACAAGGACTGCCCTCCCCAGATGCAACTTGTACGGGGGTGGGGGGGTAAGTTAGAATTGGGCTGTAACTCTATTAAGGGCTAGCTCCTTCCTCACTAAGCTTCTTTCTACAAATTGTTTTGATACTTATATTTATTTATTTATTTTATTTTTCACATTTTTATACCACCCTTCCTCCAAGGAGCTCAGGGTGGTGTACACAGCTGCTCCCCTCCTTTTGTCCTCACAACAACCCTGTGAAGTAGGTGAGGCTGAGAGAAAATGACTGGCCCAAGGTCACCCAGGAAGCATTGTAGCTGAGGTGAGATTCGAACCAGGATCTTCCAGGTCTAAGTTCACCTCCCAAACCACTACACCACCTTTATATTGTCAAATAGAAACACCAGTGGCAAACATGCTGTTAAGTTCCTGGTTAAAGAGCAGCCAGTTCTTTCAAGGTGAACCTTCCCAGTCCTTTCATGGGCTCAGATTTATATTTTATTAGATCTTCCCAATCTATAGAAAAGTTTGCACTGTTCTCTTTTTGCTGCAGGGACAAGAAATTCTCTGCATGGGAATGTTCAACCAGAGCCCCTGCTTTGGTTGACATGTTACATAAAAGGCATTATTTTTCTGCCTCTAGTCTTCTCCTTTGGGTGCTTATGTGCTCCAGCCTATGATGGGGTGGGTGGAAAGAGCATGGCTGTTTGACTTTTTGCTTGAAGTGTGAAAATATCATTGACAGTGCTGTCAGTGAAAATGAGTCAATGAATGATATTCACTGTCAATGAAAATATCATTGACAGTGCTGTTTCTTGCACTGTGAGTTCAGAACTAAAGCGTTACATCATGTAATGCATACAAGCATTACATCATGTAATGCATATTTCTATACAGGTGTAAACTGAAATCTGAGGCCCAGAAGCATCTCTTATTTATGCATCTCTTCACCTTTCCTCCCAAATGTCTTGGAGGAAAAGATAAACATTAGACTTCAAGTATATTGTACCATATTTCTCCCAGTTGTAAAGGATTATCATGAACGGAGTATATAATACTAGTAAATAGTATATAAGCTATGTTTCAGATATTGCTTTTCGGTTTATTCTTTATCTTTCCACCCTGCAGTAAAAATGAGTGCTGAGAAGTGATTTCAACTAAAGATAGGAAGGTATTGTGTATATATCAGGTTCATATGCTCATGTGAGATGTTGCTCTGCAGTGTGTGTCACTTCTTTTCTAGACTCTTTGGAGCCAATTTGGGGTTAGAATTTGAAACAAAGTGATGTACTGAATGTACACCAAACTTCATTTTGATATATTTTGATCTTGTCAAAGCATATATCACCAGCTGTTGTCCATCCTAAATAGGTTTGGGGTGGGCCAAAGTACTATTCAGTTTGAAACACATTTCGTTCCAATATCTCCATTTGAATGAACTGAAATTTTTCTGAATTTAGTATTTCAAGAAAGAGCGAGTTGACTGAGTGGCAGAGATGGACGGACACACGCACGCACACACGGGATATCAAATTATGAAGAGTGTGATCCAGTTCTGAATAGACTTGAGTACAACAGCACATGCAAACACCAGTTCACATATCAGCTATAATGTGTTTTATTACACGTTTGTGCAGCAGGGAAATCTAGAATTTAAATGCTTTCCTGCTGTGTTTTCAGGGTTCTTTTAACTGTTTGATTTTTCTCTTGGCTTACTATCTCCTCTACAATGATTGTCTTTTTTTTTTTTTTAGACAAGTTAGTATTAAGTGTCTACAAGTATCCAACACCATTTATTAAAAGGTCTGGATGTGTGACTCATGCATAATAATCTATTCTCTCTTCCATTGGGCGACTGATACCCTGTTCTCTAATGCTTGCTGTATCTCTGTGCTATCTGTATGCATAACTGACCCAAAATATTTTGTGCTGGGATAGTTATGGATGGGCACTCCACTTCTTAAAAACTAATTTTGTCAATGCAAGAAGTTTCAGTATAGGCCTGTTAATCAATTTAAAGACACTTTAGCTTCACTGAGTTATTGGATGCGGCTGTCTGAGGCATTTTATATTGAGAGGGGCCTTTAAAATGATAAACAGCAGAAGGCTGCTATTGTATGAGGTGTCACTGGACCATTTCCATGCACAGATGCCATGTTTTCTGAGCATGAGGGAGCAGGAACTTCTTGTAGGGGCTTCTTAAATGAAGTAACAGACATACACAGCTTCTAGCTTCTCTTTTTCTGAGCTGCTCAGTGTACCACCTTAGTTTTCATTTGAAGCTGTCATGCCTAGCCATTGCTTCCTTTTTCTCTACTTTAAGCATTCTTTTTTTTAAATCAAAAATTAAAAATATGCAAACAAGGTGTAAAGTACGAATGGGTGGGGAGCATGGAAGCCTAAGGCTCTCTGTGGCTCATTCATGATTATCTAGATTATGGTTTAGACCACTGTTTCTGAAACTATCTGGGAGTTTGAGGACCAGGATTAGTCTTTTTGGGGGCAGCGTGGAAGACAGCGACACAGTCCTCAGGATCGTGCTGCTGCGGGGGACATAGGGACTTTTTCGTAATTTTCCTAGTACCTGCCGGTGTCTAGGGGGTGTGAGCAACCCCATGGACCCCTCTGCAGGGCTTCCCGCACTCTAAACATTGGAAAAACACAGTTGCAAGCTACTTCTGTTTTTGTGATTGCTACCCCCTGATGCTGGTAGGGACTAGGGTGAGTTATAAAAAAGCCCCTATGTTCCCTGCAGTGGCGTGATCCTGGGGATTGCATTGCTGCCTTTCCCTGCCCCTTAATGTTGGCCACAGCCGTGGTTCTCAGGCTGGTGGGTCGCAACTCATCAGTTTGAGAACTACTGGTTTAGATAGTTATTGGAAGCAGGACAAAGAAGCATGTTTAAGAAATTGTCTAGAAATCTTACAAGCAGCACACATACCAGATTTGGTTCATAACTTGGCATTCTGTTGAATAGCAACACAATATGTAAAACTAATAGAAATAACAGAACACCAGATTCAATATCACCGGCTACTAAATGAAACCTAACGGATGATTCATGTAGGCCGCAATCTTATACAGACAGTTAGCCCCAATCCTCGCACAACCAGGCAACGTGCAATGGCTCCTCTGGAGAAGGGGACTTTCTGCAGTGGGGCTACTTGATTCTATGACAGTTCTGGAGCTGCCGCAGAATCTGAGAGTCCTGGTTCAGACTGCACAGTTCAAAATGGGCTCAGGATCCGGTGCAGCCGAGCTCCACCGGACCTGCAGTCCTCCTGCCCTCTGCCCGCCTTCCTCCTGCCTTCCCCGCCTCAGAACGCCTCCTCCCTGCCTCCCCCACACTCCTCCTCACCTCTTTGCAGCCAGGTAGTCTGGGCAGTGGCCTGGCAGTGAAACAAGGGCCCACCGTGGGCTCGCGCTGGGCTAGCTCCAGCCCTGGGCTCACGGTAAGGGCTCGCAAACATGCCTTAGACAGTGTTTGCAACAGTGCATGTTTGCGACAGTGCATGCTGGTGGTGACCAAGTGTGCATGGGACTGGATCAGGCCGTTACTTGGTAGTAGACCCCATTGAACTCTGTGAGACTTACTTCTGAGTAGATATGCATAGGACTGTGCTATTAGGTGCATTCCATGTACTTAACAATTATCCATCCTTCTCCAGACAGAAGACATCAAGAATAGATGTCCCAGAAAAGTTTTACAAATAATCACAGATGGTGCATAACACAGGTCAGGTCTTTCACGTGGCTTGCAACTCTGTTCTAGAAACATAGATTCCTCTCCTGTGCATTTTCCCTATGGAAGATCAGAGCCTGTGATATCTCTGCTGAAGCAGGTTGCGCAGCATGGCTACTTCCTAGCATAGTAGGTTCAGTGATGAGGATGGATGTTCCCCAAATACAGGGTTCTTCGACCCTCCCATGGATACCGAAAATCACGGATAAGTGAATCTGTGAACTTCGGCCCTTTATGTCCTCCGAAGGGAACCAGAGCTGTGCTCTGGTCGCCGCCAGAAGACTTTCTGAAGCTTGCAGCGGTAGCAAGTGTCTGCCCACTGCCTCTGCAGGCTTCAGAATGACCCATGGAGGTGAAAAATACCACTTCCGTTTTCCTGAGGAATACCAGAAGTAACATTATTATGCGATACAAGGGGTTCTGAGGCCCGGGAAAGCTCCTGGAGGGCTTCCACCTCAGGAAACCAGAAGTGGCGTTTTTTGCCTCCACAGGCCATTCTGAAGCCTGCAGAGGCTGTGGGTGGACACTGCAGGCTTCAGAAAGTCCTCCAGAGGCAACCAGAGCACAACTCTGGTTGCTTTCAGAGGGTTCAGGTGAG
Source organism: Tiliqua scincoides (assembly GCF_035046505.1). NCBI lineage: Eukaryota > Metazoa > Chordata > Lepidosauria > Squamata > Scincidae > Tiliqua > Tiliqua scincoides. The sequence goes on along the minus strand of NC_089821.1, from coordinate 182,351,330 downwards.
GCCAAGTCTGATCCAGTGGAGGTCCAGGGGACCCCGGCTGGGACAGATCCATGGACGTAAAATCCACAGATAAACAGGCTCCACCTGTCGATACTATCTTAATTCATATATGTATATGGAGTAGTTCTTCATGCACCAAACTAGACCTCCGGAGGTGGCATAAGTCTGAGGAGAGCTGAGCGGCTTGCAGCTTCCCTCCTACCTTGTCCCTGCCCACCCCAGACCCTTGCTTCAGCTGAGCTCGGCTGACACAACCCTCCCCGTCAGAGTCGGCGCAGAGGCTGGATTCAGTCTCCATGGACCGATGCGCATCCCTGCGCTGGCCCAGCTGACTCTAGAGTCGGCTCAAGGGACTTGTACTGGGCCCAAGGTGCATTTAGGATTGTGCCCTTAGTCAGTGTGCTACACCAGGCCTCTAAATACTGCAACACTATATCATCACTGCACCTTGGTCCACACAGTGTAGCATTATGAGGAGGCAGAGTGCTGAGGCTGTGAGTGGTGATGTTTTGTACCACTGTACCATTTCAGACTACAAGTGAGTGGTGATGTTTTGAATATTCCTCTATGTTAAACTTCTTGCAAAGAAAAAAACTGCAAAGGCTCAAAACCTTCTCCCATATGAGGGTTCTATTTGCAGGGAAGGGTGTAAGTGTGTGTGGGGGGGAGGGAGAGGAACATTCGATACTGTAATTCTCCACCTGAATTCTAAATGGAACAGTCATTTTACTACCTCATCCTCCTGCATGTTTAGACCAGGCCATCTTTCTCCTAATATTTATTTATATTTACCACATTCCAGAACAGTAAGAGAAATGCATAGGAATTTCCTGACTTGCAACTGTTTTGTCTACATTATGCTAATGCTGCTTCTTGTAGCACAGAAGACATTTGGCTAACATGCTTATGCTGATAATTTGACAGCAGATTAGTTCAGTAAACTGACAGATTTTACAAATTCTTCCTGATGTTTGTTGATCTCTTACTTAATGTAACATTGCAGTATTTTTGGAATTGCACTCAAACAGTCTTGACAGTAATGCAGTAAATGGCTATTTCTGTCTTTCCTTTTAGCTCAGGGGTATCAGGATCTTAGAAGCTTAGTGGTAAATCTAGATTAAACAACATGAGCATATATCAATTCCATGTTAACTCTACCATAACAGCTAGTCTTTTATTAGCAAAAATGTAGTACTGAAAACAGCCTTTGAGCAAGATCTGGTTTGCCTTTTTTTAAAAAAGAAAACCATCAAAGTCTGTTCTATGAATTCATAGCTTTCAACTTCTCAACTGCTGTAAGTCTAATGTAACTTAGAGTGCACTGTTGTGAAAGCAAATAAAAAGTAATCAAACATATAAGGGGGGGGGGGAACCAGAAATTGCACATCTCTGGATGTAGGAGTCAAATCATAATGAACCTTGCTTTTTAAATCGGCATTAACCCAAAAGAAAATTAGTTTCAATGAACAGAATTAATGCATGCTTTTGTATATTATATAGGACATAAAATTCATATATTAAAATATAAAAATTCTGTAGAGAACCCCCTTAAAAGGCACATAATGAAGACTTCTCCAACAGTTGAGGGGTATAGCTGGTTGGCCACTTATTATTAAGAAGAATGTGTCCAAAATAGACTAGATCATGCCCTCTGTGTCACTGTCCCCATGAGAACATAAGAACAGCCCCACTGGATCAGGCCATAGGCCCATCTAGTCCAATTCCTGTATCTCACAGCGGCCCACCAAATGCCCCAGGGAGCACACCAGATAACAAGAGACCTCATCCTGGTGCCCTCCCTTGCATCTGGCATTCTGACATAGCCCATTTCTAAAATCAGGAGGATGCACATACACATCATGGCTTGTAACCCCTAATGGATTTTTCCTCCAGAAACTTGTCCAATCCCCTTTTAAAGGCATCCAGGCCAGATGCCGTGACCACATCCTGCGGCAAGGAGTTCAACAGACCGACCACATGCTGAGTAAAGAAATATTTTCTTTTGTCTGTCCTAACTCTCCCAACACTCAATTTTAGTGGATGTCCCCTGGTTCTGGTGTTATGTGAGAGTGTAAAGAGCATCTCTCTATCCACTTTATCCTTCCCGTGCATAATTTTGTATGTCTCAATCATGTCCCCCCTCAGGCGCCTCTTTTCTAGGCTGAAGAGGCCCAAACCTTTCCTCATAAGGAAGGTGCCCCAGCCCAGTAATCATTTTAGTCGCTCTCTTTTGCACCTTTTCCATTTCCACTATATCCTTTTTGAGATGTGGCGACACAGTACTCCAGGTGTGGCCTCACCATCGATTTGTACAACGGCATTATAATATTAGCCATTTTGTTCTCAATACCTTTTCTAATGATCCCAAGCATAGAATTGGCCTTCTTCACTGCCGCCGCACATTGGGTCGACACTTTCATCGACCTGTCCACCACCACCCCAAGATCTGATCTGTCACAGACGGCTCAGAACCCATCAGCCTATATGTGAAGTTTTGATTTTTTGCCCCAATGTGCATGACTTTACACTTACTGACAATGAAGCGCATCTGCCATTTTGCTGCCCATTCTGCCAGTTTGGAGAGATCCTTCTGGAGCTCTTCACAATCACTTCTGGTCTTCACCACTCGGAAAAGTTTGATGTCATCTGCAAACTTTGCCACCTCACTGCTCAACCCTGTCTCCAGGTCATTTATGAAGAGGTTGAAGAGCACCGGTCCCAGGACACTTCCTTGTGGCACACCGCTTTTCACCATTGTGAAAATTGCCTATTGACACCCAATCTTTGTTTCCTGGTCTTCAACCAGGTCTCAGTCCAGGAGAGGACCTGCCCTCTATTTCCCTGACTGTGGAGTTTTTCAGTAGCCTTTGGTGAGGGACCGTGTCGAACACCTTCTGAAAGTCCAGATATATAATGTCAACGGGTTCTCCCGCATGCACATGCCTGTTGACCTTTTCAAAGAATTCTAAAAGGTTCTACCCAGTACAGATGTTAGGCTGACCGGCCTATAGTTCCCCGGGTCCCCCCTCCTTCCCTTTTTAAAGATTGGTGTGACATTTGCTATCCTCCAATCCTCTGACACTGTGGCCGTTTTGAGGGACAAGTTGCATATTTTAGTCAAGATATCAGCAACTTCATTCTTCAGTTCCGTAATAACTCTTGGGTGGATGCCATCAGGGCCTGGTGACTTATTGATCTTTAATTTGTCAATTAGGTCTGAATCGTCTTCTCTTTTAACCTCTATCCAACTTAATTCTTTAGTCAAGAGGGGCTGTTCGGGCAGTGGTATCTGCCCAAGGTCTTCTGCTGTGAAGACAGATGCAAAGACCTCATTCAATTTCTCTGCCATCTCTAAGTCTCCTTTTATCTCCCTTTTCCCTCCCTCACCATCCAGAGGGCCAACCGCTTCTCTGACGGGTTTCCTGCTTCTAACATATTTGAAGAAGTTTTTATTATTCCCCTTAATGCTGCTGGCCATGCGTTCCTCATAGTCTCTCTTGGCTTCCCATATCACCTTCTTACATTTCTTTTGCCACAGTTCATGTTCCTTTTTATTCTCCTCATTAGGGCAAGACTTCCATTTACGGAAGGAAGCTTCCTTGCCCTTTATGGCCTCTCTAACTTGGCTGGTTAGCCATGCAAGCACCCTCCTGGACTTAGTCGAGCCCTTCTTTCTTTGCGGTATACACCTCTGCTGGGCCTCTATTACTGTTGTTTTAAGCAGCCTCCATGCACTGGAGAGATTGGACTCTTTTACCTTCACTTTCAACCTCCTTCTAACCAGCCTCCTCATTTGAGGGAAGTCCGCCCGTCGGAAGTCAAGGCTTTTTGTGAGAGATTTGCCTGGTATTCTTCCCCCGACATGCATGTCGAAACGAATCACAGCATGATCACTGTTCCCCAACGGCTTAGTAACATTGACATCTCTAACCAGGTCCTGAGTACCGCACAATATTAAATCCAGAGTCACCTGTCCTCTGGTGGGCTCCATGACTAGCTGCTCTAAGGCACAGTCATTTAGCATGTCAAGGAATCCGGTCTCCTTTTCGTGACCAGAACACAAATTGACCCAGTTAATATGAGGATAATTGAAGTCCCCCATGATTACAACCCTGTCCCTCCTTGTCACCTCCCTGATCTGTTTTCTCATTTCAAGGTCCCCTTCCGATTTCTGGTCTGGAGGACGATAGTATGCTCCCAGTATTACTTCGCTCCTCAGGCCTGGTAATTTAACCTACAGAGATTCTATGGTGGAGTCAGACCCGCCTTCAATCTCTACTTTGCTGGATTCTATCCCTTCCTTAACGTAAACGGCCACCCCACCTCCAACACGCCCCTGCCTGTCCCTCCTGTAGAGTTTATAGCCTGGGATTGCGCTATCCCACTGATTCTCTGCATTCCATCAGGTTTCCGTTATGCCTGCTATGTTTTCCCTAATCGCCAGACATTCCAGTTCTCCCATCTTTGCTTCAGGCATTTGCATAAAAGCATTTGTACATGGAATGCCCCAGGATGGGCTGCTTATTTGCTCCTTTGTCCCCGCATCCTCTCATTGTGCCAAACCATCTATCACATCCCAGCATGCTACCATTCCCAATTTCTTCTCCTACTCTGTCTTTACCTTGTTGTTCTCTAACCTCCCCATCCTCGTCCCATAGGGATGAGGAGTCCCGAACTGGATACCCCTTGGCTCCTGTCAGCTTTTCCCCAGGGGTCAGTTTAAAAGCTGCTCTGCTACCTTTTTAATGTTATGCGCCAGCAGTCTGGTTCCATTCTGGTTCAAGTGGAGCCTGTCCCTCTTGTACAGGCCCCGCTTGTCCCAAAACGTTCCCCAGTGCCTAACAAATCTAAACCCCTCCTCCCTACACCACCGTCTCATCCACGCATTGAGACCCCTGATCTCCGCCTGCCTAGCTGGCCCTGCACGTGGAACAGGTAGCACTTCTGAGAACGCAACCTTTGAGGTCCTGGCTTTCAGCTTTCTACCTAATAGCCTAAATTTGGCCTCCAGGTCCTCCCGGCTATACTTCCCCACGTCATTGGTGCTGACACGCACCACAACCACTACCTCCTCTACCACTACCTCCTTTACCAGCCTGTCTAGACGAGAAGTGATGTCTGCAACCTTCGCACCAGGCAGGCAAGTCACCATGCGGTTCTCACATCTGTTGCAAACCCCGCTCTCTATGTTTCTAATAATCGAATCCCCCACTACAAGAAGCCCCCAACCCCCCTCCTGCCGAGGAGTATCCTGAGTGTGTTCGGATATGGACCCGTCCCCTGGAGAAGGGGTCCCCCCTAGGGGATTATTTCCCTCCTCTCCAGGATGACGTCCTCCAGCCCCAAGACTTCCTACCCGGGCAGCTGAGGAGCTGCACGCCTGAGGTTGGGACGAAGCCTGATTGTCCCCGGAAGTCTCCCCATGGTCCTTCTCTGCCTGCCTCTGCTTCTCCAGGTCGCCCACCAAGGCTTCAAGGGAGTGGACGTGTTCCCTGGAGCTCTTTTTGTTTGTTTGTTTAGGGGTACTTAAAAAACCCTACACTGGTTTGCTGCCCTCTTCTCAAGGGAAGAGAAGGGCAGTGTCTGGGCCCTGGCTTCATCACCCTGCTGCTGAACTCGCGCGTGCCTCACCTGGCACTTTGTTCCTGAGGCACTGGGTTGAGATATGTATAGTGAGAAGGACACAAAGTTGTGTGATACAACTGAAGCATGGGAGCATTTGGGGCCTCTGTACACACTTGGCCTCTGTGGTTAGAGTTGGTAATTCTTTGCTGCCTGCTGCTATGTGATATGTGGCTGTGTAAGCAATAGTCTGCATAAAAAAACCCTGAATTCTCCCGCACATTGATGCTTCATTCTGAACACTCCCAACAAATGCATGCTTTGTGGTGGCATGTGAACTGTAGGATGACTGCAGTAGAAAAATGCATGCTCAGGAGCATTTATTGATAACTAGTAATGTGCAGGTTTTGGTGAGCTAGACCGTTCTTTGGGGTTACTATTTCAATTCACTAGAACAGGGGTTCTCAAACATTTTAACCTTCAGAGCCCTTTTTACTCCTAAACAGAGTCTTGGGAAGCCCAGCAAGTACATGTACGAAGTCTCAGGGATCCCTAGAGTGGCACAGTGCAAAGCAGATGGCAGCCATTTACGGTGTGCTCAGGGAGCCTCAGAGTTCCTAGGAGCACACTTAGAGAAACTCTGTACTAGAATCTCTTATAATGGAGCATTAGCCTTCGATTAGGTGTTGAGCTTGTGAATGGTGATATAAAATTGTGTGGATTGAGTAGAACGAATGAATAAATGTGGAGACTTTAAAATTGTGCCTGTGCTGAGCCAAAGTTTGAAATGGGTGTTGGAAAGAGAGTTAGCTTCACATTGACACGACACTGAAAGATATTGGCAGCATTCATGAGAACATTCAAAGAGTACTTGTGTTCTCAGGTTTTCCACAGAAACAACAAGAGTACTCATGTTGCTTAGATTACTTTGGCATTACTGTACAGGCAATGTACAGTAAATGCTGGAAGTTGCACTACTAAATTAAAGTCCAAGTACTTATCAAATACTTATACCTGGCAGGAACTTCAGTTGGACTGTGTTGTCCATCCTAAAAAACACATAGTTCCATTGGTTATAAAAAAAGTATTTAGGATTTGGACTATAGAAATCAATGGGACTGTATTCACTAAATGTTTATAAGTTTAGCTTTAGAGACTGAAACCAGAAAGCTGTCAACACTTTAGAGTGATTAAATGAATACATTTTCTAAATGCTTTCCTGGAAGTTTGTGATGCTTGGCTTTTAATATCTTTTCTTCCTTCCCTGGATTAATAATTCCCAATTTACTCTTCAGCAAAGAAAAGGCTAGAGAACCTCCATGGATAGAAAAGAAACTAATATTTTCTTTAAGCCATCAGCTTGAAATTTGGAAATTGGAAGCGTTTGCAGTGGCATAGTTGTACTGTGCTGAATATGTTGGTGGGAGGAAGGAGACAAGCAAGTCTACCTGGTACAGTGTTGGTGGGCAAAGTAGAAAACACAGGGGACCATCCATACTTGCACTTTTAAAGACCTTTACAAAAATCGACCTCATCACACTGTGTCCCATTTTGTCCTGACTTGATGTGTTTCACACTTTATGGATGGGCAGCCCATAAAGTATTTAAGGTGGGCACTTGGCAGATGGGCATCAAGAGGTGCATTTGGCAGATGGGTGTTCAGAATGTTGTCTCTTCTGCTATGTGCATTTCTAGATTTTTCAGTGTGTGTATTTCATCTGTAGTCATTCTTGTTCGACTGGTCTTGTGATTTGTGTAATCTTGGCCCTCATTTCCTACAGACCACTTGCTTTTATTTATTTTCTTTCTTTGCTTCTCTGTAAAGCTTTTCTTGGAGAACTGTGGAATCTTGAAGCAAAAACCCCCTCATGTGCACCCAGGTGGTTTTGGGAAAGGAAAATAGTAGCTGAGCATAGAATGGTTAGTGGTTTTTTTTTTCTTGTTCAGTGTTTTTAAGTAGCCTTCCAGCAATGATAGCCTCATGATACAAGAGGTAAAGTGTAGAACTTCATCAGTCATAATACAGATCAGTCCATAATACAGATCAGTCCAAAGATGTGGGTTGCAAGGTTTAAAAGTGTATCTATTCAGAGATCCCCCCCAAAAGTTAGTGTGCTATGCCCACCATCTGGGTATCGCTAGTGCATCTCCATGTTGACATGAATTTTCAGGTTGGTTCCTATTTAAGTCAAATTTGCATTAGTGGCAGTTTTAGTTCTGTATGCCTAAACAGGGAACTGCTTCCCAGCAAACTGAGAACTGGCTTCTCATCTGACACCTTGAATGACTTCAAACTGACAGGGAACCATGAACTTTAATCATGAACTTTAAAGTTCATTACCTGAACTTTAACACTCATTTTGTGCCACTGCCCAGGTTTGCTTGAGATTTGTGTCCTTATTACATGACCCTGATTTATGGTACTGGGAAACTTCATTTCTCAAGCAATAATATCTTTAAAAATGATACTAACTTAACTGATGCAGTTCTCTTACTGTTTCTTGGCTTAACCTTCTCTCCATCACCTTCCTCCCTAAAAATGCCTTTGATTTGTCAATCCAAAATCTGTTAGCGTAGTTCCCTTCTTATATCTTGCTGACTCCCAGGCTTCTTGCATCATTGTCCATATATTTTAGAATGCTGTCCTAAATGTTTGGTGGTTACAGATTGGTCCATGTTAGGAAATACTGGCACACTCTGAGTTGTGAAAGGTTGAGGAAAGCTAACAAACAGAAATATTCTGATATTGTTCCCATGTTATTATTTTACTGTATCAGAATGTATGTTCTTGTAAACTCATGAAACATACTTCTAAAAATTTGCAACGATTATCTTCTATTTTTTTTTAACAAGAGATAATTATTTTTAAAATATGGTCAGCTGTTGAAAATAATTCCAACGACCCTTTACTTCAAAACTGCTTTATTTACTAATTTACGTATTTATAGCTAGCTAGCAAGCAAACACTTTTCCGTTCAGCAGAGCAAGACTGAAATTCTTGGCTCTGGTTGCTACTATCAAAATTCATTGGCCAAACCATCTGCATATTTCAGTTCAAAGCACACCATATATTCAACCAAAGACAATGGCAACAGATAAAGAGCCTTTGTTGTAGCTTGTGTAAAGTCTCATTCTGAAAAAGTAGTTGCTAGTGGGCTGCAGCTTTAGCTCTTTGACAAGGAAATTTATTAGAAACAAGCCATGGAAGGCTCAGAAATGAAAAACTAACCCTGCTCCTGAGCCAGACATCCTGTACTGACTAAAGCAATAGATATTGTCTTAAATGTGAAGGCCATGAAGTAGGACAAAATGCATTACGCATGCTTTCTTGTAATGATTTAAAAATAATTTCTTGCAATGATTTAAAAATAGGGATTTTTAAAAAAGTGCTCTGTTAAATAGCAATATGTGTCTGAGCTTCATTTTTTAAAATCAAGATTCCTATTCACCTATGACATATGAAAGAACTAATGATCAGAAAAAAACCTTAATTCAAAAGAAATTTGAATTTTCACTAGTTGAAGTTTGTGAGGGAAGCAGTCTGCCAAATTAGAACTGCTTCTAAAATGATAGAATTTGCGCTCAGTCTTGAAAGACATATACCTTTTGGATTATTCTACTGGCTTTCTATTCCTGTACCTTTTTGACAGATGTTAACTTGGCAGAATAATAAATGAACCTAAATCCAGTGATATCCTGTGACATTCATTGCGTCCAGCTTGTATGTTGCTTTACAAGGTGGTAGATAATATATGAATGAACAATATGCTAGACTCTGTGATTCCCAAAGTGGTAAGTACTGCCCCTTTGAGGAGTGGTGGAATTACCTCAGAAGGCACTGAGGCAAGGGGTAGGAAAGGGCACTGGAGGTGATGGGATTATGGCACCAGGCTGGCAAATGGCACTCCAAGTTTCTGTCATTGCATAGTGCTGAAATCTGGTGGATATCAGAATTAGTAAATATGCCATTAGAGCTCTAGTCAAACCAGTATACCGCATTTTGAGAAACTGGTGCTGCTGCATGCAATTCTGTAGAAGTGGCAGAAGCAGAAAATCAAAGAAGAAATATAGACAATATAGTTTGGAATATCTGATGTGTAGATTTATACCAGCACCAACAGACCAGCAGCTGCCAATGTGCCTATTATGTGAAAAGTCTTTTCTAATGAGGCAGTTAAGCCATCCAGACTGATGAAGCATTTGAGGAAGGCATGTCCTGACAAAGCAGGTCATAACTTAATTTTTTTTCTCAATCGCTTCATGACAAATTTCAAAAATGGACAACACTTTCAAGCATGTTTTGCTTCATGACCAAACACTGACAGTCTGCATGCATCTTACCACATTTCATGGTTGATTGCTAAGTTTAGAAAGCCATGTACAATTGGTGACGACCTCATCCTACTAGCAGTTAGTGAGGTTCTGAGTACGATGTAGCATAAGTCACCACATGATATAATTAAGACGATATAATTAACAGCAATTAGTGCAAAGAGGCATAGGTGAAATGGCTGAAAATGTGGAAGATACATTGTGCAGCATATTAAGGGCAGCAGAATTTGCATTACAGCTGGATGAGTTAACTTGGCAAGGCAATGAATCTTTGCTTCTCATGTATATGCTTTATAGAAGACAAACGTTTGGCTCAAGAGTCAAAGGAAACTTTGCAAGGCAGATAAGAACAGATAACTAAAGGGGAATCAGTATTTTGTGTTGAGCAGTTCTTGAAAGCCAAGGAAATTCTTCTTACTAACATACATGCTTGTGCAGCTGATGGAGCAATGTCAGTAAGTATGATGTTTACTTGGAAAAATAAAAGCGCTAGATGTCTTCACCATTCACTGTGTCATTCATTGCCAACATCTGGTTGCAAAAAATCTCAGTGATGGCCCACACAAGTCATTACACACTGTCATTATTGCAGTGAATTAAGGCCCTTGCTCTCAATTATGGCTATTCTGGAAGGTCAGTGTTGAGAATGATGATTTGCTGCTTCATGCTGATGTTTGTTAGCTATTAAAGGACACTCTTTTACAATCTTTTTGACGATGTTGTGGAGTTTTGTGAAGACATGAATGCTTTGCTCAGTGATGAACTCAGTGATCAGGCATGACATTATTTATTGGAACTGTTTGCAAAGTTCAGTGAAATGAATTTGCAGTTGCTAGGACAAGAGGTCAGTTTTATTAAGGGCAAATTATTCATTTCATGACATTGATTTATACTTTAACTCTGAGCACAATATAAGCTTTTGCAAGCTATACCTATTTCTGAGCCTGTCTGAGCTAGAAGAGAAAGGTGGGATACAAGATGATGACCTGCAAGTTTTTTGTTACTGCATAAAGATATGTCTGAGTGAGCTGAGGATCTTATTTCAATGGACATTTCAGATTGGATGATAAATCCATTTTCAGATACTGAGGAAATGGAGTAGTGGAGGAAGAACTGAGCTACAAAAAGACAGTGAGTTGAAGCCAAAGAAATTGTACCAACATTTTGGTTACAGAAGGAAATTTCTGATTGCTATCCTGCAGTATGGACAGTGATTAAGATTAAGAATGTTGACTTTCCAACATCATATTTGACGGAATGTGGTTTCATGTGGTCACTGAACTTCATTCAACTTCTCTCCAAGCAACGAAATAGACTCCAGATTACTAAATGTGGTAATCTAAGACTCCTGCTAAGTGACTTTAAGGAGACATTGGGAAAGTAGTATCAATTCATCAAGCCCATCCATAGCATTATAAAATGACTGAACAGTGAAGTAGTTACTAACTGTGATATCCAAGATTCTTGCTAGATGACTATCAGACTTTAAAAAGCTGGTATCACTGGATCAAATTCATCAATTTTGTTGAATAAATTAAAGGAAGAGTCTAATCCTATTCAAGTTTCCAGCACTGATGCAGCTATGCTAATGGGGTGTATGCTGCATTCTGTGGTGGGTGGGCAGTCAAGGAGGCCTCCTGAAAGTAAGGGAACATTTATTCCTTTACCTTAGGGCTACATTATAGCTGCATAGGTGCTGGAAAGTTGGATAGGGTTGGGCCTGAAAACAAATTGGCTTTTGAATAAATACGCAGTTACAGGTCCAACCTTGTTATACACAAACTTTTTATACAAGGATTTGACTCAACATGAATGGCCACTGCAAATGAGAAGGAATGTGGTGATCCCTGGAGAAGGGGAAAAATGCATCCCTTTAAAATAGCAGTTTTAAAAACTGCTTTTTACTGTTGTAGAGAGACAGTTGTGCAAGTGATTACAGGTATAACCTAAGTATCCACAGATTTTTCTATCTCAATGTGATGAGAAGTACCCTTTAAATTAAAGGAAAACAGTCCTTTAACAATAGCCTCATTACTTCCAGAGAGGGCAGCTGGCTGACAATCCATCAATCATTCTCTCTCCAGGCACAAGGCAAACCCCTCCCTTCCCCCTGAGCCCATGAAGGCTAAATTGCAGTGATGGCCACCTCTATTCTTTTCCTCTCACTGCAGCTCCTAGTGAAGGGAGGGATTGCTGCCTCCTAGTGAAGCCTAAGTGCCTGGAGAGAGACTGATTGTGTCTGTGTGCATTTCAAAAGGTCAGCAAAGCTGTTTTTAAGTCACAGGAGCAAAGGAACTTTTTTTTAATTGATTTGCTTTAGTGTGTTTTTTGCCACCTACTTGAGTTCTGGGAAGGGAACCCTCAGGAATAATGAGACTCAACCTGTAATTGTTAACTATTTTGAATTTTGTTATCCTTAGGTCATTCACTATTCTGAAAGCTTAGCGGGTACTGGGATGGAGTTTATGGTTCCGAGGGGGTGGTTGCCACCTGCTAAGTATACAAACCAGTGGTATTTTAAGTCTCAAAAGATGCATATAGCCAAGAGAAACATAAGTAGTATTTAAAGAATAGTAGTCTTATGTTAGAAAACAATATATCAGGCACTAAAGGAGATCTGGAAAATAGAAGTGTGCAAATGAGTCTAGTTAAGCCTTGGTTTATCTGCCATTGGACCAAGGCACAGCTTTTTTGGTTTCTAGGATTCACATTCATTGGATTGTCAGGAATTGTCCTGGGAGTAAGGAAGCAAGGCTGTCCAAAGCATGTGGGCAAGGACTGAGAAAACAGAAAGCATGCTTCATCTAGGATACCAAATGGTGTACACAGACAAATGACCTAACTTTTGACCCACCTTAAATAAAAAGGTGTTTGTCAGATGGGGAAAATAGGATAACTTCCTATTCTCATGAGTCATAGTGGCATTAGGAAGGAAGTGGAACTGACCTTGACTCTAAGATAACTGATTTTTTGAAAAGCAGAGGGGGAAAGAAATCTGAATTTGTCATTAATCACATTTGTTCCTTTGTCTGGAAAGTTAAGGACTAAGGGCCCAATCCTGTCCAATTTTCCAGTGCCGGTGCAGCTGTGCCAATGGGGCGTGCCCTGCATCATGTGGTGGGAAGGCACTCACAGAAGCCTCCTCAAGGTTTGGGAACATTTATTCCTTACCTCAGGGCTGCATTGCAGCTACACTGGTGCTGGAAAGTTGGATAGGGGGCCCTAAGGAATTGATCTTTTTTCTTGAAATTCCACAGAAGTAAATTTAGCAGTCTGCCAGAGCCTACTGCTTTTCTCAAACCATTTCAAAGACCATTTTTTACTCATTTGAATGAGGTTTTGGAATATCTCCTATGTTCTAAAATGAAGTTTGTATTTAAAAATTGCTTTAACATGGGCATGTCAGCAGAGAGATATATTAGTAATCATAGAATTGAGTTTGTCAGACTTTCATCTAGTGCATACCATAAGTTGCAAGAATGAAATGGAATAATTGGCCACTGAACCCATGTCTGGAGTGTGTGTGCATTAAACTTGATAATTTTTACTGTATGTTGTAATGAAATATTTGGTAAGGGATAGGTGTTGAATGTGCTCCTCATTCAGACTCAAGTGAAAATGTGTGATTTTGGGTGATGTGGCAACCCCTAAGTTGCGCGCATGGAAGACTTCTGAAAAAGACTTGAGTCAGGGCCCCCTGACTCAGCACTCACCCCCATGCATGCTGACTCAAGTCTGCCTGTGTCTGGGGGTGCTTGCTTACTGTTTTTGTCACGTAGAAAACCTTGTGGGGTAAGCATTCCGATTCCCAGGATCACACTGCTGCTGGGGTTGGGAGGAGATTTTTTCTTAACTTACCTGCAACCAGAGCTGCAGTCTTGGGTGTCCAGGGAGCCTTCTGCAGGGCTCCCCATGCCTGCAAAAGTCTTAAAAAAGAAAAACAACCCCCCCAAAAAAGAGCACTTCTGGTTTCCTGTCCCTGGCAGCAATATGATCCTGAGAATCACACTGCTGCCTTCTCCCCTCCCCTGCAACTACTCATGGTGTTCCCAACTCCTTGTAGGTATTTGGGGAGCACTGTTATAGAATAAATGAATATGATGCTGCCTTTTGTGCTGCTGGGAAACAGCATAGGGGCTGGATCTATTGAGTTGCTCTGTTGTGGCCTATTGCTCTGTGCAAGAACACAGGTGTCTATTTAATCTGTGCCATGACCTTACAATGGAGTCTGGGGGTTTACGGAATCTGCAAATTACATCTGGTTTAATACAAGATGTTAACCAGACTCAGTGAGTACCCCTTTTGAGAATACTAAATATTATGTTCTAAATAGGCACGAAGGAAGCTGGTGCTGCAGGAGCAGATAGGTGAGCATGCATGTGCATGCGTGACAGAATGCATTTATTCATGAATGTAGTCACATGGGTTAATGGGAGATTTCATGCATGCAGGAATTTCTAGACAGACCTGCTGGCTGATTTGTACTTCTGCTCTGGCCCCCCTGACTTAAAGGGATTTCACTGACTGAGGTATGGGGAAGGAACAGAGGATGTGAGAAAATACTGATACATGCTATAGACATTGCTAGTCTTTGAGCATTTTATTTTTCTTGGCTCACATTGAAAAAAAAATGGTTCCAGTAGCAGTAACATTTTATAGCTTAATTTTCATCAACCTATGAGAATGTTTTTTTATAGAAACTTAATTTTAGATGACGATATAATGCTAGAAAGGACGGTTCTTTTTATGGATAGCCAGCTCCTTTGTAGTATCACATGAATTGTGTGATTCTAATTAGTTTGTGGAGCATAAAAGCATATGCTTTGTCAGACTAAACAGATGAATTTGGATAGGATGCCAATGTGAACATTAAAAATGTTTTCATGCCAGTTTAAAGGAAATAGTTTGCAAGACCAAGGAAGGTTTTACTAAAATAACTTTCATTATATTTATTTAGGTTTCTAATGTTTGCAGTCTCTTTGCAAATTTTTAGTCTCAAATGTAATGTTTTGTGCCTACACCTCTCAATATTTACACAGTCATTTGTCAATTTCCTTTGAGCTATGCTCTATATATGCCACTTTCCCAACATTTCAAACCAAAAGACTTGCTCACTGAGGGCCCTATCCTATCCAACTTTCCAATGCCAATGCAGCTATGCCTATGGGGCATGAGTTGCATCCTGCAGTGGAGGGGGGCAGTCACTGAGGCCTCCTCAATGTAAGGGAATGTTTGTTTCCTTATCTCAGGGCTGCATTGAGAGAAATGTACAGGTTGTGCCTCGTTAAGTACTGATTTGACATCCTCTGACTTGACTCACCACTAATACCAGGGTCCACCTTTAAAAGCCTTGTAATAAGGAAAAAAGTGCCAAAATCCATTTCCTACTTTTGCACTATTAAACTGCACCAGTTGAAAGTTTCTCGGGGTTAAAGATAGCTTTAAAGACCCATTTCCTGGTTTCTTGCTCTTCATTGTTGCCCCAGAATGCATTGGTATAAATGCTATAATGCATTCAGCCACTAGATGGGGTGAATAATGGAATCTAATGGAATAATTTCATTCCATTTGATTCCATTATTTATTTAGATTTATAACCACTTTTCTAAACATCCAAAACAGTGTACAACAGAGAAAACACATAAAGATAAAATAAATTCTTAAAATAAAATCATAAAAACCATTAAAACAATTTAATAGATAACAATAAAGAGCAGATTAAAATGTCAGCAGCATAAAAGTGTATAGGAGTCCCTAAGACGTTCCTCCTTCCCCATAGGTCAGGCCAAACAGGTGGGTCTTCATCTAGTGGTTGAATGCAGTATAGCATCAATACTTATGCATTCTGAGGTGACAATGGAGAAGCAAGAAACCTGGAAGTGGGTCTTTAAAGCTATTTTTCCACTGATTTGGTATCCATTGATCTTTTTTTTAATCCACTGAGGATTCTGGAATAGAACCCAGTGGATAACGAGGCATGACCTGTATGTGTTGCAGAATATGCACTACAGATTAATGGCCCAATCCTATTTGGATGCTGCACCAATGCGCACAGACACTAGCGTGATGTTCGTCATATCCTAAGCCAGTCACACAAACACACAATAATAATAATAATAATAATAATAATAATAATAATAATAAACTTTATTTGTATCCCGCCCTTCTCCCTAAAAGGGACCCACACATATCCATGGAATGCCTTCTTGAGCAGAGCAGAACAAGTGTAGAAAGATAGCCTCCTTGGGAGAGAGCAGCCATGTAAAACACACAAGTCTCTCTATGGCAAGGGTTTGAATCCGTTCGCAGTGTGCTGGTAGCTCACTGCACAAAGACACAGCTTGGGAGCCAGGCAGGTGGGTTCTTGCTGAACCAAGGGATTTGTCCTAACCAGCAAGGAACCACCTTTTGCATGACTGGCCAGGAACATAAAGGGTAGCGATGAAAGAGGAGGGGGGGAGGCAGATCTTGAACTCAGATGGTCTTCAAAGCCACCATCTGACCACCCAGCCACAGCAGGAGACAAGTGTATGTTATCTAGCATTTAATATCTTGCATCACTGCAAACAGGCACACCTGACTGGGAGGTTGTAATACATCAGCCTAACAGTGGGAACACTGCATGGGCTGATCACTAGCCTGGTGTGTGACACAGGGTACCTAATGCAGTGGCCAGTGGGCTTGAGAGTGCCCAATTCTGTGCTAAATGGTTCAGTGAGAACCACCAATGTCCAGTTCTGCTTGTTGTTGGTTCTGATCTGTTCAATTGAGACCTGATCTGTTCAACCTTTATTTTCATGAGCAGCATTGCTTTCCCTGGACTCAGGTACATTTCTGCTTTCCTTCCTTCTTTCTGCTCTTCCTTTCCTTAATCTTTTCCCTTTGTACTGGGTGGAAGAGAAGGGAGGGAGCACATGAACGCAAGGCCCATGTCTTCTCATTCTTGTAAAGCCAAGTATGGTTTGGTATCATGTCTGAGTATCCCAATAGTAATACTGGTGGGGCCTCTTTATCCTTGGGGCTTCCGTTCCTGGACCCCACCCCCACCCCTGCAGATACTGAAAACTGCAGATAATGAAATCCATGGTTTTGGGGGCCAATTGGAGCTGAATGGGGTCCAGGAGCCATTCTGAGCTTTGGAGAGACCATGTTTGACCTCACTGAGGCTCAGAATGCCATCTGGAGCCTTTTTCCAGTGACTTCCGGTTTTCGCGAAAAGTGGAAGTTGCTGAAAAAGGTTTTGGTTACATTCTGAGCTTCAGAGAGGTGCATGCGATGATGAGGTTCTAGTCGCCTGTGGGAGGTCTTCAGTGGGGTGATCCAAGGGTTTGGCATCTGTGGTGAAGCAAATCCATGATGCTGAACCAATGAATAAAGAGGCCCCACCTGTTTGAGCAGATTTTCAGACTTGCAGCTAGAACAGAGACATCTTAATGTGGAATGAAGCGTACTTTTCCCTTAAACACTAATAATGTTGTGGCCCTTACCTATTGGATAAAGGGTTTTGCCATATGGCTTTGATGAACAATGTACAGTAGGTTAGCTGTATCCTACTCCTTGAAGCAGTCTTTCACAGTTCATAAATATCAAGTGTGGGTTGTCTTATTGCTGATTTATGAATCTGATTATTTAATATGAAAGTAGAAAGCAAAAACATATCTATGGCTAGATCTTAAATCACTGCTGTTTTAAGGATTGGACACAAAGGGCTCTACTTTGGTGTACTTCTGTAACATGGCTATACTAAACAGCCCCCCGCTTCTCCCAGGGTGCTCCAAAAATGCTGTGCAAATTTATAGCTAGTGTTGGGGGGGAGGGGTGTTAGAATTGTGCCTTGGCAATTGCAGTTCCAGGGCACTGTAGCATTATTGTAACTTTTTAGGCACCTTGAAATCTTGCATTTTATTCATGGCCCAAACACAAAGGTGTGATGTAAAAGTTAAAATGAAGGTTGAAAAAATAATTAGGAAATTATAATTCTTTGAAATATGTTTGTATACTGACGGTAATATGTCCTTGTTAATAACCAGCTCCCTTCTGTCTTATTCCTTATGTACATGAGTTTTCCAATATAAGGATAGGGAAAGATAAATTGTAGCTCTATTAGATCATGGTTGAACAATTCACTGAGTACAAATAATTACTTCAGAAACCTGTCGTGAGCTAGAAGATTGTGCAAATGCACATATTTTATCTATACCAAATTTGTGTAATTTTCATTTCCCACTTGCCAGGAATCAACATCTGGTACAGTGTGTAAAACTATTTTGGTTGCGTTTATGCAATTTCAGAAATAATGCTAGAGGTCTTAAAATTTTGTCCATTACTTATTTCAATGTTTACGCCATCACAAAGGAGAAAAGTTAAAAGTGGATTTTAGCTTGTCTAAGGATAGAACAGCATGGTGTACATAATTCTGAGATGGGGGGACTTTTAAAAAATGTATAATGTGGCTTGCTGAGGGTGTTCATAGAAATAGAAATTTAAGTGTTAAGTGTTATGAGGCTTGATATAAACAATGAATAGTGTTGAAATAATTCTGTAATGAATATTTGGCATTTGTGTCGTGCTTTGCAGAAAATGAATAGTTTTATTTGCCATACATAGTTCATGAAGTACTGAGGCTAAGTACTCATGAGTACCGTGGCGTGACCCAGAACGACGCTCAATTCCACCTCATGTCCACTGCCTCTGCACAATTAAAAGAAAAAATAGCACCCACTTAATCACATTCCTTGTGTGGTTTCTTCAGTTGCAGAAATGCAGAACTTCCATGTCTGATTTCAAAGGACTGTGCAAATCAAGGAGCTCCTTCATGTGTGCAGTGCCTGTAAATCAGACTGGAAGTCCTGCCCTTCTGTGTTTTGAGAAACTGCATGATGACACTGTAAAGAGGCAGTGGTGGTGGCAGACTTGGGTGAAAGGCACCCCAAATTTGCCACCTTCTCTCTCCCTCTTGCAATCTGCTGCTAATGGATGGGCTGCTCCTACTGAAGCTGACAGGGAGTGGCTTGCCTAAAGCCACCTGTCATTTCATGGCAGAGATTCAAACGTTAGACTTCTTGATCCATACTTCAGTCTGTTAGGTTTGGTGTTGTCGTCTTGTCCGTCCCCTGGCCTGTCCCCCTGGCCAGGAAGAACTTTTCCATTGGCTATAATGGGAGTTTTCCTCTGGGGAAAGTTAGCAATTGCAGAGGGAATATGGATCAGGACCATAGGAGGGGAAAAAGCTTAATGCTTCCCTCCCTCCTGTGGGCCTGATTCAGAGAAGGGCTATACTTTCCTGCTATATACATTTAAGAAAAACAAACATGTAACTTCCATTCACCAAATAGGTTTATTGTCTAGTTTTGCCCTTAGTCGCTCTTCAGGAACCTTCACTTAATGGTAGGCTGGTCTGAAATAACAGTAAAACTGCTGAAGCAGAAATGTTATGTCTATGCCTATATCTGTGCCTTGAATACTCTCTGCTGAACAATCATATTCAGACTTAAAGCTTTGATTTTAGTTTGATGTAGGCAGGTGTGCGCTTACTTAAAAGGCACGCAGTATTTTGGGATTTGTAAATTATAAGGTATACTGTAATGTTCTCACATCTGAAATACAAAACCAATATTTATGCCCAAAAGAGAATGTCGTACGTACTCTGTAATTGCATCTTGATTTTTGTTTTCCTGTATCTTTATTGGAAAGTACTTTTCAATATACGGTATTAAATTTTACTGTATAATTTTCTGAATTAAATTTTAACTCACTTAGGAAAGGCAGAAAACATCTTCATGGAATTCTGTTAGTATTTCTTTAATCTCTAAAATTTTCTGACTTGCTTTTTACATACAAAGAGATACATTATTTTTTGTGAGATAAAAATTGATATTTTTTTTACAAATGAACAAATTGATGCACATTGGCTCTAATTCTTCAAAACTGCATTGTTTATTCTTGTTTTCTGGACTTATCTAAGCTACATGCTTCTCAATTTTATACTAGTTTTAGCTGTCATAGTTTCCCATAGGGAATCTGAGGAATTGTATTTTGTGAGAATACTTAGAGAAAAATTTTTATCATCTTCCCACAGAACGTGTGAGTTCCCTGGACTATGTGAATGACAACAGACCAGATTAAAACTCCAGTGCAGATACACACATATGCTCTCTGGTTTAGAATCTGCCAAATGATATCTAATTTATTCTTTCCCCATTATTTTTAACAGGAATTGCTAAAAGATCCTTTGTATATTGGACTGAGACATAAACGCATCAGAGGCCAAGCTTATGATGACCTTCTAGATGAATTTATGCAAGCTGTGACTTCCCGGTAACTGGTTTTATTTGTGCAATTTATGCTGTAGAATGCATCTGAATTTCATTTTACTCAATGAGAAAAGTGAAGCAGCCAAGAAAAGATGCATGTTTTTTTCTCTTTTTTCATTTCTTTAAAACTTTATAAAATGCATTCAATAGTTTGAGCTAATTTATTTATAACTGTACGCAATCATGAATTTCCTTGGGTAGAATAGGAACAGGAAATAAAAGGAAATGTTATCATTATCTTGGGAAAAACCTTTGTTTATAAAAGAACTTCATTTACATTGAAAGAAACTACAGGTGGAGTCTATTTATCCACGTTAGTTCCGTTCCGTGACTCGACGCAATTAACAAAAGGCTTTGTGCTAAATTCCATAGAGTTACGCAAATATGCTGCAGCCTGACACTTCCGGATGGAAGGAAACTAAGGCAGCTGTTATCAGTCCCCTCCCTTCTGCCCTCCCGTTGCCAGCTGTCACGCTTCTTTCACAGGTGGGATGCTGAGCTTTTAAGAGACCAGTCCCATGCATTTCTACTCAGAAATAAGTCCCATTCCAGTCAATGGGGCTTACTCCCAGGAAAGTGTGGAGAGGATTGTAGCCTTGCTGGGCTGTTTTGTTTCTAAAGGCTGGAACAGGGTGAGCCTGTGGGGGGGGGGGGGCAGGAATTCAGCAAACACTCCCTGGGTTTTTTAAAGCAATCCCCTCTGTTGCTACCGCACCTGCCATTGTGTGTGTGTGTGTGTGTGAGAGAGAGAGAGAGCAGGAGAGTGAGCTCCACCTTGCTGCACACCTTGCTACTCTGGCTACAGAGGTTTTCTGCCCCCCTCCCCTCTTCAGTTTCTTTGCTGGCTCAGGGGTTCCAAGAGCTGAGCTGTTCCTTGGCAAGGGGAACCTCTTCCATGGCTCCAGGGCTATTACCCTGTCTGGGCGAGGTGGAGCCTTTTTGCAGTGTTTTGGGCTGCCTGGAAACGCCAGCGCAGGGCAAAGGAGGCAAAGGTGTGTGTGTGACTTTCAGTTCCCCCACCCCATTTGAGACAAATCTGCAGATAAAAAATCCGTCGATAAATAGGTTGCACCTGTGCAATGAGATTAGGCAGCCTTTATTGACTTTTATTGCTATAGTACTTGGAGGTTTGCTTATTATGTTTTATGGCCAGGCTCTGTAAAGTATTGCACTAGCAAAGAAGGTGCTGCACTTCATGTTACACAGTTCCTACATGGGAAATAGTAATGTGTGGGAATTTCTGCAGCAAATGCAAATTGTAATGTATATTGGTTGTATTCATTTGAGACATTGTTGTGTAGAAACACTGCACTCCTGCATAGGGATGCATGACTATCCATTGACCCTCTGTTAAAAGGGTTTGAGGTCTTTGTGTTGATCAATTGTGGGAAGTGCAAAAGCATCCAAATGTTACTTCCTCTACTGCCCAAATATTTACCTTGGGATGGGGAGTGGGGTGACAAAAGGCAGCAGAGATGGTGGTGGTTGGGCACTTTTGAGATGCCTCCTGGACTTCCCTCTTCATCAAGCCTCAAGGGACCCTGAAACTTACCTTGGAGCTGGGGGAAGTCCACTGAGCTAATGCAGGCTGCTTCCTGGTTTTAACTCTGCCGGGACTACAAGTCTTAGTAGGTTTCTCAGGGAAATGATACTCTTCCCTTTCCGGGAAAGGTATGTGGAGTTTTTGTGCTACCTTTGCCACAGTGGTCTTCCTCTGTCCTAAGGTAAGTTGCCAAGTTTCCTGGTGCTGGGAGGAGATGGTAGTGGGGTGGTTTGCAAAATTGGGGTGAACAGGGCCTGTCCAATTGTGTTCCTTTGCACACAGGGCTGTTTTTTTGCCCCAGTTCTGCCATAACAAATCAATTAGGGGAGCTGGATATTCATGTAGGTCTTCTTTTGGATAGAAATTTTGAAGTAAATTTTTTGATGTAAAAATGCCATATAACAAGAAATTATCTGTTGATTTCCATTAGAATTATACCAAAAAGTTGGAAAAAGCATGGATGACATGTAGCAGAATCTGTCTCCCTCCTCCCACACTGAGGCAATGTTATTAATTTCCAGTCTCAACATGATAGTGTGCCATAAACAATGAGCTGTATCAAAGCTGCTTGTAGCACAAAAGGCGTGTTTAGTAAAAGCCAGATGGTTCTATGAAGGACATGCTACATGGAAAGTAAAAAAAAATGTTCCTGAGTAGATATCTGTTGATTCCAGGATAAACATCTAAGGCTGCAAGCCTAACCTCACTTTCCTGGGAGTAAGTTCCATTGAACACAATAGGACTTACTTCTGAGTAGATCTGCTTAGGATTGTGCCCTAATGATTTCAATCCTGTATTCATAATGTACAGCTCATGCTTAATCCTGAGGATGTTCAAGAAGTCAGAGACAAAAGGAGACCTAAGTTTGGTCCTGCATTGGAACAATTGCAGTGCAGCCTGTGATTACAAGCTGATTGCTACTAATTTTCTATGTATTTTATCTATGGTTCATAAGACTTCCCGCCCCCGCCCCCCAAAAACAACGAAACAACAAACCTGTTCTAAGCAGAACTGCAGAAAATGAAATCTGTGGTAAGGTAGTTGAATAAAGTTTCTCATGTTTGCTTCTATTGAATCGGGGCCAAAGTATAGATCAAGGGTGTCAAACATAAGACCCAGGGGCCTGATAAGGCCCACAAAAGCTTTTTATCTGGCCCTCAGGCTCTCAGCTTCTGAGCAGTGCTGAGGTGTTACTGCTGAAAGGGCAGTCCACATGAAAATTGGGCTGTTCCTTATCTTGAAATATGAACAAGATTTGCATGTTTTCTGTCATTTGCAGCTAATGAGTTCCTAAGTGAGAAAAGGTGTTTATTTTTGGTTATGACCTGTTTAATGACATCTTGTCTAATGACATCACTTCCAGCCTCAGCAGGCTGATGAATGCTGTTCAGCCCTCTGTATGAAATGAGTTTGATGCCCCGGTATAGATTATCTATAGCCACTTCAGTTTTTTGAAAAGAAAGCAACCTTTAGGGTGCAAAACAGCTGGGGGCAAACTGTTTGGAGTTGGGGGGGGGGGAATGGCCCAAAGAGAAGGGACTAAAGTAGCCATTGCCTGGCATTCTTCCACTGAAACATGTGTTTTTTGAGGCTACTTTTGTGGTTTTGTTTTAACTGAAGAAAATATTGAAGAAAGATGCACATGGCACTTTCTCATATGCCAACTGTTCAGTGAGACTTACTAAAAACCATTTCTACCCATTGCATATGTGCAACAGGAATCAAATGTGTACACTTGTGGGCTGGGCAGAAATGGGTTAATATTTGTAAATTACTGTATAAATTCTTACTCTCTTACATCTGGCTGAGGTGTAATACCGATACTTTGGGCTTACTGATATTTTGGGCAAAACCATTTTTCCTTTAGTATTATTAGCTTTGATATATTTATTTGAAAGATCAAAGTGCTGTGTCACCTGGTCAGTTGCACAAGTTGAAAACCATGTTTGTGTTCAGATTAAAGTCAAAATAGATATTTTCATCTAATGATGAGGTTTCTAACGCAAAGTACATAAGAAGGGCTATCCGGTGACCAAGCTTCACAATTATAGCCCATAGTAGTTTCAACCGTAGATAAAGTATGAAATTTTGCACCTCAGTGCGGTACCTTGTTACTTACCCTTTGTAGCTAGCCGAGTCTCATTTCTTCAGGAGGAGTGACCACCTTACCCTTCTTTTCTGAACATTTCCATGATTTTGGGCTTCTGGAGTTGACTAGCTGATGCTACTCAGCAGACCAGCTCACACCAGACCCTGAAACCACTGGCTTCCTTTTGCTAGCATGGGCACTTCTTACCTGTTGCCTGGAAGTTATTTTCTACCTAGAGGGTTTGACCCTCTGTGTATATCCTTTTATTAATGATAGTAAATGGAACTTACTCCTGGGTAAGTGTGGGTAGGATTGCAGCCTAGGATTATTAAAAATTCTCCTGCTTGATGATGTCACTTCTGGTGAATCCTGACAAATTCTCATTCTAAAAAGTGGGTCCCAGTGCTAAACATTTAAGAACCACTGTCCTATGACAAATTTATTGGATCTAAAGATACATCATGGACCTTAGGAGAGGGAATAATCAGATTCACTTTTACAATATTTAGGTGGTGCCTCAGTACCTGCTAGCGTTCTCGGACCCCTTGCAGATACCAAAAATTGTGGATAATCACATCCACAATTTTCCGTCCCCCTCTCCTTCCGAAGGGGACTGGAGTTGTGCTACGGAGGGCTTTCTGAAGCCCAGAGAGGCAGTGTGTGTCCACCCGCTGCCCCTGCAGGCTTCAGAATGGCTCAGAGAGGCGCAAAAAGCCACTTCCAGTTTCCCATAGTTTCAAAGTTTGCTTTTTTGCCATATAAGGTATTCTGAGGTTTGGGAAGGCTTCTATTCTGGCATGCTGCCTCTCCAGGCTTCAGAAAGCCCTCCGAAGGGGACCGGAGCACAAGTCTCATGTAGAGCTAAGTCTTGCTCAGTGCAGGTCCTCCAGATCTGTGGATGAAAAATGCGTGGATAAACAGGCTTCACCTGTATGTCGATTTGGGCTGTTTTATGAATGGAACATGAGCATCAGGCCCCTAATTTTGTATTATAAAACTTGTTCTAGCAACTGCAATATGTCGTGTTATTATTTTTGACTAAGTGACCTGATGTTTTCATTCTAGTTCTTGACATCTCTTAGAGAGCTATTTGTTGTTTTATTCTTTATGTAACCTTTAGCAACAGAGGAAGACATTTATCATAAAAGAGTGACAAGGAACATACATGGCAATTTGCAAAATGGCTAACACAGCAAGAAAATGTACAGACTGTATTATTTCCCAGCATGCCTAACACCCTCAAGTTGTACATATTGGGACAAACAGGCCAAACAGTTGTATAATGTCTTTGAGAACTTTGGCTGTACTTTTCCTGTGCCTAGTTTTTTTTTAAAGTGCGAGAAGAGAAATGGTTATTGACAATGAATTAAATGTCTGGGTGGTTGGTGGATCCTCTCAGCAAGAGTGCTAATCCCTAGGAAACAGCAGATGGTTGGTGATATGCATGTCAACCTATGCATTTCATACGTGTAGAAAAAAGGAATTTGTGCATGAACGCTCTATTGTGCAAAGGTGGAACAGACCTCTGTCTCACATTCAGGGAAAGATAAAAAAACAGGATTGGTACAATGGATGACCATGTCAAATTTCTAGAAAGCCAAAACAGCATTGCTTGTTGCAACTTTTAGTATATTTCAATAAAGGGAAACCTTAAAACTGCTCATTGTCAAGCCACTGTTTATTAAAATATTTATTTATATTTATTAAAATATAATTTTATTAAAAACAAGTTTATTAAAAATAAAAAGGGAAATAAGTATGTATAGGTTTTCTGATTTTTGCTCAGTCATGTAGAAAACCTAATGGGATGTTGAGTTCTTCTAATAAATCTGTTGGAGAATTATTTGACTGAGAAAAGATAATTTCATTTCCGAACTACTATACAAGTTTGGTGTAATCATTCAAGTGATTTAGGGCCCAGTCCAACTTTCCAGCATCGGTGCAGCCACAATGCAGCCCCAAGGGAAGGGAACAAATGTTTCCATATCTTGAAGAAGCCTTTGTGACTGTCCCCACACCACAGGATGCAGCATTGACATGGCTGCACTGATACTGGAAAGTTGGATACAATGGGCCCTAATTCCTTACAATATTTGGCATCTGCAGTACTCACAACACTCAGAAAATCCTTACATCGGTCCGTGCTTCTGTATTTATCACTGTGATTTATACACAACTTAAGAAGATTAGGTCTGAAACACTGGAAAATACTGTGGTGGCCATGTTTGTAGCACTATACAGATCTGGTAACTGATGCTTCATTTGGCACCCACACTGAAACTAGCATTAGGCTACAGCTATAAAAGGCCCACATACTGGATCTAGTCGTTATGTTTAATAAATCACAAATAATGCCTTTTGATTCTTCCTTAATAAGTGTTTACATTTAGAGGCCTCCTAAATTTCTGAAATCCTGTACACGTTTGAACATAATGGGACTGACTTCTGAGTAAACATGTATAGGATGCATATCACAGATTTGCACAGGCCCACTACAAACCGTCATCCTAAGCATACTTACTAGTAAGCATTTCTGAGTGCCATGGGAGTGACTTCTGAGGGACTTTGAGGACTGCGTTGAAAAACTGGGCTGCAAAGTTTGTTTTCTTTGGGATTGGAATTTGAAGAGAAGATTTGCAAACTCTGGCAAAGAGACAACTTGTTTAGCAGTGACCGGGATTAGTCTTCTGCAGATAGAATGCTGCACCATGGGGGTGATGCAGGAAGGAAGTGGGGATTCATATAGGGGAGGAAAGTTAGGAGCACCCAGCCCATGTACCGATTCCAGTATTTTCGCTGTGGCTATGAATTGCATTTCGTTTAGCACTGGCAGTAGCGGCAGGTTGGTGATCAAGTATGAAATTGCTGGAGGTGAATATAAGAACTGAAAGGTGGAATTAATTCAAATTGAATTTAGGTTCCCTGGCAAAGACGCAGAAATTTTGTCTGAATTCCTTACGTTTGTCATCCAAGAATTTTAATGAGCAATTGGAGTAATTTCTAATTCTATTGTTCCATTGGCCCTATCACAGGGAAATTCAATTACAGCGCTGTCTCACACACAATATTACTATGCTGTTGACCCACCCAAGAGTGAAGTAACATACTTGGCTACAAAAGCCAAGCACTTAATTCTTTCAGAAACATAAGTGCCTGAATTGATTTCAGCACTGCAAGATTATAACTTCAAAATTATAGCTGTCTCTTTTTGCTAGTTGTTTCACACTTGGAGTGGTAACTGCACAGTGAGTGCTACCAAGTTCTAAATATGTATGTGATCTAGACATATTTTAATAAAAAGCAAGTAATTACGAGTAGAGGACATATGGAACTACTTGGCACAGCAAATCCATCTGGAAAAACCAAAGTATTATTTTTAGAAGCTAATCAAAAACGCTAGAAATTTTTAACCTCTTCTTTACATTATAGTTTCTGTCTGATAGAAATTCTTTTTGTTTATCTGCCATAGGAGCTTCTATTAGAAAACTATTAGAAGTGAGCCAAGCATTATTTATTTTATTCAGAAAAAATTAAGGTGTATATTAATTTTCAAAACCAACAATTTCCATCAAGCCACTGATATTGAGCTTCTGTCACATAAATGTAATCAATAAGTAATTGTGCTGTTTGTATGTGACTTGGTTGTACAGAATTGGGCAGTGCATGGTTCTCTGCTGGAAAGTGAAAGGTCTTTCTTTCTGTCCCTTCCTACAGGAATGCTGTTTCCCTTATACAATGGATTAGGATTTTGAATGGTCAAGCAGAGTTTGAGCAAGCTGTAGGATTGGGTGTCAGCCTATGATCTGGAAAAAAACCCAAACCTCTTACTTGCTAATGTGGCTATTTTTTGTAATATGACTCAAGGCTGCTTCTTCACTGCAGTGTTCCAGAATTCCCAAGTTATTTTACAGAGCAACACTAAAGTCGTCATACTGGTGAAGGCTTAACATCTTCTGGTATTAAGCCAAACTGACTACTCAGCATTGGATTTTTTTAAAGAGCTTGCCAGGAGACCACAGAAGCTGTAAATTATGGATGGAAAATATTTTTAAAGGACAGTATTTGCAAACTAAATTTACCAAGTGCAGCTGGTTTGCTATATTTTCCAAATCAGTTTTAAAATATGATCCAGCTGCTTGCATTTTACAATTAGCTGACATACCAACATTATGTCAAAAATCCTAAAATGACTTCCTGATTTTCTATACACTGAGGACGTTAGTCTGGAATCAATGGTGAATAGGACTTGACCATTTTTTTGGTAATAGAATGCGAATACATAACTATTGTATCATAAATAGGAGAAAGCAGTGAAGAAGTCTGGCACTGAAGTGCCTGCTTTACAATTTCATGAATGTCCTACCCTGTTAAGCATTCCATTAAGCTGCTAGATTTTTTTGTATTCTGGCAGCGCAAGGCTCTTTGTAGTGGTGCAAAAGTCAGGCTGCTTTTTCGTGTTTCTGGGCCACCAATTGTCACATGTGCCAGCTTCTATAGGAGGCCCTGCTGGTGTTGTATGTTGGTGGTGGGGGTGTTTTGTGGGTGGGCAGGAAGGAATAGCTTTAGGGAGGTAGGTGCGTAAGGAGTGGGTTAGAGTGGGTGGATCTCAGTGTCAATGACTTGGAGCACCAAGCAAACTAGACTAAGCACCACTCTTTTTAGTAGACTCATCAAGAAACTAAAGTGAATGCACTTGCAAGATCTGTGTGGGCATTCTGTCCGATCCACCACACTGAACTTACACATTCTTAGAAGAACAAGTCACATCACAGAGGGCTACATACTAGATTCAGCCAGTTTCTCATGAGCAGCCAGCAGAAAAGACCAGGAGGGGACTATTCAAATATAGAACAAGCTGTACAGACCAAGGCAGTGGCTCAGGGCCCAGTCCTATCTAACTTTCCAGCACTAGTGCAGCTGCAGTGCAGCCCCAAGGTAAGGAACCAAATGTTCCCTTACTTTGAGGAGGCCTCTGTGACTGCCTCCCAACCACTGGATGCAGTGCATACCCCATTGGTACAGCTGCTCTGGCACAGGAAAATTGGATAGGATTGGGCACTCAGGCACCACAGACGTAAATACATTTGTTCCTTTCCTATTCAGTTAACCATGGTTACATGTTGGATTGCTCTATTTGAGCTTTCCAGAATCATTCCCATGGGAATGCGTGGTAGGCTACTTCAAATACTTGAGTATTTGTGATCAAATAATCCAAATGCCAGTTAAAATCCAGTATATACTTTACTAATATTCTTTCTTTGACCTTATTCTGTAATAGTGATAGGGTGCATATACGCAAGGCTTTGCAAAATTAAAAAAAAAATCCTTAAGTGTTTGACTTCATGGAATTAAATATTTTCTTTTTAATTTGGCACCAGTATTATAATAAATCTGCATAATCTGAAAACTTGGTTCAGGATTTAATCTTCTTCATTGAATACTGCTTCTGATAACTAGTGTTTAACTAGTTTTTCTTAACTATTAGCAGTATTTTCTTAACTACATAACATAACAGAAATCATATTACCCATGTACATAAAGAGTAATTATAGCAAACATCAATGTCACACCAAAGTGTTATTTCCCAAATTATGTTGGAATTTCTAAAGGTAAACTTTAATTTCAAAGCCAAAATAATTTTTTCCATGATTATTCAATATGCAGTGTAAAAGTGAAATGTATAAATCAGCCAGTGTATGTCCTAAATCAACTTTACTTTCAACCTTTTTTCTGCAACAATGACTTTATACATAACCTACAACTTGCTCTTTCATTTGGAAGGCAGTACGCCGAAGGGACAAATGGTGGCTTTCACTTCAGTAAGAAGAAAGTAAGCTTTTCCAGTCAAGCTTGAAGCATGATTGGTATTTACACTATAAATTCAGGAAGTGACAAATGAAGGAAGCAGCTTTATTTTAATTTGTTTAATTCCCTATCAGTTCTTTCTAATGAGCAATTTACCCAGCCTGAGTGAGGTATGCAGTAATAAGGCCAAGCACATTATCCTTAATATAGGAATAGTAACCACTCCTACCTACTTCCTCCTGTGGTTGGTGGGGGAGTATTGCTGGCTGTTGATTTACATATGGAGACCCAGCCTTAGGAACAGATGCTTCCCTCCTCTACTTTCCTGCATGAGTTCCATCCTTTACCATATTGGCCTTAACCATTGGTTAGGATTATATCTATAACAAAGCTGATCATGGTTTTGAAGAGAATTTGCAAACATTCTTTAATATGGAATAAACATGGTTCTATATGTGCACATGCATGTGTATTGGGATGGGAAGATTGTGGATTGGTATTTTTGGTGGATCACCGAATAGTTTGCAGTAGATTGGGAAGGATCTGCCAGTCCTTCAGTTGCAGTGTTTCTGTCTGCACTTATGTTTATGACCTGGTTGCCTTGGATCAGGTCTTTCTTCAGCTGGCCATTTTTTGACTTTTGTTTTAGAGTCCAGGGTTTGTGCTTGTAAATTCAAGGTATTCCAGTGTCTCACTCATGGGAAGCAGTTGGTAACTGGCTCTCTTAATCCACCATTTTGCACCCAGCTTCATTTGGTTACTCTTCAGGTTCTTGTGAAAAACAAAGTAGATCCCATAAGCTTGAAGTCTTCCCACCCAGATGAATGTGATAAAAGATTAAGGCAGTGGTACTCAAACTTTCCTGGCCAGTGGCTCCCTTGACCCCCATGGCTGTTGGCCATGACTCCCCATCATGTTCCTGAGGGCTGGAAGTGACATCATTAAACAGGAAATGGCCAGAAATATTAACTACATTAAATATAATATTATAATATTATATTTATTATAATATAATCTTAAATATTAAATATATATTAACTTCTTGGTTTCACTTCTTGGTTTCACAGAGAAGGCCCTCTGCTTTGGTTCTGGAAACCCCAGCAGATAACAAATTCCACTGGATGCTGAAGTCCAGCACCCAATGCTCGCCGTGGTATCTTAATTGGAGCCTTTGGAGGACTTTTCTGGGTCATGTCGGGCTGGCCACCCATTCTGTTGATCTCTGTGGGCCTCAGAATGGCCTGCAGAAGCAACAAGAAGTAACTTCAGGTCAAACCGGAAGTTGCACCCGCAAACTGGAATTCACTTCCAGTAGCTTCCGTTGACTATTCTCAGGCCCGTGGAGGCTGATAGAATGGGCTGTGGGCGTGGTGTGACCTAGAAGAGGCCTCTGGGTAAGACATTGTGGGAGGCACCTCTGTATCTGCAGATTTTGAAAGTAGTTCCTTGACATCTTCTTTTGTTTGATTTGAACTGCTCTCAGAATGATGCAGAAGTGGGGGACACACATAATTGATTGAATACAAAGAACTCGGCAAGATGTTATCTTTGCAGTTGATGCTAGAATGAAGTGATTAATATGTTGCATGCAAGACATACAAAGCCAGAGTTCTTCCCACAGACATCTGTTTTTAATTTAATTATTGCATGATATTTTTAAAAATGCTATATGGTGGTTCTGACTCAGGTCTGTAGGCTAGCCACATACCATGTTGTCCAAAGGACTGTTCCTATGCTATTATTAATTCTGCTTTTATCATTCCCATGGCTCATGTTCTGTTGACAAATGATTTTTTTCCATGTAAGCAATGGATAGAAATGGTACAATGAAATCCTTTTTAACACAATCTCTTTAATATTTCTTGCACTGGCTCACTTAAAAGCAGAAAAGTATGTTCGTCATGGCATCAGATGACCCTAGGAATTGTTGTAATGTAATCATTGTTCTTCTTGGGTTGATGTGTGTCCCCCCCCCCAGTTCCTCTTTTTAGTTAACCTTCACCTAGTGCCAGCTCTTATATCTGCATAGCTCAAATTTCTTGTCACCACTCCTGAGTATCTTTCAGATATTTACCCATAAAAGACGTACAAAATTTATTTTTTCTTGGATTCTTTCCATTGCTTGAATCTGCCATTCACAACACTGAAATTAGCCAAGAGAATGATGGTATAGAGTTTTCTCACAGCATTGTATGAATAGTGTTTCTTAAAATGCTTAACTTTGTATGTCCCTGAAGCACTGTCACTTAAAAGGTATTGCTGCTTTTGTATCCCATAATAATGAAATTTCAGTTAAAACATACCTTTGTAACATTTCTAGACAAAATTGCACGATCTAAAAAGGGATCCAACGCAGCAATACTTTGCTAATTTTTGTGATTACTGTCATTCTTAAATATTGGGTTACTTGGTTAAAATATTAAAAACAGGAGTTGGGAATTTAAAGTTTAGCTGGTGGTTTTCTTAAATATGGAATAGCCATCATGTTTATAGAACTTAAATCTCTATAGATTTAGTGTTCTGGAATAAGAAATCTCCATTATTTATTGTGAGGTGGTAGTGTGACCAGACTAAAAGACAAATCCTTAAAATATGAGACACCCTTCAAATCAGTACTTGAATTACAAGAGGTCAGAGGAGGCCAGTCTTAGCTACTATTTTTAGAAGGGGGGAAGGGTGAGGGTGTCAAAGCTAACTTAGATTTGGCTAAAACTAGGGAGGGTCAAGGGGTGAGTATATTCCTCCTACTTTTTCCTCTAATTCAATCACTGCTTCAAGTAAAGAGATACAAGGCAAATGGCATAGCAATTCTATCGTACTGGTTGTGTTGGTGTAACATCAGCATAACTTGGTTGAGATGTTATACTCATCCAGCAAGAGTAGTGAAGAAATGCAAACAGTTGGTTCTCGTATCAAATATGAGTTGACTGTACATACTAAGGATGATGTTAGCCTGAGGTTGAAAACCTGGGAGAACCCATTTTCACACAGGTGCTATGAATATCCTAATATCCTTGACTTTACACCATCAGTCATAAAACTACATATTCACTGTTACAGACAGGTAGCAGGAGTGCAGATACAATGGCAAGAGTGCATTCTGGAGGTGGGTGGTGGTGGTTCAGCCCTGGAAGGGAGGAGGGGGTGGTGGAGCAGACCTCCACTGCATCCTAACCCTTACCCCAGACCTACCCACATTACACAGGGCTACTCAGTTCTGTGGTGGCTAAATTTGTGGTGCACATCTGTGTAGCCCCACTGAACAGGCTGGGATGCTACACAGGGTAAGGAAACAAATGTTCCCTTACCCTAAGGAGACCTGCTGCCTGTTTGAATCCAGCACTAGATACTGTATGAGCCTAGCAACCCCACTGTGCCAGTGTTGGATAGTCTTGGGCTGCCCATAAGTTTTGAATAATAATGCATCTTTGGATTGTTTGGATCTGCACTGCAAAAACCACATTTAGTTTTGCAGATTAGGTTGCCAAACTTGCAGTCTTGCATTGAGGAAATGAAAATACATATGGAAAAAAGGAACAGATTTTGGACATCCCTAGAGCTTATGAATCTTCCCCTGCTTTTTTGTAGCTTGGTAAATATAGGCTAATCCTCTTAAATAACTAAATAGTCCCAAGCTTACCACAAACCCAAGCTATTCTCATTACTACAACCATGTCCATAGTATACTAAATGAAAGTATGAGTTGACTTCTAGACTTGTATAATTCAAGTTTTTAAGAAATCAGTACTCTGTTCTAACTGAACATCTTTCAGGGCCTTGGTGTGATTGGTTATTGGTTTTGCTGGGAAGCTTACAAAATTGTAATACTCTGTAATTATTACTATTTTCATTGAATGCCAGAAACAGAGGGATGTTTAAATGCTTTCCGGACGAAGGCACAACAATTTTAGCAATATAAAATTGGCTGTGATCCTAGTTTTGCATTTAAGAGTAATAAAGCATAAGATACTGAGTGGAATCGCATGTCAGTAAAATTGTTCTACCTGAACAATGTCAAATGATTTTTGCATCTACTAGACTGAATGCACTTCCAAGATCTCATTAATTCAATCCCTAGGGACAAGCCTTTCTGGACAGATAGATACAGTTACTACACTTCTTTCCAGACCACAGTAGGGAGAAGGTATTTTAATCAAGATAGTTCTTCACTGATGTGTTAAATTGAATCTGTACTTTGAACAGTGGTCTATCCTAAACATGAGAGCAAAAATGTCCTTTTTTGCTCTGGCTCCATAAACAAAACAAAAGAAGGAAAATATGCCATTTATTTGCTACTGATCAAAACATTTGGGAAAATAAAGTCTGTAAGTGCTTGCATTGGTATGGTTGCACAGCACATCTGAATTTGTGTAAATTGAAGGAAATTTAGGTAATGAGCAGCGCACTTCTATCTTGCACTGAAATAGGCAGGCTAGGAGTCCTGCACTGTATCCAGTGCAAGATTGTGGCCCGAAGTGGCTCAGCCAGAGGCAAGGGGAAACTTTTCCTCTTATCCCTGGGTAAGCCACCATAGCCCCAGTGGGTCTCATCAGACCTGTGCCAGGAGGTGACGCATCTGCTGCTCCTATGAGGATAATGGAGCAGCTTGGGAGCCATTCAGCCCTGCCTGTGGAACGGGGTTGGGATTGGGAACCCACCCTCAGCTCACCCTCCCCCACCCGAAACACCTCCCTCCCTCCTCCTCCCCGCCCTCTCCAGACCCCTGCTTTGGCTGAGCTCAGCTGTCACAACCTTCCCTACCCAGGTCAGCACAGAGGCTGGATGCAGCTGGTCCAGCTGACATGTGAGGAGGCGCAAATTTGCTTTATGGCACATTCCTTGTGCCGACCTAACACAAGATTAGGATTGCACCCCTAATTATTGTAATCATAAATTTACTGAATGACACTGTAGCAAAGGCTTACTCTGCCTATAGTTTTGCTTTTGGAAAGAAAAAATATTAAATATCATTGTATTCCACCAATGGAAAAAGCCCTTATATTTTTAAAGATATACAATAATCACATGATAAAGTTTCCAGTAGTCTGTGAAAATTGTATTCCATAAGCAATTGCATTAAAAAAAGATCCTGGAAGTTGTTCTGTTTCAATGCAACTATATTTGTTCAAACTTTCATAGCAGAATGAAAGCTAGATTTCTAACACTATATAGTACTGAACCTCATGATTACATTACTTTGGATGAGGTAATCGCACATGCTTGCTGTTAAATGCACTCACTTAAGGATTTACTGTTTTGTACAAACCCTTGATTGTATTGCTTCCAGTCTTGGAACATGTATTTGAGATGTTAGACTCATTGAGCAGGGGTGTCCAAACATTTTGGCAGGAGGGCCACATCATCTCTCTGACACTGTCGGGGGTCAGGACAAAAAGAATTAATTTACCATTGAAAATTTGAATAAATTTACATAAATGAATATATTAGAAATGGAACTTATATGAATGAATGAAGGTATTGCAGTAGTTCAAGGCCTATAAAAGGCCTTGCACAAAGCAAGGCCAGCCTTTCCTTTGCTGCCACTGCTGCATCACAGACGTGAAACAGCAAGTAGCGGAAGGAGCCCTTGTCCCACAGCTCAGGTGAGAAGTCGAACAGCCGTCCTCATGCTGACAGCAGTTGCGTCAGGCCAGCACGGGCTCCAACAAGTCTCTGGAGGGCCAGAGGCTCATTGGAGACTGGGGGCTCCCTGAGGGCCTGATTGATGGTCCCCAAGGGCCGCACGTGGCCCCCAGGCCGGGGTTTGGGCACCCCTGGAGATAGCAAAGTAGCTTGATTTTGTAGTGTGACCACAGAATCCGCAGATATAGAGGTCGCCATTTAAATGCCTTTAAAGAAGAAAAAGCACAAATTGCATTTTTTACTTTTGCACAGTCAAGCCACGCAGTTTCCAAGCTTCTGGGGGCTAAAAATAGCACTAATGACCCACTTCTGGGTTTGCGAAGGTTCCTAGCTCCTCCCATGTTTGCCCCAGAATGCATCAGTATAACTCTATACAGCATTCCAGTTGACCCCCAATCTGTGTAGCATTTGCAGAAAACTTGACCAAAGAATGAATGTTTTCTCTGCATTCTCTGTGGGCTTTTGTAAAAGAGAGTGCAGCATGTTCTGTCTTCTCTGACAGCCAGAAGGAAGGAAACTCTTTCCTTCTCTTCCCCAAGTTCTCTATGAACTGAAGAGGAGTTTGGGGAAAGGATGACTTGTGTGGTTTTGTATTCTGCCTTTTCAGAAGACTGAAGTGCAGTGCCTTGCTGCCTTCTGCAGAAGCCTGGGATAGAGGCAAAGAAAGCATGCCTCCCTTTTGCCAAAATCTCTGCAGTTCCTTAGGGAAAGGAGTCTTTGTAAGGTGTGAGGAGTGGTACAGTTGCCAGAATGGGGAAAGTTGATTGCTCTTGGTGAGTGGATTTCTAGAACTCTATTTAAAGCTAGCTGTGGTTAGCATTAACTTCTGAGAAGAAGGAGCAAAGGAAGGAGGAATTTACACAGGAGGGAGCATGTGAACCTGAGGGACATTATTGGTATCTTTCCCATGGTTAAGAGATGAGAAATATGATTTGCAGTAAGACATAGAGACTCTAACCAGAGTTCAAAATGTATGACAGAATTAGGAAGGGTTTAAACTTTTGGATCTGAAGCTAGCAAACAAAAACTGTTCCAAGTACCAGCCTAGAGGCAGAGATAGCCTGTTGGTTAGTGAAATAAAAGGCAGGATGGTGTTGCTCCCATTCCACAGATACAATTGTTCCTCCTCTTCCCTTCCTAAGCCTTGGCTGTGGATTGACTCCAAAACATGGAGCCTGGATGCAGGCTCTATTATGCTTGGGCAGGTACTGTGTGGTTTTTCCCCCCCTGTGTTGGGAGTGAAAAATTTTGCTTAAACACTCAAGTACCCATGACAACATCTCTAAGCAGTATTTTGAGTATCAAAAGAAAAGAGAAATAGCTTTTGATTTTCTAATTCACACTTTTTAAAAACAATCTTGACATTCAGAGTCTTCATACAACCTACAGATATGTTTGGCCTAGGTCCAAAAACTGATGTTAACTAAACTTACACTATCCAGGTACTCTCAAGGATCTATTTTCATAAGAAATGAGTAATTGTAAGTTAAAACGCAATACTTTAAAGAACCTGTTTGCCATCCTTAATATTTCCCTTATTGGGATGGTCACCCTTGCATTACTGTTTAACGGTTTCTTGTTTTAAATATTGTTGACACCATATCAGAGTATGATGTTGCAGACTGGAGAGAACTCTGCTAGTTAAAGAATGATAATCCTAATGTGGGATCACAGTTTGAAGCCTATAGTTTTGTCGTGGATATTTTGAGACAGCCTTTCATTTTCTGCGCTGCTTTGAATGTAACTGGCTTTGGCAGTCTCATGCCTAAATCTGCCAAGCCATTTGTGTAGTCCAAGTGCTACATGCCAAGCAACAGAGCAGCCCATTTGTGAGGTCTGCTAGTCATGCAGAACACAAGAAGAAAAGCACACAAGTTGATCAACACAGCTTTCTCTGTTGAAAGATTTTTGCCTGTTGTTAATATTTTTACAGCAGTGTAAAATGATTTTTTTTATTAAGCTGTACTGAAGCTTATTCATTCCTACCTGAGATAACTTAAAATTTAGCATGGTGTGTTAATAAAACCAATATGGCAATGCTGTAAAAATACTTAACAATACAAATGCCCACTTTTAAGATCCAGCTGAGCAAGATATTGACCATCTTTAATTTTCATTGTTGCTGCAGGGGGAATTGATGCATACAACTTCTGCCAAGTCACAAGGTGACTGAGGTGGAGAGGGCTTGGAGAATGTATGTAGTCCCAAAAAAATCCAGAATAGTTTTCTTTTTTCTGAATACGTCATGTTTATATCTGTTACTATTAAGCACTCACTTTTCTGCTCAAGAGAACAAGCTAATTGCAAGTGCTTCTGGCACAGAGAGTTTCCAAATCAATTCCTAATTAAAATCTTGCTGTATTTTCTGAAAATTACATTATTTATAAAGAAAATATGGTGTATATTTAATCTGTTCCTTAAACCAAAATCTACTTCATTGTAACTTTCAGCATCACAGTCTTCTGTGAATAAAGACTGCAGTTAGTGTTATTAATACAATCATTAACAGTGTCAACATTTTTATTATGAACTTTACAAAAGATTAAAAACTCCCCTGCCAAAAATGACTTAAAAAGAATTTTTAAAGAAATGATAGAACAACAGATGGAATGGAAAGACAGATTGTGAAATAATAGTCTCAAATTGTGGATGTCAAAAGAAACACATGGTAAATAGAACTTTCATTCTTGCCTCCCCCAAAAGAAAACTTGTTCATCTGTATGAGGAGTAAATATCAGTTTTTCTGTCACATGTGTGGCTTATCTTGTCCTACCTACAGTGCTGGCCGGTATAATGGGGTAGACAGGCAGCCCAATCCTGCATACCTCTCCCTGTGCTGATGTACTGCATCCCTCAGGGGAGTTTCAGGTCCCAGAGTTCACTCCAGGTAACAAAACAGAGTGGGGATTTTTTGCTGTCTCTTTCCTGCTACAGCTTGTGCCACCTGAAAAGCTGGGGACCTTGTGACCTGACAAGAGAGATGTGCCAGCTGGAGGAAGGACATCAACAGAAATTAGAGCACTCCTCTTTGGACAAGCTGATGTATCTTTCATTTGTATAAGGGCTCTTTGGATATTATCCTATATAACAATAGAAGAAATTTAAGAGTAAAAATCAAGAAGGTAATCAGATGATGCATCATAGAGAAAGAGTGATTAACAGAGATATCCCATTTCAAGCAGATTGTATTGGCAAATACTGGTGAATTTTAAGGCATCCTGCTATCACCCAGCCAGTTGCCTCTGTGCTAGTGCTGCTGTTGCAGGTTGCCACTGTCCTCTTTATTTTCTTTTTTGCTCCTTTTCAAATCAGTCAGGAGGATGCAGAGCTCTTCCCCTCCTTCTAGGTCAGTGATTGTCAGCCTTTTCCATCTCACAGCACACTGGCAAGGCACTAAAATGGTCAAGGCACACCACCAGGTTTTTGACAATTGACAAGGCACACCATGCTTCCAGTGGGGGCTCACATCTCCCATTGGCCTTATTAATAAATGACTTTCCCCCAAATTCCTGTGGCACACCTGTGAACCACTTGCGGCACACCAGTGTGCCACTGCACAGTGGTTGTAAATGGCTGTTCTAGGTCAACGTACTGCAGTCATGCCACAGAATAAGGGGGTGACTTTTGGCACTCAGAGCTCCAGAAGATTTTAGGCCACCCCTGATGATTGATATGTTCAGGAGCTGTTTCAAGCATAGGGAAAAACAAGAAAGGATAGGATCACTTGCTAGTTGCTCCCATGTTTTGGTTGCAGCAACCTCCAGATTTGATCCTGGGCATGTCTGATTATAAAAGCTTTGGTAGAAAGGCTGGAAAATACCTCTGTGTGAGAACTTGAAGGGCTTGTGTTAGTTTCACACTGGCCAAGATAGACCAATGGTCTGACTCACTATAAAGCAGTTCCATATGTTTAGAGAGAA
This sequence comes from Tiliqua scincoides, assembly GCF_035046505.1. NCBI lineage: Eukaryota > Metazoa > Chordata > Lepidosauria > Squamata > Scincidae > Tiliqua > Tiliqua scincoides. Next base: position 182,312,123 of record NC_089821.1, on the reverse strand, counting down.
TGAAAGGAGATGGTTACTACAGCGTGAGTTCCAGGGCAAGAAGTGACTACAGTGAACGAAGAGATGGCACTGAAAATGTGAAATCAAAGAGGAGGGAGAAGTAAGAGTCTTAGTATCTAACATAACAATATTTTGTTATTAAATAACAAAAACAACAATTTGGTTGTTTCCTTTGCATGATGGAAAAAAATTGGATCCTTTGGATTCTCATAGCTGAAGAAAGGAGGAGATCACAGCATAAGATTGGAAGCTAGAGAACAGTCATGATGACTAAGAAGCAGTGAGAATTGGAAAGTCCAGATGTTCTCTGACTCACTTTAGTTCCCAGGCTCTGGGGCAGTAGGAATCCAATTGTGAGTAAGTGCTGACAGCAGCACTTTGTAGAGGAAAGAATTTCTTCTAGCTATAGATCTTTTCTCTTCCAAATACACTCTTAGAATAAACTTCTGTTCAGAAGAAAGAGAGTGCCTTGTCAGCCCAACCAACCATGGGATTAGTGACAAAAGTCTACGAGAAGCAAGTCCTGACATATGCACTACAATCAAATGGATGCCATTTCATTATTTCCTAGAGTTTCATCAAGTCCAAATTCACTTCTGTGCACTGGGGAACATGAGTGTGCCCCCCTCCCAACCAATCACAATGATTTTCATTGTTTTGCTCTTTGAGGCATCAAACACAGCCACTAATGGAGTTAAAATGGACCAAGGCAATTTATGCTAAAGAACTTTAAAAACCTTTGATTTAACCTTTGAAGTAATTTAGAAGAATGTTACATATTCATACTTAATCAAACTTATTACCATATATGACATTTCCTATTCTTGGAATATCAAAGTGTTTGAGGTTGATTATTTTGAGAAGCCATTGTGCTGTGACAGTGGCTTCTGTGGGAGCCCTGATGCCAGAAAGTTGGCACAGGTGGTGGGCAGAACAGAACGGGGATGGGGTGGGTTGATGGCAGGAAGGAAGTAGTTATTAACTACAAGAGCTCCACCAATACCCTATCCCCCTTCGTTGACTTGATCCACATTACCTAGGTTTACTCTGACTTCTGCCAACAGAATTGCTGGCCCAGGTCTGAGTAGACCTATAGAACAGTGTTTCCCAATCAGTGGGTCGCAAGCTGATTTTTGGTGGTCGCGAGAAGTTTATAAAAAAAATTATTTTTTAACTTTGCAAGCACCCTTGCCCAGTTTGCAGAAGAAAATCATTAACTGGTATGAGGTAATCCTCATAACCCCCAAATTCAAATGTCACATTTTCTCATTTTCTCTGTTAACGGGTGTGCCATAGATTATGTGTGAACCCAGTTTCAACCTTTGTCTGGCCTGGAAGTTCCTAACTGCACATCTTGCTTTCTAGTTCAGCCTTCTGGGTACCCTGGAATGACTGCAAAGGTTTACATTTATGTAACCTCTACATAGGAAGACATTGAAATTGCATGATACCTTTCAAGGATGATTCAGAAATAGACAAATTAAAGAAAAGAAATAGGGCAATACTGTATATCAGAGGTTTTCAGACTGGGGTGTCGTGACGCCCCAGCATGAGGGCCCTGGCCTCTTTGCCCTTAAGGGGCAAGGGCAGGCAGGGAGGAGGCAGCAGCGCAATCCCCAGGATTGCGCCGCTCAGGGGGCTGCAGGGGCTTGGCTGCACTTACCACAGCCTCCTGGGGGTGTGGGGAGCCCTGCGCGGCTGTCTGCAGGGCTCCCCGATGCTTCCAAAGTGAAAGTGGGGTAATCACACCCTGCCTCTGCTAAATCGGAAGCAGAGTGCGATTGCTCCACTTTAACTTCTGACGGGGCTGCAGGAACTGGGGTTCACTCGCCAGTCCCTGCAGCAGTGTCCTGGGGGTCCAGGGAGCCCTACGCAAGCCTCTGCAGGGCTCCCCAGGTCAGCAGCAATGATAGTGGAATGATTGCACTCCACTTCTGGTTTTGTGGAGGCAGAGCACGATCGTTAACTTTCACTGCTGCTGACCTGGGGAGCCCTGCAGAGGCTCGTGCAGGGCTCTCCACACCCCCAGTGCACCCCAGTGCACCCTGTAGCCCCCCTGAGCGGCGCAATCCTGGGGATTGCGTCGCTGCCTTCCCCCCGCTGCCTCCCTTCCCACCCCTGCAAGGACTTGCTGCGAGTTTCAAACTCCAGGAGAGTTGAAAACTGCAGCTGTATATCATTGGTATCCATATGAATACCTATTTTCTATTAATATATTTTCTATTTGTATTTTTTATTTATAATCTTCTAAGGTGATATTATAACCTCTTATTCAAAATAGCTGACAAGTTTATCTTGAGCAATCCTTTTCAATTATATGAATAAGAGGCAAAATTGATAAATGAACATGCTACCTAGAAATATTGCTGTCACAATGCTGTAATTCTTAAGAAATCATGTTTAAAACATTCGCAATGAGATTGTCTGCTTTCTCTATTTAATTTAATGGAATTTAGCCAACTATAATCACTAAGCTAAATCTATATCTAGGGTTACATTTACTAATCAGCCAAATGTAGACTAGTTAAGGCTTGGAGCAAGAGTGCTATTACCTAGCTAATGGAATTTCTGTTAGCTGGCTTGGATTTAGTAGGATATGAAAGGTTAGTAGAGAGCTAGAAAACAGCTGGAAGTGCAAGTATGGAATATTTCATTTTTAAAAAAATCCAAATGTTGACTTTGGATTCATAACATCAAATAGTGTCTGCCATTTAGCTCCAAGAATTGTTGCATTTGCCTTATGTTATCATCCAGCTGTAAATTCCTCACTCTTTATAGAATCCTAAGGAAGTACAGTTGGGTGGTAAATGACAAAGGAGGCATATAGCCATACAGAACACAGTAAAATCCAAATAGAACTGAACAAAAATATACAGAAAAACAGTGCAACTACCAGAAAAAGAAAGAAGAGAAAGAAAGAACTACAGCACTGCACTGAATGTAAGCTGGGGGGACGATGACGGAGTTTTACATCCCTTTAAAAAGCCGCTGAAGAAGAGACACAGGGAAAACCAGCGTGGTGTAGGTTGTTTTTACACACATGCACAAACACACATACCAAAAAATGTAAATGATTAAGAGCCCAATCCTGAAGGCGCTGAGAGAAGGCTGACTGGGAGAAGCTGGGAGGTGTGCAGCGCTTTCCTCTGCTTGGGAAGGAGGGAGCCCAGCCTGCTGTTAGTGGGGGGGGGGTGTCCAAATGGCATAGCCTGCATTCCTGTCTTGCCTGGGGGGGAATAGGGGTGGCATCTGCATGCTGGGGTGTATATGTGGGAGCATGCCCCCATCTACTTTGGGGTTGAGTTGTAATCTTGCTCTGTGTGGCTGCAATCCTATCCACACCTTTCTGGGAGTAAGCCCCATTGACTCAAATGGGACTTACTTCTGAGTAGACCTACATAGGCTTGGGGTCTGTGTCACCTTAACCAAGGATCTTCACCTTTCTCTTTTTTTCTCTGCCTTCAAAAAAGAAAAAAAGAAGCCACTCTTGATGGCTTTGTCTCCAAAAATTGATTAAAAAATAAAAATACCCATTCCTTTTCAGCCATCCCCCTTCTTCCTCCTGCCTCCTTTTGTGGGGGGGGGGAATACGTCCCATGTTGGCTGCTTTTGTAAGACAAAATGCACAATCCTAGCAAGCTCTACTCAGAGATAAGTCCTATTGTGTTCAATGGGACTTGCTACCAGGAAAGTGAGGTTAGGATTGCAGCCAAACAGTCTCGGAGTCTCAGTTTGCATCAGTTTGCAATTAGCAGATACACACAAAACAAAGTCTTCCCCTTCCCCAGCAAATTCATCACTTCCCCCTCGAAAACCCCCCACGTGTGCTGCTAACCAACTCAGGGCACAATCTTGAGAAGCGGCCTGACAGAGTTGAACTGCCTGACTCCAGTAACTGCATGGGCTGCCGCATTCTGCACTAATAGCTGTTTCCGAACTGTCTTCAAGGGTAGCCCCACACAGCCCCACATTACAATAATCTAACCTCGATATCACCATGGTATGGATCACTGTGGCCAGGTCTGCACAATCCAAGTTTGGCTGCAGCTGGCGCACCAGCTAAAGCTGAGCAAAGGCCCCCCTGGCCACAGCTGCCACCTGGGAATCCAGGAGCAGCTGTGAGTCCAGGCAGACCCCCAAGCTGCAGACCTGCTCCTTCAGGGCAAGTGCAATCCCATTCAGTGCAGGATCAAGGATACTCCAGCACCTGCATCAAGGATTTCCAAACCAGGAGAACTTCTGTCTTATCCGGATTTAATTTCAGCTTTTTGGCCCTCATCCATATCCTTACCACCTCCAGATAGTGCTCCAGGACCCCAACCACCACCCTGGAATCTGGAGGAAAGGAGAGATAGAGCTGGGTGTCATCAGCATACTGATGGCACCTCACTCCAAATCCCCTGATGACCTCTTCCAGTGCTTTCATATAGATGTTAAATAGCATGGGGGACAGAATCTTACCTGGATTGGCGGTGGCTCCTGATCCACTGGCACCTACAGGAGGGCTCTGGTCTTCCCACCAGCATCCCTGGCAGCATACTGAGTAACCTAGGTGACTTTTACAACTGGTATTGACTGCTTTATGGCAGTCAGCACCATTGGGAAAGGTGCTGCAATGATGGCTGGAGCAGGGTAGGCAGGCCCTAACAGGAACAATTAATCATTTTAAACCTCTCATTATGAACAATAAGTGAGCAAGCCTCTCACTGTGGAGCTAGTTTTGTACTTTTAAATAGGTCTAGCTGCAGTGAGTGAAGTAAATCAATGATCCATTAAGTTCAGCATCCTGCTTCTTGCAGAAACAGATACCAGAATTACCCTGGGAAGTGGTATAAAATCCTTAAAAGAAAATCATGCTTAAAAGCTATTTCTTATAGGAAATTTCTTCTTAATTCCTTCAGGTAGTGGTTGCTTTATGCCCTGAAGCATGAAAGGATTTTCTTTGCCCAGCTGATGTACAAACACGTCTTAACTTTTTGACTTTAATTATTCCATGTAGAAGTGACACTTACAAGCTCTGTATCAAAATAGTTTTCATTATCGGTAACTTTTTACCTTCATTGACTTCTTCATTGTTTGTCTCCTCTAAAATCATGTACAGACATCTGCCTTAATTCTGTAAATCCACAAGTGGTATCCCCATCAAGCAGATGGGAAAGAGGGTGTGTTTTCACTCATTATTTAACTGGAGAGATAGTGAAGTGTAAGCTCTGTGAGCACAGCAGCAGATGCTAGGCAGGCAATGTGGGGCACTCACAATCACTTTGCTGCTTTCTCAAGCCTGTCACTCAAAGCCAGTGTTTCAGCTGGCTTCATTGCTGGGCCACTCCTGACAGTTTCTTTTATGCTTTTTATCAGGAATGGGAAAACCTAGGATGGCTTGATTTGAGTCGAGTCAAAGTCACCACCCCCCACAACTCGACTAAAAAAAAAGTCCTAACGGAGGCACTTTCCATGTCTCCGAGTCACCCTTTAGTGACTCTAATGGACTTGAGTCCATTAAGAACTGAAGAATGAAGTTGCTGATCTCCTGACTAAAATATGCAACTTGCCCCTTGAAACGTCCATGGTTCCAGAAGATTGGAGGATAGCAAATGTCACACCAATCTTTAAAAAGGGAAGGAGAGGGGACCTGGTTAATTATAGGCCAGTCAACCTAAAGTCTGTTCCAGGTAAGATGGTGGAATGCCTCATCAAAGATAAAATCTTAAAACACAAAGACAAACAAGCTTTGCTGAGGGAGAATCAGCATGGCTTCTATAAGGGTAAGTCTTGCCTCACAAACCTTTTAGAATTTTTTGAGGTCAGCAGGCATGTGGATGCAGGAGAACCTGTGGATATTATATAGCTGGACTTTCAAAGGCGTTCGACACGGTCCCTCACTAAAGGCTGCTGAGAAAACTCCACAGTCAGGGAATTAGAGGGCAGGTCCTCTCCTGGATTAGGAACTGGTTGAGGTCCAGAAGCAGAAAGTGGGTGTCAATGGGCAATTTTCACAATGGAGTGAGGTGGAAAGTGGAGTGCCCCAAGGATTTGTCCTGGGACTGGTGCTTTTTAACCTGTTCATAAATGACCTGGAGACAGGGTTGAGCAGTGAGGTGGCCAACTTTGCAGATGACACCAAACTTTTCTGAGTGGTGTAGAGCAAAAGAGATTATGAAGAGCTCAAGAAGGAACTCTCCAAACTGGGAGATTGGGCAGCAAAATGGCAGATGCGTTTCAATGTAAGTAAGTGTAAAGTCATGCACATTGGGGCAAAGAATCAAAACTTTACATATAGGCTAATGGGTTCTGAGCTGTCTGAGACAGATCAGGAGAGAGACCTGGGGGGGGGGTGGACAGCTCAATGAAAGTGTCGACCCAATGTACTGCAGCAGTGAAGAGGACTAATTCCATGCTTGGAATCATTAGGAAAGGCATTGAGAATAAAACGGCTAATATTGTAATGCCATTGTACAAATTGATGGTAAGGCCACACCTGGAGTATTGCGTCCAGTTCTGGTCGCCACATTTCAAAAAGGATATAGTGGAGATGGAGAAGGTGAAAAAGAGAGTAACCAAAATTATTACTGGGCTGGGGCACCTTCCCTATGAGGAAAGGCTACAGCGTTTGGGCCTCTTCAGACTAGAAAAGAGGCGCCTGAGGGGAGACATAATTGAGACATACAAAATCATGCAGGGGATGGACAGAGTGGATAGAGAGATGGTCTTTTCCTTCTCGCATAACACCAGATATCCACAAAAGTTGAGTGTTGGAAGAGTTAAGACAGACAGAAGAAACTATTTCTTTACCCAGCGTGTAATTAGTTTGTGGAACTCCTTGCCACAAGATGCAGTGATGGCATCTTGCCTGGATGCCTTTAAGAGGGATTGGACAAATGTCTGGAGGAAAAGTTCATTATGGGTTACAAGTCATAGTAGGTATGTGCAAGCTCTTGGTTTTAGAGGCAGCTACCTCTGATTGCTAGATGCAAGGGAGGGCACTAGGACGCAGGTTGTGTCAGTTGTCTTGTGTGCTCTCTGGGGCATTTGGTGGGCCACTGTGAGATACAGGAAGCTGGACTAGGTGGGCCTATGGCCTAATCCAGCGGGGCTCTTCTTATGTTCTTATGTCCTTATGAGTCGAGTTGCCCCCCCCTTTAAAAAGTGAAAAAATGGGGCTGCTGCTTGTGTGTGTGTGTGTGTGTGTGTGTGTGGTTGTTGGAGCTTTCTTTGATCACCCCCCTGCTATCCCCACCCATCTGTAAACAGGGTAGGAGGTGTGGGAGGGATGGCGGGAGGGATGGGACAGAAGCAGCAAGATGGAGGAGGAGAGTCACAAGCAGCAACTGGGAGGCTTACCAGGATAACCCGATCCTTGCAGCTCTACTCAGAAGTACTCCCCCTGTAGCTGCTCATTCAATGAGGGTCCCCCTCCGAAGTTACAACAGAGCCATGCCTGCAAAGCGTGATTGCTCCCTGCCTACTCTCTCTCCTAGGGCTGAGTCATCCCCTTTAAAAAGCCAGCTGTGGAGAAAATGGGGCTGCTGCTGGGTGTTTGTATGTGTGTGTGGGAGTTCTTTACTCACTTTCCTGCTGACCCTTTCCATAAAGGGGGTGGGAGGGACTGAGTGAAATCTGGGACAGAAGTGGTGAGAGGGACGAGAGTCACAAGTAACAGCTGGGAGGCTTACCAGGACGACCCAATTCTTGGCAGCCCTACTTAGAAGTAGTCCCATTTGCGACAGCCATTCAATGAGGGTTGCCCCTCCTCTGCTCCTCTTCCTGCCCTCTCTCAGCCAATGGAAATATGAGGATGCCCAGTCTTTGACCAATGATAATCTGTTCCTTCCTTTCTATCAGTCCTGCCTCCCTACTCCCGCTCACATTAATCCTTTCCTGCCTCCTGGCTACAACTCCCAGCTGCTTACCGATGAAATGCTTGCCCCATGAGGTTACGATGTGGTGAAAACAGTAAGCAGGCACCTCCAGACACAGGCAAACTCGAGTCAGCACGCATGGTGACAAGTGCCACCAAGCGGGCCCTGACTCAAGTCTTTTTCAGAGCCTTCTACTTGTGTGACTCACAAGTTACTGAGTCACCCAAAATCATGCATTTTTGCAATATGAGTCTGATTTGAATTTGAGCTCCCAACACTGCTTTTTATCAACTACTGTAGAATGTTGTCTGTTTAAATCCTTATTTATTAATTTTTTTTACAATGGCAATCAAAGAATTGCCCATCACATTTCTATAAATTGTATATTTTTGCTTGGATTTTAGGTTGATGTTCAGTACAAAGAAATGTGATACATTTCCCCTTAGCTAATCATCTCAGGGCCCAATCCTGTGCAAATTTCTAGTTCCAATGCAGCCATGAAGTAAGGGAACAAACATTCCCTTATCTTGAGGAGGCCTCTGGGACTGCCCCCTTCCTGTGCTGGATGTAGCACTGGCCCCACTGACACAGCTGCATCAGCGCTGGAAAGTTGGATAGAGTTGGGCCCTGAGTCAGTTGATTCAGTTTCTTCATTAGGTACTATACCATCTACTTAGGGTAATTCTTGAGCAAACAGATAGATAAATAACATAAATTAAGAAATGATCATTAGATAATGAATGGAACTTAAATTTCTTTGTTTCTATTTTCAGTTATTACTTCTTGTATCCCTAGGTTTGGTAGAAATTGCCTCATTCAGTTTGAAGATTTTGCTAATGCAAATGCCTTCCGTCTCCTGGATAAATATCGTGACCACTACTGCACTTTCAATGATGACATTCAAGGTAATGAAGTATGGCTGCTTTGCTGGTTAGGGGAGATAGTCCCTTGTCTTATGTGAGGGTATGTTCCAGAGTCGGGGCATAAAGGTAAAATCATATATACTCAAAATTGCCTTGAAAATCCCATACATTCTGAAAATACATCCTGTTTCTTTAAAAATTATGAGAGACAGATGGGAACTGAAACCCAAGGTGGGAACAGTATCTTCTCCAATCTTATGTTCACTATCAGACTTGTATGTGGGATGACAGGCGGAATCACCTGCACTATTTGAACTCCTGTTTTGTTTGTGTTTAATTTGCGCAAGTCAACTGCTCTTAAGACAAGAAGCAACTGTAGTGAAAAATCAGAGAGGTCATTGAAACACTTTTGTGGAAATGAGACCAATGATCATACCAGCTTATTTAGGGCCCAGTCCTAAACCCCCTTATTGCTGGCACTGGGTGTTGCAAATGTGAGTAAGGCAAATCCGCGGCACCCAGAGAGGAGGGGCTGCTGGTGCTGGGGCAGCTCCAGTCAGCGCTGAACCTCAGCGCTGTGTGGAGGACTGGCTGGTGCTCCTGCAGCACCAGCTGGCAGTGAGTATTTTGGGGGCGGGGGAGGCAGGAAGTGGGCGGGGGAGGGCAGGGTGGAGCAAGAACCGGCCTGGGAGAGAGGTGGGACTGGCAGAGCTTTGCCTATCAGGCTGCAAAGGCCGACTCGGAGGCTCTGAAGTCTGCGCCAGCAAAATAGCTGGCGCAGACTCGAGGAACCCCATTGTGGGATTTGGGGCTTTCCCGAGGGAAGGGAACAAAATAAACCTTTCAGAGAGTCAGAAGTTGGTATGCGTCTGTGTGAGTTTGTGTGTCACTTGCTTCTGATGATAGCACAGGTGGTGCATCTAAGGCTGCAGTCCTATCCACACTTTCCTGTGAGTTAGGCCTACTGAATATAATGGGAATTCCTTCTGACTAGAAACGCATCGGATTGCGCTGTAATTTTGTTTTTAAACTATATGCAGTGGTTTGTATCCTGGGAAAACATGATAAACACATTTATCTGACAAAAATTTGAAGAATTTGTTTAAATCCCACATTATAACTGAGTAGTAACTATGCATTTAGGAAAAAAAATAATCTGGAAAGGCCTTGTCTGTGCTATATCTATTGCTGCATGTCACAGCCAGTTTGTGGCATGTATTAGATTAACTCAACTATTTTCAATCACTGTGCTGTGGCACATTGGTGTGCCATGAGTGGTCCACAGGTGTGTCACAGGAATTTGGAGGCGGGTCATTTATTAGTAGGGCCAGTGGGGGATGTGAGAACCCCACTGGTAGCATGGTGTGCCTTGTCAATTGTCAAAAACCTGATGGTGTGTCTTGACAATTTTAATACCTTGCCAGTGTGCTGTGAGATGAAAAAGGCTGAAAATTACAGGATTAAATTAATCTGTAGGATTGAATTGAAAAACACCTGGGATCTCCCCATTCCCTTGATGTGGCATCTGCAAGTATGAGAGTTCTTTTAAAAATCACAGTGATCTAAAGAGAATCTCCCTTACAACAAAATTAAAATGTGTGTGAAGTTAAATTTTTCAAACTGGATGTTGTCATTGATGGTGGCAACTTTGTCACAAAAACAGTGACTTTGTCAGCTCTTTTGTCCTCTCCTTTCTTTGCCCTTTAGCATGAAAAATTGAGACATGCAGTCAGAATCATGCCTTATTTCTTCCTGACTTGTAGAATTCTCTTTTTTACATTGCACTGTTACATAACTGTTCCAGGAACACATTAGGTCAATGGTTCTCAAACTTTTCTGTATTGGGACCCACTTTTTAGAATGACAATCTGTTGGGTTCCATTGGAAGTGATGTCATTAACCTGGAAGTGATGTCATGGCCGGAAGTGACATCATCAAGCAGAAAATTTTTTTAAGGATCCTAGACTGCAATCCTATCCAAACTTATCTAGGGGTAAGCCCCATTGACTATCATTGTTAAAAGCATATACTTATTATCCTATTAAAAGTACAGATCTGTAACATTTCCCCAAATGCAGTCACATGCCATCAAATCTTATATATTAAGAATAAAACATTGAAATGAATAGGGACCCACCTGAAACTGGCTTGCGACCACCTAATGGGTTATGACGCACAGTTTGAGAAATACTTCATTAGGTAATACTTTATTGAATTCATTCTTTTGAGGTGGACACCAGCCTCGTGGGAGTAATATGTAACCAGTAATGTATTGATCATAATATACTTATGAGATGATGTATATTCTTAGAGAGAACGTATTTTGGAAGCATTTGTATTCAATTACAAGTTATTTCATTTTTTAAATCCTTATGCTTTCCCCATTGTTTTACAAAAAGTCACAGTTTTGCAATAGAATAACTTATTTTATGGTGTTGACCATACTGAAACAGTTTCATGTCACAGTAACTTTTCAGATATATTTCCAATATATGTGCCAAAGAGCACTCTTTATATGACATTATTCCCACAAATGTAATATTTCCCCACACAGTAGACTCAGTTGAATGCTATTACAATAATTCTATAAGCTGTGTAAGACAACTTCTACATGTATCATGCCCTGAAGAAGCCTTTCCTGATTGCAACAGATGTACCCTAAAACCTACTGGATGTCTTTAAAAGAAGCATTTTATTAAGCATATATGATTTGGATTGTTCTTTCATTGGTATCTTTCACCAAATCTTCAATAGTGAGCATTAGTTTAACAAAGAGATTCCCCAACTGGACAGCATGACAAAGCATCCAGACGTCATGGGCTGGCTGAGCTGCTCAGCAGCATGAGCATGGCAGATCACAGAGCAGAGGCTCTGTGCGGTGAATAGAGGGCCAGATGTGTCTCCATGTGTGCCCACCTGCCCTTCCTTTGTGTGGGTGGATTTATTCTGATTTTTGACCTTTTTCCACATGTGAACCTGGAACTAAGTGCTGATTATGTCATCATGTCCTGTATTGCTGCAGCATCTGTACTTCTGGATTTGGCAACCAGCAGAAGCAGGAGGAGGGTGGCACTGGCTTGACAAATTTTGGAAGTGCTGGTTCCCTGGTGGAGGAGGGGCATTCCATACAAGCAAGCATTTACAGCTTCATAAAAAGATTCCCAAGGGTTTTCAAAAATGATGGAGCTTACTGTGGAGAAATCCTTTTTGCTTTTTGAGGGTTTGTTTGTTTACTAGACTAGTGCAGGCTTAACCCATTTCTACCCAGCCCACAGGTGTACATAAGAACAGCCCCTCTGGATCAGGCCATAGGCCCATCTAGTCCAGCTTCCTGTATCTCACAGCGGCCCACTAAATGCCCCAGGGAGCACACCAGATAACAAGAGATCTGCATCCTGGTGTCCTCCCTTGCATCTGACATAGCCCATTTCAAAAATCAAGAGGTTGCACATACATCATGGCTTGTAACCCGTAATGGATTTTTCCTCCAGAAACTTGTCCAATCCTCTTTTAAAGGCATCTAGGCCAGATGCCATCACCACATCCTGCGGCAAGAAGTTCGACAGACCAACCACATGCATTTAATCCGTTTTGTGTATATGCCATGTTGGGCAGAAATGGCTTAACTGTGCCTGTACTGCAGTGTAACAACTCAGAAAATTTGAGCAGTGAAGGACAGATTAAGTTCACATTGCAAAAGAATGGAGCGGTTGGAAGGAGTTGTTGCTTGGCGCTACTGATGACACAATTAAAGTTGGATCAAAGAATTTAATTTTGTTTTTCAGGAACAGCATCTGTGGCTGTTGCGGGTCTCCTTGCTGCTCTCCGAATTACTAACAACAAACTGTCAGATCACACAATACTCTTCCAGGGAGCAGGAGAGGTATGGCGTTGCAGTCCATCTGCTGTGCAAATATTTTTCTTATAGCTTAAAAATATTATGAAGAATTAATTTTATTAAAAAGAGTTTAATCATGCTAACTTCACTTTAAAACTTTTAGGGCGCAATCCTAACCAACTTTCCAGCACTGACATAGCTGTGCCAATGTGGCGTGTACTGCGTCCTGCAATGGGGAGGCAGTCAAGGGAGCCTCCTCAAGGTAAGGGCATGTTTGTTACCTTACCTTGAGGCTGCATTGCGGCTAGGTCAGTGCTGGACAGTTGGTTAGAACTGCACCTTTAGGTACTTAATGTATGTTTTAGCTGTTTCCAGTTACTTAAAATGCCCCTCCATGCTTAAAATGTCAGGCTATGGGCCTGGAGATATATTAGCAGGTTAGTAACTCGTAACTGGTGGAAGACAAATTAGGCAACAGTATTTTATGTGACATGCCTTTGTGTCAGAGGTTGAAACTGACTGAAACATTTTGTCACAATCTTCATGATCGTGGGCAAAATGGAAATGTTTGTGAAGGAACTCAGTTCCCAGTGCCCATTGTGTGAGCATTACATCCTTGTAGGCAGCCAGCCGGACATTGGGACCTTTCCTGTTCCCAATTCTCCGTCAATGTTCCTTTCACTTTATAGGTTGAACCTGTGTGCTGGAGAGGGGGGAAAAGGAGTCTAATTCTTCAAATGAGTGCTGCACTGGTAGTGGAACTGAATTGTTCCAGGAATATCTAGAGCAAAATGTATTCATTCCACCTTCAAAACTGCTGTTTGCCCCATACATGAAAAATACAAGTAACCTGAGAGCCACCCTTCCCCACTTCATTTCATTAACAAATGAGAGAAGTATTACCTTTAACTGTGACTTCTGCTTCAGCCAAAACAGCTAAATGAAGTCATACACAAAACTTAAATGTCAGCACTTGTGGATGTTTCAAAGTTGTATAAAAGATAAAAAGGCAAAGAAATTATATCAGATCTGATACATTGATTAATGTTGGCTGTTCAAAGGAGTTCTTAGAATGCTGATATAAAAATACATAATTCTTCTAAAAGTCACTTTATTTTCTAAGGCGAGGTAAGAGGAAATTATTTTGTCTTGAATGTGCACCATACATAGCTCCATTAGCAGTTTCGTTTCATTTGATGCTATGGAAAAGCCAAGCTCTGGAAACATAGTAAGAACATAAGAATATCCATTCTTATGGATAAGATATGTCCATAAGATATGTTCATGGGCATATCCAGCTTGTAGCAGCAGGAAACCCATTATAGCTAATAGAGGACATTCATGACTATATTTTCACTGCTTGCACAAGCTACTGTGAATAGTCCAATAATATCAGTAACATCTTGAAATATTTTGCCATTTTTGTTGTGATGGGTTAAGTGTCAGACAAGATTAAACTGCTTTGTTTATGTAATGTAATGGGGATAATACTAATTAGTATTAGTATTATTGTTGTGGATATTTTGGCCTAAAGCAGGGGTCTCCAAACCCTGGCCCAGGGGCCAGATGCGGCCTGCAGCGAGCCTCTATCCGGCCCGTGGCCAGCCTCTTGTCCCCTGAAAACCTCTGGCCCACTTGACCAAACATGACTGGAACTATGCTCTGGTTGCGTCTAGAGGGTGTTCAAGGGCCAAAGAGGTTGAATGAATGATTCCATTCATTCATTTATTCACTCATCTAAGTTCCATCTCTAATTTATTTAAATAAATTTTATATTGAAATTTTTTTTCCTGGCCCTCAACACTGTGCCAGATATTTGATGCGGCCCTCTGGCCAAAAAATTTGGAGACCCCCGACCTAAAGGATAAACAATTATTGTCTTTTCTCCACCCCCCCCCCACCCAATATACTCATTTTCTCCGTTCTTTTTCTTCTTAAGGCAGCTCTTGGGATAGCCAGTCTAATTATTATGGCCATGGAAAAGGAGGGGACACCTGAAGAGAAAGCTATACAAAAGATATGGATGGTTGATTCCAAAGGCTTAATAGTAAAGGTAATACAGGTTTATTATTCTTTAATTAAACATATAAAGAATTCTATTTATTCTTGTCAATATTGGTTGAAGCAAAATACAACTGGTTAAATCTCACATTCAGTTAAATGTGTTGAGGTTCCACAGGTTCCTCTTTTTTTCCTTATAGCAGAGCAATTCAAACTAGGGTGTCACGATGCCCCAGCCTGAGAGCCATGGCCTCTGCCCCCTTAAGGGGCGGGGGCAGCGACACGATCCCCAGGATTGTGTTGCTAAGGGGGGCTGCAGGGACTGGAATCAGTGGCATCACTAGGGTTTGTGTCACCCGGTGCGGGAGGCCAGCGTGTCATCCCCATGCAGTGGGCAGGGCAACACTCCAGGTGGTGGGCGTGGTGGTCTACCATCGCCCTGCCCCCACTGGTTTTTTGGCAGTACCTTTTGATAGAATAAAGATATTTCAACACAGTTTGTTTCCTTGCATTCTGCATGAAATTATACACTGATTGATATATAACATGATGGTATTATTTTTGCAAACTGTGATTTTAGTGATTTTGGTCACTAGTGCTGTCGCCTCCCCCCAGGGTGTCAACTTACTAACACCTTATTGGAACAGTTCCCAAATGTTTAGCACTGGGACCCACGTTTTAGAATGACAATCTGTCCAGGACCCATCATAAAGCAAATTAAAATAAATAATTATGAATAAATTAAAGATAAATAAATAAATAAGGGAAAGCCAGCTCTGTTCCACCAAGTGAATTTTCTCTGTAGCCTGCCTGCAATAACTCCCCCCCCCCCAAAAAAAAAAAAGAATCAGTAAGATTTTCACCCCTACCCAGTACCCAGTTCAATTTAAGTTCTTATATTTCAAGCATATTGCTATCAGGACCCACCTGGCTTTACAAGTCTGAGAGCCCAGTCCTGTGCCTGTCTATCAGAAGTAGGTCCCATTATAGTCAGTGGGGCTTACTCCCAGGAAAGTGTGGATTGGATTGCAGCCTAAAACAAAAAAATTCACCTTACCCTGTCAAGCCTCTGTTTCATTCTTTTTAAGGGGGGGGGGCTGCCTTCTGGAGCATTTGTTGAGCTTCAGTTGCATCAAATCAGGACCATTCTGGTGGCCTCACATTTTCCTTTACCTGAACTGCACAGGTGCCAAGGCACGTTTTCTTACTCACAAGTAAACACGACCATGTGGCTTAGTTTCGCTTTCCATAGGGCTCAATACATTCACCAGCTTGGAAGGAGGGACCTCCTTCTCGGGTGTTTTTGGGGGGCTACATTCATTGGATCAGGACCATTCTGGTGTTGGATTCCTCTCAGCCTGCCCTTTCAGATGGACTAAGGCACGTTCGCCTACTTGTGGGTAAACGCGTGATATGGCTCGGTTTCACTTTCCATTGGACTCCATGCATTTTTTGTTTTCCAGTTTTTTTGCCAATAACTTTTGATAGAAAGGTGATATTTCATTCTGTTTTTTTGCATTGCATTCAGCTGGAAATTCCGCATCCAATGGTATATAACATGATGATATTACTCCTAACCACTGCGCTTTTAGTGCGTCACCCTCCCAGTGTACGTCCCCCCCTTGTGCATCACCCGGTGCGGTCCGCAACCCCTGCACCCCCTAGCGACGCCACTGACTGGGATGCACTCACCAGTCCCTGCAGCAGCCTCCTGGAGGTGCGAGAAGCCCTGCACGAGTGTCTGCAGGGCTCTTCAGCTTTCCAAAACTGAAAGTGGGGCGATCGTCCTCCACCTCCGCAAAACCTGAAGTGGAGTGTGATCACCGCATTTTCACTTTTGGAAGGCTGGGGAGCCTTGCAGTCATTTGTGCAGGGCTCCCAGCACCCCAAGAAGGCTGCTGCATCCCAGTCCCTGCAGTCCCCCCTTAGCGACACGATCCTGGGGATTGTGTTGCTGCCTTCCCCCTGCCCCCACTGCCTCCCTCCCCTCCCCTGCAAGGACTTACTGCGGTCTTCAAACTTCCTTATAGTGTAAAAATTGGATATGCAACCCCAGTATAGCAGCCACTGGGGGTCAGTGATTTTTGGAAACAGAATTATTCCCATAATTTACTTAAACAGTTCTGTTGGAAAAATTCACTGCTTGCACTTTGGGTATTATTTTGACTTTCTTAAACAAGTTATTGAAAATGATAACTCAGGGCCCAATCCAGACCCATGGCTTACTGCCAGCGTGCACAGCTGTAAATGTGCTGTAAGGTGAGCTCTGGGCAAGCACTAGGCAGCAGACTGTGGGCCTAGTGCTGGAGCTAGCCCAACATGAGCCCATGCTGGCCGCTCTGGTGCTGGGCCCATGGTCTGTTGCTGGCACTCATCCTGAGCGCTGGGTGGCGGTGAGGTGAGTGGGGGCATGAGGAGGGGTAGGGTGAGTTGTTCCTTTGCAGGGAAGGATGGGGAGGAGGCTTGGAGGGGGAGGGTGGGGCGGCACCTGTGGAGCTCAGCTTCGTCGAATCCAGAACCCCGTGTCGGGCCTCATGGCCCAACATGAAACTTCTTGATTCTGCACTGGCTAAATAGCCAACATAGAGTTGAGAAGCCCCATTACAGGGCTGTTCCCCTTACCCAGGGGAAGGTGACGAAAGTTCCCTTCTCCCAAGAAGCTGCCGCCAGCTGCCTGGCACAGTCAGGATGCTGTGGCAGCCATTTTGGTGCTGCGGCAGCCCCGTGCACTGGGCGACTTGGGATTGGGCTCTAAGAGAGGTATTTTCACTGTCTGTTGTATCTTGTATAAAAATATTACTGGAGGTGAGCATGTTAAGCACCATAAATCACCTTAAGTTTACAGTGAACATAAAGATATTTATAAAAAGGAGAAAAGACATTCTGCTATAACAGATAATTTCCTGCTGATGTTTTCCTTCACATACGCCAGACTTTGCAAGAACTTCAGCTGTGTTGCCTCAAATAACTCTATTGCATAGCAATAGAGAGGAGACCAACTTCTACATGCTGTGGTTTGCTATGATATTAGCAGTGGTTAGAAATGTGAAACTGCTGAGATTCATCAGTCATTCTTATTTCATTTCTTCCACATGTCAGAACCAAGAAAGAAAACTTATTTCATGTGCCACAGCAGAGCTAAATGTTATTGTTTTTTTTTTTTTTTAAAAGATGGTAGTGAATTTATTCTGAGTTACTTAAAATTAAACAACAAATAAGGGGAATTCAGCTCGTGTATTCACTCTTCATGTTGTTTGCATTCAGGGGAAGATAAACATTTTTTGCTACTGGATTATCATGCTACTATTACAGAGCTGAGCATCAGTACATGCACTGCAGTTCTGGATCTGCTACAAATATGATATGAAAGTGAGAACAGCTTGCTGGGTGGGACAGTAAGATTTGAGGTGGGATGTGCTTTTCCACAGCATTGGGAAACTGTAGGCTTTGATGCGTCTGAGGATGGGACAAATTTGGTCCTTGCACTTGTGTGAATGGGCTTCATATGATCACAATACCATGGCTAGACTGGTCTCCTATAGCTCAAAACAGATTATTTATATCAAATGCTGTGGTTTAGGCATGACATTCTATCTATGGTTTGGGGAATGAGTGAAGAAGTGTGCAAGCCCAGGTTTTGATCCCGGTATCTCCATGCAAAGAACAAGATTGTTGAACATAAGATCTAGGAGCCTTTGGAGTTTCCAGCATAATCCTCTGGCTCCCCTGCTATGCTAAAGTGTACCACAGCATCAGATTCTTCATAAGCTTTAACTCACGGCACACTCCTATACAAGTCCACTCAGAAGTAAGGTCCATTTAATTTAGTAGGACTTACTCCCAAATAAGTGTATATAGTATTTTAGACTTATAGCCCAGTCCTAACTAAACTTCCCCACTGATGCTGACCTGCTAATGGAATGTGCTCTGCCTCCTGTGGGGAGGGTAATTGTGAAGGTCTCCATGGTAAGGAAATTTTTTTTTCCCCTTTCCCTGGGGCAAGCCTCCACTGCTCAGATGGGTCTCCTCATATCTGTGCCAGCCAATTTAATGGCACAGGTCCTAGAAGAAAGGAAATGGGTATAGGATCCCAGCACAAGTTGCTGCTGCTTGGAACTACCCCTTTGCTTCCTGTTCCACCTTCTGCCCTCTCTGCCCACAAACTTTCTCAGAGAAAGTGCACATAACTGCATGACGTATTCACTTAAAATACGGTTTTTTTAAAAAAGTTTAAAATGTCTTATCTTGAAATAAATAGGCAATACATGTGCTAATTAGAAAATAGTGGTTTAGTATTTTTGCTTTTATCAGCTAATTGTGTTTGTACTACTGGTGAGAGAAGTTTACAATTGCTTTACATATTTCATTAGACTTAAAATCCTAGTGACACCTGCTGGAGAGTTTTAAAAACAGCGAAAGTCTTGGCCTAAGTTGCTCTAGAGCAGGGGTATCCAAAGTTTTTGGCAGGAGGGCCACATCATCTCTCTGACACTGTGTTGGGGGCCAGGGAAAAAAAAGAAATAATTTACATTTAAAATTTGAATAAATTTACATAAGTTTACATAATTGAATATATTAAAGATGAACTTATGTGAATAAATGAAGGTCTTGCAATAGCTCAAGGCCTATAAAAGGCCTTGCATAAAGCAAGACCAGCCTTTCCTTTGCTGCTGCTACTGCATCACAGATGTGAAACAGCAAGCAGTGGAGGAAACCCTCATCCCACAGCTCACGTGAGAGGCCAAACAGTTGCCCTCATGCTGAGAGCAGTTGCGTCAGGCCAGTGCGGGCTCCAACAAATCTCCGGAGGACCAGAGGCTCATTGGAGACTGGGGGCTCTATGAGGGCTGCATTGAGAGGCCTTGAGGGCCACAAGTGGCCCCAGAGCCGGGGTTTGGGCACCCCCTGCTCTAGAGTGAAATTGGTCATCATGAGTATGCCAAAAAGTGACCAAATGTCCTGTGGCCACATAGGAAACCAGGCAATGATAGCAATCCTAAGAAATGCTTAAAGCCCATAAATGTACATGAGGATGTCTTCATGTCCACCTTAAAGCTCAGTAATTCTGTCTTTAAAGAATGTTTTAGTCCAGGGGAATAGAGGATGGTGATTCCTCCATAAATCAAGGGTAAGTCAGGAGAAGTTGGCATACATAGCATATAGCAATTTATTTATTGCTAGCCATGTGATGTATCTACACAACATCTTGTGGACTCCCAGGAACGATTTATTGTTGCAAATAATATATTGCCTTCCATTATATAAATACCAAGACTTGTGGTTATTAACCAGGGAAGAAAAAGAGGAAGAGAACAAATGCAGTTAGTTAATCTGCACCACAGCACATGCATGAAAATTATGTGTTTGTGTTTATAACATATTTATTTGAAAATATTGTTTTATGGGGGTTGTTTTAATGTATTACTGAGAATTGCCAGATGGGGTAGAAATGAATTTCTTTTCCCCAAATAGCTTTCCTATAAAACTTCAGAATAAGAGTCTCCGTGCTAAACAATTGATCTGTGCTCCCTTTCAATTCAGTCATACGTCATTTTATGGACACCATTTTTCAGTTGAATCATGGTTAGACTAAGGCAGCTTTCTGCCACTTTGTTCCTTTCAGAGGTGAAATTTGTTGGAGTGAGAGAGGAGGGCAAACACAGCTTGGAAAAGAAGGTTCTATCCACATGGTCACTTGTTTTGAGGCTTTGTAATCTATGGATGAACTGTCCTTTTTTGAATGCCAGCTCTGCCCTCCCACACAGCTGCAGTAACAACTAGAGTACATTCCAGCCCCCTTAGCTTTCAGGCCTGAGCTGATCCAATGGAGACTAGTAAAGAGATTTTTATGTGAGACAGTAGCGAGCAAGGGAGTAGGATATTTGAGGAGGGAAAGTCTAATCAATGTGACATAAAATGTTAGCACAATACATTCTTAGTAGATGGGAATAAGAGTTACTGTTAGATTTCTTTACTTGTTTGGGGGAATCAATTGTGGCTGATTTTTCAGAACCCTGATTTGAGAGAATCTTGGCTGTACTGCCTGCTTTTTCCTGAATTCCACTCTCCTATTTGTTTTTCTAGTTCAGTAGTTCTGTAAGGAAGAAATCTGCCTCTTGTGAGAAATGAGGTTAATTGGCAGGGGAAGTGTAAGCATCTTCTTGATCCTTCCATATCTCTGTCCGTTGCTTGTGTTCAGAGGTCCAAGCAGTGCAATATGCAAGGCAGTTTGCTGACTCCCTTTGTCAGTAGTTGCTACATCCCTTTTTGATATATTTACAACAGTTTTGTCCCATTCACATCAAGCAACTGACACACCGCACAAGTTAATTTATCCTAGCGCAGCTTTGCACATGCATTTGTGGGCTTTTTCAGGGGCGGAGGTTTGGGGATTTTCTAAAAATAAGGGGTGCAGCCTCCATTCCTCCCAGATAAGGGGAACCTTTTTTTTTTTTTTTAAAACCAAATTAGTCTTGGAGTACTTTCAGTGTCATTGGATGCAACTCAATGACAAAATTGACCAGAAACTATAAGGGTATGTCACTATAAAATTCTGGAACATCCTTCCAAAGGATGACAGAAATGTTTTGTTAAATCTCTCTGTCTTTAATGGGAGGAAACCTATTGGGTTTTCAGAAAATGGTTTTCATATGTTTGGATTGTTATGACCCATTTTGAGGAGTCAGATATGATTTTGATAGAAAAGTTGAGTGAATCTCAACTTTAGTGACAGAATATATAATAAATGCAAAAAAATATTTTTACTAGATGTATCTTCTTCTTTAACTTAGGGTCGTGCTGCATTAACTACTGAGAAAGAACGGTTTGCCCATCAGCATGCTGAGATGAAAAACCTAGAAGATGTTGTGAACAGTATAAAGCCAACTGTGCTTATAGGTAACATCTGTCTAACTTTTCTTTCTTAGAAGTTATAAAGTAGTTTTGTCCTCTTCCCTTCAGTGGTTGAAACCAGATGAAACTCAAGAGTTTTTGTATTGCATTTTATCGAGGGATTGGTAACACACAATATTGAGAAGGAAATCCTAAATTTGGATGCACCTTGTTATCTAGCTCCCTGAGGTATCCCTGTCCTCTTATTTTGCTACCTGAAGTCAGACTATCAGTACCTCCACCCTTATCCCCCTCTTTCAGATTCTGCACCAGTAACTGCATTGGGAAAAAAAAAAGCAATAGTACTTTTATATGGTTCTGTAAGGTACTGGGGCCCTGGTGCAGAACCCTCCACTGTAGTCTGCTAAAGGTGCATTGGACCCCTATCTGAAGATTGAGGAATCAGCTGGGTAGTTGCCGTGTAATGGGCATGGCTCTTTGGGCTAGTGGTCAGCTTGGCCAATAACTGACACTACTCCTGCCATTGTGGAAAGAACACAAAAAAAGCAGAATACTGCTTTGAACAGTATTCTGTGTTATGTGACAAAAACTTTCTGCATTGAACATGCTTTGAAAACCAATACATATCGTTACATGCCATGTTTATCTATCCGTGCTATATAAGTAAGATAGACTGATCAAATCTGAGATTGTTTTTCTTCTTTGGATGATTAATTGTTTAAAACTTCTCCTTGCATAGCTGGGATCAGTCAGCTGTCTGATATTTTCCCAAGGTCTTCAGTAAACCAAGTCTCAGCAAATGCCATATATGGAGTCTTGCTAGACACTCTCAGGAAGAGAACTTGTTGTTCTTGGACCAAGAACAGAAACAATTATTTTAATAAGACAATAAAAGTAGCCATAATGTATCAGTGAAATTATGTTTTCTAATTTATGTTCTTATCTGGCTGGAAATTGCTGCCATCTTACCATTAACTGCCTTGAAGAAAAAGTCTCATAACAGTAAAAATTAGAGCAAGCGAGACAATACCTTTTTGTTTTGGATGAATTAGCTTTTCAAACATGCTGAAAGCCAGTTTTCAACTATGCATTATTTGTAAGACCCAAGATGGCAGTGCAAAAAAACAAAAGTAAAGGAAGATTACATGTTCAAGCTGGTAGTAATTCGGTTGGGTCCACAGCTCTTCGGGACTTAATTATCTGCTTTTAAGTCTTAAATTATGACAATTCTGGGCATGTCCACTGCAAATATTTTCTGCATCAGCACTAAAAGGAATGGGAATCTTACAAAAGGGAAGCTTCCATGCATATCGGTGCAGCTTGTTTTGGAAAGGTCCTTGAGGTTTATATCCTTGCCTACAAATGAGCTATCAAAAATAACTGCATAAAGGTTTCTGGTTCTGAGACAGCAATAGAAATCATAGGATGGATGTTGTGGATTAATCATGTACATAAAAAAATTTGAGGCAGACCTTTGTCTCTTATGCATACATTGTTTTATAATATAGAATAGATAAATTGATACACACATGCAACCTCTTCAGAGAGACTTTGGCACCACAGCTATAAACATTGAAGCCATTATAATTGTCTGAAACTGCCCACCAGTGCAGAGTTCCTCCAAGTCTTTGATGAAATTGTGGTTGTTGGCATGTTCCATTCTAAGCACTTAATGGGCTGACAGAGAGACTAAGGCTTGTGACTATTGACTAATTGACTCTGTTATTTCTACACATCGTTTGAGATGATGAAAGTTAATATTGTTAATAGCCAAAATTCCAAAGCAAATCTTTCAGTGTATCCAAAATCTCCCACAACACTTCCAGTGCAACACAAGAAGCAGAGTGTACAGTATTTTCTGTTGCCTGTTCTCTGTGATGGATTCCATGCCTTCTAAATGTGAGAGTTCTGTTACTGCCTGATGTGAAACATCTCAATTAAAGTGAGGAGAGAGAACTTCAAAGGATTTGGACATGATTTATAACAATCTGTCTTTAATTAGGGAAGGTTTGCATTTGTACAAGGATATGGGGCAGAGCAGAGCTGTTTCCTCCAAATTGCCATGCCACTTCATGTTTTGTATTATTAGAATGGAATGTCATGTTATAATTGACACAGGGATCCAGTAGAAAGTGGCTCCTCTGTAAAAAGATCTCCTTTTTCCACTGTAGAAAGTTACCTGTGTTGTGACACTGTTGTGTTTCCGCATCTCTGCCCTGCAGCACTAGATAGGAAATGCACAATGGGATGATGTCAGGATGTGGCAGCAACTCAGTGTCACCTGTAATGCGTATTTCATTCTTCAAAGTACTTTACTAACTTCAACTAAATGTGAGCACTAGATGTATTACTATTTTTTTCAACAGTAATTCCTTAGGAGCTTTAAAAGAATAATGGAGCTCCTACAATTTAAAAAAGGCATTGTTTTATGTTATCTTTAGAGCTCTTGTGGTGGGGAAATATTTAATTTCTACAGCAATCTGTTTGTACTTCTATCTTACTTAGGAGTTGCTGCTATTGCTGGTGCATTTACAAAAAAGATTCTAAAGGATATGGCTTCTTTCAACAAATCACCAATTATTTTTGCTCTCAGTAACCCAACCAGCAAAGCAGAATGCTCTGCTGAGGACTGTTACCACCTGACTGAGGTAAGTAAAGAAATTTAATGTACAGTATACAGCTTTCATTCCTAGAGTTAACAGATACAATGATGCTGTTAACTGCGTATCTAACTGCGTTAGATGCTGTGCTGCGTATTAATTACAGTTTATTTAGTTTGTGGGGTCACATTCTCCTTGAATTTCAGCTTTGATGCAAGATAGTTTTATATTCTATAAACAGAAACATTTAGCATGTCCCATCTGTCTACTGAAAAGTCCATATTAGAGTATAATGCAGAAATAAAATAGAAATGCAAATATTTTAAAAGTGTGTTTATAATGGGCAGTTCCATCTGGTAACTAGATGGGCAGTCCAATCCTACTCTTCTTGGTGCCAGGAGGAAAAGCAATGTCAAAATGGTGATCACTGTATCACTTGGGCACCGGGAAGCCAACACAGAACATAAGTACAGTCCCACTGGATCAGGCCATAGGCCCATCTAGTCCAGCTTCCTGTATCTCACAGCGGCCCACCAAATGCCCCAGGGAGCACACCAGATAACAAGAGACCTCATCCTGGTGCCCTCCCTTGCATCTGGCATTCTGACATAGCCCATTTTTTAAATCAGGAGGTTGCACATACACATCGTGGCTTGTAACCCCTAATGGATTTTTCCTCCAGAAACTTGTCCAATCCCCTTTTAAAGGTGTCCAGGCCAGATGCCATCACCACATCCTGTGGCAAGGAGTTCCACAGACCAGTTCCAGTTCTAGTAATCATCTTAGTCGCTCTCTTTTGCATCTTTTCCATTTCGTCTTTTTTGAGATACGGCAACCAGAACTGGACACAATACTCCAGGTGTGGCCTTACCATCGATTTGTACAACGGCATTATAATATTAGCCGTTTTGTTCTCAATACCTTTTCTAATGATCCCAAGCATAGAATTGGCCTTCTTTACGGCTGCCGCACATTGGGTTGACACTTTCATCGACCTGTCCACACCCCCCCCCCAAGATCTCTCTCCTGATCTGTCTGGTTTGGAACTTGCCTTGAAATTGGGAATGCACCAAAGCGATTTGTATTTCACACTAAGAATGCTGCCATTCTTGTCATGTCTTTTGATATATTTTCCATTTATTTCAATATGCATACTTTCTATGAAAGTTCAATCTTCTAAATGTCGCTGGTTTGTTTAATAGCATTTATATCTTATCTTTCTTTCAACATGTATATATCCTACTTTTCTTCCATGGAACTTAAAGCAGCATGTGTGGGATTCCAAACCAGGCACTGACTAGACCCTGATGAAGCCTAATCTTTTCCAATGAACACTTTCACAACTTTGTTGTCTGTTTCAGGGACGAGGCATTTTTGCAAGTGGAAGCCCTTTTAATCCAGTCACTCTTCCGGATGGGCACACACTTTTTCCTGGACAGGGCAACAATGCCTATGTGTTTCCAGGAGTTGCCCTTGGAGTCATTTCTTGTGGATTGAGGCATATAAGTGAAGACATTTTCCTCACTACTGCAGAGGTACCAGCTCTTCCTTATACATCTAAATGACTATGATCTCTTTATTCTCAGCTTGTGGTACTTCAACATAGCAGGCAGTACCTTTACTTCACTGCCATGGTGACTGTGGCATTGCTCCTCCTGGCCTGACCCCACTGGAAGTGTAGGTGGCTGGGGAGGGGGCAATGCAATGGAGACCAGCTGTGGTTATGCAGCAGCCTGGCTCTTCAAAAGAGGTGCAAGTTGGGCAAGGAAAGGGGAATAGTAAAGGAGAGCTATGGAGCCAACAGCAACTGGAGAATCTTCTGCCTCACTGTGGGGGGGGGGGGAACTGTGGAGCAAACTTCTATTCCACTGCACAGCGGATGTCCCTGGTGGCCCTGGTTCCCACAAAGGTGGTACTTGGGGGAGGGGAAGGTTGAAAAGCCCTATTTGCCCTTAAGGAAACAGCGTTTCCTTTGCCAGTCCCTTTCCAGCTTAAATCCACTGCTGACTGGCAGCAATGGCTCATCAGGCCTTTTGATTAAACTAGTTGGTCATTCATCATGGTTATATTATATAATGACCATTTAGAAACTCTCTTCCATAGGAAGCTTACTCCATGATATTAACTCCTATTCAGAACAAATTATGTAATCCTTTAGTCTGCTGCTGAGTTCTGTAATATAATTACATCTGATTCCAACCCTGTGGTCATGATGAAAACTGAAAGAACTGAGACATGTACTCTTACATTTCAAAACCCAACCCAAGACAGCACACACCATTTGACTAAAGCTAAGCTCATATGAGAGCAAATACTTCAACACAATAAAATTACAGGACCCCTCCAGTTATTGCCCACAGTTCCAGTTTGAAGGTACTACAACAATGTGCTGTAAAACCTAAGTGTCAGACAGTGCTGTTGTGGAGAAACTCTTTAACCTTCCTTGAAATTCTATCTAGGACCTGATTGGCTATCTTGAAACACTGAAACTGATAATTTCTATGGAATGGGTTGATACATAAGGTAATGGGACAAACATTAACCAGAAATCTGGCAAATTGGTTTGCCAGAAATTTAACCATTATTCTGTCATAGAATTCTTGTTTGATGATTGAAGCAGCATGCATGAGAGAGGACTGCTTTTTAAAAAGAGATTACTACATAGGAAGCTGGTTAGAGAAAGAGTGGTGACAGTGAGGAACAGTCTGATAACTGCCTTCAGAATTTCACTTCTTGCTGCAATAAACTGCTTTTTAAAACATTGACTTCTTAAAATGAGAACAGTTGGGCTGGAATCTTGTACACACCTACCTAAGAGTAAGCCCCAATGAACACATTAGGACCTATGTCTGAGTAAGCATATAAAAGTGTGTATCACTTAACAATGGGGATACCTTCTCCTATCCCTGTTGTTATGCAATTAGGTCATTAAGCAAACATTCAGCCCAATCACAGCCTTTACACAGCCTTTGTTGTGTAAACGGACACTCCTTGCCAGACTGGCTGGCTGTACAGGCTGCTGGAGATAGTCATGTGGTCCATTGTTAAGCGGATGGCTGTTAAGCGATACACACCTGTATAGGATTACACTGCTGAACTCTTTGATGACACATTTACTTCTTTCAAAGATAGCTTGAAAAAGTAACTCTTCAGGTGTTATTTATTTGTCATATGGAGACCAAAGACAGGGAATCATATTCAACAACTTCTGCTAGAGACTGTATACATAAAACAATGTAATACAGTGGTTCCCAAAGTCCTACTCTGACTTTGGGAACCCTGTCATTGCTTGCAGGAGAGGGGAAATGTTTTGTAAATTTATCTGGGGGTTGCTCAGGCTCTCTGGAGGGTCTGGTGAGCCTATGCAGCCCTCCCAGCAACTTCAAACTCCTGTAAAAAAGAAAAAAAAAACTACTTCCTGTTTTCATTGTGAAATTGGAAGTGCTTTTTTTAAACAGTAGTTTGCAGCTGTCAGGAGGGCTGTGGAGGGGGTCATAGGCTCCCTAGACCCTACGGAGAGGCCTAGAGTCCTCCCAGGTGAGGTTAAAATCTCCCTCCCTACCTGGCAGCAGCACAATAGTCCATATCATGTTGCTGTCAATTTCTAGGCCATTCCCCTTAAAGGGAACCGGTTTGGGAACCACTGATGTAATATATTCTACAGTGAATTCTAGATCCTTCTTTCCCAGCCTGTCTCCTAGTGAACGTCTCATGTTGCCTTGAGAGAGAAAAAGTGACTTCTGAGTCTGTCATTTCAAAGTATGAAATCATGAAGTACACTGAATTTTGTTTAGAGAACTGGTAGAAATTGTCTTGGCAACAACTTCATGGCTGTTCTGGCTCCTTTTGTCCTCTTTGAAATGGAAGCTGTAAGATTTACTTGTCAAAAATTTCACCAGCAGTTTTATCAAGCTGGGTATAAAATTTACCAGTAATGTCTTCCTCAGGGAACCATTCACACCTGCTACGTACAAAACTCGGTTAAAGGCCCAGATTCTTTCCACTGGGTTTTGCCATCCAAAATGGGCAGAGATCCTTGCAGAGGAACTCTGTTAATTTTATCTTTCTTGCTAAAATCTTCCCCTATAATTTCAGTTGGATATGGCACTCTGCATTCACTGTCCAAAACTACTATGACTATTTTAAAATAGATTCCTTTTTATTCTAGAACTGGTGCATTTGGTTTGGTGAAACGATTTATGTGTAGTTTGTAAAATGCTTTGGAAACTTGCTAAATAAAAGGTGGGGTGCACACTGGATCAAAAAAGTTTCTCAAATGTCAAACTTGAGACAGTCAGCAAAAACTGGCTTCCTTTCAGGCAATTTTAGCAGCAGCAGCAAGGGGGGAAAGTATAAAAAAAAATACTTTGACACAATCTCCTAAGTCACTGGTTATGGCAGCCATTTTCAACCACTGTGCCATGGCACGCTGGTATGCCATGAGTTGTCCACAGGTATGCCACAGGAATTTGGGGGAAGGTCATTTATTAATAGGGCCAGTGGGAGATGTGAGCCCCCACTGGCAGCATGGTGTGCCTTGTCAATTGTCAAAAACCTGGTGGTGTGCCTTGACCATTTTATTGCCTTGTCAGTGTGCTGTAAGATAAAAAAGGTTGAAAATCACTGGGCTATGGCAAAGTTTCGTGCATTTTGCTATATAGGTGATTTGCCAAGTGTACTGTCTGCATAGCCTAGACTACATTAATGATTCCAGGTTGGATAAACAGGCACCAGCCATAAAAGCTCTTCTAACTGGTTTCAATCATGCAGTAAAACAGTGTCAAGGAGATAACAGCACATTCACATTTCTAGTGGATTTGAGTAATTATGTGTGATCTGTGAAAAAGGAAGTATTTTATGTCTGCCCAAAACACATAATGAAGTTGGAGAATTCATTACCACAATGCGTGGTAATGGTCACCAACTCAGGGTCCAATCCTATCCAACTTTCCAGCACTGATGCAGTCGTACCAGTGGAGCTGTCACTGCATCCTGCATTGGGGGGCAGTCACTGAGGTTTCCTCAAGGGAAGGGAATGATTGTTCCCTTGCATTGATGCTGGAAAGTTGGATGGGATTGGGCCCTTAGACAGGTATTTTTTGGCCACCAGCTCAGACAGGTTTTTTTGAAAAGAATTTGGCAAATTTGTGGAAGCCAGATTCATTAGAGGATATTGGGTGTAACATACCAAATGAAGGCCCTGACTGCTGGATGGAAAACAAGGCATAGCTATTACAACATACTTGTCTATGTGCTTTCTAGGATATCTGACCTGTGTGATATCTAGGATATCTGGCTGGTTCTTGTTGAAGTCAGAATGCTGAACTCTGTGGTCTGATGCTATATAAATTCAGTGGTTCCCAGACTTTTTAGCACCAAGACCCACTTTTTAAAATGACACTGTATCAGGACTCACCTAGCTTTTGGAGACTTAAAAACAAACAGTTTCACCTTAGTAGGTGCTCAAGCCTCTGTTTTTATCCTTTTTAGCTATAGGGGGAATTGCCTTCTGGACCATTTGTTCATCAGATCGGGACCATTCTGGTAATCTTGCATTCCGCTTTACCTGGCCTTTAAAAGAAGCCCAGGCACATTTGCCTACTCACAAGTAAAGGTGCACATGTGCTCAGTTTCACTTTCCATAGGGCTCAGTACATTTTCCTCGTCAGGTGGTGGGGGTGGGTGGGATGGAGAGCTGGTGTGATGCAAAAAAAAAGAACAGACTGTAGATATTATGGACATTGATGAAACCTGATGGAATGGAGAGAACCAATAGCTATTCCAAGATATCAGCTCCATAGAAAAAGAAGGGAGGAGTGTATTAGGGCTTGTGTAGTTCTATATAGTTCTATATAGAAAAAGAGTATTGAATCCAATAAACTAGAAAACTTGGGGGGGGGGACCAAACACCTCCATAGAATCACTGTGGGTGACAATAAAAGGGGCAAGTAATTTAGTACTAGAGCCTTGTTATAGCCCTCCTTTTTAAACTGCTGTGGATGATCCTGACTTGGTGAAAGAAATCAAGAACCTATCTAAAAGAGAAAGTGTTGTAGTAATGGGTAATTTCAACTACCCTTACATAGACTAAATAAAGTCATGTTTATGATACACATGCCCATTCACACACAGAGAGAGGGAAACAGCGCACATTTTTTTGATATACTGGCAGCCCAATCCTAGCCTGTGCTGTATCCTGGTGCAACTTGCAGTAAGGAGACTTCTGTTCCAGCCACCTCAATGAAGCTACTCAGATCTGTACCAGTTAAATTGCTGCTGCAGATCTGAGCACACCAGTGTAAGGCTGGGTAGCTCAGAAGGGGGGGGTAGGATCTGGCCTAGGTGCTGGAGGCTATTCCCACCACCTTCCCAGGCCCAGTTTGCCTGCCCTCCCATGCCCCCAAACACCCATGAAATATCCCACCCTTCTTAACCCCTATGTAGGCAACCTGCTGGCTGCATGACTGTACAGCCACTGGGGCTTGATCTGGTGTGGGGAGGCCAGCACTTATCCTTGCACCATCCTCCCTAACTCAAAAGGAGGCACAGTCATGCCTCACAGCACGTTTGTGACACTCCTTGGCCACACATGGGACTTGGTTGGCCAATTTAGCACTCAGTGTTGCACTCTAAATGACTGTGCCCTGGTTGGAAATGTGACCCTGGACTTAATCCTGTGTTGAACCCAGTATCTAGTGCAAGATGTAAGTGTTGTTAACTTTTAGGGAACAGTGACTGTAGTGCTGTCCAGGTCAATGCATATGTAACTAGAAAGTTGCCAAGGAAGTCCAACACAAGCATCTTTAACTCCAAAGAAGGAACTTCTCAAAAATGGAGGGACTAATAAAAAGGAATCTGAAAAGTGAAGAGGGTCTCACACGCACCCGCACACGCATACGCACACGCAATAGCAACAGAGGGGATTGCTTTAAAAAACCCTGGGAGTTTGCACCGAGCCTTGGAGAGAGAGGTGAGGGTGAGCAGATAGCCAGTCTACAAGTCCCAGAATGCTCTGGGGCAGAGGTGTTTCCATGATGGCTGCGGCCAGGGAGGGCTGCAGGAGCGGCAGCAGTGAAGGGGAGGAGAACCTGCAGTGCTTTCGGGAGGCTGCCTAGAACACAGAGGACTCCCAAGCAAGCTCAGGATCCCACATGTGAAAGGGATGGAGGGGATTGATAACAGCTGCCTTAGTTTCCTTCCATCTGGAAGTGTCAGGCTGCAGGCTGTATTTGCGTAACTCTATGGGATTTAGCACAACTCGTTTTTTGTTAATCACGATGAGTCACGGAACGGAACTAACACGGATAAATAGGCTGTACCTGTATTTAAAACCATATCACATAAACACAACTAGAACATATACCATGAAGTAGGAAAGGCACCACCAGGTCCAAGAGGCTGCCAATGTGGCTCATGAGTGGAGTCAAACTATAAAAGGCAAGAAAGCCTCCTTCAGAAAATGGAGGTCTTGTCCAGATGAGAAGAACAAAAAGGAACACAAACTCTGGCACAAGAAATGTAAGTTGACCATAATGGAGGCAAAAAAGAATATGAGGAGTGTGTGGCCAAAAACATCTAGACAATAAAAACTTCTTAAAATATAGCAAAAACAGGAAACCTGCCTGCTTTTGCAGGCAATTGGACTGTTAGATAATGAGGGAATAAAAGGGAAGCTTAAAGGATATAGAGATTGCAGAGAAGCTGAATGAATTCTTTGAGGCCAGTTTCTATACACAAGACGTCGGGCAGATACCCAGTTCTGAACAGAGATTTTCAGGGATGGAGTCTGAATAACTGAGGCAAATAGAGGTGACAAGTGATGAAGAGCCTTCATGTTTGCTTGTGAAAGGACTGGTGTTTTTTGACCTATTCATAAATGATCTGGAGTTAGGGGTAAACAATGAGGTGGCCAGGTTTGCAGATGACACCAAACTTTCAGGATGGTGAAAATTAAAGCTGCAAAAGAATCTCTTTAAACTGGGTGAATGGGCAACCAAATTGCAAATATGTTCAATCTAAGTAAGTATAAAGTTATGCCCCTTTGGAGAAAAAAAGAATTCCAACTTCACATATACACATACGTATATTGATAGGGTCTTAACTGTTGATGATCCAGAAAGGAGGTTATGATAGCTCAGTGAAGACATTGACCCATTGTGTGGCAGCTGTAACAAAGGCATATTCAACACTAGGGTCATTAGAAAGGTGTTGAAAATAAAACTGCTGATATTATAATGCCCCAATATAGCATGGCTTTATTTGGAATGCTATATACGGTTCTACTTGACACACCTCAGGTAGAACATTGTAGGTCTAGAAAGATGCTAAAGAGGACAATTGCAATGATCAAAACACTGGAGTACAGGTCCAGCCTATTTATACACAGATTTTTTATACACTGATTTGACTCAACACGAATGGCCCCTGCAAATGAGAAGGAATGTGCTGATCCCTGGAGAAGGGGAAAAATGCACCCCTTTAAAATCAGTTTTAAAAACTGAACAGTCCTTTAACAATAGCCTCCTTAATGAGAGAGAGAGGGCAGCTGGCTGACAATCCATCAGCCAATCAGACAATCCATCAGTCCATCCTTCTCTCCCCAGCAGACCCCTCCCTTCTCCCTGAGCAGGTGAATGAAAGGTGATCCCTTTGCACTGGTGAAGGGAGGGACTGAGTGAAGCACTAGGAGGACTACTGATTGATGGATTGTTGTCTTAATGACTTATTTTAGAGTCAAAAAGTCAGCAAGGCTGTTTTTAAATCACTGGAACAAAGAGACTTTGTTTTTTAAATTGATTTGCTATAGTGCATTTTTGGCCATCCATGTGAGTGCTTGGAAAGGAACCCACATGAATAATGAGGCTCAACCTGTATGTTTCTTAGAAAAAGAGGTTACAGAGTTTGGGCTTTTTAGCTTGGAAAAAAGTGCTTGAAGGGGAACATAATCAAGACCTATAAAATTCTGCATGGAATTCTTGCAACATCTGAACCAAGTGTCATCCAATTAAACTGAGTAGCAGAAGATTCATTGTGACCAAAAAGATAAGTAATTCTTCATACAGGGAATAATTAATATGTGGAAGTCTGACACAAAATGTAGTGATGGCTACTAGCTGTATATAGCTTTAAAAGAGGGTTAGATAAGTCAATCAATGGCTACTAGGCATGATGTCTATGTGCTAATACTAATTGCAGGGGAGCAAAGGTGGGTGAGAAATTCTGGGCTTTCCAGAAGCAACTGGTGGGCCACTGTAGAAAACAGGATGCTGAAAGAGATAGGCCACTGTTCTGACCCAACAGGGCCTTTTTGCATTCTTGCCATAGTGTGTTTAGGCTAGCAGTGCTGTCTGTAGACCTGTGTGTAGAAGGATGGGAAAAGAGTTGAACACTGGGATCTACAGTACGTGTTTGCAACCATGTGTCTCTTAATTTGTCACCTTTCCAGTTAAAGCTAATAAAAGAGACAGTTCAGTCATTGTAGGAACAGAACTTTGTTTTCAGGTGTTCTTACTCTCATGCCAAGTAAAATAGAGCTTTGATATTTGGGAGAATAAATTTTGGACTGTGTAAGCTGTAGTGCTGTAATTGTAATTAGTTTCACTGTGATGACAAGGAACATTCTTCTAAGCCTGACCAACAGAACT
The DNA here is from genome assembly GCF_035046505.1 of Tiliqua scincoides. Lineage (NCBI taxonomy): Eukaryota > Metazoa > Chordata > Lepidosauria > Squamata > Scincidae > Tiliqua > Tiliqua scincoides. The sequence continues at coordinate 182,278,466 of NC_089821.1, read as the reverse complement.
AAAATGTCAAAGAATTATGAGCTAATGAATTATTCTTGCAACTGTACATGCTCTGGTCAAGTAACTCCAGAGATAATCCTATTAGAATTTCATTAATATGTGCTCGCTCTTGGATTGCAATGTAACAAATGAACTTGTTTTACCATTTAAAGAATAGCTGCATTAGCTATGATGTATCCACTTTAGAAAAATCTGCTTGTAGGCAGGATTTTAAGAGGTGTCTGGTGCCTTTTACATTTGCGCTCATCCTCTTGAAAAGCATTGGCCTTACTCTGTATGCTGAGAAATTTAGCTTTCACTAGGTGAGCCCAAGGTTGCTCAGACATCTTCTCAAAAAGCAGACCCGCATGCTAAACTGCTGTGGAAAATGAGTGGCATTTCAAAAGTAGTTTGTGATGTGACAGAGAGGGATCTGCTAACGAAAGGGAAGGGAAAAAATGTTTCCACTGGCCTAGTGTCAGTACCTTGCCTAAATACACATTGCTTTTACATGCTGCCTTCTGTACCTGTCATAGTGCATAGTGCAAGAAAGTTAGGGAAAAAATTTCTATTCATTTCAGAAATTGTCATTATTCAACTATCTCACAGGGCAGACTGCATTCTTACGCTACATGGTGATTTTGTCATCAAAGCAGAACTTAATGAGAGCTTAGAACTAGTCAAATTGCAGGATGAATGCTATGTGGCCAGAAAGGCCAATCTGTCCTGGGGAAAACCATGACTGCCAGGATTTCTTGCTCTTTGTCTTAACTACTTTAGCTCCCCCTTGTGGATTTTAAAGTACAAAACTACTTGAATGATGATGAAAATGGCAGCTATTCAGTATTTTTTGTTGACTTTGAAAAGAAAAAGTGAAATCTTCCTTGTGTGTTAAGTATTAAATTATTATAACCCTTCTTGTGCTGGCTAATAGTTCTCTGAATAAAAAATAATGCTTCATTAATGCTAATGGGACTGGGCCTTGAAACAGAAGTATGTTAGAAAATGAGTCAACAAGGAATGGAAATCAGGACCACAGAAAAATACTCGGCATGGCCAAAGTCCTGAGAACAAAACTTTACACGAGTTTTTACCCTTAGCACTTACCTTGCAGATTACAGCCTCTTTCTGCAGCTCTTCTCTTACCACTTCCAGTTCCTCTTTGCATTGGCATATACAATGAGCCATCACAACTTGCCCTGGGGTTCAGTTCCCATCACAGGCAAAATGGCTCTCTTCCTGTGCAATCATCAGCTTACTCCCCAGGGGTCACAGTGGAATCTCTTAGACATGGATTTGAAAAAGAAAAATATGGAGGATTTCTTTCATGTTAGTCTTTTTGACAAGAGGAGAAGGAGTCAAGTACTCCCCTGGGCATTGCTATCTGGAAGATTCCAAAGTTCCTATGTGTGCAAATATTTTTTTTGTTAATGATTTACTGTAGCATTTTCTGTGTTCAAAATTCTTTGGTATCTCTAATGTAGTGCGGCTGTTCAGAGACCCAGTAGAGAAATTGCCTACAATTTCAGACAAGTGAAATCCTAGCCACTATTAAACAATCCTGTTTGTTCTTTACCCATGCTAAGGCTGGAACTTTTGCATTTTATTCAAGATTGAAGACTGGTACCCTGGTCTGGATGCCTCGAACTTTGAGGTCCTTATTGTGTTTTGTTTGCATATGTAGACTCTTGAAATGCGTGTGGCATAATGACTCTTTGCTGCACCCATTCTGGCTACAGAGGTTTTTCCCTTGGCTTCCCTTCTCCCCACAAGATTCTTATTTATTCTTGTGGAGTCTTCTGCGCTTGCCTCTTTGATGGCTCAGGGGCTCCAAAGAGTCTTAATCTTCCAGAGCCTCTTTCATGGCTCCAGGGCTACTTCTGTGCCTGTGCAAGGCCCAGCTTTTTTGCGATGTTTTGGGCTGTCTTGAAACAGAGCGAGACATCAGCAAAGGAGGCAAAGGTGTGTTTGAATCCCCCCCGTTTGCGTTGAGATAAATCTGCAGGCAAAAAATCAGTGTATAAAAAGGTTGCAACTGTACTTCGCAATACTTAGCAGGTTACCTAGCTACTTGTATCATTCCCATAACTCTTATCATTCTCATAACGCTTGAAACTTTTTTTTCAAGCCACCCCAGTAAAAAATTACCTTACTGTACCTTTCTATGCCTTTGGTCACCTCATTTCCTGACTCAGAGATTATATATTTCACAAGATTTGTAGCCTGAATTCACATTTACTACCGTGCTCCAAAAAACAGGAGAGTTGTATTCACATAACAACCCCTTCCACAAATACAACACCCCTGCAAACATGTAAGCTTGGAACCACATCTTTGTCATTTCATTACAATGACCTCAGGCAGTGGTGGGGCGCTTAGAATAGGTCAGTTTAGTAAAGGCCAAGTGAAAGGTCACTACTGAATTCAATTTTGATTCTTTTAACCTGCAGGAAAAATGATAGCACCCATTTCAGACCAAAAGCTCTCACAAAAGAGAATCCAGGAGATAAGAAGCAACAATTCACTAGTTCAGTTATCCCCTGCATGTATCCCTGCAGTTATTCCCTCATCTTGGGGTAAGGGAATATCAAAGATCACTTTTTTTTAAGGGTAAAAGGGCTTAGGGTCATGAGAGATTTTCAGGGTGATGAGCACTGCTCTGTTCCTCCTGTGTTTCGTTCCACCACTGAAGCTAAGACATGACCAATGTAAAGGTGGTCATGTACTTATTTGAAAGATCTGCACATAGCTGAGAAGGGGAAAAAGCCACTTTGCCATAGCAAAATTGTAATTTAAATCTACCTCTTGACATTTGTGCTGTGACCTTGTGTTTTTTAAATATTTTTCTATAATGATAGCCTACAACTAAATGTCCTTTTTTTTTTTTGTTCATTCACAGGTTATTGCTCACATGGTTTCACAGAAGAATTTAGAGGAGGGGCGTTTGTACCCACCCTTAAGTTCGATTCAAGACGTCTCTGTGAAAGTTGCTGTGAAAGTAAGTTCATTCTACAGTTCTTGAAATAAAAATACACTTACAAAATGGTGTAATTAACTATCATATAATTATGCCATGCTTGTCATTTTTCTAGTAAATCTTTTCAAACTGGCTTTAGTCATTTACACACAAGCATGTATAATACATGTAAAGAATGGTAGCATGCTCATCTGCTTACTGGCCAACCCCATGCCACCTGTTGGCTCCTTTCATGAAATTAGCTAGATGGGAACCATTCTCCTCTTTAGCAGTCTTTTGAACAGGTTAACACAAGGCCCAGACAAGGTTTCTTTCCCCAAAGCCAATGAAATGAGGTTCACAGGTGAGCCATAGGTTTTATGGCACTGCAAATATTTTGCCAAGGGCAATTGGATATGGCTCACTCTCCGGCCCGTTTCTTTTTTATTTCATAAAGGTTTGCTAGTTCTCATTTTTATTGCCAGGGTGATAGATAATCTTATGGAAATACCAGATTTTAAAGAAAAATACTGTGTTCATTAAAGCTCATTGATTCCAACTGCAGGTGAAAGAGTTTCTTCAGACTGATAATGCATATATTTTATAGATATCAAAACACCTTTATGTAGACTTCTCATGTTGAGATTGAACATCCTTTGTGTGGCCAACCCTTTCAATAACAATCCTAGAAGATTCCGTCTCATTTTGTAGGGAAAAAAATCCCACACAAAACCATTTTTCTAAATCATGTGCAGTTGTCAGTACAATAAAAGGGTTTTTATCCCAACTGAAAACATTTAGTGGTCTACTCTGTATCCAACACAGGGTTGGAGGCTGCTGGAGATCTCTCCAGGTAAAGAGATATTTTTCTCCTTACCCCATGTAACACCCCAGGCTACCCGATGGGATTACTTGGATCTATTTAGTTGGGACAATTCCGAGCAGCCCATGCAGGGCTGAGGCCTGGGAGTAGGATATGGCATGTGCTGCCGCAACCAATCCCACCCCTTTCCAGTCCTGATCCTTCCCGTTCTGCCTGTTCCTGCCCAGAAATGCCTCTTCCCCACCCCGGAACATCCTCCCACCAACTTCTCTTACCCCCTGTGCTGCCTGGTGCTACATTCAACTGCGCCAGCCTGTGTGGGGATCAGAGCCAGTGGCACAGGTTCGAATTCTAACCTCCACTCCCCAGCCTTGCAGCCTTACACAGGCTGCTTGGATTTGCACCAGCGAAATGGCTAGTGCAGTTCCAAGTAGACTCCTCATAGGGCAGGCTGAGGCTTGACATGGGGTAAGGGAAAAAATATCTCCTTAACCCTCAGTTCACCTCTAGCCTGCACCTAACCTGCTCTGGATACAGTGCAGGCCAGTTGGCCTACTTGTTCCAGTGCAGGTTAGGATTGGGCTATCAGAAAACAAATTCAAAGCAAAGAATTACTACGGAGTTGTCACAGGGTCTGTAGTATTTTATTGTAAATATAGATGAATAGCTGCATGGCAGTATTGCAGATTTTTTTCTGTTGAAAAAGTATTTGTGAAATGTAGTATTTAATTTTGGGAAGTGGAAAAAAATGAAGCTGACTGCAGTTATGTGTTTAGTAAACCTTCATCTAGGTGTAGAGAATTGATGCTTTCTCATATAGCTATAAGGTGAAAGAAAAATGTTTCTCCCGGCTACTGTTTAAAACAGGAGTGTCAAACATAAGGCCTGGGGGCCGGATGTGGCCTTCCAGGCTGCGGTTTGGTGTCTTCGTTGGGGTGTGTGTGTCTGAGGGTAAATAGAATGGTAAATAGAATGCCAGGTGCTGGGGAGTGGCATTGAGATGCAAGTATTTTGTGTGCTCTCTGAGAGCCCAATCCTGTGGTCGGCGGCACATAGCCGTGCCACTGACCAGTCACAAACGTGCCATAAGGCAAGTTTGCAGGGCTCACTGCCGGGCTCCCGCTGGTGCTAGCCCAGCACCAGCCGGTGCTGGGTTACCTTGGGTGGTCGCCCAGCTTCCGTGGCTTGGTGGTCTCCTGGACCGCAGAGTAGTGGAATGGGAGGCAGGGAAGTGGACGGGGTGGGGAGGTGTTCCACAGAGGGGGGAGGATGGTGGGGGCAGAGAGAGGGCAGGGAGGAGGCATGCCAAGGGGTGGGTGGGCAGGAGGAGGATCTGTGGAGCTGTGCTCTGCAGGATCCAGGGCGCTCGTGGAGGGCTGCGTGCCCTACACAAGTGCATTGCGGGGCTGCTTACCTTACTTGGAGGAAGGGGACGAACATCCCCTTCTCCCGAGGCGCAGGAACCGGTGGTAGCCCTTCTCGGTGCCGCCAAGCCTGGGTGCTCCGGGCAGCTCAGGATTGAGCTGTGAGGCATCTGGTGGGCCACTATGAAATACAGGAAGCTGGACTAGATGGGTCCTGGATCCAGCAGGGCTCTTCTTATGTTCTTATGATTATGATTAGTTAAACTACAGGTCCATGACTCATTGAAATCCAGAACTGTTTCAGCTGTGGTGTACAAACTAAAATATGTGAAATTGAAATCTCAATTTCACATCATATTTTCACATCCTGGCTTAATTGTGGTTTGTAAACTACAGTTAAACAACTTCAGGTTTGGATACACCAGAGCAGTGGTTTAGTAAATCGTAATTGCGATAGCCAAGCTCTGTACAGGAGCAAGGGGAGCGTGCAGGCTCAGGAACTTTCAAGGCCATGTTCATGACTGAGCAAATTGGTTGTCTGTACTGGATTAAAACATATATACCAAAGATCTCTTCCAGGAAACTTGCTGCATTAAATTTTCTGACTAGGATAGATCATGGCTTTGTTTATACTTCAATGAAAATATGGTAGCTGGCATTAAATTTTGAACTTCCATCATGATTAACCACATTATTTCTTTATGTAGAATTCTAACAAAGAGGGACTTGTCTTATTCTCTTAGATTGCAGAGCAAGCCTACAGGGACAAGACAGCAACTTTCTACCCTGAGCCAAAAGACAAGGAAGCATTCATTCGTTCCCAGGTTTACACAACTGACTATGAAAGTTTTCTGGCAGACTGTTACACCTGGCCAAAAGAAGCCATGAAAATACAAACTGGAACATTTTAACAGAAACAAAGCCCTGCACAATCTTGAGCACTCAGATATTAGCTTATATTCATATTTTGTTAAACTATAGCTAAATGTTATAAAAACTCAGGATATATTTCCTTTTTAAAAGCACAGAGTACTTTTAAAGATGCTAATTTTGACTATGAAGTTTTATAGTTCTTTCACTGTAAGCTAATGAAGCTATAAAAGTACAAATATATTAAGAATAAAAATTAATGTAGGCACAGGAGTTTTTTTGGCATTTTTTAAAAAGAATGTTACATTCACTACTGACAATATATAGAGATGTACTTTGACATCTGTATGAAATAATGATTTTGTATAGCTTTAATGCAATACTGCAACCAAGTGACACAGCAACATACAGGTTGGACCTTGTTATCTGTGGGGGATGCATTCATGGACCCCTCTCCCCATGGATACTGAGATTTGCAGGTGGGTCCACAGAAGACCTCCAGACATGACCAGAAGACACTTCTGATTCTGTCCAGAGGTCCCTTCTTGGGTCCTCCAGGCACAGGTGCAGTACCAGCGGTGGGTCAAATCTACAGGTTCTGAATCTGCGGGTAAGGAGGATCCACTGTATCATCAGTACAATAGTTCAAAATACTACTTGGCTATTTCTTTTACTATTTTATTAAGAGAAACTGTATAGAAATAGCATGATGAAAGGCTAAATAAATACCACTGATGGTCCAATGCTAAATCAATGTATGGCAGCGGGACACTGTCCCACTGTCGTAAAGTGGCCTCTGATGATGTGCCTCAGACAGCTATTTTTGAGACACTGCTGCTTGTTGCAGCAGCCTAGCAGTCCACTGCCATGGCCAGCGATCTCATCCGGTGCAGGTGAGCCAACACAGGGGTTGGATCATAGGCTGGAAGGGGGAGTAACAGTGAGTTGGAGGAGGAACCAGGAGCAATCTTGCACACAGGATCTTATCCCATTTCCAAAACCTCCCAGCCCCCTTTCTCTCCTCAGACGTATGGCACCCAAATGGCTGGTGTATGGCTAAGAAAACCTATAGGCAGCCTTTTATTTACACAGAGGTAAATAAAAATGTATTCATTTTTACCCGTTTGACTCTAGGTTTGACCTTTTGGCATGGCTGCACACTATAGCATGGAATTTCTCTCTTGAGACTTTCAGAATGTTCCTGATCAGAAAAGTGCTTGAGTTCTCAATCATATGCAACTGAGAAGGCTGCAACCTTATATACAAATACCTGGGAGAAAGCTCCATTGAATTCAATGTGATTTAGTTCACGTTTAGGATTGTGCTGAAAATTACTCAACTAGCAAACATGCACGTTAATCTCAACTACGTAATAGCCAATCCTAAACTGCCCATTGTGCCTGGACTGCTGTGGTGTGAAAATGGCTGCCGCAGCATCCTGTGTGCAACAGGGCAGCTGCTGGCAGCTCCTTGGGAGAAGGAGACTTTAGTCCCCTTCCCCTGGGTAAGGGAAGTAGCCCCACAATGGGACTACTCTATTCTGCGGCAGCCCTTGGGTGTGTTCTGGTGCTAAAAGGTTTGAGAGTCACTGCTCTAAGTTGTAAATTGTGAGGTACAAACTGTTCAAATACTAATCAAGGATTCTTTGGCTGTCCTTGTAAGTTACTTGGTGTATTTTCTACATCTATATCTTAATGTTTTTATTAACTGAATTGCAGCAGATTAATGAATGGATTTAGTTAGTGTTAACAAAGACTGCAAAATTAAAAACACAACTTGCTTGTTAGTTACCAGAACTTTTGCCTTCAACACCAAACAAGATCTGAAATACATGTTCACTTTGATGTTCCTTAAGGAATTCTAGGAACTGTCCAAGATCCATGTGATAGTCATTCCTTAGGCCATAATCACCATGAGCTTGAAATTGTAAATCTTTGAAAGTATGAAAGAGATGAAGATTGTCCTCATTTCTCTCAATCTCTCCACTCTCAATATGTTTGCAGGAAATGTGTTTCCAGTTGGGGTATCTAATAACATGCCAAAACTCTTCACAGTTTTCTTTGACACCTTCCACACAAATGATCCCAGGCTTCCCAGTTAGGCAGAAGCCTGTCAGATTTAACTTCTTTGCAGAGTCAAAAATCTTTTTCCTTAGCTCTTGTCTGTATATGTGGTGACTGTAAATCCACATTCGACTGAAGGGTATTTTCGGTACTATTTCTTTTGGTGCTTTTTCAGAGGATAGTTTGCTGTTTTGTAAATAAGGTGTGCTGTTGTCTCGTATCCACTGCACAGCTGCACATATGCAAAGTTCACCCAATTCCAAAGAAGCAACATAAGTTGTGAGATCCTTGTTGAGTTGCAGTTGTTGCTGTCTGTCTAGAGCACTTGATCGAGCAAAAAGTTGTGGTGATACATGAGGGTAATCATGGGGTAAGGTTACCTGCAAATCTACTCTCACCTAGAAGTTTAAAAAAAAAAGAGCACAAAATGAAGGTTACCAGCTACAGTGGAGGCTTTGGTAACTGCAATTTCATTAATATTGATAGACTGTATGCCAAGTGAATGAGTGACAGTTGCTCCTAAAAATATTGCTTCAAAGTTTTTCATTCGTTTCTATCCAAGTTAGGACCTGTTCTTACAAGTGGTTATGGCTTCCATGCAATCACTTTGACCTCAAACATGCGGGAGCTTACATGGGGAATGCAGTGTGTGACCCAGAAGTACACACCTACATCAGTACATGCAACAGCAGAGGTCAAACACCTCCCACAATTATGTAACCAATTACATGCATGCATTATTTTGTCCATGCAACAGCAGTTGTGGGCAAACATACAGATAGCTGCCTATGAGTCTGAGTTGCCTGTAAACAGGTCCTTAATTCCAAATAGCTCTCCAGTTTAGATATGCTCAACAGTAGTACTAACGGACTCCCTCCCCTTTTCTCTGCTGAAGAACTGTTAGTGGGAGGGAAACTGAGTTCCTTTAACAAAGGAAAAGTGGAAAACCACTAACATGCTGCTGTACTTTCAGATCTTATCAAGTATGGGGGAGAACTGCCTATGCAAACTGGACTGCTGGGTGGGGTGGTGAATTTACTCCTGTAGTAGCCCTTTGTCCATGCAGCAAGGGAAAACACCACCTTGTGGTACATGGATTTGGATGTCTCCAAGATAGTTAGCAATGGCAGTTTAGAAAGGCAGGAAACTGTGAGATTAAGAAGCTTCATGAAGCTATCATGCTACTCTTCTTGGTGCCTCTCTTGTTCCTCAATGAATTAAACTTGCATTTGTCTTTCATGGACATACAGAAATGGGACATTTGTTCAAATAAAAATATCACAACCTCATTTTGGTTTCTTCCTTCTTTCTTTTGTAGCTATTTTCTGAACAAACTGTTAGTATTTTCCCATGTTTGTTTTCTTTGCTGCTATAGAGTTACTAATGGGAATATGCATAATCGTGTGCACCTGTCCCTCCACAGTCCATTTGCATTACTAAGCCTTTACTAAAAAGAAAGATTTGTGTAAATCTATGCCAGCTCTCCTAGGAGAGCTTCCAATTCTGGCACATACAGAGCATGATGCTGACTAGTATAAGTGATAGCCCCTACTGCTCAACACTACTCAGTGGTGTGGCACATTCAGAGCTGCAGTGCCGTCTTAATAGTGCTCTCTTCTCTGTGTAATCTTCCTGCTTCACTGACTACTTGCTCAATCTAAGGAAGGGATGAAAATACTTATTTTTTAAAAAGAAACAAAAAAAATGCCAAGTGTAGCAAGCAGTATTAGGGTTACAATCCTAAATACATTTACTAGGGGGTAAGTCCATTGAGCACAGTAAGATTCACTCATGTTTTTGAAACCTACTCCTAGAAAAAAAAAAGTAAAATATAGTCCAATTATAAGTGTGTAATATGGTATATTGCCTCAGGCTGATATCTTTTTGCAAGTGCATATACTGGAACAAATGTTTAGGATCAAACTTACTGGAATTCTTCAAAATAAAGCAAAAAACGCACCCCAATGCAAAACAGATGGTCTCACCTCTGGTTCATCAATGGTAACAGCAACTGAATATTCAATTTTATGTGGAAGGTCTTCACTTGTATTGTTCAAGTACCTCTGAGCATTAAGGAAACAATTTTCATCCTGAAGAGTTATTTCTCCTTTGTTGGGAAACATGGAAAAAAGCATTTCCAATTCTGCTATTTGAAGCTCAATATTTTCTTTTATTGTGCCGGACATAGTTATAGATGTGAAGTCAGCCACCTGGAGGCAGGAGAAATCAAAATAATGAAGTTGTTCATATGCTCCCCCATTTCAAAAGAGACTATAAAAGGCATTTATAAAGCTGACCGACTGGACAGAATAAAATAATTTCAATCAAATGAAACACCCTTTCAACGTTCCCCCCCTCCAATAAATAAAACTGCCTATAAGCTGCAAACAGAGATGGGCTTGGGGCACAAGAAGTTCAAAGCGACTGCACATAAATAAGATGAGTGCTATGCATGAATGTATCTAATTCAAACATTAAGAAACACATGACATGAGTCACGATGGATAAGAAAAATGCCAGCTAAGTAAACATGTGGAAGTAACTTGAGTGTCTAGTACTACTACTATGCATTCAGACATTCAACTTTGATTATAAAGTTACTGAATGGCTCAAAAGCACACTGGAACAGCCAGATCTTAGCTAAACACTGGAAAGTCATAAGAACAGCCCTGCTGGATAAGGCCACAGGTCCATCTAGTCCAGCTTCCTGCATGTCACAGTGGCCCACCAAATGCCTCAGGGAGCACACAGGACCGCAAGAGACCTGTATCCTGGTGCCCTCCCTTGCATCTGGCATTCTGACATAACCCATTTCTAAAATCAGGAGGATGCACATACACATCATGGCTTGTAACCCGTGATGGATTTTTCCTCCAGAAGTCAAAAGGGATGGAGCTTCACATACCTCCAGTGAGGAAAGTTAGAGCTTGGACAAGAAAACCCTGCCATGTGAACCATACAGATGCAGCTCTGGTAACATCAGAATGCAGAACAGTTTACAGTATCTTCCAATGATTTTAATGAGTGCACAGCATTCATGTGAGAGTAGACAATCCTTCAAATAGCACTGAGGTCTTTAATTAACCCATTTTTGCCCGGCCCACAGATGTACACATTTGCTCCCTGTTGTGTATATGCAATGTTGGACAGAAATGGCTTAAAGACTTCAACCAGTACCCTGAATCATCAGGACCATAGAGCCCTAGGTACTGTACTACTGCTTCTCATTGGGCTTGCAATGAAGAGAGAAACAGGACAGAACTAAGCCCAATTCTTGGTCATTGTTCTGTAACCGATATCACAGGATCTGATGTCAGGGTTCAAACACTGTTGCAAGTGGGCAATTTGGGATAACCCAGTCTTGTGACATGAGGCTGAACACCCAAGCATGGGCACAGTGTCTCTTTGCCTGCACTCAAATTTTCCCAGCAACTTCTGTAACAGCAAATAATGCCACAGTGATTGCTCTTCACAACTGCACTGAACCAGCCAGGGTCTGTATGCTATTTATTTGGTCCTTAGGAAGCTGTACTGACCAGAACACACAGTAAGGGGACAATATGGATGTTTTCTTCTGAAAATGATACAGTGCAGACTAATGCTGCTCCATTACCCAGGTTTCATATAGTGGCTTTTTAAAGAAGTTTCTGTCCTGCAATCTCCCTTTGCTGCAAGGGAGACACTCACTTGGAGGAGGCTATAGCTTGCACAACTGCAACTCCAGCCACTTCTTAAGACTCTGACATTTTTTTCAGTAGGCAAGTGGGGCTCAAATGCCCTCTCCTTTCTCTTTCTTTAATCCAACTGAGGACTGGGGCTGGGGATAAGAATAGGCCCTCAGTTTGGCTGTACTTGTCGTAAGAAGCGACTACCGGGTAGATGGGACTCATCAGCCTGGGAAGGCAGCTCACCTGAGAGAAGGAAAACTGATCCCAAACCTCCACTGCCTTGTAGCTACATCCAGTTATGGAAAAGGCTTCAGGAGTCAACCTCGAGGCAAAATCTGGAGCCAGAGTCCCTGAGGCAGTTCATGGCTGAACACAGTCATGTTCTGGCAACTCCTGCGACGTCGCTGGAACCAACCGTACTGGTTTCTGCCTTTCCATTGGACCATTTCAGCAACGTGGAGAGGGGGGATTTGCTGCATGGGTAACAGTCTGTCCTCCATATCTACTTTACCCAGGCTTCGCGCACTGGAGAGGACACTGTTCCAGAACACTATTCAGAGCGCAATACCATAGTCTTCCGAGACTGAAGGATGCCAATTGTCAACTGTCTCAACTGTCAATCCAACTGAAATGTTAGGTGCAGTCACAGGTGCAAATATCAGTTATTTCTGCTTCCCAGCTACTAATAATGTCTGAATAAACAGGTCAGAGATATCTGGGGCACATCTGTAACACCTGTAGGGAATCTGAAAAACAAGACTGAGGGCCCAGTCTTATCCAACTTTCCAGTACTGATGCTGCTGTGAAAACAGGACATGCACTGCATTCTGTGGTGGTGGTGCAGTCACGGAGTCCTCCTCAAGGTAACATTTGTTCCCTTATCTTGGGGCTGCATTGCAACTGCATCAGTGCTAGAAAGTGAGATAGGATTGGGTCCTGCCTCCCATTTTTCATTTGCACTTACGAGCTAGTCCAAAATAGCCCTCAAGCAGTCACGTTCTCTGATTTTTCCTATGGCTGGAATACAAAATACACAAAACATATAAGGGGCGTTTGTTGTGTGAATCATAAGAACATAAGAACAGCCCCGATGGATCAGGCCATAGGCCCATCTAGTCCAGCTTCCTGTATCTCACAGCGGCCCACCAAATGCCCCAGGAAGCACACCAGATAACAAGAGACCTCATCCTGGTGCCCTCCCTTGCATCTGGCCTTCTGACATAATCCATCCATGCACTACTGCAGTGCTTCTCAACGTTTGCCCTCCGGCGTACCATTTCACATGGTCCACCTCTTCAAAGTGCGACCAGAAGTAACTGGCAATGACATCACTGCCAGTTACTTCTGGGTTGGGAGGCCAGATGCAAAATGACAAACACCAATAAAAGGCTCCTGGTGAGCGGGAGGGCTTTTTGAGTGCCGAAAAGCAGGCTTTGGAGCACTGCACACTAAGTCGAACCTCCATCACTGTTTGTTGTGTTGCGTGGCTGGTCTCGCTGCGGGGAGGCAGGGGTCCAGCAAGTACCACAGACACCACCTCAAGTACCACTGGTTGAGAAACACTGAGAAGTCCAAAATAGTTCTCTGCTGTTCCTATGGCTAGCATACAACGACACACAAAGCCTAGGCTAAGGAGCTTGTTGCTTGAACCCAGCTTCAGGGAGCTCATGGTGCAGCAAGGCTGGCGCGCGCGCCACAGAGAGGCGGTGACTGGCGCGTTCCTTCCAGGACAAAGAAGCGGAGCGAAATCCCACTGGGGGGCTGGATATCCAGGATCCCCTCCCCTGCAGAACACACCTCGCAAGCCACTCACGCGACCCCGTCCCCGAGATTCTCTCGTGCGCGCGCACAGCACCAGGCAACGAGGCGCGTGACCAGCTCACATGCCCAGCTAGACGCCGCGGAGAGTCAGGTGGCGAAAGGAGGGCCGAGTGGATGACGTCGAAGCGCAGGGCATGCGCGCTGGGCAAGGGGGTTGCTAGCAAGGATGTTTGGAATTCACCAATTGTGGTTGTGACTGGCCGAGGTGCTTGTATGGGGGGGGGGGTGTTTGACTTTAGAATGTAGCCTGCTGGGCTTGTGTGGGGAACGGGGTCCTCCCCCCTAAACTCTCCCCAAGTGTTTGTATCTTGAGGTGGTGCACAATGTGTGCAAATGTTCCTTTCCATTGCTTAACAGCAGAACCCTAGAGCCCGATCCTGTGCATGCCTACTCAGAAGTAAATCCCACTATAGTCAATGGGACTTACTCCCAGGTAAGTGGATAGGATGGCAGCCTGACAGCCCAATCCTGTGCATGTCTACTCAGAGATAAGTCCCATTCTAGTCAATGGGGCTTACTCCCAGGAAAATGTGGATGGAATTGCAGCCTCAAGAGTCCAATCCTGTGCATGTCTACTCAGAAGGAAGCCCCATTCTAGTCAATGGGGCTTACTCCCAGGGAAGCTTGCATAGGATTGTACCCCGGGCGCTTTGCGTGGCAGCGGATTCCTTGCTGGGCGGCTCAGCCGCCTGAAGGCTTCTGCAGAGGGAGGCGCGCCCTCCTCCTCTTCCTCGCGGGGCTGCGATTGGTGCCGCCGTGAATGGGCGCGGGGACCCGGAAGGGAGCGCTGGAGGCTCGGGAGGGGCAGCCACGTCTGCATGCTGGGTGGTGCAGGGAGGCTGCTGCTGGAGAACAGGAGAGGTACTGTGTGCAAGCCTGTGGTCCTTCCTCCCCCCCTTGGGGCTCCAGGGAGGGGGCCTCATTGGGATTCCTCTCCTAGAACTTGTGGTTGCATCTCAAGGCACAGGCGGGGCAGAGGGAGGGCACTCCTTGGGCTGCAGCTGTGCTTGCTCCTTGCATTGCCTCCTGCCCCTGGTGCAGCTGCCTGGACTTCCTGAGCTGTGTGAGGAGAAGGGGCAGAGTCCTGGTGTGGGGAGAGAAACCTGGAGCAGGATTGCAGCACTTTGACCTGTGCCCACTGCTGTCTTCCTGGAAAAAGGCCCTGAGGTGGCTGTCCTGGGGCAGGCTTACCAGGCATCCACTTTTCCCAGGACCTGTCCTCTTTTGCAGCTTCCTGTCCTGCAAAAGAACTTCAATGTCCTCCTTTTCCCTGTGAGCAGGCAGCGCAGAGCCCCTGAAGGCAGTGCATAACCTTCTTGGAATTAATAAATGATATGCAATAGAGTTTTAAATTTAATAAGTAATATAGTGTTTAACCATATGAACTCAATCCAGGAGTGTTTTTAGCTTCTATTATTATCATCGTGTCCTACATTTTCCTCAGATGTCCTATATTTTGGGGTGCCTGGTCCTCTTTTGAGGTTATGACATCTGGTCACCCTGCCCTGGGGTGTCTCTGGCTCTGTAACTGCCCTGCCAAACCAGAAGTACAGGAGTTCAGTGGAATGCTGTTAATGGCAACAGTTGAAGCATGGAGAGGAGAAGGGTTGGTCTTCACCTTTAGACCTGCCTTGGAGGCAGATCGGACACAACACATATGTGAGCACCTTGAGTTAGAAGTGGGCTCCACCAGGATGTCCTCACTCACTAGCCAGCTTGTTTAGGATTGCAAGTGGAATGAAAGTAGTTCAGCCTCAGTAGAACTCAAGTCTCTGCTTGTGTACTTAGAAGAAGAAACTTGCAGTGTTCAGTGGGGCTTGCAGTGTTAAGTGTGCCCAGGATTGCAGCCTGTGACTTTTACAGTGAGGTAAATGTATGAAGTTATCCTGGGACTGCAGACAGGGAATTAGGAGTGTCAAAGCGGAAGTGTGAACAGCAGCTGTAAGCAATTCTCTCTATCCTATGGTGCTGGTCAGGTGGTTTCATCAAAATAGTTTATTGTGGTTATGTATGTATGTACACCTTCTAAAAGGCATCTCCTTTTTTAGTTTGAGTAACTGATTCTGATGGAAGCAGAGGCCTTTCTGCCTCCCCCTGGGTGCATTATTATCTCTGTTGCTGTAGTACTGCTATTTTACATTTTTTTTCTCTTACAGAAATGGATTTTGATGCGGTTGCAAAGCACCTAAAGCTGCATGCCCACCTCCCAAGAACTTTCCTTCAGTATGGAACGGCTGGATTTCGTGGCAGTGCAGAATTCATTCACCACGCAATGTTTCGCGTGGGCTTGCTGGCAGTGCTGCGGTCCAAGCAGACAAAATCCACCATTGGGGTTATGGTGACAGCCTCCCACAACCCTGAAGTAAGAGGATAAGTAGTTCTAGGGAAAGGGGTTGGCTGGCGTATCTAAAGGGGTTGTATGAGAACCCTAATGTTAATGTCTGTGTGAATTAGTGGGGGAAACACTGGAGGGAAACTAACAAAATATTAACAGGAAGCAGGAACTGTCCTGCTTCCTGTTAACATTCTGTTAGTCTGTCCCCTGTAGCATGCAGGATGTTTGCCTGCATGTTGCTTTCTTCAGTTAAGCAAAAATGTTCCTTGTTTAAATGCAAGAAACACCCATGCTTCCACAGCTTCTAATAGAAAATGAAGGTAATGGGTACAGGGGTTGCTATTTATATAGGGTTCCCCATTTCCATATCTGAGGAGGTCTCTATTCCCCCCACCCCCAAGTTTCATATAAATTTATGATTTGAATATTTGGCTATATGCTGAAAGCCTTACCTATTGTATACAATATTCTCCCAAGAAAGATAATGGAGCAAAGCTGATTGACCCACTGGGTGAAATGTTGGCACCTTCCTGGGAAGAACATGCAACACGCTTGGCCAATGCAGATGACGACAAAGTTCAGAATGTGTTATCTGACATCTGCCAGAAGGAAGCCGTGGACCTTCAACACGATGCCTTCATTGTTATCGGCAGAGACACCAGGTAGCTATAAATATCATATATGTCTCTTGGGGAAGGATAGGGAATAGGCACTAGCTAACATATCCAGCCATCTTAAGAAGACCTTCTGTTCTAAGAAGTGTCCAGTTTTGTGAAAGAACTAATTATACTTTCTCATGCACTTTCTGTTATAGAGTTGTCTAATATAGCAGTTCTCAAACTCACTGGGAGTTTGAGAACCGCTCTGAGCCTTTGCAGGTGCGGGGGGGGGGGGATGGCGGCAACATGATTGCCACAATTGTGCCAAGGAGTTTTTGACACTTACCTATTCCAGCGCCAGCCTCCAGGGGTTGTAGGGAGTCCCACAGACCCCTCTGCAGGACACCCCACCCCTCTGAGAAGTTAAAAATAGCGATTGCAACCCACTTCCAGTTTCACAATTGCAACCTAGAAGTGGGTTGTGATAACTATTTTTTAACTTTTCTGAGGCATGAGGAGCCCTGCAGAGGGGTCTGTGGGGCTCCCCGGAGCGGGCACTGGCAAAGTTAAGTGCAAAAAACGCTTCTGTACCCTGCAGTCATGGTGATTGTGTAGTCGCCATCTCCCTGCCCTTTAAGGGAGCAGATGCAGGGCTTGCTTGGGTGCTAGGTTGTGAACCACCAGTTTGAGAACCCCTAGTCTGATACATTTAGTGCTTCACAAGTCAAATAGTTTACAGTTGATGAAAGGCTCCCATTTATTTACATGTTGTGAGAGACCTCTTTAGTTATTCAGTATCTGTTTTTCACTCTTGGTTTGTCATTTATTCCCTTTGAAGCATGAGATTTCATTTGGCTTGTTTCATCTAAAGATTGCGCTGTGTGCAGTGATAATATTCTGTGTGGATTCATATGCCAAACATCAGTTGGAGGGAGCTTGTGAATCTGCGATTTTTTTAAAATAGCTTTTCAGATGCAACCTTACTTCTGTCTCTTGCTTTCAGACCTAGTAGCCAGAAGCTTTCGCAGGCATTAATTGATGGTGTGTCTGTTCTCGGAGGTCAATACCATGGTATGTCCTGATTGGTAGCTCATCTGAATGTTGATAGCTTTCTTTCATAGTAGTAGGATAAGTTTGAAAAAATGCTTCATTAAAAGCATGTTTTAATTCAGTTTTTCCTGTTCTTTCTACTCCTTTAGTTGAAGATTTGTAATGTTCTGAAATGTGTCTGAAGCATTACAGTATTAATCTTTGACTATTATGACCTTATTTACTAGATTATGGCTTGGTAACAACACCACAGCTACATTACATGGTCTGCTGTCGGAATACCCATGAGAATTATGGGATTGCAACATTGGAAGGCTACTACCAAAAGTTGTCCAAGGCCTTTTTGGAGCTTACAAAACAGGTGAAAGACATTGTTCCTTAGAAAAGTTTTGGCTTCTATTCCTATCTTTCCCTCAAAATATGTGTCCAGAGAAACACTCCTTTATGAACCTCTCCTGCCTTTCTTTAATTAGCATGAAGCATGTCTCATCCAGTTGCCAACACTGTAGGAATTTACAGCAGCATGGGCAAGCAGGGCTTTTGTAGTGGTGGCTCTGGTTCAGTTGGACACCTTTCTTAGAGAAGTTTGCCATTAGCCAACTTGACTTGACTTTAGGAGTTGAACTAAACATTTTTAGCTTTAATTTGATGTGTAATGTGTTTACCTGTGTATGTTAATTGTCTGAAGTCATCCGGGTTTTTGAATAAGGATGAAATGTAAGTTCTGTGCACTTAACTTCTGAACCTATTTGGTTAGGAGTGAGCTGCTAATATTACATCAGCGTTGGCAACTGCACTGGTTCATAATTGCAAGGCATGGGATGCTTTGATTCATCAGAAAGAGGGGCTGCATGTTAAGAATCAAAGGTAGGCAGGCAAGCCTTGGAATGGCACTTTGGGGCCAAACTACATTTTCCATTAAAACCTGTCATTAATGCTGATGGGCTTAACTTTTCCTTGAAAAGAAGTACCCAGTTTGAGACCATAGTGTGCAGTATGGGGGGCTTTAACTGTTCCAGTTGGATCATGGATGCTATTCTGGTTACAGTGTAAAAGCTCCCATTGGTGCAAATGAAACTTTTATCCTTGCCAAATAGTCAAGGGTACAATTTGGATTGGAATGTGGTAGGAGAAAGGGTTAAATAAAGGGTCTTGTTCTCCCTCCTCCCAATCTGAGTGCTCCTTTTAGGGAAAGGTAATCTTATCAGCCTAATTAAGTACTTAACCTAATCATGGTTTGGCCCTCAAAAGATGTGAGTTTTTAATGGATTATAAGGTAGTCAGATGTTTGGTCTTGTAAACCGACTTGGTCCAAAGCCAAACAGACGAAACATCTTGTTTTGTCTTGTCTTCTTGGAAATAGCTATAGCAGTTTTAAACATGTTCTAATTGTCCAGTCCTGTGCACATCTACTCAGAAGTAAGGCCCACTCTTTTCAGTGCATTGTAGCCTAAGAGAGAATTGTTGTAGCTATTAGAACAAGGGAACGAAATTGTTTTGTTGATGAGATTTTTTTATTGCTCAGCAAACTTTTTTGCTTTCTTCCCTGCAGGCTATGAACCAAAGCGATACTCGTACGAGTCTGAAAGTGGATTGTGCCAATGGTATAGGGGCTCTGAAACTGAAAGAAATGGAACACTATCTTCCACGCTGCCTTATAATGCACATAGTCAATGATGGAAGCATAGGGAAACTCAATCACCTATGTGGTGCTGATTTTGTAAAAGTTCATCAGAAACCTCCTGTAGGTATGCTGATAGGAGTCTACCATTTTAATACCACTTAAGAAAAAAATCAAAATATTTCTCATGAGAAATAGAAGGAAACTTGGAACCAAAAAGTTTGCTTCTGATATTACCCCCAACTCTCCCCCCCTTAACACTGTATATTAAATCTTAAAAGGCAACTCTTGGTTGAGTCCAGTTGCACACTGAAAGTTGGGAGGAGTCAGTAGCAATAACTCCCTTGGCTTCCTTTTCTCTAGTTATAAGCCTGTCCTAGGCAGAACCCATCTTGTCTCCCTTGCAGACATGAGCTCATTTCCTTCTGTTTACCATTACTGAACGTTGGGTGGTAGCCTGACAAGCACTTCCACCAGCAAGAGCTCTCTGTGCCAATAGAAGTTTTCTCCTTAAATGTGGCAGCACTAGTTGGGGTGCCAGCGTGTGTGTTTGAACTTTCAGCTGCTGCTTTTTCTTAAATCAGGGCTTGTGTGTGTATATACTAAATAAATAGCGAGAGACAGTGATTCAATTTTCTGTGTAGTTCTGGAATGGTGTTAGGCTAGTAAGTGAAGTGCTGGGTTATTCATGGCGCTTCTGTTTGATCCATGAAGTCTTGTTTAGAACATCTAAGAAAAAAAATCTTTGCAATTTTAACTCTAAACAATGTGAACTTTAAGTATCCCTTCCTTATTTTTCACATAGGCTCCTATATGCAGGTGCTGCATTTCTTTTTGTAAAAATCTTCATTCTTTTTACAATGGAATGTTGAAGGCTACTGTGTTTGCTTGTTAATATTGAAGCTGTCTAAATGTAGGTCTTGTATTTTAATGGAATGTTACCTTGGTTTTTTGCCATTTCATGTCAAGAGGTTTGGAGATATTAATAACTAATGTGCACTGTATAAATGTCTGCGTACTCTTCCATTTTATCTTTTTACAACCTTTTCTTTGCCACTAGGAAACAATCTTTTTTGGATACTTTCTACACGCCTAGCATAGGGGCACTGCTCCCAGGCCCATGCTAATACACTCGGCCTTTTGGTTCCTTGAGAAACATAAATTCAGAAATAAGTGGGAAGCTTAAAACTTGATTTAGGATGACAAAATAGATAGTGGATTTCTAGCTAATTTATACTGTCCTCTGTTTTAAATTGTAGATGGGCCTGTAGAACTTCTGGACTCTTTAATACAATTGTTAATTCTGAAAAAATTGTTTTGTCACCCTCTTGTTAGGACTGGAAATTAAGTCCAATGAGAAATGCTGCTCGTATGATGGTGACGCTGACCGAATTGTTTACTACTATATTGATGAAACTGGCTGCTTTCATCTTCTAGATGGAGATAAAATAGCAACTCTGATCTGCTCTTTCCTGAAAGAACTTCTGGTCAAAGTAATTGTATTCCTCAAGTTAATAGCATTGTTCTGATTTGTTGTGTGATTAATGAGTAGATTTTTCCTGATTATGCTGGGGTTTGTGACATTTGTGCACACTTGGGTTACCTCTATACAGAAGGGGAGATGCACATAGAATGCTATAGTAGGAAGTATTTGTATGTGAGGTAAGGGAGAAGACTTTCTGCTGTTGCAAAAAGATAATGCAATAAAAGATGAAAGGCTAAAGTATGTTTGAAAGTAAGTTTGTATAGTTGAGAATGCCCTGGAATTGCTGTCCAAGATGTTGTGTGAAATGTACTTTTGTCCAAGGATGTTTTGTTTTCCTTCAAATTGTGGCCATGTTGGAAGGTTGTTAATGTCCATAGGCAATGTATCCATCTGGTCTTCCACTGGCTAAAATACAAATAAATGATATGTTTTTATAGGAGAGTGGCATACATAGTTGGGAGCTGTTTTGGTGTCTCCATTGCTAAAGAGACAAGCCACGTATCAGTGTAAAAGTGACTTGTACCATTGCTGGGAACTCCTCCAACAAAAACAAAGGATTTTGCTGCAGTGGCCATCTCTCGTCCTTCCCCTGATCTGCCTCTGGCTGAACAAGAGATCTTAGACAGACAGTAGCTGGGGATGTGAGAGGGAGCAGCTGAGTTGGGAAGAATACTTGGCTTGTATTCTTGCAAAGAACAATTGATTTGCTTCTTGGCTTTTAGTGAAGGCCCAGGTATTGGATAAGTGCATTCTCACCCTTTCAAGTTTACTTTCCTATTCATTTGTGCAAGAAGTTTGGAAGTTCAAATGAAGAACTGTCCTATATCCACGCATGAAATACTAAACTGTGTTTGCAAGCTTAAATGTATAAACTTTGAAAGCAGGGTTTAAAAACCAAATCCTGCTTGAGTTGTGAAGATGTACATCTAATTGTGAAAGTTTGTGTTCCTCACTTTCCATCAGACAGGACAAAATTTAACAATGGCGGTGGTACAAACAGCCTATGCAAATGGGAGTTCAACTAGTTATTTGGAGGAAAGCTTGAAGGTACTGTGCTAATTCTTGCATACTATGCTCTTTCTTGCTTCCAGGCTTAAGAATAATTTAATAAACTGCTCAACTCTGTTCATAAATGCTTCTAGATGTAGGGAGTAAAAATTTGTTTACAAAATCTTCAGTAGGCAGAGATGAGTCCTCCAGATGTTCAAGGATTATGTTCTGTGTCCTTCTAAATGAAGGGGGAGTGACTGCTAAACACAACTTTTCTACAATTATTAGAATTTGAATTGGTCCAGGGGTTTATATTTGGAGCATATTATTCATACAATATTTCTTTTGTACAGCAACCGACCTTACATATAAAATGTTCATACGGAACTGTCTTTAGGATATTGTGCAGAGGCAGCAATTCTTGGTTAATCATAAGGTTTTAATGTTAATAGTGGGGGATGTGAGGTTAATGTCCTGGCCCTGGGACTTGACCTATAGGTTGAGTTGTTTGTTTCCAATGAGTAAGATAGGAGTTACAGCCTAGTCTTACTGAATACAAGCCTAGGCTTACTTCTGAGTAAAATAAATAACACTGTTTTCAGACACCTGTACTTACAGGTGCAGCTTCATTGATGCCTCTAAGGTTTTCAGCATCTTATGTTGAAAACATAGAATGTAAAGCACCTACTTTCACTGCCCGGTAGTCCATACATTGGCTAGGAACAAGGCTACATACCCATGCTGATCCTGGTAATATGGGAAAGTGTTTGCATAGTTCTTCAGAATGTCTCTGTTTTACTTGTCAGTGTTGTGGCCACAATACAAACTCGCAGAAGCACGCCTTTAGTTCTGATCACCAAGAAGTGTTCAACATGCTTGATTCATCAGTAACAACAGAATCACTCTGTTGCTAAGTGTCTTTTCTGGGGGTGGGGGATAAGAAAACTACATCCCTGAGTGCATTATCTAGGTATTAAACTTTGATTATAGGAAAGCAGTGGGGCTTCTCAGAGTAATGTCCCAATAAACCTCCCATTCATCTGAGACAATCCCCTCAATGCAGAAAGATAACGCTTAATTGCAGATTTCATGTTGATTGCAGAACATGGTTTTTAATTGCAAAGCTAGAAATCCCGCTTGAACGGATCACTTAGCCTTTCTGTTCTAGGTGCCTGTCCACTGTGCCAAAACAGGAGTGAAGCACTTGCATCACAAGGCCAAGGGATTTGACATTGGGGTTTACTTTGAAGCAAATGGTCATGGCACAGTGAGTATTTGGGAGTGGTTATTGGTTGATATTGATAACAGTAGAAGCTTGTTTAATTCCTCTCTTAGTAATAGGTAGATCAACTCTCTGCTCACCACCACAAATGTTTCCTGATCCTTTCTTCCTTCGTCTATTGGTTTTTAAGAGAATGTATAAAGTTTATCCCAGGCTATTCAGCTGTTGACACAGTTGCACTGGGATAAAAATTCCAGAACTTATATTGGCCTCTGATTTATCTGCCAGAGGTGAATCAGAGGCTGGAGTGAGCTGGAAGACTTGGTAAAATTGGTGGCTTGTGACTGGCTTTTGTTGCATTTGAGGATAAGCAAGTACATCCAAATATCAGAGGGAGAGATAATGGATATGGTCTGGATATTTTATGTCTTGCTTGCTGGAACCTGAAGACAGGCCACCTGGCGCCTTGATCTGATCCAGCAGGACAGCTCTAAAGAAGACACCCTCTTTCTCATAGAGCTGAAAAGAACTTGATGTATTTTTATGTTCACATCTAACAAAGTTCTTCAGTCAAAAAGGGGAGGGTGTTGGATCAACAGTTGCTTTCAAAGTTGCACACCTGTAATACCTAAGTCTGAGCAACTGGGGGATGGTACATTGAATGATCATGTTTCATTCTTTTATGTTCTGCACTGTGTTTTTGCAGGTATTGTTCAGTAAAGCTGCAGAAGAACAAATAAGACGCCAGGCAAAAGAGGAAAAAGACAACCGGAAAAGAGAAGCTGCAAAGATGCTTGAAAATACTATTAATCTGATAAATCAAGTAAGACTTTAGACGTAAAGCTCCTTTATTGGATCCAAGCTGTTATGGATCTAATAATGAACTGTGTCATTATTTTCATTAAAAGTAGCATCCGCTGTCTACATGTGCTACAGTCCTTTTAATAAAGCAGATGCTTTTCAAGGTCTTTTAGCATCTTTAGCTGAGGAAATTTTAGCACTGAATTACTGAAAGTTGGATCTGGA
This sequence comes from Tiliqua scincoides, assembly GCF_035046505.1. Classification (NCBI taxonomy): domain Eukaryota; kingdom Metazoa; phylum Chordata; class Lepidosauria; order Squamata; family Scincidae; genus Tiliqua; species Tiliqua scincoides. The sequence goes on along the minus strand of NC_089821.1, from coordinate 182,254,593 downwards.
CCACATCCTGCATGTTGGGTTCTGGGTTTTCTTGGCCATTTGGATCTAGAAAGATTTTGCAGTTACCTTGCCTGTCAGTGGTCTGCCTGAAACTTTCACCTTTTTTTGAACACTGTGCCATAGAAATTGTGACTAACGTAGCCTGGCCTGCAGGCTGATCTTTGTTTTTGGAACTTGTTTTTGTTGATGTTGTCACTCACAGGCCAAGCAAATCTCAACTCCTGCAAAGTTTAGATGGATAGAGAAGACTCAAAAAGGCTTACACTTAACTGTGAGCTTCCTAGTGTGAACACACTTGAGCTCCAGTTAATTGTTAGGTTATCATCCTGTTTTTGTAAAGGCTACCTAGATGCCTGCTGCATCTGCTTCATACACAAATGTACAAAAATAGCCTGCATTTTCCTGTTAGTTCATTTTTCTCACCAGGTCCCTTGGAAGCTTTTTATGGTAATACAAAAACATAATGTTACCAAGGAGAGAGACAATAGGCTTACACATGGGAACACTTGGCAGCTCTTGAGCCACTGAGTATGAGAATCTAGATTATCAGAAGGTACTGAGGCTAGTTTTCTTCTTTTATTTGCTTAGACAGTTGGTGACGCCATCTCTGATATGCTACTGATTGAAGCCATCTTGGCTTTGAAGAATTTTACAATACAGCAGTGGGATGCCATGTACACAGATCTTCCTAACCGGCAACTCAAAGTGCAGGTAACTATGGAGACCAATTTTGGACTGAACTGTGGTAGCTTTTAGCATTGTGTCATCCCAACATCCCACTAACTTGCTTGCTTGACACTGTAAGGGTAGTTTACTCTTATAGGCATGCCCCCTTATTCGCAGGGGTTCTGTTCTGGAATCCCACCCCACAGATAACTGAAATCGCAAATATGGCTGAACTCCCGTCCCTGCAGTCCCGGGGGGGGGGGGGGGGCTCTACTCCCCTTGACTCCAGAAGGACCTCTGCCAAGCTCAGACTGAGCTCTGCAGATAACAAAATGTGACTTCCCTTTCATGGAGAAACCGGAAGTGACTATAAGGCATTGGGAGGTTCAGAGAAGCCCTCCAGGGTGGACATGGAGGTGCTCGCGCTGGGGGGCGGGGGAGCCTGGACCTGATCTGCAGATAAGTGGATCCATGGATATGGGGGTTCCCTCTATGCAATGTCCGAGGAATAGCGTAGTTATTTTGCCATTATCTAGATCAGAAATTTTCCACTCTTGTTACAGTATGTTGGTGTGCCATGAATGGTCTGCAGGTGTGCTGTGCAAGTTTGGGGAAGGGTCATTTATTAGTAGGTAGGTTACTATTATTTTGTGACCTTTCCTAGAAAAAGAACACTTACAAATTTTGATCCATGTGGCTTCTTTGCCTCACTGTGTGTAGCAGCGCAATGCTGCTATGGGAAACAACCAAGGCTTCTGGGGCCTTGTTGTTTGGTGGGAGTGCAGAGGCACTGAGAAAGTTTAGACTATAAACAGAAACAGCAAGGCGCAGAGCAATGAATGAGAGCCGGCAGACATTCATTCAGAGGGTTGATGCAGGAAGAGCTGAGCCGGAAGTAGGATGGTATGAGATCGAGAGAGAAGTCCGTCCTCCCGGCTAGCTTCCTCAGACTTTTATTCATTCTCAAAACGCATGATGCAAAGCTATGCAATAGAGAAAATTACTGAAGGTTATACTGTTTGGGAACCGGCTGTCTCTAGCCGGCTTTCTAGCTAACCACAAATTCCATTGAGGTTGATAAAAAGCGCTTCTTCATAACATCCTCTGTTTACCGGCTACTTCAGCCTTCGCAACTGGCCCACTCTGGTTTGCCTGAGTGGGGGGGGGGGGCAGCAGGTTTGCCTGCGTGCCGGTTGCCATGTTACTAAGGCTAAGCTCAGCGTCTTAGTACTACATAAATACTACAACTGTGTTATTTCCAAGTGAAACACTGGGTGGTTCACCAGCACCTAGCTTCCTGTCCAAAGAGGGAGAGGCAGAGCTATTTAATATACACCAACCAAAGTCAGGAAATGCATGAAGAAATCCCAACCAGACCAATTAAAAACCCCAAAAGGCAAGGATATGGCTTTTTGGAAGCAGTTAGTTTGGGAGACCGGGTGAAAATGTTGTTGATTTGTCTTTATATAGTTCAATGTTCTTATTCAGCAGTGCGAAAGTATTTTTAACATTGACGAGTATTTCATGTCACTTGATGCCACTTACTTGGACTGGGTAAAAGATGCACTTGTGTTAAGTGCATGAAAATCAGCAGAATTAATTGCTGCGGAAGAAGATGAGCTGACAGAAATCAGAAACGGAAGACTGAAACATCAATCAACACAATGATTAAAATTTTATTGAACTTTAAACACGATCTTAATACTTGTTTTTTAAATGATAAAATATATCCTTAAAAAACGGATGGTGTCCCTTGACAGTTTTAGTGCCTTGTTGGTGTTCCATGAGATGAGAGGTTGAAAATCATTAATCTAGATGATGCTGAGATATAAGGAATAAATGGAGCATTAGTGTAGCCCCTGAGCATTGGAAGTCATTACATTTTAGAATATTGGCCATCCTACAGAATTTTCCACTGGATATGTGACTAAGAGCACAATCCTAACCCCTTATGTCCATGCTTTCCAGCACTGACATAAGGACAATGCATCTCTGAGGTAAGGAAACAAACAATCCCTTACTTTAAGGAGGCCTCTGTGAGTGACAGCCAACTTCAGGATCCAGCACATGTCCCATTGGCACCGCTATGCAAGTGCTGGAAAGCACTGACATAAAGGGTTAGGACTGCACCCTAAGACTTCTCTGGGATCTGGCAGGAAGCCCAGGTCTGAGCCTCAGTTCTTGTTGTGCAATGCAACTCTGGCCCAAATCCTAACCAACTTTCCAGCAGTGACATACCTGTGCCAATGGGGCATGTGCTGCATCCTGCAGTTGGGTGGCACTCACGAAGGCCTCCTCAAGGTAAGGGAATATTTATTCCCTTACCTCAGAGCTGCATTGCCCTTACCTTAGTGCTGGAAAGTGATTAGGATTGTGCTCTAATTCTCTTAAAGTATATCACATTCCCCTTTCCTGCTCCTTGGGCAGGATCTACAGATCAAGAAAGAACATTAATAAGACTAACTTTCTTAACTGGACTTGTTAATTTTAGGTTGCTGACAGACAAAGAATTGAGACCACAGATGAAGAAAGACGGGCAGTTACACCCCCGAAACTGCAAGACAACATTGATGAGCTCGTCACAAGGTTTAAATTGGCCCGAGCTTTTGTTCGCCCATCTGGAACAGAAGATGCAGTCAGAGTGTATGCTGAATCAGACACGCAGGTCAGAACAAAACCATTCATAACCTTGAGGCAGACCAATTGCAAAAAATTAAGTGCATAGATTCCTCTGAAGACTCTTATCCTTTCAGCTTGAGGTAGTTTTGTTGTCTTGCACTTTGATTACCTAATATATAAATCCAGGGGTATGGTGACTGGCCACCTGTGGTCTCAATCTGATTTTTGAAAAGTGCCATGTGTACCCCTCTGATTGCAATACTACTCTTTCTCTCCTGGGCTTGTGACAGAGAGGAATTTATGATGTAAATTCTGTTGCCTGCTCACTCTTCTCTTTCCTCCTCCTCTTGACTTGGGGCTTGGAAAAATGAGCGGAGGTAATGTGAAGAAGACAGCTCGTGCTTGCCTCAGTGTTTCTCCTGCTTAGACAAGAAGAGAACTAAAAGAGAGCCACAGGAAGAGATCTTGTGCCCTGCTTTCAGCAACACCTTCCCCTTACTTTTCCAAGCTGAAAAATGTCTGAAAAGCAGAAACAGAAGAGCGTGCTAGGAAGAAATCTCGGGTCATCTGGCAGCTTGCCCCTCTTGCCAAGCCTGTGTGTGTGTGTGTCAGTCACAGGATTGTATGAAGAAAAGGTTTGCTAAGGCTAATGCAGGCAGCAATAGCAGAAAAGATATTGTTAACGGTGCTGGTCTTTAGGGATGTGTGAATATTTTGCACATACACCATTGGATATAATGTGCACTTGTCCCTTGCTGCAAGTGCTTTCCCTACATGCAGCAGGGCACAAGGAATTTCCTGCATGGAAGTGACGTTGAAGGAAGCTGCTCTGAATACTGCTAACAAAGAAGTTAATGAGAAATGCTCCTCCATTTCTATCTCCAGGAAGGCAGCTAGGAAGAACAATATGAATAAAACTGAAACCTTTTCCTTTAAGTGAAGTAAGATACAGAGATGCCTATCACTGGACGCAGGCATGGTTTCCGGGTATGGCTTGCTTAAGCACCCTTCACATTATGAACTATTTTAGGATCACTTGTATTTCCTTGTCCTATTTAGCAGTGCATCTATTCTCAAACAATTTGGTAGGACTATAGCCTTAACTAACTTTGCTGTCTCTTTCCAGGAGAATGCAGATGAACTTGCTTACAAAGTCAGCCTGGCTGTTTACCATTTAGCAGAAGGAGTTGGAGCAGAACCCCAGCCTATAGTTTGATGGAAATGTCTTTCATAATCCATCTCTTGATGTCTGATGGAAACTGGCTCTGAAATCACCCCCCCTTTTGCTACTACTTTACAGATGCTATAGAAAGTATTAGAAGATTAAATTCAAACGTTTGATTAAAAAACTCCTTAAAAAGCAGGTTACTGTGTTCTGTCATTTGTGGCACTGAAATAGTTATACAGCTGCTCTTATAAACTTATATATTGTTCAGAGAAAAGGTGGTAAGTGAATTGGGTTAGCCATATGTTGGAAATGCAGCACTGGTTTAATCGTTTCAAGAATGGTAGTGAACATCATGCTGCTGCTCAGTGTCAGGCTCTCATTGGTTATACTGCAGCTTCTCTTAGAGCTTGGAGGCAAATGCCCGCCTGTGCTACTGTAGGAGATCCTCCCTATGGTTCTCTGTAACAAAGAAGCCAACATGCTTAGGGGTGGTATACTTCCCATCTCTAAGTGAAACTTGCTGCTATGTTCCAACACTACTGAAATGCACAATAATTTACATATTTAGGTAGGGTTCCTACATAGTTAGGAACTATTTTTTTGCTGCATAAGCATTCATGGTGGTGAATAGGAGACTCCCAGGTATCATTCATCCAGGCACTGAGCAGTCTCTAGAGCCACTTAGCTTCAGCAAGGTTGCTTGTACAGTATAACTTCATCATGTGCCCTGGGATTTGATTTTAACTTTTTAAATTAAGCTACTTTTGCCTTACCATCACTATTAGTCATACTTTGTTGTCAAATACACATTGTTCATACCTGATCTTTATGCTTATCACTTGTGACAAAGACAAGACTCAGCTGCTGCAACTGTAAGTGCTCTTGCACTTCAGGCCAAGGGAGAACCTTGTCCTGGCCTGAAACACTGGGTGGAGGAGAGGGGAAAGCTGGCCTTTGTGGCATTATGTGCCAGACTGCACTGGTTTATGGACAATCCCCTCTGCTCCAATATCAGCTTATAATGAGAAATGCTAAATCACAGCCTTGATTATTGCATTTCTTAGGTGCCAGTATGAAAAGCAAATAGCTGTGAACCACGTTAAGAGCAGTGCTAGACATAACACCATTCAAGGAAAATAGAAATCATTTTGTTGTAGTATATGGAATTGTCCAAATGTGACATACACTAATTAGCCAACTGAGTGAAATGGCAGAAATACTGTAGAAACAACATACTGGAAGAATCTATATCCAAGGATAAGTTCAAGCAAGGAACCAGTTTTCTATGCCAGTTGACTGCCCCCTTATTTTCATAAATGATTTTTCACAATGTAGAAAAGACACAACTAGAAAAAATGTGCAACTTGTATTGTAGATCTTTCTTAAAGACAGAACTTGGGATGACAAACAAAATGTACCATAAATATTAGGCACCATAATCAATATGAGCCAGCAATATTTCAACTTGATTCAGGCCACATTCAGAACTTATTTACAGGTATTTAAATTAAATACATCCTGAAGTATACATTACATACAAAGTATGAAAAAGGAAAAACTATACATTCTAGAAGAATGGAGTAATTCATTTGAAGTTACATTACATTTAAAGATGAACACTTTGCTATTCACACTTCATGTCTTTATGATGCCTTCCAGAAAGTCCTTCTCAACCAGCTCTTCAATTTTCTGCCGTACTTTGCTGGAAAAGGTCTTTTGGTTCTCCATTTTGATGTCCTTATTAGGGAAAGAGTTTGGGTAAAGCATTGGGCTCCCGGAATGTCCAACACACCTGCTGGTGACTTTGCTGTTAAAAACTTGGCTCAGGACATTGAAGAAAGGCAGAAGTTGTTCAATGCTGCGGACGGCATAGATGGTCAGGAGCAAGTGACCTGGTTCCCAATTTAAAGTTTTCCCTGAGCTGTCATCGTCTGGATTTTTCTGAAAGAACAAGACACAGCAGTGCCATGTATAGCAGGAAGTCTCTCCAATTAAGTGTGAAAATGTGTGTATAGGATACAAAAGATACTAAATTTACTTACATTACAGCAATGCTTCCCAAAGCCTGCTGTCCTGTGACGCCCTGCCATGTTGCAGAGGCAGTGTGTGGCTCCTGCAAGTGACTGGTGATGATGTCATCACCAGTTACTTCCACATTTGGAAGCATGTGGGAAATCTACACAGGTAAGAGGCTCAGGGTGCGAAGGTCTTTCAGAGCATGCAAAAACCATATGCAGGACCTCTGCCTGCTGCGCCAAGCTTCCTATTGTTAGCAGGTGTTGAACATGGTCTTGCTGGCCCAGCCTCTAATGCTCCAGCGAATGCCTCACAACACCCCAGGGTGTCACAATGCACAGTTTGGGAACCTCAGCATTATATGTACCAATGTACACTTACATTATAGCAATGTGAACAGTGGGAATTACACATCTAAAGTACAGCATATAGAAAGAGGCATGGAAAATACCTTTGCTCTTTTTCGCAGCAGTTTTGCTAATCGCAGCACGTATGGTTTGAATTCCCTTTGATGTGTGCCTTGCCTTCGTACCTCTAACCCTGAATCATCTGAAGCTTCTGGAATAAAGGCCCACCGATACCTGTTAATGAAGCACATAATAAACTCATAACTGAAATTCCAGTTGCATGTACAACATGCTAACATATTAATATGCAAATAATACAGCAATCATCCATAACACATGTTAGGAATAACGTATGCAGCCATCTTACTCTGAAAGGCAGAGGTTCTCTTCATCAGGAAGTCTGATGCAGGTACCAAGCTATCTGCTTACTCTGAATGGGGTTGTACTCCCCCTGCAGGAATGGGTGCACAACAGGAGTTCTGCTGGACTCATAGTTGTCCTTGGAGAGTCAGGTGGCAGCAACAGCTAAGAGTGTTTTTGCCCAGCTTCAGCTGGTACACCAGCTGCGGCTGTACTTGAGTGACTTGGACCTGATCACAGACCACAGTTCCATGCCATAGTGACTTCAAGACTGGATTACTGCATCACACGCTATGTGTGGCTGCCCTTGAAGACTGATCAGAAACTGAAGATAGTGCAAAATGCAGTGGTAAAATGCAGGTGGTTTCTGGAGCTAGGTGGTTTGACTCAAGTATGATTGCTGCTTCAGCGACTATATTGAATAACCATTTCCGGGCCCTTCATGATTTGGGACCAGTTTATCTGAGGGACTGCCTTCTCTGATACATTCCGGTCCACCCTCTTAGGTCAATCTGAGGGGGTCTCTCCTGTAAGTGCCGCCTCCGTCCCAAGTTAGAGGGATGGCGGCATAAGGGAGAGCCTTCTCTGTAGTGGCATCACAATTATGGAATTTCCTGCTGGGAAATTAAGAGCAACCCTCTCCATCATGGCTTTTTGGTGGAGGCTCAAAACCTTTTTTTTTCATCAAGAATTTGGATGATGGGTTGGTATCTGCCCCCTTGCGCCTTTATATATGGTGTTTGTTTTGCTACTTTACTTTGGTCTAAATAGCCATCCCTCACTAGTTTTTATTAAATATTTTATTTATCTGTTTTATATATTGTACGTTTATTATTTGATGGAATTCTGTACGCTGCATTGTGAATTTGCTTCGGCCTGGAAAAGGTGGGTTAAATTTTTTCAAATTATTTATTTAATTCGTTAATGACTATCCTAGATGTCAGACGTGGATCTTTTCCAGCTCAACTGAAGATTGAACCTGAGGCTATTTCAATGCAATGGAGGTGCTTTACAAATGAGCTGTGACACCCACCCCCCTCCAGGAAGGAGAAAACTCCTTCCCTGAGCATAAAGACATGCCCCTCAAACAGTAGTACAAGAAACTTTACCTACAGCTCATTGACATTTTTGTTTGACCAGTTTACTTACATCTGAAACTGAGGAAGATTTTCAGAGGGCAATGCCAGGGCTAAATCCAGAAATTTACAAGCTGACAAATAAAGGTTCAACCATCGCTGGCTATTGTAGGATGTAGAGAATCCATTGCCTCCTGTGTATGTAGTTTCCAAGCCGGCAACAGATGGGCCTGCAGTTCTACAATAAATAATTCTAGATTAATCTTAGTGAAATAAAAATATTTGTTAACTCCACACTTTACAAATCAATACAGACAATTTAGAGAAGATAGCCTTTTCTTTAAAAATTTATGATACATGATTAGCCATATAATAATATGAAGCCAACTCTATCTTGCCATTTCAGAAGCCTGCCCCATTCAATCCTGCATGCATGTCTAAGATTACACAGCAGTTAGAGATGGGCACACAATCTGCATGACTGTGCCATGGGAAAAGAAAAATAAGTATGCAATGGTATGTATGTTAGCCATGTAATAACCGCACATGTAATCCAAGTAATAACCATAACTACTTCCCAATTTATTTACTTTTTTGTGGTAACTAACTAACTAACTAACTAACTAACTAACTAACTAACTAACTAACTAACTAACTAACTGGAAGACTTTGAGGAATTTGATTTTTTATGAGAAGATGCAATTGAACTGGAAGCAAGATGCAAGATGACGAAGTAGCTACAGAGTAAATAGAATGAGTAATTTTCATTACTGTGGCTTATTATTTGTCCACATTATGCTCCTACTTTCAAAGACAGATTAAAAAAGGCTCTTCCAAATGAAGTTGGAGTAATGCTCATGTAGAACAAATCAGGATTCACCCAACAACATTTCAGGAACTGATGCACTAGAATAAATGTGCAAACAGAAGTGGACTTACCTGGAGATATCTTCATCAGCTGTGAGTTCCTGCTCCATTAGTAAAAATACCTGAACCTGGAGATCAAAATGCTACATGTTTGTGAACATACTTTTTATAAATGGGCATACAGAGTCCAATTTTTATTGGATCCTGAAGGCCAAGGGAACATAGCTAAAGAACCCACAAGGCAGAGACAGAAAAGTCAACTCCCATACCAACAATCTGCTCTCATCTCCACTTCACACACCATTGCAATAGGGTGGAGACTGCTTCCCTTTTTACTATCCTGTGTAGTGTGCTATTTATAATTCAGCTGCAGAAACTGTAAACTGTCTTATCTGGTCTTCTTGCTCTGTGAAGACAAGCTGATAAAAAGCTTCACAGTATACAACTGGTGTTCTCATTTCATGTGACACAAGTGTTAACTGGGGACATCTGAATGGACACACTTTCCTTCCAGGCTTTCACATCATCACTTGCATAATATGCATATTATGATGCAGACATAATACAGCTCTGGAAACCTATTGCCGCTGAAATGGTCAACCCCAGCAGTGCAAGAGGACGGAAAGAAATACATAAAATTCAGATTGCTAACAAGGTTTCTTTCATAAAGGGAATATTTGCTTCATTTTATTAGGTATCAAAAGTTATACCTGGAATTAAAGGAAGGCAGAATTTTGTATTCATTAATCTTTATATTCTAATTGCACTTTTTTAAGCTTCTGAGAGTTTGTGGAAGTATAGCTGGAACTTATACAATCCTAGGAGAACACATTCATATAGGGAGAGGTGATATGGGGGCTGAGAGTTCTAGTGAGTGAAGGAAAACCTCTCTCCTATTTTGCTCCCTGAACGCATGACACAATCTCTTGTCTCCAAATATTTTGAATTTCCTCTGGAAAGATGAGGGCTAGCAACCTGTCCTTTTCATGAAAAAGGACATTTTGAGATTGTCACAGTTTCTGCTGAAGCTGTAACAGAAGCCCACACTCAGACATTCACAGCTGTGTACAATGCCAAAGGTTAGTAGCTTCTTTGACATTTAAGCACACCAAAGTAGTGTGCAAGGTAAACCAGAGCAGAGAAAGAAGGCAAAATATTGTGAAAAAATTGAGAGCCAAGTCCCAGTGTAAGCAGATAACATAAAACATATGAGACTAAAACGTCAAGCAAGCAGCAATAGTAGTTGCACATCAAGACAAAAAATTGCCAACATTCCCTGTTGCTTAAATGTCTTTGACTTCGGAAGCACATAATTCTTCCCTCTGTAACAAAGGCCATCTTTAGCTTACTTGGAATCCACTACATTTAGGAGCAGCATATATAGATATTCTGAAATTCTTTGCTCTTTTCTGAAACATTTTTCTACAAGCAACCTTCGCTCTAAAATGCCCAGCTGTGCTGCTGGATTTGAAGCTTCAAGCAGGTTCTGCCACACTGCTCTGGAGCTTGGCAACGACATCATCATCAAATGCCCTGGAACTGCCTCATTACAGGTCCATGGGGCTCTGCGTGCTCCCTGTAAATTTACAGGGAACACTGCCTACAAGTGGTTCAAGTCATGAATGCCAACTACAACTCACCAATTCTGTGATCATGGTAGGCCAAAGTGAGGTAAGATGCTGTGGAGACATTCTTAAGAGCAAGACTCTGAAAAACAGGAACACTTGGGAGTGAAGGGTGGGCACCTGGGGCAAGCGGAGACTTTCCACCAGTCTTTCTGAAAGTCAAAGTCAACAAGATCCTGTCAGTTCAAAATACTGCTAATTAGTTTATTCCTTCCATCATTATATCCTTGTTCAATTTCAACCGATGTTAGCATTAATATAAGCAAGCAGATTTTCAACATCACAAATTACTTTTAATAGAACAGACTTACATGAAAAATGATCCAAAGTGACACAAAAGTGTCAGCAATGTTTTGAAAAATACTGATTTTGGGGGTGTAATTTTCTCATTCTTTTCTCAAAGTTTAATTTTTATCAGATAAGTTATCTTCTAATAATATAAAGCAACATAACAGTCTCTGCTGCAGATAATATTTGGATCGCTGAAGAACTAGCACTTCAACTACAGCTACTTGTTTATTTGAGTTCACGCAGTTGACTAGGCCAATGGGGAAACCATTGACTTAACATTCTGAGATATCTGGGCAACATGCACTATAAGCAGCAGAGGCTATGAATGTACATGGAGGACTTTTTGTATGACACCTTGCTGATGCGGCTGATCAAGTCATCTCAGAGCTTTCTGACAAAGAAGGAACAGATGTCCATAGCTGTTTATATGGCATGTAATCTCATACTAAGAGGTACTCCTTACAAACACTAATCTCCTAAAACACCTATTAACAAGAATAGGCAACCTGTAACTTTTAAAGTTTGTTCAAAATAAAATAATATCTCACTAATCTCAATATGTCTATCTGTATGAAGTGAAATACATTCTAGTCACTAGAGAGCCTAAGTGTTGGTTTTTCAAGCAAACAGTTCCCAGTGTGTGCCACGAAACATCATGCAGGCCATACAAGTCACCTGTATAACCCAGCCATTGGCAGACCATTTTTGTCACCTTTGTGTGTCTAGAAGTTCAACTACTGATTTAAATGGCAACCTGAGTCAGTCAGGGACTCCAAAGGGTATGCACTTTGGAGGATATGCACTCAGAGGATACCTGTGCTAATTTTTTCAAAAGGAAGAATAAGGATGTTATGTACCTTGTATATCTGGAAGGTATTTTTGGTACTGGTCCACTTCACTGCTAAAAATGGCAAAGGCCAGCCTTTTCAGCAGCATAGCACGCTGTTCCAGCTCGACATCCCGATTAGCAAACAGATTGAGCGAACTGCTCTGAGCGACAGCCACACGAGCTGTGGGACAATTGGGCAACGAAGACAACCACATTAACTAAGAGTAGCACATAAAGGATGTTATTAAAGTCACTGCAATGAAATGCATCAAGTCAGTGACTTCGCTTTGCATGTGCATGACAAATGGAATGCACATTGCAAGGCTCTCTTGTTATCTGGTGTGCTCCCTGGGGCATTTGGTGGGCCGCTGTGAGATACAGGAAGCTGGACTAGATGGGCCTATGGCCTGATCCAGTGGGGCTGTTCTTATGTTCTTATGTTCTCTCCCTTAAGAATCAAATACTTAAAGAGTCAATGGCATGCTTGCTTGCATTTCCCATCCTTATTCTGTGAGACAAACTACTTGAAAGCAACCAGCACCAACACCCATGAGTTCTTTGGCAATCACTGCAGCAAATTCTAGATTTTTGCTCTCAACATCTTCAGTTGTTTCTAGCACATTTCTTTAAAAAACAGGTGCACCAAACTCTTGGCTGTGTGGACATGCAGCCTTTCACACATCACAGACCAGTTGAAAATTGGCACACTAGTAATAAATGTGGTTTTCCCATCTCCAAAATCTGGGGAGGGGGGAGCAGAAAGGAACAGTTAAAATATTAATTTACCTGCACATAAATACTAATTAAAAGAGTTAACTTACAACTGGATATATTAGACTTCTAAATATGGAACATTCTGCTTTCCCCACCCCAAGGCACAGAGGCATAACTAGGGCAGAGCCTGAGGGACACCTGCCCCAGATGTTATGCCAAGGGTGCTACGCACATGACTGTCTCTCAGGCTCTGCCCTAGTTTCAGAGTAGGGGCTGGTGGCTTCACACCCCCCATTCCTTCTCCTTCAAAGGGGAGTCTCCACAGCAAACAGGAATGCGAAGACATGAAAGCAAGTGCTCCCTCTTCCAGGGAGAACCTGAAAGTTACATCACGACATCACATGATATCGTGACATCACTGTCCTGGGCAGTGGAGCAGTGCATTATGCCTTGCACTTCACAACAAGGCTTTATCATACCAAAGCTACCTTCCTTCCTCTTGCCCCACCATGCTACCAAGGGTGATCACAACAGATCCTTGCCTGCTGCAGCTCTGACTTGGACCAGTGTGCTCTCATTAGAATTACCAGCCTTTGCACTGTCAACACTGCTAAAATTAGCAGAATGATTAGCATGTGACTGGTAGTCATATACAAAGAATAAAAGCAAGAACTTACTCATCAAATCTCTAAATGTGGTTTTGTCATGGGTCATCAAATTATCCATAATTGCTCTCCAACTAAAAGAAAAGCAATCATCATTAGAAAAGCATGGTATTTTATTTCCACTTATAATATGGGAGGGTGCCAGTATGTAAATCTTTTAAATAAATAATTTAAATCTTAATTGCTGGGTGCTAAGAAGCAAGAAGAAATCGTACTGATTAACACAGGAAGCATCCATCTGAAAGAAACTGGAATCCATGAAGAGGTCAAAGGCTTCCTTTTTCCACGCTCTCCTAGTGTACTGGTATCCACTCAAACTGCTCAACAGCTGAACGCAGGCTCTGTAACTGGGAGCATTATGGGCACTGGAAGAAAACAGACAAATCAGACATGGTTTAAAATATGGAATTAAAACATTAAAACGTCACAGCTAAAAAAAAAATTGCAAGTGATTCCATCTGTGATCCAAAGGGCTGCTGTACCTTGAAACTTTAAAAACTATTTCTTAAGATCAGGGAAAACATCTGGAGTAGAATTTGACATTATGCAGGGGATGACACTGGAAGTGAGAGTCACCATTTCCCTCTATTAATGTGCAAAGTGTATGCACAAACTCCACTTGTGCATAGGGTTCACTGGATCCTGGCATGTCTTTAGAACAAGATTATTTCTATGGTTCTAGGAGAGGACTTAAGATTTTGATTTATGTGAGTGTTCCATATTCACTGAAGTAGCTCTGAGAGAGACTCAGGCTCTCTCAGGCTTATCCCACACCTTCCTGGGATAAGTCCCCATTGAACATAATGAAAGTTACTTCTGAAAAGACATGTACAGGATTGTGCTATCAGCTTTGGGAAATATTTTTCTTGCTACAACCATTAGCAGTGTTAATTACTGAATGAGAAAGAATACTGTTGCCTTATTTTCAAAATCAAGGGATGAACTACTTTTGTCCTATGCTCTCTCTTTTTTTAAACCTTACCTGTTCCAGTTCACACCTGGTATTTTCCTACCTACAAGCGTTTCTCCATCCACTCAAGAGGGCCAGCTGTAAGTATACCATGTGGTGGCCTGATGCCTCCATTGAAATAAACAGCGTTGGAAACAGACATAAGTGAGTGGAATGAAACTCTCCTAAGAAGGAGAAGATTGTAAGAACATAATGCTGGATCAGGCCAAGGGATCTTTCCTTCTCCACCTCTCTCGTCTGCAACCTCTTGGCAAGTTTCTCCTGGGTGTCAGAAGACTCTTGATGAATGTGGGATATATGTGAGGGGCTGCAGTGGGACAGGGAGAGTTCCTAGCGCCTTGCATGTGCAGGAGATAACATCATGCCACTGAGAAGTACCACATCACACTCACATTGAAATGGGTTAAGGGACCTTTTGGGTGGTGAAGCCCTTGGTAGCAGTTTGCTGTGACATTACAAACACTCTTACTGTGAAAAAGCACAGAGTAGTTGTACTCCTTGGTCATATCACAGCCTTAAGCCTCTTGTCTAGTAACATGTGAAATGTCTTACAAGAAAGAAGGCTGATTTTAAAAACAGCAAGCCTGTACCTAATAAAAACTACAGATTGTAGTCCTATCTGTACTGAGGTGCAGTGGTAGGAGCTCATTTTGGCTAGTGTAATAGCTGGACAAGAAAAGAAACAGTTTGTTACAGTTAAGCTAAATTGTGAACAAAACTGGGGCAGTACCTGTGATTGCGAAGGTAAGGCACAACATAGTGCATTATATTTACAAGCAGTGGAATAACTCTCTCTTTTTCATCACTATAGAAAACCATGTCCAAAAGATGAGCCAAAACCTGCAAGAGAGAGGGGAAAAAAGGTTCCAAACTATTTTTCTTACAAACTTTGTCCTTAACAGCCCATACAACTTGAAGGATCAATTTGTTAGCTAAAAATTACTCAGGGCAAAACCATATCCAATTTTCCAATGCACAATGCAGCCCCAAGGTAAGAGAACAAACATTCCTTTCCTTTGAGGCCTCCAGGACTGCACCCCTGCCACAGGATGCAGCAGACACCCTGCTGACACAGCTACATCAGTACTGGAAAGTTGCATAGGTTTGGACCCTTAAAGGAATAATTCCCAGTTATGTTAATTATGTTTAAAATGTTAGAAATACAGGGGGCCCTCATATCCACAGATCCCAAATCTGCAGATCAGGTCCACCTGCTCCAGCATGTGGCCCTCCGCTCCCCTCACCTCCAGAGGGGCTTCTGAGCTCAGCAGAGGCCTAGGATGTCTGTCCTTGGCCTCTGCCGAACTCAGAATGAGCTCTGCTGCAGAAATAACACAACTTTCAGTTTCATGGAGAAGCAGAAAGCAACATTTTTAATGCCTTATAAGGCACAGGGAGGTCCGGGGAAGCCCTGAAGGGTTCCCTTTGCCTTTGGGGGGGGGGCAGCCCTTGGGGACAGGAATTCACTCATATCCATGGGGGGTTCTGGAATGGAACCCCCAAGGATAAGGGGGCAGGCCTGTACATTATTCAACAACCTTTCTTCCATGTATCTGTATCTTATCTAAACCGAATCGTTATTTTATTATACCCCCAGTGCATGCTGACAATTTTAACTCATTCTCCTGTCAACAGGAGGAAACAATTTTATATCTGCTGCATGCATAAAGCGACCATTGATCTGGACCCAAAGCAGCTAAGAGAATCTTGTGACACCTTAAAAACTAACATATTTAATGTAGTTCAGTTTTCATGGACTAGAACCTGTAACATCAGATACATGATGAGGCCTATTTCTTCTCCAGGTACAATCAACCAATCAATCAAGGAAAAATCAATCATCAAGTCCCAACAATAGAAAAGGCAAAACACAGTGAGAGAAAATAAGCCAACTCTGATCACAAACAGAAGAGACAGCAGGAAAAAAGTTCTGAGATGACAATCTCACGTCTACAATACTATCAAGGAATTATTTTGCACAATAGTCACAGTAATCTCAGAACGCCAACTGATGACAAGACTTCTCTCTTTATCAGGAGGGCCCTCTAGTTCCAAACGGAAATAACCCCAGAACTAGTGGATGGAGTTTATCTGAAGGAAAAACGTACCTCAGATAACAGTGTTAAGGCATGAACACTAAAAACCGATGGAGTGATGCTTGATGCTTCCATAGCTGGAGATAACATATCTAAAAACAAAAATCAAACCAAAGATGAAGAGAAACATCTTTTTAAAACTTGCATATTTTGTATCCATTCTCTGAAGCCATATTTGAGAAACCACAGATTTTAAAATGTGCTATACATCAAGTTTGCCTGGAATGCAGGCTGCAAGGCCACATTTGCAAATGTTGTTCCTAATGAATGCATGAAGCTGCCCTATATGGAGACAAGCCGCTGGTCCATCCAGCTCAATATTATCTACAATGAATGGCAATGGTTCTACCAGGTTCCAGAGAGGGTTCTTTCCTAGCTCTACCTGGACACACAGGAGGGACTGAACCTGGAACTACATGCATGCAAAGCAGGTATTCCCCCCCATCGTGCTATGACTCATCCCTTAAATGCCATGTAGCTAAAGACATACATGCAGAAGTTTACTGTCCCTAGCTGGATCTGCCAGAGTTAACATAAAATACTGAAATTCTATTTTACTGCAAACATCAATGAAAGCAATATCTAATGCTGATGAAGTATTCTGGATGGAGGGCAACAAATCACCTTCAACATCAGACTCCAAGTTGTTTCCATCAACCATTATCTTGGGGGAAGGCTTGACCTCTAAATTTCGCCTCAGCCATGTCGTTTGTTCCAAGGATGAGCCAGCAATTGCCCCAATTGCATCTACTATCTTGTGGGTTACATCCTGATGGGGAAAAAAAGAAACCACCAATAGTAAGTGAAAAGTGTGTTGCTTTTCTTGCAAAACCTGAAATTGTACAAGCCCAGCCACAGCTTTCTAGACAAAATGAGGTGCAATTGACAGCCTGACTCTTCATTGTACCGTCTCTCTCCTTCCACAGAGCAGGAATGGAGGGCCACATTTCCTTAGCAGCAGTTGCCGGCATTAATAGAAGAAGGACATTTCCTTTCCCTGGAAAAGGCTCTGGTAAAGTGGGGGGAAGTCCACAGCACAGCTACTTTTTCTGAAGAATGTGATCCACTGCGTAGGGATTACATACTGCAGAAGTAACACTGAGTCAGGTTAGTGCTCAAAGTGCTAGATCTAGTCAAAAACACACAGAGTACATCTTTCGGTTGATATCCTAGATTAGGACCCTGAACAACAAACCAGTAACAGCAACTACAAGGGTTTCGGATAAAGATACAGCACTGATTGAAAAAGAGAACTGCTGAACGAAATGCTGCAGTCTGAGTGGTGCTTTCAACTGACTTTTTGTGAAATAGCTCCCAGAATGGAGTAATTGAGGATATGAACTCATACCTGAAGATCTCTCTGGTCCTTCTTATTATCCAGGTTTGGGTTTTTCATAATAAACTCGTTTAAAACACTATGGGAAAAAACAGGTAAGTATTGTTTATATAGTGCCAAGTATGTACATTGTGCTTTATAGTCATTAGTTATTTGCTTTTTCTCTGTAAACCACTTTGTGAACTTTCTGTTGAAAAGCGGTATATACTGTTATTATTATTATTAACAACAATAACAATAACCACCACCACCACCACCATCATTAGGAATGGGTTATAACATATTGGTGCAGGCAAGAAAAATAAGTCACCTTCTGTACATGGATGGCTTGAAATTATATGCCAGAAGCCCTGTTGAACTCGAATCCTTGTTGAATATGGTGTGGAACTTCAGTATGGACATACAGATGAATTCTGGACTTGATAAATGTGCAATATTGCCATTGCAACGTGGGAAAGTACAATAGCTGGAATGTATCGAACTCACCAACGGTGACATAATAAAAGCGCTTGCACATGATGGCCAGTACAAATATCTTGGCATACTTGAATGTGACAATATACTACACTCAAGAGTAAAAAATGTGACCCAGCGAGAATACTTAAGGAGAGTATGAAAAGTGCTCAAATAAAAACTGAACACTGGGAACATCATAAAAGCAATAAACACATGGGCCATTCCAGTGATTAGGTATCCAGCTGGCATTGTTGAATGGACCCAAAATGAACTTGAGACTCTTGACCGAAAAACTTGTAAACTGATGAACATTCAACACTCTCTGCATCCTAGAAGTGACGTTGACTGACTGTACCTACTGAGGAAGATCAGAGGCAGGGGGCTTTTGCAAATAAAACAAACAGTAGAAGAGGAAAAGCGAGGACTGAATGACTATATCACAAGAAGCTTGGAAAAGTTGATAAAAGCAGTTCGGTTGGAAAATCTGATGAAAGTTACAGAAAGCAAAGAGGAGTACAAAAAGCAAGAATATGAAAAACGGGTCAACGGCTGGAGAGAAAAGTCATTACACAGACAATTCCTTAAAGGTATAGAAGGCAAGAGCAATAACAGTTTGAGTTGGGCATGGTTAAGAACAGGTACCATCAAGAAGGAGACTGAAGGACTGATTCTAGCCGCACAAGCTGCCAGAGGCTCTGCAAACAAATGTAATGAAGACAAAAATTCAAGACACTAGCGATGACAGTAAATGTCACTTATGCAAAAAATGGGACGAAACAAGCAATCTCATTTACGAATGTCCCAAAATAGCCAACACCAATTACAAAGAATGGTACAATAATGTGGCTAAATTAGTTCACTGGGCCTAATGTAAACGGTACAGCATATCCGCGTCAGAAAAACCATGGCAACACCAGGTAGAAAGAGTAGTAGAAAATGAAGAGGTCAAAATCCTTTGGGACTTTCGGATACAGACTGACAGACGCGTGGAGGCCAATACTCCAGATATTACCATCATAGAAGCCAGGTGCATGTTAATCATAGATGTCGCCATTCCTGGCGACTCACGAATTTTAGAGAAAGAACAGGAGAAAATAACCAAATACCACAACAATTCATGCATAGAATTGACACGAATCTGGATGAAGCATGTAAAAGTGCTGCCGATAGTAACTGGCGCGCTAGGAACAATGTCAGCACAATTTAAGTACTTTGCACAACTGGACGCCCTGGCAATAACACCAGTCGAATTACAGAAGACCTCCATAATTGGCAAAATGTCCATCTTTCATCAGTACCTCATCTACACCTAGACGTCAGGCAAATGTCTGTGTGGATGAGAATTTACCAGCTGATAAATATTGTGGTTTTTGTGTGTATATGATAATTATCAGCTGTGTTGTCATTTTGATGATGATGATGATGATGATGATGATAGAGAGTTAGAAAACAGACAACTCCCTGTCCTGAAGGTTCACAATCTAAAAGAGACGCAAGGGAGACCAAAGTGGAAAGAGAAGGAAGTGGGTGCTGGAAAAGGCTGAGGAAGGATATGTGATTCTTTATCATGCACACTTAGGCTTAGCTACAAAAATGCTCCTATAAAGTTTTGCAGAAAATAGTGAGAAGGAATACTTAAAACCAAAGGAACAGCACGGGCTACGGTCTGAAGAGGCCCTTTTGCATTGCCCAAGAGCTTTTGTAGGTGTACTGGCATGTGGCCAATTTCCCATTCTGATTGCAGGTCAAAACTGGGGCCACTTCAAAGTGTCCCTCAAATTTGGAGAGTGCCTTTTCAGGTGCAAAGAGGACCTAACATGCCCCAATGATCTATACTGGATTCCAACCAATGAACTTACTGAAGTTTCTGACAACTAATTCTTAAAAAAAATGACTTACATTCTGAAAATACTAAAAGATGACACTGGTCATATTACAACAAACGCAGTACAAATCTGACTGTAATATATTTCATACCAACAAAAATTGGTATAAAAATTGATTGTGGTGATAAACTGCCATACAATGTAATAAATCATTACTTTGCATGACGGTTGGGTTTTATGTGACATTTGGGTCACATTATGGGTTGGGTTTTATGTGACATTTGTGCGATTTCAGTTTCTGTAAATCAGCTACTTAGAAAGGACAAAAACTTTGCTTAATGTGAAGAGGCACTATGGTTTCCTAATGGAAAGAAACTAATATTTCTTCCATTATCATTCTGGGTACTTCCTATTTATCACTGTTTGTCCAAGAAACAGATTACTTTTTCATTAAAGAAATATAGACATTTTTTCAAAAGGGAAAAACTGACGTGTAAACAGAACAGCTCACCCAAGAATGAGAAACTGCCCTGGAGCTGGAAGGCCAAGTTGTATGGAATCCTTCAGAAGAAGCAATAGTGAGGCCCAGCTGTCTACTATGTTGGATACTGGAATTCTGCAAGAAAGGGAAGGTCATAAGAGGAAATCTCTTCTCTCTCTCTCTCTCTCTCTCTCAAGTGCATCCTGAGAGTTATCACTGTAGCACTTCTTCATATTGAAATTACCCACAACCTCACTGTCTCACCTCTGAATGTATGCAAAGAAAAACTGCAACATGCAGACTTCCAGGGACAGGTGCTTCTACAAAGATTTAAAACAAACATTATGTCATTAAAGAGAAAAGTTATTTATTTTCAAGATCTAAAAGTGAATGTCAATCCACAATTTATCAGATAAATGCCAGCTGAATTAAACAAGAATATGATTATGTGATAGGGCAATTTACTACAGCTGAGTGGCAAAATGCGCAAGCATGTTAAGGTCTTTCTTCAAGATCTATCCTTAGAATTCGCCCTTAACATAAGCCTAGAAAGCCATTTATTGTCATCTGTGATAAGGGAAGTTGTGTCTGAACTTCAATCAATTCACCAGTAGGTTATCATTATCCCTAACATTTATGAACAATGGGCAATTTATAATCTACTAACCACCAACAGATTAGGCCCTTTTATAAGATGTTGCATGAATGTGTAAAATAAGCATACAAAAGTTTAAGAACCTATCTTTTTCATTCAGAACTGCTAGTCAAAGAGCAGCGTATCATACTAAATCTTTGGATTTCATTCCAACACTCTCAAAAATATTATGTTTACGTTAATAATTGAATTAGTACATTAATATACATCCACTACCAACTCTCTCGTCTAAATCTGAAGACTTAAAATGGACTGATGCAGCAGGAAGCTTAAGGATCACAAAACTCGCAGCAATATTATTGCTTCCATACCTTGTCCTTGGCTATTGCTGGGGGTTGCTTTAGAACTTCTTTCACTGTTTGCATGACAGTCTCTATTCTCATAACGCTGATGGAACGAACCAACTCCACTAGCAGGAGCTGTTCTTCACTGGCAGTAGGAATGACCTGGAAAATGGCATCACATATTGCAGA
This sequence comes from Tiliqua scincoides, assembly GCF_035046505.1. Lineage (NCBI taxonomy): Eukaryota > Metazoa > Chordata > Lepidosauria > Squamata > Scincidae > Tiliqua > Tiliqua scincoides. The sequence continues at coordinate 182,233,057 of NC_089821.1, read as the reverse complement.
TGAGACCATTTCAAGTTTTGGCCATTTCAAAACACCCATGTCATTTAGTAGCCTCAGCTATTTCAAAAGAGACCTAAGGCTGCAAGTCACAATTTTTGGCTTGTTGATTCTGTTTTATGAACTTTTTAAAAACTGCAACCTATTGCATTTTAGTGTTGCTGTTTGCTGCTTGGATTACTTAAAAAAAAAAAGACAGGATGTACATTTTTTTGAAAAGAAACACTTGCTATGAAAGAATTGACCTTTATAGCCAGATCTCCAGCAGCTGCTTGCACTGGCAATGGTAATGGAATGGACTAAAAAAGATACCTACTCTAGCGGCTTCTACTCTAGCAAAGCATCCTGCTGCCAAGGCAATATAGTCACATGTGGATCCAGGAAATGGAGTCTCTAGTATGTCTGCCTGATGAATCCCCCTGGGTTGACGGGCTGCCCGCTTGTTTGCTCAGAGCAGCAAAACCTGTTTTATCTGGCACCCTACCCATCAATCTGCAACTTGACAATTTAAGCAGGTTGAGAAGACGTTAACATGGGAATCTTGTCAACTAAACTGTATCCAGATAGCTGCTTTGTTTAATATACCTTAGCCCGTGAAGAGTTTTTGTTTTGCCTCCTCTCATTCCACACAAACGCAATAGCTGCCATAAAATGAACACCATGATTCATGGAGATTGGTCCCAACAATTCGAGGATCTGCTGTCTTAAATTCTGGAATATATAAAATATGCCTAATATCAAAACATGCATCCAAAGAATTAAACTACCGTCAGCTGAATTAACTATGGTTTGGTGTGATGGCTGAAACAACAAACCATGGTTTACAATCCATCAGCAAACCAGAATCAGAAATAATCGTTTTAGCAGCTTTGGAAACCATGGCTTGTGCCAAAAATGGTTTAGCATGTAGTTTGAATAAAACTAGTTATAGCAATTGCTGCATTTCTAGAGATCCCCGTTGTCCATACATGGTTAGTGAAAATTAGTGAAAGTTGGTGGGGACTGACTGAGGAATGCTCTGACCTTTGTTGATCCAAGATTAATAGTGGTAACAGAGGCAGCAGCTGCAGCAGTTGTTTTTTCGGAGGAGTCTGCCTGGTGCAAGATACTCCACAGAAGAGTCACCGATGACATGATCATGTGAAGGATAGACAAGATCCCACTGCGTGCTTCAAACATGTGTTTCTGATCCACATTAACCAGAAGCTGGTACCAGCAAAGGGAAAAAAGTCAATCTCAGTAATGTTAACAAAAATTATGGCTCAGTGTAGAAGCAATGCTTTCAAGTGGGGAAACAACCCAATGAAAAGGCTTATGATATGTCGCTAGAAGAGATCAAGCAGCAGCTTACAAAGCTCGCTTAGTGAGAACTAAACAATCATACAACATTACTTTCATTCACTCAACTTTCTTTGCTAGGTTTTTTCAGTAGTCTTCATTTATAACCATATTTCAAATTTTGTCCACGCGCTTTCCTCTCTCATCCAACCTTCCGTGATGTTTGTCAATATTCTTATTTCTGTTTTTTTAGATTTCACATGCATTTGCACGTGTTAAATAGTTTAGGCTTTTCACAGGCCAAAATACATTTACAAGCTAAATCAGGCTATGCTCTGACATGCACCCTTTTTTGCTTTCATCCATGTCGTGGTTCCTAACAGTTGAAAGCACAAGATATTGCTATTCCTAGAATTCAGCTGAATATGAATTCCCAACCTAAAAAATATGAATGCTTTAACAGAAACACAGCCAATTATACTTCTATTTGCTAACCTGATGATACTGTGCAGATGGGTCAAGCAAGCAGTAGTGAATAACTGTGGTAATGCCTTCCAAAAGGGTAAGCATCATATCCGGGGGAGTGACTGATGCCATCCAAAGGGGCCTAAAATACAACACCACATTTGTCACAATTCTGCAAAAAAGGAATTAAATATAAAAAAGATAAAAATTGCTGTGTAGGGGAGAGTGGAGATACATGCCTACTGTCAGACAACCCTGTTTCATATCTGTATTGCTGAATCAGGTTATCCAAGTTCCTGCAAAGCTGGAGGGTCACAGAAACCACCACCCTTTGAAGCACCTTCCCCATGTAAGGCAGCGAAGCGGTGATCAAGCCAATCCACTGGGGATGCATTTTACAGGCACAGTGCTGGTGTAATGCTCTTATGACGGCACAGAGAAACATGCCTTGGGAGGTTATTGGCTGGGAGTGTAAATACTGAAGGGAAGCCATAGGCTGCTGGGGGTTGATGTGGTCCAAGTCAGTTATGACAAACTCAAACCCTGCCTCATTCTCCTCAGGCACTGTCATTACTCTGTGCTCCAGAACAATGAGCCTCTGAAGGACTTTTAAGAGCTGTGACTGGAGGGTGCTACCATTGTCAGCTTCATCTTCTGAGAAGTTAATGAGGCTGTCTTCAGAGAAGCCTTCCTCAATGGCCACTATATTTTTGCCGGCGACTTTTTCACTGTGCCACTTCTGGGCGCTGAAGATGGAGGACAGCAAACAGTGCAGGACCACCTTTTGGACTTTGCATTTGGACAGCATGTCTGAAATAAAGCTGGGGAAGCCTTTTGCGGAACTTTCCACCACTTTTGCCAGCTCCGCAAAGAGAAGAATCAGAATTTCAATGCTCATCATCTGCATGTTCCGATTGCCAATCAGGTCCTGCGGGGAGACTTTCACATGGGTTGGATAGTGGCTCCGCATGTAGTATAAGCACAAAGAAATGAGGATCTCTATATACATGGAGCTTCGGAAATTGTGGTTTGAGTCCACTGGGATATGGCTGTAGAAGTCTTTGCCCATAACAGATATGCGATGTCGGGCCAGAAGGTTCTGAAGTAAGGACAGCTGGGGAGTGTAGGCATTGTTGACACTGGTGGTGGAGATAGCATTCACAAAAGCAGAAGGGTTTGTTTTCAAGATGGATTTAATGGAAGAAAAAGCATACAGAGTCCTAGAAGAGTCATAAACCTGAAGATACAACAACACATGCTGGTATAAAGGATGGATGTTAAAATGGGGCGATTTCTGCATGCCCGGGGATCCGGCGTCACTCTCAATTTCTGAAATCTCCCCCTCGCCACAGCTGTACCAGTTTTCCAAGTCAAGGCCATCGCTGAAGAAAACACTGCTTTGTTTCAGCTTCTCAACCTGAGCTTTCTTCTTCTCCTCATCCTTCCTTTTAGCGAGTTTGACTTTGGGCTTTGCTCCGGGCTGCTTACTGGACTCTTTCACAATGGTTTCTTTTTCTAACACTTTTTCTGGTGTTTTCCCTTTGAAGCTGAACTGGATGCTACTGTGACTTCTCTGCCTGGTCTTTGCTTCTGTTGTTACAAACGTTGGATCGGAGAGAGTCTGCTGGCTCACTGAGATGCAAGGTGAGGAATTGTTTCTGGAGATTTCATTGGATATGCTTTCAAGCCCCGTTTCAGTCGAGACAGATAGCAGCTGAGAACTGTCATTGCTAAGTAAACTGCTCTGGCTGTCTTGAATATTTGGATCTTCCATTTCAGTCACCTCTTCAGAAGTATCCAAAGAATTTAATTTTGTAGAGGTATCTTCGGAATACAGGTAATGTTTTACTGGTTCAGAATCTTCACCCAATCCACTAACAACCTTGCATATCAAATCAATGACCACTTGCTGGACTATTTCATCTGGTGAATCTCCCTTCAAATGCTGAGAAACATCTGGTGCAATCATACCGTCTGTCTCCACTTCATAGCTTACGTTATCTCCAACAGATGACTGAGAACAGCCAGAATCAGAACTCTGCAGTATTTCTATCTGATGGTCAGGAAGATCAAAATCAGATGCAGCCAAAGGAATAGTTTCGCTGCTGGTACTCAGCAGTGAAATTCTGTCACTTAAAGGGTTGACTGTGAGACTGAAGTTCTCCATTTCATCCATGGCAAGTTGCTTTTCCGTATTTTCTTTAGCTGAAATGTCTTGTTCTTGATTTGCCGCAATGTGAACAAAAGCTTAAACAAAAAGAAAAATTAGCTTGTATGAATTTTTTCCTACTTAAAGCTATCTTCAATCTAACACAAATGCTGTACTGTAAACACAAGGGCTGAGATTAGAATGAAAGCACTACCTTCAGTACTGACAGTCCCTGATTGTAAATAAGCTTCCTAGGTGGTGGTAGAGTTCTGAGAAGCTTCATCAGGGAATATATGCATGATAAAAATGAGTTATTTTCTACAGGATTTTTGTAGATCTCTCTAGACATTTATTTTCAAATCTTTATTATGGTCACCGACCAACATGACATTTATTTTTAAAATGCTCTAGATCGCCAAAGCAAAATGTTTGATCCCAATTAAACACTTACACTGGCTCTTTGCCAGCTGTTATGGGTCAACACCTAAGAAAGTTAGTTTATGCCTTAATTAACTTTCCATTGGTACCCTCACAACTCTTTCCAAAGGCAAAACAGCAAATTTACACTAAATTTAACATTGGCATGTAATTCATAAGCAGTAAATGGAAAGCAATCCAAATCTGAATGAAATAAAAAAAATTAGTTAAGTAAAGCCTGACTACCTTACCAGCAAAAATCTGTTATAATTGTAAAGCTCAACCACCCAATCTTAAACATGTTTCCTAGGACTAAGCTCCTAGTAAATAGAACATTCAATAGTCAGTAAACTTCAGAAACTAAAAAAATGAGATAAGCTAAAACTTGTCTGTCAAGCAAGCGGCCAGTTCAGACGATAACAGAGAAACAACATTTAGAAAAGGTCCCACCTGCTTGAGGAACAGAGACCAGGCCAAAGTGGCTAGATAAGCCATTAGATAAGCTATATTCTGCAACACAGTTAGCACTTTTAAAAGCTAAGTTGATCAAAATGAAATGCATCCATATTAGGTCAGTATTAATATTTATCAGTTGCTGATTGTTAAAAATGCAGGGATATGAGGGGCAAGGGAAGAAGTGAGAAAATACAAGTGTGTGTGCACCTTTCTACAAAATTTCAGATCCACCATTTTACGTAGTTGCTGCTACCATGGTTACGTGCATGAAGAATCTAGAGACATGGAGTAAGTACTGCATAAGTACTATGTGGTATTATTCTTATTAGGGTGCAATCCTGAGGCGCTCATGGGCCGGTGCAAGTCCCTTCTGCCAGCCCAGGTGGGTCGCAAATGTGTCGTTAGGCACATTAGCATTTCCTCGGGGGAAGCCGGGCCGGAGCTCAGAGGTGCGCCGGCCTGTGGAAGTTGACACAAGCCACTGCGCCGGCTTCCTCGGCAAGACTTATGCTGGCCCAGCTGGGCCGACGCAAGGTTCTGGGGTGGGCGAGGAGGAGGCCAGAGGGAGGTGTTTCTGGGCAGGGGGAGGGTGGGTGGTGGGTGGCCCCGGGGGGCAGGTGGGGGGAGCAGGAGGTGGGGCTGGGATCCAGCACTTACACTGGATCCCTACCCTCACTCCCGGGGAGTTTGGAGCGGCATGAAGCCGCTCTGTTCTCCTCGAACTTGTGCCATTTCAGGAGGTGGCACAAGTCTGAGGAGAGCTATAGGGGAAAAGGCACCTAACCCGGTGGTAAGGTGGAAAGTTTCCCCCTGCATCTGGCTGTGCTGCCTTGGGCCACTACCCTGCGCTTGATACAGCGCAAGCTTCCTGGCTTGCCTGTTCCAGCGCAGGGTAGGACTGTGCCCAGAGTAAGTCTCTTGTGAATGTTTATCCAAATTCAACTAGGTACTTCTGACAAAGACTAACGGCACAATTATATTCATGCCTACTCAGAAATAAGCCCTACTGAATTTGATGGGATCTACTTTCAGGTTACCATGTTGCAGGCTAAATCTAGTTCCTTACAGAAGATTTTATCTGCACAGGATAGTACTAGAACATTGTTTTATACAATGTTATTGCAGACTAGATAGTTTAGTAACAAACATGCACAAGATTCGCCCAAACTACTCATTCATATAAAGTATATTAGCAATATACCCCACATGGATACACACTAAATTATTACAAAGATACAACACTTGTAATACTAAGTAGATATGGGAATTAGAATCTCAACACAGTAGTTACCATTGCCGCAGTTAAATTTCTGCATAAATTGCTTCTCATTTTCATCTTCAGGATACGAGACAGATTTATTCCAGCAGCATTCAGCTTGGACCCGTTGAACAGAAATACGCTGAGTTTTTGGATGGAGAAGCAGCAGAAGCAAAGGTTCAAGGACTCTTGCAATATCATGCCTTTGAAGTACCTGATTTAACCAGGCCTGACCCACTGACCAGGTAGAACCATCTAAACTGTTAAGGCTGTCTAGCATGATAAACAAGGACCTGAGAAAGAAAAATGCAAATTAGAAAGAAAATGAAAGTCTAACCATTTAAAATATTTTTGTGCTGTATCGATACATGTATCTAAACCAACCTGTCAAATGAACGACCATATGAAGAGGACTTGTTAATATGTAGGTCTCTGGTGAGGTGCCAGAGTACTGCAAACTTAGCATGAGCTTCCATCCTGATTTTCTGCAGAAATAAAAAGCCAGATATAGTAAGTTTCTCTGTGATGGTATTAAAAAAGGAGAAAAACTAGATCAGAACTCAGAAATCATATTCGCAATAATACAATCAGTCATTTGTATATTTAAATCAGGGATGGACAGACTTCAGGCTTGCAGAATACTAAGGCTCCAAGCCCCACCAGGTGGAGCCAGGTGCAAAATAGTGACCTGGGAGGGAGATGGCAAGATTCTAGAACAGGGTGCCTCTGACCATGTGCTCAGCTCAGGAATTTGTTTTCAGATCACAACTAAGCTTCCAGTACTTTCACACAAAAATCCACTGCACACATTTCCTCGAAATGCTTTAGTTTGCTCCAGTAGCCTAATTTTGAAAAATAAACATGCTTTTTTGTGATGGTGTTGTTAAACAATTGGGAATCAGAAATCTTTGGGATCTACTGCCACTCACCCAGATATCTATCAGCAGATCACAGTCTCTGTTCTGTCTGTCCCAGGTTTAAATTTAAAAAAAATGAACTAGCTTTTGAGTCACAATTATTCTTTTTGTACCTTTAAATTTTACCAAGAGTTTGGATTTCCTTAGCAGAAGATCAGATCTATTGCTAACTCACCTATTACCTTAGATAACACTATTCATTAAATATGCCCATGGGCTAATAATCAAATAAAATCACAATTACAATAATATTTTTCTATTGGGTTATTTAGATATGACACATGGTTCCCAAAGCAGAGGATTAGGAGAATTTGAGCAACCAAATAAAAGTACTACTATTATGGGTTGGAGCCAATAAAAATGAAGCTGTCTGTTGTAGACAATAAAAGAGACAGAAAATATTAAGAAAAACCAAGACAGAAAGATCAGTCATAGAATGCATAAAGGAGGTTTGCAATTCTTTCCATGGAGAGGTTAATACAAATCTGTTACCAGTAACACTGTACAACTTGGAAAGTAGAGCAGAAAGGTGAAAACTGAATCCCTGGGAAAGCTGAGCTAAGTGTCCATAATGGTAGAAAAAGTTGAGCAAGAAGCTGAAAATTTTTTGCAGTTGTTAAAGGAAAAGAACAGGACCAATAGTTACATATTAGGAGGACCAATTTAACAAGATAACATTAACTGTGCAGAAACATATTTGACCAAAGGCCTGACAAATCACAAAACAGGAAGAGGAGGAGGGGAACAATTTTTAAAGGCAGGACAGGCAAAATTTCAGAATGGAATCCATTGAAAAAAATGTCAGGAATGGTAATAAAAGAAAAAGCATAAGGAAAGATGAGTAATAAAAGAGGAGCAGGAGAAAGACCACCATGTTTTGCTAAAAAGAAGTGGGATAATAGCATGACATGCCAAGTGCCAAACTTCAGAGGACACAAGGCAGAATTTGCCAACAGTAAAAAAATTAAGACTTCCGATTATCTCTTTAGCTTTAGACACTGCATATGGAAGTTTAACAATTGCAAAGAAGCAATGGCAGAAGATGGGCACACCATCATATTCTACCTACAGCTACGTCTAACAAGGAATTGATCGAAATTCCATTATGATGCTTTGGAAACTCCCAAAGCATCTTGGAAAACTTCCAGAGTTTTATTTGTGAGAATCTTACTCTTCATTATAACATCTTAGACCAGATATTAAATGTGTCATGTCTAATCTGAGGTTTTTTTTAAAAAGTAAGAAATCTTAAAGGAGCAGCTATGTGAAGGAGGGCTCAATCTGGATTGGGAACAGCATAGATTTCTTACTTTTTTTTTTTAAGATTCTCACAAATAAAACAGATGGGAGTTTCCAAAGCATCATAATGGAATTTCGATCAATTCCTTGTTAGACATATCTCATAATATTCATAAGACCATTTTTGGTTATGGACCAGGAAGAGAAAGGAAAAATAAGAGGAAGAAGGATATAAAGTTGATCAAAGAGAGCAAAAGAGCAAACCTGGTTATAAAAACCCACTCGAAAGAAAGATTTTTCTAATAAAGCACTACTATTAGAAAACACTGACTACATTAGGATTGTACTGGTCCTCACCACCAATATGAGGCTCCCAGAGCTTGTGTTTTACCCGCATAATCTGCAATGACAATATATTATTCTAAAAGACCTTCACTAATAGCGACTCAATTTCAAATTCAGTACACCTTAAAAGAGTCCAATAGCTATGAAAAAAGATTTACCTTGTCTCTGTGGGTCAACTGCTGACTTATAACATCCTCGCAGATGCTAGAAGATGGAACTAGGTTGTGTAACTGGAAAAAAAGCTCCACACTCTTCTGGTGATGCTGAGGAGTTCCATCACCCAACTGGTCCCATAGAGTTAAAGCTACATGCTTTGGAAAAGAACAGAGTAATAAACAATGAAAATAAGAGTGTTTCCATGCATGCATGCACCTCTGTAAAGCCTAAAAAGAGACTTCACAAATCTGTAACTTTTTCATGAACTGAGAACACTGGTATTTTCTTATAGGAATTAATATTAACGACTTCTTGCAAAGTCAGTCTTCAACAGTGAAAATTCCTGTTATGTATAACAGAAAGAAATACTGTTCCCACATTGGTAGTGGAATGCTACTCCACTGTAGAAGCTCCACCATGCCCAGAAGGACTGTCCTGCTCAAACAAGGGTCCCTTCTGTGCTTCCTTTGGTTCAAGGAGGGAGCTATTGTCAACAGTGTATCAAATATTACAGTGTAGTTCTAAGATTATCTTCAATAAGATAGTTCAAAAGCAATTTGATACGATTTGTAGTTGCTGTATTTCAGTTTAATATGCATGAACGAATTTTTGCTTGTCCGGCATTACATACTCTTCCCTTTAAACATTACAACAGAGCAATAGCACTTGAAACACACATTCAAAGCACAATTCTCCATGTTAGAGTGTGAGGACAGAGAATTTTCAAACTTTTTTTTTGAAAAGCAAAGAAAAAGATTAAATGCTTATTTGAGATCAGACAAAAATTCAGCCTGTACTTGGAAGAAGAGACTACAAAAGTAATAAGGCTGCCCAGCTGCGAGGGTGGAGCAGGGGGAACAAAACAATCTGAGTCACTAAAGTAAAATTTAAAAATGTGTGCACAAGACATGAGACAGACAGCATAAGATTACTGTGAAATAAAGGGACAATGCAGCAAAAGTACTTCATTGTATGTTTTACACAATTTTGTGGGGTGAAAAAAATCAGTTTTATATCGGAAGGAGGCAAGGGACATATGGCACACTGCCTTTGCAGGAACCTGGTTTTTTAATAATTTGCTTATGTGCAAAATCACAATCATTTTATGGCGTTGTTGAAAAGTCAATATGCAGAACTTGATTTGTTTTATCTGCAGGGGCGAGGTTAACACTGAATAATTATGATTTGAGGGTCTTAAAGTTTATGATTGGTGACTGAAATGAAGGTTAGCCAAGCTGACATCACTCTGGTCATAGAGAAAGGAGTGAGATGGACAGAACTGCATGTGTTAACTGTCCGACCGCAAGACTGGGAAAAAATATTCTAAATTGCTGCCGTCCAGATAAAATCTTGTGGTGCACTGGATATGGGCCTCGGGCCATAGTTTGGAGACCCCTGATTTACAGTGTGAGAAAGAACATATAACTACCAATAATTATTTAATTGAAGTTCCCATTTTATCACTAACCCATCACTTTCAGAATCCATCCAGCGCCCTTTCCCCCTATTGTATTCTCAAATGAATCAACTTCAAATATTTAAAACAAGACTACAGATAATTATTTTTTTTAAAAAAGAGGCACTAAAGTATTTCATTTAATTTGAAGTTGGATAATAGTATTTCTTCAGAGGAATCTTGGATGCAGTCTTGGATTTTAAGTCTCAAATAGAAAAAATCAATGAATTTGCAGGACAGTTATTGTCTAGATCAGGGGTGGGCAAACCCCGGACCGGGAGTCATTTGCAGCCCTCGGGGACCCCCAGTCCTCAGGGAGCCCTCAGTCTACAATGAGCCTCTGGCCCATCGAAGACTGTTGGAGCCTGTGCTGGCCTGCAACTGCCGGTGGCGACAGCCAGATGTGAGCTGCGGGTTGAGTTAGAGCACAGCCTTTTATACTCTCCATGTGTTTTCCCTGCGCATTATTTTACCCCACCCCCACTCCTCAATTTATATCTCCATGTGTTTCTGGCTTGGCCTATATGTTTTCACTGTGCAAGAGGTGTTTGGCAAACTGTTCAGTTCTAATGTAGTTCTACATGCCTGTATTATAGTTCTCATGTATATTATAAATAAGCTCAGTAAAATTCATTTATTTATCTAAATTCCATCTCTAATGTATTCATTTATATAAACTTATTCAAATTTGAAATATAAATTCTTTTTTTCCCAGCCCCTGACACAGCGTCAGAGAGATGATGTGGCTCTCCTGTCAAAATGTTTGGACACCCCTGGTCTAGACTGAGTGTGAGAGAAAAAATTCTATAATTCAGACAAGACAAGACCAGGAAAATAGTAAGTAATAACTTCTTGATGTAGAAAATACAATCTCCTTAAACAAATTCATCTTTCTCTATTGTCATAGAAGCTGTTATACTGCACCTTGAAAAAATCTGTCTTTTCAGCCACATATCGGAGATTGCCTTGAGTAAGAGGAGGTCTGATGACAACAGCCACTCTGCCCTGGTTCGGACTAAGAGGCTGTGCTGCTTCCACGCTATTCGGGTTTTCTCCCGTGACAACAGCAACTGACTGAGTCAATCCAACTAGGTCCATTATTAAAGAGATAGTGATACCTTGGATGCTAAAATCACTGGCTTGCCTACAAGCACTCATAAGTGTCTCCAGCCACATAGGAGGCTGCTCTTGCTCACAATCTGAAACGGAAAGCAAAGTGTTCTTATTAATGCAATTTCTATTCCTATCTGGAATTTACTTCCCTACATACTGTAACTCCATGGCATTAAACTGCCTCAACTCTCCTTCACTTACTTTCATATGCAGCTTTTAGAACACCTAAAAATGAGATGGCTCACAAATTAGAAGAGACAGAAAACATCAGCTCTGGATCAGAGCCCAATGTCCATAGTCAATGAATACAAGTAGCCTGTCCCATGGATTTCAACAGACCCACTACACCCAAGAAGCACAATATCGAGCAGTAGCATCTATTTAAAAAAAACAAAAAAACAGGTGTTCAAGAGTTCCTGAGTGTACAACAGTTTTCAAGCTTGCAAGATTTTGCTACACTGAGGTGTTGTGTAAGAAACATCAAGCCATGTCAAGAAGCCATGTGTAAGAAACATCAACACATGTGTAAGAAACATCAACACATGCCAACATTCCTCCCTTCTATTCCTGCTTCTTTATCTATAAACAACATTCTGGCACTTTGCCTCCTTTTCAGGCAACTAATATAAATGTTAAACAGAACAACAAGGTGAGATAGTACAGCAAATGCTTCTGTCCCAAACAGTTGCATGGTAAAGCCCTTAGAAAAAGAGGAATTGCTTAAGCAACTATTATTATCTTGCTTAAACAAGATAATATTTGTCACAAGAACAGACCTACCCTACCATTTCAACTGGATGCAAAAAGCTGACAGTCAAAAGGCTGCACAGGCCTGTAACCCCCACATTACCAGAATATAGGGAGGTCTCTAAGGTTACGGGATAAGAGGAAAATAACTATATGGTACAAAGGACAGGTGGTTTTTTTGGCCAATGACAACCAAAGAAGAAATCAGAAGGGTTACAGCAATTAGGAAGCCAGCTTGCCAAGCGTCCCAGAGAAAATGAAGGCTTGCACTCTCTAAGAATAATAAAACCATCCCACAACCACCTCCCAGTGAAAGGACTGGACTGCATGCCTGGTGTGCATCAACAGAGCCTAAAGAGATCTCATAGGTTTTAAATGATTGACATGAAATCTGTAAAGTGTCAGATGGTCTAAAAATACACTAGAACTATGTTAAATGTATGTTTAATAACATCTATGGACATATTTGAACTCTGATACATGAATATTATTACATTCTTCTTTCTAATGAATTTTTTAGTTAAGCTTTGAAATTCCTACTCCGAGCTTTTTCTCAAGGAGACATTCTAACATTAAAAATGGTGAAGGAACACCATGATTGGGCTTATGGTCGCATAAAAAGAAGAGGAAACAGAATGTATAGAACAAACAGAAAAGCCTCACTTTGCAAAAAGTATTTTACAGTAAAATCCGATAGAAAACCTAGTAGAAAGGGGGACAAAAGTACAGAAAATAAAACTCACAAACACCTGTCTTCTCAGCATGTATTTCTGGAGCATGGTTTCCCTCTGCAATGTAAACTGGAAAACTTGAACATTCAAGGAAGAGCTGGCATGCAGCAATAAAGGCAGAGAGGTATTCGCTTTGTGGTGTCTTCTTAGCTGCTTTTTTCCCTTTAGCTGCATCTCCTTGTGACTCTTTAGTGCATTGTGCAGAGTCTCCTTTCCCTCTTGTGAGGTCCTCCTGAAGCTCTGCTACCAAAGGCCGAGACAATGAATTGCTTGGAATGATATACAGGTTGATAAATCTGGTTAAAAACTGCTGGACATACTCCAAGCAGCACTGCATTGCAGTCTTTTGAACGGTTGTCTTCCCACCTCGAGATCCTGTCCCCTGTGTCATCTTGGAAGAAGGCTGCACAATAGTTTCTTCAGACCCTACTGTTGAGGCTGTCTCTGTTTCTGATGAAGCACTGCCTATAAAAGGGATACCAGCAGTTCCAGGAACCCCAGTCAATATCTTGTCAATGTCATCAGCTGAATCTGCTTGGTACTGTACAAACTCTGTAAAGCCGCTTTCTGAGGATCGACTGCTTGGGGGATTTTCACCATCTTCAAACACATCACTAGTATTTTCTCCTGAAACTAGTGGCAACTAATTGTGGTAAAGGAAAGAATCAGCATGAATCCGTGTAAATAGAAAGTCTGCAAGATCATTCAGAGATACAAAATGACTCATTTCATTATAAATATTATTGTTCTACTTGCACCAGGTTCACTGCATTGTTTATTAATCTAAGGGTGGATTCAGACAGTTTACCTACCTCAGGACAATTTTTACCCATTAAAGGGTACACCTAATGTGGAACTCTTATTTGAAAATATCTAATGCAACACTAAGGGGTCCTTGGGTTTCAGGTTTGCCAAATGCATGATGGCCACAGTCAACCACTTCTTAAGACCTACATGCAGTTCCGTGGCACTCCAACCATACTATAGACTCTGAAAAGTCTGGCAGAATCTCCGCAGATTAATATCCTTATGAACGTGCTACAGCTTCATTTAGCATTTCATGTTAACGCTAAGAAGCAGTCCAAGTAACTATCCAATAAAAATGCATACATGAACTTGTTAGTTTGCATTCTGAAGCATTCCTTATTTTAGCCTGTTCTTTTTGCATGTGTTTTATAAGGAAGGCCACTATACAGCACAAGGGTAAAGCTTTAGGAGTCCCTACAAATCATATTACGTATCTGTAATACTATACAGCAAAGAAAATTAGACTTAATCCAATCACAAAGGGAGTCCAAACAAACACAGAACTCTGTATTCATGAATTAAATTGGCATATGAAGAAGTTCTTAATCTCACATGTTGCATACCTAAATACATGGCCAAGAGCCATGTTTGGGCAGGTTTGGTCCAGCCCTCCTCCTCCATAAACATTACTGAGCTCTTAGGCTGCAAACTTACACACATTTATCTAGGCGTAAATGTCACTGAACACAGTAGGACTTACTTCCAAATAGACGTATAGGATTGTACTGTTGGTTTTTCCCAACACTATGAATCCACAGTCCTGCCTCTACTAAAAATGCCCCACAACACAGATTGTGGCCCCTGCCCCATTAGTTCGTTTTCAGATTTTATATCATGCCTTTCCTTTACAAGAAAATTCAAAGAGGCTAACAATAAGCAAATTAAATAGTCAAATACACATCAACATTCAAGTTAGTTACAAAAAATGACAGAACCCCACAGCAGCAGCTACAGAAACCCATTACCAGTAGACAGTTTATAAACTATTGCCAAAAGCCTTTGGAAAAACACATCTCTTTCCCAACTGACAAAACATGGAAATTCTATATCAAAGATGCCATATTAAAGAAGATTCTGTCTCTTATGCCCACCCACTGAAACCTGATATATTGGGGGGTTATGGAGCAAGACAACAATGATGGTAGATAAGAGGACAGACTACAAGTGGAGCCTATTTATGCTTGTGAGTTCCATTCTGTGACCTGCTGCAATTAAGAAAAAATGCATAGTGTTAAATTGCATAGAGTTACGCAAATACTCTGCAGCCTGACACTTGGGGATGGAAGGAAACTAAGGCAGCTGTTCTCAATGACTCCCCTCCGCTCCATACCCAGCCCTCCCAGCTTCTTGCCAGCTGTCCCTGCTTCTTTTACAGGTGGGATGCTGAACTTTTAAGAGTCCAGTCCTATGCATTTCTACTCAGAAGTAAGCCCCATTGTAGTCAAAGGGGCTTACTCCCAGGAAAGAGTGGAGAGGATTGTAGCCTGAGAGCCCAGTCCTAGGCCTGCCTACTCAGAAGTAAGTCCCATTCTGGTCAATGGGGATTACTCCCAGGAAAATGCAGGGAAGATTGTAACCAAAATCTCATGCTTTGGCTTGCTGGTAAGACTGGCTTGCTGGGCAGTTTTGTTTCCATAGGCTGGAGCATGGAGAGCCTGCACCATCTCAGTCTGAAGGGGGGGGATTGGGCAAACACTCCCTGGGTTTTTTAAAGCAATCCCCTCTGATACTACCACCCCTGTATAAGAGAGAGAGAGAGAGAGAGCTCCACTTTGCTGCACATGTTCTGGCTACAGTTTCCCCCACCCAGCATCTTTGCTGGCTCCAGGAGACTTACTGTTCCTTTGCAAAGGGAACCTCTTCCAGGGCTCCAGGGCTATTCCCTGCCTGTGCTAGGTGGCGCCTTTTTGCAGTGTTTTGGGCTGCCTTGAAACAGAGCAAAAAGGCTTCGAAGGGCAAAGGAGGCAAAGGTGTGTGTGAGACTTTGAATTCCCCCCACCTGATTCACATTGAGATTAAAAATCCATGGATAAATAGGTTGCACCTGTATATGTTTTGTTAGGACAAAGTATTTCTTTACCCATTGTGTAATTTAATCTGTGGAACTCCTTGCCACAGGTTTTGGTGATGGCATCTGGCCTGGATGCCTTGAAAAGGGAATTGAACAAATTTCTGGAGGGAAGTCCATCACAGGTTACAAGCCGTAATGGGAATGTGCAACCTCCTGATTTTAGAAGTAGGCTACCTCATAATGCCAGGTGCAAAAGAAGGCACCAGGATGCTGGTCTCTTGTTGTCTTGTGTGCTCCCTGAAGCATCTGGTGGGCCACACTGAGATACAAGAAGCTGCACTAGATGGGCCTTTGGCCTGATCCACTGGGGCTCTTATGTTCTTCAACTTGCCCCAGGCTGTTCCGGGCTTTGAATATGGGAATGAGCACTTTAATTAGACCTGGAAACAAATGGGTAAAGACCCACCAGCTCTGGCATCAAAAAGATGGTGCACTACTAGCTACAGAGCTAGCGAATGACTTAACTTCTTCACTCAGTTTTATTCTCAGTGGTTCGGGAAGGAGAATAGAAAACAAGCATGCACACATCTCGAAAGCTAAGCCATTCTGCATTTCTCACACACAACACACTGAGTTATCTTCTATATGGGATAAAGCTCCTGAGCTGCCTATGGGCACAAGTGTAGCAATCTGGTCTCTTGAAATAGATCACTGATCATAAGTCACTGGATTGGAGTTAAACACACAACAACCTGTCACCTTTAAATGAAACAGGAACAGTATTTGCTAGAGTACCTTTTTATCTTCCCATTCTTTGATGGTGTTGCGCCTACTTGGAAGCTGCAATGCGCCATCAGTACCAGCAGATAGCAGCGGGGGTTGAACCTTGCTAAGAATTTTGGAGCAGAGTCTCAAAGAATCTGTTAGTTCAGATAGGTGTAAAGTCTGGAGGTGGCTTGTCAGTGCAGAGATCATCCTGAGTAGCAGTTGTGGAAGATGTTCAGTTTGTATTTCTATATAGGTCTCCTAGTAACAAAATGATAAACATTGGGATTAATGTTATATTAAAAACTTAAAAAAAATAGATTGTATAATATTGGGTTGTGTCCTAAGGAGCATGGGCACAAGAAAGCTTGCACAAGTAAACCACCCTACTCCCTTTCTAGCACAGCATGCCTCAAAATTCTGCCTCCAATGGCCAGGTGACCATTCAGAACAGGGCTGTATTGGACACAGAGGAAGGAGAGAGAGAAGTAAAAAATTGCTTGCTCTCAAAAGAGTAGCAGTCAGTGCCTTCCATTCACACACTTAGGATGCCATACATTAAGTCATGTTCATTTAATTCATTCCGTCACAACATGAAGGGGACAAGCACACTTTTAGGAGAGTATCTTTGTGTGCAGATATATAGAGGAACTCGTTGTATGTGCATTCCAGAACATCAAAAGAGGAAGTGCATGATCACTGAAGAAGTGGGAAGCATAGGTTGCCTTTGCCAATGCTGGATGCACATTCTACATGGCTATACTATACAAATCAAATGCCCTACTTGGGGAAATTACATTTTCCTAAAATATACAGTAATAGCTCCACTAGCGCTGGGGATATAGTCCCCGAAAGTCAAGTGCTGCATGAAACATCACTATAGGAGACATAGTGATGTCTCCTACTTCATACTTTTTGATGAAGTAGGAAACTGGCACCAATTGGCCCTGCTCTACCTAGAATGCACTGCTCTCACTGGCTATAATAGTTGTTCATCCTGGATGCAATGAGCAGTCCAATCCTAACCTACCCAGTAACTCCCCACACTAGTGATGCAGTCACATCAACAAGGCACACACTGCAACCCATGGGGGCGTTTCAAGCTGTGAAGGCCTCCTTGAGGTAAGAGAACATCTGTTCCCTTTTCCCCAGAGCAAGCCCTTGCAACCCTGCTGGGTTTACTTGGACCTGCATGAGCGATATAGCCGACAGGGGTCCAAGAAGACCCAAGGAGGTGAATCAAGGCTGGAAAGGGGAACAGGATACCACCCCATCCTGGCCTTATTTCACCTTCTTCTCTGCCCTATTCCACCCATTTCCCCCTTTTCCACCTCCCACTGACCCATCTTCTCCCTGTTGCCAGGGCTTGTTGGGAGGCTGCTGGTGTGTGAACCTGGCTGCTTGCAGTGGTGACCAGGGAGCACTGTAAGGTGTATCACCTTTTGCGATAGCTATAAAGGATCTTACACTGCTGGAACATTACTCCCAGCAGAGTAAGACCCTCAGATGACTGGGCAGTAAGAGTGCTGTAACAAGGAAGCAGTGTTATGAAAGGTATTGCTGCATTGCAATTTTAGTGCTAGGAAAACGTAATACAACTATATTAGAAGCAGAACCTGGAGAAGTGGTGTGCTCACTGTGAAGTGCGTACACGAGAAACCAATGTGCAAAAATTGGTTATTCTAAAACAACTTTATACCACAAACTGGTAAAAGTAATTCTGGAATAATCCAAAGACTAATCACACATTTCTCACTTTTGACTTTACCAAAATGTGCTTGATCAGAAGTACATACAGGATCACTTTATTAAAAAAAGGAAAACAGTCTGAATGTCATACCTGACAGAGCACTCTCATACTTCTAGTAGGCTTTGAAATGAGAAAGCAAAGAATTTGAAGAAAAAGACATAACAAGAGAAAAAAAACATTTCCAAGAGCCTGCATTAAGATAATGTTTAGAAGCACACAGAACATGAGACTGTGACATGCATAAGAGGTACAGTTATCTGAAACAGTGGTTCTCACACTTTTAGCACCAGGACCCACTTTTTAGAATGAGAATCTGTCAGGACCCACCGGAAGCGATGTCATGATCAGAAGTGACATCATTAAGCAGGAAATTTTTTTAACAATCCTAGGCTGCAATTCTACCCAGTCCTACCCAGGAGTAAGTCCCATTTACTATCATATACACAATAGCATGTTAAAAGTACAGATCTGTAACATTTCCCTAAATGCAGTCACATACCATGTGACTTACAAGTGTAAGTCACATACCATGTGACTTACACTTTAGACCATCAAGTCTAAAATATTTAAAATAAAATATTGAAATGAATGAGGACCCACCTGAAATTGGTTCGCGACCCACCTAGTGGGTCCCGCCCCACAGTCTGAGAAACACTGATCTAAAAGGTTAACAAAACCATGTAACGTACCATTCTATCATCATAACAACTAGGAATAATAACAGGAAAAACAAATTCCAATGATGAAGAAATAAGATTAATTCCAACATCTAAACAGACTGATCCCTGTGCAATAAAAGCTGCAATCCTATCTTTCCTGGGAGTAAGCTCCACTGACAATAATGGGACTTACTTCTGTGTAAACAGGCACAAGATTGGGCTCAAAGTTACACTCTAAATTCTCAGGCCCTACCATATTGTTTTTCAAATGGTTTTCAAGGCAGTTACGTCTGACTAGGTTGAAGATTAATTCCATTCTACCCACACCCTGGAACATTATCTATTGCAAAATGGAGGAATAGCAGGAGTATAATTTCTATATTTTTGTAATGAGTGACCAAAGAGAATCTCACCAAAGATACTATATCCAGCAAAAAATCAACTAGTAGGCAGAAATTGGCAAGGGGAAGTTCAGCAGGCTCGCTACCACCGACAGGCACACCCTGTAGTCGGACATGCAGTGTCCTCCTATAAATGCAAAGTACAATTTATTCCATGGTATCAGAAAGACTATTCAACTAGTTAACATAAACAAGTTGAGTAATTTAAGAATATTCTCTAAAATATGCTGGTAGCACTGAGTTGCATTTTGGCAGAGGTGGGTATTTAGCACAGGTGGGTATTTTTAGAATCTAAACTAATTCAGGATGATTCAGGTTTCTTTTTAATTACTATTAAAGTTTCCTCATAGATTAGGTGGCAATTCAGCAACTGGTAACAAGGAAGAACTTGTTTATTAGTGATGACTTCCATGTGTGAATTGACCATCACTGGCAGAGCTCATATCACTGGAGGGTACCTTTGGGATCACCTACTCTTGTACAGTCTGGTTCGCTCCCTTAGGTCATCTGGAAGAGCCCTGCTAAGAATTCCACTGGCCTTCCAGGTAAGGGGGATGGGAGCAAGAAACAGTGTAGCAGCGCAATGCTACTTGGGAAGCACCCAGGGCTTAGAACCTTGGTGCCTGATGGGAGAGTGCTAAAAGCAGAAGCACTCTGAGGGTTTGAAAGTTAGAACTCAAGCAGCAAGGAATCAGAGCAATGAGAGACATTCATTTAGAGGGTTGATGCAGGGAGAGCTGAGCCGGAAGTAGGATGGTATGAGATTGAGAGAGAAGTCCGTCCTCCCGGCTAGCTTCCTAGCAAAGAATAAAACGACAGACATGTATAGAAGTGAGATGCAGAAGGAAGGCCGCTGGGATTCAGCCTTCTCTGGCTTTTATTCCCTCTCAAACAATACACAACAGGCTGGGGTTTTCTATTCTCTTATCTTGTTTACAATACTAAGCAATGAATCAGAAGTCTGCGGCTTCTACTTAATGAGAACAAGGCAGAGGCTTCTAGATGTGTCCAGATGCCAACGCAGGTGTGCCTGCACTTGTTGCCATGTCTCTAAAAGCTTAATGTTCTGTGCATTTTCCTACAAAACAGGGCCTTCTCTGTTGCGGCACTGCACCTCTGGCACATACTTCCAGAGGATGCTAATACTTCAATTAGCTTCTCTGTGGAGAAGTTCCAGTGAGGCTTAAAAACATTTCTCTGTCACCTAGCTTTTGAAGGGGGCGATGGTAGGGGTTTAGTGTTATTGATGTATTTTATATTTTTATGTGTTTTATAATCTGATAATAATTATAACATATTAAAGTTTTATATCGTATTTTGATATTGTTGTGGGCTGCCTTGGGTGCCCTTTGAGAATGCAAGATATAAGTTGATAAATAAAAGCCCTCAAGCCAATCCTTTTCAGTCAGTCTCAAGTGATCAGGTAAAATGTAAACAAGTGAGGCAAATGCACGTGTGAATAGCTCACGTCTCTGTACAGTCTCTCTCTCTCTCTGTAAAAAGCAGATTACTACTCGCTTTGAAAACAAAGTTATACAAGAATTCTCAAAAATGGAGACACAAAAATGGAAAAGATCTTCAGTAAAACATAACTTACCTACAACACTCTTCAAACCAGCGGGCAATGTAATCCCACATATAATAAGGCTCAAAAGAATTAAACAGAAGATTGGCAGTTTTAATCAGCTCTGCAGTTTTCTTATTTTCTCTTAATTTGCTAAAAGAAAAAACATAACAGCAATACTTAGTATGGAAACAGTAGCCTGTCTCACTCCCAAAACATTTCTTGATTTTCCTCATTTCTCTCTTACCATATACCTCTAGGAACTCTTTCCCCCCTCATCATTTTCCCTTCAAATGACAGCTTTTTGCTGTCATTTCTATGGCATCTGATGCCTCCCTAAAGCAAGAGGGAGGCATCAGATGCCTCCTTTTATAGCAATTTTTCTACTTTTAATCACCTGCTTAGCTGCGCATGTTCCTTGCTGAAAGAAGATTCCACCTGGAGATCAAGTTCGGCCTTGCACTGTGTATACAACATCCTAAATACTTCAATCAGTACATCCTCCAATATTACTGGTCCTAAAAAGAATAAGAGAAAGGGATATCATTATCTTGATTTTCAAGAATTCTTCACTGACTGGTATCTGAACAGGTTCCAAGCTAATATACCTATTTCTTAGACCAACTGTATAATTACAGTTAAATCAATTGCACAAAACATATTCATTTGCTTTTTTAAAAAAATCACACAGGCAGCCCTATCCTAATCTGCACTGACAGCTGGAACAGGCTGGAGGTCTCCTCAGGGTAAGGGGATATTTTGGTAAGAGGGAAGTTTTGCTTAAGTTTCCTGTCTTTGTTGGGTCAGACTAAATGCTGCTTTTCAGCAGATTGCTGGATCCAACACCTGTTAACAAAGCAAAGAAACACTTTTTAAAATGATGCTCCTTTATTTTAGCCAGGAGAAACTGTTCGTCTTCACCTCAGCATAGCACCTTTTCTAGTGGCTGTTTGCTAATGTTACTTCTGCATCTTTTTAGGCTCAGGGTACTATTTATTTTGCTATGTAAACTGCTTTGTGAACTTTCTTGGTGAAAAGCAATATATAAATATTGCTTAAATATTTATAACGATGCGTTATCATCATCATAATTGCCAATACATATAATTTAACCAAAAGCAGCCACAGGGGGATGTAGGTGTGTGTGTATGTGTGGGTGGGTGGAATGAGGTGGCAGTACAGTTGTCAGTACTGAAAATTCCAACGCCCTCCCCCCCCAGCTGCTATTTCCCAGTTTGGCCCTTAATTGAGAACTGAGCACACCCACAGTGGAGCAGCACAATGTCCAGCATCTGCTGAAGTTTTCAGAAATTAAACTTTAAAACAGTTACAGCCACCATGACTGCTACATTAGACCTCAGTGAATATCAAGGGAACTTGCTTGCAAATCCTTGTTTCAATTGCAAAACCCCATTTTATGTTGCAGTTGCAATTACAACAATATACTAGCTGGGCAGATACTGCAATCATAATGTCAGAAAAATACATCTATAGGAGATGCACTACCTGGATGAAAGATGTCTAGATGCCTCATAATACATTATGAATAACTTATGTGCACTTATCCAGAAAGGTGGCCATCTAGAAAAGCCTGCAGAGATAATTGCATAGTGTTCTCACTGGATTTCTTTACTAAATCCAAAGGTGTTTACTTTTTTTTGCCCATGGGGTGTAGTGTACACTGTTATCCAAAATATGTAGAGGAGGCCTAAAAACTCCAACTTCAGGAGGAACAAGATCGCTGCTGCTTCTAACAGCACTAATGCAATTCCTATAACTATGTGGATTTCATTAAGTCTTAATGTAAGGACACTGTCATTAAAGATTTAGGCACTGCTCTTAATCTGATGAGTATCAGAGCAAGCCTAAGACTGCAGTCTTACTTTGTACCACAAGTGAAGGGATGAAGTCCATTTGGTCATAGTGGTCGCTTTCACTATATTTGGAAATATAATGGCACAGCATATACTTCACAGCATACAGCAGTACAGCATATATTTTACATACAGGTCCCAGGTTCAATTCTAGGTATACCCAGACTGGTCTGGAAAAAATCCACCTGAAACCTTGGAGAGTTGCTGCCACTTTGTGAAGACAATACTGAGCTGTGTGGACCAAGAGTCTGACTCAGAACAAGGCAACTTCTTTGTTCCGCTTATAAAGTTGTTTCTTTCAAAACACTTGTTCAAAGCATTGTTAGTATTTCTTCTCTTATTTGTGTTCTACTATTCTGACTGAACCTGATCCCAAATATACGAGCACTAACATATTTGGCTGCAACATCACAGTACTCCCCCCTTGCAATGCTAGAAAGTCATGATATTCTATCAAGCTAAGGTGCAGTGCTTACCATTACCTCACGGCTTGCTCCTTGATACTAGCTGAGGAGCATTCTCCCTCTCTGCCTTCCAGTGCTACTGCAACATTGCATCACCAAATTCCATAACAATGGGTTACTTTTAGGATGGGGAAAGAGAGGTCTAGCTACAAGGTTCTACCCCATTTCCTGGTGACAGAATGCTATTTCTGCTATTAGAGTGCAAGCATCAAAATAATGCTGATGGTCAGATGAAAAATTAGAATGAAAAGATGAGCATTTAAGACTACAACTGATTTAGAGCCCAATCCTGAGCTTGGTGTGCCGGCACTGTTGCAAATGTGCCATAAGACATGTTTCCAGTCCCTAGAGCTGGGCGAGCACCAGTGATAGTCCACTTCCAGCTGGCACTGGGCTAGCAGGGGGCAGGTGTCCGAGCTCCCACCGCTTGGCGGTTGCACAGACCACTGAGCACTGGAGGGGTAAGTGGGTCCACTGAATCTAAAGCCTCCATGTTGGGCTCACCACCCGACACGGAGGCACTCGATTCACCGCCAACCTTTTGGTTGGTGGTGAATCAAGTAGCCTCACTGCAAGGCTACTCCATTTACCGAGGGAAGGGAACAAAAGTCCCCTTCTCCCAAGCAGCCGCTGCCTGGAGCATGCAGGAAGTGGCAGCAGCCATTTTCGGTGCCGCCACAGCCCCACGCACCAGGCAGCTCAGGATTGGGCTGTTACAAGCCATGTCGTTTTTAAATCAAGTATGTTCCTCAGAATGCATGGGTTTGTCATTACTCATTATCTGGAATTATTCCTTATGAAACACTAAACCACACATGCAAATACACAAAAGGAAGAATAATAGCTACCTAGCTCAGGTTTGTCCAGTAAACTGATAAGAATTCGAAAAGGTTTTAGGTCCTGCATCAAAGTGCTCTCTTCTCCTTGGCCATTGACTTGCAAGATTCCCACCATTGCCTGTAAAAGATGAAACTTGAGAATCAAAAAGAAAGAACACTGGCTACCATGAAACAGGGCCAGTGATGAGCCATTTACAGCAGAAGAGCCCATTCTTATGGACAGAGTGAGGAGGAGTGCTAAACTCATTCTATACACAGAGCCTTAGCAGTAATACTCTATTCCTATCTCTAGAGGATGTACTGCTGATAGGTAGCCAAGGTCTGTTTATAGGATAGTGCAGCCTGTTCTCTAGCAAACTGATTTTGGCATGACGAGGAGCTAGTATTCTGAACAGACCTCCCCACCCCCCACCCACCAAGTACTGACACCTACTCCGATTTTAAAGGGTCTACTGACTACTGCATTTGCAGACTAGTGGAAGAGGCCATGATTATGGGACTAGAAAGGTGGTTGCATGGGGGGGGGGAACCACATATGTGTCTCAGTGCCATAATTCCAACAAAGTATTTTGAACACTCTTCACCTAGCCATTTTCCTCAATATTCACAAAACCAACCAGCTCAATTCTACTGAAAAGTTATGTTCAGTTTGAGAATCATATCACTGCATGTCAGAGCCAAAATCCCAACCACGCAAAAGGGGGGAAAACACGAAGGGCCCAATCCTATCCAACTTTCCAGCACCGGTGCTGCTGCAATGCCACCCCGAACAAATGCTCCCATACCTTGAGGAGGCCTCTGTGACTGCATCTCCAACAAAGGAAGCAGTGCATACCCCATTGGCACAGCAGCACCAGCACTGGAAAACTGGATAGGATAGGGCCCTAAGTCTGCAATCCTACACACACTTGGAAACTAAGAGCCCAATCGTATTGTACTTGAGCATTGATGCTGAGCATCATAAATGTGCCATAAAGCTAGTTAACGGCATCTTCAGAGGAAGGAGCACCAGCACTGGGCCCAGTACACCACCCAGAGGAAGGTAAGAGCTCTGGGTGGCAGTGTGGGATTTGGGGGCAGAGGAACTATCTCAGGAGGACGGTGGGATTGGTGGAGCCTTGTTCTGCCAGATCCTATCCTCCATGTCAGACTGCAAAGCCTGATACAGAGGTTCTCTTGTCTGCACCAGCAAAACAGCCAAGAGTCCCCTTCCCCCAAGAATACATCCAGGCGTCCGCGGGATACAGCAGTTGCCATTTTGGTGCCACTGTTCCTCTGGGCTCTGGAAACCATAGGATTGGGTTGAATTCATTGGGGTTTACTTTTGAGTACACAGGCAAAAGTCTGCACAGTACAAGAAGGTGGGGGGAAAGACAGGCCACTTTTAAAGGCCTTTTCCATGGACTGCAAATTATTATCAGTGATTGTTCCTTTCATGAAAATATTCTAATTCAGTTCCACTGTCTTTAAGTACAAGTTTGCAAGCAACATACAATAGATAGAGGTGTTTGAAAACAGTGTAAATTATTTTACTCAGTCCAATGTGATCAGTAAGACTTAGGCTGTATTCCTATCTTACTCACCTCTAACAACAGAGCACTCTGCTTTCTTATACAATCTACCAAATTGTTTACAAAACAAGTGTGCTATTTTGTTGACCAAAATAAATTTGTATTTGAAAACTGCCAGAAATTGATATTTGCAAACTTTATTATGGGAACAACAATATTATGCAGAACATAATAAAGAGCTATATGAAGGTGAGTCAAGTAGTGGCATACACAATTGCAGTTTTGGCTCACAGTCTGCAAATCAGAGGACATGAGCAGGCAATTCTTTCAGAATGGCATCCACAACTTGTGATCTCCCAAGCCAAATGTAGCCCAGTAGTCATGTATGGCAGTCCCCCAAAGACTCAACAAACCTATTTTTATTTGCTTCAAACTACAACTGCAAAACTGGAACTGTAGCGGGAGATAATTATCAAGCACTTGGCAGATCACAATACATAACTGGTGGGCTGTGTTCAGTTTAGGAGCTGAAACTTGTGCACTCCTGTGCCACAGGTTGTGAAAAAGCAGCCTGAATGGCACCTGTCATTTGCTTCAGGCCCTAGTCCACACTGCAACACACTGGAACAGCCTTGCATGTTGGCTCAACCCTGAGAAATAGAAATAGGTGGTCTTTGTTTTGTAAACAGGATCTAACACCATATATACAACTATCACCCCCAAAGAAAACATATTAAAAGCAAGACTACCTGAACTAACATTTCCTTAGAGAATGTATTGAAGTAGTATGTAGCATGTTCTTCAGGATTACTGGGTCTTGTGCTTCTAGGCCCTATAATGGCACCATTGTTATCAAAACCTTGAAGCAAAGAAAATTAAATGACAAATTATACATTGCTTAGGTGTGAAGAACAACAAACAGTGAGAACAGCTTAGTTCCAACAACTTACCATTTTGCCGTCCAAATATTGTTGGCAAGAGGAAAGACCATTTTAAATTAAATTTAATAAATGGCAACTAGTTGTGTTCAAGGCAAAACATCAAGCTTGCACGGATACAAGAATCCTAATATTCTGGTCAATGAATGGTAGACTTAATCTTTTGCCAGAAAAGCAATAGTTAAATTTTAGAAGATTTTAGACCACAAATGTACTATAACATCATCACTGTATTACTTTCAATGATCAAAGATGCCATATATACACATTAGATGTAAATTAGGTCAGAATTATTATTTCAATGGAAAACTGAGACAGAAAATAAGTTGCCTAAGACCACCAAGTGAGTTTATGGTTGAGGTGAAGTTTAAATCAAGGACTCAGATTTGAACCATTTAGGTGCACAGTTAAGCCTCTTGGCAATCAGGCTACACTAGTTCCCAGTTTACAACCAGTGTACCTAAATGGAATGGAAACCTCACTGTTGCTGACGACTCAACCTGGTTTCTACATTACAATAAAAAAACCAACTTGAGTTTGATATTTCAAATCAAAGGAACATTTTGCAATCTAATATGTGGACATTATTCTCTTAATGTGCACACCATCGAATTCTATTTGTTTATTACATATAAATGGCCCATCCTACAAGGTGCTCAGAGAGGTACAAATGGTCCCCCTCCCTCATTTATCCTGTCACTCTGTGAATTATGTCAGGATGACAAACTAGTGACTTTCATGGTTGAGGTTCTATTTGAATCTCCCCAGTTCTAGCCTAATACCCACCTACATCTCACTGGCTCCCTAAATTGCTAAACTTGGATACTATGTTTGGCAAATTTATTAACTGCATGTATATTCCATTATATGACCTTGCAAAGGCCCCCAGTATGACCTACACACATTTAAATTAACAAGAAAAACACATATGCAAATATTAATATAAATATGCAATTAACAATTAAAATACCTCTATTAAAAACAAAAACCAAAAAAAGTAACACCTAGTCAATCCATAAAATAGCAATCTCTCTCAACTTCCAAAATGTCTCCTGAAGTAAAATGGCCTTCACTACTTTCTGGAAAGTGATCGCAGAGCTAGGAAGGGAATTCCAGAGGGAGGATGCGATTGCTGAGAAGGTCCCATTTCTTACATCCACACTTCTAAATGCAGACAAGGGAGCAAATTCAGAGCAAAGTTCTGACAGTGTTAGTGTATGAAGAGGCGTTTCTGTTATCCAACCTGGGCCAAGGCTTTAGATTTTAAAGGTTAAAAAAAGTATTCTAAATTGTGCTCTGGAGGATACTGGGAGTTAGGACAACTGATTTGCACTGCTGGAATACTCTCCTTCAGCCTACTCCTGTAATTAGACAGGCCGGCTACATTTTAAGCTGAATTTTCCAGATAGTCTTCAAAAGTAGCCCACAGGGAGTGCATTACAGTTTTCCACCCTGATGAGCATTAGGGCTTGTTATCAGAATGGCCAGGTTGTACTTTGCTTGGCTGCAGCAGGTGAGCCAGCCAAAGTTGGTAAGGAGTGCTTTGGCTGTGACCACACGTTAGGAATTCAGGAGGGATGCTAAAATCCAGCACCATCCTCAGTCTAACCTCTCCTTCAGGGAGAATACAACTCCAAACCAGAAAACCAGTAGTTCCAATATGAAATCACTCCCACCATTCCTATTATCATCACCACTGACTGAGGTCGAGGAGGAGAAACAGAGCTGAATACCATCTGGAAAGGGCAGCATTTCATCCCTGCAAAAGTCCATCGACCAATTTCAAAGGTAGAGCAGCAATTCCCCAACTCAAAACTCTTACAGTACAATCCTAAACATACAATATTTACTCAGAAAAAAGTTCCACTTACTTGTGCTACAATCCAATACACATGTACCTGAGAGTAAGCCCCACTGAATACAACAAGTGTCGTATTGGATTGTAGTCCAAAGAGCCCTAGTAAGTGGAACCTATTTCTGAATAAATATGTAATCCTGTACATCAGGGGGTCCCAAACTGGGGTGTCACAACACCCAAGCCAAGGAAGCCCCGTCTCTGTCCCCTTAAGGATGATGATGCAATCACCATGATTGTGCCACTATTTGGAACAGAAGGGTTTTTAAAAAAAATAACTTTCCAAAGCCAGTGCTGACCTCCCTCAGACCCCGCTCTGCAGGGCTCCCGACACCTCAGAAAAACTGAAAGTAGTGATTGCGTCCCACTTCTGGTTTGCAATAGCAAAACCAGAAGTGGGTTACAATCACTATTTTGAGCTTTTCTGAGGTGTGGGGAGCCCTGCAGAGGGGTCCCTGGAGGCTGGCACTGGCTGTGGTAAGTACATCCCCTCTTCTGTCTTTGGTGGCTGCAATCGCATCGCTGCCATCCCCCTGCACATGCAAAGACTTAGAGTGGTTCCCAAACTCCTGGAGAATTTGGGAGTCGCTACTATACATGTTTACTAGAAGTGTCCCCATCAAGTACAAAAGGTATTACTTCCCAGTAAACATGTAAAGGATTGTGCAACTAGAATCTAAAGCAGAGACCTCCAAAGTATGGCCTGCGGTGTACCTGCAAAATGATCCTGGGCGTGTTGGTGGCAAAGTCTTAGCATTCCAAGCCACAGCCTCCAATCTTCCTTCCAAACTTTGCAGAGGGTTGCTCCAGGCAGTCACTTCCACTGTGCATTGCCCCAGAAGGCTCTGGGCCTTGATTTCGGAGGAAGCTGCTGCCCAATGTGATCCTCTGCAATGATCAGAGTGAAGACAGTAGGCTGTAGCTTGGAACAGTAAGGCTTTGCCACCACCATGCCCAAGTTTATTTTGTAGGTGCACTGAATCTGGCCCGTGGGCTGGACTTTGGAGGCCTAAAGTGATCGGAGTTTATTTAGGCTGTGCTTCATGTTCCATGCTGGTACAGAAAAGCTGCTGATTCAGCTGCTGTCTCTTTGTTACTGTTTGAAACTGTATTTTTAAATTAAAAAAATTGTTCTCTGCTTTAAGAACTCCTGTCAATTATATAGCAGATTATAAATCTCAAATCTATAATTCTTATTTGAGACTTATAATCTGCTATGTAATTTACATAAACATAAACAATTGCATATGCAATTTATACAAACAAAAAGAAACCCAGCACTTACCTAGAAGCCAGGCATAAAGCCTTCGATTCAGTGACATGTCTCTGCGCAGAACTACATGAAGAGATGCAGACAGAATTCTGATCATATCTGGACGTGTTGCCTAAAAATAGAAATGTTACCTTTAAACAACAAAGCAAGACTTTGGATGTACAGGGAAAAAAAGATTTTAATTCAGTTGCAGATGGAGACCTGGTGCCTGACAAAAATTGTGAACCCTTTCTAAAGGCCTCTGCAGACGCGTGTGGCCTCTGGGACACCAAGTGCCTCTGGGAACTAAGTGCCAGGTAAGGCACAAGAGTTTAGCATCTGGGCGAGTTCAGCAGCAGGGCGAGGAGGCCAGGGCCCCATACGCTGCCCTTCCTCTTCCCTTGAGAAGCGGGCTGCTATCCAGTGTACGGTTTTTAAAAGGACCCATAAATAAAACAACAACAACAACAACAAAAAAGCTATGCAGTCAGACAGCCAGCAGCAGGGTGGGGGCTATCCAGTGTTCTGCATTGAGTGCCACATGTATGATTATATGCCTCTGGGGCATAAGTCATGGGTGTGTCCTCGGTGCAAGGAGCTCCAGGCTCTCAGGGAACACGTCCGCTCCCTTGAAGCCTTGGTGGCCGACCTGGAGAAGCGCAGGCAGCCAGAGGAGGACCGTGGGGAGACTTCCGGGGACGATCAGGCTTCGTCCCAACCTCAGGCGTGCAGCTCCTCGGCTGCCCGGGTGGGAAGTCTCGGGACTGGAGGACGTCATCCTGGAGAGGAGGGAAACAATCCCCTAGGGGGGATCCCTTCTCCAGGGGATGGGCCCGTATCCGAGCGCACTCGGGATACTCCTCGGCGGGAGGGGGGTCGGGGGCTTCTTGTAGTGGGGGATTCGATTATTAGAAACATAGAGAGGGGGGTTTGCGACGGATGTGAGGACCGCATGGTGACTTGCCTGCCTGGTGCGAAGGTTGCGGACATCACTTCTCGTCTAGACAGGCTAGTAGACAGTGCTGGGGGAGAGGTAGCGGCTGTGGTGCATGTCGGCACCAACGACGTGGGCAAGTGTAGCTGGGAGGTCCTGGAGGCCAAATTTAGGCTTTTAGGCAGGAAGCTGAAAGCCAGGACCTCAAAGGTAGCGTTCTCTGAAGTGCTACCTGTTCCACGCGCAGGGCCAGCTAGGCAGGCGGAGATCAGGGGTCTCAATGCGTGGATGAGACGGTGGTGTAGGGAGGAGGGGTTTAGATTTGTTAGGCACTGGGGAACTTTTTGGGAAAAGCAGGGCCTGTACAAGAGGGACGGGCTCCATTTGAACCAGAATGGAACCAGACTGCTGGCGCATAACATTAAAAAGGTGGCAGAGCAGCTTTTAAACTGATCCCTGGGGGAAGGCCGACAGGAGCCGAGGGGCATCCGGTTCGGGACTCCTCATCCCTATGGGATGAGGATGGGGAGGTTAGAGAACAACAAGACAAAGGCAGGGTAGGAGAAGAAATTGGGAAAGGTAGGGTGATGGGATGTGATAGACGGTTTGGCACAATGAGAGGATGCGGGGACAAAGGAGCGAATAAGCAGCCCATCCTGGGGCATTCCGTGTATAAATGCTTTTATGCGAATGCCCGAAGTCTACGAGCAAAGGTGGGAGAACTGGAATGTCTGGTGACAAGGGAAAATATTGACATAGTGGGCATAACGGAAACCTGGTGGAATGCGGAGAATCAGTGGGATACCGCAATCCCGGGCTATAAACTCTACAGGAGGGACAGGCAGGGGCGTGTTGGAGGTGGGGTGGCCCTTTATGTTAAGGAAGGGATAGAATCCAGCAAAGTAGAGATTGAAGGTGGGTCCGACTCCACCGTAGAATCTCTGTGGGTTAAATTACCAGGCTTGTGCAGCGATGTAATACTGGGGGCGTGCTATCGTCCTCCAGACCAGAAATCTGATGGGGACCTTGAAATGAGGAAACAGATCAGGGAGGTGACAAGGAAGGACAGGGTTGTAATCATGGGGGACTTCAATTATCCTCATATTGACTGGGTCAATTTGTGTTCTGGTCACGATAAGGAAACCGGATTTCTTGACGTGCTAAATGACTGTGGCTTAGATCAGCTAGTCAAGGAGCCCACCAGAGGACAGGTGACTCTGGATTTAATTTTGTGCGGTACGCAGGACCTGGTTAGAGATGTAAACGTTACTGAGCCATTGGGGAACAGTGATCATGCTGCGATACGTTTTGACGTGCACGTTGGGGGAAGAATACCAGGCAAATCTCTAACAAAAACCCTTGACTTCCGACGGGCGGACTTCCCTCAAATGAGGAGGCTGGTTAGAAGGAGGTTGAAAGGGAGGGTAAAAAGAGTCCAGTCTCTCCAGAGTGCATGGAGGCTGCTTAAAACAACAGTAATAGAGGCCCAGCAGAGGTGTATACCGCAAAGAAAGAAGGGTTCCACTAAATCCAGGAGAGTGCCCGCATGGCTAACCAGCCAAGTTAGAGAGGCTGTGAAAGGCAAGGAAGCTTCCTTCCGTAAATGGAAGTCTTGCCCTGATGAAGAGAATAAAAAGGAACATAAACTGTGGCAAAAGAAATGTAAGAAGGTGATAGGGGAGGCCAAGCGAGACTATGAGGAACGCATGGCCAGCAACATTAAGGGGAATAATAAAAGCTTCTTCAAATATGTTAGAAGCAGGAAACCCGCCAGAGAAGCGGTTGGCCCTCTGGATGGTGAGGGAGGGAAAGGGGAGATAAAAGGAGACTTAGAGATGGCAGAGAAATTAAATGAGTTCTTTGCATCTGTCTTCACGGCAGAAAACCTCGGGCAGATACCGCTGCCCGAATGGCCCCTCCTAACCGAGGAGTTAAGTCAGATAGAGGTTAAAAGAGAAGATGTTTCAGACCTCATTGATAAATTAAAGATCAATAAGTCACCGGGCCCTGATGGCATACACCCAAGGGTTATTAAGGAATTGAAGAATGAAGTTGCAGATCTCTTGACTAAGGTATGCAACTTGTCCCTCAAAACGGCCACGGTACCAGAAGATTGGAGGATAGCAAATGTCACGCCTATTTTTAAAAAGGGAAAGAGGGGGGACCCGGGAAACTATAGGCCGGTCAGCCTAACATCCATACCGGGTAAGATGGTGGAATGCCTCATCAAAGATAGGATCTCAAAACACATAGACGAACAGGCCTTGCTGAGGGAGAGTCAGCATGGCTTCTGTAAGGGTAAGTCTTGCCTCACAAACCTTATAGAATTCTTTGAAAAGGTCAACAGGCATGTGGATGCGGGAGAACCCGTGGACATTATATATCTGGACTTTCAGAAGGCGTTTGACACGGTCCCTCACCAAAGGCTACTGAAAAAACTCCACAGTCAGGGAATTAGAGGACAGGTCCTCTCGTGGATTGAGAACTGGTTGGAGGCCAGGAAGCAGAGAGTGGGTGTCAATGGGCAATTTTCACAATGGAGAGAGGTGAAAAGCGGTGTGCCCCAAGGATCTGTCCTGGGACCGGTGCTTTTCAACCTCTTCATAAATGACCTGGAGACAGGGCTGAGCAGTGAAGTGGCTAAGTTTGCAGACGACACCAAACTTTTCCGAGTGGTGAAGACCAGAAGTGATTGTGAGGAGCTCCAGAAGGATCTCTCCAGACTGGCAGAATGGGCAGCAAAATGGCAGATGCGCTTCAATGTCAGTAAGTGTAAAGTCATGCACATTGGGGCAAAAAATCAAAACTTTAGATATAGGCTGATGGGTTCTGAGCTGTCTGTGACAGATCAGGAGAGAGATCTTGGGGTGGTGGTGGACAGGTCGATGAAAGTATCGACCCAATGTGCGGCGGCAGTGAAGAAGGCCAATTCTATGCTTGGGATCATTAGGAAGGGTATTGAGAACAAAACGGCTAATATTATAATGCCGTTGTACAAATCGATGGTAAGGCCACACCTGGAGTATTGTGTCCAGTTCTGGTCGCCGCATCTCAAAAAAGACATAGTGGAAATGGAAAAGGTGCAAAAGAGAGCGACTAAGCTGATTACGGGGCTGGGGCACCTTCCTTATGAGGAAAGGCTACGGCGTTTGGGCCTCTTCAGCCTAGAAAAGAGACGCTTGAGGGGGGACATGATTGAGACATACAAAATTATGCAGGGGATGGACAGAGTAGATAGGGAGATGCTCTTTACACTCTCACATAATACCAGAACCAGGGGACATCCACTAAAATTGAGTGTTGGGCGGGTTAGGACAGACAAAAGAAAATATTTCTTTACTCAGCGCGTGGTCGGTCTGTGGAACTCCTTGCCACAGGATGTGGTGCTGGCGTCTAGCCTAGACGCCTTTAAAAGGGGATTGGACGAGTTTCTGGAGGAAAAATCCATTATGGGGTACAAGCCATGATGTGTATGCGCAACCTCCTGATTTTAGGAATGGGTTAAGTCAGAATGCCAGATGTAGGGGAGAGCACCAGGACGAGGTCTCTTGTTATCTGGTGTGCTCCCTGGGGCATTTGGTGGGCCGCTGTGAGATACAGGAAGCTGGACTAGATGGGCCTATGGCCTGATCCAGTGGGGCTGTTCTTATGTTCTTATGTTCTTATGTTCTTATGAATCAGGAGATCACCACTTTGCTACATCCAATTGAGTCTAGGGAGGTACAGACTAAAAGTAAAGCTTGGTTGATGTGCAATAAATATTATCAACAAGAAACAAGGGTTTCTCTTTAATACTCAGCTCTCATGATAGATTGCAGTTTGGTTCATTCACGTTGTTTCTACAGTTGTACCAAACATCTGAGAATATTACAAAAATTTTAAACAGAAAGTTTGTTGAAGCTTGTACACATTGGGAGAATGTAAGCATCTTACATAGCAGTAAGATGTTTCACTAAATATAAATCCATGTTTCATTAGTATTTTACCTGGCTCATGTGGAATGGGAAACAGAAGAGGATCAGGTCTAGTGTACTCCTCTGAACTAATACACTGGAATCTTGCACTGAAGTGCTGACTGCTTCTACCTGCAAAAAAATTGCCATTTAAAGAACAGGTGTAATAATATGCTGTTTTTTCTTGCTTTACACAAATATGACGATTTCATTGATTTCTTTTAATAATGATTCAGTTCTTTCCCACTTATGTTTTCCCCTACGCTTGGTGGGGGAAGTGAGACCAAACCGTCCTTTCCCACCCACCAGACGACACTTTTCCCACCAATATCCAAATGCAGATGTCATGTTTTAATAAGGCATGCACACATGCAACCCACTGTGCACAAAGGCTTGAACAGTATGATTGAGAACAACTGTACAATCTGAGCATTTGGTTTTGCACATGTGTTCACAATCCCCCCACGCGCCTCTGGCAAGCATCCCCTCCAGGGCTCCCTTCACCTCCAGAGGGTGGGGGTAGTCATCTCCTTGTAGCCACAGATTCAGGTATCCGTGGAGAGTTCCAGAATGGAACCCTCCGTAGATAGAGGGGCACACTTGTACCTTAAGTATTCTTACATTTATGTCAGCAACTTTAAAATGCGGATCTTTAAAATACAGATTTTGTTTTCTGAAGAAACATCTGAGACACAGATCTGCTGATATTAAGTTGCTGCTGCAAAATTAGCAGAACATATTTCTTTTCCCTGTTTCAAATGTTATGAGGACAAACAACTGGGTTTGGACTACAACATGAATGAAGCTTTACTGACTCTTACCATCAATTCAATGTCACTGCCTATTATATAGAGCTGGTCTTCCATGGAAAGCTTTCTGTTTAGATGGGAGAGAACATAAGTAATTCCAGGCAAACGGACTGCAGGGCTGGTAAGAAGACTGCCCCACAGTGCACTATAAAAAGCTGACTGATCCACTGCAGCTGCTACCTTCTCCAGTAGAGTGTTGGTTCTGCAATACAAGCAGCAAGAGGAAAACAGAAATATTCAAAATTCAGGGAAAACAAGATAGTCTCAACCTCAAATTACCTGGCTACGTTTGTCTAAGTTTTACCAATGGAAAAACAAGGCCCAAGGGGGACTTGATGCTACCATGATATGTGACTGCATTGGGGAAAATGTTATAGACTGTACAGGTTGAGACTAATTATTCGCGTGGGTTCTGTTCCAAGCACTCACGTGGATAACAAAAAACGCACTATAGCAAATCAATTTAAAAACAAAGTTTCTTTGCTCTGGTGATTTAAAAACAGCTTTGCTGACCTTCCTGATGCAAGATAACAGTCATTAAGAAGACAATCCATCAGCACTTCACTCAGCCCCTCCTTCACCAATGCAAAATGATCACCTTTCTTTCATGTGCTGGGGCTAAGGGAGAGGTCCGCAGGAGAGAGAAGGATTGATGGATTGTCAGCCTGCTGCCCTCTCTCTCTCTCATTAAAGAGGCTATTGTTAAAGGACTGTTCCGTTTATTAAACCGATTTTTAAAGGGTGCATTTTTCCCCTTCTCCAGGGTTCAGCACATTCCTTCTCATTAGCAGTGGCCATTCATGTTGAGTCAAATCCGTGTATAAAAAACCAGTGTATAAATAGGCTGGATCTGTACTTTTAAGAAACTACTATGTATATTCTTTTAACAATGATAGTAAAGAAAATTTGCTCCTAGGTAAGTGTGGGTAGGATTGCAGCCTAGGATAGTTAAAAAGTTCCCTGCTTGATGATATTACTTCCGGTCATGACATCACTTCCGGTGGGTCCCAACAGATTCTCATTCTGTCCCGGTGGGTCCCGGCGATAAATGTATAAGAATCACTGGCCTAGAACATTTGCCAGGATACAAAATTCTTATAAAGGTACTATTACATTAAACTTAGCTTTCATAATATTACTATTTGTAATAGCACTTCTATAATATCTGCTATTCATCATAGTAGCCTTACCTTTCATAATATTCTGACCCCTCCTCTAGACCAGGAAGGATCCCAGTCAACAATCCCTGCAGGCCTGGTTTCAACGTTTTTCCCAAAGGAAGGTAATATACTTCATACAGACTGAGTAATGCTGGTTTGACAGACATAGCAGCATTGGCAAGAAGAGGAAATAGCCCAGAACTGTAAAAGCAGTAACATAAGACAAATATGCAAGTTAAGTCTCATTTTGTTCAATGGGGTTTACTCCCTAGTAAGCATATTTCAGATTGCAGCCGTAGAGCAGAATGCTAGCATGAATATTTATTTCTAAAGTACAACAAAAGCTGAGAAAACTACAAAATGGTCAAATATTTTCACTTATGTTATCCTTTCTGTGTTAAGAAGAACATCCTAGGTTGAACATCTGACCTCTAACTGCCAATGGGTGCAATCCAAAGGCACCCATGGGCCATGCAAGTCCCTTGTGCCGGCCTAGGAGGGTCTCAAACGTGCCACAAGGAAGAAACTGGGCCGGCGCTCCCTTGGGAGGAAGTTGGGGAGAAGCTGAGGTGCGGAGGTTGACACAAGCCTCCGCGCTGGCTTCTTCCACGAGTCTTGCATTGGCTTGGGCCGATGCAAAGCTCTGGGGTGGGCGGGAGAGAGACGTTCCTGGGCGGGGGAGGACAGGCAGTGGGCAGCCCCAGGGTCAGGCAGGTGGAGAGCGGGACTGGGATCTGGCAGTTATGCCAGATTCCAACCCCCGTTTTCAGGGAGATAGGAGTGGCTTCAAGCTGCTCCGCCCTTCTCGGACTTGTGCCACCTCAGGAGGTGGCGCAGATCTGAGGAGACCCATAGGGGCCAGCATGCTTTACCCAGAGGTAAGGGGAAAAGTTAACCCTTACCTCTGGTTGAGCCACCTTGGGCCTCTATCCTGCACTAGCTACAGCGCAAGCCTCTTGACTTGCCTGTTCCAGCACAGGGTAGGATTGAGCCCAATGTCAGAGCAGTTTTCTTCTCTACTCTTACTTTGCAGAACTGCTGTTTCTGCAGCTATTTTAAGCACACAGCTTAAATTTGGTCTTCTGAACAAAACAGAAAAGCTTTCCATATATCAGGGGTATATCTTTTCTGTTTTTCACCTGTCCTTCTACAGAAGAGAATTAGGTCCCTCTGTTTTTCACTTACTACAATATCATTAGGGCTGGTTTACATTGCTACACTTTTCTCTATGCAATCATAGACATGTAGTGACCTATAGAAATGTCACTGCAAATTAAGTTGCACACACAATGAGCTAGCAAGCCATTTCTGTTACTAGTTGCTAGTTGCTACAAAAAGTGTAGCCACAATCACAGGGAAGTCTGTTGGCTCACAATAACTGCTCTTCATATAGTCAGGTGCCTGTAAACACAATTGCATGAAAGAATTTAGCATTTTAGTATACACCCAATAATCCTTGCACATATTCCATAGAATGAACGAACAAGCAAGATACTTGTCCTCACAGATAGAAGACAAATGTCTCTGACTGCTTATACAACAAGGATCAAAATGGCCTTTTAAAATCCTTTTTCCTCTATATAGTGATCATGGTCTAGCTACAGTCTTCTGGATCTCTGGACAGCTTTAAAATATTAAGCTGTCCTCTTCTAGAGCTAATGGCTCAAATATGAATATTTTACTGAATTTAGAAAGACTTATAAAACTATACTAAAATAAATTGGGGAAAAGCACAAAACACTGTTAGGCTACCTAATGCTCCGAGAACAATGTAAATATTGTTAATTTTACCTGTACAGGAAAAGATCTTTGGCCAGCCGCTTGGGCCCAATGATTTTGAAGATGATCTCATACGTCTCAAGTGCCTTTCGGTGCACCCCACCTGGCAAAGCCGGATGAAGGCATTGTGCAAGGCGCTTTCCTATGGTCAACTTTTTTGGTACTACTTGATACTTTGCGTTGTTTTGCAGAACCTGTCAGGAAACATTTCCATTCATTTTAAATGGTCCCAAACGTTTTCAGATGACACATTCAGAAAACCAGTCTAATAGAGCTACACCAAACTCTGACTTAGTAAACCGGACAGTTTATATAAAGCACAACACAAAATAAAATTATAAAATTCAAACCAAGTACATCAACGTATTTTGTAACATGTGTACAGTATATCTATATCTAGTCAATGCACACACTATTTTCAACCAGTGTGCCGTGGCACACTGGTGTGCTGTGAGTGGTCCACAGGTGTGCCACAGGAGTTTGGGGGTGGGTCATTTGTAAGTAGGGTTACTGGGGGATATGAGCACCCATCAGCAGAGCACTATGCTATGTCAATTGTCAAAAAACTGATTATGTGCTTGATAATTTTAGCACCTTGTCAGTGTGCCATGAGATGAAAAAGGTTGAAAATAACTGGAATAGTTCATAATGTCATGCAACTTCCCTTAGGAAAAAAAATTTCATTTGTACATATTCATTCTTTTACATAAATGCAAATTCAGTATTTGCCCTTTAATCAGATGATCTAAAAAAATGCTAGAAGAGCAATCTGGGCTAGTTCATATGCAAGCCCACACAAATGCTTGGCATTGACAAGAACAACTCCTGTGTTCACACCTCCTTTCACCTGGTTTGTTCTCCCCAATGCACTAAAATTTAAGGAGTTCTTCTGCATTCACAGAAACCACAGCTGCATATAAAGCTGGCAAACTGTATTGTGCACAAGATGTCCCAACTAGGATTAAATTGTGATTTGCAATCCTGGTTTAGGGAGTTTACGCAAACCATATCTTGTTAATTCTGATGTAATACCAACCTATGATTTCTGAAAAACCAGAGTGAACAAGAAGAGGTTAAATGTTGCTTATGAACGGACATTTTGTCAGCAGACTATCATAGAAAAGATCACCCTGCTAAGAAGACAAGCAGTGATAGTTAGGGATTAAGAAAAGGATACCACAAATGTACAGACCACGAAAACAATCGAAGAATTGGCAGCACTGTCATTTTAAACAGAATATGCCACTATCACAGGGGCTGAGGACATCACATTTTGTTTTAATGTGCACCTTCCGATGCTTTAAGTGTACATATATAAAAATACATTAAAAATGTAAGGTATCAAAGCGCACATGCAATACATAGGTGTTTAAAATATGTTTGAAAAACTGGTGTTATCACACTAATAAGAAAGTCAGGGTTGGTCTCAGATCCCTGTTACATGCACTTTTGGTGAAATGGTTGCTGCATGATGTGTGAAATAGCCCAGATAAACAGTTTTAGTTTTTCCTTTTATTTCCTTCACACCTAGTGATAATAAAGCCCCACAGGCACACCATATAACCTACTAATGCTTTCCTTCTGTGTTTTTAAAAACAATGCGGGTGGGAATTTAAAGTCTGGTATGTAGGATTAGAAAAAGGATCTGCACAACAGAAAAGCTTAATAGACTGATTTTTACTTCCACTAGAGTCTAGACTAATCAATAACCTGATTTTAAAATGATCTGCCAACTCACTCTTCTCATAGTTCACGGAAAGAACCACACATCTGGACTCTAAATTAAACCACTTTCAATGCTTCCTCAAAGTTTTTGTGGTCCCTCACTCCTTCCAAAGGCATGTGTCATACCTTGTTTAACTTTCCAAGTGATGAGATTAAATCGGCCCACTCACTGGAGTACTCAAAGCTTTTCAGAGCCTTGTCCACAGCTGCTACATAGTTCCTGTACTTGGAGTCACCCAGTAGCTCTAGCTCCTCTGCATTCATCCTCCCGCAGAGTCCCACTAGAGACCAACTTGCAAGTCATGTAAAATCATTAGCTGAAAAAGAGGAGACAGCAGCTTGAATTCCCCAAATCACAATCTATTGCTGGATTAAAGCAAAGACTTTCA
This sequence comes from Tiliqua scincoides, assembly GCF_035046505.1. Taxonomy (NCBI): domain Eukaryota; kingdom Metazoa; phylum Chordata; class Lepidosauria; order Squamata; family Scincidae; genus Tiliqua; species Tiliqua scincoides. The sequence goes on along the minus strand of NC_089821.1, from coordinate 182,192,894 downwards.
GCCATATTAGAGAAACATAAGCATCAAAATTCTATAAAAATATTATCATTTATATGAAAAATGTAAAAGGCTCATTTCTCTGTGTAATGTTTCACCCCCCCCAAAAAAAAAATTAGATTAAATAATTAAAACTCCAATAAAAAAATATTATGTGATGAGAATATCATTTATTTTGAAAAATACTGCATCAGACCTACAGCACTTGTGACCCGCTAAGACGAACACAGGCCAAGGACCTGTTTGATGCTATAGAAATCAAATGGTTCCAAACTCCTTTACACCAAGACAGCCATCCTAGGTTCTGCCCCAAGGATTGTTTGTTCTCTCAGTCTCTATAAGGTGACCCATACAGCCTAGAGAAGTGATCTCAAACTGCAGCCAGGATCTAAAGAGATGTGCCTGCAATCTATAAGCAACTGGGTTCCCAGCAGCTCAGGTGGCAGCTACTCAGTTTGAAGGGCCTTAACTAGATAATGCAATGTGGTGCAAAAATCAGCGAAACCCTGTGCACATGCAGGAACTGTTTTCTACTTGTGCGTGAGACACATTGGAACCCAGTCTGTGTTGTGGAGAATCTTGGGTTTCTCAGAATCTTATTAGGAATTAGTAATGGAGAATGGAGTAATAGAGAAAAAGAAAATTAGAAATGGAGAAAATGATTCTCTGATAAACTGCTTCCCCATCAATACTGAGCTTTCCCTGCACTGCATGGGCGCAGGAAAGTTCAGGATGCATCCTACAACATGCTTGACTGATTTACATAATCAATAAACTATGGTGAGTTTGGATTGAAACATATAGAAACCATACATCTCCATCTCTCCCAGCCTTTTTGCTTGCATACTGTCAATACCCTAGTTTGTTTAAACCATGGTTCTGTAGTTTGAGTAAAGCCAGGAACTGTTGTTTACCTCAAATTCACAAATCACAATTCCCAGTTTTGCACAAGCCATGGAGATATGCTGGAACCAAGGAAGAGAACATACAGTACTATCTTATCATGCATTGGAACTTATTCCCAGTGCCCTAAAGATACTGCTAGAATGCCTGGTGAACCAACGTTTACCCTAGAATATGATCCAGAAACATCTGTAACAGGTATGGCTTCCATGGCATATAACATGGAAAAGGTTCCTGAAACATAGAACAGTGGTTTTCAAATGAACTACTAGGATCAGGTGGCAGTCTTTAGATACTTATTTTAAATGCATAACCTGTATTTCAATCCACAAGAGGTCCTCAAGACAGCTTGCATAATCCACATTGCGTACTGCTTTGTAAAGCAATTCAAATTTTATAGTTATTCTTTACAAAGCATGACAAACTTTGGCAAAGGCTGAAACCTGGATATGATACACAGTACAAATGGCAAAGTGAGCTGCAGCGTTCATAAACACATCCCAATTTGTGTTCCACCATAGGAACAACTTTTATCATGAAGCATTTGCAACCTTAAGCAAATAACATTTCAAACAAACATTTCAATCAGGAAGGAAGGAAGGAGGAGGAGCCAGCCAGGAGTATAAAGCTAGGCTGGCCATTGCGTGAGGCTCTCTGCAGACGCATGTGGCCTCTGGGAACCAAGTGCCTCGGGAACTAAGTGCCAGGTAAGGCACGAGAGTTTAGCATCTGGGCGAGTTCAGCAGCAGGGCGAGGAGGCCAGGGCCCCATACACTGCCCTTCCTCTTCCCTTGAGAAGATGGCTGCTATCCAGTGTACGGGTTTTAAAAGGACCCCTAAATAAAACAACAACAACAACACAAAAAAGCTATGCAGTCAGACAGCCAGCAGCAGGGTGGGGGCTATCCAGTGTTCTGCATCGAGTGCCACAAGTATGATTATATGCCTCTGGGGCATAAGTCATGGGTGTGTCCTCGGTGCAAGGAGCTCCAGGGCCTCAGGGAACGCGTCCACTCCCTTGAAGCCTTGGTGGCCGAACTGGAGAAGCGCAGGCAGGCAGAGGAGGACCGTGGGGAGACTTCCGGGGACGATCAAGCTTCATCCCAACCTCAGGCGTGCAGCTCCTCAGCTGCCCGGGTGGGAAGTCTCGGGACTGGAGGACGTCATCCTGGAGAGGAGGGAAACAATCCCCTAGGGGGGACCCCTTCTCCAGGGGATGGGCCCGTATCCGAGCGCACTCGGGATACTCCTCGGTGGGAGGGGGGTCGGGGGCTTCTTGTAGTGGGGGATTCGATTATTAGAAACATAGAGAGGGGGGTTTGCGACGGATGTGAGGACCGCACGGTGACTTGCCTGCCTGGTGCGAAGGTTGCGGACATCACTTCTTGTCTAGACAGGCTAGTAGACAGTGCTGGGGGAGAGGTAGCGGCTGTGGTGCATGTCGGCACCAACGACGTGGGCAAGTGTAGCTGGGAGGTCCTGGAGGCCAAATTTAGGCTTTTAGGCAGGAAGCTGAAAGCCAAAACCTCAAAGGTAGCGTTCTCTGAAGTGCTACCTGTACCACGTGCAGGGCCAGCTAGGCAGGCGGAGATCAGGGGTCTCAACGCGTGGATGAGACGGTGGTGTAGGGAGGAGGGGTTTAGATTCGTTAGGCACCGGGGAACGTTTTGGGACAAGCGGGGCCTGTACAAGAGGGATGGGCTCCACTTGAACCAGAATGGAACCAGACTGCTGGCGCATAACATTAAAAAGGTGGCAGAGCAGCTTTTAAACTGATCCCTGGGGGAAGGCCGACAGGAGCCGAGGGGCATCCGGTTCGGGACTCCTCCTCCTGGGTTGAGGATGGGGAGGTTAGAGAACAAGACAAAGGCAGAGTAGGAGAAGAAATTGGGAAAGGTAGGGTGATGGGATGTGATACACGGTTTGGCACAATGAGAGGATGCGGGAACAAAGCAGCGCATCCTGGGGCATTCCGTGTATAAATGCTTTTATGCGAATGCCCGAAGTCTACGAGCAAAGGTGGGAGAACTGGAATGTCTGGTGACAAGGGAAAATATTGACATAGTGGGCATAACGGAAACCTGGTGGAATGCGGAGAATCAGTGGGATACCGCAATCCCGGGCTATAAACTCTACAGGAGGGACAGGCAGGGGCGTGTTGGAGGTGGGGTGGCCGTTTATGTTAAGGAAGGGATAGAATCCAGCAAAGTAGAGATTGAAGGTGGGTCCGACTCCACCGTAGAATCTCTGTGGGTTAAATTACCAGGCTTGTGCAGCGATGTAATACTGGGGGCGTGCTATCGTCCTCCAGACCAGAAATCAGATGGGGACCTTGAAATGAGGAAACAGATCAGGGAGGTGACAAGAAGGGACAGGGTTGTAATCATGGGGGACTTCAATTATCCTCATATTGACTGGGTCAATTTGTGTTCTGGTCACGATAAGGAAACCGGATTTCTTGACGTGCTAAATGACTGTGGCTTAGATCAGCTAGTCACGGAGCCCACCAGAGGACAGGTGACTCTGGATTTAATATTGTGCAGTACGCAGGACCTGGTTAGAGATGTAAACGTTACTGAGCCATTGGGGAACAGTGATCATGCTGCGATCCGTTTTGACGTGCACGTTGGGGGAAGAATACCAGGCAAATCTCTAACAAAAACCCTTGACTTCCGACGGGCGTACTTCCCTCAAATGAGGAGGCTGGTTAGAAGGAGGTTGAAAGGGAGGGTAAAAAGAGTCCAATCTCTCCAGAGTGCATGGAGGCTGCTTAAAACAACAGTAATAGAGGCCCAGCAGAGGTGTATACTGCAAAGAAAGAAGGGTTCCACTAAATCCAGGAGGGTGCCCGCATGGCTAACCAGCCAAGTTAGAGAGGCTGTGAAGGGCAAGGAAGCTTCCTTCCGTAAATGGAAGTCTTGCCCTAATGAGGAGAATAAAAAGGAACATAAACTGTGGCAAAAGAAATGTAAGAAGGTGATACTGGAGGCCAAGCGAGACTATGAGGAACACATGGCCAGCAACATTAAGGGGAATAATAAAAGCTTCTTCAAATATGTTAGAAGCAGGAAACCCGCCAGAGAAGCGGTTGGCCCTCTGGATGGTGAGGGAGGGAAAGGGGAGATAAAAGGAGACTTAGAGATGGCAGAGAAATTAAATGAGTTCTTTGCATCTGTCTTCACAGCAGAAGACCTCGGGCAGATACCGCTGCCCGAACGGCCCCTCCTGACCGAGGAGTTAAGTCAGATAGAGGTTAAAAGAGAAGATGTTTCATACCTCATTGATAAATTAAAGATCAATAAGTCACCGGGCCCTGATGGCATCCACCCAAGGGTTATTAAGGAATTGAAGAATGAAGTTGCAGATCTCTTGACTAAGGTATGCAACTTGTCCCTCAAAACGGCCATGGTGCCAGAAGATTGGAGGATAGCAAATGTCACGCCTATTTTTAAAAAGGGAAAGAGGGGGGACCCGGGAAACTATAGGCTGGTCAGCCTAACATCCATACCGGGTAAGATGGTGGAATGCCTCATCAAAGATAGGATCTCAAAACACATAGACGAACAGGCCTTGCTGAGGGAGAGTCAGCATGGCTTCTGTAAGGGTAAGTCTTGCCTCACGAACCTTATAGAATTCTTTGAAAAGGTCAACAGGCATGTGGATGCGGGAGAACCCGTGGACATTATATATCTGGACTTTCAGAAGGCGTTTGACACGGTCCCTCACCAAAGGCTACTGAAAAAACTCCACAGTCAGGGAATTAGAGGACAGGTCCTCTCATGGATTGAGAACTGGTTGGAGGCCAGGAAGCAGAGAGTGGGTGTCAATGGGCAATTTTCACAATGGAGAGAGGTGAAAAGTGGTGTGCCCCAAGGATCTGTCCTGGGACCGGTGCTTTTCAACCTCTTCATAAATGACCTGGAGACAGGGTTGTGCAGTGAAGTGGCTAAGTTTGCAGACGACACCAAACTTTTCCGAGTGGTAAAGACCAGAAGTGATTGTGAGGAGCTCCAGAAGGATCTCTCCAGACTGGCAGAATGGGCAGCAAAATGGCAGATGCGCTTCAATGTCAGTAAGTGTAAAGTCATGCACATTGGGGCAAAAAATCAAAACTTTAGATATAGGCTGATGGGTTCTGAGCTGTCTGTGACAGATCAGGAGAGAGATCTTGGGGTGGTGGTGGACAGGTCGATGAAAGTGTCGACCCAATGTGCGGCGGCAGTGAAGAAGGCCAATTCTATGCTTGGGATCATTAGGAAGGGTATTGAGAACAAAACGGCTAGTATTATAATGCCGTTGTACAAATCTATGGTAAGGCCACACCTGGAGTATTGTGTCCAGTTCTGATCGCCGCATCTCAAAAAAGACATAGTGGAAATGGAAAAGGTGCAAAAGAGAGCGACTAAGATGATTACGGGGCTGGGGCACCTTCCTTATGAGGAAAGGCTACGGCGTTTGGGCCTCTTCAGCCTAGAAAAGAGACGCTTGAGGGGGGACATGATTGAGACATACAAAATTATGCAGGGGATGGACAGAGTGGATAGGGAGATGCTCTTTACACTCTCACATAATACCAGAAACAGGGGACATCCACTAAAATTGAGTGTTGGGCGGGTTAGGACAAACAAAAGAAAATATTTCTTTACTCAGCGTGTGGTCGGTCTGTGGAACTCCTTGCCACAGGATGTGGTGCTGGCGTCTAGCCTAGACGCCTTTAAAAGGGGATTGGACAAGTTTCTGGAGGAGAAATCCATTATGGGGTACAAGTCATGATGTGTATGCGCATGCCAGATGCAGGGGAGGGCACCAGGATGAGGTCTCTTGTTATCTGGTGTGCTCCCTGGGGCATTTGGTGGGCCACTGTGAGATACAGGAAGCTGGACTAGATGGGCCTATGGCCTGATCCAGTGGGGCTGTTCTTATGTTCTTAACATTTGCAGAGACACATCAAGAGATGAACTCTCTTTAAAGAGACATGACAAATATCAAACATTCAAGCAAGATGATCAAGAAAACAAAGACTTCAGTTTTAATTCTCTTTGTTTTTGTTCTTAAACATGATACATAGTTATGGACAATATTGGGAGAATATTCTCTCTCATGTTCTCCACAGCTAAGCAATGTTTTTCCAGTACATCATTACCTGATGCAAATCACAGTGATCAAAGCTGGACCCTATAAACAGCTTTGCCAGGGACCAGATTTCTGATATTTATCAGATGACCAGTTTAACCATTGATGCTCTTAGAATGATGTGTGTTTAACTAGGATGTGTGTGGTCTTACAAAAATGCTTCTTCTACATAAATCCAATTGATTCCATAAAAGCAGTAGCCAAACAGATTACAAATTACATTCAGCATATTTCTTTTTTTGAGAACCAGGCTGTCTTATATGATGGCTCAGCCACTGTAGACACCTCCCTGATGCTGGAGGAGGAGGAGTGTCTAACCAGGAGAGGCAGCAGAGGAGGTACAATCACTTGTATTGTAGATGCAATGGAAGGAGAAGAGTATGAATCCAAGAACTCAACTAATACATTTGTCTAGCAATGAAAAAACAGTACTGTCACCGCAGATGCTCCCAAAAATTCTAATTTTACACCTTTGTTATACCACTAAGATTTAGCTTTAGGAAACAGTGAAACACATTATTCTATAGTCATAAAGAACAAAAAGTTACGTACAGGTCTTCGTTAAGATCTTAAAATATCAGGAATCCAAAACCTTCATTCCCTAGTGTTCAAAACAACTGTAAAAATAAAGGAAAATATAAAAGAGCCAGTAAAATTTCTTTATTTACATAAAGCTAATAGTTTTTTGTCTCTCTCGCCTCACACTTTCTCCCAACATTTTTTTTTGAATATGAAAGGAAGTAGAACACAAGATTCTATTAAGACAGCACCAAGAGTCAATTCATGCATAACTTTTAACAACAAAGAGATTAATATATTTCTTCTCTGCCTCCCTGTGGCACCTCGTTTTCCCTTTCCCATAGAAACCAATGGGAACAAGCTCATCCCCCATCTGCCTAGCCCTGGGTTCTGTTTCTAGACCTATGACAAGGCTCCCAAAAATACTACTGGAGAGAAAGGATAAGCACACATGGGCCATATGCTATATACTGCTGAATGATGTGCATAATGCCTACAATTTTATTTAAACTAAACAGTGTATAGAGACTCTGCAAATTGTTGTTCAGCCCTACTTCTTTAGAACCTCACATTAAAAGAGCACAATTATTAATAACTCCCGGAATGATAGTTAGTAGACTATCACTACTTGAACAAAATCAAGTGCAGAAAATGTTTTTAGAGATCTCCTCCTGAGAGTTACATAATAACACTCAACAAAAGTAACGTGCAAAGAAGGCTATTTCCTCATAACCAGAGGCATACATAATAGAGAATTCAAAACAACAATGGCTCTGCATTCTCCTCCCACCCACATTTGGAGCAGGAATGATAAATGACACAGTATCCGCTTCTTCATGGGTTGCCAGTTGAAAAATCTTTTCACTGTCACCTAACCAAAAAGCCTTGGAAAATTAATTTTTCTGCTTGTCATTTCACACTCTACACTGGAAAATCCAGTTTCCTTTCTGTAAAGAACTTTCCACTGACCTATGACTGATCAATCAGTGTGAAAAGCAGTTTTGTTCTCTGGATGCAGTCTTTGAACAAAAATGATTTAAAATACCCAAACTTCACTAAAGGAATTGCAGAAAGAAATGAGAACTAAAGACAATGCGGACTTTGTAGTTGGCCTTTTCAGAAAAATAATGATACAAGTCGTGAGGCTGTATTACTGGTCCATTTATTCCAGGGCAATATTGCAACACAATAAGACAATGGTTCTCAAACTTTTTAGCACCAGGACCCACTTTTTAGAATGACAATCTGCTAGGACCCACCGGAAGTGATGTCATGGCCAGAAGTGACACCATCAATTTAGGTGTCAAACCTAAGCTGCGATCAGCCATAGGTCCCATTACAGAGTGTGTTTGTACTGTTATTTTGCATAGCTTGGAATTCAAACATTACAGCTCAGAGGCCAAAGCAGAACACAGATATGGATTCTTTTCCAACTGCACAGCCCTCCCCCCTTTCCAGCATCCCATCTTCCCACCTATTCAGGGCAAAGCACCATGCCTCTCTCCCATTGAAAGCCTGCCCTCCCCAGCAACTCTGCACCCAGAACTTTCAGCTCTGTATTTTCAAAGGCAGCTGAGATGTGCTACTCAATCCACCTGAAACTGGCTTGTGATCTACCAAGTAGGTCAATGGGACTCACTCCCAGGTAAGTATGATTAGGACTACAGCCTAACTAATGACATGATAAACGACAGTAGCCAATGCAAAACTAGCCAATTAAATCCATTTGCCCCAATACACCATTATACAAATCACCCACAAATTAATCACAAAAACAATGATTTGGTCACTGTCCTTTATACTTTCAACATTAGCTAAAGACAAACAAGCACATACTCTTCAAATTAACATAGGGGGACCATGAAGACAAAAGGATTGTTCAGAAAACAAGAAAGAAAGACCAAACAATGGGTCTCCTATATTCAGCAGGATAATTTTTTAAACTATGAATATGAATGGATAGAATTCTAGTATGAGTAAGTCATCAAAGATAAGAGCTGAACACCCAGCTACTGTACTATCAACAAAGTTGCAGATTTGCAACACATTCATTAATTCTAATTATTGTTAATTACTGTTCAAATAATCCACAATTGTGTGTCCTCATTCATAGGCAATTGTTCATTTTTTCAGTGCATCTTGTTCCAGAAGTATAATTTTTGCAAGTTAGATAATATTTAGACTTACTTTCTAACAACTCCTGCTCTGTAAAATATGAATGACTTCTAGCTTAAGGAAGTCCTAACAAATATTAGGAGAAATCCTTAAATTACAACTACTTCCACACACCACCCTAGGCTATAACATATTTTAGAAGACTATCATTAACTCTACAAAGCATCGCCTTTTTCCTGTCAGCCATTTAAAAACATTGCAGGGGCACCTTCCACCAAAACCAAAGAAAGAGACCCAAACTGGGATCAGAGCACCACAAGTATAGTGACAAGAAATTTAATTACTGCAACCAGCATGGAAAAAATCTATACCATAGTTTACCACAAGAGTAGTACGTTTTTGAAAAACTGCCAGCAGCAGAACAAGATAGAAGTCCTTTTCAAAAAGATGCCAGGTTGCTTCTTGTGCTGGGACACAGCATCAGTGTAATGGAGCAGGGGTGTCCAAAGTTTTTGACAGGAGGGCCACATCGTCTCTCTGACAATGTTTCAGGCCAGGGACCAGGGGAAAAAATGTGTGGCCAATGTGTGGGGCCAGGGGAAAAAAAGAATTAATTTACATTTAAAATTTGAATAAATTTACATAAGTTTACATAAATGAATATATTAAAGATGAACTTATATGAATGAATGAAGGTCTTGCAACAGCTCAAGGCCTATAAAAGGCCTTGCACAAAGCAAGGCTGGCATTTCCTTTGCTGCCACTACTGCATCACAAACATGAAACAACAAGCATTGGAGGAAGCCCTCATCCCACAGCTCACGGAAGAGGTCAAACAGTCGCCCTCAAGCCGAGAGCAGTTGCATCGGGCCAGTGTGGGCTCCAACAAATCTCTGGAGGGTCAGAGGCTCATTGGAGACTGGGGGCTCCCTGAGGGCAGCATTAAGAGGCCTCAAGGGCCGCAAATGGCCCCATGCCGGGGTTTGGGCACCCCTGTAATGGACGATGGGGCACCACTACAAATGCACACATACAGCCCTTCTCCCTTATAAAACCTCCTCACAAAGCAGTGGGTTCAAAAGGGACACACTTACGCTGCCTCTGTGGTGCAGCAGCTAAATCACAGCACAATCCTATACATTTAGTCAAAAACCAGTCCCGCTGCATTCACTGGGGCTTACTCCAACATAAGAGTGCATACTTAGGGCTGCAGGCTCGAATGCTTTTTCCATTACCTAGACATAGGCTAGCAGCTTTTTCACTTCCTAACACTGCCAGAATTCTCTCTTTATGCACCTTCACCTGCTTACTCCCAAGTCTAAGCAAAGCCACAGGCAAACAGCAGTAAATAGCTTCAGTGCACACACACAGGGCTGTGCCAGAACCAAAGTCATTTTCACACTGGGTTAAAGTAGTTGAAAAACTTTTGTGTCTGGCCTGTCTCTTGAAAGCCTGTGCTGATCACGGCTCTAGTAACTCAACTGCCCTAGCTTTCTATTCTGATGACAAAGAATTCTCCTATCACGTCTAGGATGCTTATTGCCCTTCCAGCATACCAGAGCTGAAACATTAACTAAAGTGAAAGGGACAGTTTAAGCACAGATATTTGCTTTTCTTGGAAGGTAGTTCCTTGATGACTCTTCCCTTTCTCTAGGCATGCACTTGTACAAAGAAGCTATTAGTACTTGGCTTAGCTTGTTTGGTTTGTTTAGCAAACCCCTGCTAATTGGGTAAGAGGCACTTTTTCAAGTGGGTGCTCCTTTTTTTAGCAGGGGGAGAGTAACTGGCCCACCTCACCCCAGCACTGTCTGTTCTAGTGGCTGTCTGCTGGTATTCCTTTGCATCTTTTTAGATTGTGAGCCCTTTAGGGACAGGGAGCCATTCAGTTATTTGATTTTTCTCTGTAAACCGCTTTGTGAACTTTTAGTTGAAAAGCGGTATATAAATACTGTTAATAATTCTACTCTGGAATTTCCTTCTGTGTCACAGCTTTAACAGAACTGACATGCAGCCTTTGAAAACTGATCATATTCTCTCGAAATGTTTTCTTTTGGTGCTTGCTGACAAACAATTTCATTATAATTATGTTTTGGGCATGATAGATCTCAAATCTCTCATTCTGCACATTTTTCCTCACCCAAGTAAGTGTGTTTGAGAATGCAATCTTAGACAAGTAACTATCATTTTTTAAAATATATAATCAAGGGAGTAGTCTACACTATTATTCTTTACCAACTACAGCTCAACCCCTTGTGCCAGCAACACCTCTTTCACAAGTCTGAAAAGAAACACTCTTAAGAAAAGATATCCCAATCGGCCATTACTACGGCACTTCATATAAGGTACCATTTATTGAGCATCTAATCCAGGGGTGTCAAATTTGTTCCATACAGCAGGCCAAACGGCATTCATGGTGCCTGCTGAGGCTGGAAGTGACATCATTAAGCAGGAAGTTTCTGCATTAGGCAGATGGTCAGAAATAAGCACTTAGTTCTCACATAGGAAATCATTAGTTGCAGATTACAGAAGAGAAAATATGCACATCTTGACATATTTTCAAGTTATGGTAGAACCCAATTACCACATAGTAATTTCAGTCATGGCGATTCTGCTAAGCATCAAGTCACAACTCAAGTGCTCTGTGAAGTGCCACCTTGACAAAAGAAGCACTGCTGAAAGAGTGACCCGTCTTATAATAGGCTCTCCCAGCACTTCAGCAGCATCTCTCATCCCTTTTGATCTGCACTTACCAAATAGCATTCCATGATTTCTGAAGCCTCCTCCATCTCTCTCTCCTAGAGCCTCAGCAGAAGCAGAGCTAGGAGAGCCCAATCATCATATGGGCTGGATAAAGAGCTTCCACAGGCTGGATCCAACGCACAGGCCTTATGTTTAACACCCTCTGATTTAACGTGTTTCTGGTGTAGGTCTTTGTTATTCAAGACTGAGATACACATCATCTAGACCTATTGCCTACCCACTGTCCAAAACGTTACTTGAGATCAAGAATTTCAGGCAATTTTCTTTTCCTTACATGATACATCACAATGGGGTGAACAGGAAAAAAATGAGCAAATACTATTACTACCTAACAGCTTCTACTTTTACAAGAGCCTACTTAAGAAAATACACAGACACAAATCAGACATACTGGGTGCAGTATTAGTCAAAACAGGTTTACTCAGAAGTAATCCTCATACTGACCTAAGCACATATAGAATGAAGCATTAAAACAGAAACCAAAAAGAAATCATTCCAGTCCGGGACATAATCTAATCTTAATGCTACCATACTGAAACAACTAAAAGAAATCAGAGAACAAAACAAGAAACAGAGTAAGAGTTTGCTAACAGAAATGATATTTCAGAGAAAGTAAGGGTGATAAAAAACGTCCCAACACGGTGCTGCAATTTTTAGCATTAACAGCGTATTGGATTCTTGCTTTCAGTGCGTTCCTTGCACTGAAGCTCAGTCATTGAATATATTCTTCCCTAAGCACTTTCATCAGATTTCATTAGATAACCCTTTCCCCTCAGCAAGAACTATATCTACAAACAAGGTCCTCCAGAGTTTAAGAAGATCTTTAACTGTAGTGTGTAATCAATGTTTCTGAGCAACTAACAACTTAACAAAGAAAGTCCTCATTCCAAAGATCTCTTTTAAAAAGGAAAAAAAGTAAATTAATTCAGAATTAGAAACAAAAGACTGTAATTCAAGCATATTTATTAGGTGGTAAAGAACACAGAAGAACTTGCTTTCACCCAAGCATGCTTAAGATAGGGTTGAAGAAGTTTTACTCTGGTTTCAGCAAGTGAAATATTTCACCCAATTTCTGGTAATAACAATAATCAGCTCTAGGAAGAACTTTGTACCCCCAATGACACCAGGTACAGAATTAACCCAGAATAACTGCTTCTGCAGCCATGATAATTAGAACAATCTACACAAACATGGAACAGGATAAATTTTTTAAAAATCAACTATTTAACTTTCCTTATTGTGAACAAGCTGACACAAGCAATATGTCAAGGGATAACAAAGCTGTGTTGCCTTAAAGATACCTACTGTATAGCATAAAGTGGGTAATGCCAGCTACACTGCTACAGACTGAACTTGAAAAATAGGAGCCAGGCAGAGCAGAAGGGAAAGCTGAGTCAGAGTCCGCAGCAAGCTTACACTGCACAGGGTTAGCGAATGACAAAGAGCCTTGTAGCTTTTTATTAGTCTTTAAGGTACCACAAAATTCATTGTTGCTCTTACTGCTACAGATCAACACAACTACCCTTCTGAGTGAAATACTAAATGCCACCTACACAAGATCACAATATTATACTAAAGAGTCAAGGGCTATCTCAACTAGATTGTTTTCTTTATTCACTGTCACTAAGAAGTGACAGTGAATGCCAAGGTGATGCACTCAACATTCTCCTTACAGGTTTCAACCCTCCATGGTACTAGCTATCAAGATGCTTAAAAAATGGTAAAGGGTTTTCATTTTTTTTCTTCAATTGCCTGATGTAGCGCAGGAATCTGAGATTGTGTTGTAAACCCAATATCACAGGTGGCAGCTACCTCAAAACAGCCAGCAGGGAATACAAAGGTGGCAAAAGTTTGGCATGCAGCAAGCAGATTAGATGACACACTCCATCCTAACAATGGATCACAAGAAAGCTGCCAATCTTGTTTAGACAGGTGAGCAAGACAAGATGTTGTTTAGAGAGGTTGTTCAGAAAGCACTGAGTGCTGTCTAAACAACAGAGAAAAGTGGCACATAAAAGCTGAAATAAACAAATATAAAAGGAAAAGAGGTATGGGAGGCAGGAGGGGGTGCCAGGCAAATCCACACAATGTAGTCGCACAGTTTATTCCACATATTTACACAAGGGTAGCTAAACAGCTAAATAAATAAACTAAAGGCCATAAGAAGAAAAGGGTTGACTGAACCACACCTTTACAATGCATCTCGTGGGGGGACAGGTAGAAGGGCACCCTAAAATAGCAGTAATGGTATAGATAATGATATAGTAATGATATAGAAGCCCACCCCCCCCATTTGCTTTCAGCCTCCCTATCTGGAGGTAGGGGGTAAAGGAGTGGGGTGGGGAGGGGGAGAGCCATCTGATGCCAGGCAAGGGGCACTGGATGCCAGGCACTCCCTGTTTCAGGGTGCCTCAGGATGCAGGCCAGAGGGTGCCTCCACCCCCTCTCCCCAGCCACCTCAATGGGGAAGGCAAGGAGGAGGCTGCCCGAGGAGCCCCTCAGCCATAGCAGCGCCTGAGGCGTGAGCAAGGCCCAGGGTAGGGGAGGGGTGAGAGGGAGGCAGGGGAAAGGGTTACCTTGGCAGCCCAAGCCGGAAGAGCCCTACCGCCTAAACCCACCGGGGAGGGCAGGGACCGCTCCCAGCATGCAACGCGACTTCCTTCCTCCTCACCCCTCCTTCTCGCGCTCTCTCTCGCCGCCTTGCGCTACAGCGACCCCTGCCGGGCGTGGGCCGAACTGCGTGTGCTCCTCCTGTGGCTTGATCGAAAGCTCGCCGCACGCTCCCCTGGCTTGGTTTTCCCACGCCGCGCGCACCTCCTAGGCAAGTGACAGCCCAGCCCAGCCCACGCTTTCCTGGGAGTAAGCCCCATTGACTCTGTGGGACTTACTTCTGAGTAGACATGCATAGGAGTGGGCTCTGAGGCTGCCACCCCATCCACACTTTCCTGGGAGCAAGACCCATTGACTCTAATGGGACTTACCTCTGAGTAGGCATGCATAGGACTGGGCTGCCTCTTGCTTGTCCTTCGCTTTGACTATTCCCTTTTGCTGCTTGGACTATGGAGGCTCCATGCGGAGCCCATGAATATCTACTCAGACGTAACAGCCCAATACTATGCATGTCTACTCAGAAGTAAGTTCACTGAGTTCACTGGGGCTTACTCCCAGGAATGTGTGCATAGGATTGCAGCCTAAGTCCCATTATAGTCAATGGGGCTTACTCCCAGGTAAGGATGGATAGGATTGCAGCCTCATTTGCCACACGTGTGAACTTAGCCAGAGCTGATTTTAGCATGCTTTGCAAGCCCTGTGCGTGTCTACTCAGAAGTAGGCTGCACTGAGTTCAGTGGGATTTACTCTCATGTAAATGTGTCTAGAATTGAAGCCTAAAGGTAATTCTACCTGTCAAGTCGGTGAGACTTAGTACGCAGTCCTATCCAACTTCCCAGCACCCATGCAGCCACGCCAATGGGGTGCACACTGCATCCTGTGGTGGGAAGGCAGTCACAGAAGCCTCCTCAAAGGGAGCATTTGTTAGGGTGACCGGATACAATTGGGGACTGTGTGCCTATACCTTGAACCAGTGGTTCCCAAACTTTTTCAACTGGTGGTTCCCATGACCTAGTGGGCCAGCCATTTTCAACTGCTGTGCCATGGCACACTGGTGTGCCACAGATGGTCTGCAGGTGTGCCACAAGAGTTTGAGGGAGGGTCATTTGTTAGTAGGACCACTAGAGGATGCAAGCCCCTACTGTCAATAGGTTTACCTTGTCAATTGTTAAAAAACTGATGGTGTGCCTTGAGAATTTTAGCGCCTTTTCAGTGTGCCCTGAGATGAAAAAGGTTGAAAATCACTGCTAAGCCACTGGCCACAGCTCTCCATTAGGGTGGCAGATCTTTTGCAAGGATTCCTTACAATGGTTCACAGTTTGGGAACCACTGCCTGTAACCATTGTATATAGAAGAGGGGATTTTGTCAGGTGCAGCTCAACATTAAAGGGTTTAAATAGCTACCTTTGCCAAAATTCCCTCTTCTAGACAATGATTAAAGGTATAGGCACTCTGTCCCCCTTTGTATCTGGTCATCCTAACCTTTGTACCCTTACCTTGGGGCTGCATTGATGCTGGAAAGTTGGCCCTTACTCTCTAGTAAAGAGAGTTGGGCTAAGGGTTGATACATGCACACACCTTTTGATTGCAAGATGGGAGTGGCAGCAGCCAGACACATCCACTTTCAAAGTGAGTTTTGTTTTCCTACTAAAGTTGTAGTGATCCTGAACTCACATGGAGTAGAAACTGTTCTTTGTATTGGCAACCTTCAGTCTCGAAAGACTATGGTATCGCGCTCTGAAAGGTGGTTCTGGCACAGCGTCTAGTGTGGCTGAAAAGGCCAATCTGGGAGTGACAATCCCTTCCACACCGGGAGCAAGTGCAGTCTGTCCCTGGTCTGTCTCCCTGGCTATGGGCCTTCCTTCTTTGCCTCTTAGCCTCAAACTGTTGGCAAAGTGTCTCTTCAAACTGGGAAAGGCCATGCTGCACAGCCTGCCTCCAAGCGGGCCGCTCAGAGGCCAGGGTTTCCCACTTGTTGAGGTCCATCCCTAAGGCCTTCAGATCCCTCTTGCAGATGTCCTTGTATCGCAGCTGTGGTCTACCTGTAGGGCGCTTTCCTTGCACGAGTTCTCCATAGAGGAGATCCTTTGGGATCCGGCCATCATCCATTCTCACGACATGACCAAGCCAACGCAGGCGTCTCTGTTTCAGCAGTGAATACATGCTAGGGATTCCAGCACGTTCCAGGACTGTGTTGTTTGGAACTTTGTCCTGCCAGGTGATGCCGAGGATGCGTCGGAGGCAGCGCATGTGGAAAGCGCTCAGTTTCCTCTCCTGTTGTGAGCGAAGAGTCCATGACTCGCTGCAGTACAGAAGTGTACTCAGGACGCAAGCTCTGTAGACCTGGATCTTGGTATGTTCCGTCAGCTTCTTGTTGGACCAGACTCTCTTTGTGAGTCTGGAAAACGTGGTAGCTGCTTTACCGATGCGCTTGTTTAGCTCGGTATCGAGAGAATGAGTGTCGGAGATCGTTGAGCCAAGGTACACAAAGTCATGGACAACCTCCAGTTCATGCGCAGAGATTGTAATGCAGGGAGGTGAGTCCACATCCTGAACCATGACCTGTGTTTTCTTCAGGCTGATTGTCAGTCCAAAATCTTGGCAGGCCTTGCTAAAACGATCCATGAGCTGCTGGAGATCTTTGGCAGAGTGGGTAGTGACAGCTGCATCGTCGGCAAAGAGGAAGTCACGCAGACATTTCAGCTGGACTTTGGATTTTGCTCTCAGTCTGGAGAGGTTGAAGAGCTTTCCGTCTGATCTGGTCCGGAGATAGATGCCTTCTGTTGCAGTTCCAAAGGCCTGCTTCAGCAGGACAGCGAAGAAAATCCCAAACAAGGTTGGTGCAAGAACACAGCCCTGCTTCACTCCGCTTCGGATGTCAAAAGGGAAACTGTTAGAAACTGTTCTAACAGGTAGAAAAAAAGTATCAAATGTCAAATGAACAAATTTGACATTGGATCCCCAAAAAGATCAGATCCTTTGGAGGGCAAACAGTCACCAGCGCACGCACGCGCACACACACACACACACACACACACACACACACACACACACGAGGAGGGACATGGTCATTTAACTCTGAAGGGTTCCGCTACTGAGAGCCCAATCCTATGCATATCTAGTCAGAAGTAAGTCCCATTATGTTCAATAGGGCCTACTCCCAGGAAAGTGTGCATAGAATTCAGAAAGTGTGCATGGAAAGCATGCATAAGTTGGCATCCTTCAGTCTTGGAAGACTATGGTATCGCACTCTGAATAGTGTTCTGGAACAGAGTGTCCTCTCCAGTGCGCGAAGCCTGGGTAAAGTAGATATGGAGGACAGACTGTTACCCATGCAGCAAATCCCCCCTCTCCACGTTGCTGAAATGGTCCAATGGAAAGGCAGAAGCCAATACGGTTGATTCCAGCGACATCGCAGGAGTTGCCAGAACTTGACTGTGTTCAGCCATGAACTGCCTCAGGGACTCCGGCTCCAGATTTTGCCTCGAGGTTGACTCCTGAGGCCTTTTCCATAACTGGATGTAGCCACAAGGCAATGGAGGTTTGGGATCAGAGTTTTCCTTCTCTCAGATGAGCTGCCTTCCCAGGCTCATGAGTCCCATCTACCCGGTGGCTGTTTAGTTGCCTCTTACGACAAGTACAGCCAAACTGAGGGCCTATTCTTATCCCCAGCCCTCAGGGGATATACATATACATATAAATATATGTATGCATAACCACTGAGCCCATTCCTATGTAAGCAGGGTGACCAGATGTCCTCTTTTTCCAGGACATGTCCTCTTCTTTTAGCCTTGTGTCCTGGAAAATAACAGGGCCCAATCCTATCCAACTTTTCAGCACAGGTCCAGCAACATTGCAGCCCAAGATAAGGAAATGAACATTCCCTTTACTTGAGGAGGCTTCTGTGACTGCCTCTTCATCCCATTGGTAGAGATGCAGTGCATACTCCACTGGTAGAGCTGCACCAGCACTAGAAAACTAGATAGGATTGGGCCCTCATCCTCCTTTCCCTGGTGAACAGGCAGTGTAGAGCCTGTTCTACACTGTAGAACAGTATTTTGTATTTAATAAATTATATGGAATAAATTATATGGAATATACTTTTAAATTTAATAATAAGTAATAAGTGGGAAACCCTGGCCTCTGAGCGGCCCGCTTGGAGGCAGGCTGTGCAGCATGGCCTTTCCCAGTTTGAAGAGACACTTTGCCAACAGTCTGAGGCTAAGAGGCAAAGAAGGAAGGCCCATAGCCAGGGAGACAGACCAGGGACAGACTGCACTTGCTCCCGGTGTGGAAGGGATTGTCACTCCCGGATTGGCCTTTTCAGCCACACTAGACGCTGTGCCAGAACCACCTTTCAGAGCGCGATACCATAGTCTTTCGAGACTGAAGGTTGCCAATACATAATAATAAGTAATATAATGTTTAAATTAACCACAAGAACTCAATCTACGAGTGTTTTTAGCTTTTATTTGGTCATGTCCTCCATTTTTCTTGGCTGTCCTCCATTTTGGGGTACCCGGATCTCTTTTGTGGTTATGGCATCTGGTCACCCTGTATGCATGTCTACTCAGAAGTAAGTCTCATTGTATTCAATAAAGTCTACTCTCAAGAAAGTGTGCATAGAAAGGCTTCAGCGACTGACAGCACAATCCTGTGCATATCTAGTCAGAAGTAAGTCCCAGTGTGTTCAGTAAGGCCAATTCCCAGGAAAGTGTGCATGCCACTGAGCCCAATCCTCTGCATGTCTACTCAGAAGGAAGTCCCATTCCAGTAAACGGGGCTTACTCCCAAGGAAGTGTAGCTAGGCTTGCAGCCTGAAGCGGTGACGTGCCAGAGGGCGCTGTGCCAGAGGCAGGGAGCGAGCGAGGGCGCTCTCTTTGCCGGAGTCCTAGCGCTTCCTGGGCTGGGCTGGGCTTGGCGTCTGTGCTCCGCCTCCCCACGTGGCTGCGTCCGTTCTCCGGGCACTTCTGACTGCGACCGGGCGTAGGGTTCTCGGGTGGAGGCGCCGCGCTCATGGACGCCGCTGTCTTCTTGGAGATGAGGCGGAGGACGCAGAGCGGGCTGCTAATCCTCCGGTATGTGTTGAATGTTCCGCCCAAGCCGGGGCTCTCTGGACCCCTTTCGTGGAGGGTGGCGCCCGAGGCAGCCACAGGTCCTTGCTGTGTTGAAATATGCCCCTGCTTTTCTAAAAGAGGTGTGCTTTCTGGAGTAAAGTCTTTTAAGAGCCCAAGCCTATGCACGTCTACTCAGAAGTAAGCCCCATTGGAGTCAATGGGGCTTACTCCCAAGAAAGTGTGGATAGGATGGCAGCCTCAGAACCCAAGCCTATGCCTGTCCACTCAGAAGTAAGTCCCTTTATAGACACTGGGGCTTACTCCCAGGAAAGAGTGGATAGAATTGCATGCTAAAATCTCTGGAAGGGGCTTGGGAACAAGTTTAAATATAAACCATACCCTTGGACCTTCAAGACCTTCTAGTTGCAAAGTTGTGAGTGCTGTTTGTTGGCTTCCCCCCCCATTAATACAGGAAATGCGCTTTGCACATTTTAAAATGTGGTCTTGTTTGTTGTTTTCTTAAAGCTGTTTCTGCCCAATGTTGCATATAGGCAGCAGGGATCAAATGTGTACACCAGTGGGCTGAGCAGAAATGGGTTACAGCATCACAAGTCCTGCACTTGTGCTCTGGCAATTAATGCATTTTAGTGCTAAAACCTGCTGTTAAGATCTGGCTCAGGTGAAGGCAGATTTAGAACTAGCATGCAACTAAGTAACTGAAGATGTCATCATCACCAGTTACTTCTGGGTTGGGAGGTCAGTTGCAACACAACAAATATCAGTGAGAGGCTCAGGGTGGACAAGAGGGCTTTTTTGCACACAGAAAAGCTTGCTTTGGGAACTCTGCCTGCTGAGCCAAGCCTCCTACCATTGTTTGTTGTGTCACATTCCTGGTCTTACTGCTGGGCAGCAGGTTTCCAGGGGTCCTGTGAGTACCACCACCCTTGAGGGCACCTCCTCAAGTACCACTGATTGAGAAACACTATGATAGAACTCTTCCTTTACCCTAGTAAACAAGTGAGGAAAGGAAGAGATTGAAGCCTCAGTTCAAAACAACATTGATACAAAATGTTTACAATAATAAGGAACAAGTGTAATCCTCAAAACAGAAGGAGACAAGCCCATGGATGCAGAAAATGCCCTGAGCGTGAAAGAGAGCCACCAGTTTGTGACGGAGAGTGTGCAGTTAGGAGAAGTGAAGGCTGAAGGCAGATCCTTAATTAAAACTTTAATTGCAGGGAGGCGGTTTGTGTGATCTGCTTTTCTACAATAGCTGCTAATACTATGTTCAAAGTAGTATTGGCATGTGTAGAAGGATGGCACACATGAACCAGCCACCCTGCAATTAAGGAAAAAGGCTGGAAAGTGGGTGGAGTATACATGCCTATGGTACACTTGCCCTTTAAGCGTGTGAAGAAGGCCTGCCAAATGAAAAGAGGCTCTTGGCAAGAGTGCTGCATAGCTTTTTCAGGTATATAGCTGACCCATTCATTGGGTGTTACTCCTTGATATGTATTACCAAGACCCATTTCATATAGTATGGCTTATGGGATACAGGTGGACTAGCATCCATTCCTTTAGCATCTAAATCAGCAAATTTTAGGACAACTTGGATCTTCATAATATGTCCTTGGGAATGGATGAATAACACCATAGACATAATTTAACTGTCAATTCCCCATTCTAATGGTCCAGTGCTGTTCTTCTGCTCCGTTCCTGCTGGTGCAGCCGTGGTGAAAAGGCATTTGCTGTATCTAGCAAGGGGGGTGGGGCAAGAGACTTCAGATGGCAAAGTGGTTACCCAGTGGTTCTCAGACTTACTCTGCTCACGGTGCCCTTAGTGCTGTAGAAATTCTTTCCTGGTGGCCTGTCATGGCTGCATTGCAGAAAGATGAGACATCCGCCAGCACTCCCCCAAGATGGGACGTGTACCCAGTGATTTTGCTGGTGCAAGAAGAGAAAGGGGGCAGGGAAGCTACTGCCAGGGGGAATAGGATCCAGTCTGCATCATCACCACTGGATCCATTCCTGTCCAATTTTGTCCCTCCCTGCTCCTGTTCTGCCCTCCCCAACCCTCTCCTGCCTACCCTGCTGGTTTACCTTCTCCATTACATGACTAGCAGTCCAGCAACATGAATGGGAAGTCTCCAGCCTTCCCACCACTATTCTGGCAGTGCACTGCCAGAGTGCGCTTTACGGCTGCTTTTTAGCAGCCACCACTGGTGTGCTTTTTCTGTAAAACCCCATGATCATGTGTTCTTCTCCCTATGTTTTAATTTCTGGATAGGGCTTATGTTTGAACTAAAAATGGCAGCTTATTTCTTTCACGCCTGCACAAATAGCAGGTGTTTTTGTGCCAAAACAAAGTGTTCAAGCTGGCTAATGGAATAGATCAGTGAAGGACAACCTCTGCCAACAAGTGGGCCTAATGAGTGTCCCTTCTGCATCTCAGTGGGCTGCAAGATTGATATTGGACATGTGAATTAACTGTGAGTCTATAGATAAGGTTAAATACATTTAGTACCACTGAATATGTCATGATAAGATATAAAAAATACTTAATCATTCATATGTCATCAACTTCAAGTAGTTAAAAAAATGTTCACTTCTATCACAGTGTGACTGTGGTTAAAGTCAATCCCTATCCCTTTTTTCTATCCCCTAGTTCAGTGTTTCTCAAACTGTGGATCAGGACCCACTAGGTGGGTCACGAGCCAATTTCAGGTGGGTCCCCATTCATTTCAATATTTTATTTTTAATATATTCGACTTGATGCTACCATGGTATGTGATTGCATTTGGGGAAATGTTACAGATCTGTACTTCTAACAGGCTACTATGTATATGCTTTTAATACTGATAGTCAGTGGGAGGCCGTCTCTGCTGACCAGGTCGAAAGCCTTTGTGAGATCTATGAAGGCTATAAAGAGTGGCTGTCGTTGTTCCCTGCATTTCTCCTGCAGTTGTCTAAGGGAGAATACCATATCAGTGGTGGACCTGTTGGCTCGGAATCCACACTGCGATTCTGGATAGACGCTCTCTGCAAGTACCTGGAGCCTCTTTAGTACAACTCGGGCAAACAGCTTTCCTACAACGCTAAGGAGAGAGATGCCGCGGTAGTTGTTGCAGTCACCCCTGTCACCTTTGTTCTTGTACAGCGTGATGATGTTTGCATCCCTCATGTCTTGAGGTACTCCACCTTCTCTCCAGCAGAGACAGAGGATTTCATGCAGCTCAGTGACGATGATCTCTTTGCAGCATTTTAGGACTTCAGCAGGGATGCTGTCTTTTCCAGGTGCCTTGCCAAAGGCAAGGGAGTCCAGGGCCACGTGAAGTTCTTCTAGGGTTGGTTCACTATCAAGCTCCTCCAGCACAGGCAGGCACTCAATGTTGTTCAGTGCTTCTTCGGTGACTACATTTTCTCTGGAATATAGCTCAGAGTAGTGCTGCACCCAGCGTTCCATCTGCTGCGCCCGATCCTGGATGACCACGCCTGTGGCAGACTTCAGAGGGACAATTTTCCTCTGTGTTGGACTCTTTATAGCCTTCATAGATCTCACAAAGGCTTTCGACCTGGTCAGCAGAGACGGCCTCTTCAAGATTCTCCCCAAGATTGGATGTCCACCCAGGCTCCTCAGCATCATCAGATCTTTCCACAAGGACATGAAGGGCACTGTTGTCTTCGATGGCTCCACATCAGACCCTTTTGACATCCGAAGCGGAGTGAAGCAGGGCTGTGTTCTTGCACCAACCTTGTTTGGGATTTTCTTCGCTGTCCTGCTGAAGCAGGCCTTTGGAACTGCAACAGAAGGCATCTATCTCCGGACCAGATCAGACGGAAAGCTCTTCAACCTCTCCAGACTGAGAGCAAAATCCAAAGTCCAGCTGAAATGTCTGTGTGACTTCCTCTTTGCCGGCGATGCAGCTGTCACTACCCACTCTGCCAAAGATCTCCAGCAGCTCATGGATCGTTTTAGCAAGGCCTGCCAAGATTTTGGACTGACAATCAGCCTGAAGAAAACACAGGTCATGGTTCAGGATGTGGACTCACCTCCCTGCATTACAATCTCTGAGCATGAACTGGAGGTTGTCCATGACTTTGTGTACCTTGGCTCAACGATCTCCGACACTCATTCTCTCGATACCGAGCTAAACAAGCGCATCGGTAAAGCAGCTACCACGTATTCCAGACTCACAAAGAGAGTCTGGTCCAACAAGAAGCTGACGGAACATACCAAGATCCAGGTCTACAGAGCTTGCGTCCTGAGTACACTTCTGTACTGCAGCGAGTCATGGACTCTTCGCTCACAACAGGAGAGGAAACTGAGCGCTTTCCACATGCGCTGCCTCCGACGCATCCTCGGCATCACCTGGCAGGACAAAGTTCCAAACAACACAGTCCTGGAACGTGCTGGAATCCCTAGCATGTATTCACTGCTGAAACAGAGACGCCTGCGTTGGCTTGGTCATGTCGTGAGAATGGATGATGGCCGGATCCCAAAGGATCTCCTCTATGGAGAACTCGTGCAAGGAAAGCGCCCTACAGGTAGACCACAGCTGCGATACAAGGACATCTGCAAGAGGGATCTGAAGGCCTTAGGGATGGACCTCAACAAGTGGGAAACCCTGGCCTCTGAGCGGCCCGCTTGGAGGCAGGCTGTGCAGCATGGCCTTTCCCAGTTTGAAGAGACACTTTGCCAACAGTCTGAGGCTAAGAGGCAAAGAAGGAAGGCCCATAGCCAGGGAGACAGACCAGGGACAGACTGCACTTGCTCCCGGTGTGGAAGGGATTGTCACTCCCGGATTGGCCTTTTCAGCCACACTAGACGCTGTGCCAGAACCACCTTTCAGAGCGCGATACCATAGTCTTTCGAGACTGAAGGTTGCCAATACAAGTCAGTGGGACTTACTTCTGGGTAAGTGTGGGTAGGATTGCAGCCTAGGATTGTTAAAAAGTTTCCTGCTTGATGATGTTACTTCCGGTTATGACATCACTTCCAGTGGGTCCTGACAGATTTTCATTCTAAAAAGTGGGTCCCAGTGCTTAATGTGTGAGAACCACTGCCCTAGTCACCTGAGTAAAGCAATGACAGAAATGAGGAGGTTAGCTGCCTTCAACCTTCTCTTCTAACAGCTGCACACTCTCAGTCACAAACTGATGGCTCTCTTTCAGGCTCAGGGCATTTTCTGCAGTCCACTGACATGTGTTCTCATCAGTGCTGACAAAAGACCTGCTTGTGTATCTGTGTTGCCTTAGCAACGTGCAAGACTTTGTGCTGAGTGAGATCTTGTCAGACGCTGAAGCCACCTGCAGTTGCCCTCCAGGGTTCAGCAGGCTGTCTTTGCCCTGACTGAACTTCTTGCCTTGGTAAGGGCTTCTCTTGAGTGTTGTGGATCCCAGTGGGAAAAACTATGTGGACCAAAACCAGTTGAATCTGGCAAATCAAAGAATTAAAGAAATGTCTTGTACTCGAAATCCGGATGGGCTGCATGCAGGCTGCAGATTGCCTTCCGCTGTAATAGATTTTTTTAAAAATGACAATTTTTTGAAAAGAACAAACCAACGAAGAAAAAAATAGCAGCAAATCAACACAACTTTCAGAGGAAGCAAAGAAAAATTACAAAGACCTAGCTGAACAAAAGTCTTCAGAAGGTAGTAGATACCCAATAGATAGGGAGCAAGACAGATTTCTTGAAAAAGGGAGTTCTTGGTGTCACAACAGATAAAACCTTTTCTTTCTCTCCAACTGTTGATGTTGGAAGGATCCCAAATGGGCCACTGATGGTGGGCCGGTTCGTATAGGAGGAGATGGCTTTTTAGGTCTGATTCTAAGCCTTTTAGCCATAAAAGGTACAGTACTACCCAGTGCTTTTTTTGTAAAAAAATAAAATAAAAAGGGTGCAGGAACTCACAACTTGTTAATCTTTTATTTATTTATTTATTTATAAGCCATTTTTTATCAGACAAATAAGTAATAAGATACAACTAGACGTAGTCAATAACTACACACACACACACACACCCCTGTGTGAGCTCCCTGATAGCAAAAGCACTCCTGCCACAGCTGGAGCGAAACACCCCATTTTTTTTAGGTGGGGAGGTGCTCCATTGGGCTATAGGAAAGCCTATAGTTAAAGTGTTCAGAACTAATATATAAGGTCTTGAGCCCAGCTGGTGGCCATCAGTGCCTCAAGTATTAGTTCCAAACACTTTGAGCCTAAGAGCTCTTATGACTCGGTTGCTAAAGTGCTGGTCTGTGGAGCAGGGGTTCAAATCCCTATGAGGAATAAATTTTTTTTCTTTTTTTTTTTTAGGTGGGGAGGTGCTCCATGGCTGCAAAATATAAAGGTTGGTTGCCAGTTGCCAAAAGCGGGGCCAGTTGAGGCTGCAAAACTCCTCAAAGTTCAGTCCCAGGCAGGCTTTTTTTTACCCTTTTTTTTTTTAAGTCCCAGGTAGGACTTAACCCACAGTTAAGCTCCTGGAGTGAGCCCCCTGCTGGAGGCTGTGGGTTAAGTCCTACCTGGGACTTAAAAAGAAAAAAAAAGAAAAAAATTTATTCCTCATAGGGATTTGAACCCCTAGCTTCTGGCTCCACAGACCAGCACTTTAGCAATTAAGCCATAGGAACTCTTAGGCTCAAAGTGTTTGGAACTAATACTTGAGGCGCTGATGGCCACCAGCTGGGCTCAAGACCTTATATATTAGTTCTGAACACTTTAACTATAGGCTTTCCTATAGCCCAATGGAGGGAGTGCTGGGCTGTGGAGCACAAGGTTGGAGGTTCAAATCCCTCCCTAGCCAGCAGTGTGGGGCGGTGCAGGGAGGGGAAAAAGGTGGGGGCGGAGAGGAGGGGGGAAAAGTGCGGGAACGGCGTGCATTCCATTACAAAAAAAGTCCTGGTACTACCAATTCAGTAGAACTTCCAGATAAATATGGTTGGCATGACATCTGTAAATCTGCTATGCAATCCATATTCGGTTCCTCAAAAAGGATTGAAATAACCATTTAAGAGGGTGTAACTATATCTATGTTTTGCCTGTGTCAGGCTTGTGTCAGTGGTTTCACAAACTCTGTTCTAACCTGAGCCAATACCCCATCAAAGAAAATTTGCTTGTGATACAACTGATGCAGATTATCCCAGTTCAGCCTTATAGTTCAAATACAACAAGTGAACATTTTGCCTCTCTTAGGGCTCAATCCTGTCCAACTTTTCAGCAGTGACACAGCTGCAATGCAGCCCCAATGTAAGAGACTAAAGATTCCCTTACCTTGGGGAGGCCTCTGTGACTGCCTCCCCCAATGCAGGATGCAGTGCACACACCTTTGTCATAACTGCTTCAGTGCTGGAAAGTTGGTTAAAATTGGATCCTTAGATTTCTTCAAGCTAGCAGTAAATGGTTGCTTGATAGTGTTTTTTTCAGGCTTTGCTAATCCTTTCAGTTTGGAAAAATCTTTTGTTGAAAAACTCATGTTCTAATGGAAGAAAAATTGTTTCTTTTCAATATCTTCAGTGAGTTGAAAGTGGGACGCTTGCCCTTGGATGTTAGTGTGATGCCATCCTTGATTGAGATAAAAAATGGTCAAGACTGCAAGAAGATCAGCCTTCCACCAGAGGTCAGCCTTGTTCCTTCCTCTTGTCGAGGACTGCAGTATGTGCCTGGGGATGGCTTACACCTGAGACTTCTAGTTCAAGCAAGTTCACATGCAAGTAAGAGTGACTTTTTTTTCTTAGCTATATTCTGTCTACTTGGAAGTTGCCTCCTTGTGAAATAAGTAGGTCAAACTGAAGGATTGTCAGGGAAACTGCAATTTAACTGAAATATGTGAGATTGGGGGAGACTTAACTTTCAGCTCTGAGATTTGCTAATGTTAACAGCTTCCTGGGTTCCCTACCTCTACAGTTACCTTAACTTTAACTTGGGATTTAATTGGATTTACTTCCTGTGCAATGCCTAATGAAAACAATGGTTGCTAACAATCTTGTATGATATTCTTTCATTTTGCCTGGCAAAATAGTTCTAGTGTGAACCATGCGAATTGAAATGGGTTTTCACATTAGTTTTTGAGGCTTTGAATCCTACCTCTGTACTTTTATTCAGCAATTCTCTTACTTAAAAGCTTTCCAGAAACTATTAATCCATTTCTGCCCAACGTTGCATATACGCAACAGGAACCAAATGTGTACACCTGGGGCTGGGCAAAAATTGGTTATCAGTTTGCAATGCACTACATACAGTATTTTTATTCAGACTGTTGCCAGTAGCAATCTTGGCTGCAAGTGGTGCCCATTAGTCAACTTGGTTCAGCCTCACTGAAAATTATGGGGCCGAAGCCAGCTGGAAGCTTGGGTTATACATCTCTGGTACGAAAGAGGTTTTGAGTGATGTCACTTTGCCAGCAGAGAGATGGTTTCATGGTGGCAGTGATTTTTTTTTGAATGTGATAAAAATTGCTGCTTGCTGGGAACTGTGGTTATTTTCCTAGCCATCTAGGATTAGCAATTACTTCTATTGTGTTGCTTAGTTGCATCATAAGAGAATCAAGTTGAACAGGCTTCCATTTTGGCAAGGACTGCAAAATTTCTTCGAAAAGTTTTAGTACTAGCAAAATTCTGTCTTCAGCATTGTTACAAAGGCCATCCAGATGTAATGGCAATATTGATTGCTAAATAGAACAGAACACACACATATACCAGAACAAACCCCTTGAGAGTTTTCCATTGAGCACTCTTACTTTCCACGTGAACTGATGTAGCTAAATATATGAGCTGCAAGCCAGAGACTCTCAGCTTCAAATCTCACTCCAGGTATGATTTCACTAGTTGGCTACTATTCTGGCAACTTCAGCCCATCCTGTGTAATATGACAATGATAATACTAAGCTACCTTGTGGGGCAGGCATAACCTTGCTAAAACAATTCATAGGAAGGGATTTTAATGTTTGAAATATACTGTATGTGTTGTTTTTTCCTCAGGAATAATGTTATTTTTAGCTTGCTTTTTAATGCTCAAAGTATTGTGGACTTAATATCATTTCAGAATTGGTTTCAGCTGTGAGTGACAGCCTTAAATCCAAAAGGAGTTGCACTTTTTACTGTCAGTCTTGTGGTGAGACAGTAATCAACAACCGGTAAGTGTTGCACAGCCTTAACAGTTTGTCTGAGCATTGGGGTATGGTTTAAAGTAAGCTGCATAGACATTTCGTAAGAGAAACATGAGTCCTAGTTTGTGTAATTGTTTGTTCTTTACATTTATATTTTATTTTTCTACAATTTAAAATTGTGGGCTGCATTGAGTGCAATCAAAAATAGACAAAAATTTGATAGGAGATGCCTGAATGAAATTCCCACTTTCAGATAATTTGACTACAATCCAGTGGCAGCTCCAGCTTTTGGGGGACCCTTGAGCAAAAGATCTGCAAGGGCAGTGATGCAAATGCTTTGGCAAGTGCTTGCACATGCTAGCTACTTGCTCATTGTGCTCAAGAGCTGGGTATCAGCCAGAGTCCTACTTCATACTGTCACCCTCAACTGCAGCAGTGGAGAACTCTTGTCTGTTCTCTGCTCAGTTCCAGGTTACCTTTCCTGGCTGGGCACTAACTGGCCAATGGATAGGTGACAGTCTTCTTTCACTGCTGCCTTGATAATTGTTGTGGCAGCACAAAGTGAGACCACATATGAGCAAGTTCAATAGTAGACAGTAAGACAGGGGTGCTCAATAGGTGGATCGCGATCTACTGGTAGATCGCGAGGCAAAATGAGTAGATCGCAGAGTGCCGACCCCCCCCCCCCCGCTTCAGGTGCCTCTGGGAGGAAACGCCGGGAGTAAGGCCCATTGTACTCAATGGGCTTACTCCCAGGTAAGTGTGGCTAGGATTGCAGCCTCACAGCCTAATCCTAGGCATGTCTACTCAGGAGTAAGTCCTGTTATACTTAGTGGGGCTCAAGGTACACCAACATACATTGTACACATAAATGTTATATGTTATGATGGCGTGAACATTGTAAAAAAAACTCTGGTAGATCTCTGGGCCTTGCTGGGTTTCAAAGTAGCTCTCGAGCCAAAAAAGTGTGAGCACCCCTGCAGTAAGAGCTTCCAATCCTTTATTTTTCTTTTCTGCAGGGTGGATTAGACCATACCTAACACACATCATGTATCCTAGGCCCAAATCAGAACCCTGAAATCTCTCCTGTCCCTAAAGATGCTCTGTTGTCTCACCTTTTCAGCCAAAAGGATCGAGTAACAGCCACATTTTTGCAGTCAGTCTTGTAGTAAAATAAATGATTAGTGAACATTGCAGTCCATTTACATGTGAATGTTGTCTAGATCAGAGGGCAAAGCATGTATTGCTTGTAGTCGTATAGATTATTATTAGGTTACTGCTTTGCACTTTCTGACTGATTAGGACTTCCATGCCAGGAATTAGAATAGAGAGCTAACTGCCTACCACTATGTATCGCCTTTCCATGCACTTTTTCCCTTGCCCTTTTTTCTTTTTTGTTGAAGCACAGAGCCTGCAGGTTTTGTGTTGTGATTTTTTTAGTTCTAGTGAAAGGTATTATATTTTTTCTCTTTGGATTTTTCATGAGAGTCAGCACAACTGCCTGCATTGTGTGTGTGTGTTCTGCTTGTGTGTTTTGTGCCTTCTGGTTTCTCTGTAGCAGAGAGGTGGGCTTTTGTTATTTATTTATTTTTATTTTTCTCACAATTTTTGGAATGGAGATCATGGCATATTTCCCCTAATCGTGGAAACTAAAAGACTGACAGCCCAATCCTATCTCCCACCATTGGCAACGATGCAGCCCTACAGACAGACCACACAGTGTTTCCAGCTGACCAGAAGGTTAAAAATTTAAGAACATTTTTACTTACCTATGGGTAGGCCTCCTGGTGGCTTATGGGTTTCCTTGGACCCATGGCAGCTATTTTGCTGACCTACCTCTGAAGAAAGGAAGGGGCGGGGCAAGTTGAAAAATTGGAAAAAGGATCTACTGTACTTCTTTGTGTCTGAGATCCACCTCCTCTGTTACCTAAACTGGCATGACAGACCATCTGGGTGAATTTGGTGCACATGCAGCACTGCTACTCATTTCCACCAGTTGCTTCATTGTGTGTGATGGCAGCAAGGCTTTCAAGCCACTGCAAAGGGACATATGGCAGTGGATCATGAGATTTACTGCCATGGGCTCTTAATAGGATTGGACCATTAGTGGTGTAATGGCTGGAAGACAACCAGCAACTCAGTGAACTTCTTGTTTTGGATCCCCCAGTGCAGTTCTCAGGCATCTGAAAAGTTGTTGAACTTGATTCTTTTTCTATGTGTTCTATGCATAATTTTTTAGTGGTATTATTCTTGCCATTCATTAATTTTCGGAGCACTGAGCAGAGTGGCATTTAAATTAATCTTTCCCAACTAACTTTTCCATCATTGACCCTTCCCCATTAATATAAAATATCACTGCACATTTTCTTTATAGATACACCAAAGAATAAAATGCAAAAGGTGTCAAATATTTTAGTTTATTCATTGCATTTCATTTTGTGTTGAGTACTGATTTTCTAGCATTTGCAGAAGACTTTTAGTATTGTGGTATAGTCATAACAGTAAGAATATGTATTTGGTCAAAATAGGACTGAGCATTTGTAGGTGATGGAAAGTGGCTTGCATATGCTTTTTCTATAAATATAGGCTTATAATAATTTCCCCTGGGGGCTGGGGATAAGAATAGGCCCTCAGTTTGGCTGTACTTGTCGTAAGAGGCGACTAAACAGCCACCGGGTAGATGGGACTCGTCAGCCTGGGAAGGCAGCTCATCTGAGAGAAGGAAAACTCTGATCCCAAACCTCCACTGCCTTGTGGCTACATCCAGTTATGGAAAAGGCTTCAGGAATCAACCTCAAGGCAAAATCCGGAGCCAGAGTCCCTGAGGCAGTTCATGGCTGAACACAGTCACGTTCTGGCAACTCCTGCGACGCCGCTGGAACCAACCGTATTGGCCTCTGCCTTTCCATTGGACCATTTCAGCGACGTGGAGAGGGGGGATTTGCTGCATGGGTAACAGCCTATCCTCCATACCTACTTTACCCAGGCTTCGCGCACTGGAGAGGACACTCTGTTCCAGAACCACCATTCAGAGCGTGACACCATCGTCTTCCGAGACTGAAGGATGCCAACAACAAGGCTTATAATACTAGGTGCTAAGGTCTAATCAAATACTGGAAATGCAATATTTTCCAAGCATTGTTCTTTTCCTTTTAAAAAGAGATTTGTTAGCAAATTAATTATATACTTTTAATGGAACTGGCTGATGTGACTGGTGTCATGAACTTTTGCATAGTCGTTTGGCAAGATGACAAATGGACTGTGGATACAAACTGCAAATTACCTCCATGTAAACCAGTGACTGCATAGCCACCAACTAACCATCCTGTTGTCAGGCTTAGTTCATAGCACTTGAAATCTCAAACCTTTTCAAAATTCCATTGTGCGTGCGTGTATTTCTGGTCAAGGGAAAGTGATCTTCAACCACTCAAAAGTCCCCCTTAAAGAATTTGTTAATCCTTGTTGGTTACAATATATTTATGTTGTATTACAGAATCTGTTGTACACTCTGATAAAATTACTGGAGGTCTGGCTCCGTATTTTCACCTTTACAGTGGAGTGCAAGGTTACATAAATGTTTTACAAGTGAAGTTTGGTGTGTGCGTGAACCATGTGGGTTTGCTTTTTAACATTTATCTGTGAGATACAATAACCAAGGATTTGGGGGGAGGGGGGCTTCTGGAGAGAAGCATTTTTTCTTTTATTAGAGACAGCATTAGAGAGCCATGATTGCTTATAATGTCCGTGTTTTTTCTATCCACTATCATGTCTGCTCAAAATGGGTTTTCAGGTTGTTGTGGCACTTCAAGCACTTTATTAGAAACATCAAAACAAGCTCCCAGCAGTGCAATTGGCACTCCTGGAATAGAGGTGTATGTGATTTCTATTTGCTAGTGCCTATAATATTACTGAAGAAAAGTAATATACTTCTTCTTACACCACCCCACCCCCAAACTTTCTCAAGCAATTTTTAAAGTATTTTCATTTACGTATGGTGAATGATACTGCATAAAATTATCTGCAGGAGCATTTTATGTGTCTCTTTGAGAGAAAATGTTGCAAGTTTGCTTGCTATCCTATTGCAATGTCCTAGCCTCTTCAAGAATGCTTTCTCCTTATCATTTAAAAAAAAAATTCAGATTAGCAGTATGTCTGTAGCACATTCAATAAAGATTTGTGCTTCAAAAAATGTTTTTACTAGATCAGAACTGCTAGGTCAGTTCATTCAGTCTGGCTTGCCATTCTAGTGAACTTTTTTGAGTCTGTGGTTTGGGGCTAGAATTGGGCATTGCTGTGCACCTATGTTCTTCTCCATAATATTCACACAGTGATCAACTTTAGTAGCAGATCAAACTTATGGAGTCCACCTCATTGGATATAACAAGTGTTGTTTTCTGTTTGTGGGAATATCCTCTCTATGTGTGTATAAACGGTAAACAGTAGAGATGAATAGAAATCCTCTCCCTTCTTCAGATATTATCTGACAGCACACTACCTTCTTACCTGGATCAAGACTGGCCTATCAATGATGCCAACAGTATGGCTGGCATCAAGGGGTGGTTTGAAGGCAGCCACCAACTCCCAGGTTGCCTAACCCCAAGTCTGCCACTGCCTCTCTCTTCCCAGCCTGCCATGGACAGCAATGCTCCAATCTGCTTTCCACTTGATTTTAGTGTGCGGGACGTGAATTGGGAAGCAGTGTTTCAGCCCCATACATTGGGTTGCTTTAAGTAAAACGATATATGGAACATGCTGGGAGTTTTCCCAACGTGTTCCATACTTCCTGGTTAATTTGAAGAGAAAGGAATGAGGTGAGAAGGTATCGGCCCAGATTGCTGCCTTCCGTTCTGTTTTTTTGCCGCTGCCCTGCAGAGAATTGAGGTTGGGGAGGAATTGACAGTGATGAGGGTAGAGTATTTTCTGCACCTTATGCATTACCTGCCATCAGGTTGAGCCTATCTGGGAGTAAGCTCTTTAAGAAAATTGTTTTTGCTTCTGAGTAAACATGCATAGGATAGCAGTTTTATCACCAGTTTCTCTTGTTGTTCTCACTGTACGTATACATTTAACCCTTCTATATAATTGTTAGATATGTACTGTTTGCATTTCATGGCCTTTTGGCTTCACTATTTACCTTTTTTTTTTTCCTTCTGCATGTGGGTGTGCATGCATGTCTAGTTATTTAAAATATTTGTGTCCCTCTTTTCCCTTCCTGAAAGGGAGATGCTTGGGTGATTCACAGTTTATTTATTTCTAGATTTGTATCCCATCAAAATGATGTCTTGAGGGGCTTACAAAAAAAATTGCAAATAATCCAGGAGCCCCTTAGTCCTCTGTCTGATGCCTTCACTCTTCTCCAGTCTCTGGGCAATTGGCAGTGGGAGCTGAGTTTTTTTTTTTTTCAGGTAGAGAAGGGAAGGTGAAGCATTCTCTAGCTAATGGTGGGGACAGGCTGATCTTCCCCTTTCCTGTGTGTTACCCCTGGGAGGCAGGAGTGCAATCTCCCAGGGGACCTTAATCCTGTGAGTATACGTACGGCAACTATCATGCATCTGATAGTGTGGGCTCTAGTGCATACAAGTTTGTGCGGCAATAACTTTAAAGTGCCCCTAGACACATTGTTGTTTTTGCTGCAACAGGCTGACACCCTGACCCTTCTAAAAACAGTAGATATGGTATCATGGTGAGTTCCCAGGTAGTAGTGAAAAAGAAGCTATTCCATTTGTTCTGCTGAAATGACTATCTTTACATGGACTAAATCACGGTATTCTGACAATTGGGTCTTCCATCTTCCTCAGGGCTTTTCTCAGGGTTCTTTCCCTTCCCAGCGAGAACTGGAGTGATTTGGTGGATGAATGGTGTTGCCACCCCAACCCGTTCAACCAGAACATGCTTCATCCTCAAAATGAAGACTGTTTTCTTGGACACGGTTACTTCCTACTTAGCTCAGGAAATACACTGACTGAACCAGAATCCGAAATCCTTCCTTCAAAGTCTCAGGATGCTCCTTCTGAAAGCAGTGGTTCTGTCTTGGTGAGTATGATGGGCATGAAACCAAGAGTAACCCTCAGCTGTGCCATCCTGATTTTCAGGATGATAGAGTACATGCTTGCATGTATAAAGACTGACATCTCTAGTTAAGAGGTTATCATGTTTAAGGACTGGGAATGACACCTGCCAGGCTTTGGAAACTCACTGCCAGTGAGAGGAGACTGCTGGTCTAGAAGACCAATCATCTAATGTCATAAGAGAGCTTCAAAGCACATGCTTGGTTTTCTGAGACCTCCTTTCAGCCAAGCTGTGCCCATCAACCTGAGAAATACCACCTTCAGTTGCATTTGGAGATGGGATTGGAGTTGGACTAAAATCTGGTTGAAATCAAACTTAGAGTGTGAGAATCAAACTGAAGGAAAGGGCAAGAAACTTGTTCTGTCTTTTCTTTTTCTCTTTCCTAACTGAAAAAGTTGATTTGTGTCACCTGTTTGTCATGGCACGTAGGGAGAGT
Organism: Tiliqua scincoides; assembly: GCF_035046505.1. NCBI lineage: Eukaryota > Metazoa > Chordata > Lepidosauria > Squamata > Scincidae > Tiliqua > Tiliqua scincoides. The sequence continues at coordinate 182,158,193 of NC_089821.1, read as the reverse complement.
TGATGCCTGTTTTCATCACTTGATAATTTCAACAACAGGCAATAATTTGATGTGAAACAGCCGTCACAGATGGATCTTCCATATCCATCAAATAAGGATTTTTAATGGAGCCATTTACCCATTTTGTTGAGATTCAGCAACTGATAAGTCACTGAAAAATGAGCTATTGAATGAGTAGTGAATTAGCCCTTGGGGTAACTGATACTACCTTATTTTCCTTTTCACTCTCTGGCACCAACATGGCACCTTCACTCCACAACACCATATTACACAATTTTTAAACTCCTTGAGGTCACATAATGTTCTTACAGTTATCTCTAAGGGAAAATATTCTCTTCAAGGCAATATCGAGGACCTTTCGAAAGAGGAGCACAAAACCGTATTAAGAGACTGAAGATAGCCAGCAGCTGAAAGTTGTCACATAAGATATATTGATTTAATTTGTGTGCCAAAAAGTATTGCCACTTTTGTTCAAACCACCGAAAACACTTGAGCTCTCAGTGCATGACTCTCCTGGTGTTGTATGTACTTTTAAGTGGCAGGAAGGGGAAAAACAAAACATTGATTGCAGTTGTTGCCTCAGCAATGTGTCACGTAACATGTAACCATGTAGGTTCCAAATATTAGCTTGTCAAAATTATTTAGCTTCCCAAATAAAACCTGAAATCTGCTTTATAGTTTTCATTAGAAGAAAATTTTAGGTGATCATCTGGTTTAAAAGGAAGTTCGCAGAGGATAGTCTGTTCAGCTTGTCATGATAACAAAATGGAAGCCCTTAGTTTCAGAGGGGACAAACAGTTATAGTGGGGACAAACAGGAAGACTATTGCTGTTATGCTGTGTGGACGAGGTTTCCAGAACCATCTTGGACCACCTACTGGGCGCTGGGTATTTAGTACCTTGAAATATAATTCTTGATTTCTGTTACATGGGTTGAATATGCCAGGGCACTTAAAACATTTTGCACCAAGGTTAACCCAAGTTCTGTGCCAACAGAAGCGGAATTTGGTAACCTGCATATATTTTACATGTGCATGTTTTTTTCATGATTGTCTATTAAATACAATTACAGTACAATGTATGTATGTAACATGGTGTTGGTTTGCCTGAGGGCACAATCCTAACCAGGTCTGCTCAGAAGTAAGTCCTATTTTGTTCAATGGGATTTACTCTCAGGAAAGTGTGGTTAGGATTGCAACCTTAATTAGTTAATGTAGCCAGCCAGTTTTTTTACTTTTGTTACCTACATGTCCATGAAATGTGCATTAGCATCCCCAGTTTGGCTGACACCTAGCCCAGATAGAACAATAAGCAGGAGGAAAAGGGGAGATCTGTGAATCTCCCGCTCTTGTACTGAGAAAACCCTGGTAATTGCACTCTTTTCAGCTGGGAGGCAGAGTATAGGAGGGTACTCCTTTTTTGGTTTTCCCTTCTTCTGACCTTTTCTGAGTCCATGTCTTTCTGTCTTTCTTTCTTTCACCTTTATTGGCATAAAAGTGCTGTGTCTATCACAGTTGCCCCAAAAGGTTCACAAAGATATGGGAGGCAGGTACATGAGCTGTGTGTCTTTTATTTTTTCCCCTAACCGTGCACAGTGGGCCACAACAGCCTCATTTGATCACCACAACATGCATGCATGTTCACAGTGTGTTGGCAGTGCAAATTGGCAAACAAGGCCTGGTAGACAAAGTATCAACCAAATTGCCCATTGTTGTTTTTTTGCTTTGTATTTGAATTTATATTGTTAGCCACCTGGAGTTAGCGAACTAAAGGAACTATAAATTTAAAGATAAGTAAGATAAATTATGTATGCTAAGTGTTTTGAATACTTAACCTAGACTTTCTTAAAGCCAGGATGGTGTAGTGGTTCAGGAGTTGGACATAGACCTGGAAAATCCAGGTTCAAATCCTCACTCACCCATGAAGTTTCCTGGGTGACCTCAGGCCAATCACCATTCACAGCCTAATCTACCTCACAGGATTTTTTTTTTGAGAGGACAAAGGAGGGGGTGAAGTATATATACCACCCTGGGCTCCTTGGAGGAAGGGTGGTATAAAAATGTGAAAAATAAATAAAATATATCATACCCTAGAATCATTCTGTAATTCTTTTATTAATTGTAAGGATTTATATACATATCATATGATGTTACCATTACGTGTGTTTTCTGTACTGCTTTAGGGCCAAATCCTATCCAGTTTTCCTGTGCCGGTGCTGCTGTGCTGATGAGGCATGCATTGCATCCTGTAGTGGGGAGGCAGTCGCAGAGGCCTCCTCAAGGTATGGGAACTTGCATTCTTTTACTTCAAGGGTGCATTGCAGCTGCACCATTGCTGGAAAGTTGGATAGGATTGGACCCTTAATCACGATAGCAATATCCCTGCAGTAGTTACCCAATGAGACCACTGACCCTCCCCTTTTGATATAACGTTTACTGCAAATACTTTTATATCTTGATGCTTGCTTCAGTATTTAGCATCACCAATGTTCCGTGTTTGGACTGTCTGTCACAGATTGTAATGGCTGGGATCAGGTGCAGTAATTTTTAAAGGTTGACCAGTATGATCATGTTTTGTGGAACAGTGATAATCGTCCTTAATGTGAAAATAATACAGTTGGAAATAGAAATGAAGCCATGTGTTCTGTGGGACAAAGTAAGCCAGGAGGAAAATTCTTATAAAAAGGATCTGATAGACTTGTGATTTCTTTGTTTAGACTTGGCACAGTTTACTTAGTGATAAGGTAGACAAGGTCTGTACATCATGTCTGAAGAGCCATTCTCCGTGATGGTACCTAGACTGTGAACTGTCTTTCGGGGGGGGGGGGATTTCCAGACTTTTTTCCTGCTTGCATTGACCCTTCTGCAGCTATGCCTAAGAACATGAAATAATTTCTCCCTATTTATCTAACTGTCCCTTTCCTCCTTCCCTTCTCACTTGTATCTTTTTCTAAATTGTGAGGCTCTTGGGGGCACAGATTTCTCTGCTCACCATGTACATGGATCAGTGTTTCTCAACCAGTGGTATGGGTACCAGTAGTGGTACTTGAGGTGGTGTTTGGTGGTACTTGCTGGATCCCTTAACACAGGGGTGCTCAATAGGTGGATCGCGATCTACCGGTAGATCGCGAGGCAAAATGAGTAGATCGCAGAGTACCGACACCCCCCCCCCGCTTCAGGTGCCTCTGGGAGGAAACGCCGGGAGTAAGGCCCATTGTACTCAATGGGCTTACTCCCAGGTAAGTGTGGCTAGGATTGCAGCCTCATAGCCTAATCCTAGGCATGTCTACTCAGGAGTAAGTCCTGTTATATTCAGTGGGGCTCAAGGTACACCAACATACATTGTACACATAAATGTTATATGTTATGATGGCGCGAACATTGTAAAAAAAACTCTGGTAGATCTCCGGGCCTTGCTGGGTTTCAAAGTAGCTCTCGAGCCAAAAAAGTGTGAGCACCCCTGCCTTAACACATACCATCCAGCAGTGAGAGCAGGAATGTGATGCAACAAACAGTGGTAGGAGACTTGGTTTGGTGGACAGAGCTCCAAAGCATGCTTTTCCGCACTCAAAAAAAGCACTCCCGTCCACCCTGAGCCTCTTACTAGTGTTTGTTGCATCGCATCTGGCTTCCCAATCCAGAAGTAATTGGCGATGTCATCACCAGTTACATCTGGCAGTACTTCAGATAGGTGGACCGTATGAAGTGGTTCAGCAGAGGCAAACGTTGAGAAACACTGCACTACAGGCAAATAAGAATACATTAAAATGAGAAACTAAGATTTTTTTTGGGGGGGGGGGGATGACAACCAGCAGGCTTTTCACCTTTGTCTGTGAGCTATACTGATTCTGCTAAAAGTGTGTTGCTTTTATTTTCTAACTTTGTTTCATTTTAACCAAATTGCCAACTGCTTTGCATTTCAATATGGGGAAAAGTAGAATATAAATACATTTAAACAAATACATATAAATGATATGTCTTTGGCCTACAGAATTCGAAGACAAATAGCAGAGTAATTTGCAAACGCTGCAAGACATTGTTGGGAGAGGTTCTGTCTTCAGGTATGCAATCCACAGTGTTTTTTGGTTTTTTTTAATCACCCACTGCTAGGGGTAGAATGTTCTGGAGAAAAATAAATGATTTTTTGATTTGCACGAGTGCTTGAGGAATCTCTTCCAGGCCCGGTCAATGCAAACGCATCCAACAGATGGGAATATTTCAAGAATGCCGTTTACAACAACGCCTTGTCCATATTTGGCAAGAAGACCAACAAGACGGCAGACTGGTTTGAAGCCCACTCTGAGGAGTTGACACCAGTCATTGAGGAAAAGAGGAGAGCTCAAGCAGCATACAAGGCCTGTCCCAGTGAGCGCAACCTGCAGGTCCTCCGAGCTGCTCGCAGCAAAGTCCAGCAGGCTGCCAGGAGATGTGCTAACGACTACTGGCTCCAGCTCTGTTCCGAGATACAGATAGCAGCTGACATGGGCAACATCAAGGGGATGTATGATGGTATCAAGCAGGCCCTAGGTCCAACACAGAAGAAAATTGCCCCTCTGAAGTCTGCAGGAGGCGAGGTCATCCAGGATCGGGCGCAGCAGATGGAACGCTGGGTGCAACACTACTCTGAGCTATATTCCAGAGAAAATGTAGTCACCGAAGAAGCGCTGAACAACATTGAGTGCCTGCCTGTGCTGGAGGAGCTTGACAGTGAACCAACCCTAGAAGAACTTCACGTGGCCCTGGACTCCCTTGCCTTTGGCAAGGCACCAGGAAAAGACAGCATCCCTGCTGAAGTCCTAAAGTGGTGCAAAGAGATCATCATCACTGAGCTGCATGAAATCCTTTGTCTCTGCTGGAGAGAAGGTGGAGTACCTCAAGACATGAGGGATGCAAACATCGTCACGCTGTACAAGAACAAAGGCAACAGGGGTGACTGCAACAACTACCGTGGCATCTCTCTCCTTAGCATTGTAGGAAAGTTGTTTGCCCGAGTTGCACTAAAGAGGCTCCAGGTACTTGCAGAGAGCAGAATCGCAGTGCAGATTCCGAGCCAACAGGTCCACCACTGATATGGTATTCTCCCTTAGACAGCTGCAGGAGAAATGCAGGGAACAACGACAGCCACTCTTTATAGCCTTCATAGATCTCACGAAGGCTTTCGACCTGGTCAGCAGGGATGGCCTCTTCAAGATTCTCCCCAAGATTGGATGTCCACCCAGGCTCCTCAGCATCATCAGATCCTTCCACAAGGACATGAAGGGCACTGTTGTCTTTGATGGCTCCACATCAGACCCCTTTGACATCCGAAGTGGTGTGAAGCAGGGCTGTGTTCTTGCACCAACCTTGTTTGGGATCTTCTTCGCTGTCCTGCTGAAGCAGGCCTTTGGAACTACAACAGAAGGCCTCTATCTCCGGACCAGATCAGATGGAAAGCTCTTCAACCTCTCCAGACTGAGAGCAAAGTCCAAAGTCCAGCTGAAATGTCTGCGTGACTTCCTCTTTGCTGACGATGCAGCTATCACTACCCACTCTGCCAAAGATCTCCAGCAGCTCATGGATCGTTTTAGCAAGGCCTGCCAAGATTTTGGACTGACAATGAGCCTGAAGAAAACACAGGTCATGGTTCAGGATGTGGACTCACCTCCCTGCATTACAATCTCTGCGCATGAACTGGAGGTTGTCCATGACTTTGTGTACCTTGGCTCAACGATCTCCGACACTCTTTCTCTCGATACCGAGCTAAACAAACGCATCGGTAAAGCAGCTACCACGTTTTCCAGACTCACAAAGAGAGTCTGGTCCAACAAGAAGCTGACGGAACATACCAAGATCCAGGTCTACAGAGCTTGCGTCCTGAGTACACTTCTGTACTGCAGCGAGTCATGGACTCTTCACTCACAACAGGAGAGGAAACTGAATGCTTTCCACATGCGCTGCCTCCGACGTATTCTCGGCATCACCTGGCAGGACAAAGTTCCAAACAACACAGTCCTGGAACGTGCTGGAATCCCTAGCATGTATGCACTACTGAAACAGAGACGCCTGCGTTGGCTCGGTCATGTCGTGAGAATGGATGATGGGCGGATCCCAAAGGATCTCCTCTATGGAGAACTCGTGCAAGGAAAGCGCCCTACAGGTAGACCACAGCTGCGATACAAGGACATCTGCAAGAGGGATCTGAAGGCCTTAGGAGTGGACCTCAACAAGTGGGAAACCCTGGCCTCTGAGCGGCCCGCTTGGAGGCAGGCTGTGCAACATGGCCTTTCCCAGTTTGAAGTGACACTTGGCCAACAGTCTGAGGCTAAGAGGCAAAGAAGGAAGGCCCATAGCCAGGGAGACAGGCCAGGGACAGACTGCACTTGCTCCCAGTGTGGAAGGGATTGTCACTCCCGAATCGGCCTTTTCAGCCACACTAGACGCTGTTCCAGAACCACCTTTCAGAGCGCGATACCATAGTCTTTTGAGACTGAAGGTTGCCAACTACTATAAATGATATGTCTTTGGCCTACAGAATTCGAAGACAAATAGCAGAGTAATTTGCAAATGCTGCAAGACATTGTTGGGAGAGGTTCTGTCTTCAGGTATGCAATCCACAGTCTTTTTTGGTTTTTTTTTAATCACCCACTGCTAGGGGTAGAATGTTCTGAAGAAAAACAAATGATTGACAGGGTTGCTCCTGTTTTTTAAATTAGCCTTGTTCAAGTTTAACAGCAGTTTGACATGCATAAATATGGCTGCTGAAGATTTCCCCATTGTTTTCATGCCATGGAAATGTATAAGAATGGAACCGTTAAAAAAAACAAAACCAATCCTGTATATCAAAAAGTTGTGTTTTTTTAAGAATAGTTATATACCTCTTTGCAACAGGAGTAGTTCACAAAGCGGGTTACATAGTAAAATAAATCAATATTAAAGCATATCATAACATAATTTTGTATTGCAAGTTTCTTCAAAGGAGGTTGTTACTCCTGTACAGGAGCTCTTGGTGCGATGACATTACAGGGCCATTCACTTGATTCGAACCACATGTTCAGTTACTGTTTGCAAGGGAAAATGGGATTCCGGGAAAATGGGACCCATTTCTGTTTGCAAGGGAATACTGTTAAAGACACATATGTATCTTTAACAGTAGTATGAAGCAGCTATGCTCTGTTGCTTAGAGGAGCCTTGTACACATACAGCTATATTAACTAGCATCCATCGGAGGTGTAGTGTGGTTGGGTGCAGTCCCATTTCCTTGTGGTGCATTTCCATGAAAACATGGAAGGGAAAGAGGAAACATGGAAGGGAAGGAGAAAAAACACCCTTCTATCTGGTGTTTTTTGTCTTGCTAAATATAGAGAGGGAGGGGTTGGGGTGGTGCTGCTTTATGATGGTGGCCACACAGTGTTTCTTCTTGGTTACTAAATGAGAGCAAAAAGAGGGTTCCTTCTGGTTTATGTATTAGTATATTCACATTTTTGAAATAGGACCAATTGTATTTCATTTTACATTTAGTTAATATGAGTTAAAGAAGTTGAATTCATTCTTTCTCTTTTTGCTTCTAGGTGTCACAAAATTCTATTTCACTGAATTGTTTGTTCAACCATCTGAAGACACTTTCAACATGATACCAAGGTGTTAACACTAAAAGTTGTATTGCATTTGGAGTACGAAACTGGCTCTGCTTGTTAAATATCTAGATCCTTGTTCTGCTTTTTCACTATACATCTCACAAAACTAATATTGCGCACATATATTTGATGTACTCTGTCTAGATTAGGACATTTTTACATTGTGAAAGAATGGTGTTTTGGTCGTCAGTAAATGTGTGGGGTTTTTGCTTTGTGTCTTTTATAGTAGGATATATACAATTGAGAGAATGAATTACTGAAGTCAAGGGTCATCTCAAACTAAATGAATTATTGAGGGCCCAGTCCTATCCAACTCGCCACTATTTATGCAGCCACAATGCAGCCCTGAGGTAAGGGAACAAACTTTTCCTGACCTTGAGGAAGCTTCTGTCACTTTAAAGATGGTGGCTCTGATCTGTTCAGAGAAAATGTGCGTGCTATTATATGGATTGAAAGCTCAGACCTGGAGTCTGAGGTCTTTTCAGGGGGATAGTGTAAGAATGAAGACTGATTTCAGGTTTCTGCTTTCCCTTCTCTTCCCTCCCAGAAATGGGTGTGATTGATGGTATTAAAACACATTTTGACTACATGCTCACAGCTGCAACTCTTTGGTTTGACTTTGAGAACGTGGAAAAATATATGCCCCTTTTGCACATGTGTGTCTTCCTGTTGGAACTGAGTTCATGGTCATTGTAAGACCGGAACCCATATCTACAGGTAGTGTGATAAAGAGTTATGACGGTTTGACCTTCTGATAATGGTTTGACCATTCAATTATCAATAATTCCGATAATGTATTGCAAAGCCAAATTCACAATCTTATTGGAACCACCACTATTTTACTTGACTAATACTAAAAAGATACATGTCAGCATTAGAAATGCTCATTTTCTATCCTTGAAAATCAACTTAATATCCTTGCAATGTCCTTGTAACGTCACTGTAATGTACTTACAACGCTATTAATAATCTCCACCCTGAGTGCTCCTTTGCTGTTGTAGCAAACCTTAGGGTTAATCAGTGGCAAATTATGCAAACTTAATGTTGCTTTAATTAATTCCTGCCATGAATCATATAATTGCCAATTACAAGCTGATAGCTAACCATCTTTTTCTAGCCTTTGCCGCTCTCAGCCTCAATTAAAGCTTTCTACTTATTTAATTGGAAGATGGCTTTTAAATAAAACATTTCAGACAATCCAGTCTGAAGTCTAGGGAAGTGCACATGTTCTGTGGCTACTGTAGAATGCAGCCTGCTGTGAGCCCCCTGTATTGCTGTTATAATATAGCAGATTTGTTTTCCTCTTATGAAAGTGAAAAGATTTTCCAGCACATGTTGCTGTGTCTGCACTATGCCTGGAGCCAAAAATTTGGTGATGGGGAGAATCGGAGGGGGGGGGGGCCCATTGGAGGACCATCGTAAGTCTATGCTTATTAAAATTTAGTGAAACTTTGTGGCAGGGGGAGGGGAGCTTGGCTTCCATCAAGCTATGGGCCTGGCTCAAGCATGTGCATACAGCAGGCTTACACAGTGAGGTGTTGGAACTTGTTTTCATGAATGTGAAGCGTTTTCCTTGGACATTCTGGGACATGGAAGATTAGATGAGGCTTGGCCATCTGTTATATAGTCAGAAGAAAATGTGTTTTGTTACATGAATGGAGAGGTGCAGAGCAGATTTATTACTCTGTTTAAATAACCCGGACTATTTCTAGACTGTATTACTGTTAATAGCACTACATCGGAAGAACCTATCCTAGCTATAGAAGTGGCTTTATGTCCTTCCCCTTTTCTCTTGAACTGACTGCTGCTTGTACCCATTATGCTTTGCTGCCCTTGGGTTACTACTGGTACTTTTATTGCTGCTGCTGCCAAAAGCCCTACTGTATGCTTTCTGGGCTGGAGCTGAATAACTGCTTCCATGGGCAGACATCACTAAGAAATGCAAACTTCTGTCATGTCACCATGTGGTTTGGCTCAGAATTGTGCTTCACACACTCATTTGTTTTGCAGACAATGGCTGTTGTAGGTACCTCACATGAAAAGTTCTTTCTTTTCAAAACAGGTCTCTTTTTATACAGAGTGTAGTAGCCCAGTGCCTTGTAGAACTTTCTACGACTAGAAGCACATTTCGGTTCAGCATCCAAGGGCTTGATGGGACAGTCTACATCTTGGTAAGACGCATAGCTTTTATACAAAGATACCTAGAGACTTAACTCCAAAGCTGTCCATGCTATTTTTTACCTTCAGTGGTGCCCAAACTGTGAACATACAGGGGCGCTGAAGGATGTCCATGGTAGCCTCTTCTTTTTCCTCTCCTGGGTGCCACCATCTTGGATCATGCATGATCTTGTGCATCCCAAGATGGTAGGACTTGGGAGAGCCGGGAAGAAGAGGCTGCCATGAAAAAAGTAACAACCCGTCATGTTTGGGAACTGCTGCTTTAGTCCGTTGTCCTCTGAGTGAGCTTGTTCTATCTTTCCAATGTTAGATGTGTTGCTGGGAAAAAGTCATGATGTTCATGACGTATAGTCTTGCTAGTACATGAGATTGTTCTACTGAATGCCTCGAACTGGGAGGGATGTGCTTTTCATATAATATAGAATAGGATTTGTTTGCATGTTTAGTTCCCTGTATTGTGGGACCTCAATCTTTGGGGTTATTGTTTTAAAGTACAATAGAACCGCCAAAGTTGACCACCTCTCTATATTGACCACCTCCTTAAGTTGACCTAAATTTCACAGTATGGACAGACACTGCATATACACTATGGGAGACCAACCTTTCTATATTGACCACCTCCGTAAGTTGTATCTTGGCCACTTCGACCATTGCACAGAGTATTAATTGACCCTCCGTAAGTTGCCCACTGAATGTGATACTGTTGTGCCTGGTTTGTACCATCTTGGAAAAGCAAGAAACCACGCGACAATCCCTCCCCTACGCCTGCTAGCGTGTGTGCAAAAGGGTTTTTATAGGTGGGCACACTGCACGTAGCCAACAGACTTGCGCCGGCTACCGATTGTACCTGGACATGTACCAAGTTGTGAGGGACATGAGGTTGCTTGTGCATAGTGCAGGGCAGGGCAGGAGGTCTGGTCTAGAGGGTAGAGCCTCCATTTGCCTGAAGATTAACATCCACAAGGTCGCCAGTTCGAGGCCACCGGCACCATGCGACCTTGAAGCAGCTGACAAGCTGCAGCTGAGCTGTTCCATCTGCTCGGAGCGTGGGAGGATGGAGGCCAGAATGTTAAAACCAGATCGGAGTGTAACAGCTTGAATGTGGTGGTTCTTGAAAGAGAGAACCTTCTTTCAATTTGTAAAAATCCCTGCGTGGATTTAATAAGCCTGCCTGTGTAAACCGCCTTGAATAAAGTCTTGAATAAAGACCAAGAAAGGCGGTATATAAATACTGTATATTATTATTATATTATTATTATATTAGTGAAGCCACTATCCTTTCACTTTGGTTCCCATCACCAGTGCATTACTTTACAGTTATATTGGAACTCAACTGCTATTTTGCTGCCTATTCTCCCGGTTTGGAGAGATCTTTCTGGAGCACTTCACAATCCCTTCTGGTCTTCACCACTCAGAAAAGTTTAGTGTCATCCACAAACTTGTCCACCTCCCTGCTTATCCCTGTTTCCAGGTCATTCATGAAGATGTTGAAAAGCACCAGTCCTAGGACAGATCCTTGAGGCACTCCACTTTCCACCTCTCCACTTTTTTTGTCAATTGCCCATTGACACCCACTCTCTGTTTCCTGGTCCTCAACCAGTTCCCAATCCATGAGAGGACCTGTCCTCTTATTCCTGACTGTGGAGTTTTCTCAACAGCTTTTAGTGAGGGACCATATCAAACACCTTCTGGCATTTAGTGAATCTGAGGAGACCCAGTGGAGTCCGGGCATCCTAAGTAAAAAAGTGGGTTTTTTTTTAGCTGTTGGGGCTATGTAACATGCTACATACTATGGGCTGGCAAGGGATAGCATTGGTCTGCCTGTCTGCTATGAAACCAAGTTGTTGTTTTTTTGAAGTTACAGGTTTTTTTAAGCTTATGAATTTTCAGGGTTTTTTTTAAACACTGATTGTGAGCTGTTTGTTTCTTGATATAGGTATAGATGATATAACTAGTAAGCATCTCAAGAGGATCAATTTTCATTGATATTTGCAATAAAACTTTTAAAAAATCCAATCTAAATAATCTTGGCCTTGCATTTGTTGGTCTGGGAGCTAAACATGATAATATTTAAATGCCTTTTTTTCCCCATATGTTGACCATCTCCCTATGTTGACCAATTTCCTCCAGTCCCTTGGGTGGTCAACTTAAAGAGGTTCTACTGTATATTTTCTCTTAAACGATATGTCTGTTGGTACATCCCTGACAAAAAGAACATTCAGGTAAGTGGATTGGGCTTCATATTGACTCAGCTACACTCATTTGAATAACTTTCCTTTCATCTGTAGGTGTGGTTACTGAATTCTGACACACTATTAGTAGAATCTCTGGGAAGTGTGTCCTGCAGTAACAGTTCTAACTTGTTTGGCTGTGGTATGTCAACTAACATGAGGTCTTCAGAGATTAAGAATGCCATCAAAGTTCTCTTCCTTCCATGTCTTAAAAGCAGAAATAAGGAGTAAGTACCAGCTGTGCATGTCCCTTTTTAAAAAAAAAAAATAAGACTCCATTGACTTCAATTGCCAGTTTTTTTCTAGCCTAGATTGTGACTTCTTCAGCTCAGGTGATTCTAGTCAACTGTGAAATCTCCTCTCTTAGAAATATGTCTGTTTCAACTGGTTTTGACATGTGGACAAAAGGTATATCACAGCCAACATAATGTTTGGCCAAGTCCATAATGTTAGTAGTACAGTACATTATATTGGGTTGTATTGCTGCCTCAGTTGATGGATTGTATTACCCCCTCAGGGTTTAATGACTGTTGTACTTGTATGACTCAAGGCATAGGGCATCTTTAGTATGCTGCTACTGGTTTCCTGATTTCAAGCTTTGTCTTTTCCACATAGGAACCATGTGAGGTTATAAACAACTTTACTTTCAGTGTTTGTATTTGTGAATGTGCACATATGCATCCTATTAAGAATTTAAAGATTTTAAATTTAAAGATTTCGCTTCCATAAGGATAAAGAGATATTCTTGTTTTTTCAAACTGCTGGAAGTGAACTTTCTAAAAAAAAAATCAAATCAAATTGCTTTTAACTTTTGTCCTAGTCACGTGTGCCCAATGAAGTGGGTTAAATTTCCTTAAACTGTAATCTTCCAAAAATACATCCATTCCTTTCTTCGACTGCTCTCAAACTGTCTTTGACTCTGCTACCTCACTAAAATAGCATACCAACATTTGTCCATGTAACGTCCCTGGAGAGCTGCCTTTGTTTCATTGACAAAAAGCAAGTTAGGCCTGCTGCTCTGAACAGAGAAGGTAAAATGTCAGGCTGGTCAGACTTGGATTCCTTGAGACTGTAGGGAAGACCTCCAGGGTCACTTGGATTGTACCTCTGAGTCACTTCCACGTCACTTGGATTGAAGCTTGAAACTGACCACTGTTGATTTTGACATTTCTTATCGGTTTGGCTGATAAGCTTTGCTTCCTTTCAACTAACCCTGCTGGCTCAAATTGCTTTTCCCTCTTTACTTGTTGAAAGCACAATTGCAGCACTTGTTCTTGCTGTCCCTTGGTTGCTAGAGGCTGTTGACAGTCCTGGGCAAAAGATGGAATCTTATATCAGTAGTGTCACTGGCAGCTAGAAGTTCTCCCTGCCGTAAATAAATGTCATGGTGTGACTTTTTAGCAGCTGATTCTGTGCTGTGGGTTTGTAGTGCTGTGACCCAGGAAAGCCCAAGAAAATCAGTCCTGAAACTGCATCCGATAGAAAAACATGTCAATCAGAGGATTGTATTCAGTGGACTATGCTGTTGTTTTAGCTTAAAAAAACCACCATGTGTGAATGAGGCCTCGGCTTGGTCAGATGAAAGCTACTGTCTATATCTGTTCCAAAATTTATTCTATTAGGTTAACACAATGGCAGCATCCTGTAGTACTTTGTAGTAATTGGTCTAACTTGCATTCATTGCTCTACTCATATAATGTTTAAAACTGCTGCATGCTTGCCTTTAACCAACCTGGTTGATGCCACCTTGAGACTAGCACGATGATGTAGTAACATGTTCAGAAAGCAGGGGATGGAGATTCTCATCTGAAATTCACAATGGATTTATTCATTCATCATCAAGAGCAAAATCTGATAAAACTGTTAGATTTGGGGTTGTAAGGTTTACTGTAACCCAGTGGGGAAAAAAAGGACATTTAAATTATGAGTTAATGGTTTGCTCAGTTAACACAGTGGAGAAGGGTTAGTTAAAAGATACTGAGGAAGAGTAATGTCAGTGAAATCCTATGCATGTTTAAGATTGCAGTCCAATAGCGCAGTCCTATTCCCCCTCCCCCGAGGGGACTTGTGCTGGCTGCAAAGTGTTGAGAATGTGCCATAAAGCACGTTTGCGGCTACTCGGGAGCAGACTGGGCCAACACATGGATGTGCAGCTACTGAGAAACAGGCTGGCCCAGGAGAGCCAGAGCAGTGCCAGGAGCAGGGGAGTCTGTGCTGGCCTCGGAAAGCCAGCCCAGAAGCTGGGAGAGGGTGGAGGGAGGAACAGAGGTGGGGAGCATTTCAGGACAGGGGAAGGGCAGTCCATAGGCAGGATCGGGTTTGGGAAGGGAGTGGGGATTGCCCGCACAGACTAGATCCCTGGCCAGAGCTACATTACTTGGTCTGTTTGGATTTGCGTCTGTAATCTTGAGGAAGCAGATCTGAGTAACCCCATAGGGCTGCCTGTGGCATTGCTCCGGATAAGGAGACTAAAATCCCTTTATTCCGATTTGCACTCTGGGCCACACCAAACCTGCACAGGATACAACGCAGGCCAGTCGGCCTGGCTGTTTCAGCACAGATTAGGATTGTGCCCTAAATGAGTTAAATGTCAGTGTCATTGGGCCATATAGTTAAGTTTCACTGGATTGTAATTTTCTCTGTTTTGTTCTTGGTTTAATATATAACACATTTGTGTTCTCTGAATGGGCAGAGTTATTTCTGTTCCTTGTGTGTTGAACTTAAAAATGACAAAGAGCCAATCTGCATGCAAATTATTTGCTTTGGAAGCAGATCGTGCAAGCCACAGTGGAGAATTCTTTAAACTTGCTGATGGTTGGCAAGACTGTTGGCTGAAAGCACAACTTCTCCACTCCATACCCTGGGCAAAATATTCTCTGTGCATGTTTTGGGGAGACTTTTTGAAAAACCCGTTTCTTCCCAGCTCACAGGTGTGCACATTTGAGCCCTTTTGCATATATGCAATGTTAGGCAGAAATTATCCAGAGAGTATTTTTGGTTCTTCTTAGAGACTGAATCATGACAAAGCCAGTGTGATGTAATAACTCGAAAGAGATAGCTTAGGAATGGGCAGCCCAAGAATTGATAGATGACCTTGGACCATTCGCTGTCTCTCAGCTTAACCAACTTAAGGAAGGGGTAAAATACATCTTTGTTAATATTTGTGAGCTCTTTGCAGGCAGATTATAACCCTTTCTGTCTTGTTTGAGCAGGGTCCTGGCAGAAGCAGTAATGCTGAAATCCTATACGCACAGTTTCCTGGGAGTAAGTCACATTAAACACAGTAGGGCTGAGTAGAGACACATACGGTTGCGCTGATGAACAAACCTAGGCAAACTGCTTTTTTTGTGTTTGAGGGGCTTTGTTTAAAATGTGTTAAATCTGTTCTTGCCAACAACTGCTTTGGGCACTGATCATTATATTTGGGCATTGAAAAATTATATGCAGTGGTGTCACTAGGGTTCCTGTCATCCGGTGCGGGAGGCCAGTGTGTCACCCCATGTAGTAGGCGGAGCAACCACCAGGTGGTGGGCGTGGTGATATACCATCCCCGCCCCCACTGGTTTTTTGGCTGTACCTTTGGATAGAACAAAGATATTTCAACATGGTTTGTTTCATTGCATTCTGCATGAAATTACACATTGATTGATATATAACATGATGGCATTATTCTTAACAAACTGTGATTTTGGTCACTAGTGATGTCACACACACACACAAACACACCCGCCCGCTTTAAACTTACTAACACTTTACTGCAGCAATTCTGAAACTTTTAGCACTGGAACCTACTTTTTAGAATGACAATCTGTCCAGGACCTACCAGAAGTGATGTCATGACCTGAAGTGACACCATCAAGCAAATTAAAATAATTATAAATAATTAAATTAAAGTAAAGCAAATAATTAAATAAGGGGGAGCCAGCCCTGTTCCACCAAGTGAATTTTCTCTGCAGTCTTCCTGCAATACACCCCCCTCCCCAATCAGTAAGATTTTCAGCTCTACCCAGTGCCCAGTTCTATTTAACTTCTGTTTAAACCAGATCACTGTAAGGATCCACCTGGCTTTGCAAGTCTCAAAAAGAAAAAAGTTCACCTTACCGCTGAAGCCGCCGTTTTTATTCTTTTTATGCTGGGAGGGTTGGGCGGGCATAAGTGGCTACCTTCTGGAGCATTTGTTGAGCTCCATTTCCATCAGATCGAGACCATTGTGGTGGCCTCATATTCCCCTTTGCCTGACCTGACCATGAGCCAAGGCATATTTACTTACTCGTGAGTAAATACAACCATTTGGCTTAGTTTCACTTTCTGTAGGGCTCAATACATTCACCGGCTTGGAGGTAAGGACCTCCTTCTTGGGGGGCTGCATTCATTGGATCAGGACCATTCTAGTATTGTTGGATTCCTCTCAACCTGCCCTTTCCAACAGACTAAGGCAAGTTTGCCTACTCTTGAGTAAATGCACAGTATGGCTCAGTTTCACTTTCTATAGGGTTCCATGCATTTTTTGTTTTCTAGGTTTTTGGCAATAACTTTTGTTAGAAAGGAGATATTTCACTCTGGTTTTTTTTCATTGCACTCTGCTGGAAATTCCACATCCAACGGTATATAACACGATAATATTTCTAACCACCGTGATTTTAGTATGTCGGACCCCCCCCTGCACATCACCCAGTGCAGCCCGTACCTCCTAGCGATGCCACTGATTACATGTAAGTCCTTGGGCATAAAAGGTGAACTGAATCTTCAGCATGAGGAAGATTTAGAGCAGCATTTCTCAACATTTGTCCCCCACTGTACTACTTTGCATTGTTCACCTATTGGAAGTACTACCAGTACTACCAAATTACTTCCAGATTGGGAGACCAGATGCAACAGACACTGGTAAGAGGCTGAGGGTGGACAGGAGGCTTTTTCAAGCATGCAAAAAGCACACACTAGAGCTCTGCCCAACAAGCTGAGTCTCCTATCTGCTTGTTGCGTTGTATTGCTGGTCTTGCTGCCAAGTGGTGGGGGGCTGGGGTCCTGTGTGTTCCACCAGACACCTCCTCAAGTACCACTGATGGTACAAGTACACTGATTGAGAAACACAGATTTATAACATCTTTCCTTTCAATCATCCACCGAAAGTTTATTTAAAAGTTGTATAGCCAGATATAAATGCTGTACTTTGTGTTCTTCTTTTGTGCCTTGTATTTTGGCAATACTCAGATGGCCCTAGTTGAATCCTACTGTGAGGGATCGTAGAGTGTTAACATTCCAAAATTTTAAAGGAACTTGAGGAAAAGAGTAGCCTCACCAAAACTGTTCCTTTTGCTATCGTGTAGCTGCCTGTTATAATTTATCGTTCATTGCTGGGATAAATATTTGGTCCTAATCCCTGACGTCTGTCTCATGGAAGTGTTTACTTGAGTAGTCTGTATCTGATTTTGTACACTGTTTTAGCATACGGACTGCTTTGGAGTCTTGTTAACCTTGATAACCTAGGACAGAGGTCCCCAAACCCCAGCCCGGGTGCCAGATGCAGACCTCTTTCTGGCTCGCGGCCAACCTCTTGTCCCCTGAAAGACTCTGGCCCACTCAACTGAACATGACAAGAACTGTGCTCTGATTGTATCTGGAGGGTGTTTTGAGAGCCAGAGAGGTTGAATGAATGAGCCCATTCATTCATTTATTCACTCATCTAAGTTTCCTCTCTTTATTTATTTACATTTTATATTTAAATTTTTTTTTCCGGCCCCCCACACCACACCAGATATTTGATGCGGCCCTCTGGCCAAAAAGTTTGGAGACCCCTGACCTAGGATAAGCCTAGGATTGTTAAAAATCTTCCTGCTTGATTATGTCACTTCTGGTCATGACATCACTTCCGGTGAGTCTTGACAGATTCTCATTCTAAAAAGTGGGTCCTGGTGCTAAATGTGTGAGAAACACTGGTCTATAGCAACTATTCTCTGAAGTAAACCCCAGCTGACATCAGTTGGTATTGATTTCCATACAGTAAGTTTAAAGCCAAAATTTGTCTTTAATAGCCTGTCTTGGGGATTGTCCTGAGCAAGCTCTTGTGTTTAGTACACCACTAAGGCTGCAAGAGTATACACACTTCCCTGCAAGTACACCCTACTGAACACAGTGGGACTTACTTTTAAGTATGCATACATAGAATTGTACTGTAGCTTGGTGACACAGGTCAAGATGGAGGGCAGAAAATTCACTGGTGTGTGCTGCTTCTTGTAAGCATACTTACTTGCTGGCATCCTTCAGTCTCGGAAGACTATGGTATCGCGCTCTGAATAGTATTCTGGAACAGAGTGTCCTCTCCAGTGCGCGAAGCCTGGGTAAAGTAGATATGGAGGATAGACTGTTACCCATGCAGCAAATCCCCCCACATAATAGTCTCACATTTTCCTTCCACTTAGGTTGGACACTTGCTGCCCCTGCCTGACCTTCACACATTCAGTGGAAGATATGAAAAGGGCTTCTGTCTGCATACAGCAGTACATATATATTGCCTTTCAGTGGAATCAGGAACAGCCTGTGCTTAGATGTGGATGGCCAATGTGCGTAATAAGCCCTTTTACCATGTCCCTGCATGTGCAGAGGTTAGGGGACAGGAAGTGAAATCCCTCACCTTGTGTTCGGTGTATGCATGAAAGTGAAGTGCAGAAGGGGTTAATGTTGCCCATGGAACTGTACTGAACAAATTGCCCCAATTTGTTTGCTTATTTATCTGTTCAACAACAACATTTTATCAAACCATTGTCAGCCTAGCTATTTGTACTGGTTTCTATACTGTACTTGACAAGGGGCTCCCCCCCCCCGCCCTATCATAAACTGATCCCAGTCAGTCAGGAATCACATAGTAAACATGATGACATTGTGACAGGCAGCATGACAAGAACCCATGGGGCAAAGCAATGCCTGATTCGGCAGACATGGAATACTCCACAGCTAATCAACAAGAACTGGTTACAGCTGGTACCAGCCCTTTAAAAGGCTGAGAGGGAAAAGGTGGGAGGAGTGGAAAGAAAGGAAGAAGGAGGAAGCTGAGGGGAATCAGGAAAGGAAGGGTGTGAGTGAGAGAGGGAGGGAGGAGTCCAGGAGGATCAGCAAGAAAGGAAATGTGAGAGAGAGCCCAAGGAGGAATAGGACCCACAGGAGCTGGGAAAAGGGGAGGGAAACAGACCTAGAACTGTGCATGTAGTTTTGAGAAGTGAAGCAAGAAGGTCTGTCAAGACACTCTCTTCTCCCTCCTCTGGTAACTCAGCACAAGGGCTGCCAGTTGGCCAGCAGGCTCCCTCCTGGGTGAAGGGGCGGAAATGCAACCCTTTCCACTGCCACCAGAAATTCAGGATAAGAGCTGCGTTTTCACCCAGGTGGAAGTCTGCTGACGAATTGGCAGCCCTTGAGCCAAGTTACCTGAGGAGGGAATGTCTTGACAGACCTCCTTGCTTTGCTTCTCTTTTATCCATACATTCCAATTTCTCTCTCTCTCTCTCTCTCTCTCTTTCTCTAGTCTTCCCTAGGTATTGTGCAAGGCTGTGCAAGGCTTCAGAGATGGGAGCCCAGTTGCTCCATGGGTTAAAGCTCTAGATAGGTTGGTTTTAAATGAGAGGAAATGATTTATTGAGGATTAAAACGAAACAAGGGGCAAGCAGACAGATTCTATCCTTGAGATCAAAAGGCAGAGTTCTAAAATAAAGTAAAAACAGAAGCTGAGTAAGATTCCCTGGCATAAAGTTCCACTTAAAGCATCCTCCTGACACTGGAGGAAAAGACATTTAGAGTTAACCTTTTCCTACCACGACAGCCTTATAGCTTGCATCTTGGCTGGGCTACTTCCTAGGTTAGCCTCGATGTATACAGAAAACTGTCATGTTCCTAAGAGAGAGGTACTTGCTTATGATAGGGGGTTACAGACAGGAGTGTTCATAATACACACCCTTTCAGTTCAGCTCTAGTGTTACATGACTTGATGTCATGCGTCTTTTTGACCCATTTTTCAGGCTGACAACCAACTCCTCAGTAGGCAGTCTCCTCAAGCCCCCTGTTATCCTTGGGTTTTCCCAGATAATCTGAACACTGAAGATCCCTTCCTCCTCTGATCATCTTCTGAGAAACCTTTCTGAAGCTTTTGGAACAGACCTACCAGGGTATCAGTTTAGGGCACCCATTTGCACCCAGTTAATCCAGCAATAAATGTAAAATGAAAGAACCCTGCTAGGTGGAGGTTGTATAGCCCCATGAGGAAGGACATGGGATTTGTCCAGTAAAGTTTTGTTGTCTTCACTGCATCAGCTTTTGTCATAATAAAGATACTTCCCAGAGACTTATTTTTCCAGTAGAACACACTGTGAAACTTAATGACAAATGTTTCATTATTTCTTGTTTTTACTGAGAGAACTTATTAAGGAGTGTGAGCTCTTTGTTTTCTTGGCATTTGTAAATCTCTCAGCAATTAGTAAGCACTTTTGTAATTTAATAAGACATTATGTCGGATTTCAAATATCAACTTCTTAATCCATTGAAAGGCATTACTGATCTCCTGAAACATTATGTATTCCAAAGATGGAATTAGATTCTCTAATGAGAGTTGTGATACATTTTGTCCTGCTTGCTTCTGCAGTACAGAGGCAGTACAAGTCAGTTTTGTCCAAATCCCCTTTTTATATTGTCAGAAATTCTATTGCACCATTAGTAGCAGTTGCAAGACAGGACATCTCTTGGGTATCAGTGGGATAATAAAATCCTCAGTAAAGCCAGAAATCAAAATCATTTTAATTTTCATTGCAAATGCTGTGCCAACAAGGACAGTCTTAGGATATAATGACTGTATTCCTTTTGGATGAGAGTGTTGTCAGAATGTGCAAGGACAATTAAAAGTTAGCTGTCTGGGTTTTCATACAGATACAGCGGCCCAAAGTTTTCTGTGTAGTCAAACAGTTCCCTCACTGCAATAGCAAGGCACTATTGATGCAAGTTTTTGCTTGGTTATTTAAAAAAAAGAGTTAGCAATGAAGTTAGGCTATCAGAAATTGTTAACAGAAATGGGGGGGGGGAAGAGTTTTGGTGAAATGATACATTGTTAAGGACTTCATTATCTTTCTTACAAGAGTAGTGCCATCAAAAACAACTCCACACCTCTCTGGCTTTTTAATTTAATTATAATTAAGATCAGTCAAGGTTACTGGGTAGCAATAACACCAGTCCACATGAGAGAAGAATGACAGGGTATTTCAAGCTGTACCCTTCCCTGCCAGTAGCTACTGCTGGCTATCTTGATACATGCACCCTTACTGTGGTGACTGTGCCTTACTGTGGAGCTGCAAACCTGTCGCTTGCCTTAGAAAGAGAGGTCAGCAAAAGGCGCCCAGTCTTGTCAGTGGTTGTTTGCTCTCCCATAGCTAATTGAGGACATAAAGCTGGAGACGGGAAAAATAGGACACTCAGCACATTTACAGCAATCTGAGCCCACTTCCACAATGAAAGCCTTGGCCAATTGTTCATTCTGTCATTCTTGCCTGTCGCTGCTCATGTCCTTTTTTGCTACTGTCTTTGTGTCTTGGCTGGGTAAGGCCAAAGGTACACCTAGTCCAGTATTCTCTTACCAGCCAGGACAAAAGAGAATTCTTGATTATTCTACTGTAGGGTCACTAAACGTAATAGTGTTTGTGGCCTTGGCAAATGCCCACTTTGGGTGTTTTGAATGCTGCCTCAGAAGGTGTTTTCTAAACAAAAAGAAAGCATGTCAGGGGAAAGGCAAGGCTAACCTTCTTCCTTGACATGCTAGTATGAAGGACAGTTTTTGTCAATGGGAAACATTCACACATAAGTGCACACATGCAACCAACTTGGAACTTAAATATGTTCTGTCTAGAATCTTTGCCACTTGAATATATACTGGCATTTAGTCTTTCATCTTGTTATCTATTCAGCAGGCTTAATCATTGAGCCAAAAGCTGTAGGATGGGCAAAGTCTACATTTATACCACCAGACTGTAAAACTGGGTTGGGGTTTAATTTGCTTCACTTATATTAAAAATGGGGTTGCAAGTTTCATAAGCAAAACTGCCGAGTTCCCTGATAGTTGGATGTTGCCTTTGTAATTTTTGTTTACTTAAAAATGAGATTATTATGCCTGAAAATAATCTATCATTAGCCACACTCTGCAATTATTTATCATAATTGGCTGCTTTACATCCATTTCAAATAGCTAGGCACATGAATTTCGACAGTCTCTTCCCTGAGGTTACATTAGTCAGCGTGAGCTCAAATTGCTAGGTCGACATTTTTCCTCTCCAAACTTGTCTGCAAGTGTAAAAATTTTATGAGGCGACTTTAACGAGGTCCATTGGGATTTGGGATTATTTATCTTAAGCTCTTATTAAAGACAAAAAGTGTTGTTTTCTCCCTGTGTTTAGCCAGGTAAAGTAAAGCTCCCCTTTCCCCCCCTCTGCTGTGTTGTTTGGGAGTAAATAAAATTTGACTGAGAAATGGGGATCAAGGAGAGAGGGGTTCTTTCTGTTCCTTTTTCTGTGCTAAGTATATTTTGCCAAGAAGTGTTAGCTATGATAACACAGCTCAAAGTTCTGAGGCTGTGTTGGTAGATAGAGGGGCTTGTAGAAGAAAACTACTTTTTTGTCAAGCAATAATGAGTCCCAATAAGTGAAAGGTGATGCATATTGAGAAAATAATCCCCATCAAGATCTTATGTTGAACTAGCAATAACTACCCCAGAAAGTAATGCAGGAGTCATGATAGCAATCTTGAAAAGGCAATCTCAGCTTTTTGGGTGGGAAGGGGAAGGCAAAGCTACATAGAAAATTTACATTTTTTTGCAAGGAGAGGACAGAGAGAATACAGACATCATCTTAATGCCACTATATTAAGCTGCTGCTTACCCATACTTTGAGTTTTTGGTGTAACCCTAGTCATGCTGTGACCAAGTTTGGGGGTGATGTAATGACATAATAATGTCACCCCAAACGTCTGCCCTATCATGTTGCTTTTAATGTGATAGGCCTATCTCCAGACCTTCTCTGTTCTGTTATCTTCTTCCCTCTCTGGGCCGAGTTCTCGCTGGTCAGCTGCAAAATCATGATGCTGATGAGAGTGTGAAGCAGCTGGGTCCAGGAAGGATAAAGTTCACCAAAGGAAGACTTGGGTGTTGTGGTGACACACACTCCCACTAAGGCTCGCACGCGGTGCGACCTGAACCACCCGCGCCCCCGTTGTGACGCCACTGGTTTGAAGTAGGTTTGCAAGCCACAGTTGCAATATGCCTGCCTCTGCATCATAAAAATGAGAGCACAGTCCTGAAAATGGTCCCTTGCACCAGCCCAGGAGTGTTGCAAATATGCCATAAGACATGTTTGCGCCTTCTCAGGAGTTGGTTGGGCCAGCATGAGAATATACATTGGCCTGCGGAGGTCGTATCCAGCCTCCACACAGCTCCAACAAGGTAAAGTTGTGCTGACCAAGGACTGTTAGGTCTATGTTTTGGATAAGGCAGAAACACAGCTAACAAGGTGGTTCAGGAACAGGTGCAGATTGCTGGAGTCAGCAGGATCAGCAAACACCTGTGACTGCCTCACCCTGGGTGTGGCTTAGCCTACACTGATTGGCCACTCCAACTACTTAATGTTTGGTCTGTTGAGCTTCCAGTGCAGCAGTAGGAGTGTAGTAGGAGACTACCGAACTGCTGCCAGTAACTTGGGAGGCTGGATGTGAGTATATGCATGTTGTTACTGCCCATGGAATGAACTTTGAGTGTGTATCTTGGAAAACTGATTTGGATTTGTTGTTTATGGACTGACTGCTCATTGTGCTGACTAGGACCGTTTACTGATTACTCTACCTGTGATAACCCTTGCTCTGAAATATAACCACTGCATTCAAAGAACTCTGCTGGTGTATGCTGTTTTGTGTGCCTGCTCATCCAAGGTTCCATACAACTCTTTATCAGACAAAGGGTTGCAGCTTTAACAAGGACTGCTGGTGTGGGGTGTGGAGGAGGGCGGGGGAGATCGGAATGAGAGGAAAAGCAGACATATGATTTACACAGCTTTCTTTCCTTTGACTGGAGTGTCAAAAGTGGGACATGTAGATCCTTCTGAAACTTGCTTCTGTTGAGTTCCACTTCACACATTTCGGGAGAAGCTTGTAAAACAGAAGCTTGGGTCTCTTTGGGTTATAGAGACACTGTATTTTTGTTATCTGTAAGTTGGCTGTAATGTCTCAGTAATACAGAGATCCAATACGGAGACTGTATTTTTGTAATCTGTAAACTGTCTTGTAATATCGCTCAAAACTTTTCTCTATATTCAAGATTTTGAACATATTCTTAATGCATCGGTGCAAATCACCCACAGAATGTTTCCAATCTAATATGGAAGTTTTTCTCACTGTACTGTGTGGTGGAGTTAATGAAGCTGCAAGGAACTAATATTACAATTTTCTTGAAAAATAAGTTTATTGTTTTTGCCTGGTTATGCAAAAGAGATAGTAGGATAATGGCTTTATTAGGATCAGTAAAAATGTCCCAAGTAGTGAGCTAGCTTTTAAAGTTCTGCAGGATGTTGTGTGTATATGTATCCTAATAGCATTTACCTAAAATTATTCTCCACATTTGTTAATATAAATAACAATATTATTATTCTTAATTTATTTACTTCTGTTCCCTGGCTCACAGGGAGTCCCTGAGTTCCACTTAGCACTGGAGACAGATACAAAGAACTGCCAGTATTTATAGTTTCCAAAGCAGAAGAGTTGTTTCTTTGTGCCAGTAGCCCTTATCTTTCACCTATTAACAGCCCAATCCTGAGCTGCCCGGGGTGCCCAGCTTCAGCGGCAGCGAAAACAGCTGCTGTCAGATCCTGTGTGACCCGGGCTACTGCAGGCGGCACCTCGGGACAAGGGGACTTTCATCCCTTTCTCCCGGGTAAGGGAAGCAGCCCCACAATGGGGCTGCTCACATTACCACCAACCAAAAGGTCGGCAGTAAGGTAAAGGCATAGGGTGCTGAGCCCCACACGAACTCCTTGGATCCGGTGGAGCGGAGCTGCACGGGACCCGCCTCCCTCCCTCCTCCCGTCACTCCTCCTCCCCGCTCTCTCTCCACCCTCTGCCTGCCTCCTCTTTCCCCGGAATGCCCCCTCCCCGCCCCCGTGCCACAGCTCGGCGGTCCGTGCGACTGCCAAGCAGCGGAGGACAGCTGTCCGCCCGGTATTAGCCCAGCGCTGGCTAGCGAGGGTGCTGGCCTGGCGGTAAGCCTCGCGGGTGTGTCTTTCAGCACGTTTGCAACAGTGCATGCCAGCAGGAAGCCAGCGCGCCGAGATCAGGATTGGGCTCTAAGTCTGCAAAGTCCCTCCTGAAGACAACTGAGAACTTGACCATTTGGGGCTTTGCCATTATGTCTTCTTTTTTGTCTCTCCTCTTTGTTGTTTTGCTTAACTCCCAGCCTGAGGAATCGAAAAACTTGATCACTACCAATAACAGTATCTGTTACTCTACTTTTACATTGTAGTGCTTCCCCCCCCCAATGGATCACCACAGTTACCTCCAATTTTTGTTGTGTAACTTGGACAGATTTCACATGGAGAGCATGTAATAATAAATAATTGTTCAGACCTGAAGCTGAAAGCTTCTGGTTCAGCAGGCCAGGAGGGGAAAATCCGTAATGCAGCATTGTGTTGGAAATCCCTTCGGGCTTTATGCCTCTCCAGAAATTGTCAGTTTTGTAAAGTCCAGCACTAGCATATTTTCTATCAAATCTGATGTGTTTCGTTTATTGAAGTCAACCAAACATATTCCAACGGGTAGATTACAATATTCATCAGATTTTTCATGCCGCATACCCTGAAAGACTATATCAGCAGTTCTCAAACTATCAGGGGATATGAGCCCCGCTGTAAGTTCTTGTGGGGAGGGGGGGAGGCAGCGACATGATCATCAGAATCGTGTCGCTTTGGAGGGGCTCAGGGACTTGGTTAGACTTACCAGAGGCTGGAGCAGGCTCCAGGGGGTGCGGGGAGCCCCATGTCAGCTTTCCCAGGGCCCCCCAAAGTGTACAAACTGTCAGAATAACAATTGCGACCCACTTCTGGTTTTGCAACCGAAAACAGGAAGTGGGTAGTGATCGTTATTTTAAGTGTCTGCATGCTTCGATTCTGGCGATTGCGTCGCTGCCTCCCCCCTCCCCACCCCTTAAGGGTGCAGAAGCCAGGGCTCTCTGGCTGGGACATTGCAACACTCCAGTTGGAGAATCACTAGACTATATAAAGCTTCTGTTGAAAGACATGAGGTTCATGGGCTTACATGATTGTTCAGTGGTTTGACAGTGCTCCACTTGCAGTAGCTATAGAAGGATTTAGCACAGGATATGGTTGCCCTCAATGCACTATTGCTTAGTAACTTTCCATCAGGATCTCTACACACTGAGAAAATTAGTGCTGCTATTTATAAGGTGCTTTTCCTAATGACTCAAAGCACCTCACAATCATGTTTCTTTTCATTTGTGATGAATGTCCCCCCCTTTCCCTATTTTTTCCTTGTGTTTGGACAATTCTAATCACCCCGAAGCTTCTGCACTGGTTCAGGAACCCAAAACCTTCTGGGACTTCCTCCTGGAAGTCTCCTTTGTCCTTTGTTTGAAAACATCATTCCCCAACAGCCATGTTCTTGGATGTTTATCAGACCTTCTCTGTGTCTGGGCTAGCCAAGCTTCCTACTGAAATTGGCATTTGTCCACTAATTGGGCAGCCAGCCCTGCCTGTCTAGGTAAATGCTTGGGATGGAGTGTCCAGGTTGTTTCCACTCATTCAATCAGGTAACTAGTATATGACATAATCAAGCCTTAGCTTCTTATGGTCAAGCACAAGGATAATTGGGTATGTTTAGCCAGGTTTGCTGTTGGAATCTAATGCTTGCTCAAGGAAGGCACACCCACTTCTTCTCCAGCAATCAGAGCTGTATTTCTGTTTAGGTGCACTGAAGGAATTAATTTTGTTTTGTTTGCTCTTTTCACTGCAAGGCAGCCTGCAAACTTCTACTTTGCAGACTTTGGGGATTTTGTACTTAAATAGCTATCCAGCTCTCTCTGCTGGGTGTTACAGAATGAATGCCTTCCAACAATCTACTGCTTGAGGCAACTGTTTCAGTTGGCCTCATGGATGGGCCAGACCTGATTACCTTGGCCTTTTACAGTTTGCCTTTTTATACAGAAATTGTGGCATACAGTGCTTCACTTATTGGAACTGTGAACTCTCTAAGTAGACTAGTGAAATAACAGGCCTTGTGATTGCTTTCCAGCCTCGTTGATGCATGGGAAAATGACATCGGAGTACATCCTCTAACCTTTCCATCAAAAACCTGTTTGGAACTGCTGTTGATACTGTCTCAGAGTAATGCCTCTCTGCCTCCTTCCCTGCGCTGGATGAACTCTTTTCAGGTAGAGAAATGAACATCTTTGATATAATGCAGCTAACATATAAGAACAGATTTTTGAATTCACTGTTTTCTCTTCAACCAAAGGTTATGGCAGGTTTAACACACTAGCTGTACAAAAGGAATAAAAGTACAAAAGACAAGTACGAAAGTACTAAGACATTAGCACAGAATGTTACATGACACCATCACAGCAATAAATCTCTTCCTTAGGTTTATACTTGCTAATCTTACCTTCTGCTACAATGAATTGAGCAATCTGTTTAGCCGTAATTTTGTGTGCTAAAAATTATGCTAACATATGTACAATAGATTTTTAGAAAATGGACTACCTGGAGGGGAAAAAGAAAAGCTCCCTATGGAAGGAGCTTTTTCTTATACTAAATAGCATGAATGGTTTTTTTGTGGTTTTTGTCAGATCCCTACAAAGCTGTAGCAGATGTTGAACAGAGGTTTAGTGTCCTGAACTACATGTGAATGCCTATTTATTGTTATTAAGGCTGTGGTCCTATATACACTTTCTTGGGAGTAGGTCTCATTGGAGACAATAGGACTAGCTTCTGAATAGACATGCATAGAATTGACCTGGTAAATAAGAGCCCAGCGGAAGAGGACTAAATACCACCTAAATATTATATTGCAGTGTACTTGAAAGTCAATAAAACTATGTAGGTAGATAACGAAGCTTCTGGCAGTAGGTAGTGATGACAATGCCATATAAACCAGGGTGGCTCCTAGGCCTGTGGGTGGAACTCAGAAAAAAAGAAAAATTCATGAGTAGTTTGTATTAGAAATGAGTTGTGGCTCCTGCCACTTATATAGGATGCGTTGTACATGGGGCTGCATCTGGAGCAGTTGGCAGTTAATGTTATCACCGAACTCTGCAACCAGGGAGCTGTGTGAGCAATGTGCAGCAATATCGTTCATCTGCATGGGGCTTTGCTTCTGTCTGCACCACTTACAGCAGAGGTCCCCAAACAAGGGAATCGGTGCGTCCTGATGCCCCAGCCAGGGAATCTGTGTTGCTACCCCCCAAGGGTAGGGCAACAATGACAGCAGTGACATGATTTTCACAATTGTGCCACCATCAGGGAGTAAAGGGTTTTTTTCAAATTTACTTGGGGGTCACTGTGGGTCTCCAGAGGGTCCAGGGAGCCTGCAATCCCCTGTGTAGGCTTCCCTACACCTCTGCACTTCTGTAAAAAGTTTTTTTAAAAGCCACTTCTGGTTTTTGTCTTGAAACTGGAAGTAGCCTTCTTTTTTTCCCCACAGAAGTTTAGCGGTGCAGTGAGGCCTACAGAGGGGGTTGCAAGCTCCCTCAACTCTCTGGAGACCCATAGTGACCCCAGGTAAGTACAAAAAAACCCCTCTCCTCCCTGACGGTGACATGATCATGGTGATTACGTCACCACTCCCTTCCCCTCCCCCCCACAAACACCAGGAAGGCTGTTTGTGCTGCTTGATAAGTAGAGAGGGCCTGGAGCTCAGTGGCAGCAGTCACATGCTTGACATGTATAAGATTTCCTATTCAAACCCTGGCACTTAGGGTTTTATTGGGAAGCCACGGTTGGGGGGGGGATCTCTTCCTATGACCTTGAAGTGCTGCTGCCAGTCAGAGAAGGCAGTACTGGACTGGATAGATAGATCAATGTTCTATCAATGGATAGATAGAACAGTGGGGATATGCCCCCAAGTGACTGATAGTCTGGAGTCTTTTCCTCTCACTGCAGTGCTCCAGATTGCCAGTGTAACTTGGTTGTGTCACTCAAAGCTCTAGAGCTAGGGTTCCCAACCCGTGGTCCGCGGACCACTGGTGGTCCGCAGCGCCCTCCTAGGTGGTCCGCAACCTCTCTGGTGAAAAAAGAAAAAAATGCCCTTCCAGGAAGAAAATAGGCCTCTGCAGCACCAGCAGCCAGTCAGAGCAGTTCAGAGCCAATCAGAGCATAGCCTTTCTCCATCTCCTGCCTCCCCCCTCCATCTCCCTTCCCTCCTTGTCTGTGAGTGCCCAGACAAGCAGAAAAGTGAAGCACAGGCACCTTGTAAGATGCGCGCGTTTGTGCAGCCTCCTGGCTCAGCTGCATGCAGAGGAGAGGTGCCCTGCCGCTGCTGCCTCCAACCTGCTGCCTCCATTCCTTGACCCTGTGCCTTGAGGTGAGCCCTTGCAGCCTGGTTTTTCAGGAGTCAAATCAGGACTGCAGCCAGCCTGGGAAGCCTCTTGGGTGGCTCCCAAGCCTCTGGGAAGCCTCTTGGGTGGGCGGAGGAGGGGGGCTGCTGTCACCAGAGGAGAAGGAGGTGGGGGCGCCTGAAGAGGGAGGAATGGGAGTAATGAGGAGGAGGAGGCGAAGAAGGAACAGGGCTGTGTGTGATGTGTTCTGGTGTGGGGAAAAAGACACTGGATTGAATTGGGTGGGTGTGAAAACCTCTGAGCTGGGGGGGATTATTATGTGTTCCATGTATTCCATGTAAACCCAAGACTTTCACAGCTAGTGAAGCAAATGTAAGCACAACCATCACATTAATTATTAAATAATCTTCTTATGTATTACAAATTTAATTGTAATTTTTGTGTGCAAGGGTGGGGGGTTGCATGTGGTCCCCACCGTCTCAAAATTTTGCCTTAGTGGTCCCTGAGCTCCTAAAGGTTGGGAACCACTGCTCTAGAGAGACCAGCTGTCTAGTTCTGTGGTGCTTGTTCCAATTCTAGGCTGAAATGATTGCCTCAGTAATGTCTTGGGGAGAGTCTACCAAGAGAATGGCACAGCCCTCTGTTCACTGGGAAAATGAGGCTGGCACGGTGAGCAGTGGTGCAAGAAGGCTGGCCTTCCTTCATTGTTGGAAAGCCCAGTTTTTAGTTTCAGTAAATTGGCCTTTTTCAAGTGTGCTCCATGGTTTAATTTGCTTGCTGCGTCCCACGTACTTCTCTTGACTCTGGGTGTTTGAAGTTTTCAAGTGGGTAGCAGCCTTTGCTATACATTTAAGCTGAGTTGTGAATTGAGGACATGGGTATCAAAATGATTGTTAGGGGGACTGTACTTTTCTGAGTAATACATTTGAGAGAGATCTTGCTTGCCTGCAGAACAAGATCACCTCGTAACATAACAGAATAGTGTTGGCACCGGCTACGCAAAAGCAATTCCATATCTGGCTTGATTCTGATTTGAGATGTTTATGTTTATTGTTCCAAGGATAGATGATCTCTCCCTAGTCTGTTGGAGATTAAGAAGTTGTCGGGTTGTTTTTGTTTTTTGTTTCTGCTATCTTGTTATGTCTGTGTAATATGGCTTTGTAATGGACAATTTCTTTTTGCTTACATTTGAGCTTCTGTGAACTTCAGTGTTTTCTGTTATTGCTGTCTGTGAACCACTCTACTGTGGCCCTCGATTGTTTAATTTGTCTTTTAATTAATAACTGCATATTTCAGTTTATTTTGATTGTCTTCACTGTGCTGGGCATCTTTTTGAAAGATAGATGTTATAAATAAATGCAGAGGAAGGGTGTCAAAAAACAAACAAAACAAAAAAACACAATGTACATTTGCAAGATGAAAAAAGTATTATTTGCATATTGCATTTTCTTACCAGAATTTGCAGTTCTTATGTTGGTAGGGCTCTTCTGGCATGGTTGGAATAGTAGAACAGTTTCTCCATTAAACCTCAGGGGGTTTTTTTTTGGGGGGGGGGCAAGGAAACAATGAGTGATTCCTCCAGCCCAGGGCTGTTCATTGAGTGTAAGGTGGAAATTATTGGGTTGGAATGGGGATACATGTGCTCTCTCTATGTTGTGATTTGCAGTCCAGCTACCAGTTTAGACCACTTTCTCAAAGAAGGTAAGAAATGAACCAACAAATAAGGCAAAATATTCTTTTGCCTTAAGAGTCATGCTTCTTTTTTAAAAGTAGAATTCAGTGTGGTCTATTTTCTTTGCATTTTATTCTGGCAGCAACAAGTTTGCTTTAGTAATCTAATACATAAAGTGAAAGTTCCCCTTTGCATCAGCTACATACTTCTCGCCTAAAGGAGCTAATTCGCATGTAAGATCCCAGTTGTGCTAGCTGAAAGCGAGAGGAAAATTATAGTCTTTAGAATGCAGTCATCTTTTTTTCCCCAATCTCATGCACCCTTAAAAAAAATAACTATGGTTTTTAAACTCCAGCATCTCCTGTTTTACTTTGCAACCTTCAGAGTTGGTATCTAGCAAATATTAAGTAAAGTGTTTGCTTTTTCCACCACAGCAGCACTGTGAGAAATGTGCGAAATAGCCTAGTGTACCATCATAAAGTTTTGGTATCTGAGATGTTACATATTTTGAGATGTGAGGGGTGTGTGTTGCCTTGTGCCCCTAGATACAAAAAACATCAAGATAAGTTTGCAAAATAACCAGCAGAAATTGCATGTCACTTTAAAACATCTCCTTGAATAAGCTTAAAAGGTCTGCACATTATAGTCTTCCCTCAGGAGGAAGGTGCTCCAGCCTACTGATCATATTTGTTGCCCATTTCTGCTCCTTTTCCAGCTCTGATATTCTTCTGGAGATGAGGCAGCCAGATGCAGATGTACCTGCTCCATATGAGAGAGGGGGCATAGAAGTTTGCACCCAACCTCAAAATAGTTTACGCAGGAATATCTACCATCCTTGATGGCTGGCTGGGATGGGTGCAAAGAAGATATACGTCTTACCTCTTCCCTTCCAACCCTTCCGAAAATGGAGATGTAAAAGAACTGATAGCACTGATTGTTTTGTGAATTTTGAATACAACTGTATTCAGGGGGGGAATTTTGAATACAGCTGTATACAACACTTAACATACCTAAAATTGACCATAAGTAGGTTGTATTTACATAATTAATTTGAATTAACAGGTGAGGGCTTTCAGGTTAAGTGAAAAAGGCCACTGGATTCGAGGCATATGGGACTCCCCCCTCTTGGGGAGTTATTTTGGTTGAAACCGTCTTACAGTATTGCCAAACTTTCGTGGTCACCCATTCAGAGCAA
The DNA here is from genome assembly GCF_035046505.1 of Tiliqua scincoides. NCBI lineage: Eukaryota > Metazoa > Chordata > Lepidosauria > Squamata > Scincidae > Tiliqua > Tiliqua scincoides. The sequence continues at coordinate 182,125,737 of NC_089821.1, read as the reverse complement.
GTTCAATCAAGAGGCGATCTGGCTTCAAGAAAGCCAAGTGGCACTGACATCCTTTCAAAGAAGAAATGTACAAAATTACCAGGACACTCAGCACACTGCAAGATGCGGCTGTGAAACAGAAAAGCAATTTGGAAGTGATGAAGTGTACTGGGGTGGAGAAGGGAGGTTATTAAGCTTGTCCTGTATCTGCCAGCTGAAGTACAAGAGGTATATTTTGAGCGTGTCATGCCCTTTTCCTGCAGGACCTATGCACACTTACATGGGAGTAAGTGTCATTGAAGTCAGTGCTGCTTATCTCTGAGTAGGCATGCATAGGATTGTGCTGCAAATGTCTTCTAACTTGCCTGCATCTGATGAAATCATGCCCTTCATTCATTATCTATGGAGTAATGGTGTCTTGTTCATATCAGGTCACCCTATTTTAACCAGTTACCCCTTGAAGCAGTGTTGCAAGTTATTAGACCCAATACAGTAGCAATTGAAAATAGCCCTTGCTGTGGCAATGGTATTATGATACAATGAGCTAATTTCAGGGAAGCTGAATATCCCAGTGTCTTGGTTAGAATGGGTCAGGTTTGGTGAGGCCAGTGCTGGACAGTGGATTGGGCAGCAGACCCTATCATGGTTGCCTTAGGATGTCACGTAGGGTAAAGGAGAAGGAAACATGCTGTGAAGTTGGTTGTGTGTATTGTAACCCTATTTGCTTCATCTGTTTGGTTTCTCTTTAAAAGGGGGCATGTGTTCTCCCTTGACCAATTCAGAGCTGGCAGAAAAATCTTCCGTGACAGTTCCACTTCAGCACGTTGTTACATTCTTATTAAATGTTAAGCCATTTCTACCCAACGTCGTATATACACAACAGGGACCAAATGTGTACACCTGTGAGCAGGGCAAAAATGGTTAAGCACTATGCAAAGAATCAAAACCTGTCCCTACTAAAACAGCTTACAATCAACAAGGGATGTGCCAGAGCCACAGCGTCAAGTCCAGTCCCGAGTCGTCTCCACACTTGATTCAGGTTGCTCACAAGTTATAATGGCAGCCATTGTGACTCATCCAGAGCTGTTTTTTGAGTCATTTTGACTTGCCAGAGTCTTTTTGAAAAGTGAGTCAATCCCTGGAAGCAATAGGAAAAATAGCAAGTACACAAGCATTACGCAAAACAGAGTTGCAAGCACACACAAAAGCGAGTCTTGACTTGAATCTATTCAAGTCTTTTCATTTTTAGGGTAAAACCCCTGAGTCCCAAGTCACTACCCCCATTTTTGACACACATGACTCTAGTTCGTATGAGTCACAAAAAACAAGTATGGCCAAGACTCAGCAAAACAATCTCTGCAATTTACACAAAAGGTAGAAAGGAGGAAAGCAAGTAAATTCTGAATTCAGGTAGATTTGCATACCTTGATAGCTGGTAGTGGGCTTGCATACCCGATCAGAAGCAAACGATTACAGAGCAGAGGCTGAATTAACAAGTAATTTTCTGTCTGTGTGAAATCAGTGATGCGGTCAGAAAGTTTGGGTTGAGAGACTGGCTGAACACACTAAAGAAAACTTTAAGTCACGGTTTTTTACTGCCCGGTTAGTAAATGCTCTTTCAGCAATATATATTTTTTTATACCAAAAGCAGTCACTAGTGATTCCAGGTAATTGCAGATTTCTGGTCCTCCTGGATGTCCTGAGGATATATTCCATTAGGAGATGGTTCTCCTATTTAAAACAATTACCATTTATGTCCTCTATAGAATTACCTATTTTATACATGTTGTTATTTCTTAGCACTAGATCCTGCTCTGTCCCACAAAAGTGTCATCCATACAGAATATAGTAAGATATAGTGAAGGGAAGATTTTATTGTGTAACTCTGAGAAACTACAGAGTCAAATCCAATTCATACATTATACAGCAAGCTCAGCTTGTCTCTTATGTACCTCAGTGCCATAATATTACTATGTGATAACACATGTTGGTAAGCATGTAATGAGGGAACCTTGATTGGCCACAGTTCATTGGCATTCATCTGTTTCATATTTGAGAACACACAGTTCATTAGTTATCTTATTTGGGGATGGGATGAAATCTTCTGATGAACTAGTAGGCTTTGGGGGGAATGTTAGTTTGCTGTCTCCTTGTGTGACTTAGCTTACCCGCTTAACCCAATGTTGTTTTTGTAACCTATTTTTAGAATCTGTTTTAGATTTTAGAAACAGGCAGATAACTTATGCCAAAGGGTATCTTCTTTGCTCCTCTCTTTGTTCGACATCATGTTGATGTATATTAATCCATTTGACACCTCTGCATACTAACAAGTTGTCTTAACAGTGACCATACTGCCTGGGTGTGCTGAAAGCATTAATGTATAATGGTTTGTATAAATGCAAGTGTATCATATCATCATATATCATTGGCATCCTTCAGTTTCAGGAGACTATGGTATTGCGCTCTGAAAAGTGGTTGTGGAACAGCGTCTAGCGTGGCTGAAGAGGCCAATTCGGGAGTGACAATCCCTTCCACACTAGGAGCAAATGTAGTCTGTCCCTGGTGTGTCTCCCTGGCTGTGGGCCTTCCTTCTTTGCCTCTTTGCCTCATTCTGTTGGGCAAGTGCCTCTTCAAACTGGGAGAGGCCATGCTGCACAGCCTGCCTCCAAGCGGGATGCTCAGATGCCAAGGTTTCCCATCTGTTGAAGTCCATTCCTAAGGCCTTCAGATCCCTCTTGCAGATGTCCTTGTATCGCAGCTGTGGTCTACCTGTAGGGCACTTTCCCTGCACGAGTTCTCCATAGAGGAGACCCTTTGGGATCCGGCCATCGCCCATTCTCACGACATGACCAAGCCAGCTCAGGCGTCTCAGCAGTGCATACATACTAGGGATTCCAGCTCATTCCAGGACTGTGTTGTTTGGAACTTTGTCCTGCCAGGTGATATCAAGGATGCGTCAGAGGCAGCGCATGTGGAAAGCGTTCAGCTTCCTCTCCTGTTGTGAGTGAAGAGTCCATGACTCGCTGCAGTACAGAAGTGTACTCAAGACACAAGCTCTGTAGACCTGGATCTTGGTATGTTCCATCAGTTTCTTGTTGGACCAGACTCTCTTTGTGAGTCTGGAAAACGTGGTAGCTGCTTTACCAATGCATTTGTTTAGCTTGGTATCGAGAGAAAGAGTGTCGGAGATCGTTGAGCCAAGGTACACAAAGTCATGGACAACCTCCAGTTCATGTGCAGAGATTGTAATGCAGGGAAGTGAACCATGACCTGTGTTTTCTTCAGGCTGATTGTCAGTCCAAAGTCTTGGCAGACCTTGCTAAAACGATCCATGAGCTGCTGAAGATCTTTGGCAGAGTGGGTAGTGACAGCTGCATTGTCAGCAAAGAGGAAGTCACGCAGACATTTCAGCTGGACTTTGGACTTTGCTCTCAGTCTGGAGAGGTTGAAGAGCTTTGTTCTGGTGCTGAGATAGATGCTTTCTGTTGCAGTTCCAAAGGCCTGCTTCAGCAGGACAGGGAAGAAAATCCCAGGCAAGGTTGGCGCAAGAACACAGCCCTGCTTCACTCCGCTTCAGATGTCAAAGGGGTCTGATGTGGAGCCATCAAAGACTACAGTGCCCTTCATGTCCTCGTGGAAAGACCTGATGATGCTGAGAAGCCTGGGTGGACTTCCGATCTTGGGGAGAATCTTGAGAGGCCGTCCCTGCTGACCAGGTCAAAAGCCTTCGTGAGATCTAAGAAGGCTATAAAGAGTGTCTGTCGTCGTTCCCTGCATTTCTCCTGCAGCTGTCTTAGGGAGAATACCATATCAGTGGTGGACCTGTTGGCTTGGAATCAGCACTGCGATTCTGGATAGACGCTCTCTGCAAGTACCTGGAGCCTAAGACCAACAAGACGGCAGATTGGTTTGAAACCCACTCTGAGGAGTTGACATAAGAACATAAGAACAGCCCCACTGGATCAGGCCATAGGCCCATCTAGTCCAGCTTCCTGTATCTCACAGCGGCCCACCAAATGTCCCAGGGAGCACACCAGATAACAAGAGACCTCATCCTGGTGCCCTCCCCTACATCTGGCATTCTGACTTAACCCATTCCTAAAATCAGGAGGTTGCGCATACACATCATGGCTTGTACCCCATAATGGATTTTTCCTCCAGAAACATGTCCAATCCCGTTTTAAAGGCGTCTAGGCTAGACGCCAGCACCACATCCTGTGGCAAGGAGTTCCACAGACCGACCACGCGCTGAGTAAAGAAATATTTTCTTTTGTCTGTCCTAAACCGCCCAACACTCAATTTTAGTGGATGTCCCCTGGTTCTGGTATTATGTGAGAGTGTAAAGAGCATCTCCCTATCCACTCTGTCCATCCCCTGCATAATTTAATTTGACACCAGTCATTGAGGAAAAGAGGAGAGCTCTAGCAGCATACAAAGCCTGTCCCAGTGAGCGCAACCTGCAGGTCCTCCGAGCTGCTCGCAGCAAAGTCCAGCAGACTGCCAGGAGATGTGCTAACGACTACTGGCTCCAACTCTGTTCCCAGATACAAATAGCAGCTGACACAGGCAACAGCAAGGGGATGTATGATGGTATCAAGCAGGCCCTAGGTCCAACACAGAAGAGAATTGCCCCTCTGAAGTCTGCCACAGGCGAGGTCATCCAGGACCGGGCGCAACAGATGGAACGCTGGGTGCAGCAATATTCTGAGCTATATTCCAGAGAAAATGTAGTCACCAAAGAAGCGCTGAACAACATTGAGTGCCTGCCTGTGCTGGAGGAGCTTGACAGTGAACCAACCCTAGAAGAACTTCACGTGGCCCTGGACTCCCTTGCCTTTGGCAAGGTACCTGGAAAAGACAGCATCCCTGCTGAAGTCCTAAAGTACTGCAAAGAGATCATTGCCACTGAGCTGCATGAAATCCTCTGTCTCTGCTGGAGAGAAGGTGGAGTACCACAGGACATGAGGGATGCAAACATCGTCACGCTGTACAAGAACAAAAGCGACAGGGATGACTGCAATAACTACTGCGGCATCTCTCTCCTTAGCATTGTAGGAAACCTGTTTGCCCGAGTTGCACTAAACACAAGTGTGCTGCTGTGTATTGTAGATAGTCTAGGGTTAAAAAAATTGCCTTAAAAGACTTATAATTCCCATGCTTTTTAAAGCATGAGTAAATTTGCGCATAAGGCAAGAGCCTTGACTTACAGCATGAGCAGTACAAAACACTTTTGCTCACTTCCAACTTAATCTTTCTGTACCCGCACTTTGCCTTGCTCTTTCAGCCCAATCCTCTTCCTTTGGGGGCTGAGAACGACATTGACGCTGATGCTAGTGTTTAATAAGAATCAAGTTACATCTTGACATTTCATGCTATGAAACACATTCAGGATCTGCACAGAATGCATCCATGTAGAAAATGAGTATTGGAGAAGAGTTCTAGTCCAGCCTTCTCTCTGACATGCTACCTTTCCATATACAGTGTTTGTTTGTTTGTTTGTTTGGTGGGGGGATTGCATGTGTTCCCACCTGTAGTCCAAAATGGTTCAATCAAGACACAGGTTTCTGTCCTCAGTGTGAACTAGGTCTAGATGCTTTTTAATTCCAAAGATCCCAGACCACCTCTCTTCTCAAGTACTTCTGCAGCTTATACCCCCCCTACCCAAACACTTAGAGCAGTGTTTTTCAATGCCTGTTGCCTGCTGTACCACTTCACGTGTTCCATTATTGGAAGTACCACCAGAAGTAACTGGCGATGATGTTACCATCAGTTAAGTCCGGGTTACAAGGCCAGATGTAATCCGACAAACACTGTTAAGAGGCTCAGAGTGGACAGGAGGGCTTTTTCGCGTGCACAAAAAGTGCGCTGGAGCTCTACCCACTGAGCCTTGTGGCATCACTGGCCTCACTGCCAGGTGGCTGGTGTTCAGGGATCCTAATGCATACCACTGGACACCAGTGGCACCATGTACCACTGGTTGAGAAATGCTGATCTAGAGGCTCACATCATGTGCATCCAGCTGAAACCCATTTCCCCCAGCTTCTCACACAAACTCACCATCCAATCCTAGCCAACTTTTCAGCGCCAATGCAGCTGCAGTGCAGCCCTGTGTTAAGGCGATAAATGCTCCCTTACCTTGAGGAAGCCTCCATGGCTGTCCCCCCCCCCCCCCCCGTCACAAGATGCAGTGCATGCTTCATTAGCACAGCTGTATCAACACTGGAAACTTGGATAGGATTGGGCTCTCAGTCACCTAACCTTTGTGAAGTCTTAAAGCATATTTTAGCTCTGCTCCCAAATCAAGACCTGCTCTATCTCATCTCTCTTATTTAATCTTTATCATATCTCTGTGTTGAGAGGGGTTGCAACTTTTCCTACAGAGACAGAATACCATCCTCAAGCTGGCCCTACTTATTGTGATGAGAGGAGCTACAGGTGGAGCCTATTTATTCATGTGAGTTCCATGACAAGTTCCGAAAAAACTCGTGCTAAATTCCATAGAGTTACGCTGCAGCCTGACACTTGGGGCTGGAAGGAAACTAAGGCAGCTGTTATCAATCCCTCTGTTCCATCACCTCCCCCTCCTCCGCTCCATACTCAGCCCTCCCATTGCCAGCTGTCCCCACTTCTTTCATAGGTGGGATGCTGAGCTTTTAAGAGTCCAGTCCTATGCATTTCTACTCAGAAGTAAGCCCCATTGTAGCCCATTGTAGTCAATGGGGCTTACTCCCAGGAAAGTGTGGATAGGATTGCAGCCTAAATCTCATGCTTTGACTTGCTGGGAAGACTTGCTTGCTGGGCTGTTTTGTTTCCATAGGCTGGAGAGCCTGCACCATCTCAGTCTGAAGGGGGGAGGGAATTGGGAAAGTGTTCGACTTTCTGTTCCTCCCACCCCATTCTCCTTGAGACAAATCTGTGGATAAGTTAAAAAAATCCGTGGATAAATAAGTTGCACCTGTATTTCCCAGCTATGCACTAGCCCTGATCAGAAACTGTGTTGACATGCACAGCGGGAGGGGAACAGCGAGAGCATTGGCATACCTGGCACCAATACATTTCATAGGCTCCACTCCCCACACATAACAGTGTTTGCTAGCTCTGACAAACACTGTACCTGCAGATCTTTCTCCCTGTAATTGGCGATGCTGGACAATCTGCAATCCTGATCACAGGAGAAAGTCTTCTGGTTATAGCATTTGACTGTGCAAACAAATGCTGTATGTGTGTTGGGCATGGTTTGGGGGAGAGAGTTGACATGGGGGTGGGACTTACCACCACACTCTTTCCTCCCATCATCCCCCCCTCTCCCCATTGCATGGATGATATCCTTGTTAATTCATGAACAGGGCTAATTGGTTACATCCTTGGAGCTCCCTAGTGGTGACTGCAACAGAGGATGCCTTACCTAAATGCCATCTCTGTCTCTCTCCACTGAAATAACCATGGAAATTGGGAAACATAAAATTAAAAGTTCACAATGTTTTCAAAAATGAAAGTCTTGTCTCAGTGGCATGCTTGATTTTTTTTTTTTTAAAAAGGAAAAAATATCTTCCAGGTCAACAAACTGTTACTCTGAATATGTGGAAGGGAGTGTGGGATCATTCAGCAGAAGGTGTGAAAGGGAATGTAGCTGTTGGGAACCCTGACTGTGCATATAGAATTCTTAAACTGCTGTTTCATTTTCTATCTGGGCTTCTACTCTTCATACAAGAGAAGAACCTTGTACAAAAGAAACCTCATACCAAATTTCACCCTAAGACAAATACTGTAATCTTCATTTTTTATAAGGAATAGAGTGTGCATGATTGTAATTGAGAGTACCTCGTGTCTGAATGATGAAGCTGCTCAGTTCGGTCACTGTGTGCAATTGGAAATGATGGGGTTGAACCTGGAATCTTGAGCAATGCTACACTTGCAGCCTGCAATTGCTCTGTGTTCCCTTTCTGTGCTGTAGTAACACTTCTTTGAACCCTGAAATTATTGGTGCTAATGCAGACAGGAGATTGTGCATACCCCTTTCTTGGTCTCTTGCATTTCTCAGTTTAGGGACTGCAGCAGCAGAATGAAGATTAACTGATTTTGAGTGAAGACATTATCTGAGAGCTTTTATACTGTGCTGAGGACTGGCCTCTGATGGCTTTTTGGAAAGAAAGAGAAAAATGAATTGGGAACTCTACTAGTGGGATAAAGCAGGTTCTTTTTCATCTTTCCTTTGAATATACTTCAAACAGTGTGATTTAATGTCTTTAGTCTGCTGTGAAAATGAATGAGATGCTTATAGGTTAGTTCTTGATTACACTGTGTAGTTATTATGATGGTGCAATATTTTCTGCTTGGCTAAGTATAGATTTTGAATAAAAGAATTTAATTACACTGAATAAATGTTGGAGAAAGTTCTCCAGTTACATTTCATTAATGCTTCATGCTTCTAGCGATGAACTAATTTAATTTCATTCCTGCTGTTCAAGGTCTGTGCCCCCCCATGTTTTATTGAAAATGTAGATCAGCTGCTAGAACATAAACACAAAGGAAGTGATGCATCTCTAAATGTTTGTACATGCTCTATGCTGGGTTTTTCTTGGTGCTTGTGTATCATTGCTGAGTGTGAAATATATTTCAGAGACTTTAGAAAACGCAAAGAGTAATCTACATCTGCAGGAATTCGTTACTGTTTGGCAACAGTAGACCAAACTGTTTTAATTAAAATGTCTGCACCTCCTTGAGTAGAATAATTATTCATTCATTTGCTACCACCTCCTGTTTGCTTCCACTTTCATTTGTTTGAACTGTTCATCTTTCTTCCCATCAGTTTTCCACATACCCCTGAGTGCGGTTTCCCATCACTGACATCTTCCCCATCACTTAAATCCTAAACACAGTTTGGGGGGGGGGGGTGTTTTTATTGTCCTATTAATTTCAAATGTGCTTAGGAGGCTGGAGGAGGATCATGTTTAATTTAAAATTAGTACATGTTCACATTTTGTGAAAGTAAGTTGTATTGATATTTTATCAATGGATATATTTTCCAGTTGATATGTATTTGATAACACCCCCTCCCCCAAGTTTGGTTCTGTAAATTGAGAGGAGGTCAAGGTTGGTTTTGCTCTCATTTCTGACAGTCTGCTTTGGGTGGCTGTGGGAAAGTCAGTCTCTCTGTTTCAGTCCTCTCCTCACCCCAAAAAACCATAAATAGCTAGTATTTTTTCTGTTATGGAGTCATGGATCAGCCTTCTAGCTTCAATCTCCAACCTTTAAAATGGGAACAACTGCCTCTAAGGGAAGGGCAGCCTGGCTCAGATCCCTGGGCCAGAGCACCTCCATCATCTACTATGTGGTGGCATCATCTACTAGTGGTGGCATCAGCTGCCCAGGAAGAGCTGATCAGATTTCCCATTGCCTGCCCCTTGACTGATATGATTAATCTGCAGTCCAGGAGGGTGGAGACAGGAGTGAATGCCTGTGCATAGGCAGGCAGGGTACTTCGAAGCCCTTTGGTGATCCATGCTGAGGGCAGCAGGAGGCAGAGAACACCAAGGATTCTTCAGATGGAGAAGGCCAACTGAGTCCAGCTGCAGATGAAGGGGAGGGTCAGGACGAAGACTACTCCTTGCTCTCCTCAGGACTCTGCTGTCTATTAAGGCAGCAACAGCCCTTCTCCCCTTTCACCTCCTTCCTTTGTTAGCGCTTCATCCTCTCTTCATTTCCACGTTCAGCTGAGGTTCGAAGTCAAGGAAGAGCACCAACCTGTGGCCCTAGGCAACCCCTCCACCCAAACCGCAAGCAGGACAATAACCATGACCTACAATGAAGAAAGTGTCCTGCGTTAATTAGCAATTGGAGAAAGTGGTATTGTCTCCAAGGCAGTCATGGCAGCAACACTATCAGGAAAGCATTAGGCCCCAACATGCAAGCTTTGTGTTGCTGTAATAAATGAGAACAATTTGTCCCTAAAATCCATCTGTTTTTACTCCCGGTTTCTTCTTGTGACCTACTTCAGCAAATATGAAAAATGATTTTGCCATCCCATTATGACAGGGCTAGTTCGGGAATCAGTTTGAGTCTCTTGGCATAAGTGGCTCTAATAAGGTGAGTATTAATTAATCTCAAACGATTAATGCTTCACCTCAGCAGCATCTATATTTGTCTCCCTGGTGGGTATCAGCCATACCTGATTATAGGTAGCTTTTATAAAGGAACAGGTTTTTCCCCCTCTTAATATAGAACATTCCAGACACTGTTTTTAAGTTTGCATGCATGAGACCAAGGAAATAGTTGAACAAACTCTATAAACAGAAAATAGATTAACCCTGGGGTATTCAATCTGTGCATAGAGATTCCCTTGGGAGGCGGGGTTAGCCCCCAGGGGCTTCACGAGGCATCTTGGGGAGAGAGGTGGCTGTAGCTGCTCTGTTCAGCTGCAGGTGCTGCCTCCCTACTTGCTGCTTTTCTGCGGCTGTGAACAAGGTGGGTGAGGCAGTGTGAGGTGGGGAGGGCATGTGAAACTTGGTGGAGCCTCCCTGGCATGGGGCAGGTCGCCAGCCTGGCCATTCCAGCCTCCTGCACTGTGTGTGCTTGGGCTTCCCTCCCTGTCTGGAGAAGGCTCAGCCAGCAATGGCACTTAGCGCTGTGCAGAGTAGGATGGCTTCCCTCTCGGTCCAGAGAAGGCTTGGCTGGTGAGCAGGAGCCTCCGTACTGGGAGGGATGCCCGACCCCAGAGAAAGCTGGCCGGGCGGCGCTGCGTGTACTTACCAGCTGAGCCCTCTGCAGCGTCCTCTGACCCTAGAGAAGGCTTGGCTGGAAACACACGCAGCGCCCTCACTGAATCGCCCTCACTGAATCTCGTTGCCTGCCAGCCTCCTCTAGGTTCCAGCTTCACTCCTGCTCCAGGGAGGACCTGCCAGCAAGCGTGCTCAGCACGAGAAAAGTCTGGCTGGGCTGCGGAGGTGCTGCATCTGATCAGGCGCTGCACTTCAGACTTTCCTCCCAGTCAGAAGGGAGGTGCTTGCTGTTTGTGGTGTCCTCCTGGCAGGCACCAAACTGGGAGGGAAGCCTGACACTAGAGAGCTCCACCAGTAAAGGCAGGCAGCACAGTGTTTCCCTCCACTTGGGAAGGAGGGACCCAGCCTGCTTAGTGGGGGGGGGGGGATGTCCAAATGCCCCAGCCTGCATTCCTCTGTCTTGCCTGGGGGGAACAGGGGGTGGCATCTGCATGTGTGTGTGTGTGTGTGTGTGAGCATCCCCCCCATCTACTTTGGGGTGAGTTGTAATCTTGCTCTGTGTGGCTGCAATCCTATCCACACTTTCCTGGGAGTAAGCCCCATTGACTCAAATGGGACTTACTTCTGAGTAGACCTGCCTGGGTTTGTGCTCAGTGTCAGCTTGACCAAGGATCTTCACCTCTTTCTCTTTTTCCTCCCTCTTCAAAAAAGAAAAAAAAGCTGCTCTTGATCAGTCAAGCTTTGTCCCCCCAAAATGATAAATAATAAAAATACCCATTCCTTTTCAGCCATCCCCCTTTTTCCTCCTGCCTCCTTTGGGACCTCCCAAGTTGACTGCTATTGTAAGACAAAGGGTGCAATCCTAGCTAGGTCTATTCAGAAGTAAGTCCTATTGTGTTCAGTGGGACTTACTCCCAGGAAAGTGAGGTTAGGATTGCAGCCAAACAGTCTCTGGGTCTCAGTGTCACATCAGTTTGCAATTAGCAGATACACACAAAACAAAGTCTTCCCCTCCCCCAGCAAATTTCATCACTACTCCCCCCCCTTACAAGAAAGAAAAAACGTCCCTTTCCTAAACCCTCCAGGGGTGCTGCCAACCAACTCAGAGTGCTGGCAGCTCTGCTGTAGGTTTGACTTATCTTGTCTTTTTTGTTTCTAGTGTATAATTATAACACCTTCATCCCCATTTTGGGCGTAACTGCGGTGAAGTGATGTAATGGGGAGCCGTGGCCAATGGCCACAAGGATGAGGGGAGTCATGGGCCGGAAAAGTTTCAGAACCACTGGATTAACCCATTTTTGCCTGGCCCACGGGTGTTCACATTTGGTCCCTGTTGCATATATGTAACATTGAGCAGAAATTGCTTAAGAGAATTTCCCAAGCCATTTCAGGGACAGAAATTAATGTGATGTGATAGAATTATTACCATGTTCATTTACATTCTGTGACTCCCTGACTGGGATGAGTCAATTAAAACAGAATTACAAATCATAGTTATTATGGCTTTGTTATGGAATTACACAAATGAGCTTTGAGCTTGCATTCTTTCTCCTTCACTTCCTCCCCTGCTCCCTACACTTCCTCTTTTGTGGCAGAGCTCTTGCTTCTGAACCAACTAAACTATGATCTGCCTTGGAAAACAAAGTTTCATTGTGGTTTCCAATTCTGGTTTGCAAGCAAACAATAGCTTTCTTCAGGTGGTGGTCTCACATTCATTAAATGCAGAAAAAGGGAGGTGGGAGCACACCAGATAACCATGCTGAGACAGTCACTGGCCACACATTCACTGGCTGCATCCCACACATTCCGTGTGTCTGATTTTTGTCTGCAAAGAGCAGTGCCAAACACGGGAGTATTTGGAGGTTCAGTGTTTCACCTTCATGGAAAAAACCTTTCTGGTGTTCAGCACTCCAGGTAAATATCAAATGCATGATGGGGGGGGCTAGCCATTGTGCCCCTATTTGTGCCCCTCGTATTCAGGCATTAACACCAGAATAGGGCTTGTGGTTTGTGCAAAATGTGGTTTTCCTGTTTTGGATGTAATGGCAAAACTATGATTAGCTGCAGAATAAGCAGCACATAAGGGAATCAAAATGTGCATGGAGGGGGTGTGTGATCCGTGATCTGTGATTCATGTGATCTGAATCCATGATGCGGTGTTGCTTCTGAACCAATATTGCTATAAAGAGGAAGGTGATACAGGAATAGGCATTGCTTAACTGAACATTGGGAAGAATATTTCTCTCCCCCCTCCATATTTTTTGACAAGCATGTGCAATTGTTTGCCATAGGTGCACTGAATTCCTCAGTGATGCTTTAGAACTGCTGTTTAAGAGATTCAAAAGAGATTAATTTTGATCTTTGAAGAAGTTACTGGTAACCCTAGTGCAGAAAGTCCTCAGGTATCAGTATTTGTGAATCCAGACTTTATTTATACAGTGCTGTAGGGAATATGTAGCAAATGATATCTTTTAAATACATTCTAAAAAGGTGTTGCTCTGAATAGTTGCTTCATTGCTATTTGGTGTCCACAGGCCCCAGGAAGGGATTAATATCTTCTAGGGCCCGGGGAGGTGAAAAGCTAAATTAGCAGTTGCTACAGAGGATAATCTGGAATACCAAATTTTCATTCTATTTCATTTAATTTTGGTTTACATTGTTCCATTATAATCTCTTTTTAGAAATAAATGCCTTTGTCCTGATGCCTCTTGGCACTTTTCTGTTGCTGTTCCAAGACAGTCAAGCATGTTTGAATGCTGTAGCAGAAAGCCAAAGTACCACCTTCCCCTTTGACAGAAAACCCTTTCAGCTCTGTCACCTGCGCCTAGGGCAGCCAAAACAGACGGCAGTGGAAGAAGACTGCAAAGCAGAAGAAGTGGTAACTATGGGGGACCCAATGGAGCATTGCTTAATTTTGTCTTTCCAAACTGCTCGCACACACATGCCCTGTGGCAGAATCGTTTTTTTGTCTACTGCAGTTTCAGTCACTTCATATAGAAATTAGGTGCTGTTCAGTTTGCTTCATTAGCTGAGGCTTGCAGTTCTTTGTGGTAATTGCTGCCCTGAAAAGCAAACAGCAGCTGGTGTTGACTAGGAAAGTCTGGATTCTGTGGGGGGCTTTTTGAAGGCTCCCTTTTTTCTTTTTCTTTTTTTGGTCTTTTTTAATTTAATCATTAATTACTATAGAATGCTGGCACTAACTTTGGCCCATCTAACGATTTGCCATTCTTAAAGGCAGCCCTGGTGAGCAGCTTTGGACATTTTCACATGAAAAATCCAAACGACATTCCTCCACTATTCTTTTTTTTTTTTTTAAAAATGTGATATTCCACAGTGACGGAAGATGGAGGCAAAGAAATCTGGAATCTACTTCTGTAGTGACTGCCTCACCTTCTGTCACTGCTATGTTTGCACTAGACCAATTTATCTGTACTCTTTTGTGGGTCTTCCTCACCCTCTGCCAGAGGAAAGGGTTGTAAGCTAAGGATATACAAGTACTCCAAGTGGAGTTTATTGAACTATTAATTGTGTATTAAAAACAAAAACAGCCATTGTACATTTATCCCTAAAACTGATAAGTTTTAAACTAAGATTGCCACAGTAATATTCACAGTTTTGGTTTCTAACACTTTATTTCTGCCAGGAGAGGCAATTATCCCAAACCCTCGTTGTATGTGTTTCTATCCACTTTTCTTTCTAAAGGGCAGAAATTATTGAATCAATACTTGGATATACAGATTTTTGGGTGATTCAGTTAAAGAGTGCATTCAGTGGCTGGATACAGAAATTTTTGCACAAGCACACTGTCATTTAAGATGCTACGTGGGCATCCTGATAAGTATCTCATTGACATCAGTGAAGTAGCCAGAGAACATCCATACTTGGGCATCTCATTTTATTTCCACAGCTCCTAAAAGCAAGGTTATCCAAGATGCTCTCTGCAGAGTTTCTGTAGACATCTAAGATCATGGTGTGGAAAAGCAGAGAACTACATGGACATTAAAGGGATAGCTTTCTTAGCTATCTTGCCTCGCAGAATCTTTTCAAAAGTATTTTAAGGGTTTTGTCTCATCCAGCTTGAGAAAGTCAGCAGCATGTATTTGTCCTTTGCTGGCATGCCTGCTTTTCCTTTTAAACCTTGCTCTGGTCTTGGCATGCTTATGTTAAACTAACCAAAAAGGGGGAACAACTTAAAGTAAGTTTAAGTAACACCACCTACCTAACACCACACATGAAAATGCAGTAGCATCAGCGTGGCTACCTCTGCATTCCACAGGGGAGTTTTGGCCTCCTTGGGATAAGGGGTCATTTGCCCTTGGGAAAGCCCATGTTGGCCCACAGGTCTGTTTGAACCTGCACCAAAGATAACGCTGGCGCACATCTGTGTGGACCTATGAACGGCGGATCAGGCCTGGAAATAGGTTTAGGATTGGGCAGGCACCCCTGCCACCAAATCCACCCTGTTCCACCCACTATCACCTCCCTCTCACCCCCTACATGCTCCTCTGCCTTGCAGCACCACCCACTTACTGCTCCTGGTAGTGGCCAGCCCACATGTTCAGGTAGGTCACGTTTTTCTTTTGTGCCACTGGAACACTTATTCCAGTGACACAGCACACTAATAGGATTGGGCCATGTCCCTTCCAAAAAATACTGCGTCTTCCAGTGCCTGCTTTTTGGCTAATTAACATCTCTTTTCCCCAAGAAGAGCAGCTTCGGTGTACAAAGGAATGACTACAGAACTCCTTATCAGTTTGAGCAATTAACAAAACCTAAAGTGTGCTCTGAACACACTCTCTTGTCCAGAGGCTTTCCCCTCCCCAAAACTCCACTTAACTTACAGCACAATCCTAACCCCTTATGTCAGTGCTTTCCAGCATTGGCATAGTGGTGCTAATGGGACGTGTGCTGCATCCTGCAGTTGGGTGTCACTCACAGAGGCCTCCTCAAAGTAAGGGAATGTATGTTCCTTTACCTCAGAGCTGCATTACCCTTATGTCAGTGCTAGAAAGCACTGATATAAGGGGTTAGGATTGTGCCCTTAGTGGGTAAAGGTCTGAAGCCTCCAGTCCAATCTCCAAAGCACAGTCCAGTCTTCCCAGTAGTAGTCCACTGGACTCCCTCTGTATCTTCACCAGCAGAGTTGTGGCAGTCCCCGTCTCCTGGTATGGGTCTGTCCTGGTCCTTGCTCCTTCTGAAGCTGCATTTTATCCTTGTAGCCCCTTGTTAAGTCCAGCTCAGCTGTGAGCTACCTCGTTAGTCCATGTCCATTCAGAGCCCCTTCAAGGTCAAATGAAGCTCAGGTGTCCATCCAGGTCTCTATTGGCCTTAATTGATTACAGCTGTGGAGCCAGCCCTGTCCTTCCCAGAGCTGTCAACCAGCTGTCAAAACAGGAGTCGCCACCTGATGAGGTGGCGCTGATCCTAGCAGAACAGAGCAGCCAGGAGCTGCTCCATGCTGCACAGGAAAGGGGGCTAGGATCTGGCATAACTGCTAGGCTCTGGTCCTGCCTCCCGCAATCTGCCTGACCACCCTGAAGCACCTCCTCCCTGCCTCCTTTTCGCCCTCCACCTGTCCCCCCCCCAGACCCCTGCGCTGGCTGAGCTCAGCCGGCATGAACTCACCTGCTGCTGCCACCACGGGATCTGGCCTCCACAGGCTGGTGCACCTTCTGTGTGCCAATATGGCTTGCTTGGAGGGAGGCGCAAACATACTTTATTGTACGTTTGCAGCTCTCCCAGGCTGGCGCAAGGAACTCGCACTTGTGCTGGCCCAACAAGCGCTTAGGATTGCGCTCTTAATGTTATAGATTTACTTTAGAGGGGAAGAAGCACACCATATTATGAAACTTCCTTACGCTGAGTGAGACTCTCACTCCATCCAGCCCAGTATTGTCAATTCTGATAGGCAGCGGCTCACTGGGAACAGAGCACCAGCCTTCAGCTTGAGATGCTTTGAAATGCCACAGGCGGAACCTTTCTATGCAACGTGTTTGCTGTAATGCTGAGCTCTGGTCCCTCCCTGAGTCCCTGGTACAATGTCTTCTGCGTCATACCTGCACCTATAACAGAGCTCTAATACTGCTTAAAATTTACGAGCATGCCAGTGAAGTTCTTCAAACAGTTGTGCAATTTGACCCCAAGGCCATCCAGTAATTACTCAAGAACTGTGTGGAACAATCTCTTGGCTGGCTGCCTATTTATTTGTTTCATTTATATCCCACCTTTGGTCCATGGAATTGAAGGTTCCATGGGGGAGGGGAAGGTTCCATGAAGGGTGGGGGGGGAGTCTCTCATTCAGGAACTGACGAGTTCCTGAATGAGTTTTAGCATCAGCAAAGTAGCTGTGTGATGTGCCTTCAGACCATATCTTCTGAACATTTTTAGGACTGAAAGGTGTTGTAGGACTAGGGAAGTGATGATATTGCCCCGGTGGATAGAAAAGGGGCAAACAAACTGCGAGAAAGAAAAGAGTTAACCCATTTATGCCCAGCCTATAGGTATACACGTTTGATCCCTGTTGCATATATGTAACATTGGGCAGAAATGGTTCTTCTCCCCTGTTCTTTTGGTCAAACCAAGGAGTTCATGAGGCTCATTATAAAGAAAATAGTCAGGAGCCTGTTATGTACATCTCCTGTGGATGATCTATTTTGTACCTTACTCCAAAAATAAGAGTGCCACACCAATCCATGGTGCAGATAAGATGAAAATATCAAAAGGGGTTGTAGAAGCCCGGCTTTCCTTTTAGCAAATACCCACCTTTCCTGTAACAAGAGCTGTAAAGCTCAAACGGCTTACGTATATAACTGTCTTCTACAACTTAGACCTTTGGTAGGTTCTAGTTCATATTTTCAGCCCTGTTCTCCCTCCTTCCCCTTTGCAGTACTGGAATAATACTGACCTAACTTATAGACTAGTAAGGATTATTGAGATGTATATATGAAGTCAGGGATCAGCCAAGTAGGACAGTGGTTGGGAGTGCACACTCAGTAGATGCCCCACCTGACTGGGCTGACTCCTGAGCTTTGTGTAGTAGTATCCAGTGTGCCTTCAGGAGGTGAGTGAGGGGGCTGTGGGAGTCCAGCACCCTGGCACTGGCATTACATGAAGCACCTTGAGAAAGTAGGAAATGCATGACATGATACCGGGCATCATCATCATTATTACACTGCACCAGTCGAAGTTGTTTTGAGGCCTTATAAACTGAGAACTGGGAAGGCAACCTCTTCAGTCCAAACCCCTGCAATCTGGGTTGTGTGGGTGGAGAAGGGAGAGTCGGCTGCTACTGAACACTAGCCTCAGAAGTGGTTGCACAAATTGGCTCCTTGGATGAATGCAGGTGGCTCTAATGTTCTCCTGCTGCTAAATATAAGCAAGGGGGGAATCGATAGTTCTTTGTAGCTCTTCTCTTTCCACTTCCCGACAAGTCAGGACAGTGAAAAAAGAAGAGTCACTTACTAATCTCCAAAGAAGCTCTCTGACCAGTGTGACTGTGATGTGCTACCTTGTTTCAGGAAACCGCACCTGTGAAAAGCCACATTCCTTCTGACAATAAGCTCTGTTATATGAGCGTTGCTATATTAGTGGTCTGTGTTCTGGAATGAACTATCGTTAGGGCTGTGTGAAATTTTAATAGATTCTTTTTTCTTGATATACTTGATGTGTATTTCAGTGCAATTCTGTGTGAGCCCCCTCATTTGGGGCATTGTCACCCCTTCCTTTGCAGCTTTTGTGTTAACCCTTACAGAAGCTGCCAGATGTGAGTGGGGGAGAAATGCACATTTGATTCAGAGCTGAGATGCAAATTACAAGCAGCCAAGCTGATTCAACCAGTTTCAAGGGGATAGGGTGAGTAATCAGGCAGCTGGCACTCATCCAATCAGAGGGACAGATGATGTCATTCCAGCTAAACAATACCCAGCTGGAAGCTCTCTTTCTTCATCTTCCAGCCAACCAGTGCTCCAGCTCAGACAGCCCACCAGCCTCCCAAGATGCAAGTTTAAAGAGTTAGTGGTTCCTTCATCTAGGTCTTCAATCTTTTTCATGCTACTACCCAAAAAAATGAATAGACAAAATTTTTTGAGTATGAAACTGGGGACCCACCATTGGTCCTACCCCCCCTCCCGAGACACTCACTCCCTGCCCCCATAACACCCTCCCAGCACTGTTCACTGTAACCAGATATTCTTTTTAGAGAAAGCAAAAACAATTACTATGAAGCCCAGTACTGGTGAAAGCTATTTTCGCACAATTGCTAAGAGCATGAACAGGACTGGGATACAATCTCCAGGAACCTAAAGGGGTACACTCAATGCCTCTCCCTTTACCTAGTGGTGCTCTAGTTCAGTGGTCTTCAACATTTTTTTGTTCCTGTAAGTTACTGCAAGTGGCTTTACAGCCCCATTGGGTTCCCGATCCCAAGGTTGAAGAACACTGATTTTGGTACAATCAGATAAGGAACAGTTTATTTAACCAAAAAATTGTTAGCACCAACATTTCAGTGTTGTCTTTTCTAGCAATTTCATAAAGCTTGAATATGTTATAAAACTAAGGGCACAATTCTAACCCCTTATTTAACAGTATTAAATACTGTTAATAATAATAATACTTATTATTATGTCAGTGGTTTCCAGCACTGACATAAGGGCAATGCAGCTCTGACATAAGGGAACAAACATTCCTTTACTTTGAGGAGGCCTCCAAGAGTGATACCCAACTGCAGGATGCAGCACATGTCCCATTAGCACCCCTGTGCCAGTCCTGGAAAGCACTGACATACGGGGTTAGGATTGCCCTAAATTGAACTTCACACGTAGCAATTCTGAGATAAAAGCACATGCGTGAGATTCTGCAGCACCATTTTTTTTTATTGCACTTCTCCAAATTATTGCAGGTGATTAACCCTATTTCTGCCAATTCAATTCTCTTTCCTGTTTTTTTGTTCATTTGATTTTGTTATCTCCTCTTCCTTTTATCAGACTTCTAATAAATCTTTTACATTTACTCTGAGTTTGCCTGATTCCTGGTATGGTAGATTGTCATGTCTCTTGCTTTGCAGGTGGTACTGTGAGAATGACTTTGTTATAGACCTCTGAGGTTCAGTATTGTTCTTGGAGGGGAGTTCTATCCAGGGAGCCCCCTCTTGACTAGCCTGATCTCCTGGCGGCCACAGCATCCTGCCACCGCCTTTCTTCCTTTTCCTCCACATAAAGGAAGTAGCCTTGCAATGGGGCTACTTGATTCTGCACCTGCTATTGAGCAGGCATAGAGTAACAGAGTGCCGTGTTGAGCCAAGAGGCTCTATGTGGGGCTCTGGATCCGGTGGAACCAAGCTTCACCGGTCCCTCTCCCTGCCATGGCTCCTCCTGCTCCAGAACCCCTCATCCCAGCCTCTCCCCACACCCCCACTGCCACTGACCTCTCTGCTGCCAGGTGGTCTGGGCGAGAGGCAATGGCCAGCCTCCCACTGGTGCTGGCCGAACGCCAGCTCACGCTGGGTTGGAAGTGGTGCTGGGCCAGCACTAAGCCCCACAAAATCGCCTTACGGCATGTTTGCAACAGTGCATGCCAGCAGTAAGCTGGTGTGCAGAGCTCAGGATTGGGCTTCCAGCCTACCAAGGCTTTGGGTAGCTCTGGATCCAAGCAGGGGAGAGAAAGGAGCAAGAAAGTACTTAATATGCTAACCACTAGTCCCTACTGCCCTGGATCAGTGTGCGGGTTGCTAGCAGCCCCTTTCTTGACCCTGACAGTGATGAAAGGTACACTTTCTAGAATTTTACCAAATTTTCCACAATAATTTTGTGGCAAAATATGCCATCTCAGACAACGTGAAGTTTCAGTAGCCAGTGTAAAGGGCAGAAACATTTTTATATCGCTTCTGGTTTCTCCCTTCCCCAGATGGCTGTTTTGCAGAGGTGAGAATATTTTGCAAAAAGGAGACACCCTTTTCAGTTTATTCATATATATATATATATATATATATATATATATATATATATATATATATATATATATATATATATATATATTTTCAAATGATGACATTTGGAATCAACTTATTTAGGAGCATTGGAACTGGTATCTGTACTAGAAATGTGGATCGTCTAGATGTGTATTTTTCTGTGTGGCTTCTGAAAATACTAATTTTTTGAAATGGTAACAATTGAGTTTTTAACATTGGGACGATGGTGATGGTTAGGAAATCAAATAGTAATTTTGTGTGGGTTTTTGTTGTGGACTACTGTATGAATTTTTTCCACTTAAATTCCTGTACCTTTCTTACTGGCTGCCTCTAATTTTGGGTAACCACATGGGCAGAACCCCATCAGCAATTGAGAAGCTGTCTCTGTCCTGTTCCCCAAGCCACAGATTTTTTAATCAATCTTGCTTTAGTCATGTATCAATTAAAATTAAATTGGTTCAGCCCTTCCAGTGTGTATCCCCAGTCAGATGCTAAACTAACTCGTAGCACCAAGATGGATTTGGGGAGGGGGGGCGGTAATAGAGAATCCTTGTTTCTTCTTTTAAGCTGTTTTAATAACCCCAATCCATTTCAAAATGTCTTTACAACACGTACTATGGCTGCCCGTTATATATCTCAGGAAGATAGGAAATAATTGCAATTTATATATCAGTGTCAAATATCACTAGTGGTTATGTGATCCCTGTTTGTTGGTTTCTTTTGGTGCTTCTCATCAGCCCTTAATTTATTATAACACTTAATGGCTAGCACACCCCAGCGGTGCCAAATGAATGATTGGAACAGATGGAGATTCTCTATCTTAAACCATTAAAAGTTGCTTTATTAAAGAATAGGGTTAATAGCATTGTGGTAAAAGTAAAAGCAAAAATGGTAGTGTATCTAAAAAAAGGGGAGGGAGAGCCTGAATCTCGCCGGGCAAATGTAGGCATACAGAATTATTTTATTTATTAAAACCTGTTCTATACTGGTTAGGCTTTTCAGAGCAACTTAACAGTGGTTCCCAGACTTTTTAGCACCAAGACCACTTTTTAAAACAACATCCACCTAGGTTTTCCAGACTTTTTAAAAAGGAGATATAGAAAGAAATTCATGTTGGCAACCTTCAGTCTCTAAAGACTATGGTATCGCGCTCTGAATGGTGGTTCTGGAACAGCGTCTAGTGTGGCTGAAAAGGCCAATCCGGGAGTGACAATCCCTTCCACACCAGGAGCAAGTGCAGTCTGTCCCTGGTCTGTCTCCCTGGCTATGGGCCTTCCTTCTTAGCCTCAGACTGTTGGCCAAGTGTCTCTTCAAACTGGGAAAGGCCATGCTGCACAGCCTGCCTCCAAGCAGGCCGCTCAGAGGCCAGGGTTTCCCACTTGTTGAGGTCCATTCCTAAGGCCTTCAGGTCCCTCTTGCAGATGTCCTTGTATCGCAGCTGTGGTCTACCTGTAGGGCGCTTTCCTTGCACGAGTTCTCCATAGAGGAGATCCTTTGGGATCCGGCCATCATCCATTCTCAGGACATGACCGAGCCAACGCAGGCGTCTCTGTTTCAGCAGTGAATACATGCTAGGGATTCCAGCCTGTTCCAGGACTGTGTTGTTTGGAACTTTGTCCTGCCAGGTGATGCCGAGGATGGGTCGGAGGCAGCGCATGTGGAAAGCTCTCAGTTTCCTCTCCTGTTGTGAGCGAAGAGTCCATGACTCGCTGCAATACAGAAGTGTACTCAGGACACAAGCTCTGTAGACCTGGATCTTGGTATGTTCTGTCAGCTTCTTGTTGGACCAGACTCTCTTTGTGAGTCTGGAAAATGTGGTAACTGCTTTACCGATGCACTTGTTTAGCTCGGTATCGAGAGAAAGAGTGTCGGAGATCGTTGAGCCAAGGTACACAAAGTCATGGACAACCTCCAGTTCATGCACAGAGATTGTAATACAGGGAGGTGAGTCCACATCCTGAAATAATATTTCAGGAAATATTTCAGGAAATAATTATTTCAGAAAGAAGTAATATTTTATTTATGTATAAGTAATAATAACCAGAGGAGACCCTCACACATTTATCTCTCTGTATTTACATATGTTTGCAAACTGCAGGAGTTCAGTTCCTTGCAGGGCAGTTAGCAGCTCCTGCAATCAGAAGGAGAAAGCCCAATCCTTTGCTTCCCAGCACCCGTTTTGCTGTATCTAGTGGGCAATGGGAAGCTACTAGAAGTCTCCTTCTCCTGAGGAAATCCCCGGCCCTGACTATGGGTCTCCTTGCATCTGTGCCAGGTATTTTGCCAGCACAGACATGAGAGCCTCTGTGTCAGACCTTCTGTCCCGACATAGAGTTCAAGACCCAGTGAGCAGGGATTAGCTGGTCCTACCCCCTCCTGCCCCGGTTCTTCCCCCACCCTCATTCCTCTCTCCCCCTCCCCAGGGTTTAGCACCAGCACTCAGTAAGTGTAGGTTTGAGCCCTGAGCTCTTGGCAGGGTAATTAGCAGCTGCAATATCTGATTTTTGAAGAGCATAGGACTTGAGGCAATTAATTATTTGATCTTTCCATCACTCTTTGGTGACCCACCAAAAATCAGGTATTTATTTATTTATTTCCAAGCTACATAGGACTTTAAAGGTTCAGCAGATAAAATTCCAGTGAAATACTAACCAATCAGATGTCCCACATTACACTGCCCAGCCTTTGTAAGGTGAATAGCTGGCAGTGCAATGACAGAGTGGCAAGAACTATTCCCCTGTTCTTTGGACACCGAGCAGCAATTTATTTTAGCTGGAGTCACAGCAGGACAGCTCCCTACAGAAAAGAGACCTGTGGTCAAATGCTCCAGCTGTCAGGTTTTCAACTGTAGACATCTTGATCCACCAAGGTCATGGTTTATAATCCTTCACCTTGACTCACATTAATTGGTACAGAACAAGAGGCATACATTTGTTTTCTTCAGCAGAAGAGCTGGTATCACCCCTCATAGTGTTTCCTGTAAAATCTATAAGGACTGCGTGGAGCCTCACCATAGGCGCACAGGAGTAGCTCCAGAGCCCTTGATGATGATGTATATTTTATATATATTGGCAACCATCAGTCTCGAAAGACTGTGGTATCGCGCTCTGAAAGGTGGTTCTGGCACAGCGTCTAGTGTGGCTGAAAAGGCCAATCTGGGAGTGACAATCCCTTCCACACCAGGAGCAAGTGCAGTCTGTCCCTGGTCTGTCTCCCTGGCTATGGGCCTTCCTTCTTTGCCTCTTAGCCTCAGACTGTTGGCCAAGTGTCTCTTCAAACTGGGAAAGGCCATGCTGCACAGCCTGCCTCCAAGCAGGCCGCTCAGAGGCCAGGGTTTCCCACTTGTTGAGGTCCATTCCTAAGGCCTTCAGGTCTCTCTTGCAGATGTCCTTGTATCGCAGCTGTGGTCTACCTGTAGGGCGCTTTCCTTGCACGAGTTCTCCATAGAGATCCTTTGGGATCCGGCCATCATCCATTCTCAGGACATGACCGAGCCAACGCAGGCGTCTCTGTTTCAGCAGTGCATACTTGCTGGGGATTCCAGCTCATTCCAGGACTGTGTTGTTTGGAACTTTGTCCTGCCAGGTGATGCCGAGAATGCGTCGGAGGCAGCGCATGTGGAAAGCGTTCAGTTTCCTCTCCTGTTGTGAGCGAAGAGTCCATGACTTGCTGCAGTACAGAAGTGTACTCAGGACGCAAGCTCTGTAGACCTGGATCTTGGTATGTTCTGTCAGCTTGTTGGACCAGACTCTCTTTGTGAGTCTGGAAAATGAGGTAGCTGCTTTACCGATGCGTCTGTTTAGCTCAGTATCGAGAGAAAGACTGTCGGAGATCGTTGAGCCAAGGTACACAAAGTCATGGACAACCTCCAGTTCATGCGCAGAGATTGTAATGCAGGGAGGTGAGTCCACATCCTGAACCATGACCTGTGTTTTCTTCAGGCTGATCGTCAGTCCAAAATCTTGGCAGGCCTTGCTAAAACGACCATGAGCTGCTGGAGATCTTTGGCAGAGTGGGCAGTGACAGCTGCATCGTCTGCAAAGAGGAAGTCACGCAGACATTTCAGCTGGACTTTGGACTTTGCTCTCAGTCTGGAGAGGTTGAAGAGCTTTCCGTCTGATCTGGTCTGGAGATAGTTGCCTTCTGTTGCAGTTCCAAAGGCCTGCTTCAGCATGACAGCGAAGAAAATCCCAAACAAGGTTGGTGCAAGAACACAGCCCTGCTTGACGCCACTTCGGATGTCAAAGGGGTCTGATGTGGAGCCATTGAAGACAACAGTGCCCTTCATGTCCTTGTGGAAGGATCTGATGATGCTGAGGAGCCTGGGTGGACATCCGATCTTGGGGAGAATCATGAAGAGGCCATCCCTGCTGACCAGGTCGAAGGCCTTTGTGAGATCTATGAAGGCTATAAAGAGTGGCTGTCGCTGTTCCCTGCATTTCTCCTGCAGTTGTCTAAGGGAGAATACCATATCAGTGGTGGACCAGTTGACTCGGAATCCGCACTGCGATTCTGGATAGACGCTCTCTGCAAGTACCTGGAGCCTCTTTAGTGCAACTCGGGCAAACAACTTTCCTACAACGCTAAGGAGAGAGATGCCACGGTAGTTATTGCAGTCACCCCTGTCACCTTTGTTCTTGTACAGCGTGATGATGTTTGCATCCCTCATGTCTTGAGGTACTCCACCTTCTCTCCAGCAGAGACAGAGGATTTCATGCAGCTCAGTGACGATGATCTCTTTGCAGCACTTTAGGACTTCAGCAGGGATGCTGTCTTTCCTGGTGCCTTGCCAAAGGCAAGGGAGTCCAGGGCCACGTGAAGTTCTTCTAGGGTTGGTTCACTGTCAAGCTTCTCCAACACAGGCAGACACTCAATGTTGTTCAGCGCTTCTTCGGTGACTACATTTTCTCTGGAATATAGCTCAGAGTAGTGCTGCACCCAGCGTTCCATCTGCTGCGCCCGATCCTGGATGACCTTGCCTGCTGCAGACTTCAGAGGGGCAATTTTCCTCTGTGTTGGACCTAGGGCCTGCTTGATACCATCATACATCCCCTTGATGTTGCCGGTGTCAGCTGCTATCTGTATCTGGGAACAGAGCTGGAGCCAGTAGTCGTTAGCACATCTCCTGGCAGTCTGCTGGACTTTGCTGTGAGCAGCTCGGAGGACCTGCAGGTTGCGCTCACTGGGACAGGACTTGTATGCTGCTTGAGCTCTCCTCTTTTCCTCAATGACTGGTGTCAACTCCTCAGAGTGGGCTTCAAACCAGTCTGCCGTCTTGTTGGTCCTCTTGCCGAATATGGACAAGGCGGTGTTGTAAACGGTATTCTTGAAATGGTCCCATCTGTTGGATGCGTTTGCATCGGCTGGGCCTGGAAGAGATTCCTCAAGTGCTTGTGCAAATTCCTCCACTTTTCTCTGATCCCGGATCTTGCTGGTATCAATGCGAGGTCTTCCTTCCTTTTTCATGTGATACAGTCGCTTTGCTTGCAGTTTCACTCTGCTGCACACCAGGGAGTGGTCAGTGTCGCAGGCAGCACCGTGATAACTGCATGTGATCTTGATGCTGGGAAGGCTGGAGCGTCTGGAGAGAATCAGGTCGAGCTGGTGCCAGTGCTTTGATCTTGGGTGTCTCCAAGAGACTCTATGTTGGGGCTTCGTGTTGAAGAATGTGTTGCTGACACAGAGACCGTACATAAGAACATAAGAACAGCCCCACTGGATCAGGCCATAGGCCCATCTAGTCCAGCGTCCTGTATCTCACAGCGGCCCACCAAATGCCCCAGGGAGCACACCAGATAACAAGAGACCTCATCCTGGTGCCCTCCCCTACATCTGGCATTCTGACTTAACCCATTCCTAAAATCAGGAGGTTGCGCATACTCATCATGGCTTGTACCCCATAATGGATTTTTCCTCCAGAAACTCATCCAATCCCCTTTTAAAGGCGTCTAGGCTAG
The DNA here is from genome assembly GCF_035046505.1 of Tiliqua scincoides. Taxonomy (NCBI): domain Eukaryota; kingdom Metazoa; phylum Chordata; class Lepidosauria; order Squamata; family Scincidae; genus Tiliqua; species Tiliqua scincoides. Next base: position 182,099,119 of record NC_089821.1, on the reverse strand, counting down.
ACGCCAGCACCACATCCTGTGGCAAGGAGTTCCACAGACCGACCACATGCTGAGTAAAGAAATATTTTCTTTTGTCTGTCCTAACCCGCCCAACACTCAATTTTAGTGGATGTCCCCTGGTTCTGGTATTATGTGAGAGTGTAAAGAGCATCTCCCTATCCACTCTGTCCATCCCCTGCATAATTTTGTATGTCTCAATCATGTCCCCCCTCAAGCGTCTCTTTTCTAGGCTGAAGAGGCCCAAACGCCGTAGCCTTTCCTCATAAGGAAGGTGCCCCAGCCCCGTAATCATCTTAGTCGCTCTCTTTTGCACCTTTTCCATTTCCACTATGTCTTTTTTGAGATGCAGCGACCAGAACTGGACACAATACTCCAGGTGTGGCCTTACCATCGATTTGTACAACGGCATTATAATACTAGCCATTTTGTTCTCAATACCCTTCCTAATGATCCCAAGCATAGAATTGGCCTTCTTCACCGCCGCCGCACATTGGGTCGACACTTTCATCGACCTGTCCACCACCACCCCAAGATCTCTCTCCTGATCTGTCACAGACAGCTCAGAACCCATCAGCCTATATCTAAAGTTTTGATTTTTTGCCCCAATGTGCATGACTTTACACTTACTGACATTGAAGCGCATCTGCCATTTTGCTGCCCATTCTGCCAGTCTGGAGAGATCCTTCTGGAGCTCCTCACAATCACTTCTGGTCTTTACCACTCGGAAAAGTTTGGTGTCGTCTGCAAACTTAGCCACTTCACTGCTCAACCCTGTCTCCAGGTCATTTATGAAGAGGTTGAAAAGCACCGGTCCCAGGACAGATCCTTGGGGCACACCGCTTTTCACCTCTCTCCATTGTGAAAATTGCCCATTGACACCCACTCTCTGCTTCCTGGCCTCCAACCAGTTCTCAATCCAGGAGAGGACCTGTCCTCTAATTCCCTGACTGTGGAGTTTTTTCAGTAGCCTTTGGTGAGGGACCGTGTCAAACGCCTTCTGAAAGTCCAGATATATAATGTCCACGGGTTCTCCCGCATCCACATGCCTGTTGACCTTTTCAAAGAATTCTATAAGGTTTGTGAGGCAAGACTTACCCTTACAGAAGCCATGCTGACTCTCTCTCAGCAAGGCCTGTTCGTCTATGTGTTTTGAGATCCTATCTTTGATGAGGCATTCCACCATCTTACCCGGTATGGATGTTAGGCTGACCGGCCTATAGTTTCCCGGGTCCCCCCTCTTTCCCTTTTTAAAAATAGGCGTGACATTTGCTATCCTCCAATCTTCTGGCACCATGGCCGTTTTGAGGGACAAGTTGCATACCTTAGTCAAGAGATCTGCAACTTCATTCTTCAATTCCTTAATAACCCTTGGGTGTATGCCATCAGGGCCCGGTGACTTATTGATCTTTAATTTATCAATGAGGTCTGAAACATCTTCTCTTTTAGCCTCTATCTGACTTAACTCCTCGGTCAGGAGGGGCCGTTCGGGCAGCGGTATCTGCCCGAGGTCTTCTGCCG